>NC_083097.1:164865673-166065673 GCF_949774975.1 Lagenorhynchus albirostris | reverse complement strand
CACACACGCATGTTGGTTGCCTGTAACTTCTCTGTCCATCTTTCCCTCCCATCTTCTTAGGGCAGGAATACGTCTACCAATGAAGTTGGCTGGTTTCCCTGTAACAGGGTCAAGCCCTACGTGCATGTGAGTGTCTCAAGTCTGGTTGAAGAGAGGGCAGGGGAGTTCAGAGAGGGTCCCGCGACCCTCTGCAGCGTTGGGGAGACTCTCCTGAGATCAGGAGGGGGCCGTCCATCATGGCAGGTCACTCCCTACCTCAATGACTGAGCCCAGAGTGGGGGCCACCCTGGGAAAGATGACCAGTCCTTTTCTCTTTGTTTTTTCTTGTATGAAGATCCTCTCCATCATCAGGAGAAGAAGCAGGGGTCTAGAAGGTTGGCCAACCCCTGCCTGCCTTCTGGGGCACTGAACAGAATCCTCTACAGGGTCACTCCCCGCCCCGTGCCTCCTTGCCCAGCTTTTGGGAACAGACCTGCCCACAACTCTGCCCGGCCCCTGTCCTTCTTCACCTGTTCCCCGCTCCCCTGATTCCCTCATCTTTTTTTAAAAACTTTATTTATTTATTATTTATTTTTGGCTGCATTGGGTCTTCATTGCTGCCCGCAGGCTTTCTCTAGTTGCAGCGAGCGGGGGCTACTCTTTGTTGCGGTGCGCGGGCTTCTCATCGCGGTGGCTTCTCTTGTTGCGGAGCACGGTCTCTAGGCGCACGGGCTTCAGTAGTTGTGGCACGAGGGCTTCAGTAGTTGTGGCTCGCGGGCTCTAGAAGCGCAGGCTCAGTAGTTGTGGCTCACAGGCTTAGTTGCTCCGCAGCATGTGGGATCTTCCCGGATCGGGGCTTGAACCCGTGTCCCTGCATTGGCAGGCAGGTTCTTAACCACTGTGCCACCAGGGAAGCCCCTGATTCCCTCTTCCTGATGATGACTTAATATCTTCCCCACTCTTCCCAAACCTTATCCTCCCTCATGACCCTGCTGCCTGCTTCACAGACCTCATAGGAGCCTGCAGAGGGAAAGTCCCGTTTTTGTCCCTTTCATTTTATGTTAATTTCAGACTTCCAGAAAAGTCCTGAGAATAATGCAAAGAACTTCCATACATCCTTTACTCAGATTCACTACCTGTTAACATTTTGTCCCATTTGCTCTATCATCTTTCTCTGCACAATTTATTTATTTCAAAATGTCTATTATTTATTTTTCCTGAGATACTTCAAAGTAAGTTTACAGACGTATTTCTCCTTCATCTCTGAATATCTCCCAAGAACAGGAACCTTCTCTTGTATAATCACAGCATGATTTTTAAAGACATGAAATTCAACAAGGACATTATACTATTATATAAATTATTATATTTAATATAAATCATTATATATTATGTAATCCAGAGTACATGTTTATACTTTTCCCAAAAATATCTTTGACTTTTTTTTTTTTTTTGGCTTGGGTCATTTCTCCACTGTGGAGTTACATTATGAATTTCCAACTCCATCCTTTCCTGCGAAGTTATTAGCGGATATTCTATTGTAAAGAAGAACTGTCTCTTCTAATCTATATATCTAGGTATTATATATGTATGCATCTATGTATCTATCAATCATCTTTGTATCTATGTATCTGTCAATCATCTGTGTATCTATCAATCATCTATCTATGTATCTATCTGTGTCTCCATCTGTATCTGTGTATCTATCAATCATCTATGTATCTATCTAATAATCATTTATGTATTTATCTGTGTATCTGTGTATCAGTCAGTCATCTTTGTATCTATCAATCATCTGTGTATCTATGTATCTGTGTATCTGTCAATCATCTGTCTATGTTATGTATCCATCTGTGTATCTATCAATCATCTATGTATCTATCTAATAATCATCTTTGTATTTATCTGTGTATCTATGTATCTATCAATCAATATTCTATGTGTCTATCTATGTATCTGTGTGTTATCTATCTCAGGAAATGTTCCTGGATTTTTATTTTAAAATTGTCCCACCCTTGACCAATGGGAGCCCCTTCAGGCTGGCTCTTCTGTCCTTTCGACATGTCCCCATCATTCTTTGAGCCCTTCCTTACTTTCTAGCACAATAGCAGACTTCTCTTGTACTTTTTCTGCCCCAATCTTGGAATCAACCGTTTTCCCAAGGAGCCTGGGTCCTTTCATTGGAACGTGGCATTCGGAAGCCAAGATCTGAACGTCTCTCCAATTTCTGCCTACAAACGTAGCTGCCTCTTTAAAGCTGGTTCATTTGAGGGTGGACCGATTTCTCCCCCTGGATTCTGGGACTGTATTTCCACTGAAACGCACAGTGCCTGGCACAACAGGCCCCCAATAAATGATAGTGGAAAAAATGAATGAATGAATGAATGTAGTGCCCTGAAGCCTGTTGTGTGCTGGACCCTTTGCCCTGAGTCTTGGTCTTTGTGTCCCCAGGGTCCCCCTCAGGACCTGTCTGTTCATCTCTGGTAAGTAGAACCACTTTTTTAATTTTCAACTTGGGGTGCTTTGGCGTGGATGCCTGGGCTGGGCATTGGGGTGGGGATGGGGGCTACCAACCAATCAGTTATTCATTCTTCAAACCTTGGGCATTAACTGCTGGCTCCAGCCCTATGCTGAGGGCTGCTGAGGAGAGAACAAACAAAAGAAGGTCCCTGACTTTGGGACATTATGTTCTCACCGGAAGGAAAATGATGGTGATGATACGATGGCAGTTCCCTCTCCCCACCCCCACGCCCCCTTTTTTTAAGCACCTACTACTGATAGAGCAGTGAGGGATGGAGGTTTCCAGTGTTGCTTTGGAGCCCACTGACCTGGGTTCAAATCCTGACTCCAATATTATCCAGTTCTGTGACCTTTGGCCAGTAACTCAACTTCTCTGTGCCTCAGCTTTCCTCTCTGGAAAACAGATGAATAATATCTGCTTCATAAGGCTGTTAGGCGGTTTCCATGAGCCTATAAAGTGCTTAGCTCTGTTCCTGGCGCACAAAAAGCACTTTATTATCTGTTATTATTAGCACCCGTTGTTACGACTGCATTTCATGCATTCTAAAATACACATTTTTCTCCCCCACGTTTTAACATCTCTGGCATTGGAACGGCTCTTACAATGAGTGGTGTCTGAGTCTTCTGCTTAATTTTATGGGTAGTTAATTTTTATTTCGTAATTGCCCATGAAACCACAGTGAATTTTACAATCATTGGCATCTTAGATTCGGACATGCTATGGTATTGTTTTTATGACCGTGTGTCAGCACTTCAAGGACACATTCAATTCCGGTAGTAACACTTTGAAGTACGTGTTATTCTTACTCTCTTTCTGCAAAGGAGGAAACCGAGGCTCAGAGAGGACAGGTGATTTGTTCAGTATCACAAAGTGAGGAAGTGAAGGAGGTCGGATTCGAACCCAAGCTTGGCTGACTCCAAAGCCTGACCTTATTACACAAAGGGCATAATAACACACCCGTGTCGTGAATGCCTACCATGTATGAGGTGCACCAACTGCATTATTGCCGTTTGTCAAAAATGTCCCTCTGTGATGGGCAGTTTTATCTCCTCTTTTCAGAAAAGGAAATTGGGGCTCAAAGTAGCAAACTCAGTTCCCGAGGTCACAGAGCAACTAGGTGGCAGAGCCAGGATTTAAACCGTGGTCACCTGAGGCTGTGCTCACTCTGCCCCTGCCCTGCCAGATGTTGTCACCAGGTCATGAGGGCCAGAACTGGATTGAGGAGAGTGAGACCCTGACTTTGGGTGCAACATTTAAGGGGGTGCCAAAACACTCAGGCATCGAGATCCATACTATTTTAATGCAATATTTTAAAAAATCGAAAGCAAGGCAAAAAAAATCTGTGATGAGCAAAATACCGAAACTGTAAATAAAGACACAGGATATGATAGGGCTGGGAGTAGGGAAAGGTGAATTGTGGTGAATCAGGCAACTGCAGAGTCAGATCTTGCCCTTATTTAAAATTTTGACATCTTGCTCATCACAGATTATTTTTGAACTTATTTTTAAAATTGAGGTGAAATTTACATGACATAAGATTAACCAAAGTGACATTTATGTTAATATTTAAGTTTATATTACATATTCACATTTATAGATCATATAATTATGTATTATATAAAATTAATGCATATTATGCTATATATTTATATTTATAGCATATATTTGTATTCATATTTATATATTATCTATAGTATATATTGTGTATAATTAACATACATTATTTATGTTATATTCACCTTATAAATATAGTCCTATTCACATTTACATGTTATCTGTAATTATATAGTATATAATTAATATATATTGTTACATATTTACATTTATAGCATAAACATATTTGTATTTGTATATAATAAATAATTCATATTTTATATGATAAATGTATTGTCTATAGTTCATATATATTATTTATGTTATATATTTAAATTTATGGCACAAATGTATGCATAGTCCCACATATAGTATCTATAATTATATAGTATATGATTAATATATATATATGTTATGTATTTACATTTAGAGCATAAACACATTCATGTTCATATTTATATATTATTTATAATTGTGTTATCTATAGTTATATTTTTTATGTTTAAATTTATGCCATAAATATATTCATGTCCACACTGATATATCACATATAATTATATATTATCTATAATTAATATATGTGATTTATGTTATATATTTACATTTACAGCATAAAATATTCATAGTCACACCTCTATTTATTTTTCACATCTCTTGGGCTGGCCAAAAAATTCGTCAGGTTGCCCCGTACGGAAAGGCCCGAACGAACTTTTTGGCCAGCCCGATATATTTAATGGCATCGAGTACATTCACTATGGTGCGCAAACAGCACCTCTATCTAGCTCCAAAACATTCTCATCACCCCCCAAAAAGAAACCCCATCACCTTAACAATCACCCCCATCCCCTTCCCCCAGCCCTTGACCATCACTAATGTACGTTCTGTCTCTATGGGTTTGCCTGTTCTCGATGTTTCATATACGTGGAATCATACAGTACGTGCCCTTATGTGACTGGCTTCTCTCAGCATCACGTTTCCAAGGTTCATCCACGTTGTAGAATATATCAGTACTTCATTCCTTTTATGGATGTTTTTGTACTTTAAAAATACTGCATTAAAATACTACTTATTTTACTTGTTATTATTTATCTTGATATCTGAGTTTTGGGGCTTTTGCCCTTTAAATTTTGTACCTGAGGCTATCTTTCACTCTCCTCACCCTATTTCCGTCCTGGTGACCACAGAGATGGACAGACAGTGGACACTCAGTAAATACCTGTCCAGGCATGCCAAATTCCAAGTAAAAGAAAGAAAACCCAACAACTGTTTTTCTATACTCACAGTCTCAGCAATTCTAAAACCAAAACGTGTGGGATTTTCTTCCTACATCAAACGATTCTCCAGTTCTCCAGACACCAGCTTAGGTGTCCTACAATTCAATTCAATTCTGACACTGTTTGTCTGGAGTTAGCATCAGATCCCACAGATGAAGGGCTCAGTCCCACGAGACAATCCCCCACTTCAGATGCCAATCACAAGCTCAGGCCACCCCTACTTCTGACTCATCGGCTATAAATGGGGGGTTCCCTCAACCCCCTCCTTGGGTTTGGTAATTTGCTAACACAAACTCACAGAACTTGGAGAAACAGTTTCCATACTAGATTACCAGTTTATTATAAAAGGATTCAACTCAGGAACAGTCAGATGGAAGAGATGCACAGGGCAAGGTATGGGGAAAGGGGGCGGAGCTTCCACGCCCTCTCTGGGCTTGCACCCTCCCCGTACCTCCCTGTGTTCACCAACCTGGAGTCTCTCCAAAACCATTCGGTTGGGGTTTGGTTGAGGCATCATTACGTAGGCAAGATTGGTTAAATCACTGGCCATTAGTGAACTCAACCTCCAGCCCCTCTTCTCTCCCCATAGGTAGGGGTGGGGTGAGGCTGAAAGTTCCAACCCTCTAACCACGTGGTTGTTTCTTCCGGCCACCAGCCCCCATCCTGAGGCTATCAAAGAGCCCCCAGTCATCTCATTAGCACACAAAAAGACACTTATCACTCGGAGATTCCGAAGCTTTTAGGAGTTACGTGCCAGGAAAGGGTGGGGGGCACACCAAAGGACCAACACCCAAAGGACCGAGTTGTCTCCTGCAATCCAGGGGTGAAACCTTGGGTGTGACTTACAGATATCTAATGGCCACTGCCACTTCGGGACTCTGGCCAATGCCTCCCCCAAGGTTTATAGTGTCTAAGGGCGCTGCTAGACCCAGGCTGTCATTCACTTAAAAAGAAATCACAGGGGTTGGGGGGAAAAGCAGCCTCAATAGGGCAACCTAGGGGCTGTGTGGACCTTTCTCCTTGGTGTATCTCGACAGGTACGCGGGCCCCATGGAGCGAGCCGCGGCGGAAGGCATCCTCACCAACCGCTCGGACGGGACGTTTTTGGTGCGACAGAGGGTGAAAGATGCTGCAGAATTTGCCATCAGCATTAAGTAATTCCTCCTTTCCTGACCTATCTCCCCTTGTGACCTGGGCACTGCAGGTGCTTAGGAAGAAGAAAGATGTACAGTCACGATAGTTATCTTTTATTGAGCTCCTGCAGGGTCCTAGGTGTTTTTAATCTTTCTGATTTCTTTTACTCGACTGGCAACCCACAGGAAAGAGATATGCTTCTTAAGCGAGGCTCCAGGAGGCATTTAGCATACTCTAGGAAGAGGCAGAAATGCAATCTGGACCCAAGTCTTGCAAACCCCGGCTTTCCTGCCTTGCTGTTTCTTGGGTTCAGCTTCTTGCTTGTGGTGACTTATTTCCTTGTTGGTTTTGTCACTGGGTCTTGTGATTTTAAGCGGGGCTTTCCCTGTGGGTATCTTTGCTGCCTGGGTCCCCAGAGATTTTGCATTTGCTTCTGTTGGGAATCACCAACAAGTTCATTTCTTTTTCAGGTTAAAATATTTTTGGTTAATTCCTTAGTTTCCCAGACTACACATGGTTTAAGAATAAATACTAAACCCATAAGAGGGTAGGACTGAGGTTATGAATTCTCAAGGGTGACTTTTCTGTTTTGGGTCTGAGACAAGCTTTCACATGGTCCCTGCTGTGCTCATGGGTGGGCTTTTCTAGACCACCTCTTTTCCTGAGGATGTAGCTTTTTGACAGTCTACCCTTATGGATGTGGGTGGGTCTCAGTGCCAACTCTCTACCCAACAGGGATCCAGTGACTCATCTCATGTTTCTATGTGATTAAGACATATGCTCCTCAGGAATTTCTTTGGCTGTCCAGTGGTTAGGAGTCTGTGCTTCTCTTGCTGGGGGCCGGGGTTCGATCCCTGGTTGGGGAACTAAGATTCCCCAAGCTGTGTAGCGTGACCAAGAAAACAAAAAAAAAAAGAGTAAAAAGACATATACTTTTAAGTTTCATCCTCATTTTTGGCCTCTGGGGATTTCCCTTACATTTTTGAGAGCTCAGCATTTTTTTCACGGCATTTCTAGGGGTTTTTTGAGTAGGAGATTTTTTTGGTTATCTAGTTCTTCATATTGACAGAACCACTTCTGCCAATTCATGCCTCTTCCTTACTAGTCTGTGGTCCGCCATATTGGTGGAAATGGATCCCTTCTCGCACATCCTTTAGAGTCTATGGTCATTCATGTTAGTGGAAGTGGAGATTTCATCCTATGTACTCTACAACAGTGCTTTCTTTATAAGGTATTTTTGACTTCTCAACAACCCCGTGGGTCAAGGAAGACGATTCCTGTTATATGGAGGAAGAAATTAAGGTTGAGAGCAGCAAAGGCTCCAGGGAAGGGATCCTGTCGGGCTCCAGCGGTCGCCCCCTCCCTGAAGTAGCCAAGAACGCTTCTTCCATGGTTGGGGGTGTGTAGCATAGGGCTGAGACTCGACAGGAGATGGGACTGAATTCCCAGACTCAGGACCCAGTGACCGTCTCGCTCTCTTTCCCTGCTTCCAGGTATAATGTTGAGGTCAAGCATATTAAAATCATGACAGCAGAAGGACTGTACCGGATTACAGAGAAGAAGGCTTTCCGGGGGCTTATGGTAAGGGCCAATGTATCCCTAAACCCAGCCTTCCAGAATCTAGGTAGGACCCTCTCTGAAGCTCCACCTTGGGGCCCCCTCTCCTACATTCAGAACAGCCCCTCCAAGAGGCACTATGGAGCAACTGGCTTTAAACTCATGTTCCCATCATCAACACGGAGAAGAAGAATAACAACAAAAACAACAGTAGCATCGGTGAACATTTACAAAGCACTTACTGAGTGCCAAACATATTATAGATAGGACTGCACGTCATCCGCTCAACTCACTCTCTGAGTTCCCGTCTCACACATGCGGGAAACTGAGATTGAGTCCTCATCTGGTATCACCGAATAGCAGAGCCCCTATTTTTGTCAGATGTCAAGATTTAGCTCTGCCTAATCTGCTTAATGACCTTTTCACAGAGAATCCAAACACCTTTCCAGTGTTTTTGCTTCTATTTGGTGCCCTATAATTTTGGGCTGTCTTTTAGACATCTTAAGCCCATTGGTTTAAGGCACACGGATCCTACCCATGGTCTGTGGATGCTTGAGGATCCTGGGAATCCTCTGAAAGAAAACCCATAAATTTGCATATATTTGCATTTTTGGGGAGGAAGGTATCTCAAATTTCACTTGAGCCTCGAATGCATCTTTGACTGCCCAAAAGATGAGGGACTGTTCACTCATTCCACAAATCTATTTTGCCCCCAAACTTTTTACTCTGAAAATTTTGCCTGCCCCCATTTTTTATTTCTGAAAAATTACTGAAATGTTGCTGGAATAGTGTCATGAATATTTGTGGACCTTTCACCTGGATTTACTGATGGCTAATATTCTTCCTCTTTGGCTTTCTCTGTCTCCCTCTCTCTCTCTGCGCACACACTCACACATTTATTCTGCATTATTTAGGAGTAATTTGCGGGCATCATGACCCTTCCTATAAGTACTTTAGCATGACTATCAAAGACATTCTCTTGCCTCACTACTGTATCATTATCAAAGTCAGGAAGTTGAACATTGATACAAAATTATTATAATAATACACAGCCCATTTTCCAAGCTCCCTGATTGCCTGAATTATGTCTTTTATAACCTTTCCCCCCTAGGATATGATTAGGGGAATCACACATTCCTTTCATCTCCTTAGTGTCTCTTTTAATTTGCGATAGTTCCCCAGTCTTTTATTTATTTCTTTGGTCTTTCATGACTTTGTAACCTTTGAAGTCTAGAACTCCAAAACATAAGACATTTTGTTTTGCAGACTGTTAATGTTGACTTGACTGTTTCCCCACTGTTAGAATCAGGTTGAGCGTTTGTGGAAGAAATATTCTTAAACGCAACACATCTGGGACTTGAATTCAGATCAACTTATTATAGAGGCCAGCTCTTAGCTGCTACGCTCTATTGCCTGTCCTGGGACTGAATTCTGGATCTGTCCTTTTCCAGCTGTGGGACCCTGCACGAGCCTTCTCTGTGACTCAGTTTCTCCATTTATAAACTAGGGGACTTGTCAATGTTTTCACCTCCCATGATTATTAGGAGATTTTGATGATGTGTGGTTGCACACTGACCAGCACACAGTAGGTACTTAGTAAACAGCATTTATTATTATTACAATTATTTGTAAAAATAGTGCTCTTGACACCCAGGGAGGGTTGGTTTTGGTGAGCTGGTCATCAGGCAAGTTGATTATTTGGTAAATTTATCATGAAATGAACTGGCTGTTAGGAGAACTGTCTTGAGACAATGTGATCTCTTCACCATAAAATGGTCCTGGCTGACCAGGAAGAGAGTGAGCTCCCCATCGTGGGGAGCATTCAAGGTGTCTTTTGCCAGGGAGACCAGAAGGAGGAGGAGTTGGATGTGGCTCCTTCAGCTGTGTCCCCATTGTGGGCTGGCCCTCTGGGAGAGCATCTGTCCTGCTGTTTTCTTTGCAGGAGCTCGTAGAATTCTACCAACAAAATTCTCTGAAGGATTGCTTCAAGTCACTGGACACCACCCTGCAGTTCCCATTCAAGGAGCCTGAGAGGAGAGCCATCAGCAAACCACCAGGTAGGCTGTCTCCAGCTGGGGGCCTGCTGTGCCAGCCCCTTCCCACTGTGGAGGGAAAGTTTGGGGATGCCGTGGACATTCCTTCCTGTGGGCGTAGAAAAGTCCTATCTGTGAAACAGCTTGAGCTAATTCCCACCTCCAGTTTGTCCCTTTGCTCTTGAGAGATTTGCATATCCATCTACTTGGACGAAAGAGTTTACTTTCATATTTGGGAAGATGAGGACACTAGGAACCAGAAGCGTTCTCACCTACACATGTTAAGCCTTTATTTTTGTATCAATATCAGGCATGAATTAGTATCAATAACCTTCTCCCACAGAAGGCAAGACCTTTAGTACGCTCTTTCTTTCCTCTTCCTTTGTATCTCTTACTCACCTGGTTTGTTGAAGTTATTTGGAATGTAGGCTACGGTTTGCTATGAATGAAAACAATCATACCTTATATTTTAGGAATTTTTTCTTCACCATTGCATTTCACTTTGCAAATTCAATGTCAAGAATTATTTAGACTGTCTATATTTCTTGTTTTCTGTGTTTTCCTTTATTTTTAAAATTTCTTATTCTGATTCAAATTCTATTTTTCTGGAGTGCATTTTGGAGTACGTTTTTCAGAAAAGTCGCCTGGGTGGTGGAGTTTCTGAATTCTTACATACATGTCCAAAAAAATTTTGAAGAGGGATTTTAAAATTAATTATTGTTAAAATGTTTACCAATAAAATAACAATTCACCACTTCAAAAGTTATATTTTTGAAAAAGCAACACCAGCATAACATTAGGACACTGAGACCAAAATTATCCCTATTCTCATCACCCAATCAAATAAATGTTTCTATCTGTCTGCAAGTTACTTATTCATCCCGGTGAATATTTGGATGTTCAATCTTAGCCTATTTGCAGAAATACTACAAATTAACTTTATAGTCTACAATACCACTTAATATTGTCCTTTGGAAAGTTTTCCCCTTTCTTATCTTTCTCCCTCTCTTTTTCAACCCTTGGACTTCTTTAGTGTAATTAATATTATCTAGAATGAGAACTTCCACATCTTTCTTCTGTTTCTTTCACTATGAATATATACGTAACATTTCAAAGATCAAAACTGGTATTACTTTCTAAGTTTGGATGCTGGTTGGGCTAGAAGGATGATTCTGGGAAGACAGCTGTGTACACTCAGAACACAGGCCACCCAACACTCAGCGGAAGGAAGCACCGAGGAGCCCTTCTTCATCCTGGTCTATTGGAGCATTGTCCTCCCACTGCCCCCAGACGGTAGGTGTGTGTCTGCTCCAGGGCCCTTTCCCACTTCTGCTCTCTCCCACACAGCAGGGAGCACCAAGTATTTTGGCACAGCCAAAGCCCGCTATGACTTCTGCGCCCGGGACCGATCAGAGCTGTCCCTCAAAGAGGGTGACATCATCAAGATCCTTAACAAGAAGGGGCAGCAGGGCTGGTGGCGAGGGGAGATCTATGGCCGGGTGAGTTGGGGCGGAGTTTGGCAGCCCCAGGGAAAGGGTGTGGGGTGAGCTGGCGCTCGTGAAGCTCTACGGGATGATGGAGTGGAGTGAGTGGGCAGGGGCTCGTGTGAAGGGCTTCCCTGGTAGGAAGGGATGAAGGGACAGATTTCATTTATGCGCCTTGCATTTATTTATTGAGCACCTACTATGTGTCGGGCATTTACCTGGGTGCCGAGGAGACAAAAATGAGCACAGTACAATCACTGCCCTCCTGAAACTCATAGTTTGGTGAGAAGCACAGACCTGTAACCATGCAGTTACAACAGTGAGTGGTTGAGATTGAGATGGGGAATCATACGGCACCTTGGGAGCCCCCAAGGAACCCCCAGCTCATCCTGGGAGCAGGTCAGGACGCCTTCTGAGAGATCAAGCTGATCACTGAGGGGTGAGTTAAGTCAGCCAGGTCATGGGTGGTGGGAGGTGTGGGAAAGTATTCCAGAGGAACCAGCACGTGCAAAGGCCCTGGGGTGAGAGAGTGATTGGCATGTTTGGGGAACACGAGGGGAGGGATTTTTCTATCCTGTTCACTGCAGTATCACCAGTGCCTGGAACATTGATTGTCACATAGTATGTCAATCAATATTTATTGAATGCATGAAAAGGCAGAACTGAGACCAACCGCTTTTGCCTTTTGTGATCTTTTGTCTGCCTGAATTTGGACTTTCAGGAGGGAACTTAAATTTTCTCAAAAAAGTTTCTGTCTGGTTCTTATTTTTGTCTCACAAGGCAGAAAGTATTCTTTATTTCATCTGCTGATGAATTCCTAGCCTCTAGAATACTGCCTTGCTTGTACTGGTTTCTCAAAAAATATTTGTTGAATGAAGATAAAGACACTGGTTAGAAGCTTCAGTTCTACCAGAGGGAAACATGTGAAAAGTGACCTAGATAATTGCTTAGGTGAACAGTTTTAGGAACTTTGGAGGGTAAATTTAGTGTGTGGTAGAGAACAGTTAGGGCTTGAGGGGGGATTTTGGGATGTTTAGGAAGGTTTGGGCTGTAAAGAATTCATCCATCCACCCATCCATCCATTCATCCTTTATTCCATCCATCCATCATTCCATCCATCATCCATCATTTCATCCATCCATCCATCCATCCATCCATCCTTCCATCCATCCCTCCATCCATCCACCCACCCATCCATCCATCATTCCATCCATCTTTTTTTTTAACATCTTTATTGGAGTATAATTGCTTTACAATGGTGTGTTAGTTTCTGCTTTATAACAAAGTGAATCAGTTATACATACACATATATCCCCATATCTCCTCCCTCTTGCGTCATCCATCCATATTTTCAACAAATATTTATTAAGTGTCTACTGTGTGCCAGGAACTATTCTAGGCTTTTGGAACTCAGTGATGAATAAGAGAGACAAAAATCCCTGGCCTGTTGTAGTGAAGGGAGGGGAAACAGACAAGAAGCCCATAAATAAGTAACATATATAATCAATTAGATGGTGAAAAGTGTTATGGAAAAGCAGGAAGTGGGGATAAGGACTGTTGGGGTGGATGGGGTTTGCAATTTTAAATAGGATGGTTAGGAAGCCCTTACTGATAAGGTGACATGTAAGTAAAGGACTGTAGGAGGTGGGAGTGGTCAGCGAGGGTGTATCTAGGGGAGGTATGTTCTGGGGTAGAAGGTATGGCAGGTGCAAAGGCCCTGAGGTAGGAGGGAACATTCCTGGTGTGTCGAGGAACAGTGGGAGAACGTGCAGAGGCTGCCCTGACCACTCCCCTGTCTCTTTCCAGGTTGGCTGGTTCCCCTCCAACTATGTGGAAGAGGATTATTCTGAGTACTGCTGAGCTTTGGCACATTGCCAGAGCGATGAGAAACTCTAGGCTCTGAGCCTGGGATGAGCAGGCAGCGGGCCTCGGGGCTGTGAAAGGTCCTGGCGGGCTGAGAGTCCGGGATGGACTGTGGAGGGCTAGCGTCCAGCTGGCAGGCCTCCTGGGATGGTGCCCTGCCTTGGTTAATTTATAATACACTGATTTCCTCTTGGGTCCCCTCGAGAAGGCAGGGCTCAAGTCAACCGCTTTTAATAAAATGATGAATGGATGGACTTGTGTCAGACCTGGGAAGGGAAAGATGGGCAAGGGCATTGGGACACAGACAAAAGCCCCCTCACTAATTCCTGCTTTCCGGCTCCATCACCTTTCTCTGCCATTTAAAAGAAAACCTGAAATAGGAAATGGGACCCCCACGTGGCAGGAAAGAATTTTACGCTCACAGATTCCAGATCACAAACATGGAACTCTCATTTTTTTTTCTGTAATAGGACATAATTACTATTTGGAGCCTCTCCAGTTCTGCTAAGTGGTAAAAACCTTCATCTCAGTTGAATCTGGGTCTCCTGAGTCAATTCTCTCCAAGGTCATGTCTCAACTCCAGGGGCTTTGGCACTGGAGTGTTGCAAAGACTGCTGGTTCTTGGTGGTTATCTTCCATCACTGCCTCCTGCTGAGACGTAATTGCTTCTGTTTCATCTTTGGTGCCTCTGCATTTTCCACATCCCTCTTGGCTCATGCAGCGCATCTGGCTTTTTCCCCTTAAATGCTGAGTGGAATGACCCTGCATCCTGGTTTCCCCGGGACAGTCCTGGCTATTGCCCTAGTGTAGTTATTAACCACGATCCTTTTCATTCTCCAAAGTGTCCTGGTTTGGATGATAAATTATACAGTCACTGTCTTAGGTTGAGCTGGTCCAGAAGCAGAGCCTGAGACAAGGATTTGGGGGTGCAAAATCTATCTGGGAGCTGATCCAAGGAAGCAGCTGGGATGGAGCAGGGAAGAGAGATGGGAAGGGGAGGGAGACACAGGGAGCGTGGATGAGGTCACAGCTTTGGGCAATGGGGGTTCCTCTTTATTCAGGACCTCTGGAAGTCAGTATAGAACAAGCCTTGGAGTTGACAGGCAAGGGAGCTGGGGTATTTATCCACCAACTTCCATTCGTCATGGCTTGAGAGCTGCTCTTATATAGGCAGTACATTCTCTGGTGGCCAGAGAACAACAGGCGTATTTGGAGCCACTGACCTGTAGGGACCTTGTCAGTACTGGGGCGCTATGGGTGGGAGGCTGACAGGGTCTGCACAGTCCTTGGCAGCCATGCCCACTCAGTGGATGCTGTCATATGCAGGGTGTGGGGAAACTCCGTAGAGCCTGCTCTATCCTGGGGTCCGGGGGGCTCCAGGGAAACTTTAGTCCTCATCTGGTATCACAGAACGGCAGAGCCCCTATTTTTGTCAGACTTCAAGACTTAGCTCTGCTTAATCTGATTAATGACCATTCCATGGAGAATCCAAATGCCTTTCCAGTGTTTTTGCTTCTGTTTGGTGCCCTGTAATTTGGGGCTATCTTTTAGACATCTTGAACCCATTGGTCTAAGGCACATGGGTCCTACCAGTAGTCTGTGGATCCTTGAGGAGCTTTGAATCCTCTGAAAGAAAATCCAGGATTTGCATATATCTGCATTTTTTTGGGAGGACGATGTCTCAAATTTCACTAGATCCTGAAGCTGTTTAGACCGGGGTTGGGCTGATAGGATATAGGGACGCATCTCTGGACCTGTCTCTGAGTTTAACTGTCTTTCCCACCCAACTCCTCCCGTCCACACTGGGAAACCATGATCTATTTTGTTGCAGGAAAAATTGACTCAGCCTGAATGCTTTTCTGCATCTACAGCCAGACTTTCTTTTTACTTAATAGAATTTATTATTTTAAAAAATGGTGGCAGAACACACATAATATCAAATTTACCATCCTAACCTGTTTTACCTGTACAGTTCAGCAATGGGATGAATATTATACTGTTGTGCAATCAATCTCCAGAAATTGTCATCTTGCAAAAGGGAAACCGTCCCCATGGAGTGATGAGTTCCCTTTTCCCTCTCCCACTGTCCCCTGGCAACCACTTTGGCCAGACTTTTATCTAGAGCCCTTGAGGGCTTAGATGGTGGGGGCTCAAAACCCAAGAATAAGCATCTTTAATTAGGCTTTTGAAGTTCGAAAGCCAGGAAGGTGCTTCTTTGGTTAATCTCCTCCAGGAGTAACTCTTAGGAGGAAAAAAAATGATGGTGGCCAAGGCTGAGGAGGGCCCATGGGCAATATATTAATTTGATGGAAAATAGTTAATACTTGTGAATATTACTCCACCCCCCTGATGATGGAGGCAGCCCCCATGTTGAACATTCAACGATGCCTGGTACCACGATAGTAAGCTCTTCACAGACGTTATCTAATATAATCTCACAACCAGCTTCTTGGGCAGTTGAGCATCTTGGCCAAGGTTCCAGGAGGATTCGAAGGTCAGCTCTGCCCTTACAAAGTTAGCTGTCACATGTTGGAAAAGTGACTTCACCTTTCTGAACCAGAGAAAGATAGATCACCTGTTTGAGAGCATAGTTAGTATGTGTCTAAGTGGAAAGCCGCCTTCTTCACCTTCTTAACCATTGTTCCAGTAGCTGGTGGGGACCTAATCATTTCCTTGGTTCTCTCCCCAACTCCAGGTAAGCCAGTGCTCAGACAGCACCTGTGCACACCGGGCCAGGTGCAGGATCCAGACTCCAGAGTCTGGTGTGACGTGTGCTCCGTGTTTGAAGGGCTGTGAAACTGGAAACAGGGTATTGGAGAGGGAATGGAGTTCCAAGGGTCAGGGATTATGGGGAGGGGCTTCTGCCCTCCCCTGCAACTTCCTCCTGATCCACGCCATGAATTTACCTAAGGTGGCTACCTGGGTTGTCTAATTCAATGGTGTCAATGAGGTTGAGGTCATGGACTTATTCTTGGAGGTCTTGAATCACTGTCCTCCAGCCCCAGGCTGAACTTTGACCTTGAGTTCTAACCCTGGTCTTGGGGGGTCTTCGGTTGGGCCTTTAAGCCCCAGCACAACACGACCTGTATCAGTCACCTTGAGCTGAGTATTGCTGCTGTAACAAGTGACTCCCCATCCTAACATCTCACAAACAGCTCCTTCACACATTGGCCTCAACTCTGCTGAAGAAGAAGTTTCTGGAAAGAGAAGGTACTGCAGGAATCACACTGTTGGAGACCTCCAGCCTTGGGATGTGTCAGGCAGAAGGAAAAGAGAGATGGCAGGACCACTCAGTTGTTCCTAATGTTTCTTCTTGGGGATGACAAGAAGACATTTCATTGGCCAGAGCAAGTCGTATGGCCCAGAGTAGCATCAGTAGGGCAGAAAGGTTTACTCCTCTTCCAGGGAGAGGCAGTGAATACTTGGAACAAAACCAGAACCTGCCAGAGAGCCCGTTCTATCATTCATTCATTCATTCATTCATTTACTCACTTCATTTATTTATTTGGCTGTGTCGGGTCTTAGTTGCGGCATATGGGGTCTTTGTTGCGGAATGCGGGGTATTTTGTTGTGGCGCGTGAACTTCTCTCTAGTTGTGGCGCGCGGCTTAGTTGCTCCATGGCATGTGGAATCTTAGTTCCCCAACTAAGGATCAAACTCACGTCCCCTGCATTGGAAGGGGGATTCTTAACCACTGGACCACCAGGGAAGTCCCCTCACTCACTTTTGTGACACTGGCAGTTATGGGTTGACTGTGTCCCCACAAATTTGTATGTTGAAGTCCTAACCTTCCCAGGACCTCAGAATGTGACTGTATTTGGAGATGGGTTCTTTTATTTTTGCGTTACGTGGGCCTCTCACTGTTGCGGCCTCTCCCGTTGCGGAGCACAGGCTCCGGACGCGCAGGCCCAGCGGCCATGGCTCACGGGCCTAGCCACTCCTCAGCATGTGGGATCTTCCCGGACCGGGGCATGAACCCGCGTCCCCTGCATCGGTAGGCGGACTCTCAACCACAGCGCCACCAGGGAAGCCCTGGAGATGGGTTCTTTAAAGAGGTAATTGAGTTAAAATGAGGTCGAGGTCATTAGGATGGAGCCTAATCAAATGTGACTGGTGTCCTTCTAAGAATTGGGATGCACCATCAACAGATGAATGGATAAAGAAGATGTGTGTGTGTGTATATCACACACACACACACAATGGAATACTACTCAGCCATAAAAAGTAAAATAAAGCCATTTGTAGCAACACGGATGGACCTAGAGATTATCATACTAAGTGAAGTAAGTCAGAAAAAGGCATATACTGTATGATATCACTTATATGTGGAATCTAAAAAATTATACAGATGAATTTCTTCACAAAACAGAAACAGACTCACAGACATAGAAGACAAACTTATGGTTGCCAAAGGGGAAAGCATGGGGGGAGGGGATGATTTGGGAGTATGGGATTAACAGATACAAACTACTTTATATAAAATAGATAATCAATGAAGTCCTACTGTATAGCACAGGGAACTATATTCAATATCCTGTAATAAATCATAATGGAAAAGTATATATATACGTATAACTGAATCACTTTGCTGTACACCTGAAACTAACAATATTGTAAATCAGCTATACTTCAATTTAAAAGGAAAGAAAAATGGGAGGAATTTCGGGGAATGTGCAAATGAGCATTAACTCTGCTTAGAGGGGGAGGGAGAGAGTGAGGGTCTGGAGAAGTGGTTGGACCTGCTTCCTTATGTGCCCCCAGAGGGACCAGGCAGACCTCTGCTGGAGGAGGCCACCTCTTGCTGGCTGGTGGAGGAGGGGCCTCAGGTGTGCCCTGGAGTGGCCCGCTGATGGTTGGAGACGTTGGATCCAGGGAACAGCCGTCACCCGAACATACTGGCAGAGAAAGGTTCAAAAGAACACAGGGCAACCCCATGATGCCCTAACTCGGAAGTTCTCTGGTGCTGGCTGTCAGTTACATCCGGCTGTCACACGCACACACACGCACGCACACACACACACACACACACACACACACTGTATTAGCTCACTCAGTCTGCTGTAACAAAGTACCACAAACTGAGTGGCTTAATTAAACAATAGAAATGTATTGTCTCACGGTTCTGGAGACTGGAAGTCCAAGATCAATGTGTTCTCAGTGGGGCAGTGCTCCCTGTGAAGACGCCAGAAAGAAATCTATTTCAGGCATCTCTGTCTCTTACCTCCTGGGAGTTTTGTTAGCCTGTGGTAGCAAAACTCCAGTGTTTACATGGTGTCCTCCCTGTATGCGTTTGTCTGTGCCCAAATTTCTCCCTCCTAGGGAATTCCCTGGCAGTCCATGGGTTAGGACTCCATGCGTTCAGGGCCGAGGGCTGCGAAGCCACAACAAAACAAAACAAATTTTTCCCTCCTATAAGGACACCAGTCATACCAGATGAAGGGTCCACCTTACTCCAGCATGGCCTCAAATGAACTCGTCACATCTGCCAAGACCCTATTTCTAAGAAAGGTCACATTCTGAGGTTCTGGGGGTTAGGACTCCAACATGTGGATTTGTTTTTTTGTGGGGGGGGGAGTGCAATTTAACCCATAACACACATGATGGATACAAAGCCCCTTGTGAAGATACACCCACAAAACAGGCCAAGCATATGCACAGACTGTCATGAAGAAAGACAGCCCCCCAGATACACACAGACGGGCAAATACGGCAAAGAGAGACCGGCAAGAAGACTCACAGGTGGTCATAGACAGACAGACAGACAAAAAGGATCTACCCACATCCACAGCAGATGCACGACACAGAAATACTCCCCCGCACTGCGACAGGCCGACAGACCCCAGACCCGAATACTCCCCTCCCCAAACACCAAAACGGACTGAAATATCAACAGAAACACATACACAGATGTAAAAATACTGACACCTCCTTTCAACCTGCAATTCACAGGTGCACGTATAAAGCGATAGATACGGAGACATATGTCTACTCAGCCGGGCACGGAAACACACCCCAAACACATAACAGACGGTACCTGAAATAGGAAGACAGACTGACAGATAACACACCTCAAACGTATTCACTCATACACCCAGCCCTGGGACCTTACTAACTCCAATGAAGGCATCCACAGGTGAAATCGGACAGATACCCATTGGATCAAACATTTATAAACATCACAAAGACACACACATACACACACACACACACACACACACACACACACACGCGCGCGCGCGCGAGGGCATCACAAAGGCAGATAGCAACAAAGTTAAGCCAAGCTTGCCCCCTGGTGGACACTAGCAGTAGTGCCCCAACCTCTTTGGCAGACACCTGGATCCCTGCTTAGGGCAGGGAGGAGAGACCAGAGAAAGGTGTGTGTGTGTGTGTGTGTGTGTGTGTGTGTGTGTGTGTGTGTGTGTGTGTGTGTGTGTGTGTGTGTGTGTGTGGTGTGTGCTTGTTCACAAACCTGTCTATATGGGCCTAGGTTTGGGCACCAGAAAGGGCCCCTGATGCTTTTGGCTTTGCAGCATCATCACACTGCCCAGGGGTACGCTCCCCCCACCCCCGATTCATTCACCCAAAAGCACAGGGAAGGGATCCATAGAGGTCTCATTTCAGAGTCTTGTTGGCTACAAACACTCACAGCCTCATGTGGGTGGGGCAAGAGGGAGAAACACAGAGTCGGAGGAGCCTAGAGGGATGAATTTCTTGGAAGGAGAGGTTGGATCTGGGTCTTTGAAGGATAAGCATGTGTTTATACTGTTGAGAAGGCACCTATTGTAGGTGGAGTGGGCTCTACCCAGAGCCTTTTACTGTGGTCCAAAGGCTCTTCCTCTTTAATCCCTTCCAGGGCTCAGTTAGTACCCAGTATCTCCTGGAAGATAAAGTTAAGCCAAAGAAATGACTCTCTAATGGTGGAATGCCAATGAAATCAGGCACAGGGCAAATTTTCTTTCTTTCTTTTGAAACCCAGTTTACTGAGGTATGATTGACATGAAAAATGATACACGTTGAGTGTATACATCACGATGAGTTTGGGGATACGTATCCACCTGCGAAACCGTCACCACCATCAAGGCCATCAACATATCCATCACCCCCCAAAGTTTACTCCTGCGGTGGATTTTCATGTTGGGGCCCCATTACATTTCATGGGGACTGTTGACGAAATCCTATCCTCGGGGACCCAGCACGCTGTTTGAGACGGGGCAGGAGGGGATCAGGTCCCGCAAATCTTTCCCCACTGTGTCCTCACTTCACCAGTTTGAAGCTGTGTGCTGCCCCCTTGTTGCCTTCTCCGACTTTAAGCTTTCTGCTTAGACTGTTCCCCGACCAGGCTGGAAGAGCAGGCTCCAGGCCAGGAGTACAAGTTTGAGATTTAAACTGCAGGAGGTAGGGAGCCATGGAGTAAGGGGATTTAATCAGTGGATGTTGGCCTGGCATTTTACACCTGCTGTGGCTGATTTAAAGTCATTTAAAGTATCATCACTTTCTTTGTCTCCAGTAATATCTCCCCAATTTCCAATCCATTCTGCAAAAGCACAACCAATATCATAGAGTCCAGGCACCAGGCTGAACCCTTAGGATGACCCACAGGGCCCTATATAATTTGCATCTCCCTTCTTTCCCTGGACACACTGATCTCTGGAAGCAGGAAGGGGCAGGAGAAAAAGCTGAGCAAAGATGCGGCCTCATCTTGAGTTTACTTAGAGATTAGCTTCATGGAGAAAAAGGATGTAGAGTAGCAGGGTAGAGAGTATCTTGATGGTGGTGGGTGGTTATTATTGATCAGGCAGCCACGGAAGCAACTCTGACATTTGAACTGAGACCCTGAGTGAATGGAGAGAGTGCACCATGGAAAGCGGGAAGGAAAAACTTGTGTCTCAAGCAGAGGAAATGGCACGTGAAAAGGCTCTGAGGAGGCTGTTGAATCAGTACCCTGTATTTTCTGGAAGAGAAATGCTTTTAGCCAAAGGAATGACTCTCTAATAGTGGAATTTCAGGCAATGAAGTCAGACATGGGACAGATTTCCTTCTTCTCCTTTTTTTTTAAACCGCTTTATGGAGGTATGAGGAATGAGCTTGGTGAAATCAAGAACTAGTAATAAGGTCAAAGTGGCGTGAAATAGAGAAAAGAGAGAAGTAAGAGGTTGACAGGGACAAACCATGGTGAAAACTTGGGATTTTTTCTAACCTTAATGGGAAGCCAGTGTTTCTGTATATACTTGCATCCGGTAGAAAAGTGCTTGGTTAGGGGAATAAGGGGATACTGAAACTCATCCTGAGTTAAGCTGCAGGTGTCAAAGGGGGGCATTGTTCTCTAATTCTCACAAAGACTTCTTGCAGAACTTCAGTGGTTACCATAGGAAGCCATTGAAGGTTTATAAAAATTTATAATTTTTTTATTGTGGTAAATATGCATAATATACTCACACCATAGCTTGGACCCAAGTTTGGTTGGGTAACAGATAGAATACCATATTTTGTACGTCCACTCATCTGTTGACAGACATTTGGGCTGTTTCCACCTTTTGGCTATTGGGAATAGTGCTTCTACGAGTGTTTTTTACCACTCGTAAATGGTTGAAGAGGGAATTTCCTGGCGGTCCAGTGGTTAGGCTCTTACTGCAGGGGGGCGCGGTTTTGATCCCTGGTAGGTGGTAAGATCCTGCAAGCCGCGTGGTACGGCCAAAAAGGAAAAAGAAAAAAAGATGGTTGAAGAAAATCAGAAGAAAAACAATATTTCATGACAAGTGAAAAGTATATGGAATTTGAATTTCAGAATCCACAGGGAAAGTTTTATTGGCACACAGCCACACTCATTTACATGCCATCTAAGACTGCTTTCACAGTAAGACGACAAAGTGGCAACAGAGACCCAAAGGCTTCCAAAGTAGAAAATATTTGCTACTTGGACCTTTACAGAAAAAGGTGCTGACCCTTGAGCTAAGGGACCGCAAGCCTGGCTTTTAGCCATCTATTTTGCCAGCTGTGCTTGGATGATATAATAAAACTCTTTTATTGCATTTTATTGTTATGTTCTCCCACGTTTGGGAACTGCAGCCTGACCAAGAGAGAGCCCCACCATCATATCCTGTAATAATAATATACATGTACCTGGATGTGTATGTATGTAGTGTATTGTACTAGTGATAATATAGTTGATGTTTGTTGACTGTGTACTTGTTACTCTAAATGCTTTTGATGTGTTACTTCATTTAGTCCCTATGATAACTTTTGAAGTAGACATATATCTTTTTTAAATTAATTAATTTTTAATTGAAGTATAGTTGATTTATAATGTTTCAGGTGTACAGCAAAGTGATTCAGTTATCTATCTCTACATCTGTATTCATTTTCAGATTCTTTTCCATTATAGGTTATTACAAGATATTGAATATAGTTTCCTGAGCTCTACAGTAAGACCTTGCTGTTTATCTATTTTATGTATAGTAGTGTGCATCTGTTAATCCCAAACTCCTAATTTATCTCTCCCTCCCCTTTCCTCTATGGTAACCATAAGTTTGTTTTCTATGTCTGTGAGTCTATTTCTGTTTTGTAAATAAGTTCATTTGTACCAATTTTTTTAGAGTCCCCATATAAGTGATATCATATGGTATTTGTCTTTCTCTTTCTGACTTACTTCGCTTAGTATAATCTCTAGGTCCATCCATGTTGCTGCAAATGGCATGATTTCATTCTTTTTTATGGCTGAGTAATATTCCATTGTATATATGTACCACATCTTCTTTATCCACTCCTCTGTCGATGGACATTTAGGTTGCTTCCAGAAGTAGACATATTTTTTTAGTAGATAAGAAAAGGGAGGGTCAAAGAGGCTATCACGTTTTAAGGTCACATGCTGAGTGGTTGGAGCTGGAATGTGAGTGTGATGGGTTGAACTGTGTCCCCCCACAAAGTGTATATGTTGAAGTCCTCACGCCCAGGACCTCAGAATGTGACTGTACTTGGAGATGAGGGTCTTTACAGAGGTGATTACATTAAATGAATTCATTAGGATGGACCCTGATCCAATAGGACTGTGTCCTTAAGAGAAGAGGAGATTAGGACGCAGACACACACAGAGGGATGACCACGTGAGGACACAGGGAGAAGACGGTCGTCTACAAGCCAACGAGAGAGGCCTCAGAGGAAACCAGCCCTGCCAACACCTTGACTGTGGACTTCCAGCCTCTATACCATGAGAGAATATATATTTGTTGTGTAAGCCCACAACACCTAGACTGTGGTATTTTGTTAGGGTAGCCCTAGCAAACGAATACACTGAAACTAGTTCTATCTGCCAGCATATTCTAAGCTCATGGACTATGAGCTTAGAATATTTCTTGTTTGGGCTGTCTCCTGAAGTTCCTTTCCTTCCAGCATCTTCCTTCCTTTCAGAGGCTCAGACCTCGAGGGCCACTTTCTTCTTACATTGTTGGAGAGCTGCTTCCTCAAATACTGGTTCCTACTTGCTTGCACTTTGGGGTGGGGGGGGCCCTAGGTTTAGGGAGCAAATATGATGATGTATTATTTTTCTCTCATAGCTCTGTCTATCCACATCTTCTTCTGGTTCTACTTCTGGTTCTGTCCAAACGAGGTCTAGTTACAGTTCCTCTAGCTGTGAGATGGAATGATAACTAGAAAACCATTCAGGGAACTGAGTTTCTGCAGATATTTTGCAGAGGGAGAGTAGGTGTACAGCAATGCTTGCAAACACCGGTGATGCACCCACAGGGAAATGGAAATGCAAATTATTACACATTCACTATGTAGGTTCAAGAGTGTACCCAGGCTCTAACTACTGATGTGGAAGGATTTCCTAGAAACATTTCTTATCTGTCAGGGTGCAGTTAGGAAACATGAACTGTACAAGTTTTTGTTGTTTCCTTTAAGTTTTAAAGGAAGTATGGATTTAGATCGTTCCTCAACTTGCTAAGGTCATGTGTATTTATCATTGTGAAATAACATGAGAAAGAGACCACACTTCACTGGAGAAACTCTAAACGCATGTCTTCTGATCCCTTCACATAACATAAAATAGTTTGGTCCCTTTAGACACAGTACGCGCAATGTAACAATTGGGTCCCTTCACGTGGCATGCACAGTAAAATGATTTGGCGGAACGCTGGGTCTGGGTCCTCTTTCCTTTGGAGCCCATCTTACCAAATTTATTGAGGGGGTGATATATGTACAACAAACTGCTTCCTTTCACAAGTGTAAAATTGGATGCATTTTGATAACTTCTGCCACAGTCAAGATACAGAATGTTTCCATCACATCCCTAAGTTTTCCTGAGCCCTTTTGTAATCCTTCCCTCCCTCCACTCCTGGCCCTAGGCAACTCTGGAAGCTGGCATCTAATTTCCTCTGGACCTCAACCCTTTCCTCTTGTTGATTTTCTTTGTATCTCACTGTGACGCTGGCTATAGGCTGAGTTCTGTAAGTCATCCTAGGGAGTCGTTGAACCGGGTGTGGTTCTCGGGGACTGTCAACAAACTACCCCTGCTGGGCAGGGGTCTGAGGAGCCCGGATAACTATGAATCCTTCTAAGGAAGCTGTGGCTCTGTCCTTCATCAACTGCATCCCTCCTAGGACTCCTGTTCCTTTTGTCCAGCTCCCACGCCCTCAAATCTCTGGTCATCTTTCTGGGACCAGGGGAGGGTCAGGAGATTCAGCAGCTCCTCTTTCTTTCTTCCTTCTCATTTGTTTCTTAATTTTCTGGGATACAACAGCCAACGGAATTCCTTCCCTACCCCGGGGGATGCTCCCAGTCTTTGGAGAGAAACAGACATTCAAACAAGCATAGATCATACTGAGTGTTGGGATTCGGGGAGCACAGAGGAGGCCTGTGCTAATCCTGAAGTGGAGGGCAGGGAGGGCTTTCGGGAGGAGGTGAAATTTACATGGGAAGGCTCCCTGGAGGAGGTGGTATTTACCCTGGAAACCTTCCTGGAGGAGGTGATCTTTATATTGGAAAGCTCCCTCCCCCACTCCCCACGGGAGGAGATGATATTTACATGGGAAAGATGCATAGGATATGGGGTAAGTACCCATGTCAGACCTGGGGTCAGGAGACAGCTTAGTGTTTAATGGCTGGGAGGGATTCTTAGGCCCTTCTGGAAGCTGACTCTGCCATGAGGATTCTTGTTTCAGGGTTGATTGAGGGAGGGCATTTAGCAGAGGACAAGTGAGGGGAACAGGGTAGGATAGAAGAAAGAGTTGAGCACGGAGGTAGTCCTAGCTGGAGCCCAGCCTCTGCCTGACCCCATGGGCATCCCTGGAGCCTGAATAACACCACCCAGCTGACCTCACTTTGTTTTTTTTTGTTTTTTTGCGGTACGCGGGCCTCTCACCGCTGTGGCCTCTCCCGTTGCGGAGCACAGGCTCCGGACGCGCAGGCTCAGCGGCCATGGCTCACGGGCCCAGCCGCTCCGCGGCATGTGGGATCTTCCCGGACCGGGGCACGAACCCGTGTCCCCTGCATCAGCAGGCGGACTCTCAACCACTGCGCCACCAGGGAAGCCCTTGACCTCACTTTGGAGTGAGGTTTTGACCTCCATGACCATCGGTTATTGGCCGTCGGCTGGTTCTGAGGGTTTTGCAGGCATTGAACTGGAGAGCAGTTCTCTGGAGAACAGGAAGCTGTGAGCCGTTAGCAGGCAACACCCACAGCAGCTGGCGGATGGGTGTCCAGCTTCAAGGGTGGCTGGACATGCCATCAACAGTGTCCACTACAGGAGACTTTGGTTAGTTTAGGATGACTGAGGCTTTGGAGGGAGAAGGAAACAATGAAGTCAGAGGGGTACCAATATAAGACTAGGCAGAGTATTTTTGTTTTTGTATTTGCATTGTGGTTTTTATTTTATTTTTTAAAAATTTTTATTGGAGTATAGTGGATTTACAACATTGTGTTAGTTTCTACTGTACAGCAAAGTGAATCAGCTATAAGTATACATATATATGCTCTTTTTAAAATCCTTCTCCCATATGGGTCATTACAGAGTATTGAGTAGAGTTCCCTGTGCTATACAGTAAGTCCTAATTAGTTATCTATTTTATATATAGTGGTGTGTATATGTCAATCCCAATCTCCCAATTTATCCCTCCCTCACTTTACCCCCCCAGTAATGATAAGTTTGTTTTCCACCTCTGTGTCTCTATTTCTGTTTTGTAAGTTCATTTGTACCATTTTTTTTCTAGATTCCACATATAAGCAATATCATATGATAGTTTTCTTTCTCTGTCTAACTTATTTCACTCAGGATAACAATCTGAGTGATAGGCCCATCCATGTTGCTGCAAATGGCATTATTTCATCCTTTTCTATGGCTGAGTAGTATTCCATTCCTCTGTCGATGGACATTTAAGCTGTTTCCATGTCCTGTCGATTGTAAATAGTGCTGCTATGAACATTGGGATGCATATTTCTTTTTGAATTATGGTATATCAGGCAGGGTCTTGAGTGCTGTATCAATGAGCCTGCACTTCATCCTGAGGGTACTAGGGAGCCATGGGGGGGTTTAGAGTACAGGAGGAACACGTCAAGTTGGGTAGGGCTGCCCTGGGGCCACCCTCCCTCCGACACCCTGATTAAGAGTGAAGATGAGTATTGGATAAAGAAGATGTGGTACATATATATAATGAAATACTACTCGGCCATAAAAAGGAACGAAATAGTGCTGCCATTTTCAGAGATGTGGATGGGCCTAGAGACTGTCATACAGAGTGACGTAAGTCAGAAGGAGAAAAGCAAATATTGTATAATATCGCTTATATATGGAATCTTGAAAAATGGTACAGATGAACTTCTCTGCAAAGCAGAAATAGAGTCACAGATGTAGAGAACAAACTTATGGTTACCAAGGGGGGAAGGGGGGTGGGATGAACTGGAAGATTGGGATTGACATACATACACTACTATGTATAACATAGATAACTAATGAGAACCTACTGTAGAGCACAGGGAACTCTACTCAATGCTCTGTGGTGACCGAAATGGGAAGGAAATCTGAAAAAGAGAGGATATATGTATACGTATGACTGATTCACTTTGCTGTACAGCAGAAACGAACACAACATCGTAAAGCAACTACACTCCAATAAAGAAAGAAGAAGTACAGATGAGTGACGTCTCTGGGGCTCCTCCAGCCTGACTTCTGTCGTCTTGAGAGTCCCTCAATTTCCCCTTTGCCGGGAAAGTCACAATAGTTCGTCTTCCACAAGCCACTTTACTAGAATTGTGCATTTCCTTCCCTTTCTTCGCCCCCTACACCTGCCCTCATCCCCGGAGGATCTCTGCCGTCCAGATTTCATAGCCTCGGTCACTTCTTTAGCGTTTGAAGGGTGACTGGCAGCTTGCATCCCCAATCACTCACCAGGATCCCAGACCCCATCTGCGGTCAGTAGAATAATGAGGCTCCCCCCAACCCCTGCCAGGCTGGCCACATCCTAGTCCCTGGAGGCTGTGAATATAGGACCTTCTACTGCAAAAGGGACTTTGCGGGTGTGATGAAGTTAAGGGTCTTGAGACAGGAGAATATTCTGGGTGATCTGAGTAGGTCTAATGTAATCACAAAATCCTTTTAAAGGCGGGTGGAAGGAGGGTCAGAGAGAGAAGGAGACGGAGAGAGAGAGGGAGAGAGACTGCAGACAGAGGGAAGGAGACAAATCTATCATCTATCTATCATCTATCTATCTATCTATCACCTATCTATCTATTGTCTATCTACCATCTACCTATCTATCTATCTATCTATCTATCTATCTATCTATCTATCTATCCATCTGTCTATCTATCCATCCATCCATGGAGTGAATGTGTGTGTGTGAGAGAGAGAGAGACAGGGAGAGAGAAAGAGAGAGAGGGATTTAGGAGATACTGCATTGCTGGCTTTGAAGATGGAGGAAGGGGCTTTGAGCCCAGGGATGTCGGCTGTCTCCAGAAGCTGGAAAAGACAAGGAATAGAGTCTCCCTTAGAGCCTCCAGAAGGATCGCAACCCTGCTGACATCTTGATTTCAGCCCCGCTAAGACTCATGTGGGACGCTGACCTCGAGACCTGTAATGTAATAAATTTGTTATTTCAAGCCACTATGTTTGTGGCGATTTGTTTTGGGAGCATCAGGAAACTCATCCACAACCTCGTCTCGCCCCCAGGCCCCCTGAGGAATCTGGGCTTGGTTGAAAAACCTCACCTCCAAAGGTCAATTCCTCCTTCGGTCCCAGACTCCCCACCTACATCCAGACATCCCCCCATTCTGCTGTTCCTGCCTCCTAAATTCCTCTTCGTCTCCACAGCCCTTGCCCTCCTCCAGGTCATCACACCTTTCTTCTCTCCATCTCCCCACCCATGACCACATCCTGTCTGACACCCATACTACACAACACAAGTGTTGTAAAATACCAATGTGACCGTTACTTCCTCGCTAAAATCTCTTTTATTGCCCTGCGGAGACGGTCTAAACTGTTTCATGTTCAATGGAAGGTCCTGCCTGAAATGGACTTGCTGACTCTTCTAACTGAGCCACTGCTGGCATCATGCCTCCGGTCAGTAGCTGTGACCACTTATTATTGACACAATGTCAATAATAACTGATAATATTGAGGATTATTTTTGCCAGGCAGGATCTTATGGCTTTATCACATTAAACCTCAAACCCTATGATGTTACGATGATCCTTTTTTTTTTTTAACTGACAGGGACAATTGCTTCTAAGTGTATCAGTTATCTCCTGCTGCGTAACAAATCACTCTCCAAATGTAACAGCCAGCAATGCTTTTAAATCATTCACTGCTATAGAAGGGGAGTTATAAGCAGAAACAAACCGCATAGTATCTCTAAATAATAGCAGCAGCAATGGGGACACTCAGCATTCTAATAGACTCTGTATGTGTCAACGTAAGGGCCTTCAGACTCATTTGGTTTATGGCTTTAGACTCATCACCTCTTCCCTCAGCTTTATTGTTAATGAGTTATCATCTTATCCAAGTTAATTAATCTCTCTGGGCCTCAATTTCTTTGTGTGTTCAACTTGTAGGATGGTGCCTGGTACATAGCTAATAATAAATATTAAAAGTATACCAAACAGACTTTATAGCATTCTCAGTAAAAAAAAAAAAAAAAAAAAAACACATTTTTAATTTTCTTACAGTTTCTGAGGGTCGGGAATCTGGGGGTGGTTTAGCCGGGTGGAGCTCGATCAGGGTCTTCTCAGGAGGTCACAGTCAAGCTGTTGGCTGGAATCTGAGTTCCCCCTCATGTGGGCTTCTCCGTGGCACTGCTTGAGTGTCCTCACAACATGGTAACTGACGTCCCTTCAGTGAATGATCCTGGAAAGAAAGAGGGAGGGGAAAACCACCATGATGCTTACAACCTCAGATGTCTCAGATCCCACACAAGGTCACATCTTCCTTTCTCTGTTCCTTAGAAACAAGTCACTAAGTCCAGCTCATACTCAAGGAGAGAAGAATTAGGTTTCCCCCTCTTGAAGGGAGGACTATCAAAGAATTTGAGTAATAGCCAAGCCTTGGAGATTTTCCTGTGTGTCAGGACCTGTTACATACAGCCATTCCTCTGATGCTCGCCTCAACCCCTGAAATATGTCCTGCTTATCAAGCCCATTTTACTGATGGCATGTTGAGGCATAGAGAAATTAATTGCTGAAGAAGGTGTGGAGAAAAGGGAACCTTCCTATACTGTTGGTGGGAATATAAATTGGTGCAGTCACTATGGAGAACTGTACGGAGGTTCCTTAAAAAACTAAAAGTAGAGTTACCACATGATCTAGCAATCCTACTCCTGGGCGTATATCCAGAGAAAAACATAATTTGAAAAGATACATGCATCCCCAATGTTCACAACAGCACTGTTTACAACAACCAAGACATGGAAGCAACCTAAATGTTCATCAACAGGTGAATGGCTAAAGAAGATGTGATATATTTATACAATGGAATATTACTCAGCCATAAAAAGAAGGAAATAATGCCATTTGCAGCAACATGGATGGACTTAGAGATTATCATACTAAGTGAAGTAAGCCAGACAGAGAAAGGCAAATATCATATGATATCACTTATATGTGGAATCTAAATAAGTGATACAAATGAACTTATTGACAAAACAGAAATTGACTTACAGACATAGAAAACAAACTTATAGTTACCAAAGGGGAAAGGGAGGGGAGGGATAAATTAGGAGTTTGGGGTTAACAGATACACATTACTATATATAAACTAGATAAACAACAAGGACCTACTGTATAGTACAGGGAACTATACTCAATATCTTGCAATAACCTATAATGGAACAGAATGTAAAAAATGAATATATATATATGTATATATATATCTATATCTGAATCACTTTGCTGTACACCTGAAAATAGCACAACATTGTAAATCAATTATATTTCAATAAAAAATAAAAAAAGAGTAGGTCTGTGTCTTTATTCCCATCTTGCCCCTAGGTTCTTCATGACTTTTTTTTTCTTAGATTCCATATATATGTGTTAGCATACAGTATTTCTTTTTCTCTCTCTGACTTTCTTCACTCTGTATGACAGACTCTAGGTCCATCCACCTCACTACAAATAACTCAATTTCGTTTCTTTTTATGGCTGAGTAATATTCCATTGTATATATGTGCCACATCTTCTTTATCCTACTAGAGAATGGACTTGAGGATATGGGGAGAGGGAAGGGTAAGCTGTGACAAAGTGAGAGAGTGGCATGGACATATATACACTACCAAACGTAAAATAGCTAGTGGGAAGCAGCCCCATAGCACAGGGAGATCAGCTCGGTGCTTTGTGACCACCCAGAGGGGTGGGATAGGGAGGGTGGGAGGGAGGGAGACGCGAGAGGGAAGACATATGGGAACATATGTATATGTATAACTGATTCACTTTGTTATAAAGCAGAAACTAACACACGATTATAAAGCAATTATACTCCAATAAAGATGTTAAAAAAATTAAAAAAAGAACTCACCCAGGACCACACATAACTAGCAAGCGGTGGAGACAAGATTTGGACCCCTGGCGACCTGGTGCTAGAGGGTTTTTATCCTCCAGAGCTTCTCTTAACATTGCTCCATTTATCTCCCTTCTTGGTGAACTTTACTGTATTTCTGTGCTGCCTCTTAATTGCAGCCTCACTGGGTAGGGTCTCCTGATGAACAGAAGGAACCACTGATGAATCTGCTTCAGCGATCATAACTCCAAGGTGTATATTTTGCCTTGCACAGAGCAATAAAGGAGAACATGAAAACAAGTGGGGCTCTTCTTCCCAAGAACGTGGGGCTGGTCTTTGCACCTAAGTGTTGGCTTGGAGCAGGCGTTCTTGGTGCCCGTCCACACCTATGACCTTCAACCCTTAAGGCACACTAGACGGACATGTGCCGGCCACTGCATTTTGTTATCAACAGGGTTATAAACTGGAGCCCATTCTATCTGCTTGGAGGCCAGGTCTTGGGTTGACACAAGCCTCAATCAGTGACTGACAGTAGCTGGTGGATAAATACCCCAACTCCCTCCCTTGACAGTTGGGATAACTCTGAAGAGTGTGCTCTAGGTTACCTTCCAGAGGTCCCCAGCCACATTAAGCTTCAGTTTCTTATTGGGTAACTTGCCTGATAAAATTCACTGCAGGCTCTTTCCCTTCCCTCTCTCACTTCCCCCATCCCCAGATGGAGTTTTTTGGGGTCACCTCCCTGATGAACTACCTTCACGAGAATCCTTGTCTGAACGTCTGCAACTGGGGGACCCTGACTAAGACATTCCTAGATCACCGTGTTTATGAGATGGCACGTGTGTGTATGTGTGTGTGTGTGTGTGTGTGTGTGTGTTGGGTTGGTTTGGGGGCAGTGCTGGGAATGGGGTGTGTCACTGTCCAGTGATCGGTTCTTGTGGGGAGCTAAAGGCAAATGAAATGGTGAAAGCTCTAGACTTTGGAGTCAGAGGGTTCCGGATTCAAAGCTCAGGTCCGGGGAATCTTGGACAAGTCGCATCTCCTCTCTCAACCTTGGTTTCCATTTTAATTGTACTTTTTTGGTGAAATAGGTGGGGGTAGGAATCCCTAGTATATGATGTTGACATGACGGTGAAATTAACTTTTATTGGAAACGTGTTTAGCACAGTGCCTGGTACCTGAGGGCTCTGATGATGGTTTGTATGGGGGCAGGCTGGGAGGAGACCGTTGAGTTTGGGGCTTGCTCATTGGGTAGTGGAAGCTTATTTATTATTGGGTGCAATAAAATAAGGTGCTGAGAGACAGGAGATAGATGTTGCTGGGGGAAGAAAAAAGTGAGTAGGAAGGAAGGAGCGAGAGAGAGGGAGATAGACCCACACAGGGACCCATCAGCCAGACAAACTTCTCTTCACTGTGGAGAAAGGAGAGGATTAGAGGTTTGTCAGACTCTCCTGTATGAGTGGAGGCAACTCAGCAAAAAGGGCCATGATGCCTTGGGTGCATTGAGCAATGCTGGCTCTGCCCTTCCCCTCTCCCCACACCCTCTGATACTGAAAACCCTGGGAACAGTGAGAAAGTACTCTTCATTGAATGACAGAACCTGCACGATGTGGAGCTTCAGTTTTCTCCTCTTTTGGGGTGAGTACGAGCCTGAATAGGGGGTCTGGGGAGAGCCTGCACTGGAAATAGACTGTAAGGAAAAGGGAGGGCCTCGACTGTCCAGCCAAGAGATCATAATTCTAGGCTGGACACTGCAAACATCTTCACTGGGGAACCTTTGACCAAAATCAGTCGGTTCAGGGAATTCATCTGTCGAGGAAGAGTTTCGTTATAGTCATTCAGTTGACATGTATTTCCTGAGCACCTACTGTATGCTGGGTGCTGTTTTAGGCACTGAGAATAGAGCAGTGAACAAACAGACAAGGTTTCTGCCCTTCTGAGGCTGACATACCGGTGGGAGGAGATAGGAAGAAAGAAAGCCACTAACGGTAATAGCAACCTCCCAAGTAGCACCGTTCTAAGTTCCTCAAATAGAGAATGTATTCAATCTTCACTAAATGCCTCTGATATTGGGTCATTAATAGTCCCATTTTCTCAGGATAGTGGGATTGCTGGGTCATATGGTAGTTCCATTTTTAGTTTTTTAAGGAACCTCCATACTGTTCTCCATAGTGGCTGTACCCACTTACATTCCCACCAACAGTGCAAGAGGGTTCCCTTTCCTCCACACCCTCTCCAGTATTTATTGTTTGTAGATTTTTTGATGATGGCCATTCTGACCGGTGTGAGGTGATACCTCCCTGTAGTTTTGATTTGCATTTCTCTAATAATTAGTGATGTTGAGCATCTTTTCATGTGCCTGTTTGCCATCTGTATGTCTTCTTTGGAGAAAATGTCTATTTAGGTCTTCCGCCCATGTTTTGATTGGGTTGTTTGCTTTTTTCATATTGAGCTGTATGAGCTGTTTGTATATTTTGGAGATTAATCCCTTGTCAGCTTCTTCATTTGCAAATATTTTCTCTGACTCTGAGGGTTGTCTTTTTGTCTTGTTTATGGTGTCCTTTGCTGTGCAAAAGCTTTTAAGTTTCATTAGGTCCCATTTGTTTATTTTTGTTTTTATTTTCAAAATTGGGTCATTTGTAGAGACGTGGATGGACCTAGAGACTGTCCTACAGAGTGAAGTAAGTCAGAAAGAGAAAAACAAATATTGTATATTAGCGCATGTATGTGGAATCTAGAAAAGTGGTACAGATGAACCTATTTGCAAAGCAGAAATAGAGACACAGATGTAGAGAACAAACGTATGGACACCAAGGGGCGGAAAGGGCGGGGATGGGATGAATACGGAGATTGGGATTGACAGATATACACTACTATGTATAAAATAGATAACTAATGAGAACCCTCTGCATAGCACAGGGAACTCTACTCAATGCTCTGTGGAGCCCTAAATGGGAAGGAAATCCAAAAGAGAGGGGGTCTATGTATACACGTAGCTGATTCACTTCGCTGTACAGCAGAAACTAACACAACATTGTAAAGCAGCTATACCCCAATTCCAATAAAATAGTCCCATTTTACAAAGGAGAAAAATGAGGCCAAAGAGATTAAATAACTTGCCCAAGACCATTTAGCTAGTAAGGGGTAGAGCTAGGATTTAGAAACAGGCATCCTGGATCCAGAGTCTGTACGTCTCTAAGCTATGCCACTCCAAATAACAAATAAACAAAAGCATTTCAGGGAGCGACAAGCGCTCTGAAAGAAATTGTCACAGAGCGTGACTGGGGCTTACGTAGAAGAGGGAAGTCAGGGGAAGGTATTTCTGCAGAAGTGATGTTTGTGCTGAGGCCTGAACAATGAGATGGAGCCGGGTTTTTTTTCTTCAGCTGTCAGTTTTTCTGGGTCTCGCTCATCTTTCTTGTCATGGTTTCCTTCACGGGTCTCGTGAGTTTTGGTCTCTGGTTCAAATCTAAGAATGGGAGACCTTATCTAAGCAACAAGTGTGGGTTTTCTCTGTGTTGTACATTGGATCCGTTTCCCTTATTTCACTGAGGAGAAAATTTGGTCACAAAGAGATTAGGTAACTTTCCCAAGGCCACGTAGTCTGTAATTGGTGAAGCCAGAGTTTTAAGCCCAAGCATTTTGACCCTAGCGCTGGTATGCTTAAACACGATGTTCTGTTGCCTTTAAATAAGTAAAGAGCAAGAGAATTTCAGTTAGTGAAAATAAGAAAGTTGGGAGTTTGGGTCTGTGGGACTTGCCGACTGGCAGGTTTCATTAGAAGGAGCAGGTAATTTGTGGACCTCAAATGCTAAGATGCAGACTTGTTTCTTTGGGGTGTCAGCACTGGTGTTGGCCCTTAGCACTCTATTCTGCCCTTAATAAGCAAAGAGTGATGATGTTGACATTGATGATGGTGGTGATGGTGTTGGTGATGCTGAAGATGATGATAATGATGATGATGGTGATGATGATATGATGTGATGATGGAGAGGAGCTAAATGTTGGAGGGCTGCACTGCCTTTTAGATGTTAAAAAAATTGTCTTACCCTCCCATTAAAATTTAATACTACAGATATACTATATACTTATTTATATATTATATGTATATCTGTATGTGTCTTATACATGAAGAGTAAGATTTTTTTGTTTCTCCCCAAGAACCAAGTTTTGCTCTTGGGGGCAGATATCATTTCTTTTGAGAATGCATGTTTCAATGTATGGGGATTTTCTTTCTTCTCATTTTTATTGGGGTAGAGTTGATTTACAATGTAGTGTTAATTTCAGGTGTACAGCAAAGTGAATCTGTTATACATATACATATATCCACTCTTTTTTAGATTCTTCTCCAATATAGGCCATTACAAAATATTGAGTAGAGTTCCCTGGGCTATACAGTAGGTTCTTATTAGTTTTTTTTTTTTTTCTTTTTGGACGTGCTGCACGGCTTGTGGGATCTTAGCTCCCCAATGAGGGATCGAACCCATGTTACCTGCAGTGGAAGTGCGGAGTCCTAACCACCGGACCTCCAGGGAATTTCTTCAATGTATGTTTTTGAAAATCATCTGGAACTCTTTGTAAATGAAAAAAAAATGAAGATAATACAAACAAAATGAAAATGAAGTGCAGAAAAGCAGGAATGGTGGCTGTGAATGTTATATAAAATAATGTATGCTTGTCATTCACTTGGGGCTTTCGTCTAAGCTCATCAAACCCGTTTCTATGAGGCTACACCAAGAGTAGTTTTTCAGGTTGAGTCCAAAGAGCTGCTTTTTTTTTTTTTTTTTTTTGCGGTACGCGGGCCTCTCACCGCTGTGGCCTCTCCCGTTGCGGAGCACAGGCTCCGGACGCGCAGGCTCAGCGGCCATGGCTCACGGGCCCAGCCGCTCCGCGGCATGTGGGATCTTCCCGGACCGGGGCACGAACCCGTGTCCCCTGCATCGGCAGGCGGACTCTCAACCCCTGCGCCACCAGGGAAGCCCAAAGAGCTTCTTGATGGGTCATGGTGTTTTTCTTTTTTTTTCACAGGGTGTTGTGGTATATACACCTGGGGAATGTTCACATTACCCTCACTGGAATCAATGGCAAGACGTAAGTTGGGGAATCTATATGCCCAGTGTGGCGGGGAGGAGAATCTTCTGACCCAGGAGGCTGAGACACAGCTGGACACTTGCCACAAGCTAGTCCGTGGCTGAGAAGGGATAACATCCAGGTCTCCCGGTTCCCACCCAAGCTTTTTCTCTTGTGCCTTAAACTTGCTGTGTGACCTCAGGCCGGTCACTCGACCTCTTTGATCTTCAGTTTCCTCAGCTGCGAGATACAGGTAACGAGGGTTCTTGTGTCACAGGGATGTTGTGAAGCTTAAAACCAAAGAGGTAATGTTGTACACTACCTGGCATGTGTGAGAAGAGCTTCATGAATGATGGGGCAGTGGGGATGGGGATGGGATTTATTTAAACTACAACTCAACGTGGGGAAAAAAAGTGCATTTTTAGGTGTTTTGTTCAGTATTCTGATCTTCCACACAAGCTCCTGCTGGATCCAGGAGGAGAAACATGCCCAGTTCTGTGTTCTCAGTGTCTCAGTTTCCTGGCCCCGCCTTATTTGGGAAACTCAGCCTTTATGGTACGAAGAGTTAATCTTTCAAATCTCCTCACCCTCCTCTCGTTCCTCCCGAGATGGTGTGTGGGTGTTGGCATAGGGATAGCTTATGGCATCTTGCAGCAGTGAAGTGTGGACTCTGAATGGGGTGTTTTGTCCGCTGGGGAAAAAAACATGGTAACAACTTGGAATAAACTAAATGTATGCTTACACCAGGGGACTGACTGGATAAATTGTTGCATTTGTGAGACCAGCTCAAGCTACTGTAACAAATAAACTCCAAACTGTCAGTGGCTTAAGAAGAAGAAATTTCATTCTTGTTTGTTTAAGAGTCCAATGAGGATATTTCTGGCTGGTGGGTGGTTTTCCTACATGTAGTGATTCGGGGACCCAGATGCTTTCTGTTTTGTGGCTCAGCCATCCTAGTATCTCAGAGACTCGGCAGACAGTGGCGAAACCACATTATTAAAACTCAGGCTCTGCAGTGACACACGTCAACGGCCGTTCATGGTCACATGACCATACCTGGATGCAAGGTGAGCTGGGAAATGTAGTCCATGGCAGGGTAGTTGCCTCCTACTGTCAATTCTACACCACGGAAAGGAGAGTGTGAAGTTTTTGTTTGATCTTGGGCTACCTAGCTATCTCTGGCACAGTTAGAGCCCATGGATATAATGGAATGCTATACAGCTGATAAAAAGCTTAAGTTTGGTCATGGGAACTGACTTGGAAAATTGCCCCAAACCTTATTTTCTTAATTTTTTTAACTATAGAAATATTTAAACATTCAAAGGTAGGAAAAATAGTATAACAAACTCCCATGTACCCATTGCTCAACTTCAACACTTGGCAAATTTTGCTGCTCTTGGTTACATGAAAAAGAAAGTAATAGTAGAATACAGCTGTCCAAAAGAACTTTCTATGACAATGAACATGTTCTAGATCTACAGTAGTCACCAGTCAATGGAGCTACTGAGAACTTAAATGAGGCTAGTGCAACTGAAGAATCAATGCTTCATTTTATTTAATTTTAATAGATTTCAGTGTAAACAGCCATATATGATTAGTAACTACTGTGTTGGACAGCACAGTGGACTGTATGCTGAGTGATACCATTTGTGTTCAAAAAATTGTGTGAATTTATAAATTCAATTATATTTAATGTTATATTTACATGACTGAGCTTGTGAATAGGACCTAGCCTTAAAGGATGCACTCTAAGCTTTTGACAGTGGTGACCCCTGAGTATAACGATGGGGCACAGGGAAATCTTCACTTTTAATTTTATATACTTCTGCCTTGTTTGAATTTTTTTACTATAAGTAATTATTACCTTCTTTTTTTTTTTTTTTTTTTTGCGGTATGCGGGCCTCTCACTGTTGTGGCCTCTCTCTTGCGGAGCACAGGCTCCAGACGCACAGGCTCAGTGGCCATGGCGCACAGGCCCAGCCGCTCCACGGCATGTGGGATCTTCCCGGACCGGGGCACGAACCCGTGTCCCCTGCATCGGCAGGCGGACTCTCAACCACTGCGCCACCAGGGAAGCCCAATTATTACCTTCTTAAAAAAAGATAAAGACAAATGAAACAACAGATACACAGCACTATATATAATATAGATAAGCAAAAAGGTCCTACTGTATAGCATGGGGAACTGTATTCAATATCGTGGAATAACCTATAATGGAAAAGAATCTGAAAAAGAATATATATATATATATATATATATATATAAACTGAAAGAATATATATATGTATATATATAAAAGAATATATATATATGTATATGAACTGAATCACTTTGCTGTATACCCGAAACTAATACAACGTTGTAAATCAACTATACCTCAATAAAAAAATTTTTTTAAAAACCCAAAGAAACAAAAATAAGGATCACCACCTGCTTTTGGTTAATTTCTATAGAAGCAGAGTCTGAGGTGAGGATTCTTGTGTGAGTAATTTATTAAGGAAGGGCTCTCAGGAGACACTTGTAGGGGAGGGAGGGAAGCAGGATTGGATAGGGGAAGAACTAGCCACTCAGAAGGTGTTTCAGGAGCGTTTCAGCCACAGCCTGATCCCAGGAGGAGCTCTGGAGTGTGAATTACATCACAGAGGTTCACCTGCTCAGAGACCGTTACACTCCTGCATCTGTCAGGCAATACTTCTGGGCCAGCGAGACAGGGGCGGGGATGCGATGCCAATCAGGTAAATTGGATGGGGGTAGGGCCGAGAGCCGCTGCTATCCCCCCACCCATATTTTTAAAACTTTTTTTTTTTTTGACCTCACCGCGCAGCATGCGGGATCTTAATTCCCCCACCAGGGATTAAACCCATGCCCCTTGCAGTGGAAGCACAGAGTCCTAACCACTGGACTGCCAGAGAATTCCCCCCACCTCCTTTTTTTTAAACTGTTTTTAAAAATTGAAGTATAGTTAATATTCAGTGTTGTGTTAGTTTCAGGTGTCCAGCAAAGTGATTCAGTTTTATACACACACACACACACACACACACACACACACACGTGTATATATATTCTTTTTCAGATTCTTTTCCATTATAGGTTATTACAAGAAATTGAACGTAGTTCCCTGTGCTATACAGTAGGTCCTCGTTTACCTGTTTTATATATAGTAGTGTGTATCTGTTAATCCCAAACTCCTAATGTACCTCTCCCCACCGCCCGCCATCCCCTTTGGTAACCATAAGTCTGTTTTCTATGTCTGTGAGTCTATTTCTGTTTTGTAAGTAAGTTCATTTGTATCATTTTTTAAAAATTCCACATATAAGTGCTTACTTCACTTAATATGATAATCTCTAGGTCCATCCATGTTGCTGCAAATGACATTATTTCATTCTTTTTTATAACTGAGAAATATTCCATTGTATGTGTATGTGTGTGTGTATATATATATATCTCACATCTTCTTTATCCATTCACCTGTCCGTGGACATTAGGTTGCTTCCATGTCTTGGCTCTTATAAAAAGTGCTTCCATGAACATTGGAATCCCATCCTTTCTTACTTGGCAAGGTGTGAAGAACTCGTGAGCTGACGGTGGTAAATCCCCAGGAAGAGGCTGGGTTTTCCTCTTCACATCCTCACTCCCTCTTAACACCCGTCCACTCTACTTGGCTCTTCTCTTGCGTCCTGACTCGTGGTGTGACCTGGGAACGGTTTTACAAACTCTCTTGGGCCTCCCTTTCCACATCTGTAGAAAGGAGTCCTAACGTTTACCTTGAAGTAGGGTGACCCACTATCCTGGCTTGACCCAGACTGGAGGGAAGGGGTGTTTCCCAGGATGCTGGACTTTGAGTGCTAACACCGGGAAAGTCCTGGGAAAACCAGGATGGCTTGGTCATCTCTCCTCAAAGCATTATCGTGAGGACTGCAGAACATTAAGGAAGGGGCTGGGCAGGTGGAAGACACCTAGGAAATGGTAGTTCTAGTTATATTTTTAAAAGTCTCTTTGCCTCCTTGAGTCTCATTTTCTATGTTCGTCAATTAAGTGACCATCTATTAAGTTGTTGTGCTCACGGTTGAGGATCATGTGCATGTCTCGGTTGGATTGTTGAAGTGGCTTCTGCCCCGGTCTCCTGTTTCCTTGCCCTTCTAAGAATGTCCAGAGGGCGCCTGTGAGCCCCTGAGTCAGGTCCTGCCCCACCTCTGCCCACAGCCCTCCAGGGCTCCCTCCTCCCTCAGGGCAAAAGTCTGAGTCCTCCCTGCTGCCCACAAAGTCCTGCACGACCTGCCCTGTCTCCTCCCTGCCCTCCCTTCCTCCCTCTCTCTCCCCCTCGCTCACTCTGCTCCAGCCACCTGGGTTTCTTTGCTGTTCCTGTAACACACCAGGCACTGTCCTGCCCCAGGGCCTTTGCATGTGCTGTTCCTTCTGCCTGGAATCTTTTGCTCCCTATATATACATGGCTCCCTCCCTCACCTTCTGTATGCTTCAGCTCATGAGTTATCTTCTCAGTGACTACCCTAGTTTTGACATCGTATGCCTCATCAGATTTTCATCTCCGTGAAGGTGGGGAATTTTGTATGTCTTGTTCCTCTGCTGAATCCACAGGGCTTAGAATATTGCCTGGCATATAGTAGGTGTTTGTATTTGTCAGAGCAGAGGTGAGTGTGGGTGGTGGGACCAGGTAGAAGATGAGCCAGAGAAGCTAGCAGGTGGCCGGTCACACAGGACCGTGTTGCTATTCCGGTTTGGGGTGGATTTGAGTCCTGAGAGATTGAGCTAGAGGAAGAAAGAAAGTAATGGGAAACTCAGAGTTGAGAGATCACAAGTGGCAATACACAGTAAATCTGCAAAAAGAAATGTTGCCTTTGCAGAATAAAGAGGAAGCTGGAAATGAGAAGAGAGATACAACCGGAGGCATAGTTCAGGGAAGGGAAATAAACAAGGCAGTGTGCAGGCAGCAAAGAGTCTGGGTCTCAAGGACTTAGTAATGAAAATCTGTCCCTTTTGTTTTTGCAGCACTTTGTAAATCTGACTAATTGTTGGGGTCACTTCTGTTGACTTCTCTCTTTCTATTACATCCCACATCCAATCCATCGGCAAATCCCATTAGCATTACCTTCTGAATAAACCCAGAATCTTATGTGCGCCCCTGTTCCCACCCGGGCTGTATCCACCATCATCGCTCACCTGGACAAGCGCAGTTGCCTCCTACCTGGTCATCCTACCTCTGCTCCGATACAGTTCATCCTCCAACCAGTGGCCAGAAGGATCATGTGAAAACCCAAGTGATGCTGTATTCCTCCTCGGCTCAAACTCTCCCATGGCTCCCATCTGTCTCTGATAAAAAGCTGAAACCTTACAATGGTCCAGCAGATCCTACGTGATTTTGTCATATCACCTCCTCCCGTGCACCTGTCATCCACTCTGCTCCAACCACACCCATCTTGTAATTCCATGACATCACTAGGCATGGTCCTGCCACAGGACCTTTGCACTTGCTGTTTCCTCTGCCTTAAATAGTTTCATAACTCACTCACTCAGCTCCCTTAGGTCTTTGCTCAAATGTTACCTTCTCAGTGAGGTCTTCATGACCGAGCACCCACTATGCACTCGGGACACAGCAGTAAATGAGACAGACACAAACCCCTGCCTTCTGGGAGCTTACAGTCCATCAAGACAAAAGACTTGAAACAACCAATTGAAAAAGTTTTTGCATAGAATTGTCTTAGAAATTGCCTGAAGATTTATTCCATTTCCAGCCAGACCCACCTCTTCTTGCCTAGCAGTAGTGAAAACCACGCACTTTGGATTTTGACAGGCCTGCTGCCGCCTCTCACCAGCTGTGTATCCTTGGGCAAGTCACTGAACGTCTCTGACCCTCAGTTTTCCACAGCTGTATAATGGGATCTGGATTCGTTTTCTGTGGCTGCTGTAACAAATTCCCATAGACTTGGTGGATTAAAATAACAAAAACATTATCTTATGGCTCTGGAGGTCAGAAGTCCGAAATGGGTCCTACTGGGCTAAAATCAAGATGTCAGCAGGTGGGCTTCCCTGGTGGCGCAGGGGTTGAGAGGCCGCCTGCCGATGCAGGGGACACGGGTTCGTGCCCCGGTCCGGGAGGATCCCACATGCCGCGGAGTGGCTGGGCCCGTGAGCCATGGCCACTGAGTCTGAGCGTCCGGAGCCTGTGCTCCGCAACGGGAGAGGCCACAATAGTGAGAGGCCTGCGTACCGCAAAAAAAAAAAAAAAAAAAAAAGATGTCAGCAGGGGCTGCAATAAAATCAGCTGCAGGGCTGTAATGTTCGCTCATAACTCTTCTGTCTAGAGCTCTGATGCTCATTCAGGGACTTGTTAACAATGCAGAATCTTAGGTCCATCCCGAGACCCGAATCAGCATCTGATTTCCTAAGATCTCTTGGGGATCCCAGATGAGGCAGATGCTACTGGTCTGTGGACCACACTTGGAGCAGCAAGGGTCTGGGGTCTATAAGGTCCTTCACTGAGCTCCCTTGGTGGCTGTATCAGTTTCCCAGGGCTGCTGAAATTACCACAAACCAGGTGGCTCAAAACAACAGAAATGGATCCTCTCACAGTTCTGAAGACCAGAAGTCTGAAATCGAGGTGCTTTCTCTCAAGGCTGTAGGGGAGAATCTGTTCCGAGCTCTCCTAGCTTCTGGCGTTGCTGGTCATGCTTGGTGGTCCTTAGCTTGTAGATGCGCCCTTCTGATCTCTGCCTCCATCATCACGTGCTGTTCTCCCTGTCTCTGTGCCTCGCCTCTTGTTCTTAGAAGGACACCAATCATATCAGGTTAAAGGACCACCCTGCTCCAGTATAATCTCATCTTAATTTAGGTCTTAATTACATTTACAAAGACTCTATTTCCAAATAAGGTCACATTCTCAGGGACCAGCGTTTAGGACTTCAATAACTTCAACATTTTGAGGAGGGGGGACCCAATTCAAGCCATAACAGTCACCTTCCTTCTCTTGCGCTGGCCTCCCTTGCAGCCCCACTCGGCGCTCTAACCCAAATCCTTTCTTCTCCATTGCCTAGATATGAATGGGTGTACAGACACCACCATGTGTCCGGCGTACGCAACCTGCACCAACACTTCAACAAGTTACTACTGTACTTGCAAAAAAGGCTTCCTGTCCAGCAATGGACAGATGAAGTTCAGGGACCCACAAGTGGAATGCAAAGGTGAGTTCATGCCCCCTCAAAATCCGCTAGCATTCAGTTGGAAAATCAGGTGGAAGCTGGTTGGGCAGCAGATGTAGGTACTTTTTCTTTTTTCCCAAGCGTTATTTCCTCCCTCCTTCCCTCCCTGTCTCTCCCTTTCTTCCTTCCTTCCTTCCTTCCTTCCTTCCTTCCTTCCTTCCTTCCTTCCTTTCTTTCTTTCTTTCTTTCTTTCTTTCTCTTTCTTTCTTTCTTTCTTTCTCTTTCTTTATTTCTTAATCCCTTCCTTCCTTCCTTCCTCCCTCCCTCGCCCCCTCTCCCTCTCTCTCTCCCCCCTCTCTTTCTCTCTTTCCTTCCTCCCTCCCTCCCTCCCCCTCACCCCCTCTTTCTTTCTTTCTGTTCCTGGTCACAAAAACCTCCAATGATTAGAGACAAGTGTTAGAATAAAAAGAAACAAAATTATGCTGTTTGTCAATATCTGGAAATAACCACTGATTTCCTTCTGGTCGCCTCTCTATGCAAATCACAAGATTTTCCGCATGTATTGAGAGCCAGGCCCTGTGTGAGGGGCTTTACGTGCATTTTCACATTACATCAAGTGTAGTCGTTGTGATGATCTCCACCGTACAGATGAGAAGACCGAGGCTTGGAGAACTGAAACGACTTCTTTAGGATCAGTCAAACTGGAATTCAAACCCAGGTCTTTTTGAGTGTAACAGCGATCTCTCAACCACTTACCTATTTGCCACAGTCCAGTTGTGAAGCGTTGGGAAATTGTATTTAATCTCTCTCAGCCTCACTATTTCCATCTGTAGAATGGGAGTATAAGAGTACCTACATTAAAGGATATTTGAGGTTATATGCAGTAGTGTATGCAGTGTGTTAGGCACATGTACAGTCCCAAGAGCTACTATCAACATAAATAATAGAAACTAAAATAATTCCCAGAATAAGCTAAGTTTTTGGTTTGTATTCCTTATGTTTAGACCCAAACTCTCCTCTTGACTGTAAAGGTCCGACTATGCCTCTGACGTAGTTTGCAGGGGTCTGCAAACTTTTTCTGTAAGGGGCCAGATAGTAAATATTTTGGAGGTCGCTGGCTGAATGATCTCTCTTGACTACTTAGTACTCCAGGGGTAGTGCAAAAGCAGCCATAGATGATACAGAAATAAATGAGTGGGGCTGTGTTCTAATAAAACTTTATTTACACAAACAGGGAGCAGGCTGGATTTGACTTATGGGCTGTAAATCATTTGCTGAGCTCTGAACAAGATAACTGATTTGTATTATTATAGTTCCCAGGGAACCCCAAACATACTTTTTTAAAACATTATTTTTTATTGAAGTATAGTTGATTTACAATGTTGTGTTAATTTCTGCTATACAGCAAAATGATTCAGCTATATATATATGTATATGTGTGTCTGTGTATGTGTGTGTGTGTGTATATATATATTTTTTCACATTCTTTTCCATTATGGTTTATTACAGGATATTGAATATAGTTCCCTGTGCTGTACAGTAGGACCTTGTTGTTTATCCACCTATGTGCAATACTTTGCATCTGCTAACCCCAAACTCACATTCTATCCTCCCCTCCACTCCCTTGGCAATGATAAGTCTGTTCTCTATGTCTGGGAGTCTATTTCTGGCTTGCAAATAAATTCATTTGTGTCATATTTTAGATTCCACATACAGGTGGTATCATACGGTATTTGTCTTTCTCTGTCTGACTTCACATAGTATGATAATCTCTAGGTACATCCACATTGCTGCAAATGGCATTATTTCATTCATTGTCATGGCTGAGTAATATTCCATTGTACATATGGACCACATCTTCTTTATCCATTCATCTGTTTATGGACATTTTGGTTGCCTCCATGTCTTGGCTATTGTAAATAGTGCTGCTATGAATATTGGGGTGCATGTATCTTTTCAAATTATGATTTTGTCCAGATATATGCCCAGGAGTGGAATTGCTGGATCATATGGTAGCTCTATTTTTAGTTTTTTGAGGATCCTCCATACTGTTCTCCATAGTGGCTGTATCAATTTACATTCCCACCAACAATGTAGGAGGGTTCCCTTTTCTCCACACCCTCTACAGCCTTTGTTATTTGTAGACTTTTTAATGATGGCCACTCTGACTGGTGTGAGGTGATACCTCATTGTAGTTTTGGTTTGCATTTCTCAAATAATTAGTGATGTTGAGCATCTTTTCATTGGTCATCTGTACAAACATACTTTTTAAAATCTTTAGGCTACAGTTCATGGGCTATTCAGTAAGCACAGTAGTCTTGTTGGTCCCTTGTTTTTAAATAATGGGTGAGGGCAACATTCCCCATCTACAAAATGGTGGATACTACAGCAAGGATCTTGTCCACTCTATGTCTTTGACCTGTGGTACCTAACAAATTGTGAATATTTGATAGATATTTGTCAAATGAAGGACTATGCTACCTTATTCTTTATGTCAACTCCAGACCTAATCACCCTGCAATTGATGGACACTAGGTCTTTCTAATGTTTCATGACTTAAAGCTGGAATGAACATTCCTGTGATCTTATCTTGATATATAGTGGCAGGTACAGATTTCTCTCTAGGAGAGGCACAGTTTGCTGGGAGGGAGCTGCAGGGTACTTGCCTTTAAGTTCTATTTGCACGACAAGTGCATCGTAAGTGTTTATTCAGGGTGACTTGACAGAGTAGGGCTGAAGGAGATTAGGGGAGGACCACCCCATGGTACCATGACTGCACAATTCTATGGGTGCTTCAATGAGTAAATTCCTAGAGGTGGGTTTGGAAACTGTTCTGGTTATCTATTGCTGGGGAGCAGCAAACTTTGTGTATTAAAACACCAGCAATCATTTATTTTGCTCATGAATGAATCTTCCATTTGGACTGAGTTTTGCTGAGGATGACTTGACTTTGTTCTACACATTGTTAGTTGAGTCGGCTCAGCTTGGGGCTGGAGGATCCAGTTTGCAGGGGGCTCACTCAGAAGGCTGGCAAGCTGGTGCTGGCTGTTGGCTGGCTGTGGGCTGGAGGTCTTAGTTCTTCTCCACGTGGGCTGCTGTCTCATGGCTGGTTGAGCTTCCTCACAGTGTGGCGGCTGAGTCAAGCACCAGCTTCTCAAGAGAGCAAGGTGGAAGTGTGTGACATTTTTATGACTTGCATGGTATATTTAGGACCTAATGTCACCACCACCATAGTCACAAGCATGGTCAGATTCAAGGGGAGGAAATATAGACCCCAGGGCTTGATGGAAGGAATACCAATGAAAGGGTGTTGAATTAAGGGCATATGGGATGGAAGACATTGTTTCAACCAACTTTGGAAAATGCAAACTGTTTCACAAGATGAAGAAAATTTGTAACACTCTGACTCTTTTTCTCTCCAGATATAGATGAATGTTCTCAAAGCCACCCACCATGTGGTCCTAACTCAATCTGCAGAAACCTGCCGGGGAGGTATAAGTGCAATTGTTTGCCTGGTTTCTCTTCTCCCACTGGCAATAACCGGAACCCAGGAAAGCCAGGTCATTTCACCTGTACAGGTAATGCGCTCAGGGTCTCAGGCATGGGTCTTCGGTGGACAGCTCCTACTGAGTTGGGTACCTCTGTTTCTAACCATAGACACCTAATCTTTTGTCTTCCCGATGTCCTCCACTGCTCCTCAGACATTAATGAATGCCTCGACAGTGGGATCTGCCCAGAGCACTCTGAGTGTACCAACTCTTTGGGAAGCTACAGGTGCAGCTGTCAAGTTGGATACACCTCTAAAAACTCCATCTGTGAAGGTATAGAGAACCTGATCTTCTTTACCTACTCGATTAATTAAGAACTTCATATAGTGATCCTATGTGGTAGGGATTATTATCCTCATTTTAGAAATAATCCAGTCGAGGCTCAGAGAGGTAAATTCATTTGTTTAAGAATACACAGCTATTAAGTAGAAGAACCTGAATTTGAACTCCCGTTGAGGGTCTACTATGAGTTAAGCAGTGGGTCAGGCAGTACTTGAGAGTAACGGTGGGGGGGAGCTCAATCCTTAGAGTGATTCATTGACCACCCTGTGGGGGGGAGATATTGACAATGTCTGGAGACATTTTTGGTTGTCACAACTGGTGGCGGAGGCGGGTGGTTTGTGTTACTGTCAACTGGTGGGTAGAGACCAGAGACCCTGCTAAACATCCTCCAATGCACAGAACAGCCTCCCCACAGCCAAGAATGATCTGGTCTGAAGTGTCAGTAGCACTGAGATAAACTCTGTCCTGGGGAGAGCTCAGACCCAAACTTCAAAACTTTTCCCTGAAAGGTATTTGAATGAAGACCTGAGAGTTATTCTTGATCCTCCCTCCCCTTCCATATTAAATCAGTCATCATGTCATTGGGCAAAATGCCTGCTAAATATGTCTTGAATCTCTTCACTCTTTTCCATCCTTGGTTTAGATTTCATCAGTATTGCAACAGCCTCCTCCCTTTTTCTAGTGTTGATCCCTTGAATCTATCCTCTGCACTGCAGCCAGAATATTCTCACCAAGAGACAAGGGCTCCATCTTCCTGAGTCTGCTGCAGCACTATTATTTATTTAAAGGGAGGGTGACTCTATCAAGCAAGGCATGGAGTGATCAAGCCCTCAACATACCCCCTTGACTTGGATTTAGAGATATTTGAAGTCATCTCTGACTTTTCTGATCTATTTGTAGCAGTTAGCTATTGCTGAGTAACAAATCACCCCAGAAGTTGGTGGTTAAAACAACCACCATTTGTCTAGTTCTGGATTCCACATGTTGGCAGTTTAGGTTGGGCTCTGCTGGTCATTTCTTTGGGTCTCCACTGGGCTTGTTCATGTGTTTGTGGACAGCTGTGGGTCTCACATATCTGGGGCTCATCTGGGATGATCCAACTCTCTTGCACTTTGTCTTTTTTTTTTTTAATTAACCTGGAGTTTGTTCATATGGCAGAGGCAAGGGGTCCAAAGTGTGAGCAGAAGCAAGTAAGTTTCTTGAGGTCTAAGTTTGGAACTGGCGCCACATTGCTTCTGCCATATTTATTGACCAATGCAAGTCATAGAGCCAGCTACAGTCAAGGGCTGGGGAAACAAACTCATCTTAAAGAGAGGAGTGGCAATGTCGCATGGTATGGCACAAACCTCATCCCATGTTGTGGACACAGGGAGGAGTAAAGGATGACAGCCATTTCTGCAATCTATGATCATTGTGACTTGAAACTATTTGCCACCCTTTTGCTTGCATACGGTTGGCCAGCATTATTCTCAAGACCATGCTTAGATGCAAGGACGTTAGAGAGAAGGGGAAAGTCTGGGCATTGGGGAGCATCAGGTGGAGAACAGGTGGAGTGAATCTCCTGATTGCAGTCTCCTGTCCTCACTGCTTCCTCTGCCTTGACTGGGGTTTCCATTTCCACTCACCAGATGTGGATGAATGTGCTGATCCCAGAACTTGCCCAAAGCATTCAACTTGCCACAATAGTCTTGGAAGCTACTCTTGTGCCTGCAACCCAGGATTTGAATCCAGCAGGGGAAAGATGAGTTTCCAGGGCCTGGGAGAGACATGTGAAGGTAGGTTCATGGGTCTCTTGGGGAATCAAGTCCAATCTGTTTGCAAAGACAGCGGTGGTGGGGGAGGATTTGAGGTGGGTCTCAGCTGAATTCAAAGCCCTCATCTGCAAAGCTGAAGCCAATAATCATTCATGCATTCATTCAACAAACACTTCCTGAACACCTACTACATGCCAAGCACTATTCTAGGGATGGAGGATACAGCAGTGTGTAATGCAGGCAAAAATACTTGTTGTCATGGAACTTATCATCCAGTGTGGAGAGAGATAGGGAACAAACAAAATACGTTCATGGACATATTGTGTGTCAGGGATAGTTAAAGGAGATGAAGACAAAGAAGGCAGGACAGGTGGGTAGGGAATACTCGAGGGTGAAGTTGTAGTTTTAATAGCGTGGTAGGGAAAAGCCATGCTGAGAAGTTGATAATTGAGAAAAGACCTGAAGGGAGTGAGATACGGGTTATCTGGGGAAGGGTGTTCCAGGAGGGGGAAACAGCAGGTACACAGTCCTAAAGGCAGGATCCCAGCCAAGGCACTAAGCTCTTCCATATATGTGCTCATTCAGTCGTCCCAACAACCTGATGCTATTAGTGGTACTTTATACCCATATTATAGATGAGGAAACTGAGCCTCCATTGTGGTGGAATCACCTCTCCCAAGGTCAAGTAGAAAGGAAATAAGAGAGTCATGGTAGAACTATGCCTAGCGTGACTTCATACCTCAGCCACCATGATCTGCTGCCTCTGAATGAGGCTACACCTGCTGGTAACTCAGGGTGGGCTTGTGCAGGACAGATATCAATTCAATCACCAAATTTCCAGTCTCTGAGACTCAAGACAGCCTGGAAAGCTGTCATGTAAAAATTCCAGAGCCAGACAGAACTTGAATTTAAATCCCGGTTGTGCCTTTCACAAGCTATGTGACTTTGCACAATTTTGATGCCTCAGTTTCCTCCTCTGAAAAATGGAAATATTAGTTTGCACCTCACAGGGCTGCTGGGAGCATTTGTTGAGTGGATGCATGTAAAGGATCTTCCTCATTGCCTGCCACAAAGAAAGCTACACACGTCTGCCATTAACTTTTTATTTTAGTTAACGAATACTTAACCTAGTACTTGCTCTGTCCCAGGTTCTGTTCTGAGTGTTTAAAGATAATGTATCATCTTACGTAATCCTCTGAACAACACTATGGGGTGGGTTCTATGGTTACTTCCATTTCACAGATGAGGAAAAGGAGACACATGGAGATGAATTCTCTTGTCCAGTGTATTAGTCAGCTCAGGCTGCCATAACAAAGTACCAGAGACTGGGGGGGGGCTTTAACAACAGAAATTTATTATCTCACAGTTTTGGAGGCTGGAAGTCCAAGATCAAGGTGTCAGCATGGTAGGGTTCTGGAAACAGCTCTCTTCCTGGCTTGTACACAGCTGCCTTCTTGCTGTGTTCTCCCATGGCAGAGAGAGCTCTTGTGTTTCTTCTCCTTCTCCCTCATGAGGATCCCACCTTCATGACCTCATCTAAACCTAATTATTTTCCACATCCAAATACCATCCCACTGAGGGGTAGGGCTTCAACATATGAATTTGGGGGGAGGTGACGTAATTCACTCCGTAGCACCCAGTAACACACAGATTATAAGGGGGCAGAGCCAGGCTTTGAACTCAAGATGTCCATGCTCTTTACCCCTCCACTCTGATATAGTGATTTCTTGGAGAGGAAATGAGATTCATCAACGGGTTTGAGGCTGAGGGAACACAGGTGAGAGAGAATGAGCCTTTGTGCACCTACAGGTAATCGATGAATCCAGGTCATGAATTATGAAGGAATTAGAAGGAAAGGATGAGCTCAGCTGGGAACAGACTCTTAGGGTCTTATATGTTCTAATGAGGAGTATGGATTCTATCCTGAGCTGTGGGGAGCCTCATCAGAAGATTTGCATGGGTCATACACACGCCTCTAAATGTTTCCTTTTCATAGTGATGCAAATATGTTTAAGAAGGTGAGCCCGGAGGAGCTGGGGAAACCCATTGGCTTTAGGTCAGTGGTAGGGCTATGAACTGCTGCTGTAGCCTCAGCCTCCTTCATCCTTTTGATTTTCTGCTTAGATGTGGATGAATGTTCCAGGAACTCCACACTTTGTGGTCCCAGTTCCGTCTGCACCAACATCCTGGGAAAATACAGTTGCTCCTGCCTGCCAGGGTTCTTTTCACCTGATTTGTGGAGCCCTGAGAAACCTGAGGCTTTCAAGTGTACAGGTAACTCTTCCAGCCATTTTGGGGACTTCTCAGCGGAGGTCAAACTACCCTGAAAGGTAGTGGCTTATATCAACAATCAATTGTTCTTGCCCGTGATTCTGTGGGTTGACCATATGGTGTTTCTGGGGCAGCAGGATGGTTAGCAGGTGCAAAATGACCTTGCTTACATGGCTGGTAGTTGGTACTGGTCTCTGACTGGAAGCTCAGTTGGCCCTTCAGTTTTCCTTACGAACTTTTCCTCATGGCTGCTTGGGCTTCCTCAGAGCATGGCAGCTGGTTCAGAAACCCTCTGAGGGAGATTAGGTCAGGGTTCCTCAACGTTGGTACTATTGACTTTTGGGGCTGGATAGCTCTTTGTTCTGGGGGACTGTCCTGCGCATTATAGGATCTTTTGCCTCTATCCATTGGATCCCAGCGACCAACAAAAATGTCTCCAGACATTGCCCAAGGTCCCCAGAGGGACAAATCTCCCTCAGTTGAGAACCACTAGTTCAACATAATAGAAATTTCTTACTCTCAAATGAATCCAATATGGATATACTTGGTCAGAGGGCAGCTTTCCTCCACAAGGTGATATAGGTGTCCAGTCTCCTTGTATCTCTTGGTTCTTCTATCCCTTAGGGCATTAGAATTCCTGGTTCCAGCCAGGGGTGGGGAAAGAGAGAAAAGGCACACCCACTTCTTAACCACCTTGGCCCAGAAGTGACATATGTCATGTTCCCACAAGTGAAAGCTAGTCACATGATCCCATCTAGATGCAGAGGGTTCTGTGAAATGTAGTTCCTGTTTGGGATGCCATGTTTTAGCGACCACTCTGCTTTGGAAGGCGAAGCATGATTTTTGTTGGCTTGGTGGCCCACTCTGCCTCATGCCCATTCTCTACTCCACAGATATTGATGAGTGCCTTGATAAGTGCCTTTTCAACGCGACATGCACCAACACCCCCGGGAGCTACTTTTGTACCTGCCACCTTGGCTTTGCACCAAGCAATGGACAGCTCAACTCCATAGACCCAAAAGGGGACTGCATAGGTGAGTGGAGGGTTTGCTGGACATCCCTGGAAAGAAGTATCTCCTTACTCCTCTGCGTTGTTTGATATTCTTGAGTTCTTCGCAGATATTGACGAATGCCTCCAGGATCCATCACCCTGTGGCCCAAATTCTGTCTGCACCAATACCCTGGGCTCCTACAGCTGTGGCTGCATGGTGGGCTTTCATCCCAATCCAGAAGTCTCCTGGAAATATGGCAACTTCAGCTGCAAAAGTAATAATCTCCTTGCATGTCTTGGCAATGGAATCTGTGTCTTGCTTTGGTTGTAGAATCCTCACTTTTCCCAACCTCTGTACCCTCTTCTTTTTGTACCTCGTCCACCTATTCTCTCTTTTTCTGTTCATTTACTCATTCATTAATCACTCATTTGATAAAGTATTTTTGAAGCATCAATCCATGGAGAAGTTTGAAAGGTTTACATTTTTTTAAATTATGGATAATTTGATATATTAAAAGTATAGATAACTTATATGGAGGCAATGAAGTATAATAATAAAATGAGTATATCTGAGGCCCTTGGCAACATAAGAACTAGAAGATCATCAATGCCATTGAGTTTCCTACATGCGTCTTCCCTACTCTGTACCCCTGACTCCTCCCCAGAGGGAACCACATGGAACTTTTTAATTCCCCTACTTAAAATATTCCCCCTCTAAACATTCCTTCCTTAGTTTGGTTTGCTTTGGAACTTTATAACGATGGTATCATATTATGTGTAGTCTTTTCTGATTTGCTTTTTTCACCTACCGTCATGCTTCTCAGAGTTGCTGACGTAGCATGTAGCTGTAGTTTGTTCATCTCCACTGTTGTATAGTATGACAATGGATGGATTTCAAGCAGGGGGTGAAGAAATCAGACTTGCCTTTTAATCGTATCTTGCTGTGGTTAAGTTTGATTTGGTTGTTTTTGTTTATTCTTCTCAGGGGTTCCCTTCAAGTGTAAAGAAGATGTGATACCCAACAATGAGTGGGCCCAGCTATGCCAAGTGGGAGCAGCAGTGGAGCCTGGATATGTAAGTATTTTTGAAGGTTCCTAGTTCTTGAAGTTTTCCCAGAAGGCACTTAGGTAGAATGCTGCTGTGCAGCTTTAACAAAATCAAAAAATACGGTGGCCTAGACCAGATATAAATTTATTTCTCTCTTTGGAACAGTCTGAGTATAAGCTGCTGAGAGCTGACATGATGGCTTCATAATACTCTGCCATCAGCAACACAAGTCTCCCTCATTTTAGTCCAAAATGGCTGCTCCAGCTCCTGACATCAAGTCTGCATTCCAGCTGGTGGGCAGAAGAGAAGGGGAAGTGAAAGGCACAGTCCTTCCCTTTAAGAGTATGACCCAGTATCACTTTTGCTTACACATAGCTTCAAGGACAGCTGGAAGGGAAGGACATTTGTCTATCTAAAACTTGGGGATTCATTTAGTAAAAGAAGAAATGGTATTGGAGTCTCACTATTAGTGAAGGTGTATGTGCTGCATCTGTGTGATATGGGATGGGTGATAACACAGCCTCCAGGCCAGGCAGAGGAATTTGGATGTCTTGATTCTCTAATGAAGTCGTTCTAGTAAGTAAAGACTCCAGAAGCATCTTCAGGTATTGATGTCACTATATTAAATATGAGTTTGTAAATTAGCTTTGGAATTCCCATGCACTTTGGTTCACTGTTGTTGTTTTTTTAATTGTGAAATGCACATAAAATTCACCATTTTAAAGTGTACAATTCAGAGACATTTAGTACACTCACCATGGTGTGCAACCACCACCTCTATCTCCAAAACATTTTCATCACCCCCAGAAGAAGTCCTATGTACCCATTGACAGTTACTCTGTATTCCCCCCTGGCATCAGCCCCCGATAAACAGTAATCTAATTTCTATCTCCATTGATTTACCTATTCCGGATATTTCCTATAAATGGAATCACACACTATGTATCGTTCTGTGTCTGGCTTCTCTCACTGAGCATCATGCTTTCCAGGTCCGTCAGTGTTGTAGCTGTGTCAGTGCTTCAGTCCTTTTCATGGCTGAATTATATTCCACTTGGACCACTGGTCTTTTCCACCCCACTCAATAGTTTTACTGTTGGTTGATGTTTTCTTTTCTTATTTATGGAAGAGAAAGATGCTATGATTCCAATTCTGATCAAAAGGTGAGTTTTCATCTCCCTGAGAATTCTAGAGACTTGTGACACCTCAGGAATCTAGGACCATCCCACGTGGTGGGCTCAATGGCCCAGTCTGTACATTGCACACTTGATCGACGCTCACAAATGCTCTTCCCTCTGGGATGCAGGTTTCCTTTTGTGCACTGATGAACGCCACCCTCGGCATTCTGGATGACATCTGTAAAAACAAAACCACCGTCGTCTCTCTGAAGGTAACAGTGAAGTCTTCATAATCACGTTTCGAGTCTCAAACATATTGGGGGCACACTTCGGGTGCACGAAATCCCCTTTATCATGAATGGGTTGTGAGTTAACGTTTAATCTACTCCAGTTGTCAGGTCTGAAAAATTAACATGCAGAAATATTGCCCTTTTCTGTACAGTTTTGTGAGTTTTATTACCCGAGTAGGTTTGTGTAACTATCACCACAGTCGGACAACAGAACAGTTCCATCCCTCTCCCCTGACCCTCCTCTCCTCCCCCCACCCCCACCAACTCCACTGGGCTTCCTCTTCTTTTTTTAACTTAATTTTTTTTTAACTTTTTGGCTGTGTAGCGGGGCATGCGGGATCTTAGTTCCTTGACCAGGGATCGAACCCATGCCCCCTGCAGTGGAAGTACAGAGTCTTAACCACTGGACTGCCAGGGAAGTCCTGGGCTTCCTCTTTATAGTCAGATATTCACTCCCTCCACCATTAGCTCCTGTGAATCCCTGATCTGTTCTCTGTCGTTACAGTTTTGTCTTTTCAAGAGTGTTTTGTAAATGGAATCACACAATAAGTGGCCCTTTGAGTCTAGCTTCTTTCACTGAGCACCATGTTTTCAAGTTTCATCCACATTGTAGCCTGTGTCAGTGCTTCACTCCTTTTTATGGCTGAGTAGTGTCCCATTTTCTGGATGGACCACAGTTTGTTTATCCACTCATCTTTGAAGGATATTGGAGTTGTTTCCACTTGACCGAGATCTCTTCATTCCTCCATCCCCACCCCAGCCTTTTTTTTTTTTTGCGGTACGCGGGCCTCTCACTGTCGTGGCCTCTCCCGTTGCGGAGCACAGGCTCCGGACGCACAGGCTCAGCGGTCATGGCTCACGGGCCCAGCCGCTCCGCGGCACGTGGGATCCCCCCAGACCGGGGCACGAACCCGTGTCCCCTGCATCGGCAGGCGGACTCTCAACCACTGCGCCACCAGGGAAGACCCCCACGCCAGCTTTTGGCGATTATCAATAGACCTACTCTAAACATTTATCTGTGTGTGTGTGTGTGTGTGTGTGTGTGTGTGTGTGTGTACTTGAATTTTCATTTTTCTAGGGTAAATACCTAGGAGTGGGATGACTAGGTCATTACAATTGCAGATTTAAAAAAATAGTTTCTCTTAAGACTTTAAGTTGCAACTTACGGATGTTGCTATGTCATTTATAAATCTATATGAAAATAAGAAGAACACTTTCATTTGTATTCTGGTGAATTTGAAATTAATTTATTAGTATAACGTATTTATTCATGAAGTGTACACTTATTCATAGGGTTTTCAGATGAAATTTGTATAAACAATGAACCCTTTCAACAAATTTATTTAAATTCCCTCCAACATTTTCTACCATGTTTACGAATATTCTCATTTCTCCCCAGATTTTAAGTACTTAATGAGGAAGATTTACAAACCTAAAAGGCAAGGTCACTATGCCCTTAAGGGATTCATAAATCCACTCAGTCACATGCGTAAATATAATAATTCAGAGTTTTTAAAAAATGTGTAATATGGCGTATCAACAGCCATGTTCTCTTAAATTGTTCATATTAAAATCACGTCTAATAGCTTTTTGCCATGAAATCATGTGGTTAATTGGTCTCCTTTAATGTGTCAAAGTTTTCCAGCCCTTTAAACAATAGATTTCCAAATTATGCCAAAGATTACAAAACCTTGTAAAATTAACACAAAAGTATTACTACTATGGAGTTTTAGCTTGCTTGCTATTTTTTTTTCTTTCCTGAGGATATAAAATAAACTTCCTAGCTAAACAGAAGAGATTTAATGTCAAAGGGGATTTTGATGAGATTTCATCAGCCACAGAATTGAGAACCACAGTTTTTCAGGATGATTCTAGCTGAGATTTTTTGCTCTGTCGGTGGGGAGGGACCCAAACTCATGCCTTTCATTTGGGATATGGTTACAAAACTCAGTGCATCCTGTTTTTCCCAGACAAACATCTCTCAAGTTTCACTCTGATCCAGTTTTTATTGAAATTCTTTTCATCTTCTTATCATCAAATTTGGATACATAGAAATTGGTTTCCCTGCTAAGATTTTAGTTAATTTCCTTCACCATTGGATTGGATTCAACTAATTTCTTCCTTTCATTTATTAGGTTGTGAGCTTGTGAATTCTCTTCATATATTTTTGTTGGGATTACATTTTTATAGTCAGTTTATTAACAGTAATCAAGGGCACAGTATCAGCATTAATATTAATATTATTATTGCTAGTCTTTCCTCAACTCTATTCCGTAGGCATAACCAATGTTAACATTTAGATGCATAGTTTTCCATATCTTTTTTTACTTTGTGAATGCTTGCGTAACACACACACACACACACACACACACACACACATACATGTTGAAGCACATGTTGAGAACCTACTATGAGTGGTTTAGAGCAGTGATTAAGGATTCCACCTCTGATGCCAGACTGCCAAAGTTCAAATCTTGCCTCTGCTACCTACTAGATATGTATCTTTGTTTTCTCATCCAAAATGGAAATAATAATAGCTTCTATCTCATAAGTATCTTCATAAAATTAAATAAATTAGTATATATAAGGCACTTAATACTTGGCTCATAATAAGTATTGATTATATTTATTTTAAAATCTCCATTAGTGACAGAAACATAAATACCATAAATATAAAATTTTAAATTAAAGTACTTGTTCTTTTTAAACGAAAGGAGGTAATGTAACATGTGATTCTGTAATTTGCTTTACTTGATCGTAGCTCATGGACCTTTCTGCTTGTTCATATACATAGATATAAAGTCATTCTTTTGTTAACAGCGGTATACTATCCCATGATTTGACTTATCATCTTTTATTTAACCAATCATTTGGACATTCAGGCTTTCCGAATTCTTGCTATCACAAACCACACTGAAATGCACATCATTAGCCAAGATCCTTGCACAATTTTTAAGTATTTCTTGCAGGAGGGATTCCTGGAAGGGAAGTCGCTGAGTCAAAGGGGTATGTGCAATCTATGCCGTGACAAGTGCTGACTTACTGCACGCCACGAAGGCTACATCAATTTGCATTCCCAGTGGGGCTTCTCGAATCAGGAAAAGGAGGCTGAGTGAATGTCCTTTTACATTCTTCATTATCCTAGACTGTCAACCCATTCTCTTGATGAGAGAGGGGACAGCTGCTGTTTCACTGATAAGAGAAAGCGAGAGAGAGAGAGAGAGAGAGAGAGAGAGAGAGAGAGAGAGAGAGAGCGCGAGAGAGAGCAAACACACCTTTCCTTGCAGAGTACGGCTGAGAGCTTTGCCTCTGTGATTGAACAAACATCCGTGTGGTCCAACTTCACCAAAGAGAAGACATCTACCCTGGCCACAGTCTTACTGGAGAGCGTGGAAAGCACCACTTTAGCAGCTCTTCTGAAACCCTCAGCGAATGTCAGTCAGACGATTCAGACGGACCACTTAGGTAGGACATAGCCTTCGTGTCAAGGTCACACCTGGGGGCTGATTTAGACGGGTGACTTTGGCCATGTGATTCTGCATGACTCTCCCATATACCAGTTCCCCAGCTGTTTCAAACCTCTGAACGTACAGCAAAGCAAGTCCAATGATCGTAACAACATCTCCCATTTATCGAGTGCCTGGCATTGTGTTAAGTCACTGGTCAAGTTTACACAGCTGGTGAGTGGCAGAGCCAGGCCTCCTAGTTAGTGACTGTGGAACCTGAACCCTTCTTGTCCACTCTGCTGGGCGTGCTCCAGACTCTTTCAATTTCCTTTGGCTTTGGAAAACCTGTCTGAATTTGGAGCAGTCAGAGGGCCATGACTCTGCTGCTTTCCATCATTGTTGACTTCAAGCCCATGTTTCCCTGACGCATCCCCTAAGGATGTGAGCGCTCACTCCTAGAGTTCCAATTGGGTTTCTCATTTATTTGGTGCTGCCATCCTCCTGCCATTCATTGAGGGCCTCAGGATCTTTCCCATGACCAATCGTTCTGTCTGTCCTTTCCTTCTCTTGCAACCAGGGATGCATCCCTTTCTTGGCCAGAAACCAAATTCAAGACCCACTTTCTGGGTGACCTCCTGTAAATTCTCTCTTTCTCCCTTTTAGACATTGAGAGCAAAATTATCAACAAAGGATGCACTGAAGAGAATGAGGTCTTTAGTTTGAAAGCGAAAGGGGATGAGATGAAGATTTGGTGCTCCACGATCGAAGAATCTGAATCCACAGGTACAGACCCACTCCTGGGAATCAGAGAGGGTGGTTATTGTGCATTCAAGCAGCAAATATTTATTTATTACCTTTTAAAACTTTTTTAAATTAAAAAAAATTTTCTAGCAGTCCCTCGTTGGTTATCTATTCTAAATATAGCAGTGTGTTCATGTCAATCCCAAACTCCCAATCTATCCCTCTCCACCCTTCCCCCCATCCCGGGAACCATAAATTCGTTCTTTAAGTCTGTGAGTCTGTTTCTGTTTTGTAAATAAGTTCATTTGTATCATTGTTTTTTAGATTCTGCCTATAAGGCATATCATATGATATTTGTCTTTCACTGTCTGACTTACTTCACTTAGTATGATAATCTCCAGGTCCATCCATGTTTCTGCAAATGGCATTATTTCATTCTTTTTTATGACTGAGTAATATTCCATTGTATATGTACCACATCTTCTTTATCCATTCATCTGTTGATGGACATTTAGGTTGCTTCCATGTCTTGGCTATTGTAGACAGTGCTGCAATGAACATTGGGGTGAATGTATTTATTTTGTTTTTAACTTTAATTTCTTTAGCAAATATTTATTGATCACCTCCTAGGTGCCAAGACCTGTGCCAAGAAGTGAGGGAATCAATGACGGTAGAGGGTGACTTCCCTGACGGTCCAGTGGTTAAGACTCCACACTCCCAATGCAGGGGGCACGGGTTCAATCCCTGGTCGGGGAACTAAGATCCCCCATGCCGCAAGGTGTGGCCAAAAAAAAAAAAAGTGATGGGAGAGGCAGAAATAGCCCATGCCCTCAGGGAGTTTTCCATCTGCTAGGGAAGTCAGACATTAAATAAATTATCTCTGGGAATGGAGTCTAGAAGAGAGTGGATCTGTGTATATGTATGTTTGGTTCACTTTGCTGTACAGCAGAAACGAACACAATATTGTAAATCCACTATACTCCAATAAAATATTAATTAAAAAAAATAATCTCACAGTACAGGAGTGTCAAGCCATTTCCTGTCCAATCCAGCAGCCATTGGTCATGTTTTATTATTGAGCACTTCAAGTGTGGTTAGGCTGTGAAGGTGACATACATACTGGATTTCAAAGTCTTGGTGCCAAAGATGAAGGATGCAAACTATCTTATTAATATTTTTTATATTGACTACATGTTGAAATGGTAATATTTTGTAGGTATTGATTTAATATATAATTAAAATGACCTTTTTTTTTTTTACTGTTCTGAAATGTGGCTACTGGAAAATGTAAAATTGCCTATGTGGTTTATGCGATATTTCTGGCAGACAGTGCTAATCTGTATCAGGGATTGGCAAACCTTTCCCGTAGAGCATGGTTTGTAAATATTTTAGGCTTTGAGGACAATGCAATCTGTCGCAATGATTCAGCTCTACCGTCATAGTGCAAAAGCATTCATAAGCAATATGTAAATGAATGGGTGAGGCTGTGTGGCGATGAAACTTTTATTTACAAAAAACAGGCAATGGCCAGATTAGCTTGTAGGTCATTGTCCATCACTCCCTGATCTATATGCTCTCTGGAGGGCACAAAGAACAGGCTAGGACACATCCCTGGAGACCACCAACATTGAAAGCGGAAGCCCACCAAAGAGACTGAACAAGAATAACCATAAATGTGGGAGGGGAACTTATTTCCCACTGCTGAGTTGAATTGTTCCTTAAAAACACAAATTCAAATTGACTTTTAAATGTAGCCAAGATTTTTTCCAGGTGATAGCACCTCGAGATTTTTTTTTTTTAAAGGTTATGGTACCTTTGGTACCAGAGCCTCCGGTAGGTGAGACTCACCTACCTGGAAGTCCACTGGTGTTTCCATTCTCAGAGCAAGCCAGTGGTGCAGAGATGCATGGGATATGAAAGTGTGTATGTGTGTGGATGGGCTGGGTCATCTATAATAACTACTGAGCAAATGATTTCCCCCCTTTTTTTTTTTGCTTTTGGGGGAAATTGCAGGGGTCAACGGGGTGGCTTTTGTCTCCTTTGCGGGTATGGAGTCCGTTTTGGATGAGCGCTTCTTCCAAGACCCTCAGATCCCCTTGGCCAACTCCAAGAGGAAGTTGAAGTTGAATTCTCGCATTGCTGGGGGCATCATAACAGGAGAGAAGAAAGATGGGTTCTCTAAACCAGTCACCTACACCCTGGAGAACATTGAGGTTTGTGAAGAGGTTTCCATTGGACCCCCATCTGCCTTCTGAGAATTCCCCATTCTCAAGTGAGCTTACCTCTCAGTTTTGATGGGGACCCATTAAAGCAGCAAGTGTCCACAATTCCTGATAACTCAAGCCACTTCCCAAAATCCACCACTAGAAAAATGAGCTCTCGCATTTCTATGTGGCATTTCCCCATTCATCAATGGGCAAGGTTTAGGTTAGATTAAGTCATGTTGGCGCAGGAACATTTACACGGATATTTACATTAGCCATGACCAAGTTAGTGGTAGAGACAGGTCTGGCACCCAAGACATTTCTTTTCATTACTGCACATTGAAATATCAGCAGTTTTCTCCCTTCCCTACAGAACATACCCACATCTTCTTGAGGTTGATCAAGTTGAATCCTGAATGGATTCCTGAATAGCGAGATTCTCAGGTAACCAAAGCCTTTGAATTTTCAGCCAAAGCGGAAGTTTGAGAGTCCCATCTGCGTTTCCTGGAGCACAGATGTTGAAGGAGGTAGATGGACACCGTCTGGCTGTGCAGTCCTTGAAGTTTCTGAGACGCACACTGGCTGCAGCTGTAATCGAATGGTGAACTTGGCCATCATCATGGCTGCTGGGGAGCTCACGGTCAGTACTGATGCTCTGTACTCTAGCTCCCCAGATCCAGTGGGAAAACATTGACTAAACAGCCATGGTATGCCGCTCATGGCATTGGGTGTTGTGGGAAGGGGTTATGGGGGATAGAAGGAGTGTGTGTCATACTTCTGCCCTTAGAGAATTCATGGTCTGGTTGGGAAGCCATGACACTCGTATATAAAACGATAAATGACCCTAAACAGGTGTAGGCACAGTGACAATCACAGACCCCACTTACTGAGCACCTCCTATGGGCTGGACCCTTTATTTATTTTTTATTTTTTTATATTTTTAAATTTTTATTTATTTATTTTTGGCTGCGTTGGGTCTTCATTGCTGCGCGTGGGCTTCCTCTAGTTGCGGCGAGTGGGGGCTACTCTTCGTTGTGGTGCGCGGGCTTCTCATTGTGATGGCTTCTCTTGTGGCGGAGCACGGGCTCTAGGCGCGCGGGCTCAGTAGTGGTGGCGCACGGGCTTAGTTGCTCTGCAGCCTGTGGGACCTTCCCGGACCAGGGCTCGAACCCGTGTCCCCTGCATTGGCAGGCGGATTCTTTTTTTTTTTTTCCTGTATGCGGGCCTCTCACTGTTGTGGCCTGTCCCGTTGCAGAGCACAGGCTCCGGACGCGCAGGCTCAGCAGCCATGGCTCACGGACCCAGCCGCTCCGCGGCATGTGGGATCTTCCCGGACCGGGGCACGAACCCGCGTCCCCCGCATCGGCAGGCGGACTCTCAACCACTGCGCCACCAGGGAAGCCCGGCAGGCAGATTCTTAATCACTGTACCACCAGGGAAGCCCTGGACCCTTTGTTTTAAGTGTTTTTAGACCCATTTTGCAGGATGGGAGACTGGAGCTCAGCAGCCAGTCTAGTCATGAAGCCAGTAATTAGTGGAATTGTGATTTGAACCCAGGATGGTCTGAGTCCAGAAGTCTCTTTCTACAGAATCATCTACAGGCATACCTCGTTTTATTGCACTTTGCAGGTACTTGTTTTTTTTTTAACAAACTGAAGGTATTGGGTAACCCTGTGTGCATTGAGCAAGTCTATTGGCACCATTTTTCCAGCAGCATTTGCTCACTTCACGCTCTGCATCATATTTTGGTAACTCACAATATTTCAAACCTTCCACCAGCAAAAAGATTACGACTCACCGAAGGCTCATATGACGGTAGCATTTTTTAGCAGTAAAATATTTTTTAATTAAGGTATGTACATTTTTTCGACATATGCTATTGTACACTTAGTAGAATATGGTGTAGTGTAAACATAACTTTTATAAGCACTGGGGATAATAATTCGTGTGACTCACTTTATTGCCAATATTTGCTTTATTGTGGTGGTCTGGAATTGAACCTCCAATATCTCTGAGGTCTGCCTGTAAATGGTGTAAGAATTTGTGCTGTAGGAACTGAGTGTTGTGTCAGTGAGAACTGGGGATAGATCAGGGAGGAGATGGAACCTGAACTAAGCCTTGGTGAGGGGTTAGATTCGATAGAGAGAATAGACATTAGTGCTGTGGTGAGTATCCTTGGTCTATATTACCAGGTGGGAGGTTCTATTCCTTGTCAGGGAGATCCTAAATGCTATTTAGAGGAATGTAAGGCTTAGAACTTAAGAGTATTCGATCCAGAGCAAGACTAGTCTAGTTTCAAGCCCCATCTCTGTCACTTCCTAGCTGTGTTTCCATGGACAAGTCACTCAACCTCTCTGAGCTGAGCCCAGTTCTTTCACCTTAAAACTGAGAACAAGAAGGACTTCCCTGATGCTGGAGTGGTTAAGAATCTGCCTGCCAATGTAGGTGACACTGGTTTAAGCCCTGGTCCAGGAAGATCCCACATGCCACGGAGCAACTAAGCCCGTGTGCCACAACTACTGAGCCTGCGCTCTAGAGCCCGTGTGCCATAACTAATGAAACCCGCGTGCCTGGAGCCCGTGCTCTGCAACAAGAGAAGCCACCGCAATGAGAAGCCTGCGCACTGCCACGAAGAGTAGCCCCCGCTCACCGCAACTAGAGAAAGCCCACTAGAGAAAGTGCAGCAACAAAGACCCAATGCAGCCTAAATAAATAAATAAATGAGAACAAGTAAAAAATCATGATGTGAGAGCTCCCAGGCGGTCCACTGGTTAGGACTTGGGGTTTTCACTACCACGGCCCAGGTTCAATCTCTGGTCAGGGAACTAAGATCCCACAAGGTGCAGCCAAAAACCAAAACTAAAAAGCATCAACATTTCATTAAAAAAAAAGAAGAAAGAATGATGAAAATTAACACTTATATCATACATGTTTCCTGCACTGTTGTGAGTACTTTAAGTATTTTCACTGAATCCTCCTAGAACAATTCCATAAGGTAGTTACTGTTAGTATCCTCTTTTTAACAGATGAGGAAACTGAGACACAGAGCAGTTAAGTATCTTGCCCAAGCTCAAACAGCTAAAACTGTAGTCTGTTCTCTTAACTGCTACATCACAATATCATAGAGAAGAGCTCATGAGATGGTGCCTGGCATATCTTTAACACACCCAAATAAACTTAAAATTAATTACAAATTATGGCATAGAGAAGAACTCAACTTGTCATTTCTACTCCCAGAAGTTGGGGCATCTCTGAACACCTATTATCGGTCCTGGTTCAGAGCAGGAAACAGGAACCACTCAAGGTATTTCAAGCAGAAAAGTATTTAATACAGGGACTTGGATGCTCACAGAATCACAGGAAGGGATGGAGGACTTGAAGTCAGGGGACTGCCATTTGGATTTTTGGCTTCAAGATCACCCCTCTGCAGCCATAATGCAGAGGCCAAAAATTGCAGCTGTCATTTCACCCCACATCCAAGAAATTAAAGATTAAAGATCAGATAGTCGGAAGGTGGAGTCCAGCCACAGCTCACTCCTGTCTGCAGAAGGCTGGTGTCTGCCTCCATCCTGCCTTTGAAAACCTTCATGCATACATCTCACTTAATATAAATGAACTTAATATAAACGAACATAAATGACGTTCAGGATCTTAACCCCCAAGAGATCATGGGAAATGTCATTTGTAAACGTCCTGCCCTCGCAGAACAGGGCATAGGACAGGGGTGAGAATGGGTGCTGATGGATGCCAAAGGGTGATGATGAACAATATCTAGTTCACACTGAGTGTCAGAGGGAGAAAAGGCCTCCAAGCTCTATATATCCAAGCCAGGAGACTGGATAATTCATTTTCCTGCCTGGGGGGTATGTTGATCCTTCTCTGAGACCAACAGTTATCTCTTTCCTGACAGATGGAGTTCACTTTGTACATCATTAGCCACGTGGGCATGATCATCTCTTTAGTGTGTCTCACCGTGGCCATCATCACCTTCCTGCTGTGTCGTACCATCCAAAACCACAACACCTACCTCCACCTGCACCTCTGCGTGTGCCTCTTCTTGGCCAAGATTCTCTTCCTCACCGGTGTAGACAAGACCGACAATCAGGTCTCATATCCTTCAGACTGTGTCCCCATCCAGCCCCATCATCTCCGAATCTGCCTCTGCTCATCCTTACCCAACTCCCTCTATGCTACTTCCCACCTCAGGACCTTTGCATGTGCTGTGCCCTCTTTCAATACTCGTTCCCCAGCTTCTCACCTAGTTGACTCCATCTTATGATAGGTCTCAGTTTAAAATCGTTTCCTTGATCATGTTATATATTGTAGTGGTCCCTCCTACTACTCTTTAAGCCATTAGTGCTCACCTGGGATGATTCCATCCTCACTCAGGGGACACTTGGCAATATCTGGAGACGTTGTTAGTTGTCACCCCTGGGAGGGGATGCTGCTGGCAGCTAATGGGTGGAGGCCAGGGATGCTGCTAAACACATTACAATGCACAGGACAGCCGCCCCCCTTCCCCCAGCAGAAAATAATCTGGCAGTAGTGTTACAAATATCATTAATGCTACAGTGGAGAAATTCTTTTTTTTAATTGAAATATAGTTGATTTACAATGTTGTGCCAATCTCTGTTGTACTGCAAAGTGACTCAGTTATACACATATATACATTCTTTTTTATAGTCTTTTCCATTATGGTTTATCACAGTATATTCAATATAGTTCCCTATGCTATACAGTAGGACCTTGTTGTTTGTCCATTCTATCTTTAATAGTTTGTATCTACCACCCCCGAACTCCCAGTCCATCCCTCTCCCTCTTGGCAGCCACCAGTCTGTTCTCTATGTCTGTGATTCTGTTTCTGTTTCGTAGATAGGTTCATTTGCGCCATATTTTAGATTCCACATATAAGTGGTATCATATGTTATTTGCCTTTCTCTTTCTGACTTACTTCACTTAGTATGATAATCTCTAGTTGCATCCACAGCCGAGAAATTCTACTCCTTATCACTCTATTTTGCTTCCTTTCTCAGCACCTATTAGAAACCATATTGATATTTTGGGTTATTTTACTGATTGCGTATCTACCTCCCCCACGAGACCGTGTGCCCCGTGAGAACAAGAACTTTAGCCAATTTACCCCCAGTAACTGTGCCAGAGACAGTAGGCTCTCAGGGTTTTTCCAAAGGGAGCACTACTGACATTTCAGGTGGGGTGATCATTCTTTTTTTTTTTTTTTTTTCGGTACGCGGGCCTCTCGCTGTTGTGGCTTCTCCCGTCTTGGAGCACAGGCTCCGGACGCGCAGGCGCAGCGGCCATGGCTCACGGGCCCAGCCGCTCCGCGGCACGTGGGATCTTCCCGGACCGGGGCACGAAGCCGCGTCCCCTGCATCGGCAGGCGGACTCTCAGCCACTGCGCCACCAGGGAAGCCCGGGGGTGATCATTCTTGATGCAGAACTACCCCTCTCACTGCGGGATGTTTCACTTTCCAGACCCCTTGAGAACTAAAGGCTAGTAGTGCGCCTCACTCTCATCACGTGACCAGGGGTGGGCAAACTTTTCCTGTAAAGAGGCAGATATAAATATCTTTGGCTTTGCAGATACTATGGTCTCTGCTGTGACTATTCAGCTCTGCTGTTTCAGTGTGAAAACAGCCATAGAGAATACATAAATGGGGGTGGCTGTATGTCAATGAAACGTTCTTTACAAAACAGGCAGCCGACCCATGGCTGTAGTTTGTGGACCCCTTCCCCTCCCCCATATCTTCAACCATCCCCTAAAGAAGGGCGATCATGTATCTGTTTCCCCCCAAACTCTCCCAGTTTTAGCGCTGAAAGTTATACGTCCTGAGAAAACCAGGCAAAGCTGGATGATTGGTTACCCTACCAAAAGGATGGAGCCATCCTTGGTGAAGAATAAGTACTTGTGGAATGAATGAAGGGGCCGTGTTTGGGGATCTCCAATCAAAGTAGCTTCTCCTTTGCCCTCTTCCTCTGAACCTGCTCTCTGGAGTAGGGGATCCTGAACGTGCCCGATTGTTCCCTGCAGATGGGCTGCGCCATCATCGCGGGCTTTCTGCACTACCTTTTCCTCGCTTGCTTCTTCTGGATGCTGGTGGAGGCTGTGATGCTCTTCCTTATGGCCAGGAACCTGAAAGTGGTGAATTACTTCAGCTCTCGAAACATCAAGATGAGGTATCTCTGTGCCTTTGGCTACGGGCTCCCGGCGCTGGTGGTGGCTGTCTCTGCCATCATACAACCACAAGGTTATGGGATGTACAATCGGTAAGTGACATCCTTCTCTCTCCCTGAAAATTATTAACTTTATGTACTGTTGGTCTCAGGGCTGCCATATACAGTAGCACAGGTTGTGCACTGCACAAATCCAGGAGCCTTTGTTTGCACTATAGTATCCGCGGATGGTAGTGATGTAAACAATGAACTTGATGGCACAAGGTTTCAATTCGTGGACTCTGGAGCCAACCTGCTTGAGTCTGAATCCTGGCTCCACCACCGTGTTACCTTGGGCAAGTTACTTAAACTCTGTATGCTTTCATTTCATTATCTATTAAATGCAAGCTAATGACAATGCCTGTATCATAGTGTTGTTGTGAGAGTTAAGTGAGTTATTATCTGCAAAACATTTAGACCGTGCTGGGCACAGTGTAAAGCATTATATATGTTATTTTTACCACCATCATTATTGCCATGGACTGTTTTAAACATGATTCCATTGTATAGACATGATTCCATTGATTCAACTTTTTACTTAAAAAGTTGAGTCAATTTTGAGGGAAAAATTAGGTAAGTGACAGGACAAGTAGTATGTGGATAGGGTAGAGACTGTAATTCAGTGAGTTACTTCATTTCATCCTAGGATGGACCCTTGTTATTGTAATTTACAGATGAGGAAAGTGAGCCTCAGAAGGGTGAAAAGACTTTCTCACTATCACACAGTGAAAAAGTGGCAGGGTGAGGACTTGAATCTGGGTCTTTCCAATCCCAGGGCCCCTATTTATCACCCTGGTGCTATAGGCACGTTGCTGAGCTGTATTTGGGGGATTAAATATCTAGGTTTCCTCCCTGCCTGCTGATGGCTTATACTTCAGGTGAGGTCATGAGATGAAGGCTGAGGGAATGGAATTCACGTTAAAGGAGTGCCCTTCATAATCTAAACCCTGTAAGCTTTACAAATATATATTATCTCTGGTATTTCTCAACAAAATTTCTATGTTTCCACTGCGTACAGCAACACCATTCAATGACACTACAGTCTTAATACTGCCCTCTAGATTTGTGCGGTGCACAACCTGTGCTACGGTACATGGCGGCCCCAAGACCAACAGTGACTAAAGTAACCGCTTAATAAATGGTAGCTACAGAGGAAACTGAGGCTCAGCACAGTTGCAGGATTTGCCCAGGGTCACATACCTAGTAAGTGTCCAAGTTGAGTTCAGGTCTGACTGCCTTTTAAAAAAATATTCATATTTATTTTTTTTGAAGTATAATTGATTTACAATGATTCAGGTGTACAGCAAAGTGATTCAGTTATACATAAGAATATATACATATATTCTTTTTCAGATTCTTTTCATTATAGGTTATTACAAGATATTGAATATAGTTCCCTGTGCTATGCAGTAGGTCCTTGTTGTTTACCTATTTTATATATAGTAGATAAATTCCAAATTTATCCCTCCCCCCTTTTCCCCTTTGGAAACCATAAGTTTGTTTTTTATGTCTGTGAGGTCTATCTTGTCAGGAGATAGTGGTGACGATGCAAGGGCACCATGATGAAGTGCCTGATGTTGGTGTGGGTAGTATAAACCCTGACACAGACCAGAGAGGGATGAGGGCATATGGGAGCTGGAAAGTTCACGGAAGCCTTCCTGGAGGAGGTAGATTTTGAATGAGCCTTGAAAGCTCTACTGAAATGTACACCTAAGTGAGGACAAATCTTGCCTAAGGGAGAGCTCAAGCTGTATAGATGGATTGGATTGGAAGAAGAGGAAATTGCGGGGGGGCATGGAATTTGGTGAATACCTTCTAGGTAGTAGGAACTACAAAAAGTTTTGGAAGAGAGGAGTAGCATTGGCAAGGATTTGAAATGATCTCAGGAGGCACTAGGGAGTGGGGAAGTGAGACAGGGAAGAGAAGGAGGAAATACAGGGTGCATTCCTGAGCAGGTCCTGCTGTAGGTAACTGGGGCTCAATCCCATTAGGTACCTCTGGGGGACTGTGCAGGGCACATACCACAGTTATCCCACCCACGAAGTGAGGGAGCTGGCGTATTTATCCAGCTACCTCCCATCAGCCATTGGTTGAGGGCTGCTCCCTGGGGGAACAAATTTTCTAAAGCTTTTAGTCTGATGCCCTCAGGCAGAGATGCAGATGCTAATGAGGAAATTGGCCCGTATTTACTGAAGTAGTTATCCTTGAAAGGATATGGGCAGCATTTTCTCATGGCGTAAACATTTTCTTGCCTTTTGATCACTCTACTACTGGTGACTTACATTCCAGGGAGAGAACATCTGGTTGGCCAAACTTGATTATTTTCCTTCTCTTTCTGGGGAAGGCACACTTCTGCTAAAGGAATATTGGGGTGCTGTTACGAAACATGGCAGAATAGTTGTCAGGTTGTGAAAACAGCCAATATCTACTAGAGGCATGATGGGAAAAGGCAATTAATTCTCCCTCCCTCCTTCCTTTCCCTTCCTCCCTCCCTCCCTCCCTTCCTTCCTTCCTTCCTTCCTTCCCTCCCTCCCTCCCTTCTTCCTTTCTTCCTTCTTTTTCTCCCTTCCCTCCCTCCCTTTATTGCTTCATTCCTATTGACAAGTAATTATGGAATGCCTCTTCCATGCCAGGATTTGCACTGAGTGCTGGGTATTCAGAGATGAATAAAACGTTCAAAGTCCAAATTCTCATGCAGCTCATAGTCTAGTAGGGGAAGATGGACAATTTACAATATATAAACAACTGAACAAGATAATTTATGATAGGTGCTATAAAAAAAAAGCAGCAAGTTCTGTTAGGAAAGGACCAGGGTAGTGGCTTTTCAGAGGAGGTGACGTTCGAGCTGAGATTTGAATGACAAGGTATACTAGTGGAGAGGTCTGGATAAAGGGGTTACAGAGGTTATGGATTGAGAAATGAGCTCTACACAAGGCATTAAGTGAATATTTCAGGAACATTCACCCAGGAAGAAGGTCTGAAAGAGGAAAACTGCAATGTGACCTGGTCCATCATGAAAATTTTCACGTCGGTCTCATCTGCCAATATTCTCTCCCATTAGCACGTCTGGCGGGGTGTGGGTAATTTTAGGGTCAGGACTCTGAGACAATCACTGACTCCTGTTTTTCTCCATAGCTGCTGGCTGAATACAGAGACAGGGTTTATCTGGAGTTTCCTGGGGCCAGTGTGCACAATTATAGTGGTAAGCTGATTGCTTGTTGCAGTGTGTTTTGGAGGAGGATCAAGGAGACCCAAGGGATCAAGCAGTGCCAGTGGATGTTGCAAAGCTCTGGTCACTTATTCCTCAAAAGCGTGCACCATTCTGACCCTTGATTTCTGAGATTTCCAAGTTAGAGTGTCATTCCTTTGATTTGTAATATATTTTTTTAATGCCAGCGTGCAAATCCCCTGGAAGGGACCACAATCTTATCAATCCTTTGTGTTTCAGTAAGAATGGGTCTATTGCTCTCATCTGAGTACAGATGTTGAATAAGAGAAAAGGTAGGAAGAAATTAAGAGCAATTGGTTGGTGGCGGGGGGAGGGTTGGAGAGGGAAATGTTGGGAAAGAGGCAAAGGGAAATCTGGAGGGTTTTTTTTTGTTTGGTTGGTTGGTTTTTTGCTGTGTTGGGTCTTTGTTGCTGCACGCAGGCTTTCTTTAGTTGTGGCGAGCGGGGGCTACTCTTCGTTGCGGTGCACGGGCTTCTCATTGCGGTGGCTTCTCATGTTGCAGAGCACGGGCTCTAGGCACACCGGCTTCAGTAGTTGTGGCACGCAGGCTCAGTAGTTGTGGCTCGCGGGCTCTAGAGCACAGGCTCTGTAGTTGTGGAGCATGGGCTTAGTTGCTCCGCGGCATGTGGGATTTTCCCGGACCAGGGCTCCTGTGTCCCCTGCAGGCGGATTCTTAACCACTGCACCACCAGGGAAGCCCCATGGAGATTTAAAAAAAGTTTTATGGAGGTTTAATCGACAAAAACTATATATATTTAAGGTGTACAACTTGATGTTTTGACGTAGGTATACACTGTGAAATGATCACCGCAATCAACCTAATTAACAAATCCATCACCTCACATACTTACCATTTTTCCCCTTTTCTTTCTTTGTTGTGAGAACCCTTAAGAGCTACCCTTCTAGCAAATTTCAAGTATATACTACAGTATTGTAACAGAAGTCACCATGTTGTACATTACATCTCTAGAACTTACCTTGCATAACTGAAACTTTGTACCCTTAGACCAACATCTTCCCATCCCCTGGGAGCCACCCTTCTACTCTCTGGGAAGCCTGGGGAGGTTGAGTACCATCTCCTTGCTTCCTTGCCTCCAATCTAGATTCTACAGTCCTGCAAGATGAGAGTCTTCTGACTCTCACTCATGGTGGCTTGTTTCCTTGAGTCATTTGTAATTGTTAACTGTGAGTTCATATTTGACTGAGCTAAATCTTGGGAATTCTTGAGGTTTTATTCCTCCAGAGGGGTTTTGCTTACTTCTATCAGGTTTTGGGGGTCCATGTGTGAGTTTCCTAGGGCTGCCATCACAAAGTATCACAAACTGGGTAGCTTAGAACAACAGAATTTTATTGACTCACAGTTCTGGAAGCTAGAAGTCTGAAATCAAGGAGTCAGCAGGCCATGCTCCATCTGAATCTGTTTCTCCATCTGAATCTGATTCTTCTATAGGGAAGAATCTGTTCCCGTCTACTCTCCAAATTCTGGTAGCCTCAGGCATTCCTTGGCTCGTAGATGTCAGTCTTCTCCCTGTATCTCTTCACATTGTCTTCCCTCTGTGCATGTCTGTCTCTATGTCCAAATTTCCCCTTTTTATAAGGGCACCAGTCATATTGGATTAGGGCCCACCCTAATGACTTCATTTTAATTTGATCATCTCTGTAAAGACCCTATATCCAGATAAGGTAGCATTCTGAGGTCTTGGGGGTTAGGGCTTCAACATATCTTATTTTTTGTGGTGGGGGGACATAATTCAACCCATGATGGGGCACTGGTCTTGATACTAACTTCCCAGATGCATCCAGTGGAAATAAACCAAGGTCTTCCAAGAGCAAGCAAAGGCTGTTTATTAGGAGATTGCTATGGTAAGGGAGTCAACCACTTGCATTGTCAAAGCGCTTGCATTGGTCAGAGACTAAAAAACAGGCAGATGAGTGGGAAAGCTTTATAGAGGAAAAAAGGGAAGGTTTCATGTGTGCCCTGCTTGGAGGCTGTAGGCATGGGGACCCTATGGGTAGGCTAACTGAAAGCAAGGCATTCTATGTGCTTGGTTAGGGTTACGTACTGGCTTTCTCCTTTTGGCCCTAAATTGGAATCAGGGGCAGAAATGAGGGAGGCTGTCAATTATTAGTCAAGTCCTGGTCATTTGGGGTCAGTTATTGTGTGGCTTCCTGCAGTGGTTACTGTAGACTGTGGGTCAGAGTTCTATTTTTATAGATGGTCTGGCCATTATCCTTTTGTATATCCAATCTCTCCATCCCTTCTGCTTGACTCTGTAGATCAATTCCATCCTCCTGACTGGGACACTGTGGATCCTGAGGCAGCAGATTTCTAGCGTCAGTACTGAAGTCTCCAAGCTCAAAGACACCAGGTACCATCCATCCTTCCTTTCCCCTCCTCTTCTAGGCTCCTTTCCTTCTTTCCCCAAATGTTCACTGAGTACCTTTTGTAAGCCTGGTCCTGTGCCCCAAATGGAATAGCACAGTGTCTAGATCAGGCTGTCTCAAACCTCAGCACTGCCACTTAAAAGCTGTGTGACCTTAGGCAAGTTACATAACCTCTCTGAAACTCAGTTTCCTCATCTGTAGAACAGAGATGCTAACACTGCCCATTTCGTGTGGCTTATGAAGCATTTAGTACAGTTCCTAGGAGGAGTGAGTGTTTCCTGTATGAGAACTATTAATATATTCTCTAATTCTTCTACTGTGCATACTTATGTGTACATATTTACAAAACCAGAATCATACTATTTTATTTTTATAACCATTTTTCTCTTAACAACATGTAATGAATATTTTTCTATTTTATTAGAAATTGGTGACAATATCTTTTTTTTATATATAGTGTTTCAGTGTAAAGACCTAGCACAATTTATTTAAATCATCCCTTATTTATGGACATTTAAGTTGTTTCTTTTTTTTCTTTCTTTCTTTTTTTTTTTACTATTATAAACCATCCTATCTTGAAATACCCTTGTAGGCAAATCTTCTTACACATCTGTTGTTATTAAATACAATAATAGTATGGAGAACAGTATGGAGGTCCCTTAAAAAACTAAAAATAGAAGTACCATATGACCCAGCAATCCCACTACTGGGCATATACCCAGAGAAGACCATAATTCAAAAAGACACATGCACCCCAATGTTCATTGCAGCACTATATACAATAGCCAGGTCACGGAAGCAACATAAATGTCCATTGACAGATGAATGGATAAAGAAGATGTGGTACATATATACAATGGAATATTACTCAGCCATAAAAAGGAATGAAACTGGGTAATTTGTAGAGATGTGGACGGACCTAGAGACTGTCAGAGTGAAGTAAGTCAGAAAGAGAAAAACAAATATCATATATTAACGCATATATGTGGAATCTAGAAAAATGGTACAGATGAACCAGTTTGCAAGGCAGAAATAGAGACACAGATGTAGAGAACAAACATATGGACACCAAGGGTGGAAAGTGGGAGGGGGGATGGTGGTGGGATGAATTGGGAGATTGGGATTGACATGTATACACTGATGTGTATAAAATAGATAACTAATAAGAATCTGCTGTATAAAAATATAAATTAAATAAAATTCAAAAAAAATACAATAATAGGCATGAAATTGCCTGAGTCAGAGTAGGTTGGATTGTAACACTGTTAGTATATATTGCAAATCGTTTTCCAGAAAATGTTTCCATTTACAATAGTGCTTGTTTACCTGCAGCTTTGCCAACACTAGTGTTTATCATTTTTATTGTTTTCCTGAATTAATATATGAAATTTACAATCTCATTATTTTAGTTTCATATATATATATTTTATCTTACAGATGTGGGACTTTTTCATATTCTTATAGGCCATTTGTTTTCTTAACTTCATCATTCAACTAAAGTTCATTTTAAGAACCTACTCAAACCAGACATTGTCTAGCTTTTATCAGCAGTAAACTGATAACGTCCTTTACTTATTTTCCTGTCAGTGTCCAATCCCTCACTCCCCTTGAATATTTTTTTAAAGTTATTTTTTAAAAGTTAGTGCAAAAAGTTAAAATAAAGTTAATACATACAATGGTAAGAAAAATTAAGTAGTGAAAAAGGGAACACATATAAAGTCATTCTCTATCTCTCCCCTGACCCCCTGGGTCCCCAGATCCCTCCTACCCTAAGCAGCCATTATTGCTTAAGTTGACCTTCCTTCCAGAACATTCTATACTTATATATCCATTACATAAATGATAGGATACTGTACGTATTATTCTGCACTTTGTGTTTTCCACATATTATGTAGCTTACATCATATCAATACTTAAGGTTAAAAACAACTAACAAGGGACTTCACTGGTGGCGCAGTGGTTGAGAGTCTGCCTGCCGATGCAGGGGACACGGGTTCGTGCCCCTGTCCGGGAGGATCCCACATGCCGCGGAGCGGCTGGGCCCGTGAGCCATGGCCGCTGAGCCTGCGCGCCCGGAGCCTGTGCTCCGCAATAGGAGAGACCACAACAGTGAGAGTCCTGAGTACCGCAAAAAAAAAAAAAAAAAAAAGTTTTTATAATCTACTCTTTATCTCTATAGATTTGTCTATTCTGGACATTTCTTATCAATTGAATCATACACTGTGTGGCCTTTTGTGTCTGGCTTCTCTCACTGAGCAGCATGTTTTCAACGTTCATCCACGTTGTAGCGAGCGTCAGTGCTTCATTACTTTTTATGACTGAATAATATTCCAGTATATGGATGGACCACATTGTGTGCATCCGTTCATCTGTTGGTGGATGTTTGGGTTGTTTTAGTTGGGGGATAAGTAAATAGGGAATGGCTGCTTGATAGGTACATGGTTTATTTTTGGGGTGATAAAAATGTCTTGGAACTGGATGGTGATGATGTTTGTACGTTGTGAATGTGCTCAATGCCACTGAGTTGCACACTTTCAGTGGCCAAAATGGTTAATCTTATGGTATGTGAGTTTCGCCTCCAATAAAAAGGAAGGCTTCATAGTATTTCATATGATGGCTTCACGGTTCACTTAATGTGTCCCAAATTCTTGGACAGGAAGGTCCTTCTAGCCTTTAAAATTTTTTTTATTGATGTATGGCTGATTTACAATGTTGTGTTAATTTCTGCTGTACAGCAAAGTGACTTAGTTTTATATATAGATAGATATATATATTCTTTTTTCATATTCTTTTACATTGTGGTTTATCACAGGATATTGAATATAGTTCCCTGTGCTATACAGTAGACCTTGCTGTTTATCCATTCTATATATAATAGTTTGCATCTGCTAATCCCAAACCCCAAATCCATCCCTCCCCCTCCCCCCACTTTGGCAACCACATGTCTGTTCTCTATGTCTGTGACTCTGTTTCTGTTTTGTAGATAAGTTCACCTGTGTCGTATTTTAGATTCCACATGTAAATGATATCATATGGTATTTGTCTTTCTCTTTCTGACTTACATACTTTATCATACTTAGTATGATAAAAATGGCATTATTTCATTCTTTTTAATGGTTGAGTAAATATTCCATTGTGTGTGTGTGTGTGTGTGTGTGTATATATATATATACATAGAAATGTACACATATATACACACATATATACATATATTTACAACATATATGTGAGATATATATATATATATACACAAACCACATCTTCTTTATCTGTTGATGGACATTTAGGTTGTTTCCATGTCTCGTCTATTGTAAATAGTGCCTTCTAGCCTTTTATTACTACAGACAATATTGCATTAAATACGTGTGTCCACACATCTTTGTGTCCATGTGTATCTGTAGGCCAATTGCCTTTTCAACGTCTGTAGGATTTGATTTTCCTACCTCTAGGCTTGGAGCCTCTGTTCCACGTTTATTCTCACCCAGGTGACGGGTCACATGGTGGCAGCCTCAGGCTAAACCTGGGAGAGTGGTGGCCCATGAGGACAGCAGCCACCTCCTAGAACCTTATCCTCTGCAAATCTTCCCCTCCAGGTTACTGACATTCAAAGCCTTTGCTCAGATCTTCATCTTGGGGTGTTCCTGGGTGTTGGGCATTTTCCAGTTTGGACCCATGGCCAATATCATGGCTTACTTGTTCACCATCATCAACAGCCTGCAAGGAGCCTTCATCTTCCTCATTCATTGTCTGCTCAACCGCCAGGTAGGTAGCTGCCGCCTTCCCAGTCCCCTTCCTTCCAGGGCTCATGCCTCTGCCCACACATGCCCCTGCAGTGATTCAACTCCCCGTGATGTGTCTCCACCTTCAGGTACGGGAAGAATACAGAAGATGCATGACCAGGAAGACCAAACCCAGCTCCCAGTCCGAGACCTCAGGGATCGTACTGTCATCTGTTCCTTCCACTTCCAAAACGGTGAGAGTCTGCATGTTGTACGCGGGTTCTGGTCAGACAGAATGTCTGCTTCTTAGCAATACTAGACAGCACTGTATGTTGAGTACCTACTGTGAGCTAAACACGTACACAGGTATTAACTCATTTGATAAAGTTTGGGCTTTAAGGGTGGGGGTTTGGGAGCCAGACTGCCTGGGTTTAAATGCCAGCTCTGCCCCTCAGTAGCTATGCAAACTAAAAGAGACAAAATCATGACTCACAGATATAAAATAAGCATCTGTCAAGGATTTTATTCTGCTCATTAATCAGTGAGGGAAGCAGCAGGTGTTATAACTGGTTCACAAGAGAACGCAAAGAACAGACGTGTATGTGTAGTACATCATACATATAATGTGTACAATGTACATAATGTACACGTAACACATAGCACACATATAATGTACACAGTGTTCACAATGTATACATAACACATAATATTACTACTTTATATATGTGTATGTTCTTGTGTTCTCTTTTGAACCAATTATAACATCTGCCTGGTTTCCTCATTGATAATTATATGTAATATATAGAACATATAATTATATATTATATAATTATACATATTGTAAATATACAGACATTATATATAATTATTCACATTATAACATGTAAATTTTATATTATATAATATATAAATATATAATATATATAAATTTCATATATAATATCTATAAATTATACATAATTGTATTTTATACATAATTATAAATATAAAGCCATTATATATAATTATTAATATATAATATAATCATACATATAATTATAATTATACAGACATATATAATTATTAGTATTATATATTTAAAATTCATATATGTGTATTACTTATGTATTAATATATGTGAATTAAATACATATATAATCTCAATAATATTGAAATGAGAGTGCAAGTAAAGGAAAAACAGATTTTTCCATGAAATTATTTTCCATCACTGTCAGTTATTTAAAATTTACAGAATTGTAAAATAGCTCCACCATAGATCAGATAATACCCAAAGGGGTATCCTCTAACAATGCATCATTTTTGTTCGAAGCGCACATTTTCCTCTACACAATGGATCTCATCCAATCTCATGGCTACAAACACCATCTATTAGCAATGACTCCCAAATTATAAATAATGTGTTTAGCCCCCTCTCCTGAATTCTAGACTCATATAACCTGCCACCTTCCAAATGCCCCCACTTAGATGTCTAATAGATGTCACAGATGTAACACATTCCAAATGAGCTTCTGATTCCCCTACCTCTCATTTCCACATAGGGTCCTCTATTTTTCTATTGCTCGGGAGTGAAGGTGTGAAGTTAACCTTGACTCTGCTTTTCTTCTCACTCTCTTCCATCTCTGATTCATCAGCAAATCCTGATGACTTTTTCTCAAAATGGATCCAGAGTCTGATCGCTTCTCTTTCCCTTCATTCCTTCCACTGTGGTCCAAGTCCAAGTCTCTAGCCAGGATGATGGAAATAGCCTCAAAAGTGTTCTTCCTGCTGCCTCTCTTGCCTTTTCCCTGCCCTACCTTTGGTCTATTCTCCCTACAGCAGCCAGAGGGCACTCGTGAACCCCTGAGTCAGGTCACATTCCTTCTCTGCCTACAACACTCCATGGCTCCCACCTTAGAGTAAAAGCCAAAGTCCTCCTGGTGGCCCACAAGGCCTTGTTTGATCTGACTCTCTTTTCCTTTTTGACCTTGTCTTCTATTAATTGACCTCTCACTTCACTCTGCTCCACCCTCACTGGCCTGCTCAAGATTCTTCAAACATGGCAGGCTCATTTCCTCCTTAGGAAACTTGAACTGAATGCTCTTGAATGCCTTGAATGTTTTTGTCCTGATACCTGCATGGACAACTCCCTCACTTCCCTCACGTCCTTCAAATCTTTGTTCCAGTCATTTCTTATCAATGAAATTTCCTCTGACAACTGTATTTTGTGCAGCCTCCTATTCCCCTACCCTGGTGTTCATGCTTCCTCCACGCACCTTGTCTTGATTTTCTTTTCCATGCTTTCCACTTTCTAACACTATAATTTCCTTATTCATCTCATTTAATTTTTATGGTCTTCCATCCCCCACTAGAAGGTCTTATTTTTTTTCACTGATGTATTCCAAGTACAAGTAACTAAGATCCAGTGGCTTAAATAAATATGAAATTCTTTTTCTTGCAAGAATAGAAGTCCAGAGTTAGGTGTTGCTGGTATTGGTTCTGTTGCTTAGTGGTGTTGTTAAGGATCTAAGCTCTCCCTAGATTTCCTTTCCACTGACAGCATGTTGACTTTTCATCAATTATTTTCATGGTTGCAAGATGGCTGCCATAGCTCCAGACATTGTGACCACGTTCAAGGCAGGAAGGAGAGGGATGGGGCAGAGTGGTAATCTCTCCTTTCAACCTTCTCCCTTTAATAGGAAATAATAGCTTTTCCAGAAGCCCCTTAGCAGATTTCTCTTTCACCTAATTGGTCAGAACCAATCATATGACTACTCATAGTTACAAAGGAATTTGAAAAAACAAGTATTCTGCTTTCTAGCTTCTAGAATGGGAATATCAATAGTAAAGAGGTTGAGAATAGCTTTTGGGTCTGCCAACAGTGCCTGCCACACTAGGCGTAATCACTGTTAACATTTAAATGTTTATCCTTCTAGTTTTTATTGCCATATTTACCTCTGTCTGTATTTATAAGACCCATGCCCACATAGATCTGATCCCTGGACCCACATGTGTACTAATCCTGCCACTGTTTCTGATTCTAATTTCTCTCACAGGGTTAAAGTCCTTTCTTGCTTTCAAATACACTATGAAACAACATTTCAGGAAAGCAGGAGCCTTCTCTGAAATCTTCTTCTCGGCTTAATATGGAAATGCAGGATCCTGCCAGCCCCAGAACTCTCTGGGAAATTCGGATCATGGACGGATATGTGGGATGGTCTTCCCATGGCTTCATGCCCTGCTGAGAAACAAGAGTTCCTGTTCCAGCTTACCATTTTATCTTCCGTGTTCTGCAACTCTTTGACTTTCCAGAGTTTTGCGGAGATAACAGATCACAGTGCAATGGCGGGACCAAGAACTTCTGGCTACCATTTTGTTTTGTCCTAAGTCCATGGATGTGTGGCTTCAAGAGTGCCTCTCCAGCATCTATCACATGCTTGACACAGAGAGTAGCCCTCAATAAATGATGTGTCTTCTGACTGACTGCCTTACCTTTCAACAAAGAACCCTCCTGCTTTTATAGAAATGGTCAGTAAGATTTAAGGAGAGCCTCAGGGGATACATAAAGCACACACACGTATAGGCAGAAACACTTAAAAGAGTTATGTTGTTAAGTAGGAGCAGTCAAAGGGAATTAAGAGGTACAAACTTCTAGGTGTAAAATAAATAAGTGACAAAAATGTAAGGCTCAGCAGAGTGAATATAGTCAATATTTTATGATAACTTTATATGGAGTATAATCTATAAAAATATCAAATTACCATGCTGTACACCTGAAAGTAACATAATACTGTAAGTCAACTATACTTCAATTGAAAAAACAAGAAGGAAGTGAAAATTCAACATGTAGATCTCCCCTCTGTGGCCACTTTAATAGCTCCCTAATCAAAGTGTAGTCTGTGGACCAGAAGAATCAGCCTCACCTTGTTAGAAAAGTAGGACATCAGGTGCCACCCCAGATCTGCTGAACCAGAGCCTGCATTTTTTTTTTACTTTTTATTTTGTTTTATTTATGTACTTTTTGGCTGCGTTGGGTCTTCGTTGCTGTGCACGGCCTTTCTCTTGTTGCGGTGAATGGGGGCTACTTTTCGTTGTGGTGCACAGGCTTCTCTTTGTGGTGGCTTCTCTTGTTGTGGAGCATGGGCTCTAGGCATGCGGGCTTCAGTAGTTGCAGCACATGGACTCAGTAGTTGCAGCACGTGGGCTCTAGGGCACGTGGGCTTCAGTAGTTGTGGCGTGTGGGCTCAGCAGTTGTGGCTCGCGGGCTTTAGAGCACAGAGAGCCTGCATTTTAATGAGATCCCCAGGGGATTTGTGTTGTACTCATGAATGTTCTAGAATATTCTTCTGTTTTCCATGCCGATAGCTCAGCTTGTCTTTAAAGCCAGAAAGGAAACATTTATTTTGGGACTTTACACCTGCCATTCCCTCTTCCTATGACATTTTTCCTCAAAATCTGATTCATTGTTATCCTCTCTTTGAGTCTCAGCTTAGTCATCACTTCCACTAGGAAATATTCTTTGAATCTCTCTTTTTTAAAAAAGTGAAGTATAGTTGATTTACTATATTATATTATTCTTTGAATCTCTTGAAGTAGGATTAGATATCATCTCTGTGTGTCTCCTAAGGCTTTGTTGAGCTGAAACAAATAGACTGTCAGATATTTCTCCAGCAAAAATGGGTTTATTTGGTATCAGTGGAGAATTGCAATTCAGGGTCTGCAATATGCAACGTGTGGTGAGCCACATGCAAGTTCCTGTACAGCAAGGGAAAGAGAACTCTTTTAAAGAGAGGAAAAGGAAGTTAAGAGGGCTATAGTAAACAAAGAGTCCAAGGCTTTTATTGGCTGAGTCCTTGCCAGGAAAGAAGAGAAGTCTTTCTTTTTCTTGGGCTCTGCTATCAACACAGGACTTGAGAACTCCCTTATTTAACCTCCCAAATCTATTTACTTTAGCACTCTGTTTATTAATTCTTTTTGTACAACTTCATGCTTTCTAGCCCTGTACTATAATTTCCCTTTTTGGAGGGGGGTGTCTCCAACAAACTCTGAACTCCATCTGTACAGAGAATTGTATTTAGTAGGTTCTCCATAAATACGTTGAATGAATGAGGGAATGAATGAATTCTCTCCTTTTAAAGCTGAGACCCAGAGAGCTTAAGTACCTTTCTCAGCATTACACAGCTGTAGGTGGCTGAGCTGGGCTTTGAGCTCTTGATAACAGAGCTCCTCTTCCAGACCCCTGGCCCCTTGCCTTCTTTTCCTTTGACCTCAGGAATTCTTGGGGACACAGAGAAGAGATTAAATATTTACTTTGAATCAACTTACCACTTAGGATTCAATTGGCTCAGTAATAATCATGTGTTGGACAATTTGATAGCAACATTAAACTTGGTTGTCAGAGGCTTGGTTTTTGTCATTTGTGGCAGCCACAACTTGGGAGGGGGTTGACACATGTTTACAAACAAGGGTTCATTTATGATAGGTGGGTCTTCAATGCTTGGCTTATCCAGAGTGTTCAGTACAGCGGTGACAGTTCTAAGGGATATTGAAATGAGATTGCACAGCTCTTACATTTAGCCAATATAGGTAGATTGATTGCATCAGTGGCCTCAAGACGTGTCTCCATGTCTCCACACCCCTTCCCCTGCAACTTTGTAACTCCTTCCCACTCTGACTCAGACTTGGCTTTGAGACTCGCTTTGGCCAAAGGAATATTAGCAAGTGTGACTCAGAGGTTTCAAAAGTGAGTGTGCCATTCTTTTTTCCCTTTACATGGTTAATCTTGCTTGATTTTGCATACCTGCCTCTGCCATGAGAATATGCCCAGGATAAACTGCTGGACATATGTGAGAAACATATGGAAGACAGTTTAGTAATCCTATTATACCAGCTGAGGTTTTCCATAATCAGCCACCTAGCCAACTTGTAGCTGACTGTGGTCATATGAGTGAGCCCAGCCAAGATCAGCACACTGCCCCAGCCAACCCACAGACTCAGCAGGAACAATCAAGCCTCATTTTTTTCAGACACTTAGTTTCATGAGTGGTTTGCTATGAAACATTACTTGTGGCAATTGCCCCATCTGACACAGTAGCCAATGGGTTGTCAACATTTTGTATTTGATTGCAACAACTTGAAATAGACAAAGAGAAAGGTTGGATCTCCATTTCCTCTTAGTTATTAGGACCTATAAATCTATAACGGTTGAATTAAAGTTCTTTCTGAAGAAGATCTGTGCAAGGCTTTATCTGTTTCTGCAACAGTGTTACATGTTGGTTTAAAATACAGTCACCTTCAGGAATCCTATATTTCTAAAGTAAGTGGGTAAAGTTGTGATCTCCACAATAGGATTTTTTCTTACTATAAACATCAAGCTTGGTGTATTTATTCACCCCCATGTCTCATATGCCTCCACTAGAGAGAGAAAAGAGACTTAGGATAAAACCTGCATAGTTTTTAAATCCCATAAAGTGCAATAACATTGTCCTCTTACAATCCAAATAATTTATGGTGTCCTCCCACTGCAAAATACAAATCCATCCAGTCAAGTAATATTTATTGACCACTGACAATGTGCCTTCCCATCCCAGATCATTAAAGTAGTTGAAAAAAATTGAAAAGTTGAAATGTAAGGATATTAGGATGTAAAATATTATTTTAAATTTAAATATTTTATTTATAACAACCAGAATTTATGAAAATTTTACTTTCTCTGTTTTACTAGAAGCAAACTCATCAATAATATTTTCAAAATCAAGTTCTAGGGAAAAAAATGAACCTTTAAAAAGTACATTTAAAAAGAGTATGTAAAAATGTTTGCAAATGAAGCAACTGACAAAGGATTAATCTCCAAAATTTACAAGCAGCTCATGCAGCTTAATATCAAAAAACCAAACAATCCAATCCAAAAATGGGCAGAAGACCTAAATAGACATTTTTCCAAAGAATATATACAGGTTGCCAACAAACACATGAAAGAATGCTCAACATCATTAATCATTAGAGAAATGCAAATCAAAACTGCAATGAGATATCATCTCACGCTGGTCAGAATGGCCATAATCAAAAACTCTACAAACAATAAATGCTGGAGAGGGTGTGGAGAAAAGGGAACCCTTTGCACTGTTGGTGGGAATGTAAATTGATACAGCCACTATGGAGAACAGTATGGAGGTCCCTTAAAAAACTAAAAATAGAACTACCATACGACCCAGCAATCCCACTACTGGCCATATACCCTGAGAAAACCATAATTCAAAAAGCGTCATGGGGCTTCCCTGGTGGTGCAGTGGTTGAGAGTCCGCCTGCCAATGCAGGGGACACGGGTTCGTGCCCCGGTCCGGGAAGATCCCACGTGCCGCGGAGTGGCTGGGCCCGTGAGCCATGGCCGCTGAGCCTGCGCATCCGGAGCCTGTGCTCCGCAACAGGAGAGGCCACAACAGTGAGAGGCCCGCATACCGGAAAAAAAAAAAAAAAGGCGTCATGTACCAAAATGTTCATTGCAGCTCAATTTACAATAGCCAGGACATGGAAGCAACCTAAGTGTCCATCAACAGATGAATGGATAAAGAAGATGTGGCACATATATACAATGGAATATTACTCAGCCATAAAAAGAAACGAAATTAAGTTATTTGTAGTGAGGTGGATGGACCTAGAGACTGTCATACAGAGTGAAGGAAGTCAGAAAGAGAAAGACAAATACCGTATGCTAACACATATATATAGAATCTAAAACAAACAAACAAACAAAAAAGTTGTTCATGAAGAACCTAGGGGCAAGACGTGAATAAAGACACAGACCTACTAGAGAATGGACTTGAGGATATGGGGAAGGGGAAGGGGAAGCTGGGACAAAGTGAGAGAGTGGCATGGACATATATACACTACCAAACGTAAAATAGATAGCCAGTGGGAAGCAGCCGCATAGCACAGGGAGATCAGCTCGGTGCTTTGTGTCCACCTAGAGGGGTGGGATAGGGAGGGTAAGAGGGAGATGCAAGAGGAAGGGGATATGGGGATATATGTATGTGTATGGCTGATTCACTTTATTGTACAGCAGAAACTAACACACCATTGTAAAGCAATTATACTCCAATAAAGATGTTAAAAAAAAGTCATGTCTGATTTAGCATTTGACACAATGACCAAAAAAAGATGTTAAATGAGAAGTAAAAAGCAAGCTTAATAAAATTTTATAGCATTAATATTAAAAAATAATCTCTAGAGTAGGTATCATTTCTTGCCTAAGTGTAAGCAATGTAAGAAAATATTATAACAAAAAACATTAAATAATACCCCCAGACTACATTACCTCTGTAGAATTCAATAGAGAAATCCTGACAGAGATTGAAGTGTACAAAGGTAAGGAAAAATCATTTTTCTTGTCACATGAAACCCAATCTCTCACTCACAAAAACGTTTACTCTTGTCGTTTTTGTCTACCAAGAGTTTAATAGAGTACAATGTTCATCTAACAAAACATCTCAGTCCAGAAACATGGTTGACACTTAAAGAGGCAAGTAGAACGGAGGGCTGTCCTGCAGTGAACCACTTCCCAGGGGCCGCAGCACTCGGCTTCTTCAGGACAGTCTCGTCCATTTTTCACCTAGTTCTCAGGGCTCCTGGCTCTCTCTGTCTCCCTGGCAAGCCTGTCTGCCCTCAAGGCCATACCCAGTCTCTCCCTTGCTCTTTTCACTTTCCGAGCCTGTCGGCGAATATCTGCATATGTTACTCGTTGCCTGTAGAGGGTCTGTGGGAGGAAGGGACCCAATCCTGGGATCATCTCTGCCCCGTCTGAACACTGGGCAGTGATGGCTTCAGGGCTGGTGTGCAGAGACCCGGCACCAGCACGGCCCAGGGGTTCACCAGCACCACGCAGGGCAATTACTCCGAAAATAATTGCGCTGTCCAACGTGCTGAAAGGTTCTCCTTCAGGGCTGTAGACCTGGAGCCCCTGCAGTCTCCTGAATGCACAGGCTTGCTGGGGCTTCTCCAAGGTCCCCTCGCATCGACGGCGCCTGACTGCATTGTCAGGATGAGAAGTTATCTTCGTGACTTGCCTCTTGAAAATGCAGCTGGTCAGCCTCATAGGAAGTGCAGTTCCTTCACGATGTCTCTGCTTGGCCTTGGCTAAATGGTCTTGTCTTTTCTTCTCCAACGTCTCAGGCATCATATTTCTTTTGAGCTTCCCCTGTGAAAACAAAACGAAATGTACCATTTGAATAAAGTGGGGGATGAAACCACTGCCGGTCATGGAGAATGTCCTCAGCTCGTTTGGATAACCGCTCTCCTGTCTCCCTAGAGAAATGAATCTCAATTTACTCTGCATCACAGTCTTTCAGAGGGTTGTTAGAACTCAGATTTCCGGATCTCAATGCAAGTCAGTCTGGGGTGGGGACAAGAAATTGCGTTTCTAGGTGATTCCAACTGACGCTGATGCTGCTAGTACCGGCACCACACATTGAGAACTGAAGCCTGGGACATCAAACAGATAGGAGTCAAGGACAGGAAGCTCCAGGTCATTGCCCATTACCAATTCCAGACTTTCCCCTCCACCATCCTCCTTTGAGGATGTTTTCCTCTTACCACCCCTGTCACTGTCAACGCCGCACATGCTGGTAACCCCCTAATCCAACACTATCTGGACAAAGAGATCACAGGGTTCTTTGAATACCAAGACATTAAACTTTTTTATATCTCTTTTTTACTTTGCTTTAAGACATGCAATCACCTAGTTTTCATAGTTCTTTAGTGCTTCATCTTCAGTGAGATCATGTACCTCTCAACACTCCAATACTTTTCTTTCAAACCCAAGTCCCATCTTCACTCAAATATCCTCCTGCTCATAACATAACTTAGAAGGGCCACATTCTCAACATAAAATTCCTTTTTTCCACTGTAAATAACTTTTTTTTTTTTTTTTTTGCGGTACGTGGGCCTCTCACTGTTGTGGCCTCTCCCGTTGCGGAGCACAGGCTCCGGACGCGCAGGCTCAGCGGCCATGGATCACGGGCCCAGCCGCTCCGCGGCATGTGGGATCTTCCCGGACCGGGGCACGAACCCGTGTCCCCTGCATTGGCAGGCGGACTCTCAACCACTGTGCCACCAGGGAAACCCTGTAAATAACAATGTTTACTCCCTGACTCCCATCCTCCTCTCTTCCTACTCCACTCTCTACTATCTCAACACAACAATTGATGCTTCTTAGAAGTCGGTCCTGCTCTCACATCTGTTCTACATCCAAACCTTCTTCTAGGCAATCCCATCCGTTCCCCTGCCTTCAAATACCATTAATGAACTAGAAATGCTCACAGATTCACCGATCTGGCTTCAACTCTAAGACCCAAATATCCATCTGCCTACCCACCAGATCAGTGATAATATCCATGACTCAACTCACTATGACCAGGTCCCAAGTTGAACCAGCCAATTTCCCAAATAGTTCAACCTTATCTCAATGTCTCCACAAACTCACTTGTTGGAAGTAATATCGCATTTGCCCCTGAATGGCATTCTGGACGCCCTACCACCCCACATTCTTATACCAATTAGCCATCCATTTGCCCTCCTGAATCCACCTGAAGATTCCCAACTTTTGAATAATTCTTGAGCACCTTTCATTTGACCTACAAAATGCCACAGAATTACCTTTCCTGTTCCCATATCAAAATTAATCTTACATTTTCTCTGTGTAAATTTTTTTAATTTTAATTTTATGTGGCATATTATGTACTTATTTGAGATCGCTTTTCTCACTAAGTTGGGTACTCAATGAAGAGAGGATAATAAGAATTTTAATGTTTCCACTGATATAGTCATTTAGTGCTTTGGCTTTCCAAGGTGCTCAGATATCTTTTTTTAAGAGAAGTTATGCAAACTCCAAAAACTACTTTCCAAATTTTTCTAATAAATGCACACAACTACAATGATAAAATGAGTTAGTCTGTTTTGTGGTGGACTGCAATCAAAGATTTCAATCCTTTCTCTCTGTGATCCATTCTAAGTCTCCTCACAATAATCTGTTTAAACTGTGAACCTAATCAGTGCACTTTTCCTTTTAAATCTCACACCTCTGTCTTCGAAGATATTTTTTTAAAGGGAAAACATAAAACTCACTTTATTCCTGTTGTCCTGACATTATAATTAATACTACCCCTTTCATTACTCAAAATGTAATGAAATGTTTGATAGAAAAATGTTTGATAGAAAAATGATCTGCCTATTTATAGAGCAGCTGTTATATGCCAAGTTGCGTACTAAAACACACTACTCGGAATTTAACTTAACAAAGTCATTGCCCTAGATTATTTTAATCTTGGTGAGAGAAAAGGGTTATAGACTAAGGAATGTCTAGTAATAGCGTTAGGTATAATTAGGTGCTATGATCTATAGCAAGGCCAACACAAAGACAGAGAGGGAAGGAGCGGAATAGGGAGGAATAGAAGTGAGAAGGGAGAGTAGGAAAAAGAAATTAACTACAATGATGGATGACAAAGAAACTGGAGAGCCCTATTTGAAGCAGAGAACAGAATTTTTTTAAAAAGAAGAAAAAAAGACCGAACACACTGTGGGCAAATAATTGTCCATAGAGGAGAACGATTTAAACACTCTAGGGCCAAATACTACTTCCACTACCTAGTGATTTTGGTTAAAACACACACACACACACACCACACATTTCATGTATTATCCAAAAAAACTTCATATACAAAAATATACACAATCTTGACTATTTCTTAAGAAACATTAACACCTGGGAAATAACTTTCAATGAGATACCTTCTTGTTTTTGGAGCTAAATTCTGCTAAATTAGATTTTACAGAAGAAAACAGCATCCTAATGTACACTCTTGCCATCGGTATGGATTCCACACTCACCGGAAGAGGCTGGCTTGGAAAACTGGTCCATTCAGGTTCCCCCATCTTCCGAGAGCTGTCCTTGGACCCACCCTTGAGATGCAGACAGCCTGTGTCTTGCTGGAAAGTGCAGTGAATTCTGCCTCTGATTCCCCCTTTTATAGGGGAAGAGGGTGGACAACCCAATCAGGAGACAACCCAATCGAGAGGACACACTCTATCTCAGATCAGAGGCATTGGAGAGATTCCCAAATTTCTCCACACAAACACAAGAATTTGGGGCTATTGACAATATTAGACACTATTGAATAATATGAAATACTATATGAAAAAATTTAATACATTTGTGAATGGGGGTGCTGTTTGTACTTTCTATCAAAAATTTAATGTTTCCTTTTTCACTCAGTATGGATACCTTCTACAAAAAAAGTTATGGACGTTCCTATATGCTAAAATTTCCACACAACTTATGTTTTCATAGAAAAAACTACAGATTGTATAAATGTTTATCAATAAAAGAATGTCCAAAATATTTACTCACAAGTCTATGAAGTCTATATCACAGAATCATTGAAAAGAACTCAATAGTTTGTACATTTACATTTCACCTAATTACTGGTAAATTCGAGATTATTTCAACCATCTTACTCCTTCCCTACCCTCTGACATAAACAGTCTCTTTACTATCTTTATTTCACTATAATTTAATTCTTTTATTTTTACATTTTCTCTCTATAAACTTGCTAGTTGCAGTCATATACAGAACTTGTGAAGTTACTTTAGTGATAAAATTCTGACTCGTTTAACTAATATAGACTAATCCAGTTAATTGCTCTTACCACATCTCCCAAATGCTAATACCTTAGAACACTTTTAATTCCATTCAACTTTCCTGACTTTTCTGTTACTGTTGTCATGCATCTTAATTCTACATGTATTTTAATCTCCATGAGAGAGTTCCAGAATTGCTTTATGAAACAAACTTCACTTATATTTATTTCTAAATTATCCTTTTCTTTTCTTTTCATTTCCTCCTGCATTCCTGGCTTTTGATCTGAGATATTTTCCTTTGGACTTCATAACTCATTCTAGTATTTTGTCCAATTCAAGACTACTAACAATGAAATGCTTTACTTTAAGTTTTCAAAGAATCTTAATTTGGGGCAATATCAATGCTGGGTATAGAATTCTGATTTGATATGACTTTTGACCACTTTAAAAATGGTGCTCTGGGCTTCCCTGGTGGCGCAGTGGTTGAGAGTCCGCCTGCCGATGCAGGGGACACGGATTCGTGCCCCGTTCCGGGAAGATCCCACATGCCGCGGAGCGGCTGGGCCCGTGAGCCATGGCCGCTGAGCCTGTGCGTCCGGAGCCTGTGCTCCGCAACGGGAGAGGCCACAGCGGTGAGAGACCCGCGTACCGCAAAAAAAAAAAAAAAAAAGAAAAAGAAAAAAGAAAAAAATGGTGCTCTGTTGATCTATATCTTATTTATGTTTAGACATCCCCAATTAGCATTTTCTTGCTTATTTGGCCTTTGCATTTTCTAAAATCTTTGATATTCACTCTGATTTTTAGACCATAGTGTAGCTCATTATTGTTTCCCATGTATTTTCTTTGCTTAAAGAATGTTGAGTTAATTACATGTGTGGGTTGACGTCTTTCATCCGTTTGGAACATGCTTGTGTATATTTTCATTGTGATATCAATTCCTCATCAAATTCCCTCTGCTCCCCCTTTTAATCACATCCCACTTCTCTTTTAACTCTGTCCTGAGTTTTTCAATATTGTTCACACTGTGCTTTTGTTGGGATATTTACTCTTGAACTGTCTTGCAGTTTTAATCCAGTCTTTTGCTGGAATCAACACCTTCATAATCACTTAAATGCTTAATTTCACTCTAACAAAAACAAAATATATAGCTTTTTTTTTTTTTATTACGGTACTCGGGCCTCTCACTGTTGTGGCCTCTCCCGTTGCGGAGCACAGGCTCCGGACGCGCAGGCTCAGCGGCCATGGCTCACGGGCCCAGCCGCTCCGCGGCATGTGGGATCTTCCCGGACCGGGGCACGAACCCGTGTCCCCTGCATCGGCAGGTGGACTCTCAACCACTGCGCCACCAGGGAAGCCCTATAGCTTTATTTTTAAAGAAAAGAGAGAGCAGTTTCACAATGAGGGGGGAAATTATTCCTTTTGATGCAATTAAACGCAAACAGATTTTTTAAAATTGTAACTTCCATCACGTTAAGCTATATTCGGAGTCAAAGTTCACCAAAATTCACTAGGAAGACAGAAGGGATGGAAACTATGAGTGGGAAAAAATTTTGAGTTACATACATCTGGAGAGTCACATTCTTTTTTGTTTTGGTCGCACTGTACGGCATGTGGTATCTTAGTTCCCCAGCCAGGGACTGATCCTATGCCCCCTTCAGTGGAAGGGCAGAGTCTTAAGCACTGGACCGCCAGGAAAGTCTCTGGGTTACCCTCATCTGGTAAAGTACATCAAGACATTATATAAATATAGTAATTCTGTCATGAAACAATGCTAAAACTGGTCTAGAAAAATGAGTCAAACTCTAGAATAGACATCCGTAAAAGAGGATTAAAAAATACTTTGAGTGAATCTTTCTTACTACTGGAAATCTCATAAAATCTAGATACAGATCAAATTTAACTTTTGAACTAGATGGGCTGGAATGTTAAAATACTATTTCAAGGCTCAGAAACAAGAAAAGGATATAACATATCTTGCACTTCATTCTGATGGGGCTACATTTTGAAATGATAATATTAAATTTCTTCGGTTAAATAAAAGGGTTAAAAAACAGTTTCCTCTATTCGTGTTTACTTTCCTCAATGTGTGTTCCACCAAATTTAAAATTATGTAGGCCACGTTGTTCTAATTCTATTGCTGTTGGCTGGATAGAACCTTGTGGTTCATCACAGAAGTTATTTCTATATAGCGTGCTATAAATTCTGTGCACTCTTTATAACTCTTTCCTCTCAGTAAGGTTAACTTCAACAGGGGCAGTGAGTCTCTTTAGTTTATTTCTGGATCACAGATTTTACGCCAGAGTTTGCACATAATGTGTGTGCTCTATAAAAGGGGAGATCAAATAATTGTCCCTCTCAACTAGGATATATTGGGGAATGAAAAGGGCAATGTTAATAATTATGATAGGAAAACAGGGTAAATATCTGCTGAAGACATAAATGAAAGATTAAAAGTACCCTGCTATATTTAAAATGGATAACCAAAAAGGACTTACTGTATAGCACAGGGAACTCTGCTCAAATATTAGGTAACAACCTAAATGGGAAAAGAATTTGAAAAAGAATAGAAACATGTATATGTATAACTGAATCACTTTGCTGAAAGTGACTGAAACTAACACATCATTGAAACTAACTAACATATCATTGTTAATCAACTATACTGAAACTAACTAACCTGAAACTAACACATCATTGTTAATCAACTATACTCCAATGTATAGCTAAAAGTTTTTAAAAAAGATATTTAAGACTTTTTAAAAGTAAGGTAACTGATCAGGTTTGCATTTTAGATTGATGATGGTGTCTAGAATCTCATGATTGGATTACGGAGGGAAAGTTTGGAATCTTAAGCTATAATTGCTCATTTATTGCAGTGTATCACTTAAAAGATGATACCTTGGAGACCCTCAAGATGGCGGAGGAGTAAGACGCGGAGATCACCTTCCTCCCCACAGATACATCAGAAATACATCTACATGTGGAACAACTCCTATAGAACACCCACTGAACGCTGGCAGGAGACCTCAGACCTCCCAAAAGGCAAGAAACTCCCCACGTACCTGGGTAGGGCAAAAGAAAAAAGAAAAAACAGAGACAAAAGGATAGGGACAGGACCTGCACCAGTGAGAGGGAGCTGTGAAGGAGGAAAGGTTTTCACACACTAGGAAGCCCCTTGGCGGGCGGAGACGGGGAGTGGCGGAGGCGGGGGAGCTTCGAAGCCGCGGAGGAGAGCACAGCAACAGGGGTACGGAAGGCAAAGCGGAGAGATTCCCGCACAGAGGATCGGTGCCGACCGGCACTCACCAGGCCGAGAGGCTTGTCTGCTCCCCCGCCGGGGCGGGCGGGGCTGGGAGCTGAGGCTCGGGCTTCCATCCGAGAGCAGGGGGAGGACTGGGGTTGGCGGCATGAACACAGCCTGAAGGGGGTTAGTGCGCCACGGCTAGCCGGGAGGGAGTCCGGGGGAAAGTCTGGACCTGCCAAAGAGGCAAGAGACCATTGTTTCGAGGTGCGCAAGGAGAGGGGATTCAGAGCACCGCCTAAACGAGCTCCAGAGATGGGCGCGAGCCGCGGCTAACAGCACGGACCCCAGAGACGGGCATGAGACGCTAAGGCTGCTGCTGCCGCCACCAAGAAGCCTGTGTGCGAGCACAGGTCACTCTCCACACCTCCCTTCCGGAGAGCCTGTGCAGCCCGCCACTGCCAGGGTCCTGGGATCCAGGGACAACTTCCCCGGGAGAACGCACGGCGCGCCTCAGGCTGCAACGTCACGCCGGCCTCTGCCGCCGCAGGCTCGCCCCGCATCTGCGCCCCTCCCTCCCCACGGCCTGAGTGAGCCAGAGCCCCCGAAGCAGTCGCTACTTTAACCCCGTCCCGTCTGAGCAAAGAACAGACGCCCTCAGGCGACCTACACGCAGAGGTGGGGCCAAATCCAAAGCTGAACCCCAGGAACTGTGCGAACAAAGAAGAGAAAGGGAAATCTCTCCCAGCAGCCTCAGGAGCAGTGGATTAAATCTCCACAGTCAACTTGATGTACCCAGCATCTGTGGAATACCTGAATAGACAACGAATCATCCCAAAATTGAGGCAGTGGACTTTGGGAACAAGGGTATATATATATTTTTCCTTTTGCTCTTTCTGTGAGTGTGTATGTATATGCTTCTGTGTGTAATTTTGTCTGTATAGCTTTGCTTTTACCATTTGTCTTAGGGTTCTGTCTGTCCTTTGTTTTTTTTAGTATAGTTTTTATTGCTTCTTATCATTGGTGGATTTGTTTTTTGTTTTGGTTGCTCTCTTTTTTTTAATTACTTCTTAATTTTTAATAACTATTTTTTATTTTAATAAGTTTATTTTATTTCTTTTTTTCTCTTTCTTTCTTTCTTTTTTTTCTCCATTTTCTTCTGAGCTGTGTGGCTGACAGGATCTTGGTCCTCTGACCAGGTGTCAGGCCTGTGCCTCTGAGGTGGGAGAGCCAAGTTCAGGACATTGGTCCACCAGAGACCTCCTGGCCCCACGAAATATCAAATGGTGAAAGCTTTCCCAAGCTCTCCATCTCAACGCTAGGACCCAGCTCCACTAGACGACCAGCAAGCTCCAGTGCTGGACACCCCATGCCAAACAACTAACAAGACAGGAACACAACCCCCACCCATTAGCAGAGAGGCTGCTTAAAATCATAAGGTCACAGACACCCCAAGACACACCACCAGATGCAGTCCTGCCCACCAGAAAGACAAGATCCAGCCTCATCCACCAGAACACAGGCACTAGTCCCCTCCACCAGGAAGCCTACACAAGCCACTGAACCAACCTTAGCCACTGGGGTCAGACACCAAAAACACTGGGAACTGCAAACCTGCAGCCTGCAAAAAGGAGACCCCAAACACAGTAAGTTAAGCAAAATGAGAAGACAGAGAAACACAAAGGAGATGAAGGGGCAAGGTAAAAACGCACCAGACCAAACAAATGAAGAGGAAATAGGTAGCCTACCTGAAAAAGAATTCAGAGTAATGACAGTAAAGATGATCCAAAACCTTGGAAATAGAATGGAGAAAATACAAGGAACGTTTTAACAAGGACTTAGAAGAACAGTAAACAAACAATGATGAACACACAATAAATGAAATTAAAAATTCTCTAGAAGGAATCAATAGCAGAATAACTGAGGCAGAAGAATGGAAAAGTGACCTGGAAGATAAAATAGTGGAAATAACTACTGCAGAGCAGAATAAAGAAAAAAGAATGAAAAGAATTGAGGACAATCTCAGAGACCTCTGGGACAACATTAAACACACCAACATTTGAATTATAGGGGTCCCAGATGATGAAGAGAAAAAGTAAGGGACTCAGAAAATATTTGAAAAGATTATAGTTAAAAACTTCCCTAATATGGGAAAGGAAATAGGTAATAAGTCCAGAAAGCACAGAGAGTCCCATGCAGGATAAATGCAAGGAAAAACATGTCAAGACACATATTAATCAAACTATCAAAAATTAAATACAAAGAAAAAATATTAAAAGCAGCAAGGGAAGAACAACAAATAACATATAGGGGGATCCCCATACGGTTAACAGCTGACCTTTCAGCAGAAACTCTTCAAGCCAGAAGGGAGTGGCAGGACATATTTAAAGTGATGAAAGGGAAAAACCGACAACCAAGATTACTCTATCTAGCAAGGATCTCATTCAGATTCGATGGAGAAATTAAAACCTTTAAGGACAAGCAAAAGCTAAGGGAGTTCAGCACCACCAAACCAGCTAAAGGAACTTCTCTAGACAGGAAACATAAGAGAAGGAAAAGACCTACAAAAACAAACCCAAAACAATTAAGAAAATGGTAATAGGAACATACATATTGATAATTACCTTAAATGTAAATGGATTAAATGCTCCAACCAAAACACATAGACTGGTTGAATGCATACAAAAACAAGACCCATATATGCTGCCTACAAGAGCCCACCTCAGACCTAGGGAAACATACAGACTGAAAGTAAGGGGATGGAAAAAGATATTCCATGCAAATGGAAACCAAAAGAAAGCTGGAGTAGCAATTCTCATATCAGGCAAAATAAACTTTAAAATAAAGACTATTACAAGAGACAAAGAAGGACACTACATAATGATCAAGGGATCAATCCAAGAAGAAGATATAACAATTATAAATATTTATGCACCCAATATAGGAGCACCTCAATACATAAGGACAATGCTAACAGCCATAAAAGGGGAAATCGACAGTAACACAATCATAGTGGGGGACTTTTAACACCCCACTTTCACCAATGGACAGATTTCCAAAATGAAAATAAGGAAACACAAGCTTTAAAAGATACATTAAACAAAATGGATTTAATTGATATTTATAGGACATTCCATCCAAAAACAACAGAATACACTTTCTTCTCACGTGCTTATGGAACATTCTCCAGGATAGATCACATCTTGGGTCACAAATCAAGCCTTGATAAATTTAAGAAAATTGAAATCGTATCAAGTATCTTTTCCGACCACAACGCTATGAGACTAAACATCAATTACAGGAAAAAAATCTGTAAAAAATACAAACACATGGAAGCTAAACAATACACTACTTAATAACCAATACTGAAGAAATCAAAGAGGAAATCGAAAAATACCTAGAAACAAATGACAATGAAAACACGATGCCCCAAAACCTATGGGATGCAGCAAAAGCAGTTCTAAGAGGGAAGTTTATACCAATACAATCCTACCTCAAGAAACAAGAAACCACTCAAATAAACAACCTAATCTTACACCTGAAGCAATTACAGAAAGAAGAACAAAAAAAAAACACCAAAGTTAGCAGAAGGAAAGAAATCATAAATATCAGATCAGAAATAAATGAAAAATAAATGAAGGAAACTATAGCAAAGATCAATAAAACTAAAAGCTGGTTCTTTGAGAAGATAAACAAGATTGATAAACCATTAGCCAGACTCATCAAGAAAAAAAGGGAGAAGATTCAAATAAATAGAATTAGAAATGAAAAAGGAGAAGTAACAACTGACACTGTAGAAATACAAAGGACCATGAGAGATTGCTACAAACACCTATATGCCCATAAAATGGACAGCCTGGAAGATATGGACAAATTCTTAGAAAAGTAAAACCTTCCGAGACTGAACCAGGAAGAAACAGAAACTATAACCAGATCAACACAAGCACTGAAATCGAAACTGTGATTTTAAATCTTCCAACAAACAAAAGGTCAGGACAACATGCTTGACAGGCAAATTCTATCAAACATTTAGAGAAGAGCTAACACCTATCCTTCTCAAACTCTTCCAAAATATAGCAGAGGGAGGAACACTCCCAAACTCATTCTACGAGGCCACCATCACCCTGATACCAAAACAAGACAAGGATGTCACAAAGAAAGAAAACTACAGGCCAATATCACTGATGAACATAGATGCAAAAATCCTCAACAAAATACTAGCAAACAGAATCCAACAGCACATTAAAAGGATCCTACACCATGATCAAATGGGGTTTATCCCAGGAATGCAAGGATTCTTCAGTATACACAAATCAATCAATGTGATACACCATATTCACAAATTGAACAATAAAAACCATATGATCATCTCCATAGATGCAGAAAAATCTTTCGACAAAATTCAACACCCATTCATGATAAAAACCCTCCAGAAAGTAGGTCGAGGGAACTTATCTCAACATAAAAAAGGCCATATATGACAAACCCACAGCCAACATCATTCTCAATGGTGAAAAACTGAAACAATTTCCACTAAGATCAGGAGCAAGACAAGGTTGCCCACTCTCACCACTATTATTCAACATAGTTTTGGAAGTTTTAGCCACAGCAATCAGAGAAGAAAAGGAAATAAAAGGAATCCAAATAGGAAAAGAAGAAGTAAATCTGTCACTGTTTGCAGATGACATGATACTATACGTAGAGAATCCTAAAGATGCTACCAGAAAACTACTAGAGCTAATCAATGAATTTGGTAAAGTTGCAGGATACAAAATTAATGCACAGAAATCTCTGGCATTCCTATACACTAATGATGAAAACTCTGAAAGTAATATCAAGAAAACATTCTCATTTACCATTGCAACAAAAAGAATAAAATATCTAGGAATAAACCTACCTAAGGAGACAGAAGACCTGTATGCAGAAAATTATAAGACACTGATGAAAGAAATTAAAGATGATACAAATAGATGGAGAGATATACCATGTTCTTGGATTGGAAGAATCAACATTGTGAAAATGACTCTACTACCCAAAGCAATCTACAGATTCAATGCAATCCCTATCAAACTGCCACTGGCATTTTTCACAGAACTAGAACAAAAAATTTCACAATTTGTATGGAAACACAAAAGATCCCGAATAGCCAAAGCAATCTTGAGAACGAAAAACGGTGCTGGAGGAATCAGGCTCCCTGACTTCAGACTATACTACAAAGCTACAGTAATCAAGACAGTATGGTACTGGCACAAAAACAGAAATATAGATCAATGGAACAGGATAGAAAGCCCAGAGATAAACCCACGCACATATGGTCACCTTATCTTTGATAAAGGAGGCAGGAATGTACAGTGGAGAAAGGACAGCCTCTTCAATAAGTGGTGCTGGGAAAACTGGACAGCTGCATGTAAAAGTATGAGATTAGATCACCCCCTAACACCATACACAAAAATAAGCTCAAAATGGATTAAAGACCTAAATGTAAGGCCAGAAACTATCAAACTCTTAGAGGAAAACATAGGCAAAACACTCTATGACATAAATCACAGCAAGATCCTTTTTGACCCACCTCCTAGAGAAATGGAAATAAAAATTTAAAAATGGGACCTAATGAAACTTCAAAGCTTTTGCACAGCAAAGGAAACCATAAACAAGACCAAAAGACAACCTCAGAATGGGAGAAAATATTTGCAAATGAGGCAACTGACAAAGGATTAATTTCCAAACTTTACAAGCAGCTCATGCAGCTCAATAACAAAAAACCAAACAACCCAATCCAAAAATGGGCAAAAGATCTAAATAGACATTTCTCCAAAGAAGATATACAGACTGCCAACAAACACATGAAAGAATGCTCAACATAATTAATCATTAGAGAAATGCAAATCAAAACTACAATGAGATATCATCTCACACCAGTCAGAATGGCCATCATCAAAAATTCTAGAAACAATAAATGCTGGAGAGGGTGTGGAGAAAAGGGAACACTCTTGCACTGCTGGTGGGAATGTGAATTGGTACAGCCACTATGGAGAACAGTATGGAGGTTTCTGAAAAAACTACAAATAGAACTACCATATGACCCAGCAGTCCCACTACTGGGCATATACCCTGAGAAAACCATAATTCAAAAAGAGTCATGTACCAAAATGTTCATTGCAACTCTATTTACAATAGCCCGGAGATGGAAACAACCTAAGTGCCCATCATCGGATGAACGGATAAAGAAGATGTGGCACATATATACAATGGAATATTACTCAGCCATAAAAAGAAACGAAATTGAGCTATTTGTAATGAGGTGGATAGACCTAGAGTCTGTCATACAGAGTGAAGTAAGTCAGAAGGAGAAAGACAAATACTGTATGCTAACACGTATATATGGAATTTAAGAAAAAATGTCATGAAGAACCTAGGGTAAGACAGGAATAAAGACACAGACCTACTAGAGAACGGACTTGAGGATATGGGGAGGGGGAAGGGTGAGCTGTGACAAAGCGAGAGAGAGGCATGGACATATATACACTACCAAACGTAAGGTAAGATAGCTAGTGGGAAGCAGCCGCATAGCACAGGGAGATCAGCTCAGTGCTTTGTGACCGCCTGGAGGGGTGGGATAGGGAGGGTGGAGGGAGGGAGACGCAAGAGGGAAGAGATATGGGAACATATGTATATGTATAACTGATTCATTTTGTTATAAAGCAGAAACTAACACACCATTGTAAAGCAATTATACCCCAATAAAGATGTTTTAAAAAATAAATTAATAAAAATTTTTAAAATAAAATTAATTAATAAAAATAACCACTGCGCCAGGGAAGCCCCCATAGTGATTTTTAAGTACAGACGCCTTATTATGTTGTTTAGTTGTTATTTGTTTATATATAGGTTTCTCTCAATCCAGTGTATTTCTAATGCCACATACCTTGAGTCTCATAATTTAATGCAATAATAGAACAATAATGATGATAATAATAATAAACACTTCCCTGGACTCATCCTCCTTGGGACCCCCTGCCAAAAAATAAAAAATAAAATAAAATCTGTCTTTCCTAAACCCAAAGTCTTTCTCCATAGCTGTTTCCCCATTTCTCTGCTAATCTTCAAGGCAAACATTTGCAAGGATCGTTACTGTTCAAATATTCCTCTCTCCCACGCCCCATTCTTTTCTCAACCCACTGAAATCAGGTCTGTTCCAACTACACCACCCAATCCGTGCTGTCAAGGATGTCGACAATTTCTATTAAGCCAAATTCAACAGTTTTTCTTTTTAATCCTCATTTTACTTCACTGTGCAGTGTTTACTTCACTGTCCAGCTGACAGCTGTGCCTTTAAGACTCTACTTTCTGAGTGTTTTTATTTCTCGAATTTCTCTGTATTATTCCTATCTCACGTACGTCTCTCTGGAACTCCTATATTGTAGCCTCTTTATTTTATGAACCTTTAAATGTTTGGTACTTCTGGGAAATTGGAAACTCTGACCATGGCAAGACTGAGCCCACCGTAGGCCAGGCCTGCAGAGACAGGCAAAACTGGGTCTCGCTCTCTTTTTTAAAATTTTATTCAATTTAAGTTGATTTACAATGTTGTGTTAATTTCTGCTGTACAGCAAAATGATTCAGTTATACATACAGTATATACATTCTTTTTCATAGTCTTTTCCATTACAGTTTATCACAGGATATTGAATATAGTTCCCTGTGCTGTACAGTAGGACCTTATTGTTTATCCATCTTATATATAATAGTTTGTGTCTGCTAATCCCAAACTCCCAATCCTTCCCTTCCCCAACCCCCTTTCACCCAATCAAAACAGCAGACAGAAAGCTAAATTTTTTTTTAAATGAAAGCAATATAAGAGAACTATGGGTAATATAAAGCATGCCTATCTACACATAATAGGGATCCCAGAAGGAGAAGAAGGCTGGGTCTCTTGATATTTCTAATCCAGCCACCGCCAGGGAGGTTTCCACCAAACCTGTTAAGATTGTGAGATACAGTTAGTCTTTGCCTTTTAATTTATTAAATTAAAAATATTGTGGAAAAAATAAAATAAATGTTTGGTACTTTTCTTTCATGGTTAGTTCTTTTGATTTCCTGTTAAAAATTTTTTTTTTATATTTTGCCTCCCACAATGGAGATATTGGCCATCTTCTAAGGTTTTGTGTTTTACGTTCTACCTTTAGATCTTAAATCCACTGCAAATTGATTTTTTATGCATATTGTGAAATAGGAGTTATGCTTCTTTTTTTAATATAAATATCTAGTTATGGAGCACCACTGACTAAAAGACTGTCCTCTGTCTACTTCTCTGCAGTGGCATCTTTGACATAAGCCAGAGTTCCATTTATCAGCATGTGTATTTGCAGACTCTATATTCTGTTCCATCTTTTTTATCTTTGCACACAAGCCACACACTCTAAACTATTGTAGTTTTATGCTAAGTCGATATCTGGCAGTATACATTCTCCACGTTACTTCTTCTTTAAGAACACCTTGGATATTCGTGATCCTTTTCATGTCCATATAAATTGTATTTGTTTTCGAGGTTATTGATTTTTGTTCTTTGGCTTACTTTGTGCTTATAGTGCTCTTTTCCTTTTTCTAATTTCTTGAGGTGGGAGTTTTGATTACTGATTTGAGACATTTCTTGTTTTCTAATATACATATTTAGTATTGTAAATTTTTCTCTTGTCACTGTTTTAGCTGCATCTCACCAATTTTGACATGTATCTTCATTTTCACTTGGTTCTATTTATTTTTATTTCCTTTGAGAGTTCCTATCTGAACCATGGATTATTTACAAATGTGTAGATTTCCAATTGTTTGGTGATTTTCCAGACAAAATTAATTTGAGATACGGTCAGAGAACATACTCTGTATGATTTCAATTCTTCTAAATTTATTGAAGTTTATTTCATGACCCAGAATATGATCTATCTTAGTGAATACTCCATGGGTGCTTGAATAGAATGTGTGATGTTGGGTGACGTGTCCTACAAACGTCAACTGAGTGGCTTACAAAAGTCAATTGAGGGACTTCCCTGGCAGTCCAGTGATTAAGACTTCGCCTTCCAGTGCAGGGGGTGTGGGTTCCATCCCTGGCGGGGGAGCTAAGATCCCACATGCCTCGCAGCCAAAAAACCAAAACATAAAACAGAAGCAACATTGTAATAAATTCAGTAAAGACTTTAAAAATGGTCCACATCGACAACAACAAAAAAGTCAATTGATACTGTTGTGTGATGGCATTGTTCGGTACTTGTCTATTCTTGTTTCTCTAATAATACTATCAATTGTGGAGGGAGATGTTGAGAGGGGGTGTGGAAGTTCCCAACCATAATTTTGGATTTGTCTATTTCTCCTTTCAGTAATATTAGTTTTTAATACATGTATACTGACGTTCTGTTGCAATTACCGTCTTCTTGATGGGTTGACCCTTTTTTCACGGTACATCATCCCTCTTAGTCACTAGTAATTTTCTTTGATCGGTAAACCATTTTATTTGACATTAGTATAGACACTTGGCTTTTTTTTAAATCAGTGTTTGCACGGTGTAAGTTTCCCTCCTTCTACTTTCCATGTAGAAAAGAGCCCCATCCCATCCCACACTCCACCCTAGCCTTATCTTTGCCACACATTCGTCTCGGAAACCTGCCACCCGCTCCCAGCTCCGCCCCTGGAGAGCCACGCCCATCGGGCCGGGGGCCACCCACAGCCTGGTCCCCGCCCACGGCGACCCTCTTCAGCACAGTCACTCCCAGGTGGATCCCACCCCACAGCTGACCCAGCCCACAGCCCAACCTTGTACAAACTAAGCAAACTAAAAGGCCTCGTCCAGAGGCTGAGATGCGCAGGAGCCGCCCCCGCCAGCGCACTCAGCAAGAGCCGAGACCGGAAGCGGAAGTGCGGTGGCGTCGGGGTAGGGGCCAGGGGCTGGGCCGGCGCGGGGGTGGGAGCTTGGAGTCTCGACAAGGGAAGCAGGTGTCCTGGTGTCGGGATATCCTAGCCAAAGCCCGAATGGCGGGCAGGACTCCGTGAGCGGCGGGCGGCCGGGCAGAGGGCTCTGATAGGAGTTCGGGGAGGGAGCATGGGCCGCACGCAGCCCCCGGTCACCGGCTCCGGAGCCCCCATACCTCCCCTGGGGCCTCAGGTCATTCCCTCAGGCTGGAGAAGCTGTTGTTTTCAACCGGCTCAGGACGCGCTGCCACCTCCTCAGAGAGTCTCCCGCATCACCCTCACCTATGGGCCATTCTGCGCCCCATCCCTACCCCAGGGTACTTTGGGCCATGTCTGGACATGCTTTGGGTTGTCGCAAACTGGGAAGGAGCGAGGGCGTGGTGGCCAGTGATGATGTTCAACCTCCCACAGTGCACAGGACGGCCCCCACGACAAGGAATTTTCCAGCCCCAATTGTCAGCAGCGCCCAGGTTGGGAAACCCAGCTCAAGAGCCTTAAATGCTCCAAAGTCCTGAATGAACTGTGGAAATTGTTTGCAATTCAGCTGAGTCACGTATAGGGTCCCAGAGTGACAAGCTATGTTTAAAGTGTCCGGAGTCGCCATAAACTCTCTGTGCAGCCAAATGAGTTGAGCAAGTCAAATGCACACAATGTGACGCTGTCTTCTCCACTTGGGGAGCAAATGGCTGGCTAGGATTCAGGAAAACCCAGCCATGGTCAACAGTTAAATCAGTACATACACACACAAAAGGTGAATGGGGGGAGGGGGTCTTTCTATCCAATAACTGTATTACTCGCTATGAAAAGCCTCAAAAGCAATATTTGTACTTTTTTTTTTTCCCAGACAAGAAACTCATCTCTGGAGCTCAAGCTTGTTTTGAAAATAGCCTCAAGTTCTACCTGTGCTCACTGCTCTGTGGTTTTCTGTGTGACCAGGTGAGTATTATGTGCAACTTATAACGACAGGTTCTGTTGCCGACCAGGGCCCTTGGACTCTTTAATCAATAGAAATCGATAAGAGGTCAGACGAGGAATTGAGGCAAGGCTTTTTGGGACTCAAGGGAGAGGAAACAAGTAATCAGTTCCCTGCTCGCTCCCAGAGCGGGATGGAGGGCGTGCAAGCTGGTCCCTTAAATGGGGTGAGGGTGGGGGCAGATGGAGTATCATTGCTTCTAGGACCTCTCCACTGGATATAGCTAGGAAATATATATATATATATATATATATTTTTTTTTTTTTTTTTTTTGCGGTACGTGGGCCTCTGACTGCTGTGGCCTCTCCCGTTGAGGAGCACAGGCTCCGGACACGCAGGCTCAGCGGCCATGGCTCACGGATCCGCGGCATGTGGGATCTTCCCAGACCGGGGCATGAACCCGTGTCCCCTGCATCAGCAGGCGGACTCTCAACCACTGCGCCACCAGGGAAGCCCTATATATATTTTTAATCATGACTTTAAGATGATATTTCTAATTGAAATTTAACTTCACAGTGGTTTTTTCTTCCTTGATTTTATATTAATCCCTTATATGTTATATTAAAAATATCGGTTCCTAATAACATTAATTTATTTAGTTAATGATATTTTCCCTCAGTATATATAACAAATTACACTCAGAAATTTTGCTGTTCTTACCTGGCAGTCTCACTTCTGGAAAGATACTCTGAACATAGACCTCCCAAAGTACAAAACAACATATACACACGAGTTTATTCATGGGAGTATTACTTGCAGCAGCAAAAGATGAGAAACAACTCACACGTCCATCAGTAGGAAACTGGCTGAATTAGCAATGTGCTTTGTTTGAAAGTCAGGTGAAAGCATTCTTTTTCAAACTGTGTTGTAATCCTGTTTCCAAGTTGATGTGCAATTAGGCTCATTTAGTTATTTGTTTTCAGTTTTGAGGATTACAGTTGTATTTTTAAAATATAGTTCCAAAGTCAAAAACATATAAAAAAACATGTTCAGGGAAGTCTAGATTCAATTCCTGTCTCCTCAGTTATTCTTCTTCCCTTATTGGTTACCATTTACATACGTTTGTTTTATCCTCTCAGTATGTCTTTTGCATATACCTGTATAAGCAGGTAGGGGTGTGTGTGTGTGTGAGAGAGAGAGAGATATCTCCTGGCCTTTCCCTTCTTATAAAAAGGAAACATTCCATACAGTGTTTTGTACCTTGATTTTCCCCCCTTATATTTACTGGGGAAAATTATCTCTCTGAATACCTAGAGATATGCTTATATTTTAATGGTCACATGATTCTTTATTATGTGGATATCCCATAGTTTATTCCACCAGTTCCCTATTGATGGTCATTTGTGTCATTTCTAGTCATTTGCTGTTACAAATAATGCCACATTAAATAGTCTTACACGTGTCTTTTACTATCTCTGTGTCTTTGAGATAAAGTCCTAGAAGTGGTATTGATGGAGAAAAAAGTAAAAGGTTTTGCAGTTTTTCTTGATGGTGACAAATTTCCTTCTGTAGGAGTTGTACCCCAGCTGGGTATGAGAGTGCCTTTCCAGACAGACTTTTTAATAAAGGATTTTTCTTGATCTGATAGATAAGAAATAGTATCCGTATAGTTGCAGTCTGCATCTGTGTTACTAGAATAATATCACCAGGGAGTCTACCAAGGACATTGTCGTTGGATTGTTGTTGGTAGAAACCAGAAAACCAGAATGTACTGTGTGGAGTGAGCAATAGGGGAGAAAATGAGATAAAGTGAAAAAAAACTTTGGCTGATGAGGGAGAGAGACTGGGTGGTAACTGGAAAGAAAACTGCTCTTAGGATAGATTTATTTCACTACGAAAAATACTTCATTGAGGGACTTCCGTGGTGGCACAGCCGTTAAGAACCCACCTGCCAATGCAGGGGACACAGGTTCAAGCCCTGGTTTGAGATGCAGGATCATCTACTAAAAGTGAGGATATATTCATTATCTATTGCTGCATGAAAAATTATCCCAAACCTTAGTCACTCAGAACAAACACGTGAGGGATTGTAGCTGGGAATGTGTTTGTGACAACCACGTAGATGGGAAGAATGTGCCCTGAGACTCAGCACAGGTGAGGTTTTAAGGTAGATGGAGAAGTAGCTACCATTGTGGGCAGAGGAAGACGCATTTTGCCATCACATGATCCTGAGCTCATCACCTGCTAAGCAAAATAAAGACCCAGTATTAAAATATAGTACAGTTTGAAGGAGGACATGACAGACAGGCTAAGAAAGATTCATCCTCAGTAAACTGGAGAGGAAGAGAGGCTGTGAAGACTTCATATTTTCCTGTTTATTCCAGAGCCCTGTCTTGAGTGCACTGTGGGGGTAAGAGGAGGATCGTTCTTGTTCTGCTCCCTGTTGTTCAGGAAAACTTACTGTCTGAATCACAGGATGGCGACCATGATTGTATGCCCTACTTGTGGTGAGTTGTGGGATCCTCACAGCCCAGGCGTTTAAGGCCCCTGCACCACAGAGCACATGCAGGGCAGGGGGCTGAGCAGGTGAGGTAGGAGTGGAGACTCAGGAGCCCTGAGGTCTCTGGTACCTGATTATGTGGTTCAGGGCTTTGGGACTTTGTGGTGACTTGAGTGTCTGTGGAGATGTCACCTTGGTGGTGAATGTGCAGAAGCTTTTGAATTGTACCTCTGATTCTTTCTATAAACTTGATAAAATAACAATGATATCCCTCGAACTTCAGTTTCTTCATCTGTGAAATGGGAATGATAATCTCTTCCTTGAGTGCATTAAGACGCTTGGCCCTCTCTTCTGGCTGTGGATGAGGCAGGGCTGTGCTCTGGTTTCTTATGAAAGCTCTCTGTGTGTGTGTGTGTGTGTGTGTGTGTGTGTGTGTCTGTCTGTTGGGGATACAGTCAGTCACAAGTAGGTGGGGGAGCCTCCAGATTTGTGAGTGTGAGAACAGGGGGCAAGCCTGGATTCTTGGGACATCTCTTCTTCTCCAGCTCAGTCTTCCCCATACCCAGCCTCTCACCAGAAAGGATGCACAGAGGAGGAAGGGTTGGCTAATGGCTTCCTGACAGACTGGTTACAGGTGAGTCAGATATTCCTGTTTCCAAATCATTATTCCTTTGACCAGAAGTTGGACTTGTTATCCTTCAGTGACCTGCAGCATCAGAGCCAAATCAGGTCTTCAGGCATCTGATGGAGGGTTTGGGGCAACCCAAACAGTGTTAGCGTATGTCAGCATTTACTGCAATGTAGAGCTTCCTCCAGGGTCACTGTCTACACCATGTTCTGCTGAGAGTTTTGAAGCAAAGACTTGACTGTGTCCTAAACTCAAGAAATTGATGATGACCATTGAGAAATCATTCATTCATTTACCAAGTGTTTCTCTGATTTTGACAGTATCCCAGGCCTATGCTCAAACTTGAAGATTGAGGGAAATAAGGTTGCAGTAGCTCACACATTTTTTTTCTCAAAGGAAATGAAAATCACCTGCATGTTAGAGATGCATTGAACCTCGGGAGTGGGCACAAGTAGACAGGAGATGAGCGTTGAGGGCTGAGCTGAGAAGCAAATGAGAGCAGAGCTTAGAACCCAGTCTACACAACTTGTGCTTTGGGTTTCTCATCCCTAGTTCTGTCATCCTCGGCCCTTTTCCTCTCAACTTTGGTGAAGGTGGTCCTTGGCTAGCCATGATGTTAGTGATGGTGTAGCACTTTGTGACCTTCAAGGATGTACCCAGGAAGAGTGGGCACTGTTGGACCCTTCTTACAGAACACTGTATAGAGATGTGGTGCTGGAGAACTGCAGGAACCTGGCATCACTCGGTAAGCCTAACATCATTCCTGCATTTATTTAATGACTCAGGTAACAAGACTTTAAAAAAAATTCATATAACATTAACAGATCAGAAAAATTCACCATTTTACTATTTTTAAATGTACAATTCAATGACTTTTAGTAATGTCACAGTGTTGGGCAACCATCACTACTATCTAATTCCAGAACATTTTTATCACACCAAAAATAAACCCCATAATCATCGTGTGTAGCCCCAGCCACTGGCCACCATTTATTTACTCTCTGTCTCTATGGATTTTCCTTTTCTAGTCATTGCATCTAAGTGGTATCATGTAATACATGGCCTTTGTGTGTGGCTTCTTTTGCTTAGCATAATGTTTTCAAGGTTCAGCCATCCTGTAGCATGGATTCATTCTTTGTTTTATGGTTGAATGTTATTCTGTTGTATATATAAACCACTTTTTGAGTATCCACTTATCAGCTGATGGACATCTGAGTTGTCTCTACCTTTTGGCTATTGTGAATAGGGCTGCTGCAAACATTCACGTATAAATTTTTGCTTGAACACTTGTTTTCAGTTCTCTTGAGCATATACCTAGGATTGGAATTGCTGAATCATATGGTCATTCTGTTAACTTTTCGAGGACCCTCCAAACTGTTCTCCATAGTAGCTGCACCATTTACATTCCCACAACAATATATGAAAGTTTCAGTTCTCCACATCCTCACCAACACTTGTTTATTTTTCTTTTCTCTTCTTTCTTTCTTTTTTTTTATTACTATAGTCATCCTTGTATGTGCAAAGTAGTATCTATCTCATTGTTGGTTTTATTTTTATTTCTTTAGAGAACAATGAGATCAATCATCTTTTCATATACTTGTTTGTCATTTGTATATCTTCTTTGGAGAAATATTTATTCAAGTCCTTTGCCCATTTTGGGAGGGATGGACTGATTTGTCTTTTTGTTGTTGAGTTGTAAGAGTTCTTTATATATTCTGATTGCTGGACCCTTGTCAAATATACGGTCCACAAATATTTTTTCAGTTCTATGGATTGTCTTTTCATTTTCTTGAAGGATAGTTTTGCCAGAGATAGAGTTCTTGTGTGACAGGTTTTTTTGTTTTGCTTTCAGTACTTTGAATATGTCGCTCCACTGCCTTATGGCCTTCATGATTTCTGATGAGAAATCAGCTGTTAATCTTATTGATTATCCCTTATACATGAAGAGTTTCTTCTCTCTAGCTGCTTTCAGGATACTCTTTTTGTCTTTGGCTTTCAACAGTTTGATTATTATATGTCTCAGTGTGGATCTCTTTGAGTTTATCCTATTTGGAGTTTCTTAAGTTTCTTAGATATGTAGATTCATGACTTTCATCAATTGGGGAATTTTTGGGGCCGTTATTTTTTTCAAATACTGTTTCTTCCCCTTTCTCTGTCTCCTCTGTCTCTTCTGCATAAAAGGAATCCCATTATGCATATATTGGATGTCTGATGGTATCCCAAAGGTTTCTTATGCTCTATTGGTTTTTCTTTTTTTGTCATTTTCAGATTTGGCAGTATCAATTGATCTATCTTCAGGTTCATTGATTCTTTCTCCTGCCAGATCAAGTCTGCTAATGAACTGCTCTACTGAATTTTCATTTCAGTTGTTGTACTTGTCAACTCCCAAATTTCTATTTGGCTCCTTTTTATAATTTCTCTCTCTTTGTGATGGTGTATATTTGGTGAGAATTCAGTTTCCTTTAGTTCTTTGAATGTGGTTTCCTTTAACTCTTTGAGCATACTAGAAATAGCTGATCTGAAGTCCTTGTCTACTAAGTTCCTTCCTAGGGTACAGTTTCTATTAATTTTCTTTTCCTGTAATGGGCCATGCTTTTTTTGTTTCTTTGCATGCCTCATAATTATTTTATTGAAAACTGTACATTTGGAATATTATAATATGGCAATTCCATAAATCAAAGATTCCCCCATCCCCAAGGCTTGTTGTTACTTGTTGCTGTTGGTGTTGTTTGGTGACATTTCTGAACTAATTTTGTAATGTCTGTGTTTGTTGTGTGTGGCCACTGAAATCTCTATTCTGTTAGCTTAATGGTCAGCTAGTGATTTGTGATAGATTCCCTTAAACACCTGGAATCCCCAAACTCTCAGTCTTTTTAGATGGTCTCTGTGTGTATGTAGGACCATGCCTTCAAAACAGGCAATTTACAACTCTGCTTTAGCCTTTACTTCTTGCTTGTGCAGAGCCTGAAGGTCAATCAGAGGTGAGGTCTTAGTGCCTTCTCAGGTCTTTCCTGAACATGTACCCAACTGTACCCAGCTGTGGCTATGTGCATGGCCTTCTATATTCCTAGGAATATGTGAGAGCTTTTCAAAGCCCTTTTTCCCCAAAGCATCTAATTCCCTACTTTTGCTCCCAGACCTTTTGGTTAGTCTTACATTTGCTTCAATGATTTTCCCTTGCCCCAGGCAGCAGTGGCTGATACATTTAAATGTGTTCAGCCCATGCTCTGGTCCTCCATTCCCTGTTGCCACCTCAGCCCTGGGAGAGTTTGAAGTCAGACAAAATAAAAGCAAACGCTTTGATCCAATCCTTGAGGAGCCACCAGATAGGTCAAAACAAACAACCACAATTCTTTGAGCACAAGATCCATTCTGCTCCCACCAATACTAGGAACGCAGACTGTTGATTTCAGTGTGGCTGCCAAAGTGAGGAGCAGGTGATGAGGCCAGGGTTAGTGAAAATGTCACAAAGCTCTCTTACCAGATTCACCTTTTGGTCTTGATTAAGTATTTTCCTGATTGCTGTAAACTTATGATAACTTTCAAGACTTTCAGTAAAGTTGATGCTGACAGTTTTTGCCAGTTTATTTGCTGTTTTTCTGTGGTGTATTGGACTCTGGGGGTTCCCTGCTCCACCATTTTTACTGACATCACTTCTCACAAGTCTTTTTTTATTGAAGTATAGCTGATTTACAATGTTATGTTAATTACTGCTGTTGAGCAAAGTGATTCAGTTATACACATATATACATTCTTTATATATATATATCTTTATATATATATATATCCTTTTCCATTATGATTTATCATAGGATATTGAATATAGTTCTCTCTGCTGTACAGTAGGACCTTGTTGTTTATCCATTCTATATATAAAAGCTTACATCTGCTAACCCCAACCTCCCACTCCATCCCTCCCCCCACATCCCCCTTGGCAGCCACCAGTCTGTTCTCTATGTCCATGATTCTGTTTCTGTTCCATAGATAGGTTCATTTCACAAGTCTTTTCTTAAGCACCTCTATGTACATAGGTCTGTGCTAGGAATTAGGAATACAGTGGTGAATGAGACAGATATGGTCCCTACCCTCATGGGTAATCTAATCTCTTCCCTATGAACTGAAGATCTATTCCATGCCCTGACTATGGATAAAAGTTTTGGGGCTTTTAAGTCTGCATTTGAATTTGTGCATGAGCTTCTGGAACCAGTTATCCCCAAATCATCCTAGATATATTGACTGAGGACACTTGCATTTTTTTCATGAAAGATAAGTGGTTACTATATTATTCAAATTTAGGGATAAATATTCCATTGCTCCTGCCTGCTCATCTTCAGAAGTGTTGGCTTCAGTTTCACTGTTTTCCCCTGCATAGTCTCCCTATATCATGTATGCTTTCTCCATATATTGGTAATCAAATTGATAAGCCCATTCAGATCTCCAAATTGGAGCAAGAAGATAAAGTGATGACAGAGGAGAGAGGAATTACCCCAGACACCTGTCCAGGTGAGTACAAGGTAGATATGACTCCTTGTGAGGAATATCTCCCGTGGCTTGGGAGTTTAGTATTACATTAGGAAATGTCCTGGGAAACACTGTAAAATGCCCTTTTTTTCTGACAAGGCCAAGACCATTTGGTATGAGCTTCCTTGTGTACTTTCTTTTCCTTTCTCTTTAACTTTCTGTTCATCATCTCACACCTTATTTTGGCTTCAGATGAATACCTAAAACTTCATACCCATGTCCCTCTTATTGCAAACCTCCTAAAAAACCCTAATCCCTTAGTGAAGGGTCTGCCTTCACTAATATATACTTTATACCTTTTCTTTTCTCATCAACTTAAATTTATTTTCAATTTTTTTCAGATTTGGAGGTTCTACTTAAAGCCAAAGGGTTAACTTCTAAACAGCATGTTTTTAGAAAAGAGCAATCGAAAGGTATCACAATAGTAAGAGTTCTGATTTTCCACAGTGGAAAAATGCCATAAATTAGAAAAGCCACAAAGTTACCAAGAGAGTCATTTTCCCAAGAGAAAATGTTACCTCTGGAGAGATACCATGAAATGTTGTGAATTTGGAGTAAAGTATAAGTTATCTCCAAAATTATTTTTTCTTTGAGCATTCCTACAAGTAATTGTTTGCATAAATGTGACTCAGATATTGAGTGTTTCAAACATAAATTGGTCTTAAACTTATCAGAAAATGCTCTGTGAATAGGATAAAGGCTTTGATGTGGCAAAACATCTATCTTTTTTAGCTTCTAAGAACTCAGACTAGCAGAAACCATATACAAGCACTCAGTGTAGCAAACACACAAATTATAATAATTTTATATATAACAGAGTCCCTGGGAGGGAGAATTCCTATGATAGCATTGAATATTAAAAGTATTGTAAATTATAGTTGTCATTCATCTCATAATCAACAGGAGAAACGTCTTCTTGGAGTGAAGCTCAAGGAATGTAATCAGTGTTTTAAAGTCTTCAGCATAAAATTAAACCTTACTCAGCAGAAGACAATTCATACTGGAGAAGAACCCTATCATTGTAATCAATGTGGCAAATCCTTCAGCAGCAGATCCTACCTCACTGTTCATAAGAGAATACATAATGGGGAAAAACCCTATGGATGCAACGACTGTGGGAAAACCTTCAATAATTCCCTCAGACTGCATGTGAGAACTCACACTGGGGAAAACCCCTATTCATGTAACCAGTGTTTTCATGTTTTCCGCACCAGATGTATCCTCAAAAGGCACAAGAGAATTCATACAAGGGAGAATCATTATGAATGTAATCAGTGTGGAAAGCCTTCAGCATGAGGTCCTCCCTTACTGGGTACAATAGAATCCATATGGGGGAGAAATTTATGAATGCAGTGATTGTGGGAAAACCTTTAGGAAGAGCTCACATCTGACGCAGCATGTGAGAACTCATACTGGAGAAAAACCCTGTGAATTTAATGATTGTGGAAAATCCTGCAGCAGTAGCTTTTCTCTTACAGTGCACAAGAGAACACATAATAGAGAGAAACCCTATAAATGTAGTGACTGTGGGAAAGCCTTTAATAATCTCTCATCTGTTAAGAAACACATGAGAACTCGCACTGGAGAAAAACCCTATGGATGTAATCATTGTGGGAAATCTTTCAGTTGTAACTCCTACCTTTCTGTGCACAAGAGAATCCATAATAGGTAGATATGAATGCAGTGGCTCTGGGAAAGCGTTTGCTGACCTCTCATCCCTCAGACATCTTGGGAACTCTCGCTGGATGTATAAATTATCTGTTGTGTAACAAATGAGCCCCAAAACTTACTGGTTTAAAACAACAGACATAATCTCACAATTTATGTAGGCCAGAAGTTCAGAAACAGATTAGCTATGTAGTTCTAGCTCAGGCTTCCTCATGAAGTTGCAGTCAAGATGCAGCCAGGGGACTTCCCTGGTGGCACAGTGGTTAAGAATCCTCCTGCCAATGCAGGGGACGTGGGTTTGATCCCTGGTCTGGGACAATCCCACATGCCGTGGAGCAACTAAGCCTGCGTGCCACAACTACTGAAGCCCACGCGCCTAGAGCCTGTGCTCCACAACAAGAGAAGCCACCACAATGAGAAGCCCACACACCACAACAAAGAGTAGTCTCTGCTTGCCACAACTAGAGAAAGCCTGCACGTATCAATGAAGACCCAACACAGCCATAAATAAACAAAAAGATACAGCCAGAACTAGAGAAAGCCTGCATGCATCAATGAAGACCCAACACAGCCATAAATAAATAAATAAAACAAATAAAAAGATGCAGCCAGATGGAGGTCAGCAGGAAGCATAAAACATGAGTAAATATAAATAAATATTGACCATATAAAACAACCCTGTGTGGTTTTATAACTTCTTTGGAAATCTAAAATTTTTTAAAAGAATGTTCTAAAATCTCATTGAACCGACCCCCCAAAACTAGGGGTGTTGGAGGAGACACAGCAAGTGACCCCCCCCAGCTCACCCTCTAAGACTAGAGCTTATAGGAAGCCCACAAGGTGATGCTCAAAGTCTGCATCCAACTCTGGAGCTGACAGAAGCCCTATGAAGTGACCACCCGTCCCCTCCCAACACTAGAGGCAACAGGATCTCAGGTAGCAGTCCCCCAGTCACCCCAAGCACAAAAGACAGGGTCCTAACAAGCAACACCTCTATTCCTTCAAAATGAGAGATGTTGGGAATTCCAACAAGCACCCCCTAGTCACTTCAAATTCTAGAAATGACAGCAGCCCCAGAAGGGACTCCTTCAGCTTCCCTGCATCACTAGAGAATGGGCAACTCACTCCAGTAACCCACCGAACCTATACCAACAATACAGACAAGGGGAGTCCCAGAGAGTGACTCTTTCAGCCCCCCAACCAGAGATAAGTGGAGCCCCATCTAATGCCCCCAAACCTGTCCCCAAACTAGAGACAAGAGAATCTCCAGCCAGTAACTGTGTCAAGTCCACCCAACACTAGAAAAGATAAGAGCACCAAGCAATAACCCCCCCCAAGATCTCCAGACCGGAAACGGCAGGAGCCTCAGCCTATGACACCCCACCCCCACTTATCCCAACATTAGAGACAGAAGAACTTCATCAAATGATCCGTATCCATCCAACATAAATGATGATGGAAACCCCCAAAAGGAACAACCAATCCCCTACACACCAAAGAAGAAAGGACACCCAGGAAACACCACACCATCCTCACCCAACTCACACCCCAGCCTGCTTCTCTTGTCTTCCCAAGACAAGATGTGAGTATCCCCAGCGATGATCAGAATCTCAACAAGTGTTCAAGAGGCAGCCCACCAGGTTCTCCAACCTAAGTGACAAACAGAGTCCCAGAATACTTCTTCTCTTTGTCCCCAAATAAGAATTGGTAGAAACACCAGCAACAAACACCCTCAACCAAACAAGAAGCCACAAGTTAAAAAGTAATAAATTTGTATTCATTAAAACAAACAAACCAAAAAAACCCCACATGGCAAAGACAAAAGACAGAGGGAAATGCAACTCATCACAAAGGCTAATTTATTAATATTAAAGAACTCCTACCAAGCAATAAGAAAAAGACCAAGAATCCATGAGAGAAAAGGGCAAATTTTAAGAACACACAGTTCACCAAAAAATTCAAATGGCTCTCGTAAAAAGAAAACTATAAAGTGAAACACCAAAATTCCTTTCATCATTTATCAATGAGAATTTTTTTTTAAGTTTAATAAGATCATGTAATGGCCAAGATGTGGGGAAAATGGCAATCACATACCATAATAAGGGGAAAGTGAATTAATCCAGTTCCCCTCCACATCGACCTTTCCCTGGGGCTGCTTGAGTATCTTCGTGGCATGGTGGATGGCGTCTAGAAAGGCAGCAACTTAAGAGACCAAAGAGTAAGCTTCAGTGTTGTAATAGGGAAGAACCTTTGTATTCTATTACAAAGGGATGTTACCTATAGGCTTAAATTATACATAATGGCCCATCTCTGGGAACCCTGCTTCCCAGGTGAAGAGCACGAAGCTAAACTATTATACCTCTTTTTTTAGCTCGCAGGAAACCTCCTGACCAGTCCCACCTGTGAATGGCTGCAGGAAGGAAGAAATTAACACATCCCCTCAAGAATCTGGCCAGAACCAAGAAATATTGATATTTGCAACAACTTACTGCCTTTTTTACTTTACCTCCTCACCTCCCACTCTTTGTTCTATAAAAAAAACTAGCATCCAAACCTGGGCAAGATGGTTCTTTGGGACCTAGTCCACCATCTTCTCGGTCTGCTGGCTTTCTGAATAAAGTCGCTATTCCTTGACCCAACAACTCATCTCTTGATATTTTGGCCTGCCATGCAGCGAGCAGTACGAGCTTGGACTCGGTAACACAAGAAATCAGCCAGGGGAATAACTACCCCGCCCTCCCTTTCCCCACTCTCCACCCTTCCAGGTCTCCACCTTCACAGTGAAGAGCAATGTTACTGTCAGAACCCACTGAAGCCAGAGGGCAAGGGTGCCTGTTGCAGTCCACATAGGTCGGCCTTTGTGGGCAGAGAACATGGTGAAATAGCATGGAGAGTGGTCCTGGGGAGGGACAAACAGAAGCCATCAGCTTAGCATTTGATCCAAATCCAAACTCCCTTCCTGATAAACAAACAGTGAATAAAATAGGAATTTGCACTACTTCCCCAATGTGATAGAAAAGCATATAAATTCACACTTCAATCACCAGGCATTGTGCTAAGGGCTTTCAGGTATTAACTCATTTAACCCTCTCACCATCCCTATGAGGAAGATATCATTATCCCTTTTTTCAGCCGTCATGCGCTGCTCAGATCTCCCTTTTTGAGAACCTGTCATGGGGATACAATAAATTGACCACCTCCAGCTGCTGCACCTTCAAACCTGCTTCAGGGTTCACACCAAAGCCACGTTGTCCGTGGGCTGCTCCCAACTAATACCTGAAAGGATCCTGATGGATGGGAGGACCAGAGCCAGGTCATTTCTGCCCAATGCAGGACCCCTCTGAGAGGCACTCTTTGCCCTGGGGCACCCCATTGGCCTTACAGAGACTTTCTCAGCACTGCGCTGAGAGCTCCTTTTCCCATTTATCCACACATCTGAGTCTGTTTTGGTGTCTGCTTTTCAGAGAACCTGAGTTACGATGCGATTTTTCAGATGAGGAAACCGAGACAGGGAGGCACAGAGGGATTAAATGACTTGCCCAAGGTCACGCAGCTCCTAAGAGATTAAAAATCTGACAATCTCACTCCAGAATCAGTACTCTTAAGCATTCTGCTACGAGAGACAGAGAAAGAGAAAGAGAGAGAGAAACAGAAGAGAAGCAAAACATCTGAAAGGATCCTTATCATCATGATTTTGTAATCTCTCTAGCCCATTCGAATTAGGATTTTCTGCTACTTTGATCCATTTTTCCAAAGGCTAAAAACAAAAACACCTGTAGAACACCCTTCTTTTTAATTCCCAAATACGCCCTGAAGATGGCAGTGTTTCACCACTCTAAACCCACAAACCAAAATGTTTCTAGAACCAAGGGTAGTAACCAGTGAGGCAGTACTTTGTTTTGTAACCTGCAGATACTGATTGTAGAGTACACAATGGTTAACTAATCCAGAAAGGAATTTCTTTTTCTTTCAGCATATGTATCAACTAACCAGAGGACCCAAACCCAAAATAACAACAAAGTAAAAGCAAGAAATGGGAATGCTCTCTACAGTCATCAGTATGAGAGACGTTAATTCACATTTGTTTTGGTAACAGGTGGTCCCCATGGACATGGGGTGACTAAACAGAAACTGGGATCCTAGTATGGTGTCAAACAGCCTGGTTACAATGTATGAGAAGCATCTACATTTCAGGCTCATTTCTTTGTTCACAGCCCAGATAACAGAGCAAAAACAGTTAATGATTGCAGTGAACTGTCTGTTGGCGCTGGCCAGCAGAATCATCTTTTCATCTCTTTGTGGCTTCAAGCTCTTGTTAAAATGCCTCCCCTGATGACTAACTAAAATGCCTCGCCTGATGACCATCCTCTGAAACCCATCATCACCAATTAGACATTTAAGTCAATTAGCGCTTGATTTCTTTCATCCTCCCATTAAGAACCATAAATCGATCTTCTAGAATCCAACTACAAAATGATTCACTCAGAACAAGGGAAATTTCTTAAACATGATAGCCATGACATTTGTGAAAATCATGATCACTTGCCCAACAGTCACTGTTTCTGTGGTCATCTTATTTAAAAATGCAACCCCTCAGCCCCCCTGTAACGGACTGAATGTGTCCCCCCAGAATTCATATGTTGAAGCCCTAACCCCCAGTGTGGCTGTATTTGGAGATGGTGCTTCTAAGGAAGTAATTAAAGTTAAATGAAGTCAGCAGGGGCCAAATCCAGTAGGATTTGTTTCCTTATAAGAGGAGACACCGGATAGCTCACTCTCTTTCCCACTGAAAGGCCATGTGAGGATGCAACAAGAAAGCAGCCGTCTGCAAGCCAGAAAGAAAGCTCTCCCCAGGATCTGAATCAGCCAGCATCTGGATCTGGGACCTTCAGCCTCCAACACTGTGAGAAAAAAGATTTCTGTGGTTTAAACCACCCAGTCTGTGGTATTTTGTTAAGGCAGCCCTAGGAAACTAATACACTCCATACCCACTTTCTCTGTATTTTCCTCCTAGAACAGATCACTTCTAACATACTGTATATAACTTTCTTATTTCTGTTTTCATAGTCAGAAATGTACAACCTGAGATGCCTACAATTGAAAAGAAAAAAAAAGCTGAAAACAAATGAGACCAATATCCAGCTTAAGAAATTATAAGCAGAACAACACAATAAACAAGTAGAATGAGGGCAATAATAAAGACGACAAAGCAAAAAATTTAAAACAAAGATACAGGGAGGGATAAATTAGGAGTTTGGGATTAACATATACACACCACTATATATAAAATAGGTAGACAACAAGGACCTACTGTATAGCACAGTGGACTATATATATATATATATATATTTTTTTTTTTTTTTTTTTTTTTTTTTTTTGCGGTTCGCGGACCTCTCACTGTTGTGGCCTCTCCCGTTGTGGAGCACAGGCTCCAGACGTGCAGGCTCAGCGGCCATGGCTCACAGGCCCAGCCGCTCCGCGGCATATGGGATCTTCCTGGACCGGGGCACGAACCCGTGTCCCCTGCATCGGCAGGCGGACTCTCAACCACTGCGCCACCAGGGAAGCCCCTCAATATTTTTTAATAACCTATAAAGGGGTGGGGGTGGGTGAAATGAGTGAAGGGGGTCACAAGGTACAGACTTATAGCTATAAAATAAATAATTCCTGGGGATGTAATGTACAGCATGGTGATACAGTTAATGATACTCTTGTATATTTGAACATTGCTAAGACAGGAGATCTTAAAAGTCCTCATCACAAGAAAAAGAAATGTAACTATGTATGGTGACAGATGTTAACTAAATTTATCGTGGTGATAATTTCATAGTATATATAAATATTGAACCATTATGTTGTGCATCTGAAACTAACATAATGTTGTATGTCAGTTATACATCAATTTAAAAGAAAATGAGGATTCACATTTAAAAACAAAGACTGGCACATGAGGATGCCTTCTGCCAGGGGCATCTTGACAATATCACCGCTGGTGATGAATATTAGCTAACACTTAGCAAGGACCCTCTATGCCCCATACACAAAATAACTCTTAATCTACAAGGTATCTCGAATCGGGTAACTCTGCTATTGTATTAGTTTTCTACTTTTTTTCTCATGAAAAATTTTTAAAATTTTTATTGAAATAGAGTTGATTTACAATGTTGTGTCAGTTTCAGGTGTACAGCAAAGTAATTCAGATAGATAGATAATAGATAGATAGATTCTTTTTAGACTCTCTTTCACTATAGGTTATTAGAAGATATTGAGTATATTTCCCTGTGCTATACAGTAGGTCCTTGTTGGTTATCTATTTTATACAGAATAGTGTGTATCTATGTATACACACTAGGAGTTAATCCCAAACTCCTAATTTGTATTAGTTTTCTATTGCTGTGTAACAAATTTAACAACTTGAAACAACACACACATTTATTGTTACACAATTTCTGTGGACCAGGCAGGAGTCTGGGCACCCCTTAGCTAGGTCTCATTGTCTCTCAAAACTGCAATCAAGGTGTCCACCAGGCTGCACCCTCATACGGAGGCTCGACTGGGGAAGAATAGGCTCCCAAGTGCATTCAGACTGTTGGTAGAGTTCATTACCTCCAGGTCTGGGGACAGATGACACCAGCTTTGTACCAGCTATTCGTTGCAGGCCACTCTAAGGTCCTGGGGCTGCCACAGTTCCTTACAAGTAGTCCTTTTCATAGCCTTTTCAAGGCCACCAGTAAAATCTCTCTCTCCAACTTGCTAAGATTGGACTCATACAATGTTCCATAAACATGAGAGAGACATCTCATTATTTTTCCCACAGTTAATTAGTCATATATCCTGCCCATCCTCAGTGGGAGGAGATTATACAAACTGTGGATACCAGAAAGTGGGAATTATTGATCAGAGGTCACCTTAAAGTGTGTCCATCACAGCTATAATCCCCAACGTGACAGGACACAGAAAAGGGGTGTCCTGGTGATGCTCCTTCAACTCTCTGAGGCTGGGGTCCCCCATCTGTGGAACACAGGGTTGTCCTGAGCATTCCACCATGAGCGGTTCATGCAATGACACCACACACCATGGTACTCGTTCCCTGAGGCTTGAAAGTGTGTATTTATCAATGATAAAAATGTTCTTAAGGCCTTTTCAGTCTTACACAATTTAATCTCACAACAACCCTACAGTGGAGGTTCTATGATGACCTCCTTTTAAAACATGAGGAAACTGGGGCTGAGAGAGGTATAATGAGTTGTCTAAGATCACCTGGTGAAAAAACCAGGCAATTCACAGATTTCTGAGTTTAAAGACTTGTGGTGAACCAGTTCATACCCCTGTGATACCCTTAACCATGGGAACCCTTCCTTTCCCTTCCTCTACGGGTTACTGTTCAGCATTCTGTAATTTCCAGGACCTCCAGGGAGGGGCTATGTCAGAAATCTCACAAGGGTATCTCTTTGTCTCTCCCAATGCTGGAATGCCACGTTTACCCATAGGTGTATCAAACAGCCTAGTGTGAGACAGAGTAACTTGCTCTGTGACCTTTGGGAGTTCACTCTCTCTCTCTGTTTCAATTCCTGAATCTGCCAATGAGAAGCAGCTCCTTGAGGTCCCAACATCTCTGGTTGTGGTAGACTGGGTTCTCTGAGAAAAAGACTCTGAGACCTTTCAGCCTGCCATCATCTGACAGATGGGTGAACCAACTCAAATCATTCACCCAGCCAAGCCATCAGCTGACCCAAGAGATCACACACGGCAGCCTGGACTAAAAGAACTGCTTGGCTGGCTCATGGAGTAGTGAGAAATAATCACTGTTGCTTGTTTTAAGTCACTGAGTATTGGAGTATTTGTTACACAGCAATAAACAGAGGTTTACATGGAGGAGGTTTGTCTGGGATAACTTGGGATCAACATAAGTAAGGGAAGTAAGTCTGAATGAGGGAAAGATTAAACTTCAAAGCAGCTGCAACCAGCACCTTACCTGATCCCCTGCGGAGCATTAAAATGGTGGTGATTCAGCACAGTTGTCCCACATTGTACTAGTTTACCAGAGCTGCTGTAACAAAGCTCCACAGACCGGGGGACTTCACAGACATTTATTCTCTCACAGTTCTGGAGGCTGGAAGTCCGAGATCAAGGTGCCTGCAGGGTTGGTCCCTTCTGAGGGCTGTGAGAGGGAATCTGTTCCTTGCTTCTCTCCTAGCTTGTGACTTTTTGCTGGCAATCTTTAGCATTCCTTGGCTTGCAGACCCATTACCCCAATCTCTGCCTTCATCTTCACATGATGTTCTCCCCATATGCATGTCTGTGTCCAAATTTCCCCCTTTCGTAAGGATGCCACTAATATCAGATTAGGGGCCCAGCCCACTCCAGGTCCACCTCACCTTAACCAAATGAATTACATCTGCAATGTAATTTCCCAATAAGGTCACATTCTTTTTTTAAATTAATTTTTATTGGAGTATAGTTGCTTTACAATGTTGTATTAGTTTCTACTGTACAGCAAAGTGAATCAGCTATACATATACATATACATGTATCCCCTCTTCTTTGGATTTCCTTCCCATTTAGGTCACACAGTGCATTAAGTATAGTTCCCTGTGCTATACAGTAGGTTCCCATCAGTTGTCTATTTTATACATAGTATCAGTAGTGTATATGTGTCAATCCCAATCTCCCAGTTCCTCCCACCTCTTTCCCCCTTGGTATCCATACATTTGTTCTCTACGTCTGTGTCTCTATTTCTGCTTTGCAGATAAGATCATCATTCTGAGGTACTGGAGATTAGGACTTAAACGTATCTTTTTGTGGGGCGGGGGGAGCAATTAAACCCATAACATGCATTTAGGCACAGGGGTCAGGCATTTGTACCCCTGGCCGGTTGTCAGATGTGGCTGCCCCTAGGGAGGGGACATAACCTTGGACCAAGCAGCTCCCTTAAGCTGAGGAAAGTTCTGGCAAAAAGGACTCAGTTGTGAGCCCCCAGCAGACAACCTCCCTGGTAGCTGGAAGAGTGAGCCCCTGGGTTCCAAAGAGATGGCATGGGTGGTACAGCATGGCATCAACTCCTGTGAGTCTCTGATTATAATGAGGACTTCTATTGAAGATTCTGGGTGAGTCACCTTGAGGACCCAATCCCAGGCAGAACAGTCAGCTTCATGGGGCGGGGGGAGGGGTGAAACCATGCCCCAGGGGTTTAGGTCACCAGCAGTCAAGGAGGTTGGAGATCAACAGCTAGAAAACTTGGATCTCATCACATCTCAGAGTCTAGACCACCCGCCAACCCTGTTATCCCTGATAAGAGAGTATCACTTCTCTCTTCTGTTGAGTACTTCAGAGATACCAGAGCTTCCATGTGCTTCCTTTTGCTTGTATACTAAGCTGGTGACAACTGTCTCATCTGTCATGCTGCTCACACTTGAGTCGGAGCCAGGGCCAGAGCCCCAGGGACCCTAATCTGCATTGTCATCACCTGGCCACAAGTTTGAGGAGTCTGCATGGCCCACCTGGGCAAAGAGACCACCCACCCACCTGCATACCTGAGGCTGAAGCATCCTTGAGATTCTTTCCTGAGGAGGAAAGCATTTTCCCTTTTCCACAGGCTTCTATTGCATTTTACAAGCCCAGGGAGGCACAATTCAGGCTACCACCTAGCAGTGGCATCCATTTTTTGGAGGATGGGGAACCTGGAGGGATATGGGGGTGTGGGAAGGACACCCTGGAGGGAGCATGGAGGATAAACGTTACCTCACTTTATCCTCACTATGGCCACATGACGGAAGGTCTCTCATCCTCAATCATAGAAGGGTAAAGTGAGACATGTGGGCAATTGTTGCAGGATTGACTCAGTTCATTCATGCTTCCCCCACCTCCCCGAATGGAAACCCTCGGGCAGTCCTCCCCTCCCCCCGTGCTGACTCTAGGGTCATCTACGTGACCTCCTTTGGGCAACGGGACAGTAGCAAACACTGCACTGACCACTCACCCTGGGGGGCAGGTCCATGTTCCCAGGATGACATTTACAACACCTTAGCATCTAAGTCTCCAGCATGGTGCAATGGAGAAGTGTCTTGGGGGTCCCCTTGTATTCTTGTAGTGAACTGCTTAGTATTTGGATCCTGGGGAGGTCTGGGGTCCTTGAGGTAGCAGTAACTTACCAAATAGTATAGAAATAGTTCCATATTTAAAGCATTGGTTCAGGTCTACAGGTATGTGTCAGTGGATCATCAGCCCTGCTGCTAACAATATTTAACCTCCTGCTTCACTGTTATGAAGAACCTGGAGGTTTGTTCCCTCTCAAAACAGATACCCACAACATCCCGGGAGATTTCCCTTCACCCACCCCCTAGCCACAACCCCACCCAGTTCATAGGTCCTCGCTTGGACACCACACAGAAACAAGAGTCTTCTCAGATAATTTATTCTGAATTTTCATATAAACAGGTAATTATCCCATAGTTTACATGCAGAGCAATTTTGATATTCCAAGAAACAAAACAAAACAAAAGGCAAATTCTGTACATGGTGCCACTTGGCTCTTGTAGGAAAACATTGAAAAAATAAGAATTGATCTCCTGGTGGGTTTTGCGTCTCCGAGTTGGTTTCTGCATATGCCGAGGCACATTTGATCCTGCGTGGCTGACGTTGGATGGGAGGTGTCTGCCGCTCACACGCAGGGCCCGGGACCCCCAGGCCCACAAGGTAGAGAGTAAATAAGCCATTCCTGAATGTGTGTGGGTTGGGGGAGACAGTTCCTTTCTTCTCAAATGGGACCAAGAGCCCCAGATCCCTGGTCTGAGTTTGAACAAGGATTTTTAGGGCCCACATCCAGATTAAAACGTGGCTGGAGGCTGGTTCTGGACCTTGACTGGTATGAGAAGTTGACAGTGAGCTCAAAAAGTCATTGTTTCCCTCTGTTTCTGGGAGACCCCTAAGGAAACATTCACTTCCAGGCGCAGCCTCTGAATGTCCATTGCATTCTCTCATGTCTTTGAAAGAACAAATGCCCATCTGTTCTTTCTATCCAACCTCAACTCTGGTATAAATCAATATTCTGAAGAACATTCCAGAAGATTTTCTGAAGGGACACCATTCTACAGGTATCATTTATATACAATCAGCATGTCCATGTTCCCCACTCCCAACAAAACCATAATTTCTGAATCGCCTACGGTGCCAAGTGGCATCCAAACCTCAAACTTCCACCCACCACAAAGTAGAAAAAGAATGTCGTTTGGGGGACTACAGCACATCCCATCATGTACCCAGATGGCGAGCATGGGTTCCTGCTCACTGACCAATGTTATGACGGCTACAAATAAACACCTCCCAACCCAACAAGCACATTTCATGGCAGACCATCCACTCTGGTTGGAGAGAGTGGAAGATCTGTCCATCAGTTACAGGCAGTCTCCAATGGTCTCGGCGTTGTTGGTGCAGATCTTTGCACCAATTCCCACATCTTCTTTCAGTTGTGCTCAACGTCTATCCAGAGAACCAGCAGCATTTCTTGCTTCTTACTAGCTTAAAAGGACAGAAAATCACCCAGAACAGCTCCCAGAATACAAACATTTCCAGACGTGTGTTTGACATCACTGGTCCAGAGAGAAACAACTATGTGGGTTTTGCCACATAAATAAAAAGGGGTTTTAAAATACTGAGACACCTTTCAAAACAAACAACAAAAAGTGTCATCCAAAGCTGGCTTTGTTGCTTTTTTTGTAACCCATCGCTACAATCCTCCAGGACATCCATCTGTAGGACTAAAGTTCTGTTGTGACAGAGTCAACATTATCTGATGCAAAAGGAGGCTGTGACCCAAGCCTGCTTCCTCTTTCACTGCAGCAGCAGAGACAGCTAAATGAAGTTAGGGAACTCCAGTTTACAAAGGGCGGGCCCAGCACTCTACAGTACCTCTGCAGGGAAAGTGGAAGAAAGGAGACTCTGCAGGGGTGGTGCCTATAGGTATGGGAAGGGCAGCGAGGTTTGGTGAGTATGACACCACTGCTGCTGGCCCTGCCCAGACTTACACACGGGTTATCAAAGTGCCCCAAGGTCAAACAGTATCAGCTTGAGGTCAACTGAACCAAAATACAGGGGGTCCAAGGTTTTGTTGCTAAAAGATGTGTTCAGCATCTTGGTGGGTTTGGGGTTGAGATTTCTCAGCATGCTCCCTTCCCACTCAGAAAATAAAAAGAGACTCTGCATTGGGTGTTTGTGTGTGAGGTGCCCATGACAGTGATTTTTTCCACCCCCAACCCCCCAAAAAAGCATCTCAATCTGAAAGGAGTGGAAATAAACCATGGAGAGCCCAGGGCACCTAGGTGCTCACACCAGGGGGATGCCATGGGACAATGGGGATGCTGGCTCTGTACCAAAGCCTGTCTTTGCCCCAACAGGGGAACTTCCCTCACCAAAGAAGGGTAACTCAGGACTGGATGCCCCCATACATCAGATACATCGTGATGGCCTGAAACTTGGTTCATTTCAAGGGCCACGGTATCAATGGATGGAGGATCAAAAAAAAAAAAAAAAAAAGGAAGATTAAATTCAGAGGAGCATATTATCAGCCAGAAAAAGAATCTATGCTCACATGAAAGCCATACTTCAGCCCAACTCCCTCCCTCAAAATTCTTACTGGTCCCTGGCATTCAGAATCAGCTGATACAAATTTTCCCTGATTCAGATCGGATCCAGGAAGAATTCTGAAGTCTCAAAGATGTCCATTATTGAATCACATCCTAACAATACACTGAGGTAGATTGTGCTGGGAAAAAAAAAAATCATTACCCCACATTCATCTGTTTATTTTTCTTTGAAAAAAAATTTACATGCACTCCATTTCTAATGAAAGTGATTTTTTACAGTGATTTTTATATATTAAAATAAATAATTTTCCCCTAATATAAGAAAACCTTTCTGAATTAGAAAAATGTGAAAATTGCTGCTAGTGTAGTATACGGCCACTACAAATTTACTACGAAAAGAACAAAATACCTAGATCTACGTGTTTTGTCTTTTTAATTTACGTACAGACCCTCTTTTATGTACAAAATAAATTTGGCGAAAATAATTTCTGTGCTCCTTGTACCCAATCACTGAGGCTCCCCAGAAATATTTTGACATGCTGTCATTTCTCAAATCATATAAATAAGATAGCCAGAGGCAACTAGGATGTGTGTCTACCTGTGTTCTTCATCAAGAATTGAGAAGGTTCGGAGGTCACCATGGCATCTCTATCCTGTTCTTAAGCCCACAACTCTTAAGAGGAGAAGAGAAGAAGGAAGCAATCAAAAACTTGTGAGAAAATGCACTCAAGGGATAACCCATGGGTGATGATTTGGATGAACCAAAGTGATGAGTTCACCGTGTTCTTTATTTGAGCAGCTGTAGTTCTTTCCCCAAAGGGAAGCAACTGTGGCATCACGCTCCTTCGCAAGCTCTTGGTAGTGTGAAGGTCCTTAGCGGTTTCTCCTCCGGACTGTACTCTCTTAGGGACTGCAAGATCGTGAAGTACCTGAGAATTCAGCTCAGGCCCCACACCTGGCCCAGCTGAGGTCACTGGGCGCAAAGCAGCTTCTGGGAAGTCAGCTCTGAGGACAGACGGATGCCCTGAGGGCGGAGGGGACCAACAGGCACGTCTTCATATGGCTAGTGTTCTCAAAGTCCACCTGTGCTGTCCCACTTTGGGATGTGATTGTGCTGTGTTTGCACAATCCTTGTAGGACGTGCGCACACAGCTGAGGAAGCTCCAGAGGTACGTACAGGGAACCAGAAGATCCAAGGGCCACAAGTGTGTTCAAAGGCAGGGCTCAGCTTACCAGAAACCAAACTATCCATCATACACCATCACCCACATGCTCAGCGTGGCCTGATCACGACGTCCAGAAGGGTTAGCAGCTAACGTGGCTTTAGTCCCAGAAAAATGGATGCCTTGAAGACCAAGGAGAGAGGCCATTGGTGCCTGGGTCCCCCTCCCCACACACAGGCAGACAAACCCCCATGCCCTACCCGCCCCCCGGGAAATGGTCAATAACTTATGAGGCTGATGCTGGAGATTTTTTTTTTAAATTAAATATGTTACAAATATATTCTCAAAACTCTTCATCATCTCAGTTCTTCTTCTTCTTTTTTTTTTTTTTTTAATGTCCTGGCTTTGTTTGGTCTTGAAAAGATCCATTATCACTCCAAACAACTCCCATGGCTCCCGGAAAACATTTTTCACCAAAGTTAAGGGAGAGAAGACTCCTGAGGCTGAACTCGGGACTGAAGGAGACTCTTGAGGGCACAGTGTCCCAGTAGATAAGAAGGAAGGGAGGTGGAGGGAGCAGATCAGGGGCTCACACACTCCAGAAGGGCAGAACCCTCCTGGGCTGATCCCCAAAGCGGCCACTCAGCACGCATGATTTGCACACACACACACACACACACACACGAGTACACACGTGAGCCACACCCCAGGACTGCAACACTATATCCAAAATACAAAAGCAGCAGCTATTGGTCAATTTGAGGAACTGATTCTGTGAAGGAAAAAAAAAACATCCTTCTGGATGAAAAAAACTTTCCTGAAGCCCACTCTGCAAAGTTTGGAATTCTACTAGGACAGGATTTTGATTTTTGTTTTTTTCTTTCTTTCTAACTTTTGTTCCACAAACAAGATTTATGTTTTACACTGTAGCTCAGACACCAGCAAAAAAAAAAAAAAAAAAAAACTTTGTAAAAACAGGTGCTTTCTTTCAATCTGCTAGGAAAAAAAAAAAAAAAAAAGTAACACCCGGGCTTGAAACCTCGGTGGTCCAAAAGGACAGCAGCCGTGGAAACCCCTTTCCCATCTAGGTTCACAGTTAAGTTCTCAGATGACCAGTCAAATTGGCAATCAAACCAATGTGTTTGAAGTCAGAAGAGGAACAGAAATGGATAGTCATGATCTCTGAGCTCCATTTGACACTGTGGCTGAGTCGTGTGAAAATCCTGAGTTTTCTGAAGGCCTTCAAACCAGAGGAAAGCGAAGACAGGAACCATTCCCCCGAGCAGGGGCCGTTAGGAAGGATTAGACCGGGGCAGAGTCAGAATGCGTCCGTTTTTCTTGCCCCCGTTCATGTGGGTGTAGGGGATGTGTTCCTGATAGTTTCTCTTTAGCCCCAGTGCGGACCCTCCATCCCGGCCCCCGGCCTCCTCCCTCTGCACATGTGAGGACCGGTCCAGGGGGACACTCTCCATGTCCTCAAATTCCATCTCCAGCTCCTCGCTCTCGGGCACCTTGTTCTCCTCGCTGTGGAAGAAGGAAACTTCGGGAAAACTGGGGTGCAGCTCGTCCTTGAGCAGGTCGACAATTTCCAGGAAGGTCGGCCGCATCTTGGGGTTGAACTGCCAACACATGCGCATCAGGTCGGTGCTGCAGGACAGAGGGCACGTGGAGGGTGAGGCGCGCGCCGCCCCGCCAATCGGCCCCCTCCCCACCCCTCGCCGGTGGCCCACACCCACGGGGACAAGTGCCGACACCGGAAAGGCGACAGTCAAGCAGAAACAGCGATTCTAGGGGCGCTGAAAGGTGGTTTTATAAAGAGCGTCAAGGGGGCTGTCTCCCCAAACCAGATCCAGAAGGGCCTCTCCTGATGTTGCTATATGCTGAAGACCATGGTTCACCGTTTTTTTTCTTTTAACTTTTTAATTTGTATTATTTATGTATTTTTATGTTTTTGGCCGCGCCACCCGGCTTGCGGGATCTTTGTTCCCCGACCGGGAATTGAACCCATGCCGCCTGCAGTGGAAGCGTGGAGTCCTAACCACTGGACCGCCAGGGAAGTCCCCATCGTTTTTTAAAATATTGAAGTATGGTTGATTTACAATGATGTGTTAGTTTCAGGTGTACAGCAAAGTGATTCCGTTATATATATATATATATATATATATGTATATATATACACACACACATATATATATTCTTTTATATATAAAAGAATATATATATTCTTTTTAAGATTATTTTCCCTTATAGATTATTACAAAATATTGAGTATAGTTCCCTGTGCTATACAGTAGGTCCTTGTTGTTTATCTATTTTATATATGGTAGTGTGTGTCTATTAATCCCAACCTCCTAATTTATCCCTCCTCCCCCTTTCCCCTTTGGTAACTGTAAGTTTGTTTTCTATGTCTGTGGGTCTATTTTCTGTCGGTTCCTCCCTCTATATGTACATCCCTGCACCTGATGAGGGCAGCTGGGTGGACCGACCCTAGAGGGCTCGTTCTGAGTGGCTGTCCTGCAGGCCCAGCCCCCGCTCTCTGGAGGGTGCGGGGTGGCGGGCGGGTGGAGACTATGACTTTACCTAGGACAGGCCCAGCGGGCTTGGGATTTCCATTTTACCTTGTCCTTTCCCCACTGTAACTTCTTCTAGGGCAGGGGTTGGCAAACTTCAGCCCTGGACCAAATATGGCCCCGAATGTTTTTGTAAATAAAGTTTTATTGGCACGCAGCCACACCCATCCAATTATGCATCACCCACGGCTGCTTCCAGCTACAAGGCAGAGAGCCACCCAGCCCACAAAGCTGAATATATTTACACTATGGCCCTTTAGAGAAAAAGTTTGCAGGCCCCCACCCTAGGGTCTACATGTAATTTCCCTGGTCCTGGAACTACACCTAGCTGCTAATTGGCTTGGCAAGGAAAGGCCCTTCATGAGGAGATGTTTAAAAATATTTTACTGAGAGTTTCTAAGTAACTCTGCTTCATATTTTTTTTTTTTTTTGCATATGATGTTTCTTCAAACTACGTTTTCTAAACAGCTATCTTATTCTTTTGAGGATGAGGCATCAAAATGGCCTCCCTCCATGGATTTTTTTTCAGGAGGGCAAAGTTTTTTCTTAAGAAACACTGATAAAAAATAAATAAAAAAATAAAAGAAACACTGATAAGGGAATTTATATGTAGTAAATGCTTATTGTAGAAAGTTAGAAAACACCCCAAAATATGGAGAAAATACACCTTGCACACAACTCTCCTTCAGATATAACCTCTTGTCTTTTCTATCTGGATACATTTGGAAATGTAATTTACACACATTTATTACACTTATTTTAACATAAGCTAATCCACTGAGTTATAAAATATATCATAAGCATCATCTGAGATGTCAATTTCTGTTTCCTATTATTTTATCAATTTACTTGGCAATTCTCATATTGGTGGGTGTTTTGATCATTTTCTTTTTTGAGATTTAAATAACGTTGCTGTGAGTAGCTATGACAACAGGGTGATAAGAAAGATTATCTAACCATACCATTGACAGAATTGAATATTAAAACTCTCCCTTCTTTCCTCCCTCCCTCCCTCCCTCCTTCCCTTCCTTCCTTTCTTCCTTCCTTCTATTGCTAGTTTAGGAAGATAGTACTTTATTTTACTTTACATTTATTGAGCTATTATGACACTGGATCATTTGGTAAGTGTTTAATGATGTGCATTTGGTGTTTGTGTTGTACAGTTGTTTCTACAACAAAAATTTAAGACAAATATTGGGAGAGGAATATGTCATACATGCCCCTGACAATTTTTTTTTTTTTTAGTGTTTATGCTCAGCGATTTCTTTTTTCCACTTTTAATGAGATATAATTGACATATACCATTGTATTATTTTCCTGACAAAAATGTTAAGTGTATAAAGAATAGGTAGTTAAACCTAAGCCTCCACTCCAGCTCCCCAGTTTCCTTCCCGAAGTAACAACTGCTGTGCCATTTCCTATACAACCTTCCAAAAATATGAAACGCAATAGAGCATACATCTAAAGATACAATACACAAACACAAGCATGTATGTAGACACCATATGCAAACACAAATGTGCATGCAAAGAAAAAATCTGCAAACACAAAGACATGTAGACATACGATACACAAACGTGAGTATCCCGGCAAAGGGCATAGACGTTTGAATGAGCACCTCACACACTGTACCCCGTTTCTACACTTACACTCTCTCAGGACAGTTGTCGGGTTGATCCAGAAACCCTCCATCCATGACAAATTTTAACACCTGCTCGTTTGATAGGCCTTGGTAAGGCTGTTCCGCCAAGCTGGTAATTTCCCAAAGGACCACGCCAAAGGACCTGCCAATGACAGTCGGGGATAGTAACAAAGAAGCCGTTAAAATACACACAACGCGCACACACACACCCCTTCTTGGTTTACTAGAACCTGGTTGGCCAGTTCACTAAACAATTCATGCTGCAGCTCAGAAATGCCTATAAGATTAGTGTCCGTTGGAATGTCACAGTGGCTGTGCTAGGGTCCCCAGACATGCCATCCCTTCTTTTTCTAGATGGAGAAGCCCTGAGGAAGGCAGTTTTCAAGTGACCCCTCTCACGCTGGTCATACTAGCAGAGCAACCTGGAATCCAAGTGCAGTGTTCTGTCCACCAACCCACACATGACTCACCACATGTCCGAAGAAGTGGTAAAGACCCCGTCCTTCAGCGATTCAGGTGCCATCCACCGCACGGGGAGCAGACCCTTTCCTCCTTTCCGGTAGTAATCCGTTTCGTAGATGTCTCTGGTCATTCCAAAGTCTGACAACAAACAGTAGTTCACATGCTCTTAGCCTTCAGCCTGTGGCCAGCTGTCTGCCATCTTTCCTGCCCCACCCCTGGTAGAGCCCTCAGATGAAGGCACCTGCCCCAGGTGTGAGCTCACCTGCCCCAGGTGTGTGCTCACCTGGGTCACAGCCAAATCCAGTGAGAATGGATTCTGAGGGTACTCATGAGGATGTGGAGGGAGAGGATGGGCCACCATTTAAAGGGAAAGAAAAAGAACCACCAAGTAGCAAAGAAGTGATGTTCTGACCTGGAGCTTGGGAATCTCACCCTCAGCAATGCTTCCTTCCAACCCATACCTCTCAGGCATCCCAAACTGAACTTTTCATGCTCTGCAACCAACCTACTATTTGCCACTGGATCTGGTCCCACCACCCACCCAGCTGCCCAGACAGAAACCCAGTGCTGGGTCTTCCCTTGGCCACCCCCTTTCCTCACACCCCACAGAAAAGACAGTGGCGAGTCCTGCCCCCTCGACCTCCACATCCCTCTCTAGTTTGTTCCTCTCCACAGCCCTGGATGTCCCCAGGCCCGCCACCATCTCTCACCTGCAGGACCCTCCCTCCATCCTGACCCTGACAGCCCACTGCCCAAGAGAAGCTACATAAATCGGATCGTGTCAATTCCTGCTTCACACTGGCTACATAGAATAACATCGAGATGACCCACCATGACCAACAAGGACCTTCCCAGCCTGGTTCCTGCTTCTCTCCTCAACCTCACATCTCACACTGCTCTGCTCCCCTCTACGTTCACCTTATTCACACCACATCAGCCATCCTTCCAACCTCACAGCCTCTGCACGTGCTGTAGCTTCCCCTGAGACGCCATCTCTCAGGTCAACTTCTAACCCTGCAAGTCTTGGTGAAAACGTCGCCTCCTTATGGAGAGAGAGGCCTTTCCTCCCCATCATGGAACTGAACTCTTTACTTCCTTCAGCGCTCTCTTCCCAGTCTCCATCATCTTATTTACATGTCAACTATTTTACTGTTCATCTAGAACAGCTCTGCCCAGTAGAACTTTCTGTGATGATGAACGTGGTCTATACCGCACTAATATTGTTCAAGGTTCCCAGTTCGACTGATGGACTTAATATTTTATTTTACTGAATTTATTTTATTTTATTTTACTGATTTTAAATTAATGTAAATTAGTTCACTGAATTTTAGTTATTTTATTTTACTTTACTGAATTTATATATTTATTTTACTTAATTTCGTTTTATTTTACTACGTATGGAATCTAAAAAAAAATTGTTCTGAAGAAGCTAGGGGTAGGAAAGGAATAAAGATGCAGACGTAAAGAATGGACTTGAGGACATGGGGAGGGGGAAGGGTAAGCTGGGACGAAGTGAGAAAGTGGCATGGACATATACACACTACCAAATGTAAAATAGATAGCTAGTGGGAAGCAGCCGCATAGCACAGGGAGATCAGCTCGGTGCTTTGTGACCACCTAGAGGGGTGGGATAGGGAGGGTGGGAGGGAGACTCGAGAGGGAGGAGATATGGGGATATATGTATATGTATAGCTGATTCACATTGTTATACAGCAGAAACTAACACACCATTATAAAGCAATTATGCTCCAATAAAGATGTTAACAAATTAATTTAAATTATTTTACTGAATTCAAATGAATCTAAATTAGTTTACTGAATTTAAATCATTTTATTTATTTTTACTTAATTTCATTTTATTTTACTGAATTTAAACTCATTTAAATTAGTTTACTACATTTTAATTATTTTATTTTACTGAATATATTTTATTTTACTGAATTTAAATGAGTTTAAATCAGTTTACTGAATTTATTTTATTTTACTAAATTTTATGTTATTTTACTGAATTTACATTGAAACGCAGTGGCCAGTGACTGCTGCGCTGGGTGGTGCAGATACAAATTGCAATGTGCAAATAATAACCGCAAGCTACACAAGAGCAGAAGAATCACGGCGACTCATTCAACCTCGCCCCGTAACACCTCCTGCAGCGGCCGGCACAAATACTACTTAAAGAAGTGAATGAGTGAATTAATGAACAAATGCAATTAAACTGCAGCACGAGGACTAGGTCCCCGTCCAAACCCTGCCCCTTCCCAATATTAGAAAAGACGGAAGCACTTGCTATAGACAACTCCTCCTGAAATCAGAAGGCCTGGCCCATACATTTCAAAGCAGAAAGCGAGACGCACCTCCGATTTTGACGGTAAAATCGTGGGCAACCATGCAGTTTCGAGCTGCGAGGTCCCGGTGTACAAACTTCTTGGCGTTCAGGTACGCCATCCCGTCGGCGATCTCCGCAGCCATCTGAATCATCTCTTGCAGGGTAGGGGGAGGGCGGCCGGGGTTATTCTAAAGTCGAAACATGGGGTTGTGTTCAGCGACACCAGTGCCGGAGGCCGGGAGCGGGCACCCCACCGGGTACCTGGAGGCAGCTCACCTCGGCCTCAGGCCGCAGGGAACGGAGGTAGCTCTTCAAGTCCCCATGAGCCATCAACTCCATCACCACCAGCGTCGGCTGGCCTTTGGATACCACCCCCAGGAGGCGGACCTGTGGAACAAGCATGGGGGAGGGGGCAGGGGGGCAGTTCTTGGATGAGGGTCTGCGGGAAGATGTCCACTCACCCGGGTCTCCCTGTCTGGTACCTACATCACACACAGCACCCTGCTCCTGACTGGACTGTGGAAAGCCCTGGTCTGCCTGGCTGAAACACCAAGGTCAAGGTCTTGTTGGGTTGGGGAGTGGGAGAATTCGGAACTCACAGTCTGGTGGGAGGGGGGAAGCAGACAGACCTGCCCCCACACAGCAACATGTCAAGGCAAACCCTCGTATCTCTGAACACAAAGGCCCACTTCCAGGCCTTTGCATAGCTGTTCCCACTGCCTGACCCTCTGTTCCCTCGCCTGAGCTGACTGTCCTCAGCTGAGCTGTCCACACAGCCCGGTCCCTACACTCTGAAGTCTTTGCTCAAACGTACCTTTGCCACTGCTGCATTCCCAGTCCCCCAACTCTGCCCTCCTCTCCCTGTTGCCACGGCATCATCTCCTTGTGGACAACATCATTAATCGACTGGGTTTAGACTCTGTCTCCGCCCGCGGGATTGAGAGCTCCAGGAGGACAGACATCTGCTGCATCCCAGAGAGGAGAATGGAGCTCAGTACAGAGCAGGTGCTCCTTGAATATGTGTGGGGCAAGGATGAAAGGACACAGGCTCAAGGAGAAATTAAGGGGCCATGGCGGGACCAGAAAGGCAGGGAGAGTCTGTGCTGACTTGGGGGAGCAGGGAAGGGGTGGACCACTGTGTTTAAAGGTTACGAAGGAGCCAGGAAGAGGGAAGAGATGGAAGATTCTGGAAAGCAATGATACAGCGAAAAGGGTATTGCTCTGAGTGAAGTGGGAGAGGATGGGATTTGAGAAATGAGAAGGGAAGGGCCACCTTTATTTGGACGTTCAGCAGAGTCGGGGCTGGGCAGGAGGTCCACACCCAGCATCCTCACTGCTCTATGCAACAGGAGGAAGGACAGGTATTACAGGAAGACTTTTTCTGCTCCTGGAGCCAACTCGGGACTCACCACGTGGTGGCAGGTGAAGCCCTTCATGACTGAGGCCTCGTTGAGAAATTCGATCCGCTCTCGCAGGCTGGCAGACTCGTTCACCGTCTTCACCGCCACTCGGGTCTCCGCCTCGCCCTTGACAATGTCCCTGGCGTTGCCCTCGTACACCATGCCGAAGGAGCCCTGCCCCAGTTCTCGCAGGAGCGTGATCTTCTCTCGAGGCACCTCCCACTCATCCGGCACGTACACAGAGCAGGGAAACACTACACCTCACTTATCTACACAGCACCCTTGGAGGATCCCTCAGGGGTCCCTGGCCATCTCCCACCTGAGCTCCCCCTCCCAAACGTTCACTGACTCCTGTGGTCCAGACCCTGTGCCGGGCAGTGGGCACAGAGCCAGGAACAGGACAGGCAGAGACTGGGGAAGGAGTCCAGGGTTCTGGCCAATAAATGCTGAGCTGAGCCTGCATCCCCATCCTTTCTGTCTGATTTCAGAGCCCTGTTACCAAAGGATGCTAATTCCCAACTGAGCCTGTTATTTCTGCAAAGTACCAAGGGGATGGGGGATGACCCTATCTGACAGGTGAGTGAGCTCACCCAAGACCACCCAGTGCCAGTGGATCTGCAGATGGGATGCAGCCACATAAGTGAGAACAGCAGAACCCAGGTGGCGAACCCACCAAATGGTGTTTGTTTTAAGCCACTAAGTTTGGGGTGGTTTGTTACGCAGCAAATAATCTGCAGACAAATACACATAGTCCGCATAAGAAAAGCCAAGATGTTGTCTGCCCTCCTCTGCACCTCTTATGGGCTGAATTGTGTCCTTAGCAAATTTATATGTTGACATCCTAACCCTGGTATCTCAGAATGTGACTGTATTTGGAGATGGAGTCTTTACAGAGGTGATCAAGGTAAAATGAGGTCATTAGGGTGGCCCTAATCCAGTCTGACTGGTGTCCTTGAAGAGGAGATCAGGACACAGACACACACAGAGGGGAGACCATGTGAGGACACAGGGAGAAGATGGCCGTCTACACACCAAGGAGAGAGGCCTCAGGAGAAACCAACCCTGCTGACCCCTTGATCTCAGACTTCCAGCCTCCAGGACTGTGAAGAAATCAAATTGTTCACTAAGCCACCCAGTCTGATCACAGCAGTCTGAGCAACACGATACGGTCACCAATGGCTCTTTCAAGGACATTGGATCAGACAAGCGTTCTGCACCCAAATGAACTCACAGATGCTCACTGGGGGGCCCCTCAGGGTTCTGAGCTTGGACCTTTCCCTGTGTGTATCCCTTGGCCCAGAACTTCCTGGCCTTAAAGACCCATGAGCCCCGGTTTCTAGCTTTCACTTAGTACCCCTGTGCTCTCAGCCATTGCTTCATCCCCGGAAGGAAACAGGACAGTAGGGTGGAGAGGTGGTCCTGAGGTTCAGCTTCCCCATCTCTGATACGGTTAACAATGCCATTCTCAAACGGGCAGAGGAGGCTCTGGGTTAACATTCACCCGCTCCTGCTCCTGGGCTCTGTGTATAGTCCCACTCGGAATAAACTCCTTGTCTAGCTTCTCTATTCTGATGCTTTGAGGTCTTGCTGAACCTGCCAGGACTGCCCACCCCAGGGGTGGCCAATTCCTACCGACAGTAAATGACGTGCCTGTGAGTCCGCTTTTCATATGCAGACCAACCAATCCACAGCCCACACCCCAACCCCCTCCGTGATCAGGCGCTCACACTCTGGGCCACTATCCCCCCGCCCTGATCAGCCCAGGGCCAGTTTGCAGACAACCAAGGACAGCCCCTATGCCCCAGACCCTGCTGAAACAGTTCAAACTAGCTCATCCTATGTCTCACCCTGCCTGACCTCTCCTTTCCCATGGAAAAGACAATAAGGCCTCTTGCCGACGTTTTTCCATCACTCCCTCTGCCTCCTGGCCGACCCTGGTGCTTCCCCATGTGGCCCTGCCTCCTGTTTCTCCGGACTCTGTGAGTCTAAGCTTCTTCCTCATGATAGTCACTTGCAGGTCTGCACGTCTCACCAGACTTATTTAAAACAAATCCCGGGTACCCTTAGAAACACCATCCCTGTACCCCAAGGCAGCATCCTGTCAGGCAACGGTGTTCGTGCCTTGAAAGTCGCTTTCTGAATTTGCTGCACGAAGCATTTTAGAAACTTGTAGTGCAACAGCTGCGTTCACATCTGAAGAAACAGCCACGCCTTTTCTGCAGGGGTCACTCACTGCCTTCTGGGACAATCCAGGGGAATATGGCCACTGATCCTGCCATATCAGCGTCAGCATCACACCCATGGTCAGCTGACAGCAATAGCAGATGTGTCCCTGGTACACACCCAGCCTCCCACCTTCCCCATCTTGTCCCTGCTTCTTGTCTGCCCCATCCCTGATCCCCAGTCTCTCACCTGGGCTTCTGATTCCCACCTCCGAGCCTGGATGGCCAGTTTGGTCACCACTTTCTGGCTCTGACCCTCGGCACTCTCTCTGGCACAGGATCCAAGCTCTATACCCCCACAGCTGGGGCACCAAGTTCATGGCCTCTTAGCCAAGCCCACGCATGGGTCCCAGACCAGCTAGATCAGCCCATTCCCACAAGCGCCAGACAGCAGGTGTCCGACTGCTCCCGGTAACAGAGTTTCTGCAGCAAGGGGCAGGTCCGCAGACTCAACTGAACGAAAGGACTCTTCTCAGCCCCCCAGGGTATCAACCCTTGACTGTCGCTTGACAGTGATGGCAAAGGAAACTGAACAGCGGGATTCTGGTCACCCACAAGGGAGGCGATCATACTCACCATCGCTGGCACTGAGGTACTCAGGGTTTGAAGAAGCATACAGTGGTCCCAGTGGCCCATCCGGCTGCCTGGATGAGAAAAATGGAGACGTTCCATCTTGATATCCTCACAGAACTCTGTGGGTGATTAGCGGGAGGTTACAGCCTCCCCAGTGCAAACAGCCACCCTTATTAGCGGCATGCACGTAATCCTGGATGCAGTTTGGGGTGAGGATGGGGGACCCTTATCTTTTTAGCAGAAGCCCATCAGATGGCCACTTAAGTGCATCACCACGGAACCGCTCACTCATAAGCTACAGTTTATGGTCGTCAATATAACATCTAAAAACTGCTCATCCACTGCTGCTCCGGAACCATCTCATTCCAGCTCATAAGAAACAACTGTTGAATTTTCAGGAAATTTGCAAGCCAGTTGTTAAATACAACCACCATTTAAAATTAAATTACACGGGCTAAATACATTCTGTTCAAAGCAAAGGTAATGAATATTCAAAACCAATTATCATGCTACCTCTTACTTTGACGGACTGGACACTCTTCAGCCCTTCTGTATTACCTTATTTATTTATATGATTGCCTCCATATGGCAGAAATACTACATATCTGTGATTGACTGCATATCTCTTCCCAACTCTGCGTTCAGTGACGTCATGTCTGTAGCTTGAAATTGGCCACGGTGGGAATATTCACAGCGGGTGTAAATAGGTAAATGCTACGTACCAAGACCGATTTATTGTTCTGTTGCACATCCAGGCTTGAGAAAGCGATGGCAAAAATGTCAGTAATGCGGATTAAGCTTAAATGTGTGTCATCTCTGTAGCCATGACATTGCCAATGGCACAAAAATTGAGGAAATATGCTTTCAGTATTTAAAAATTATTATCTGATTCTGCAAAAGTCATTCCTATTGTCGATGAACATATATGCCTTATTTCATTTTTATCTTGCTCTTAAATGTAAACAAAATATCAGTCAAGATTCATCTTGGAACTACAGCCGTTCTTCATTGCACTCATAGGTTGGTTATAGATACAAAGGTTCAGGGGAGAAAAAATTGACAAAAACATTTGGTGAGGATCAACTGGCTGTAGGGAATTTATGATAGCGAGTACTGTATATTGTATTATGATAATTATCTGTAAATTGCATGCTATGCATCCTTTAGATCAGTAAGATTTACAGTAAATTTATTTATTTAAAAAATATTTATTTATTTTGTTGCACTGGGTCTTAGTTGAGGCAGGCAGGCTCCTTAGTTGTGGCATGTGAACTCTTAGTTGCGGCATGCATGTGGGATCTAGTTCCCCGACCAGGGATCGAACCGGGGCCCCCTGCATTGGGAGCATGGAGTCTTAGCCACTAGTGCCACCAGGGAAGTCCCTACAGGAAATTTAGATATAACTCTATCTACATGTAGGCATACTTTTCCCCGAGAGAGCTGGTTGTTAACCATTTACCAGAACACCTCTGTGCTCACCTCTTTCTCAGGAATAGATAGATACTCCCGATCACGACACTGAAGAGAAAGACAAAGATGAGGGGCCCGATGATAATTTTTGCAATATTTGATGGCATGTCTACTGAAATAGAATAAGAAAATACAGGTTTCACATCAAAATGTGTTCACATCAGAGGTCACACCGGAAAACACATCTACATGTCCAACGGGCCACACACACTTGTCCCCCTTCTCTAGTCCCTGAACCTCTCCTGCGGTGACCCCAGACCACTGCCCATCACCAGCTTTTCTCCCTTCACCATCGAAGGCCACCTTCACGGGCACACAACCCAAGCCATCAGGCAGGTCCGCACACTCAGAAGGTTCTGCTCTCTGTTTAATGGTCTATTGTCCCTGTCTGGAAAGTCTTAATAATTTTTAAAGAAGGAGCCCTGCATTTTCACTCTGCACTGGACCCTGTAAATTAAATAGCTTATTTAAATCCCAACAGCACCTCTGGCAGATGAAAAATTCACCAGAAGTGCCCTGTGTTTGCTGGGGGTCGCGTCCCAAAAAACGAAACCGACGGAAGACATGCTATGTAGCCTTAATTCTTTTTAATTCCCACACAAGGCTGACTTGTCTATAATTACAAATGCGTCCACGTATTCAGATTCTTCCAAGCCAAGGAAGAAAGTGAGTTCTGGGAAGCCAGAGAAGGAACCTAGTCCTTCAGGTCTTTAATAATAGTAGTTTACTGAACACTTAGGAACACTCCAGGCACTGTTTGAAGTGCTTTGCCTGGGAGATCTTAATTAATCATCCCATAAGCTAAAGTGGGAGGTGCTATGATCAATGCCAGTTAACAGATTGGGAAACAGAGGCTCAGAGAGGTGAAGGGTCATGCCCAAGTCCAAGAGCTGATCCACAGTGGAGCAGGGATTTGAACTCGGGCCATCTGAGCAAGTTCTTGACCACCGTTCCATGGTGCCTTTGGTGGCCATCTCTATCCAGAGACATCTCATCCTCCTGGACCTCCCTGAATTGACAGCAAACTTCCTCCTTCCACCTCTGGTGGCTCCTGGCATGGAGAAAGCCTCCCTAAATATTTGCTGATTGAATGGGACATGAAAAATGGAAACCGTCTGGTCACGTGCCGTGGTCGGCAATGTCTCTCTTCCCCATCTTTTGGCAGGGGAAGCTGGAGGCTACCGGTTGCTCAGAACCCAACACATCTCACTGTAGAATCTGAGATCCATGCTGCCTTCTCCACCCCGTCTCTGTGTCCCAGATCCCACAGTCCTCAGATTCCAGTGGCCACCAGAACTAGGGTGTGGGAAGGGAAGCACCCAGAGCGCAAAATTGGAGAGGAACTCGTGCGCTTGGCCGCGCCAGGGCAGAGTCAGCCCCTGAGGGTGAGTGCCTCTTTAAATTTTGCACCCTAGGTGCCTTGCTCGCCTCCCTGTTATTTAAGAAAGAATTTTTTAAAGTAATCTAATGTGTCGAACATTTAATTCCCCAGCTGTTTTGCTATTGTTAGTAAGCAGTGCTGGATTTCCTTGAACATTTATCTTTTCTGGACATCTCTGGTCATTTCCTTAGGATGAATGTCTAGAGCCAGCACTGCTGGTTGAAATAGTAAAAGCCTTTGTAAGCTTTTTTGATACATACTATTAAAGGACTACATTTTAGGACTTGCCTACCATGAAACAGAATGTCCGTGTGTCTGCACTCTTGGACAACACTAAGTACATACTTAAAAAACAGAAACAAACAAAAACCTTGCAAATTTGATAAGTTAACAATTCTATCTCCCTTTGACTTGCTTTTCTTTCTTTTGGTGTGGTTTTGAGTGAGGCTGGACCTTTTCTTCCTTACGTATTCTATTTTTTCTATTTCTTTTTAAATAGGCTATTTATATCCTTTGCTTATTTTGCGTGAGGACATATATCTTTAACTCATAGGAGACATATATACGTACTCATTTTGTATGAAAGATATTAACTCTTTGTCGATGATGTTACAAATGTTTTTCCCACTTTGATATTTTCCTTTCAATTTTATTCATGGTGTCCCTCCAAATCCTTGAAAAATCCTGAGTCTTAGGAGTGTCTTTGTTTTTGATGATCCCCTTGGAACATACCTGAGTTTATGCTAAGACATGAGATGGTTCGGGATGGGGGCTGGTCACCAGAAAACCAAGTGTGTGATTAGAGGGGTGGGGTGGCCTCCAGACAGGGGGAGGGGCTGGAGGTGGAGTTCAATCATGTGGGCAGTGCTTCAACCAATCACATCTGCGTAGTGAAACACCAATAAAAACTCAGTTCACCAGAGCTCAGAGGAGCTTCCTGGCTGGCGTACACATCAGTATACCAGGAGGTGATGTGATGTGTCCTGATTCCATGGGGAGAAGACACAGGAGCCGCGTCCAGGACCCTCCTAGCCTCCACCCTATGTGTCTCTTCATTTGGGCGGTCCTGAATTACATCCTTTGTAATAAAGCTGTCATTGTCATATAGCATTTTCCTGAGTTCTGTGAGCCATTCTAGCAAATGATCAAATCTGATGGGGCTGTGATCACATCCAAATTTGTAGCCAGTCAGTCAGAAGTGCAGGTGGCCTGGAGAACCCCCAAAACTTGCATCTGCCATCGAGGTGAGGGCAGTCTTGGTGGGAACAATGCTCTTTTTAATTTGTAGCGTCTGTGCTAACTCCAGTGGAAAGCATCAGAATCGTAGTGCTATATGTCCGGTTGGTGTCAGAACACTGACACCACCCAAGTTCCCACTCCTCCTGGTCTAGAATCTCCCTTCCTTCCAAGTGTCTGGGTTCCTACCACATGTCGGGCTGAACATCTTCCCCCCCAACTCATACATTCTTCCAGTTTCCGCCAAGATATCACCACTGCCAGGAAGCACTCCCTAACCAGCTCAGCTCTCCCCACCTGTCCTCACCCTACTGTCCACAGTGTATCCAGCTCACCCCATGGCAGCACTTCCTGCCTCCAGGCCAAGAGCACACCCAAGGCCGAGCAGATGAGCGCCCACATCCTCCCTTGGAGGGCATGGCCTATCTAAAAATAAAGATGAAGACACCAGTAACCGGAGCTAATGTGTTTATCGGATATGCCCTGTGCCAGCCACTTGACATTCGTGATGTCATTGAAACGTCCCTTCACCTCCAGGGGTGGTCCTAGTATTATATCCATGATCAGATGGGGAAGTGCAGGCTCAGAGAGGGCATGCCTCTTGCCCTGGTCACACAGCAGCAGCCGTTGGACCCAGGAGTCAAGACAGAGCCAGAACCCACAACCTCCATGCTTCCCCAACCATCCTTTGAAATGGGATGTTTGAATGGGATATTTGAATGGGATATTATATCCATGATCAGGTGGAGAAGTGCAGGCTCAGAGAGGGCATGCTCTTGCCCTGGTCACACAGCAGCAGCCGTTGGACCCAGGAGTCAAGACAGAGCTAGTACCCACAGCCTCCATGCTTCCCCAACCATCCTTTGAAATGTTCTGCTGTGTTTAGCACCAAGCACAGACCCTACCAGTCGAAGTGGCCGTGCAGACTTACAATAGTCTGTGACGTAGAAATAGGTGGCTTCCGTCCAGGAGCCATTGCCTGCCAGGGAGGTGGCCCGAACTCGCACACTGTAATTCCCGGGTGGCAGACCACGCAGCCTGCAGCCCCGCTCCAGAGCAAAATGCCTGCGGGAGACGCAGAGGTGCAGCTCCTAGAAAACAAGGATTCCACTCAGAAATGACACGGACGGAGTTAGGCACAAACGCTGCAACGGGCAAGCGACTTTGAGACTCGAGGAATTACAGAACCTTAGCTCTATGGATAAGGCACAGACAGACAGGTTATCATTGATACACGATAACAGCCAATCTTCCTAAACCACAGCCAAGCCTGTGGCTCAGATCACGTCATTTAATTCTTATAACCACCTCATGCTTAGCCTCATGTTAGAAACAGGAAAACTGAGGCTTGGGGTGGAGGTCTGGCAAACGTTTGCTGTAAAGGGCCAGAGAGTAAATATTTTTGGCTTCAAGGGGGCCAGACGGTCACTGTCACCGACTCAACCCGGCCATCATAGCTGAAAAGCAGGCAGAGATGGATCCTGAATCCTGAATCTATAACATCCGTAAACAACTGGACGTGGCTGTGTGCCCACAAGACACGGTGGACGCTGAAAGCTGAACTGCATAGAAATGTACACACGTCAAGAGATGCTATTCTCCTTCGGATTCTTTTCAACCATTTGAAGATGTGGAAGTGATTCTTAGCTCACGAGCTGCACAAAAACAGGTTTTACATAAATAGCTTGCCCTCCCCTGATTGGGGAGCTGAAATGATTTGTCCCAGATCTCATAGCTGGTAAGTGGCAGGGAAGCCCTTGAACCCAGAACCGTCTGGCTCCAAACCTCTCCTTGAAACCACCATGGGGCATTTTCACCAGGACTCCAGAAGGTAAGGAAAAAAGGGACCCAGATCACCTAAATCACCTAAGAACCAACCGGTTACATGGGCTTAATGTCTTAAGGACAAATTTTAAAACACCTTCCTTGCCTTTTGATTTATTTTACCACCATTAAAAGAGTTGGGATCTACTTAAATGTCTGGCAAGAAGAGAGGAGATAAGTAAAGCATACATGCCCCAGCAATAAACATGTAAAAAGAAAGAAACCCAGAGCTTATTAGGAAAGGCGTGAGGCTTACTGGGAAATAGGACCACGAAACCTGCAAACGTCGGCCAAATTTTGAAAACTTTCCAAAACAGCTCCAGGCTAATAGTGCATGCAGAGAACTGGACTGGAAAATTTCAGGAAGGAGTGGAGACAGAGAGAGAAACATAAAAACTCCCGTGCTTATCATGTGACAATAACAGCAAGAAAACAGATCGGGCTGGCGGCAGGGGTGGGGAAGTCTAGTCCAAAGGTTCTTCCAAGTAAAATGAGTCACCAAGTGGAAAGGGACAAATAAGCAAATATAGAAACGAAAGGTAGCTGCTATCCGGGATAAAGGGGAAATACATCCTATAGGGCTGGCCATGTACCTCGAGGGGTGGGCATGGAGAAGGGAGCATGTTGGAAGGAACTAGAGGCAGCTCTCTCCATAGACACCAAAAAAGCAAAACAAAAAAGAAGCAAATCTGATGAAGAGTGACGAAGCCAATTATAGAAGTTTGTGCAAACAAGAGAAAAAAAAAAAACAGCTAAAACTGCAAAAACGTACTGAAGCAAAGGATATAAGTGCACAAAAACTGAAAACCGATGCTCTTTCCAGGATGGGGGTGTTCCCTGGTACCAGGATCCCCCAAGGTGGGAAGGGAAGTGGTGAGGGGAAAAATGACTCTAATGCAAGGTTCAAGGAGGGGCAGAATCAAAAACAATGCAGCTAGAGGTGATTTTGGCTGTTAAACTAGCAAATAAGGGGGGGAAATGACCTCCCACCAAATGCTGGAGAGAATTTTGTAAAACTAGCAAAATCATATCCCAACAGCACAAACGGTATAAAAATAGGTTTTTTATATTACTTTTTACTTTACCAAAGCGATGCTAGACAATTATGGAAAATGGAGATAATCGCCCAGTTTTGCTTATAAGTTTTTTTTTTTCTTTTAACGTATTGTAACCTCTCACTCCTAATTTTCCCTCTATCCCCCTGTTCGCCTAAAGAGCAAATAGGGCTCGTCTGTCTAGGATCAGGGTCCATGCAGGTCCCAGGGCTATGCAGGGCAGAGGTTATGGTGGAGATTGGTGGTGAGAATTCCTACTGGCAACACCTGGGCTCCAGGAACGAGAGAGGCAGGCCAGTGAAGGCGGCTGCGAGAAGTTAGGGTTGGGTCCAATGCCAGTAGGGTAACAACTGTCCCAGTTTACCCAGATTATCTCGGGATGCAGGACTTCAATGCTCAAACCTGGGAAATTCCAGGCAAATGGGGATGAGTTGGCCTCAGCAGCAGAGACCTGTCTCCATGGAGACAGAAGGCAGATTAGTGATGGCCAGGGGCTGGAGGAGGAGGGAGCAGGGAAGATTGGGGGTTGATGGCTAAGGAGGTGGGCTTTCTTTGCTGGGTGACGAAAATATTCTGAAATTGTGGTGATGGTTGCACAACGGTGACTGTATTAAAAATCATTGAATTGTACGTGTTAAATGGGTATATTTTATGGTACGTGAAGGTACCTCAATTAAGCTGTTATTTTAAAACCCTCATGCCTGAGCCAATCAGCACACAGCACCGTCATGGTCATACGATTGGGTGTCACGTGACCTCAGCATGGCTGGAAATGCCGGGACACAGACTCTCTCTCCCTCTAGGCTTGGCACTGAGAGGATATGAAGATTGGAACCACTAAAATCACAGGACGATCAGGAGCTGCTGGGATCACGGCAAGGACCCCTTGAGGTGCAACAGATCCAAAGGAATTCTGGATCCAGCTGTGCCTGATCTCCTTCGACTGTTCAGTTATGGGAGCTAATAAGCTTCCCTTTTGTCATAAGCTACTTTGGATGGGGTGGGGGGGTGTTTCTTGGCTGCTGGTGGAAGATGAAGAATAACAGCTTGGAAGATCTGACATCCAGAGCCTGTAATCTCAACCTCTACATTATACTGGACAATGGTCACCCCCAACATCATTGTAAAGGGCTGTACATCCACGAGTTTTGTGGATATACCATCCTCTATGTAGCCATTCTCCAATGGACAGGTATCTAGTGGCTTGTACTTTTTGCTAGTGGTGAAAATCTTACGCAGAAAGCTTTACCACCACCCCAAATTTGAATTATTTCCTTAGAACAGGGATTGGGATAAGACATTAAATCAACTCTGCAATAACGGCTCCCTATGAATCATGCCTCTCTTTATACACCCCTGAGGGATCCCCTCCTATACTGATGCTGGGCTTGGCCACTGGACTCACGCTGGTGCACAGTTTTCCTTGTTTCTTTTGACAACGCTCTGCAGGACATATAAAAACAGGCCGAGGGTCAGATTTGGTCCACAGATGATAGTTTGCAGATTTCAGTTCTAAATCACCATCAAAGCTGAATATTTGGACATCAAGAGATGTGGTCCCAGGAAGGATCAACAGAGAGAGGTCCATCTGTCCTCTCTGGCTTGCGGAAGCCAAGCTCTGCCCACCTGGTTACAGGATGACTCTCCCTCAAAGTTCCAAGAAGTCGGACAGTTTTGCTGCAATTTCTGTTAGGGGTGGGCAAACTAGGGCCCGCAGGCTGAATCCGGTCCACTGCTTGATTTTGTAAATAAAGTTTTATTAGCACACAACTACTCCCATTCATTGTTGTATTGTCTGTGTCTGCTTTGGAGCTCTAACAGCAGAGTTGAGCAGTTGATCCAAGACTGTATGGTTCCCAAAGCTGAAAATATTAACTCCCTGGCCCTTTATAGAAAATGACCTCTGATCCACCTAATCACCCTTAATTACCGACGTCAGGCACCAGAGCCCAAGGATCTGGGTTTGAGTGTTGGGTGTATGACCTTGAGAAAGTCTCTTCAGCTCCTCAAATTTCCATTCTCTCAGCCATAAATGGAGACACTAGCAGATTTTCCCTTAGAGGGTCATTGTGAGGTATAAATGGATCATTGCAAAGGGCTCAACTGATGGCAGGGTACACCCTCCGGGTCAAACTCAGGTAGGTAACTTGACATCTGCCTGAAGTCACCCAGTAAAGGGGAGAAATATCCTTAATCAGGTCCACGCCCCAGCAGTGCCTCTCTTGACAGGTGTAGACCCCAAGCCCTTTCTGGGGATAGAGACCTGCCCCACAGTGGTTACAGGCTTAAGAGTAGGGACCAGCGAATCCCAGCCTGCTTGCTGCCTGTTTTTGCAAATAAAGTTTTATTGGGACACAACCATACCCCTTCATTTACGTATTGTCTACACGGCAGCTTACACAATGCAAAGGCAGAGTTGAGTATTTGCATCAGACACCATCTCACCACAAAGCCAAACGTGTTTCCTATCTGGCCCTTTACAGAAAAGAATTGCCGACCCCTGGATTAGAACATCAGAGAGTCTTGGGTTTGAATCCTGACTCTATTCTTATAAACCTGGGATGCCTCATGTTTAAATTCTGGATGCTGCAGTCAGTACCAAGCTCATCTGGGTTATTCTGAGTGTGTATTGCACTTCATTGGTCCCGAGAGACATATTATTTTCACATTTTGACATTTCTGACCCATCTCCCTGGAAAGTCACATATCAAGGCTTTGAGTCCTCATGACAAAGCACCTAATGAGAGAAGCACTAGAGCCAGCATTTAAGAAGAAGAAGGAGGTACATCCCCAGGCGTCAAGGATCTTACCTCTTCACCGTATCGTCGGTAACTCACTTCGTACAGCACGATCAGACCGTTGGGTTCCTTGGGCTCCTGCCACATCAAGTGAACGACGTTGTTCTCGAAGATTTCGTGGGTCACGGGGCCAACAATATCATCTGCCTTGGCTGTAAGGGGCAGTGGTTAGAGGCAGGGACCCGCTCCCTGGATCAAATCCCACCTCCACCACTTAGCAGCTGAGTGACCTTAAACTGGGTACGTAACTTTCTTGTGTGCCATTTCCCATATTGGAGAATGGACATATAGAGCTCGTCTCATGGGATTCTCTACATATTTATGTCTGTCTGTCTATCAATCGATTGATCTATGTCACATCCTGTTGAAATGGAGCAGGGGCCCTATGGTCTGTGTCCCCCATGTCCTCCGCCTGCCTTTCGTCTCTGGAAAAACTGTAGCCAAAGAATAAGTTTAATCAGAGAAGGGAGAAAATGCAGAAACAAAGGAAAACAGTCAAAGGAGACCAAATAATAATAATTTAGTCATTAAGCAAAGTCAGGTACCTTGAGTTCCTTCTCAAGGGCTATAGATAATATTCTGAGCCCTATCTTGTGAGCTGTCTTATAGATACTGAAACCCTCGCCAGGTGGACACGTTAACTACATGATGACCAGACTGTACCCATGACATAAGCCGCCACAATTCCAAGAATTGGCCTCAAAGTAATGGAAACAAACCAACCCTGGAACTAAAGACTAACCATACTTAAAACAATCAAGATGACGCTGGTCAGACCACTGATGACCAATTTCAAGATGACTGTCAGAGCTGACTGTGCTGTTTCTGCATGTAGCCCCCTCCCTCCGTCTAGAAAAGCTCTTGCCTACTGACTGTCGTTGGGAGGGAGTTGGCCTTTGGACAAGTGTCTGCCCTCCCCTCACCCCCTAGTTGCCACCATCCAAAATAAAGCAAATTTTCCTTTCCACCAACCTTGCCCCTTTATTGGCTTTTGAGCAGGAAGCAGCCGGACCCCACTTTCAGTTACACTGTTGGTTCTGTTTCTCTGGAGAACCCTAATACACTGTATAAGTATTCCTTAATTTTACTTTATTTTTCTTATGGCCCGTGTGTACTTTCTAAAGTTTATATAATGGCTATGATGACTCATATAATTACAAAATAATATAGGTTAACATGGATGGACCTTGAGGGCATTATGTTAAGTGAAAAAAGCCAGACAGAGAAAGACTCATAGTGTATGATCTAACTTATATGTGGATGATAAAAAAGCTGAACTCATAGAAACAGAGAGTAGAATGGTGGTTCCCAGGGGCGGGGGGGGGTGGTGAGGGAAACGGGGGGATGTTGGTCAAAGGGTACAAACTTCCACTGATAAGCTGAATAAGTTCTGAGGATCTAATGTACAGCATGGTGGTTATAGTTAACAATATTCTGTTGTATACTTGAAAGCTGCTAAGAGAGTAGATCTTAAATGTTCTCACCACAGAAAAGAAATGGTACTTATGTGCCCTGACGGAGATGTTAGCTAACGCTACGGCGAGAATGCTTTTGCAATATGTAAGTGTAGCAAACCGACACATTGTACGCCTTAACTTTACACAATGTTATACATCAAGTACATCTCAATAAAGCTGGGGGAAAATGAAAAATGATGGAGGCGAATAAGTTAAAATCACGTATACGCTGCCTAGAGGGTGGAAGGCTTTTCCTTGGTCAGCCTGGGGCTCTTGGCCCCACGATGTGAGCTGACCCACCTTCGGGCATGGTCCTGGCACTGACATAGGCAGCCACGCTGCACCTCTCCTCGGGGGAATCCTGGTTGCAAGCCTGCAGCTCAATGCGATAGCCAGTAAAGTGACGCAGGCCAGAGATGACCAGAGACTCCTTGTTCACCACTTTCTCGAATGGTCTGTGCTCCTCTGAGCTCGTAGGTGCGCTGGTTGAGGACGTATTGGGGAATCCCGGAATGGTGGGCACGGCCGCTGTCACATTCCCCACATCACCAAGGGCCCTGCGTTTCCTCGACGGCCTGTCACGACAGTAGGACACACCCGGTCAGGCAATCACCATCTTTTAAAAAACGTTGCCGGAGAATAAAAGGCTTAAACCAAAGACTGCGGTGCAGTGAGATTCCAGGGGGAGTGTGGATTACAGTGTTAATTTCCAGGAATTACAACCCAGAGCAGTTTTCAGGATGCCCTCATAGGCATCATGTCAGGCAGGTGCACCCCAAGAGGGGAGTAGGGGGGGAAAGGGCTCCAGGACCATCCGTAGGAGACACACCAATATTCCCCTCAACATGCTTGATTTCAGATTCTCATTTTGCAGGTTAATAGCCCAGCCAGGGTCAGTGTTAAAAATAGGATGCCGAAAGCGTGTAAGAGTCTAGCTTTTCAGGAAGCCCTGCAAGTGGTCCAAGCTACTTGACAACATCACCAGTTTCATCAGGAGAAATGCTTCTGGTCCTATGACCCTTTAGGACACCTGCATAATCTAAGTGATTATACTTCAGTTCTTGGGAAAAGAATCTTATCACTCAGGTTGCTAACGGTAACTCAAAAAATGTCTGCGATTGGCACATTTTCCCCCTTAAAAAGATAGATGAAGAAAAATGTTAATAGCCTAAAAAATATATAAATCCAAAAAAACGGTATCAAGAAAGTTTGAATTTACTCATTATTCTGCTGGCCACTGTGTCCTTTGGGCAATTTTTTTATTATGTGTGGGTATGATGGGGACCAAGCTAGTTTTATAATCCACTTTGCTCACTTGTATTAGAAGCATTCTCAAATATTTCCCTGAAAACATAGTGTTTGAAGTAGGACAGAATTTACATTTTTTCTTTTTCAATGTAAAGGTTCTCCCTCCTCGTTATGAAAGTACCACGTGCTCATTGCAGAAAACCTGGAAAACTGTATACTATTCCATTTCATACGTGAGCCATAATTTACTTAGTCATCTTATTTTTTAATGTAAGCATATTCTTAATTTTTTGTTATTATAGATATTAATTTGATCATCATCTGATTGTCTTATTAGTTCCTAGAAGTAGATTCTGAGAAGAGCAATCACTAGGTTATGCCTCTTTGCACGTATGGCTAAACTTCTATCCTCCAGACCCTTTGTACTGACTGTGGTCTCACCAGTAACGCATGAAACTACACATCAGGATAATCTTGGCAACGTTGAGGGTTAAAAGGAATTTTTGTTTTGTTTTGATTTTTCTTTTTCAGATTTTCAACCTCAGGAAAGAAATTTTTTAAGCATTACTCTACTGCTTTATTTGCACCTCTGTGTCCTGCTGAATGTAAAGTCTTCTGTCCTTCATTGATTCTTTTGTGTTTCACTAAGGATTTGTCCACCCTTTGCCCATCCTTTCTATGAAGTTCTAGGGCCTTCCTCATTCCTATTCCTGAGCTGTTCATTCACAAAGGACATTAATCCTTTATCGATTCACCCTGGTTTGCTGTGTACCAGTGAGTTTTCTTGAAATGATTTGAAAGAATCTTTCACATTTATCTACGTAAGTTTATATCTCAGCAATTTAAATAATTTTTTTTCCTTTACAGCTAATTTTAGATGGGATTACTAAGGTTTTAGGGCAATCATGAAAGGGACCTTTCCCCTGATTTATGTTTTAATTGTTGCTAGTATATCTACTGCATTTTTGTTTCTTTCTATTGTACCTACTTTCCCAAACTCTCATTCTAAGAGTCTCAGGGTTGATTTTCTTAGGTTTTCAAGGAACATACTTGAAAAAGGGTCAGCAAACTTTTCCCATACGTGCTAGATAGTAAATATTTAGGGTTTTGCGGGACACGTGATTTTTGTCACAACTATTCAACTTCCAGTGGCTTTCAAGCCATGGCAGCTTGAAAACAGCCCCTGACACAATGTAGACAAATGGGCGTGGCTACATTCCGATAAAACTCATTGACAAAAACAGGTAGTCTGCTTACCCTTGCACTAGAATACCTGAAAATATCAATGATTTTATTTCCCACAATCCATTCCTTACAATTCTAATTTCTGTATTACTGCATTGGCTAGATACCCAGAGAAATGTTCCTTAGTAATGATGAGATTGGCTTCCTTCCAAAGCTAACAGGAATAGTTTTAAGAAAGATGTTAGCTCAGCTGTTGGTTTCATCTAGGTAATATTTATCTTGTTGCAGAAGTTTTCTATTCCTAGTTTTATAAAAGGCCTCTCCCCCTCCCTTTCTCTAAATTAATAATTTTTAATAAATGTTATTGAATGAAATTATTGTGATTTTCCTCACTGGACCTCTTAATGAATTAGATTCTATTAGCAGAATGCCTGATCTTGAACCATCCTTGCATTGTGAGATAAATGATATTGCCAGCACAGTGTTTTATTTAGGACATGTGGATCTAAAATCCCATATTAGCTGGTTCTGGGTTTTCTTTCAACATAGCATCTTTGTCAGGTTCTGCTAAGGGGTTCTATGTTAGTTTTATCAAATGAACTGGGAAGATTTTCCATAGATTTCTATGCTCTGGAAAAGTTTCTGTATTACAGAAAATAGTTGCTCTTTGAGAGTGTGAAAGAACTCAACTAGAAAACTCTCCAAGCCTGAGGTCTTGTTTTTTTTTTTTTTTTGAAGAAATTAATTGACACTTTTTTTTAAAGTCTTTTCCCAACGTTATTAGGATATCTTTCTGCTGCTTCTTGCATTAGCTTGGACAAGTTAAAATTTCTCAACTCTCTGAAAGTTTCAAATCTAATAGCTCATGATTATCCATAGACTGCAACATAGTAAAATCTTTGTCAGACTTCAGTTTTACATCACCTTCTTCTAGTTATTTGTGGGTATCTCCCTTTGATTACATTTACCACAAGTTAAGCTATATTGATTTTCCCCTCCCTTCCTATATATCTTACATTTTAAAGCTTTTTCTTAATTTAAGTCTACTAATTTGCAACAAAGTCCAGCTTTGGCAATATTCTACAAGTGAAGGTATGTGATGTTCACGTCTCCGTTATTTTCCAAACGGTTTTTAATGAAAGTTTCCATTTCGACTTTCACCCAACAGAAGTCTAAGTGATCCACTTTTAAGCACCAGGAAGTAGAGTTTTCTGGTCAATCATTTGAAGTTTACCTTTAGTTTTTATTGCGCTGTAGTCAGAAATCAAACCCTACTTTGGGAGGACTCACTAAGATTTTCTTTGTGGTCTTTTTGTGTGAAAAGACCAATGACATTCTTGAATGGAAACCAAAGCTATTAAACCAAAGATGCACGCATATTAGCAAGGTTCAGAACATTTCTGTGCGAGCACAGATGGGTCTTCCAAATAGGACAGAGACACTGGGGCCTCGTGAATAACCACTGAGAAGTTGATATCTGAACAAAGGGAAACATAAATGGCCTCAAACAGGCTAACTATGCATACACCAGAAGGATTATGCCCAAAAAGACCACGTGGTCATGAAAGACACCCCCATGACAAAGCATCAACTGACTTCTCTCTCTCCCTACATACACAGCACTTTATTATCCCACAGTCTCACAGTAGACCAGTGGTTCCCAACCAGGAGTGACTCTGCTCATGGTCCTACCACCAAGGGGACATTTGGCCTGTCTGGAGACAGCTTTGGTCGTCACTATTTGGGGTATGGTGTGACACTGGCTTCAAAGCGGTAGAGACCAAGGATACAGCGCATGATTCTACAATACACGGGGCAGTCCCCACAACTGAGAACGATCTGGCCCCAAATGTCAAAAGGTCTGACATTGATAAACTCTCGTCTGGATCAAGGCCTCAAATTTCTAGACCTTTCTTTACTACAGGTTATATTCCTAATGACCACTAGAGGGCAGATCGGGACCGCACACGGCCTAAAAATAAATAAATAAACCCTCTGCTGGAAGAATAAAGTCCCTCCGCATGGCCCCTACCCTGTCTTTCCAGTCTCTCCTGTTCTTCCCAAGAGTCCAGGATTCTTTCCACCGACTTGCCTTTCCCCAAGTTCCCTCTGCCTGTACTCTCCTCCAGGACACGCCCCCTGCTTAATTCTTTTTTTCTTTTCTTTTCTTTTCTTTCTTTCTTTTTTTTTTAATATTGAAGCATAGTTGATTCTTTAAGACACACGTCAAAGGCGAGCACCCTTGACTAGCCTCAGTGGCATTGAGGGACTCGGCACACCTGTGCTCACTCACACCTGTCATCCCGCCCTTGTCACCCCCAATAAAAATGTTCCGCTCCCGGATCAGCCTTCCCCACTACCTGCCGCTAACTCTGGGCACCGGGCACAGTTCTGCAGCTAGATAAATAAATGTGTAGTTAGTAAATGCATGGAGGAAAAGATGGGCGGCACCTAGGAGGTGCCCAGAAAGTACGTCCTCGATTCTATGTTTTAGTAAGAGTGTGTTAGTTAGGATTTTTCCCCCCACATTCACGCCCAGATCCCATTTCAGGGTGAAGGCACTTAACGTGTGAATTTGTGAAGCGCCTGGTCGCGGCAGAGCAGAGCGGTGCATGCGTCAAACCACAGAAGCCCCCTGGGGTCTCAAAGGGGCACAACATGCTTCCTGACCCGTTGGCCCACTGGCCCCGCGCTGTGTAGCCACCACGGGCCACGCCTACGTCCCACAGGTGAGTCGTACCTAGTGTCCTCGGCAACAGGGCCTGAAGAGGATTTTCTGTGAAAACAAAACCAGCCGCTTTGAGGACAGCCCTGGACCATGGACCACTTGTTCCCATCACTTGAACCACACCTTCCCCAGCAGATGCGGAGAACACAGCCAGGGGCTGGGGGGCAGGGGGGAAGCAGAGAAAACACCTCGCAGAGACCTGGTCATCTGGGATTCCCGTGGGATGTCAAACTTAACACCACTTTTAAACCTCACAACTGACTCAGCCATTATCCTAAAGTTTGGCAGTGTTTTAACAGGTAAAACAGTAACTACCTCCAGGCCTGGGCTGTGTCATTTAGTGGTCTTTTGGACTCAGGGTCAGATAAGAATGCAAGAAAGAGAAAAGAAGAAATGTTATATATTGATGGTTCTGGGGAAACCTCTCCCAGGAGCATTGCTGGGCCTTTGAAGAGACGCATTTTAGAATCTTGTTTTATCCTGATGTAAATGTGGGGGTGGGGGGGTGTCGATATACTTTGGAAATGGCCAATTGTATTGGACATTTCTGAGTAGCCTTCTGGTGAAGTCCATGGCGGGAGGGGGAGATCAAGTGTGGAGAGGGAGGGGCAGCTGAAAGCCCTCAGCACACATTTGATTAAAAACCTGGGCAGGGCTTCCCTGGTGGCGCAGTGGTTGGGAGTCCGCCTGCCGATGCAGGGGGCGCGGGTTCGTGCCCCAGTCCGGGAGGGTCCCACATGCCGCGGAGCGGCTGGGCCTGTGAGCCATGGCCGCTGAGCCTGCGCGTCCGGAGCCTGTGCTCCGCGGCCGGAGAGCGGCCCGCGTACCACAAACAAACAAACAAACAAAAAACCCTGGGCAGAGTCATTCATAAGCAAAAAACAAACAAAACCACAGGCTTTGGACCCCTAAAAAGGAGATGGCAAGTGCTTCAGTGGGTTACTGTAAAAATTCATGAACTCATAAGATGCAGTGCTACTGCCATCTAGTGGGTGGAGGCCAGGGACGCTGCTCAACATCCTACAACGCACAGGATGGTCCCACCCCAGAGAATGATCTGACTCCAAATGTCAATAGCGCCAAGGCTGAGAATCCCCATATCACTCATATAATCTCACAATCCTAAAAAGCAGGAACTACTTTTCTCTCCACTCCTCAGATGAATAAACTGAGGAACCGAGAGAGGTAAACTAACCCGCGACCCACGGAAATTTGCATTCTACCTAAGTGTCTCTGCTTGCAGGAAAGGTAAAGCAGTATGAAAAAAACAGAATCATTTTTAAGGCAAGCCCTCTCTGTAGATCAGATGTACATCAGCAAGCAAGCCCCTTCACTCACTAAAGGAAAAATATTTAAATAGGAGAAGCTCCGGAGTTTTTAAGAGGTCATGGAAAGTTCTGGAAGGGTAAGAAGGTGACATAGATTTTAAAAAGAGAATGCACTGAGCTTGAGACTCCTCCACAAATCAAGCATGGGGCCAGGCAGGCACTTCTCGGTCATCTAATCTAATAATTGAATCTATCGGTTATTGATTATTATCTATAATCATCTATTAGATAATAATCAATTGTTGGGAATCTAATGGAGATCGTTTCAGAACTCAGAATGAGGCCAGAGGCTGGGGTAAAGAGTTCATGAGACATCAGAAAGAAATGTCTTCAGGGACTTCCCTGGCAGTCCAGTGGTAAAGAATCCGCTTTACAATGCAGGGGACACGGGTTCGATCCCTAGTCAGGGAACTAATCCCACATGCCGTGGCACAACGAAGCCCGTGAGCCACAACTACTGAGCTCACGCGCCTCAACTAGAGATCCCGCTTGCCACAAACTACAGAGCCCACGTGCTCTGGACCCTGTGCACCATAACTGCAGAGCCCACACGCCCTGGAGCCCGCATGCTACAACTACAGAGAAGCCCACATGCCTCAACAAAGATCCCATGTGCTGCAACTAAGACCCAGCGCAGCCAAAAATAAATGAAAGAGAGCAAAGGTTGAGTTTTTTAAAAACACCCCCCCACACACACCTTTTTTGGCGATTATTCACTCTTCCTGGTACGGTAGTTGTTGAAATCGCAAGATCTCTCCCTCCCCCCAGGGAAGTGGCTCAGCGTGGACTCTGCCCACTCTCTGCGTCTGCACTTCATCTTGTTCCGTAAATAAGGACCCCAGACCCCAAGCCAATGACAAATGCTGACCTGGGGATGAAAACGACATTGTGCAGGTAATCTTCGAATGTTTTCCTGAATGAGGACTCCTCCAACTCCTTGAGGATCTGAGAGTCGGTCTTCGGACAGGAACAGCATTCACCGGCAGACTCTTCGTACTCACTCTGATTGTGTTTCTGGGACCCCTCAGACTCGAACGGTGGAGACCAGGTCCGGGAGGGCAGCTTCAACCCTGGAGAAAGCCAGAGCGGGGCTCAAGTTCCACCCCACTACACACATACATACACGCAGAGCAAAGGGGGCCTTCTCAGAGCTGCTGGGCACAGGGGACAGAGCTCGGGGCCAGGGTCTTTGTTCAAGGTCTACTGGGAAAAATAAGATCTCTCACTGGAGGGTCCTGACAACTGAGAAGGCACCTGTGGATGTGCAGCAGGAAACTGGCAGACACCACAACCCCATAGGGCTAGATGCTGAAGGTGACGAGGTATGTCCCTGCCCTCACAGAACCTACATTCCAGTGGACGAGGTACGTGGGGGTGGGAGGAATACACAATAAACTAATAAATACATATGCCATGGGTCCGATGGTGGGGTGACAGGACAGAGGGTGTCTGGGGGGGGGGAATGTCTCTGAGAAAGTGACCACTAAGCAGTCCCCAAGGAAGTAAAAGAATGAGCCATGCACATATCTTGGTGTAAAGCAATTCAGACAGCAAAGAGTGAGTGCAAAGGCCCTGAGGTAGGAATTTCCTTGGCATGTCAGAAGACGCCAAGGACCCAGTGTAGCTGGAAGGGGATAAGGGAGAGAATGATGGGAGATGGCATTAGAAAAGGACTGGGGACCAAGTCACAGTTGAATGAATGAATCATCAATCAACCAGGTAACTATAAAGGGATAAGAGGACAGAGCAGAATTCCAATGGAATTCTAAGGGGTCAGACTTACAGACCCAGTGTTTATACTGAGCAACCAAACTTTGCAGCACAAATGAAAGAATCTACAATCCGTTCAGGAAAACGGAAGTCAGAGCAGAGCAGTGGTTCTCACCAGGGCAGGGGTGATTCAGCACTGCCCCCCACTCCCCTCTGCAGGACAACGGGCTTGGTCTGGTGACATTTTGGTGTTCACCAGGGATGCCGCTCAACATCTTACCTGACACAAGACAGCCCCCACCTCAAAGAATTATCTGGCCCCCAATGTCAACAGTGATGGATGAAAGACATGAAATTGGGGGAAGAACTTTTTCCAAGAAGCACAGAAAAGAGAATTTTTTAAAAAGGGAAAAAAGAACAACTGCTCAAGGTCATGCTCTTAAAAATACCACACTGTTTTTGTAAGTACCACAGCTGGTGTGTCTTGACCCCTGAGGTCCAGTCCCGGGGATGCCCGCTGCCTGTCACTTCTGGTACAACCTGGAGGAGGTAGGTTACTCCTTAAGGGCAAAAAGCATGCCCCTGACCCTGGGTGCCTACTCGTGTCTATTGCGCAAGGGAAATTCCATCTCTTCCTCTCCCTTTCAGTGGCTCTGCTAGACAATGAGTTCAAAGTATCTTCCTGTGAGTGGTGAGTACCCACTCGGAAGCTTTGCAAAATCCTTAAAAAATACTTCTTCTTAACGTTTATTAATAGACATGGAATCACCTGTGTGGGTTAGCTGTTAGAGGGGCTATTGATGGCATTATGGATTTAAAAAAAAAAAAAACCTTCAGATTTCCTTAGTAAAAGGTTGGGGTGGGGTCCTGATCTTTTTCTGGGGAGGAAGGGACTTTTGATCAGGCATGGACATAGCTCCTGACACCTGTCACCCCTTCTGCATGACACTTGGTGCCCCACGGATTTTCTGTGACTATATAGTGAGGTATATAGGACAGTCAAATGCATAGAGACAAAGTAGAAAGGCGGGCACCAGGGGATGGGGGAGGGGGTGGGGAGTCAGTGTTTAATGGGGACAAAGTTTGCAGTTTGGGAAAACAAGAAAGTTCTGGAGATGGACGCTGGGGACGGTTGCACAAGAGTGTGAATGTATTTAATGCCGCTGAACTGTATACTTAAAAGTAGTTCAAATGGTAAATTTTATGTTATATATATTCCACAATAAAAAGCCATATAGTTGATAAGACTGTACTGTATAAATGAAATAAACAATTCGATATCAGAGGAGAAGCTAAAAGTTCTCACCAAAGAAAGAGATAAATATGTCAGGTGATAGATGTATTAATTAACTCGATGGGAAGAATCCTTTCAAAATCTGTATGTATATAAAATCATCACAATTTACACTTTAAATATCTTGCCATTTACTTATCAAGTACACCTCAATAAAGCTGGAAAAAAAACCACTTGTGATACTAAAGGAAGCTACTACTGGGCACGGTTAGTAAATTATTGATCTTGTGTGTGTTAGAAAGCTTATTAATTTGTGTGTGTATTTGGGTTTTTTAATTGTGGCAAAATATACTTGACAAAAAAGTTACCACCCTAATCATTTTTAAGTGCACAGCTCAGTGGCATTAAGTACATTCACATTATTGTGCAACCATCCCCACTCTCCCTTTCCAGAACTTTCTCATCTTCCCAAACTGAAACTCTGTCCCCATGAAACACTCACTCCCCAGCCCCTCCCCCAGCCCCTGGCACCCACCATCCGGCTTCCTGTCTCTGTGGATTTGACTCCTCTAGGGACCTCCTAAGAGTTGCATCATACGATATCCATCCTTGGTAAGTTTATTTTTTAATTACATAAACTTTGGCATCATTACAAATAAAACCATGTCAAATTGTCATATGGTAATGAGAGATTCAGACTTCCAGAAAAAAAGTTGTTGCTCTAAAAAAGAAAGAAAGAAAGAGAAAAAGAAAACATGGCCTATCCTGATGCTGCTGGCAGTTCTAGCTGGCGGTTTCGGTTACTCACATGCAGGGCCGACAGCTGACAGCTGAGCCTATGACTTTGCTTGCTCTCAAGTTATATAAAGCATCCAAGGAGATAAATCACGTTTGCAACCCTCTGCTCAGGCGGGGGATGAGGTCACAGGCATACATATAGCACATGATCTTAGAGCTGGGACAGCGTCCAGAGATTATCTGGCCTCCCGCCCCTTCTCCCCAAAAGGAGGCAGCCAGTGACAAGCTCAGTGACTTGCCCAAAGCCCTACAGCAGGTCAGAGGAGACCTCAGGCTCCCGACCTCAGCCACGTCTCATCAGCGGCCCCAAGGTCTGAGGATACCAGTAACTCAAAACATCTAAAGAAAAATAAATACAGGCCAACCAATCAACAACAACAAGACAACTAAGGGATAAATCAGGAGCTTGGGATGAACAAACACACACTATTGTATATAAGATAGATACCAACAAGGACCTACTGTATAGCGCACTGTACCCGGTATCCTGTGATAACCTATATGAGAAAAGAATCTGAAAAAGAATGAATCTAGGTATATGTATAACTTAATCCCTTTGCTGTACACCTGAAACTAACACAACATTGTAAATCTACTATACTCCAATAAAATTTTAAAAAAATAAAAAAGAGTCTAGGAAAAAAAAAAAAAAAGAGTCTAGGGATTGGGGGAAAATACTTTATATAGACTCAAACAAAACAAAGCAACTAACGAAAAAACAAGACTTCTGTTTCTCCAGTTTGATGGGCTTTTTTAAAACCCCTTTTAAAATAATCTTAAACTAATTTATACACACTAGCTTGAGGCTTCAAATATTTTTCCCTTTTCCTGCAGATGGATGGAAGCCCATTAAGTAAATGAGATTAAAGACTGGAAAAAAATGTGTCATTAGTATAAATTTTGAATGGAAAGCCCAGGAGGGAAGAGATGATCACTCTTTGCTTTCTCTGGTCCTTACAACTTAAGGGTCTAAAATTAGGGGCGAAAATTCTTCCCTGACTTTGCCAATCACCACTCCACACATCGGCTGTGTTTCTAGCTTCGGAGGGAAGTCTTGCGTGGGTTAACACAGCTACACCCCTACCAGGGGAGGTGGATAAGGAAGGGAAGGAGGAGAAAATTCCAGAGGGAAATGATGCCAAGACATGGGGAGTGTCTGTTTTTGACAGGAGTCTTCAGAGCGTGTCCTCACGCTGTGATGTTTAGAAATGCGAACAGGCAGGCAGACCTCCTCCTCTTATTGTGTTTTTCTTACAAATCGAAAGTTTGTGGCAACCCTGCGTTGAACAAGTCTATTAGTGCCATTTTCCCAACAGCGTTTGCTCACTTCGTATGTCTGTGTCACGCTTTGGTAATTCTCACAATATTTCAAACTTCTTCATTTTTATTATATTTGTAATGGTGATCTGGGATCAGTGGTCTTGGATGTTACTATTGTAATTGGGCAATTTTTTTTTAGCAATAAAGTATTCTTTAATTAAGGTATGTGCATTGTTTGGGTTGTTATTTTTTTTAGTCTCGATTTCTTCTTTGTTAAATTTTTATTGAAATAGAGTTGATTTACAATGTTGTGTTAGTTTCAGGTGTACAGCAAACTGATTCAGTATTTTCTTTTCAGATTCTTTTCCATTATAGGTTATTACAAGATACTGAGTATAGTTCCCTGTGCTATACACTAGGTCCTTGTTGGTTACGTTACCTATTTTATATACAGCAGTATGTATATTTTTAATCATTTTTTAATTGGTGTATAATTGCTTTACAATGTTGTGTTAGCTTCCGCTGTACAATGAAGTGAATCAGCTCTATGTATATCTATATCCCCTCCCTCTTGGACCTCTCTCCCACCCTCCCCGCCATCCCACCCACCTAGGTCATCACAGGGCATGAGCTTCCTATGAGCTTCCTATCCTTCACAGCATGTTCCCACTAGCTATCTATTTAATGCATGGTAGTGTGTATATGTCAATCTTAATCTCCCAATTCATCCCACTCTCCGCTTCCCCTCTGTGTCCGCATGTCTGCTCTCTACGTCTACATCTCTATTCCTGCCCTGCAGATAGGTTCATCTGTATCATTTTTCTAGATTCCACATATAGGCCAGAAAGAGAAATACAGTAATATGTATATTTTAAGTATATTTTTTCTTAAACATAATGCTATCGCACACTTACAGTATAGTGCGGACATAACTTTTATAGGCACTGGAAACCAAAAAATTCACGTGACTCAATTTATTGCAATATTCACCTCCTTGCGGGAGTCTGGAACCGAACCCGCAGTATCTCTGAGGTCTGCCTGTATGTGTGTTTTCGTCAGAGATCAAATGGAGTGTGTGTACCCATATGCACATGCTGGGAAGTGGAAGGGGAGAGATGCTTCCCCAAAAGGAGAACAAAGTGGATCAGATGTTATACACACTACTATGTATAAAATAGATAACAAGAACCTACTGTATAGCACAGGGAACTCTACTCAACATTTTGTAATAGCCTATAAGGGAAAAGAATCTGAAAAAGAATATATATGTATAACAGAATCACTGCATTATACACCTGAAACTAACACAACAGTTTAAATCAACTATATTTCAATTTAAAAAAAAAAATTGAAAAAAAACCCGGCCCCTCCCCCGCCTCTGCCTGCACTCACCTTTGAGGCAATAATCTAATTCATACAGTTCACCGTCTTCCTCCTGTCTCTCCCAGAATACCAAGTAGTGTGTGATGTTGCCATTGGGGTCAGAGGGAGGCTTCCACTTCAGAATAATCTGAGACGAAGAATTAGACACCGAGATGGGATCCAGGGGGACAGAAGGATCTGCCAAGGAGAAAGAAGACAGGTCCACTGTGAGGAGGAGGAGGAGGGTGCAAGCCATCGGGTGGGCATGAGGGGGAAAACCCAAGTTCGAGAAATCATGAGGATGTTCTCTGCAGTGTTACTTAACATCAGAGAAAACTGGCAACATGTGGAATGCTTGCCCAGTGAAAGCATGGGTTACAAAATTACAATCCATGGGTACCACAGACTATGTAGATTTCACATTCCACCATTTTTGCAACAAACATTTACGGCAGCAGTCCCCCACCTTTTTGACACCAGGGATCAGTTTCGTTGGAGACAATTTTTCCACGGACTAGAGACGGGGATGGTTTCGGGATGATTCAAGCACATTACATTTATTGCGCACTTTATTTCTATTATCATTACATTGTAATATATAATGAAATAATTATACAACTCACCAGAATGCAGAAACAGTGGGAGCCCTGAGCTTGTTCTCCTGCAACTAGATGGTCCCATCTGGGGGTGATGGGAGACAGTGACACCCGACATGTGTTGCTTATGTCCAGTCTACTCTGTAAGATGCAGCTTAAGTGTCACTTGCCACTTACTGATAGAGTTTTGATAGAAGTCTGCAAGCAGTTGATTTATTATGGCCTCTGTGCGGTCAGACCTCTCTGCTAATGATAATCTGTATTTGCAGCCGCTCCCCAGCTCTAGCATCACTGCCTCAGCTCCACCTCAGATCATGAGGCATTAGATTCTCATAAGGAGCGTGCAACCCAGATCCCCGAGTGCACAGTTCAGAGTAGGGCTCATGCTCCTATGAGAATCTAATGCCACCGCTGACCTGGCAGGAGGCGGAGCTCAGGTGGTAATGCGAGGGATGGGGAGCGGCTGTAAATACAGATGAAGCTTTGCTCGCTCGCCGCTCACCTCCTGCTGTGCGGCCTGGTTCCTAACAGGCGGCAGACTGGTACCGGTCTGCGGCCCAGAGGTCGGGGACCCCTGATTTACAGAGCTCCAACGACGTGCCGAGCTTTCTCTGTTCTGGGCACTGAAAAGGCGCTGGGGAAAAGGAGCATCGTGGGAATAGACAAAGCCACATCTTCTAGATAACATTAGCCCCAATTGAACCCAGTCCTGGGGCAAATTTCGGCAGTGGGATACCATTCAATCTTATCCCTGAGCTGGCAGCCCATCTAACATTCCCCCCAAAAGCACCACCTTTGGGCTCCACAAAAGCCTCCCCTCAAGAACGGAGGTGGCTGAGGGAGTCGGTGAGGGGTGGGAGTGGGGGGCTCAAGGCAGAGGACACAGTGTGTACAAAAGCCTGGAAGCTGGAAGTTTCCAGAAACTATAAGTCCTGCTGGAGGTATTGCTGGAGGATACAGGATGAGAGGGCGGTAGTCAATAAAGTTGGGGCTGGTTCATAAAGTTTGGACTCGATCCTACGGGACAGGATTTCTCAACTACTGACTTGCGGGGGCTAGATAATGCTTTGCCGGGGGGGGGGCGCTGTCCTGTGCATATGATACGTTGAGCGCATCCCAGGTCCCCAACCCCGCCTCCGCAGTCATGCCAACCAAAAATATCTCCAGGTATCACCAAATGTCTCCTATCCCAGTGGTTGGAGAGGGCTTATGATTTATGAAAATACAGCTAAATTGCTATGAAATACTCGTCAAAAAATGGAGATGGGGGAAAAGGCATAGTGATGAAACAAAAACGGCAAAATATTGATCATTGTTGAAGCTGAGAGATGGTTACAAGGTGGCGGTGGGGGTAATCTTTTTTTTTTTTTTTTCCTACTTTTGTAAATATTTGAAAATTTTCCATAATGGGAAGAAGAAATGTATGTTCCCCTCTGATGTCTTGTTGCTACTGCCTCATCTTCTGAAATGATAAACCTCAGTGCCCGGCTCTTTTAGAAGCCAATAACCATGCAAGAAAAAAAAAAAAGGCATTTCATATGACATCACCAGGTCAGCCTGTTAAACGCAAGACGTCTGATTCACGCACAAATTCATATCCACAAGAAATGCTTACTAGTGGCATCTGTCTGGACATAGATGATGTCGCTCTTGGCCCCGTATGTGCGGCGTTCATCAGAAAAAGTGACCAAGGTCTTGACAAAGATGGCGTACTGGGTCCAGGGCTTGAGACCACGCATTAGCCACCCGGGGTGGTTCTGTGACTTGGGGTCGTTGGACCTCATAGGCGGGTCAATATCTACCACGGTCCAGCTGTTGGAGCCACATGCATCCTGCCCATCAAACTCCGTCACGTTCTGATAAGGGCTTTCAAGACGAAATAGGAAAAGGTGATTACCATTTCTCAACTATAGCTCTAAAGACCAAAGAGATGTGGCCGGGCGAAGTTACCTCCTATAGGCTTGCACCCTGTTCACCAGCCATCTTCTACCACAAGGAAAAAAGACACAGGAATAGTCAAAGAGAAAGGGACCGCTTCCCTTATGCCTCAGTTTCCCAACAACAATAATAACAATGATCAGGATGATGATACTAACTACCAGAGTTATTGATAAGATTACACAAGAGGATGTGTGTTGACTTCGCCACACACAACCTGACACATAGTAAATTTTGAGGGATGGGGACTTCCCTCGTGGTCCAGTGGTTAAGGATCCTCCTTCCAATGCAGAGGACACGGGTTCAATCCCTGGTTGGGGAACTAAGACCCCACATGCCGCGGGGCAACTAAGCCCACGCACTCTACAGCCTGTGGGCCACAACTAGGGAGCCTGGGCACCGCAACTAGAGAGAATCCCACGTGCCACAACTAAGACCCTATGGAGGCAAATAAATAAATAAGTAAATAAATATTTAAAAAAATATTGAGGGATGGAACAATTATTCCTATTAACACAATCACCACTTCTATCGTCTTCCTTTAAAATTTCAGCACAGTCCTATACTCAAAACGACTAGGTGTTATTGAAAGGCGACAGAATTTCAGCGTGAGATGATGAATAAACTGTGGAGAGGGATGGTGATGATGGTCACACAATGTCATGAATGTACTTAATGCCACTGAGCGGTACACTTAAATGTCATTAAGACGGTCAATTTCATGTATGTTTTACCACAATGCTTCAAATGTTGGAAAAAATACAAAATAGATAAAAAATAAACTTTAAGGCACCTACTAAGTAGACTAAGTGACTTTTTGTGGAGGATGTCTGGTGAGATGTACATATAAGAAGCAAAATGGAATATTGCCCAATCTGGACCTCCAAAAGAAACCTGCCTGCTTCAGTTTCTGGCTTTTGACAATAGGGAATGTTATTGACGTCATACACCATCAACTGGTGAGATCTATGATATTTATTCCACAAGTAAGGAGATAGAAAGGAACCTCAGAGGGGAGCCTCTGAGAACATATGCAACAAACACACCTCTTTATCCTTCTACTTACGCCTCTTTGTAGAAGAGCATGAATCCCAGGAGGTCTCGGAAGTCGGGGGGCCAATACGGCTCCCATTTCAGCAAGATCTTGTCATAAGATGTCCGAATGTAAGAAAATTTAAGTAATTCATTTTCACCTAGAAAGGTTAAAAAAAAACAAAACCAGTATCAGAATTAAATAATTTATTTCAACCCAAAGCAGATGATCCCATATTTTCAAGAGTATCCACGAGAAGGAAGATGGCAACATGCTGTTCCTCTGAGAGGTCTTATTTCCACATGCCTCTCCTGTGTTCAGAGTCAAGAACAGGTCATGCAAGTTGGCCCTGACCGCAAGTCAGGTACTTGGCCAGATGTGCTCAACCAAAGAACCACGGTCGGCGCCAATAGAAGGACAAGTGGCTAATCGCTACTGGAAAAAGGGACTTTCAAGAATAGCATTGATTCTGACACAATTCTGTCTTGCGTGTGAATTTTCATGCCCGACGTGTCAGAACACGTAACTCCAGTGCAAATGGACACATGCCAAGTGGGTTTAGGGAGCGTGCAGACCATCATACCTTGGAGTGTCAAGTCCTTGGAAGGACAATGCCTTGGACAGAGTAATTCCCTCTGCCTAGATTGCAAGCCCTCCCTTAAGCTCTACCCCTTAAGTTCCAACCTTGCTCTCTCCCTCCCCTGAATTCTCACAGCTTCTGCCATAAGGAACCAACTTCGCATGAGGGCATTACGGAAGCCTTGGCACCTCAATGCTTCAAGAGAAAACCTGTCAGAGGAGGGCAGTCAGCTGACAGTCTCCAGCTGTAGCAACTGTAGAGCCTGCTGTAGCATTCGAGCCAAGGCCATATGTAAGATAAGTGACATTCATTCATTCATTCATTCAATGTTTATGTGGCATCTTCCAGTATCAGGCACTGTGTTTAATATTTGGCAAAGAGATAACATGTATACATTCTTCCTCAGTATTTCAGAGAGCCTATCACACACATAGTTGTTTTAGTTCATTGGGGGGAAGTGACACTCCCCCGGGGGCCAGTGTGGTGTGGGAGGGGGAAGGCAGCCACGTTATCTGGTCCGTGGAAGGACAAGGGCATCACCACTTACAGGACGCCTGGTCCCCATTGGTCTTCAGGGCAATGTCGTTTCTCTCCTGGCGCCCCTTGGTTCCTGAAACTTCCTCCATCTTGTGAATTTCTGACAAGCAGAGTTTGGGATTATAGTGGAAGAAGAGTTTCCCCTGAGTGATGGTGAGGTTGTGTTTGCTCCAGTCCCACAGCTGCCTTAGGTTCTGGTTGTCCAAGGCATAGAAAGAGTAGTTCCTATGGAAACACACACATGCCTAATCATTCATCAGCTTGTCGTCTCCAACTCCAAGATGGCGGGGCCATGGCTGGAGTTGATCTTGTTCAGTGCTCCGTCCCCAGTCCTAACCACTTGCTTGACACATACTCATTACATGTTGAAAGGAGGGTTAGATGGACACGGGAAGTTGAGGAAGTCTTCAGGGCCAGGAAGGTATGTGAGATCAGTCTTGTGGGGGAGGAGGGTAAGACTGTGATGGATTGAGATATGGGTTTTGAAAAGGGGAAAGACTGAAGACACAGAGGCACGTGAACTGGGCCCAGGGAAGAGCAAAATAGCCTGTTCTGGCCAACAGGTGACAGGCAAGACCAAAGAGATGCCATGGGCCAAACCCTCTAGTATACTGCATGCCAGACCGAGACCAAGAATATGTGACCTTCCTTGGTAGGCAGAGGGGGACCACTGAAGGTTTTATAACAACTCAGTAACCCAATTAGACCTGTGCCTTAGAACTAGGAGTGGGCCACCAGTACATAATGAATGGGAAAAGGGCAGCACCTAGATCTGTGTTATCCAACACTGAAACCACCAGCCACATCTGGCTATTAAGTACCTGAAATTTGGCCATTCTGAACTGTACCAGAAGTAAAAAACCACAGATTTCAATGACTTTGCATTAGAAAAAAAAAGGATATAAAAGATCTTCTTTATAATTTTTTGTATTGAGTCCATGTCAAAATAACAGCTTCAATGTAATGGGTTCAGTAAAATACATTATTAAAATTCATTTCACCTATGTCTTTTAAAGTGTTTTAAATGTGGCTACTAGAACATTTAAAGTCTCATATGTGACCTGTATTATATTTCTGTTGGATGGCCCTGGTAGTTCTAGAACCAGCAAGAAAGTCATTGGAACGATCCAAATGAAAGGTGTGAGCTTCGGCAAAAAGATAGTTTTATGGCGAAATGATATTCCACTGTATATATATATATGTACACGTACACACACACACACACACACACACACACATATACACCACATTTCCTTTATCCATGCAACCATCAGTGGACACTTAAGTTGTTTTCATGTCTCGGCAAAAAAACCTACGTTTCTCTACAATAACTCACAAACTTCCTAATGAGCCCACAGATACAGCAGCAGGCCCACATACCCGATTTCCAAGGTCTCCCCTCGAATAAGACGTAACTTCCGGAAGAAGGAAAGTGACACGAGGGCATATGATCGGCGGATTTTCAGATACCCTGAAATTTCTTCAATGAGTCCAAGGTTGGCCTCTAGCTCAGCTGCCAGGTTGTCTAAGGAAAGGAGAGAATGAATATCCAGTGGGCTTCTACCAAAATATTTTAACCTTTCCAGAATTCCCCATAGTGAAGAGTTAACCTACAGGCTGAAAATGATTTTCACAAGCGCTGCTCAAAATACATCTACAAGGCAGAGAAGTTATGACAGAGATTGTCCTGCCTGCAAATCTGAATATATTTATTATATTAAGATGCCAACCCTTGCTCCCTCCATCACCCTGCTTTGCTTGCCTTCATAGCATGAACCACTGCCTGGGTTTACATTATACGTTAATTTGTTTATTTGCAATATGCACCACGCACGGACTTTGCCTTGTTCACTGTGAGTATTCAATAAATGTTCGCTGAATAAATAAACAGAGAAATGCCTTTTTGCCTGTGACAGAATTTCTGGAGACATGGTCCCCAGACCTGCAAAAGAGGGCATGTTGCCTGCTTGTTAAAAATGCAAATTCCTGATGTCCCAACTCCCAGCTTTGAAAATCAGAATCTCGGGGTGGGGGGTGGTAAGGCCAGGACTGAGCTGTGAACTCCAGGTTTGGAAACAGATTCCCTGCATGAGTTTCTGGACTGTTTTCCTTCTGTGCTCGCAGGGAGAGTGGATCCCAGCAGACAGCAACCCCTCCCCCTAGAGCACTCACTGCCCCCTCGGATGTTGATGATTAAGCTTCCATTGATGATGGTGCAGCCTCGGAGCTCCTGGGCAGATGTCACTGAGTCAATGGTCTTCTCGCCTTCCAGGAGGTGGCACACCTTGGGACAGGGGCCCAGGCATGGAGTACACATCAAGCTGCAGAAAGAGTGGAGAGAGAGAGAGGTCAGGGCACACAGGACCACACACACACACACACACACACACACACACACACACACACACACACAGCAGTGTGTTGCACAGGGTCCCAAGTGACCATAAGGCAGGATGCTTTACCCACAGAGCTGGTGACGTTGGGGACCGGAGAATTCTCTGTTGTGGGAGGCTGTCCAAACATGGTCCCCTGGGGGATGGAGGGGCAAATCACCCCCAGGTAAGAACAACTGCCTAAAGTGATAGGCTTGGGGTGTCTCTCCAGGGGGGCAGGTCCTACAGCATTACCCCAAGGTCAGGAGACTCATGCTTTTACTCCAAAATGATGGGGCTCCTGCCTTACCCCAGAGCGAGAGGATTCACACTGTACCCCATGGCGAATCACCTTCTACCCTGTGGAGACCGGACTCACGCCATTACATGGAACTGATGGGACTCCCGGCATTACCATGGTGACGGCAATGATGCAGAGCTGACGGGCCTTACGTAGGACCATTTTGCCACTATTCGAAAGTGGCTGAGCTGATACTGCTACCCCAGCTGGTGGAACTTAGGCTGCTGCTGCAAGGTGATGGGATGTTTGCTGTTCTGTGTGGGGTCTGACGTGACCAAACAGCTATATAGGACGTGACTCCACAACCTACGGGCTACAGCACAACCTCACATTTGATAGTGGGTAACTGGAGGCAGACTTTGGCTTTGCCTTCCTGCAGCCTGATGTCCTCAAATTTATAGCCCCCAGGAGTCCTTTGGGAATCAGCCCTCCCCTACGCAGTGCCTCTGAGGTCAGTTCTTGGCTGGTACAGCCCTCCTAGGTCCAAGCAGGACACAGGACCCAGGGCAGCCTGAGCACAATCTTCCATCCCGCTGGGAATTCAGAGGTGGGCACACCCCCAAGCCAACCCAGTGAGGGTTTTGCTAGAACTTTCTGGAAGGAAAAATTGTCTTCCTTCTGCAGTATCTAAGAGGGTATGGCTATATTGCTAGCATGGAGCAAGGGACAAGGGAGAGGCTGCTGCCTGAGACCAAAACTAACAGAGACAGAAATAAAGCTGAGGATGGAAAGAAACTGATCGTGTACATCCCTTGAGCTCCTGGATACAGCTGTACCTAAAGCGATTCCCTGAACTTTTTGGTTACAGTCATCAGTAAACTCCTTTCATCTTGCTTGAGCCAGTTTGAATTGGGGTTCTGTCGTATGAAACCTCAAGATTCCCGACTGTTACGTTCTCAAGGTCTGTGTCCTCATCTGTGAAATGGAGGCAATCTTCACGGGGCAGGTAGTGATAAGGACTGAATGATATATACCACCTAAAGCACTCGGCACATAGAAACTAAAAATCGTTGGTCCATTGCTATGATGATCACTTTTTATTAGTGGTATCATTGTTGCTACTGTTGTAAATAACAACAGTAATTGTTGTTACCACACCCCTGCATATTCGATTCTTCAGAAAGATCTTGGTCACCGGTGACCACCTAGAGGGGTGGGATAGGGAGGGTGGGAGGGAGATGCAAGAGGGAGGAGATATGGGGATATATGTATATGTATAGCTGATTCACTTTGTTATACAGCAGAAACTGACACACCATTGTAAAGCAATTATATTCCAATAAAGATGTTAAAAAAAAAAAAAGAAAGAAAATTGAAAGAACAGAAAAAAAAAAAAAGAACACATCTGGTCTTTGTTCCAGGTCCTGGTGCAGAGCTTCAAAAGCCCTTGGAATTTCCTGAGTTATAGGAACATCTTTGTTGTGCTAATGAGGTGACTTGTAGGGGCTGGTCACCAGAAAGACCAAATATGTGATTTGGAGGGTTGCATCAACCACTTGACCTCCAGAGAGAGAAGCGGGGCTGGAGATGGAGTTCAAACCCACGGCCAATGATTCAACCAATCACACCTATGTAGTAAAACCCAGAGGAAAACTCTGGACACCAACTCAGTCCATTTTTCTGGCTGGTGAACACACAGCTATGCTGGAAGGGTGATATCTCTGATTCCATGAGGGGATAGGAGTCCTGCGTCTGGAACTCTCCCAGCCTCTGTACATCCATAATAATAAGGCTGTAATTGCAATTGTAAGCCTGACATGAAGCTTTCTGACTGCTGAGGCATCTGTTTCAAAAGACATCTGTCAGGCTTCCCTGGTGGCGCAGTGGTTGAGAGTCTGCCTGCCGATGCAGGGGACACGGGTTCATGCCCTGGTCCGGGAAGATCCCACATGCCACGGAGCGGCTGGGCCCGTGAGCCATGGCCGCTGAGCCTGCGCGTCCGGAGCCTGTGCTCCGCAACGGGAGAGGCCACAACAGTGAGAGGCCCACATACCGCAAAAAAAAAAAAGACATCTGTCTTGAGTAAATGTAACACCGGGTCTATGACCCAGCCACTAGCAAAACAACCAGATAAGGAATTAGGCTGCCCCCACCCATGAAGGGGGCTCTTTCAGAAAGGCTCTTTCTTTCAGAAAGCCCTGGGGAACCTAGATAACTGACCACTTGACTGACCCTGCTTCCCCCTTCCTGTGCCCTAATTCCTGCTCTTAAGCCTTAAATTCACCATAGAGTGAACCCATAAAACCCTAGACACCCCACCCTCATACCCTAATAAAAGCAGACCCCCCAAAGATTCCTCTCTCTCTCTCCCTTCCTCCCTCCCACTCTTTTTCTCCCCTCTCTCCCTCTCCCCACCCCTGCTCCCCACGACTCTACTGTGTGGCCCTCCAGGACCTGTGAGTAACAAATCTTGTTCTTCAAGGTTCCCTGATGGTTTCTCACTGAAGTGCATCCTGGGATCATAATAGGAACCTCAGAGCTGGCCCAGCCATACATAGGGGCCCCAATGGGAGAGTGTCTGTAGAGCTCGCTATGAGTGATGCATGCCCAGGTAAGCACTGCAAGCATCCCTAACCCAAGGTGCTACCATCAGTAGGCTTGGACCAACAGAATAGTATAGACTTTTTTTTTTTCAGCTCTGTGAGTTGTCCTAGCAAATTATTGAACCCAGGGGGTTTGTGGGAGCCTCAAAATTTATAGCCAGCCAATCAGAAGTGTGGGTGACCTGGGGACCCCCAAATTGTGGCTGGCATGTGAAGTAAAGTTGGTCTGATGGAGAACCAAGGCTTTAAGAGCAGCTGGGGTGGAAACAGAATAATGACCAAACGTTTGGGTTCTTTTGTTGGTTCTACAAATATTCACTGAGCATTTATCATGGGATAGATGATGCTCTAAGCCAAAGGCAAGCAAACTACAGCCCACAGGCCAACTCCAGCTGGCCACTGCTTGTGGTAAATAGAGCTATATTGGAACACACCCACAACCACTGGTTTGACCATCATCAATGGCTGCTATCACTCTATAAGGCCAGAGTAGAGTAGCTGCAACCGTACAGACCTCAGAGCTGAAAATATTTACTATCTGGCCCTTTGCCAATGGCAGTTATAAACCACAGGCGCACAGAAGTGAACAAACAACCTACTTTCCCTGTGGGAAATCCACACGTTCTTTCCAGCCCTTCCCACCAAGAAGTGGAGTCTGCCTTCTCATCCATGGAATCTGGGCTTGGCCATATGAATTGCTTTGGCCAATGGGAGGTTAGCAAATGTGATACAGCAGTGGCTTAAGAAGTGCTTACCCAGTAAAGCATGCCCTTCCTGGCTACACATGGAGAGAGGTCCCAACTGCCCATGCAGGATATGAGAGGTTAGCTTGTACCATCTCATCAGAGCTCACCCAGCCCTCCAGTCAATGCACAGACTCCTTAGAAATCATACATGAGTGTTGTTTTAAGTCACTAAGTGCTGGGGTGGTTTGTTACACAGCATAAGCTAGCTGATACACTTGTGAAGCGTACGGTCTCGTTGGGGAAAATTAATAAATTGACAATTAAAATATCAGCTAGTGGTAAATAGCATGAAAAGAGTTAAAATGGAGTGTTGTGCCCAAGAGCAACCAGATGGCTAGTTCAGAAAGAAGGTCATACAGGGAAGGAGTCTCAAAAGAAGTGACGTTTAAGCCTGTGACCTGGATGACAAGGAGAAACCAGCCATGCGAAGATCAAGAGGCAGAGAATTCTCCACACCCTTAACATGCACCCCAAATATCTAATCCTCCTCATCTCACTAAAGAGCACCCCAACAGGTATCTGGGAACGACCATAGATGGTGACGCCTCTTAATGAACCTACATGGGTTCCCAGACCTCTGCTCTAATAATATCAAGAACTAATTCCCAGGGACTTCCCTGGCGGTCCAGTGGTTGGGACTCCACGCTCCCAGTGCAGGGGGACTGGGTTTGATCCCTCGTCAAGGAACTAGATCCCGCATGATGCAACTAAAAGAGCCGCATGCCACAGCGAAGATCCCGTGTGCCGCAACTGAAGGATCCCGCATGCCACAACTAAGACCCAGTGCAGCCAAATAAGTAAATAAATAAATACATATTAAAAGAAAAAAAAAAGAACTAGTTCCCAGATAAGCCAAAAGAATGGAAGAAAACATATCTGGCCCTTTTTAATAACAAACCACATTAGAAAACACGACAGCACCGAAGTCTTTCACAAAATAAAATAAAAGCTTCAGAAGGAACACAAATTTTTTTTTAACCTACAAAGTAAAATACTGCCATGATGGGTCATAATTAACATCCCTCACTATCCCCTCTTTCACTCAGTAAACGTCCCAAGCATCACAGGACAAGCTGTCAATTTCCTGGGGCTTCAATCCTGGGGTCACCGGCATCAGCAAAACATCAAAGGAAGCTGTTCTATTTTTCAGATCTTTGTTATGATCCAAAAAAAAAAAAAAAACAAAAACTTTAAAGCCAACGTCTTTTAGTGGAAGATGTTAATATCCATGCTTTATCTCAAACGTGAAAAAAAAAACAAATAAATCAAGAGGAATATGATAATTTTCCCAATCTTACTGATAAACTGGCCCCAAAGAAGAAAAAATAGCTCTGTCTGGCATGCAAAGGTGATTTATAGAAGCCTATTTTTGGTCAACAAAGCCACTTGATAGGTTTTATCAAAAATGAGTAAAACAAAACATACTGTACTTGCAGGTTTCACAAACACTCAAAGAGAGGCTCCTAAGAACCGGAATAAAGATTGTTTTCCTTCCCACCCTCCCCACTCAGGGAAATAAAATTTCCCACCAGAACCTGCTCACTTGGCTCATTTTCAAGTCTGAAGAGGAAGGTTTTTTACGTATGCAGGTCAGCTCAAGGCCCTTAGACGTACGTCTGTTTCTGATTTGTTTTTGTGTTGTTTTGTGGGTTGGTTTGTTTTTTTCAGACCCTCAACATAAAAATCAGGAAACAGATTTTTAAAACTCAGTTACAGCCCTGAGACACCAAAATAGCTCATCTGAGACGCTAACAGCATGAACAAAAAGTCTGAGATGTGGGTAGGAAATCTGACTCACCGTCGGGGAGAGAAAACCTTGCTTTTTCTCACCTAAATAGTAGGAAATGGTTTGATGGCATTGTCCTTCAAAAGACAACAAAGCCTTGAGAACAATCTAGAATTGAGTCCTTCTTCCTGGCACTCCAGGTTAATCTCAGGACACCACCCAGATCCAGCTTGGAGAAAACATTGAAAACATCTGAGTTCTGATCTTGATTGTGAGAATCAGGCAGCTACATCAGTGGGAACAATCGGACCATCTAAAGGGCTGTATACAAAACCAAAACTTCTATTTTCTTTTTTTTTTTAATTGTATTTATTTGTTGTTTCTGGCTGCGTTGGGTCTTTGTTGGTGCACACGGGCTTTTCTCTGGTTGCGGTGAGCGGGCGCTACTCTTCGTTGTGGTGCGCGGGCTTCTCTTTGCGGTGGCTTCTCTTGCTGCGGAGCACGGGCTCTAGGCACACGGGCTTCAGTAACTGTGGCACGCGGGCTTCAGTAGTTGTGGCTCGCGGGCTCAGTAGTGGTGGCTCACGGGCTCTAGAGCGCAGGCTCAGTAGTTGTGGCGCACGGGCTTAGCTGCTCCGCGGCCTGTGGGATCTTCCCGGACCAGGGCTCGAACCCGTGTGCCCTGCATTGGCAGGCGGATTCTCAACCACTGCGCCACCAGGGAAGCCCAAGACTTCTATTTTCAATGCTAAGCATAGAAAGCTTTACATTTTCGGTATGCAAGATGCAGAAAATATTTACCCTCTGGCCCTTTGCAAGAGAAAGTTTGTTGACTCCTGTTCCAAAGGCCAGCACCAAAACCAGGAAGCAGGGATGGCATCCGAGAGACCCACGCGTGTCACTAATCACCAGTAGCTTCCTCACTCACAGTCAATTAACTCTAGTTTTCCACACAGTTTTAATAGGCAGCATCACCAACACCAACCCCATGCCCCTTCCCCTCTTTACCACCTGCCCCCAACCCCGGAACCCGTACCCAGGACTCACTTGCTGGAATTCATCGTGTACCCGGAGGGGCACTCAGGGATGCACTTGTTATTGTGAATGACATACTGGTGGCAGCCCTGCCTCCGAGAGTTCTTGCATTTGTTGTGCAGGTCCTGGCAGAAGCTGAAGTTCACACAGCGCCAGTCTTGGAAGTGGTAGTAGGGGGGCGGGCAGGTCTCCACGCACCTGCCATCCAGGTAGAAGTTGCGACAGGCCACACACTTGGTGGGGTCGTCAGGCTCAGAGCAGTTGCCCAAGCACTCACTGTGGCAACAGAGACCCTCAGCGGTGCAGCCGTGAGACTTACAGATGGTCGGACACACTGGAGAGAGAAAGAAAACAGCTGGTCAGTGGCTTTGCCCAATTCCTGTCTGCACAACAGCGAATCTGGATGAGGAAGTGCAAGCCAAACAAAATAATAACAGTAACAGCTCACTTCTGCAGCACTTGCTACGTACCAGGCACAACTATTAACTCATTTCAGCCCCCAAGCCAGTGACGTGCTTGTAGATGCTTAACAGCTTCTTCAGGGAGCGGGGCAGAGATGCTCTGCTTTATAGCGTTTGCCAATTTCCATGGTGTAAATACTCCCACTACGGTTCCTTTCAAGCTACCCCACCTAGAGTTACTGAACGTGGAGCCAGTAAGAGATACATAGTATCACAGCATTAAATAGCACATCTATGGTATAGATGCAATAGTAGCAAATAACCTCAAAAGCATAAATCGTAGGAAAATGTAGTGAGATGATTAGGAAGTGGTGAGTTTGGAGTATTTATTACCTTTGTTTTAAACATAATTTGTTTAATTGTAAGTTGATATCATTTAAATTTTAACAACAGCTTGTTGAAGAACCAGATTTCCTGAAAATTACACAATTGGCTTTAGCAAGCCAGCTCCAGCACGCAGCTGCAGGACTGGTGTAAATAGATATATCTGGGGCTTCCCTGGTGGCGCAGTGGTTTAGAATCCGCCTGCCAATGCAGGGGACACGGGTTTGAGCCCTGGTCCGGGAAGATTCCACATGCCGCGGAGTAACTAAGCCCGTGCGCCACAATTACTGAGCCCACATGCCTAGAGCCCGTGCTCCACAACAAGAGCAGCTGTGACAGTGAGAAGCCCGCACACCGCAATGAAGAGTAGCCCTGGCTCACCGCAACTAGAGAAAGCCCACGCACAGCAACGAAGACCTGATGCAGCCAAAAATAAATTAATTAATTAAAAAAAGTTTTTTTAAGATAAGAACTCTTTAAAATAAATAAATAGATAATGATCTCCATTTTACAAATGGGGAAACTGAGGCGCAAGGTGGTTAAGCAAATGGCCCAAAGGTCATTCATTGCTTCAACACACATTTGCTTGCACGGATCTAGATATTACAGCTGCTGCAGGAACATGGTGGCCACAGACGCTGCCTTTGGGACCACATGGTCCAATGGAGGAGACATATTCATTACTTAAAAGTATAACTGCACAAACAGCAGGCACCGTGCTGGAAGTAAGGAGGTGGCATTTCTGCTGTGACCTGCAGGAGATCATGAATGGGAAAGGAGGGGGCTCTGCGGATGGCGGGCAGAGGCTGTGCGTGGATTTTGCGGCTCGAGTTTCTTATTTGATGCAACCGAGCATGTCCACTGAAGGCTGGACTCTTCCCTGGCTTCCTGCAGCAGCTTGGAACACATCCCCTCTCTCCCGATGTCTCACTACTCACGACTTCCTGATTCCCCTTAATATGGGTCCCTCAGCATCTGACCTGGGCTTCCATGACCAGCCCTCCCTTTCCAGGCTGCCAGCAAATTTGTCCCTGGACCGATGGCTTCCCTGAGGCTGGAAAGACCTCGGCCACAGCAGAGCCTGTTCCCTGGATGCCTTCTTTGCTCACTCCGTGCACACCTTGGAACGTGGTTTGGAAGCTGGGGAGTATTCTTCACTCCGAATCCTCAGGCCCTTTGATTGCTGCAATGAACATTCCGGCCCACGTGGACCCCACCAACCAGACCCAGGGAACTGACGAGGCTTCTGAAGCCATACTCCCACATGAGCATCGCTGTTGGATGCAACTTTCTGTGATGACGGAAATGGTCTCCCTTGGCACTGTCCAACACGGTAGCCACTTCCCCGTGGCTGTGGAGTGTGGTTAGTGCAACAAGGAACCAATTACTTTTTTAACTGCAGCAAAATAGGCGTAAAACTGACCATCTTAACCATTTTTAAGCGCACAGCTCAGTGGCATTAAGGACATTCACATTGTTGTGCAACCATCCCCACGGTCCATCTCCAGAACTGTCTCATCTTCCCAAACTGAAATTCTGTCCCCGTGAAACACTGACTCCCCAGCCCCTCCCCCAGCCCCTGGCCCCCACCATCTACTTCCTGTCTCTATGGATTTGACTCTTCTAGGGACCTGCTATGAGTGGAATCAGATCGTGTTTGTCCTTTCGTGTCTGGCTTATTTCACTGAGCATCATGTCCTCAAGGTTCATCCATGTTGTAGCAGGTGTCAGAAGTTCCTTCCTTTTTAACAAAGGCAGAATTCTTGTTGACAACATCACCAGTGGGTGCTTGACTATATCTTGATAAGGAGGAAAACATCTATACACAGTAAGATGAGCTAGCTTGAATAACTGTAGCTGCTTACATTTATACAATGAAAATCAATCATGTATGTCAAAAAGGGGAGAATCCGGGGCTTCCCTGGTGGCGCAGTGGTTGAGAGTCCGCCTGCCGATGCAGGGGACACAGGTTCGTGCCCCGGTCCGGGAAGATCCCACATGCCGCGGAGCAGCTGGGCCCGTGAGCCATGGCCTCTGAGCCTGGGCGTCCGGAGCCTGCGCTCCGCAACGGGAGAGGCCACAACAGTGAGAGGCCCGTGTACCGCAAAAAAAAAAAAAAAAAAAAGGGCGGGGAGAATCCAAGCTTTGTATAGGTTCTTAGGCAAAATTTTCTGGAATTTTAATTCTCTCCAAGCTTGTCATGATCCAAAGGGGAAAAAAGAGTCATTGAATAAGAGATGTGGAATGTGCAAATCATGATTAACAAATAGAGCTGGTTTTGCCACAAAAAAAATAAAAGTTTCCTTCCTTTTTAAGGGTAATACTATTTCATTGTGTGTATATACCACACTTTGTTTATCCATTCATCTGTCAATTGACTCTAGGGTTCCTTCGACCTTTTGCTCACTGTGAATCATGCTGCTGTGATAATGGGTGTACAAATACCTCTTCAAGACTCTACTTTCAGTTCTTTTATGTATATATCCAGAAGTGAATTGTTGAATCGTGTGGTACTTTTATTTTTAATGTTTTTATTGAAGTATAGTTGATTTACAATGTTGTGTTAGTTCCAGGTGTACAGCACAGTGATTCAGTTTTTTATATATATACTTCTATTCTTTTTCAGATACTTTTCCTTTTAGGTTATTACAAAATATTGACGTAAACCACAGCAATATCTTTTTGGATCCGTCTCCTAGAGTCATGAAACAAAAATAAACAAATGGGACCTAATTACACTTAAAAGCTTTTGCACAGCAAAGGAAACCATAAACAAAACGAACACACAACCTACAAATGGGAGAAAATATTTGCAAACAATGTGACTGACAAGGGATTAATTTCCAAAATACTTTTAATTTTTTGAGGAACCACCATACTACTTTGCACAGCGGCTGCACCATTTTACATTCCCACCAAGACTACACAGTAGAAGGTCCCAGCTTCTACTGAGGAACCAAACTTTTCACTGCATTTTAATTTTAAAATTTGGGGGGCTACTGGCTCTTGTATTGGACAGCAGAGTCTTAGCGAAAGAAACTCCTTGCCAAAGCCTATAGGTCTCATGTGGTCTAGTGCCTGCAGTCTCTCTGAGTCCTTCTCCCAAACCCAGGCAGTCGCCACTCCAGCATCCTTCCTGCCCCTCACACACCCAGGCTCAGCCCTACCACAGGACCTTTGCATCTGCTGCTCCGGCTGCAGCATCCTCCCCTTATCCTCCCATAACTAGCTCCTTCTCAACCTTCAGGTCTCAACCCCTTAGAAAGACCTTCCCTGACCTCCCCTCTGGAAGTCACTTTCTCCTTCTCGAACCACGTTCTAACACATGATCCTAGGACATTTTTCTTACAGCACTTATCCCTCTCGAAAATTATCTTGGGTGCTTGTTGACTGTCTGTCTGGAGGGGAGCTTAGGGGGCAGGGCCACTCCTGCTCCATTCACTGCACTGGATCCCACGACACCCCCTCCTAGGACAGGGCCTTGCACCCAACAGGAGCTCAGTAGACCCAGGTCTGAAAAGACAGAAAGGAGGCAAAAGAAAGGCCTTTGGAGCAGTTCTAAGCCCCCAGTTTTTAGCCAGTGGCTCAGGAATTCATCCAAGAACTCCGAGTTGCAGGAGCTTCACAAAACACCATGAAAAATTACATGGAAAATCTGGAGCACCCATGCCTAGGCGCATAGCCTGATTTTCTACGTGGATCAAAAAAGAATTAAGAAGCTGTACTAGGAGCAGGATGGAGTTAACCCCACCAATGTCTGTGTAGGATTTTCAGCGTTTACATACACCCCCCCATTGATTCTTACTTAATTCTAACAAAGACCCCGGGAGGGAGCGGGGTAAGTAACATTGTCTCCATCTCACAGAGGAGAGAAGACTTGCTCAGCTGAGATGCAGCATGAACCCGACATTCCTGGGTCTCAAGAAGGACACGGCCACCCACAGGGTCCACCCAGTCAGGGGGAGGAGTGACACGCATACAGCTCTCCACCCACAGGCATGCCACAAAGCTTTCTCTAAAGAACCCATGACAGCCTCAGTTTTCTTGTCTGTCAAATGGGGATGATAAACCCTTAACTCCTTCTCACGCTTAAATGAGGGGATGCGGGTAAGGAACTGGATTCTTTGATAGACACAGTGTAGGCTGGATATCAGTTAGCTACTCTGGGCATTATTATTATTTCCATTGTCATTAATAATCTGTCTACGAGGACCCAAGGAACTCCATGGCAGGAAGCAATATAGAAAGCAGACAACTATTTAGGACCCACAAAGACTCCACCCTCTGGGAAAGCACATGTGCGAGCAGGAAAGGGCCTGTTTCCTGGGCTGGGGCTGCATCTGAGGGTCAGCCCTTAAGTTCAAAAGAGGTGTCAGCAAAGACCTCACAAAAACTTCCCAAACACATAAGCTTTCCGGCCTAGACAATGCTAAGAAAAACGATCCAACACTCACAAACAAGGCCAGAGGTTAACCACAGGGCTATTCAATCTTCCTCTGGAGCCCTGCCTAAGAGGCCCATCTGAGAACAACTTCATTCTCCAGCAAAGGAGCTGGTAACGTTTTCCCATGGAGGGTCACAAAGCATATGTTCGGGGCTTATGTTCGGTGTCACAGCTAGTCCACTCTGCCGCTGTGGCGTGAAAACAGCCCAGAGAAGGCTTATGGGGACAAACGCATTGTGTCTAATAAAACTTTATTTACAAAAGCAAGCAATGGGCTGGATCATTTGCCAACCCAGGCAAATGATCAGAGGTAAGTTTCAATACAGTGAAACTTACCTGTGATTACTTTTTTTTTTAAATATTTATTTATTTATTTGGTTGTGCTGGGTCTTATTTGCAGCAGGCAGGCTCCTTAACTGAAGCTCGAGGGCTCCTTAGTTGCAGCATGCAAACTCTTGTTGCGGCACGCACGTGGGATCTAGTTCCCTGACCGGGGATTGAACCTGGGCCCCCTGCCTCGGGAGCGCAGAGTCTTAACCACTGCGCTACCAGGGAAGTCCCTGATTCACTATTTCTATTAGCGCCTCAACTCCAGGAAGCCAGATGTCAACTTATAGATGGATACGTTGTAAATCATTTTTTATCCCATAGAAGAAATAACCTCCAAAAATGACAGGTTTATTGCCCCTGGGACATTAAGTGTCCCCATATCTAACTTTGCAATCCTAGTTCAGTGACTATACATGTTTTGGCTTTACCATCCAGCCGGTGCCCTCACTAAAGGGTTAAAAGTGTTGACAGGTGCTTTTTTTGGTGCTTTTTTTTTTCTTTGCATAAGAGTTGTGTATTTTAACTTTTGAAGACTATACTTTGATAATGATAAGTCTGCTCTGGGTGTCTCCCATTCCGTTTCCAAGTACTTTATCTTATTTAATAGAAATGCCACTGCGGGTGTCCCCCACCCAGGTTGAATTATGAAAACCACACATCTGGCAAGATGAAAATGGAGGAGGCATCTGACTCTCCTCTCCCTGTGCACCTTGCCCTGCCCTTTTATAAACACCAAATGAGCCACAGCCACAGTCCCAGCAGCCCTGGCTCAGAGGGCCACCACACCCAGGCTGTTTCTGCCAGAGACGATGGCAGACTTCTCAAGAAAATGCCCAGCAGTCTGGGAGCTATGGACCTTCCCAGGACAGGTACGTGATGTGTGTGTATGCAACGTCCACACGCCCAGACCTCCCTCCTCCAAACACACAAGTTCCTTGTTCATCCCTCTCCCATCCCCCACCCCCCACCCAAGCTGCCGTGGGCTGCTGGCCTCAATTTCCTCCCAATTCTCCCCTAAAGTTTCCAAAAGCCCCTGGTCTCCAGTTCCACTAGCAGAAGCAGCCACTACCCTCCTGAAACTCTCACCTCAAGTGGCTTTTTCACTACACCCCGCTGAGAAGATTGAAAACTGAACTCTAAGCAGACCGGCAGAGCGGGAAGGAGGAAGCAGAGTCAGCATCCTCTGGTTGGACCCTCTGAAATAAGTGGAAGGTTCTTCACCAAACGATGCTTTCCCCAGAGAGCGATCTACAGAAATGCCAACTGGTTTAAGAGATGTGGTATAAAGCAAAGGAGACAGGTGCAATTTGACCTCGGTATTTCTACTGCTAGGAATTATCCTGCAGACAAGGACCATATGTGCACTTAGACACCTAGACAAGGATATTCTTTACCCTACAGGACATTAACCATTGGGGTTTATAACTGCAAAAGCCTGTAAACAATGTAAAAGTCCAAAGCAGGAGACCGTGTAAATAAATTAATGTGGATCAAGGAAGTAGAATAGTACGCAGCTGTGAAAATGGAAGTGGCTCTATGTATTTTGATGTTGGAGTCACTTCCAAGATAGCATTAAGGGGAAAAAAGTGTCGAAAGAACATAGCTTGTTCGTGGAAAAAGGAAAGAGATGTACATTGTGGGAATACAAAATGGACAGCTAGTGTGGGAGACAGTTTGGTCGTTTCTTATAACCTTAAACATATACTTCTGATCCTTACCACAGAACCTAGGGGTTTACCCGGGTGAAGTGAAGAACAAAACACTTATGTACACACAAAGACCTGTATTTGAATGTTTATAGTGGCTACATTTGTAATCACCCCAAACTGGAAACAAACTAAATATCCCTCAACTGGGGAAGGGATAAACATTGTATCTGCATGCAACAAACTCTAGGGAGCCGTCAAGATAGAATGAAGGGCCGATTTCCACAACACAGGGATGAATTTCAAATGCAGGGTATTGAGTGTAAGAAGCCTGTCTCCAAAGCTACACATTCTAGGATCCCATTTTATATGACATCCTGGAAAAAGCAAAACTCTAGGGACAGTGAACACATTAGTGGTAACCAGGGGCTGGAACTGCAAATGACACACAGAAATTTGGAAGATGATGGAACGATTCCGTATCTTGACTGTGGAAGTGGTTACATGACTATATAATCAGTGAAAACTCACAGAACATTACACCAAAACGGGTGAACTCTGCTGTACGGAAATTACATCTTAAAATGAGGGGGAAAGAAAAGGACAAATAGGACATATGTCCGTCTGGAAGGGACACAAGAAATGTGCCCCGTGACTGCCTGTGGGGAGGGGAATGTGGATGAAGTGGAGGGTGGGTAGCAACATCCTTGCATGTCAGCACAAGTTTTTTAATTTTTTCCTATGTATGTGTACGCCCTTCTATAACTGACCTCTATTTAAAAATACATTTTTAATATAACTGAATCACTTTGCTGTACACTTGAAACTAACACAACACTGTAAATAACTATACTTCAATAAAAATTTGAAAACTAAAAATACATTTTTAGAAACTCTGCTAGATGATTAAGAAATGTTTTTGATCCATTATACCATTCTACCCCCAAATATTCCTGTAGTGACTGTGTCAGAATAGCCACCAGGCATCAACGAGAGCTTTACAAAGTTTCTCTTAAGATCTTTTTTTGCCTTAGTACAAAATCAACAGTCAAAGCAACTAAACACCAAGTGTGCTCCGAGGTTGGAATCTGGACCAGGTAGAAATATTATTGATGATAGACAACCCTGGGACAACAGATGAGATTTATATAACAGACTGTGGAGTCAAATACTGCGTCGGTGTTAATGCCCTGTTTTTAAGCACCATACGGAGGTCGTGTAAGAGCATTTTCTTGTTCTTAGAAAATACCCCCGAAGAATTAAAGGCAAAGGAACATCAGATGCGCGCATCTGACTCTCCGATGATTCAGGGGGGAAAAAATTAATATGTTTATAATGTGTACATAAATATATCAGAGAGATAATAAAACAAATGGGGTAAAACTAGTGAATTTAGATACAATTCTTGCAAGTTTTCTGTCAACTTGCAAACTACATCAAAATTAAACGTTACCAATTTATAACCAAGCAAGGTTAAAAGCTGCAATACTGGGAGAAAACAAAGGCCCTGCGGTAAATAACATGCTTATAAAACTACAGCCACTTTTGGTTTCTTTGCCTTTTTAAGTTCAAATCAATTTGGTTTTTCTCAGTTAAGTAGATATATGGTAAAAACAAAACAAAAACTTTTTTTTAAAAAACCCTTTTAAATGTTTCCATAGCACGACATATGTTAATAACATCTTGCTACATTCCTTTCCAAAGCCCGTGGTTAAAAAAAAAAGATTTATTATTCCAAAAATTACTGCTTTCCAGAAATTTCCAAACGGAACAGTTGCGTCATGGGCCTGCAGACACATTAACCACAGGGCCTCGTGGCTCTCCCTGAAAGTGTGAATATTATAAACTCCATAAAGTAATTTACTTTGTTTCCATCCTAAGCCTTTCTCTGCCGCGCCCGCCCCAGACCCTGACAGACGAGGTTCGAATCCCCGGAGCCCCGGGGCGCGGGCAGCACTTAGTCGGGAAATTCCTCCCCTTGGAATCTAGTTGATTTAATGGTGGGATTGGGCGGGGGGAGCGCTAGGTGAACTTTTGACGGCTGGGTGGTCAACAAACGCCCTTTCGGGTATGCGCTCCCTGAGAAGCGGCGACCGCAGGCGGTCGCGTCCTTGAAGCTAGGAAGCTCCCCCTTTCCTCCCCAGACAATGCCACCCCCGCGGGCGCGAGTAGATTCGCTTCCCAGATGCGTTTGGAATCGAGTGGCGGAGCTCTTCGGAGAAATACGGCGTATGCAGGCCAGAAAGGAGGCGGAGCCCCGACGGGGTGGGGGGGGGGCCTCCCCGCTAAGGCAGCCTCAGGATTGGTTGGTTCCAGGCATCTATGTGTGTGTTCGGGAGGGGCGGACGCTGGGCAGGAGAAGCCCCGCCCCCGCGAGCTAGTGGCGGCCGCGAAGCACAAAGCCCGAGGCGCACTCCGCTCCTGGGAATCCAGGCCAGGCAGTGACGGCGGCCGCAGCACCGCCCTCGCGCTCAACCAATGGGCGGGCGTGCTGCCGGGGCGCTGGCCCCGCCCCCGGGCGCTCGGGGCTCCGCTCGTCCGACTGGCGCTCCGGCAGTGACCGCCGCCGGGCGGTCCGCGCTGGGGGCTCCGGGAGGGCCTCTCGAGGGTGCAGACCTTGAAGGGCGGGTCTGCAGAGGATGGAACTTTGGATAAAGTTGAAGAAAAGGTGAAACCGAGTGTGCGGGCCGCCTCAAGCAGCCACCGGGTGGCTTGGGCCGCGCGCGGAGCTGGGCTTGTGCCCGGGAGATCGGGTCACCGCGTGGCAGGCAGCGCCTGGGATGGCCGAGGGGGGCCCTGGCCCCAGGCCTCACTCGAGAGGGGCCCAGAGAGGGGCAGCGGCTCGCCAGGGTCGCACAGCACAGTCTCCCAAATTGGGGGTGAGGGGGGCGTGGCAAGGGGAGAGTCCCACTCTGTCGGACCCTACCCACAAGGTTTCGACCCCTCACTCGCCCGGAATACCAAGGACCATACTCATAAATTACATTCTTAATAAAACTTACAAGGTTTCCTTTCGGGGTGCCCTCCGGCCACTGTTCCCCCAGCGTTTGAAGATGTCCACCTATACTTGCAATTCCAGGAGACCGAAGCAGCAAATGGGCATTCACTAACGCCCCCCACCCCATTCCACGTGAATACACTTTAAAATGTGTATTCCGTTTGCAGAATACAACATTCAACCCATGTCGGTTAATAAGCTTTTATTAACCCTATTATTCAAACAACCATCTCCATTACAGATGGAGAAACTTAAGCACAGAAGGCGGCTTTGCTAATGCCAGCTCAGCTAGCAAGCAGCAGGGCCACACTGGAACCCAGCTCTCCCAGGGAGACTGGGACGGCGTGTGGCATCAGGGACTTGTGACGCTGTGGGTTTCATTCACAGTGTTTCCCACTCTGACCCACCTGGATTTGGCACCTTCCTGGCATTGGGATTCAGAAAGGGATGGTGACCTTGACTCTACTCTCCCAGGATGCACAAAAGAGACAGACAGGTAGGGCCCATGAACGGGAGGCTTATTACTGCGTCTGTCTTCTTACTGCATCCCAGTGCCAGGCACACACAGCAGGAGCACAGTGAAGCTCATGGGGGGTGGGGGGGGGGAGTGGAGGGAATCAGGTGACTGGCTTTATCCCAGCAGGAGAGGGACAGTACATGCAAATGTGTGAATCATCAGGGCTGCCTTTAACTATAAACAGTTCAGAGTTGATGAAGGGCAAGGTACAGAGGAAAAGGTATGGGACATCAGGCCAGGCAGGTCGGTTAGGGAGCCGAGGGGCTTGGACTTTGCATCACAGGAGGAGCCAAAGAAGGGCTTCAACCAGAAAAGACACCACCAGATCCACATTTGGGGCCAATTTTCTGGCTCTCTGGTGGGTGGCTGAAGAAGGCAAAAGGGAACAGGGAGGAATAGGCTGGCTTCTGAAGCCATCAGGGAGGTGGAGTCATCAGGACTTATCACATGGATGACTCCCAAGTTTCCACCTTGGGCAGATGCACAAGATGAACTAAGAAGAAAAACTAGGTGCTCAAACTTGGACCATCTGAGTTTGAGGTGTGGAGTCCAGGAAGTCAGGGCTTCTGCAAATGATTGATTGTTTCCAGTTGCTAAGTCACACCTCAAACAACCCCAGCCTGCTCCTGAAAACCACTCTTGCTAAAGTGCCTGGGCCCTTGTTTGTTGTGGACATTTTAGAACTTCCCCCTCATTTATGTATGCAATACATATGCATTTTAGGCAATTAACTGTAGCAATGACTTTTTAAAAGTTGTTGAGTTTTAAGGGCTTCCTTGGTGGCACAGGGGTTGGGAATCTGCCTGCCAATACAGGGGACACGGGTTCGAGCCCTGGTCCGGGAAGATCCCACATGCCACAGAGCAACAAGCCCATGCACCACAACTACTGAGCCTGCACTCTAGAGCCCACGAGCCACAACTACTGAGCCCACATGCCACAACTACTGAAGCCCACGTGCCTAGAGCTCATGCTCTGCAACAAAGAGAAGCCACCACAATGAGAAGCCTGCACACCGCAACAAAGAGTAGACGCCGCTCACCGCAACTAGAGAAAGTCTACGCGCAGCAATGAAGACCCAATGCAGCCAATAATTAATTAATTATTTTTTTTAAAAATTGCTAATTTTTTTTAAAAAGTTAAGTTTTAGCCTACTTGTGTTTTCTACTTCTTGAGCCAATGTAACTTTTACAGGATTTAGAAATTAATGGCAAGAGAGCACAACTTATGAGATGTGGGCATAGCTGTTCTCAGGGGCAAATTCAGAGCCTTAATTTCTTGCAAAAGGAAATGATTAACCTAAATAAAATAAGCACTTAAACCAGTAAATGAAGTTATTTTAATAATATTCCCCCAATTATTTATTACCAGAGCTGGCTTTATAATTTTTTCATGGATTTTAAGTTACATTTCCATTTTCCTTCTTTATTTTATGTACTTGTTCTTCCCACATCCTTTTTTTCTTAGTTACACTATATATATAGTGTAACTCTCTATATACAAAGTCTTCCTGCTAAAACAGCACTGTCCAATAAACAGTCTGCATTGACAGAAAAGTTCTGTATCTGTGCTGTGCAGATAGTAGTTGCTAGCCACATGTAGACACTGGGTGTTGGAAATTGGCTAGTGTGACTGAGAAACTGAATTAATTTTCCTGTGGCTAATGGCTACCCTATTGCACACTGCACCTCTAAAAGATCCAGCTCTTGAACTTGTCAGTTCTGTTTTTTTTCTAATCAGTTAGTCCCTGCTAATTTATTATTTCCTTCTTCCTGTGTAGATTTGTTTCATTATTCGTTGTCTCATTTTTGTGATTTCTCTATATAATTATTTAAGTCTGCATTCACATCTCCCCAGTCTTCTAAAGCATCTATCCTTGCAGTGCTGAGATCCACCTTTGACCAAAGTTAAGAGTTGTGTTTTGTTTTTAATTATCACATGGCGGGAGTTTGTCTTGCATGCTTGTTTGGTTAAGCTTTTAAAAATTAATTTCCAGTTACGTGTACTTGCAGCCAGAGATTAGGCAGTTCAACGTCTGCTTTTTGGAATGCGTTGGGTTTCATTTTTTTTTGTTTTTGTTTTTATTTGAGATTTAACAGATGATTAGTTTTTCTAAATATTCCAAGAGCACTTTAAAATGTGTATTGTTTGCAGAATACAAAGTTCAGCCCATATCTTTTACCACGATCTTATTAACGGTATTATTCAAACTCCTTGTTGCCTAATTGAGGTTTATCTACATAATCAAAGCTATGTTTGTGACTCCCCTGAGGTTTCTTTTTTTTTTTTTTAATTTATTTTTGGTTGCATTGGGTCTTCGTTGCTGTGTGCGGGCTTTCTCTAGTTGTGGCGGGCAAGGTCTATTCTTCATTGCGGTGCGCAGTCTTCTCATTGTGGTGGTTCCTCTTCATTGCGGTGCGTGGGCTTCTCATTGTGGTGGCTTCTCTCTTGTGGAGCACAGGCTCTAGGCACATGGGCTCAGTAGTTGTGGCACGTGGACTCAGTAGTTGTGGCGCACGGGCTTAGTTGCTCCGCTGCATGTGGGATCTTCCCAGACCAGGGCTCGAACCTGTGTCCCCTGCACTGGCAGGCAGATTCTTAACCACTGCACCACCAGGGAAGTCCCTCCCCTGAGGTTTCTTAATTCTCCTTGTATTTCCTACAATTTGTTCTCTAAAGTTGGTTCTATGAATACTCTACCCTCATTAAAGACTGTCCCTTCACCAGTGGAAAACCTCTCTCCCCTTTCCTCCCGGATAATGCCTGCTGCCTTGAATTCTCTGCATATTTTCCTTGTTCATATTTGCCCACAGGTTTAAATTTTCCGTGTCATTTTTGGAATTAGGTATAACCATTTTCTTTTTTTCTTAATTGAAGTATAGTTGATTTACAATGTTGTGTTAATAGGTATAACCATATTCTAGTGGGGAGAGTTGAGAGAGAGAGAGAGAGAGAGAACCACAGCCTCCATGGGAACAAGGGAGTGGGAATGGGAAACGTCAGAGTCTGAAATCTGTCTCTGTGGAAGGTCTGCATTGCAAGAAGGGTTTCCCTGGGGACAATCTCAACCATAAAAAGGTCCACTCACATGACTGATGGCTTCTCATAACAAGCACACGGTGGTCTTGAATAGTGTACAGGTCGACAGAAGCCAGTTTCCCTGGAGCTGCTACACCCACGGGCTGGCAGAGTTTAGGCACAGTGACAGGGAATGGAGAACATTTCCTCAACTCCTAAAGGACAAAAATAAACAGTAGAATGTACTGCCTCTCTGTGGACACACCATGAGATGGAATCATCAGAATGAAAAAAACACCTATTTCAAATTCCATCGTGACCAAAAAGAGACAACGTTCGGCTTATTTCCTTATTGAGTTGGTTCCTAAAGCCAGTCTGGCTGCCTTCTTTTTCCATCTAGGAGAAATGAGAAGCTTGGTGTGGCGTGTCCATTCCAGGAGCCCCGTGGCTGTTCTTGGGACACTCCAGTGTGTACACTTCAGACACTGCTATTCTACTAGAAAAAGATGGCGTTCTCTGATGGGGGTGGGGGTACCCATTTGCTGCCCATGTTTATTTCGACTTAAGAAAAGAATGTGTTTGTCCCTTTGCCACTGGATCCTCAGACTTTTACTGGGTCTTTGGATCCACTTCGCAGCCCTCCATCTACCTGAGTAAACACCCCGTACACCTGGAACTTCCTGGCTCTGCTTCTATCTACGATGCCAAGCCCCAGCACACACTTGGGAGAAATGCATGAAGGAAATTAAAGCTGTGCGAATGCTTTCCCATCCGACTGAATGCAAGGTATCATCTAAGAGAGTTCTAAGAAAGATGGATAGCATTTCGACTCCCAAACCAAGTCACCTGATGGCGAGAAAGCTTACTGGTAAAAAACGCCTCTCTGGGCTTCCCTGGTGGCGCAGTGGTTGAGAGTCCGCCTGCCAATGCAGGGGACGCGGGTTCGTGCCCCGGTCCGGGAGGATCCCACATGTCGCGGAGCGGCTCGGCCCCTGAGCCATGGCCGCTGAGCCTGCGCGTCCGGAGCCTGTGCTCCGCAACGGGAGAGGCCACAACAGTGAGAGGCCCGCGTACCGCAAAAAAAAAAACAAAAAAAACCGCCTCTTTTACATGCATACTACGATCATGGAGGAATTTTCTTTCCCCACTCGAATCCACAATAGCCACTCCCTCACTCTCCCGCCAGTATTTATTCACAGGTGGATGTCTTCTGCACCATGGAGGTGCCCCAGAAACCCTTTTGACCCCCTACAGACAGGTTCTCTGACTACTAACTTTTAGTTTCTTAATTAAAACGTTGACTAGGCAGCAAAACACACCCTGTTGCCAATCCCATCACCATCTTCCTTCTCGGTCCCTCAATCAACAGCTCTGAGCTCCTACTGAGTGGCAGGGCACCACCCTGGGCGCTGAACACAAACTGGTGAATAGAACAGACACAGTTCCACCGCCTCCTGGGGAGACAGAAATCGGTGCACCAGCACAAGAACATTTAGTTACAAATCAAGAACATTTTGTTACAAATCATACTCCAAGCAAGTTCACAGTGGGGCTGTAACAGGCCTAACCTGTTCATTTCCTCAGATGGTTATTCTGTAAAAGCTAAAAGAGTTTCTTTCTTGCCTTGAACAGCCAGAGAGCCAAATGCCATCTACTGGCTGAACCCTCTGCCTTACCTTAGTCACGCCAGTTTTCCCCTCCATCTTTGCCATGTGATCAAGTTGATGGACAGACGGACAGTCAACCATGCTTCCCGGTCCCTCGGCCTCCAGGCCTGGGATGGGGAAGGTGTGATGGGCTCAGATCGTCCGAACGGGCTCTCTCGAGGCTCACCCGTCACACCTGGGATCCACAGCTTCAAATCACTCACGGGTGGAGCGCAAAGAATTATGAAGCCAGGCAGACCTGGGTTCGGAGTGGATGCAGCCATTTCCTCATCACATGACGCCACTTTTTGTGCCTTGGTTTCCCCATGTGTACACGGGGACAGTAATAGTACCTTGGGCTGTCCTGAGCATCAGATGGGATAATGCCTGAAATGTGCCTGACACAGCATCTGGCCCCTTGCAGGGTTTGCAAAGGTGTCATCAGCAGCAGCAACAGTTTCAGACATCTCCTTTCTCAGTCTCCTCCATAACAGTGTCCAACATCCTATGGGGAAGTTTGTGGTACGCGGGCCTCTCACTGTTGTGGCCTCTCCCGTTGCGGAGCACAGGCTCCGGACGCGCAGGCTCAGCGGCCATGGCTCACGGGCCCAGCCGCTCCGCGGCATGTGGGATCTTCCCGGACCGGGGCATGAACCCGTGTCCCCTGCATCGGCAGGCAGACCCTCAACCACTGCGCCACCATGGAAGCCCTAAATGACCAAATTGAAAGCGTGCCCCCAGAAACATTTGTTTCCTTCCCCTTGAGGTGTTCTTGGGGAAACTGTGTTCATCCTCACTTCTGCATGTCGCTCCACAAATCTGCCAGGTATGGGAGGAGGGACAGACTGAGACATGGTTTCGCGGGTGACCCTGGACTGACGGCTGATCCTGCAAATCCAGCTCGTGGCTGTGCTCCGTCCAATTCAACGAATGCAAATATATACCTGTTCTGTGCCAGGCATGGGAGGCAGCAAAGAATGGGCTGTCCCTGCCCTCCAGGACTCCCACGACAGAGCACAGAAAGGTCCCAGCTGGACACTTCCGTATGTCCGTCGGGACCTGAACCCACAGTCTCTGCACATTCCCATCAACCCAACACTGCCCTCTTCCTCAAAAGGAAATAGCCTAAAAGAAGTGCACAGGGGGACTTCTCTGGTGGCGCAGTGGTTGAGAATCCGCCTGCCAATGCAGGGGACAGGGGTTCAAGCCCTGGTCAGGGAAGATCCCACATGCCGCGGAGCAACTAAGCCCGTGCGCCACAGCTACTGAGCCTGCGCTCTAGACCTAGCGAGCCACAACTACTGAAGCCCACGTGCCACAACTACTGAGGCCCTCGCGCCTAGAGCCCGTGCTTGGCAACACGAGAAGCCACCGCAATGAGAAGCCCGCGCACCTCAACGAAGAGCAGCCCCCGCTCAGCACAACTAGAAGAAGCCCGCGCGCCGCAGCGAAGACCCAACGCAGCCAAAAATAAATAAATAAATACATGTTTTAAAAAAAGAAGCGCCCAGGGCTCTAAATAAAACACACTGCATGCTCTTTCCAAAGCCCAGCTATGCCATAAAATAACTGCACTTCCCAGTGATATCACAGTGGCCTCCGAAACCACTTGGAAGTTTCTAGAAGGGCTCTCCCACAGTAGCAGAACACTGGGACTGAAAGGGAAAACACAAGATGCCCAATTTTCCTCTCAGAAATCAAGATTTAATAGCCTCCTAAGGAAACCATAATTGGAGGGCCATGGGGAGCATTCCTCCCCAGGCCTGTGATTATGGAACGCCAGGAAAGGTTGGGAATTTGGACCGAGAGCAACTCTGGGCTCAAACTAAAATGAGTCTGACCCAAAGCAAGAGGTGTAGCTAAGTCCCTTCAAGCACACGCACAGACACTGAAAGAGAGCTGGATGGGGCACAAAGAGATCGGAAAGAAATTCTCATGCAGAGAAACAAAGCTACAGTCAATTAAAATATGGGTCCGGGGTGGGGGATGGCCAAGATAAGGACTGACCCATTGGTGCCAGAGTCAGCCACCCCTCCAAGAGAAAGCCGGAGGGCAGATGCTAAGCTGAGGGAGGGTGGTCTCATGGAGGGATGTGAGACAGGTGGTCCTTACACCCCCCTTGGTATTTTATTTAGGGTAGGGTGTGCCAGTGGTTAGAAACTAAGGCCAGAGATTATAAGATCCCAGGTGAGCTCTGCCATTCCCTGATTCTGGGCTCTTGGATAAGTGTCTTAGCTTCTCCAAACCTTGTTTGCAACCTCAGGGCCTTTGCACATGCTGTTCTGACCACCTAGAATTCACTCTGCCCCCCACCCCACCCCATGCCGCCCATGGCAACTTCCCCTTCATCCTTCTGGTCTAAGCTCAAACCTTAGCCTCAGAGGGGCTCCCTCCACCTCTTTATCTAAAGGAGACCCCTCTCACCTCACCCCATCTTGTCACCCTGATGTAATTGCTTCCAGGATTTACTGCCACCTGAAATTATCTTGTCCATCTCTCTGTGAACATGTTTACTGCTGCCTGGCCCACTGGAACATGGGCTACAGGAGAGCAGACCCCCTGCATTTTTTAATTCACTGCCGGACCCCAGAGCCCAGCACGGATGGAGAGCCCCACAAACAGTAGGTGCTGCTTTTAATAATGTCCTCATGTGGGCTAAGGATTCTGCCAGCCCACGGTAAACAGGGGGGCCAGTCACAGACCTGAAGGCTGACAAAACTGAGGCTTCCCTAGCGATGGGTTGGGCCACAGGGCAATGCCACATCTCAGCTCCCTGTTACTATCTGAGAAGTGAATTACAGCCTTTTCTGCTCACCGTATTTATAGGGAAAACGGGGTTAGGTCCACAGCAGTCAAGCACATCGTCAGTGGCGCATAATAAAACGAGAATCTAAGTTTAAAAAAAGAGTAACAGTTCTACACATGTTAAACGGTTAAGAAATACACGATCACGGCAAGATATAAGACACTTGATCTTGAAAGAGCTTGAAATTTGCTTGTACGGAAGTGGGTGTCGGAGGGTTGTAGCCTGTGAGTGACGGTGAAAAGATGGAGAGGGAGGGTTGTCTGAAATCGGATGCAAAGTCAGAACTTCAGATGCAGATGGTGGCGGCTCGTAACCCACGAGGGGCGCTGAGGGGGCTGGTGGGTGTTTGAGGGGCGTGCCTGTGTTTTGTGTCACCTGGGGGGAGCTTTCAGAGTTCAGCTCCCCCGGTGTTTCTCGGAGATGAGATCGCACAGAAGCAAACTCAAAAAACAAAATTTTGTTTTAATGTCTTTAATGGAGTATAACTGCTTTACAATGGTGTGTTAGTTTCTGATTTATAACAAAGTGAATCAGCTATACACATACATATGTCCTCATATCTCTTCCCTCTTGCGTCTCCCTCCCACCTTCCCTATCCCACCCCTCCAGGCGGTCACAAAGCACCGAGCTGATCTCCCTGTGCTGTGCGGCTGCTTCCCACTAGCTATCTATTTTACGTTTGCTAGTGTATATATGTCCATGCCACTCTCTCACTTTGTCACATCTTACCCTTCCCCCTCCCCGTATCCTCAAGTCCATTCTCTTGTAGGTCTATGTCTTTATTCCTGTCTTGCCCTTAGGCTTTTCATGACCTTTATTTATTTTTTTTAAGATTCCATATATATGTGTTAGCATACGGTATTTGTTTTTCTCTTTCTGACTTACTTCACTCTGTATGACAGACTCTAGGTCCATCCACCTCACTACAAATAACTCAATTTCGTTTCTTTTTATGGCTGAGTAATATTCCATTGTATATATGTGCCACATCTTCTTTATCCATTTATCTGTTGATGGACACTTAGGTTGCTTCCTGTCCTGGCTATTGTAAATAGAGCTGCAATGAACATTGTGGTACATGACTCTTTTTGAATTACGGTTTTCTCAGGGTATATGCCCAGTAGTGGGATTGCTGGGTCGTATAGTAGTTCTATTTTTAGCTTTTTAAGGAACCTCCATACTGTTCTCCATAGTGGCTGTATCAATTTACATTCCCACCAACAGTGCAAGAGGGTTCCCTTTTCTCCACGCCCTCTCCAGCATTTATTGTTTGTAGATTTTTTGATGATGGCCATTCTGACCGGTGTGAGACGATATCTCATTGTAGTTTTGATTTGCATTTCTCTAATGATTAACGATGGCAAACTCAAAATTTGCATCGTGCTCAAATTGGTCCTGTATAGTGTTGGAATAAATTCAAGTCTTCAAATCGAGCCTTAGAGCAGGGCTGACCGTACAACCTTGCAAACAACACAGACCAGGTGGGAGCGTCCAGTGTAATGTCACCCACACTGGAGCCTGGATGCATGACCCACCTGAGGCCAGTGTGGGTCTCAGCACAAGCCTGACATCGCCGTCATAATTAAGGCTTCATTCCTCCAAGCACGCCTTGCAGGGAGCAGTGAATGTACAACACGCCTCCCGCCCCTGGGCAGCCTGCAGAGGCTAGACATTTATTTGGACTCTCCAGCTTACGCTCTTAAGTGTGCGCACACTTAAGTTGAGATCGACTCTGCAGAAGTCATGTATTTGACTGCATAAAAGAGCTGTGTGGGTTTGAGGATCAAAATCACACGTGAATAACTCGCAGGTTAAAATCCAGAATGTTCTGCATCACCCCCATCTTTGAATACGAATTCACCGGCACCTTCCAGCGCCAGAGCAAGGTCTGGGATACCGTCAGCATCCCCCAAACAAAAAATGCTGTACCGGGCTTCCCTGGTGGCGCAGTGGTTGAGAGTCCGCCTGCCGATGCAGGGGACGTGGGTTCGTGCCCCGGTCTGGGAAGATCCCGCATGCCGCGGAGCGGCTGGGCCCGTGAGCCATGGCCGCTGGGCCTGTGCGTCCGGAGCCTGTGCTCCGCAACGGGAGAGGCCACAACAGTGAGAGGCCCGCGTAACGCAAAAAAAAAAAAAAAAAAAAAAAAAAAAAAAAATGCTGTACCTTTCAAGGAGAAGGATACTCAGCAGCTTCACCGTTGATAATAACAAAGGGCTGGAAATGTCCATGGATTGTGGGTTGATTAAATACATCCCTAAGGACCGTGGTCACGGAAGACAAAGTTTCTGACGACTTCCAGGAACTGCTGTTAACGGAGGAAGCCGAACCACAGAGCAACAGGGAAAAAAAGGGTATTTGTGTAAAAGGGGGGCAGGCAGATGCGTGTAACAGCCACACACGTGTACACATAAAATTCCACGGGGTGAACAAGAAATGTCTGGGGAGAGAGTGGGCGAGGAAAGGCCTTACTTACTTTTTCTTGTAAATCTCTTTAAAATGGGTTTGACCGTTGCATTTTTAAAATTAGGTTGAATGGAGGGAAGGGAAGGGGCAATATAGGGGTAGGGGATTAAGAGGTACAAAGTACTGTGTATAAACTAAGCTACAAGGATATATTGTACCACACGGGAAATATAGCCAATAGTTTATAATAACTATAAATGGAGTATGACCTTTAAAAATTGTGAATCACTGTACTGTACACCAGTAACTTATGGAATACTGTACATCAACTATACTGCAATAAAATTTTAAGAAAGAAAAAAAATAGTGCATTAATATACTGAGGGGGGAGCTTCCCTGGTGGCGCAGTGGTTAAGAATCCGCCTGCCAATGCAGGGGACACGGGTTTGAGCCCTGGCCCGGGAAGATCCCACATGTCGCAGAGCAACTAAGCCCGTGCGCCACACCTACTGAGCCTGCGCTCTAGAGCCCGCGAGCCGCAACTACTGAAGCCCGCACGCCTACAGCCCGTGCTCTGCCACAAGAGAAGCCACCACCATGATAAGCCTGTACACCACAACAAAGAGTACCCCCACTCGCCACAACTAGAGAAAGCCCGCGCATAGCAACGAAGACCCAACGCAGCCAAAAATAAAAAAATTTTTTTTTAATTAAAAAAAAAATACTGAGGGGTTTGGTGTTTTCGTTTGTTTGTTTTGGCGTTGCTTTATGTTTTGTGCTCCACGGTCCCCATCCAGAGACTTCAGTCAAACTGCCCTTGAAACAACCAGGTAATTCTAGAAAAATTGACCCGTTTGGGGTCAAGGTGTTGCTTTATTTAGCAAGAAGCTAAATTCCATTTTCAGGAGCTGATGCTGCCAGCCCTTCCATTCCAGGGAAGGATTTTATTCCACCCTCTGATTTTTCCAAAGCCAGCCTTTAAGAAGGACGTGCGTGCCAAGCTTCCTCGATGAGTGACCTGGGGCATCAGGACCAGGTCAGTTCCGGGTTTTATTATTAGCAACAAATTAAATTAACTAACGACAAAAGCAAAGCACACAACCCAGTGACCCTCTGAACCAAAACATGCACAAGCACATTTACACAGGGGCCAGAGTTATAAGCGGAGCAGCTGTGTCCTCTCCCACGGATGGAGAGCTATGGGGTGGGCAGTCATGGGGTAGGACGCTGTGCCCATCGACACAAACTGGACCAATCCACAGAGCTTACTGAGGGAGGTGGCCTGGGCAAGAGGCAGCAAACACACCTTCTGCCCAACAGGACTTTGGAGGGGATATTGGGTAATGGAGGCAGGGCAGGACGTCGCTACCACCCCTTCCTTTATCCTTGCCAGTTTCACACCTGGTAACTCCGGGGTACTTTCCCAAGTCACCAACTTGGACCAAGAAAGATCTCAGGCTGAGAATGCCATCTCTGTGGTCTTAGAGTACGGTTTCTCAACTGTTGACATCTGGGGCCAGAGCGTTCTCTGTGATGGGGGACTGTCCTGGGCACTGCGGGGTGTGGGACAGCATCCCCGGTCCCCACCTACTAGATGCCAGGAAACGCCGCGTCGCCCCCAGGTGTCACAACCCCAGATGTCCCACAGATGCCAGAACCACCCTCGGGTGAGAACCACTACCTTAGAGCGTCACCCGTGGCAAAGACAGAGGGTAATCGTAAAAGCAGATGGGGCTGAAATGTCCACCTCGCCCTGACTTACAGCTTCAGGGGCTCCAGCACCCCTCCCCCAGGCCCCCCTGCAGGTCACTCCCCAGTTTCTGGTCATCCCCACACTCCACTTCTCGCAATGCCAGCTCAGCTCCCAACTTGCGCACATGCGCGGAAGCACCATCTACCTGTCGGAATTTTGCTGAGAGCCAGCCACGCGCCGGGCCATGGGTGTCCTGCGGCCACGGCCCTCGTGATGGTTCCAGCCTAGCAGGCAGCGAGGCAGAGTTAGAGAGAAGTTCCTACTTGCTTCTGGGCCACCCCCTGCCAGCCTCCAGCAGCCCCAGTCCCTCAGTGACTTCCTGCAGCAGAGGGGGACCCCAGGCCAGCAGTGAGGGTCCTTTCTCGGCCCCATTTAAAATACGAGCCTTGCAACTAATGTTGAGGATTCCTCAAACCACTGTAGGGCACTGCAAGAACCCACCCTCGATGAAGTCTGCAAAGAATTATTATTACAGATCCATTTCCCTTTTGTTTCTCTCACCGGGGAATACTCGGGCTAAATTCTCCTTTCTGGGTTTTTAATACCCGGCGACAAAGAGCGTCTCAGGACGATTTCAGAAGCAAAGGTTGCAAGTCATTTGCCCACCTTTGGAGTCAGATAATCTTTAGCCTGGGTGCGTGGGCTGCTAAAAGAACTCACGAAAGAAAAGGACACCATCCGCAACCCAACTCCAGCGGGGAAAGGCTCCTAACAGAAAAAGTTGAATAGAACCGCTCGATGCGAGAAGGAAGCAGACTCTTGGGGGTCCACGTTGGTTGGACATTTCCGAGCAATTTCGAGTGTCTTGTTTCATTCCATTCCCCAAGGTCATCTTGTAAAATGGGTTGGGTTTTCTCATTTCTCCCGGAGACGTGACTGAGGGCACACACAGCCAGGGGGTGGAAAAGCAGGGCTTCATCCTGTACTTACTTGCATGTGGTGGAAAATCCGCTAGTTGCCCACAGCCTGGGCACACGTGTGTGAGATGTCAGTGCAGAGTTGGGTTTTAAAACCCAAGGAGCGCCATTGACACGTGACTGGATAAACCCGGTGTGGTCCATCCATGCCATGGATTACTATTCAGCCTTAAAAAGGAGGGAGATTCTGACATCTGCTCCAACATGGATGAACCTTGAGGACATGAAACTCAGTGAAAGAAGCCAATCACGAAAGGCCAAGTACTGTCTGCTTCTACTTATATGAGGTCCCTAGAGGAGTCAGATCCATAAAGACATAAGGTAGGATGGCGGGTGCCAGGGGCTGGGGGAGGGGCTGGGGAGTCAGTGTTTCATGGGGACAGAGTTTCATTTTGGGGAGATGAGAAAGTTCTGGAGATGGAGGGTGGGGATGTTTGCAAAACTGTGTAAATGGACTTAATGACAGTGAACTGTACACTTAAAAATGGTTAACATGATAAATTCCACATTATGTATATATTACCACGAAAAAGTGGGGGAAAATAAACAACTCAAGAAGCACTAATGGTAGCCAGCCCTATGCCAGGCATTGTAGTAGGGGGACTCTGCATTCTCCCATTCACCACATCAGGTCCAAAATTATCCTCATTTTGTAAGTGAGGAACAGAAGGTTTGGTCATTTGCTCAAGGTCACACATCAAGGTCACGGTGGATGGAGCCAGGATTTGAACCAGGCAGTCTGGCTCCAGAGCTGTAAATTTTTAATGTCCACATTGTACAGTCTTCAAACTCAGGCTTCCTGACTCTTCACATCCACCAGTACCCCCTGCCTTCCAGTAAATTCCTTGCACTTCCTCGCATGAATCTCCAATAGCTGCCTTTTTTCCCATGACCATCTCGACAACACGTGAGAATTGTGACGATCACAGGACCCCCAGCCAGACCACACTTGCTCTTTCTCTAGTTTGACTGGCCTTGAGCTGGGCCCTGGTGGCACACAGGGGGACAAGGGGCTCCCAGTCCAGTGGGGAGCAGGACAGAACTGATACCAAGTAGAGCTCAGAGCTCAGGCTCTGAGGTCAGGCAGATACGTGTTCAATAACCAACTCTACCTGCCCGTATGTGAGGTCCTGCCGATTCTTGGGCCCCAGTTTCCCCATCTGTAAAACAGAGGTAATGAATAACCCTCCCTCCATAGCAACTGATTAGAAAATTAAACACATGTAACCATGGAAAGCAACTAGTCCAGGTCCTAGAAAAACCAGAAACCCTTGATCAACAGAAGATGCTACTGCTGTATATCATATTACAAAATTTAAAATCTCTAACAATCCTAGTTATGGTCAAACAGGACCCAGAGTAAAGAGACGGAATTCTCTATGTCTGAGAAGGCGTCCTGGAGGAGATACGTGGGAATACGGGTTTTTTAAGGAAACGACGGCTAATACATAGGACAGAGGCACTTGCACTCCCTGAGACCCAGGCCAGTCGGCTATTAACATCCTCGCCAAACATTCTATGAATCAGCTCCTTTTAAGGATGGCAACTTGGTGAAAGGGTTTTCTCACTGTAATTAAACTACGTGCTCATCCGAAGGGGGAAATTCAGTCTAAGAAGCAAACCAGGTAGGAGAGGAAACATTTTCCCTGAAGGGAGGAGGTCACCTCCTATCCTACCGCAGCCCCTAAACTCATTCCTTCCAAGGCCTTGTCATTTACGTCCACCGCAGCGCCTGAGAAAGCAAGGCCTGGGTCAAATTTCCCCCTGTGCCCGCCTTCCATACACGTTTACTGAACAAATAAACAAATGGGTTGGAGGTGACAGAAACCTCAAGACGATGGGACATCAGCTGCCTGACTGGAGGGAACCAGTTGTATGCACTCAAGTTAAAAGTTAAAAGACTCCCCAAGGTCACGGAGCTGGGACTCTAACCTGGCCTGAGGTCTTTGTTCCTCTCTGCTGGGCTTACCCGGGTTAGACCATGACTTTCTTTGCAGGTGGGCAAACGTTTGGAGGTTTTAAACCTACCATAGCTAAAGCCCAGGGAGACAGAACGGAGGCCAGCTTCAAGCCGGGCACTGTGTTAGGGAACTTTCAAACACTGTCTCATGAAATCCACCCAACAAACCATACACATCACATGATATTATTTATCCCCAATTTTTTTTTTGTGTGCGGTACGCGGGCCTCTCACTGTTGCGGCCTCTCCCATCGCGGAGCACAGGCTCCGGACGCGCAGGCTCAGCGGCCATGGCTCACGGGCCCAGCCGCTCCGCGGCATGTGGGATCTTCCCGGACCGGGGCACAAACCCGTGTCCACTGCATCGGCAGGCGGACTCTCAACCACTGCGCCACCAGGGAAGCCCTATCCCAATTTTACAGATGCGGAAACAGAGGTGTTAAGGAAGTCCCAAGGTCACACAGCAAAGAAGTAGTCAAACCTGGATTTGAACCCGGGACTAGGGCTCCTGTCCACGTACGTTAATGTCATCACCAGTCAGCTCGGGCACCCTCTCTTCCAGAGTGTCGAAAGCTTCTAACCAGGATGCAGAGGAACCCGCTCCACGTCATCACGCCTCCAAAGACAGAGAAAGACTCAAAGCGCGACACTTTGCACAAATGGCCAGCAAGCCAGAAGATACTGAGCCTCCTTTGCTGAGGACATTTCCCCTTTCTGCTTCCCCGCTCTTCCTCCGATGCCATGTTCACACCACGAGACACAGCTCCGTTGGGAATTAGGATGCAAACTGAAAGAGGTTTTTTGAACCTCATCTTAGGGGAACATGGCGAAGAAGAAAACATAGCCCTGTGCCGGCGCGTGGTAAACACCCAAGAAAGAGTCATGGTTCTTCTGCGTGACACCATTTGCGAGAGGCTGCATCAGAGTCTGGGTGGGCTGAAGGAGGGAGGACACACAGAGACCACGTCCTCAATAAGCCAGCAGCGTGCCCGGTGGTCCACTGAACAGCACTGGGAAAGGAGGAAAGATGGCAGAGGCGCTAGGAAGGAGAAGGGACTCTTAACCAACATCTGACCCAGCTTGACCCTTTGGGCTGCAGCCTCCACGGAGATCCCTGGCCTCCGATGACCTTGAGCGGTCTTGGCCCTGAATCCTAGCCCTGAACCTGTTTCCTATTTACTCTGCGAAGTCCTGACACTTGACACAGGCAACTTCGCTAGTGGATGATGATTATGCCCTCCCCTCGCTCTTGCAGGGAGCCAGCTCCATCCTTGGGGAGAGCCAGGCTGGAGGAATTGTGCTACAAGGAAACCTGACCACGCCAGGGACGCGGTACCAGCTCCCACACAGGGCAAAGAGGAAGGTCAATGTACAACACTGACTAAAACCCCAGGGGTTACTGTGTGCCGGATGCTTTGCTTAGGTCATCATAAGCATTAATTACCTCATTTAATTCTCACCCAAACCAAGAGATGGAACCGTCTAGAGAAAGAAGCCCAGCATGAAGATACGAGGGGGCCTTTGGGGTGATGACCATTGTTGGGGATGAGTCAAAGAGAATTCAACAGGTCTCCGGGCTCTGGTGTAAGAGTCTGCTGCTGGGTGAAACCTAGGGTGACCACCTATTCCGGTTTGCCTGGGATTGATGGGTTTCCCAAGAAGCAGGGCTCTTTTAGTACTAAAACTAAGGAAGTCCTAGGCAAACCAGGACAATTTAGTCACTCTAGTGACCTAATTCTGGCTTCTAGGTATTGGCCTCTGGCCAGCTTTAAGAGGAACAGGAGGCTGAAGTCAGTACAGGATGTGCATCTTCTTCATCAAACTCCTATTCACCCTTCAAAACCCAGTGCAGAAGGACCCTTCCTCTATAAGGCAGAGTATAGCAGGAAAAGCTGAGGTTCTGAAGCCATACCCTCGGTTCAAATCCCAGGTCCATGAAAAGATCGTTATGAGGTCCATGTACCTGGTAGATGGTGCTTAATAAATACTGGCTTGTGGATGTTCCCAGGTGCTTCAGAGCCCTTAATCCGCTGTATCTGTTTCCTGTCCTTGTCCTCCATTGGACCCAGAGTTCCCCATCTTCCCTTGCCTGAACCACCGGAACAAACTAGCACAGACACACACACACACACACACACACACACACACACACACAAAATAAAATCTCGTAACATGCAAACCAGTTAATGCAAATCTCCACTGCAGTCTTTCCCCCTCACCCTCAAGCCCTGACACCAAGCAGGGCTGTTTTTCACTTGGTTTTTCCTCTCCCAGTGATTTCACAAGAGCCCACAGAGAGGCGTGCAGCGAAGTAAACAAGAGAAGCTCTGAAAACCCATTCATGGGCAGCTCAAAGGTGTCGGGCAGCCCAAGAGTGCCGCCGCCGAGTCTTCAGCTGTGGGGACAGAGGCTCCGTGAAGCTGAGGAGACTTGCCAACGGTCCCACTCCGGGCAACCAAGCCACATCTGGACCAGAGGAACAAGAACGCACAAAGAAAGACACTGTCGCGGCCGGAGGATACAGGTCTTAGGCAGTACCCAGGGAGGGGCAGAGAAAGCAGAGAGACGTGCAGTCCCAAGGAAACGCACTGTGGCTCGACATAGCGGGGAGTGTTTTGATGAAGATCATGCATGAAAGTGGAGATGGTCCGGGCTAACCAATCACTGGTGGGCTTTTGCACAAATAAACCAGGGCCTTTTACACAGGGGCCTGGGGACTGTGCAGAAGATTCTAAACTCCGTGAAATATCCAGGTTACACTTATCTCTAAGTTGGCTGGCTGAAAAAGGTCTTCGGCCAAACGGCACCAGAGGAGTGGGGAGAGAAGGAGAAGCAGCAAGGTTAAGGGGCAAAAGGGGGTGGTGGGGAGGTCACAGCTGACTGAGGAGAGAAAAGAAGACCATGGAGAGACAGGTGACTGTCCCATCAGGGCAGCATGAGAAAGGAGAGTCTCTCATGCTCTCCCATGCGCTGCCTAACGCTCAGACAGCGCTTCCTACCTGCCAAGCACTGTTCCGATGGCTAACCATTTATTCCTCCCAACAACCTTAGGCGCTACTGTTATCTCCATTTAACAGATGAGAAGAGAGGCACAGAGAGGTTAAGTCACTGCCCATGGTCACAAAGCTAGTGAGTGGCCGGGCCTGAGTCAGACAACCCAGCGTTGCCGTGAGCCAGTTGCCATCGTGGGTATGAGATGATTCTTTTGTGTTCCGCCCTCCTGTGTGTGATGTACTCAAGGGAAAATGCTGAAAGTCCCCTTCCCTGACTCTTCCTCCAGATCAGTTTAGGGGTGCTAAGTTCCCAGCACCCACCCTGAACCAAATAAACTTAACTGGCATCCTGGACTTTTCTAGTCTCCGATGTCACTGATCAGGTGTTTAACAGATGGCTTCCAAGGCGGGGGGTGGGGGTGGGGGGGGCATCTGCCTGTTTGCTCCCCGCTTCTGTGTCCTCCTGTCACCTCGTACAGCACCTGGGAAATCCATAAACCCACCCGCACTGGATCGTAATTACATTTCCTCAGATTCCTTGGTCCCCGAAGGGTGGAGATGTGGTTTTTGTCAGCAGGCAGCACTGCGATGCCAAACCACTGATTCTACACACACGTGGCTGACAACTGGGCCCTGGTTTCCATTTTGCCATGAAAAGGAAGAGAAAACAACTGCAGAGTGCCCTCCCTTCCCCGCATTCCATCATCCTCGTCCAGTGGTCCTCAAACGGGGGTGAGTCTGCACCCCCCACAAGGGACATTGGTGATGTCTGGAGACGTTTGTGGTTTTCACAACTGGGGCGATGGGTGCTTCTGGCATCGAGAGGGTGGAAACAACCCACACGCAGGGCACAGGACAGTCTCCAACATGGAGAATTATCCCTCCTTGAACGTCGTTAAGCGCCAAGGCAGAGAAATTCTGTCCCAGAGTGAGAAGATGCCCTCTCAATGGCATGAAAGCCAAGGTCTCGATGTTTCCAATTCCGAAACAAGCTAAGGGGAAAAGTATGTCTTTCAAATGGTTGGCTGCAACACTTTTTTTAAAAACGCCCCAAAGCGGAGGTAAATCCCAGAAACCAGCCCAAATTTACCCCTGCTCCTAACAGGTTTCCAAATTGCAAAAACACTGATTAAAAAAAAAAATCCCTTAAGCTGACAGGATGCCGCCCCCCACCCCGCCTTCTGCTACTCTTAAGCAACATCTCAGCAATTCCACTAGGACACTGGAAATATATGCCAGAGGAGACTTATTACGCTAATTTCCTTTAGTAAACAGTTCAAATCTTACCTTGGAAACCCATGAAACAAGGAAAGCCAGCCCCAGGGCCATGCAGAATCCTTTCCTCTCAACGCTAAGCATCAGACTTTCTGTAACTTTTGCTCTTGAGGTGGTAAATATGGATGTTTCAAGAATGGCATGAGTTTCCCAGCATATGTTTTTTTTTTTCATTTATTTTCAAGAGGCTTTGGTGTGAAAGATTAGACGACCAGGAAATAAGTGACGGAGACGATTAGAAAATTAATACATTCACTGTAGGCTGCTGGAGAGCCCCTCTGGGACAAAGTGAGCTGCGTGTTAAATAACCACTTCAAAATCGAGGGAAAACTTGCATTCCTGCCTAAGAATCGCTTGTGTTTTCCAAAGCACTTCGAGTTTACTATCGATTCTAGCTGGCTCAGAACGATTCCTGACATCAGTCTCCCCTTTCACCAAGAGGACTGCTGTTCTTACACGTTCTCTTGCAAGTTACACAACAGTTTCTCCACTGAGCCACACAGGATTATGGATTAGAAAAGCAGTCCACCTCCGTGATAACCGTACCAGCAGCATGACTGTTTCGGTTTTGTTGGGTTTTTTTTTTTCCTGAAAGCCATCATTTATCGCCAACTATTAACATCCTGAAAGGTGTTTTTCTGTTTCTTAATATACCTGGAACAAGGTAGTCTGACACCTGTACCTTCACACGAAGATCCTATTTCAACACAGGAATTAGGGTGGCATCACCTAGAAAAACCACTAGCAAACCTGGACCAGACTGTCCCAAAGCTGGGGCCTCTCTCAGGGCATAAGAAACAGCTACAAAAGGACCCAATAAGTCCTGCTCACAAAGGCAGTTTTGCTCTGGCCACCACTGTGTAGGGCAGCTCAGAAACTTACCCAGGAGGTCTCAAGAGTTCCCAGGTCTGGAGCCCACCAGGACCCCCACTCCATGGAAAGCTGCCTCAGAAATGATTTGGCCGTTTGGGCTCTGCTTGAAAACCGGGCTTGGGTCTTAAAGGCTATTTTAACAGCTTAACACATTGAATCTGCTGTCCTCACAAATGGACAAATGCCATCTGTATCTCTCGGATATATGAGACAGTCAAGAGTTCCTGATTGCATCCCATTTACTAAGAGAGGCTCAAAACCGGAAGGTCAAGAGTCTTAACCATTATATAATTATCCGCTGCAGTAAAACAATTGAAGCATTCCACTCCAACTAGAAGCGAGCGGGGCTAACCACATTCAAATCTGTCATTTAACACCGTTCGGAAGGCTCCTGCCCTAACGAGGTTAACATCCGTAACCGACATAATTATTGGTAAAGGGCAGCAAATCATCGCTATCTGCAGGTGCTATGATTATAGCGTTGGAAAATTGAAGGGAACCGACCGCACGGCTTTTAGAATTAGTAAGCACTTAATAAAGTAGCAGTGAAATGAGAAAACACAATCCCTGTCCCATATTCTGAAAAATTGCCACTTTCAATGCTTTTTTGAGGGGATAGGGGGATGAAAACTGATTTTTTTTAAGTACAGTTGATTTACACTGCTGTGTTAGTTTCAGTACACAGCAAAGTGAATCCGTTATATATTCTTTTTCAGATTCTTTTCCATTATAGGCTATTCCAAGATATTGAGTAGAGTTCCCTGTGCTATACAGTAGGTCCTTGTTGTTTATCTACTTTATATAGAGTAGTGTGTATCTGTTAATCCCAAACTCCTAATTTATCCCTCCGCCCCCCATCCCCTTTTGTAACCATAAGTTCATTATCTATGTCTGTGAGTCTGTTTCTGTTTTGTAAATAAGTTCGTTTGTATCATTTTTATTAGATTCCACATATTAGTGATACATGAGATTTGTCTTTCTCTGTCTGACTTCATTTAGTATGCTAATTTCTAGGTCCATCCATGTTGCTGCAAATGGCATTATTTCATTGAGTGTTTTTTTAAAAATCTCTGTCACATTAGATAGATAGATAGATACAGAGAGAGAGAGAGAGAGATAATAGATGGATAGTTAGATAAATAGATGATAGATAGATAGATACATAGATAATAGATAAAGTAGGTAGATGGATGTCTAGATGAAAGAATGGGTGGGTAACGGCTGGATGAGTAGGTGAGTCGATAGACAGATGGATGGGTAGGCAGAAAGCCAGCCAACCTACAATTCTATTCTATTCTAAGAATAGAATTATTTTATGATTTTTCTTCAGACAGAATCTAATTCTTATGTGCGTCATTTGTAGGTTGGCTGGCTTTCTACCTATCCATCCATCTGTCCATCGACACACCTACTCATCCTCCAAAAGAACCCTTGGGAAACAGAGATACAAGAAAATACTATCAAGATGTCACTTCCCTCCAAATCAATTGATAGGTTTAACATCCCACAAGAAAACTCTCCAAGAGCCTCTGGGTTTTCTCTTTTTCTTTTACTTTCTCTCCTTTTTCTTTCTTGACGCTTGGCTACATTTTTTTACATTTTAAGAAGAATAAACAAAGCTAGGGTGCTTTCCAAAAACGGGAAGGAAGACTTACCTGGAAGATCCTTTTAGGATCATTTTACAATCATTTTCATTAGGACATGAAGGCCAAAAGGAATGCGAAGATGGATGGTTTAGCATACATGGCTCTAAAAACAGATTTCTGCTATGTACGTTCGCCACCCACCCCCAAAATAAATAAAGGAAATGTGAGTCACCTGCCCATGAGGTGGACCATAGCTGTACAAATTTATGTCACATTCTCACCTCTAAACAAAGGTGTAATAGACCCCAGATGCTTCAAATACACGGTACAAGGAAAACTTTTCAGAATAGAAGCAATGGAAGCATCACAGATTGGGGGGTTGACAGGAGCCCAAGTCCAAATTTAAGAGACTTAAGAGATAGGAGTGTCATGGAATATTACTTGGCCATAAAAAGAAAAAATAATGCCATTTGCAGCAACATGGATGTACCTAGAGATTATCAGGCTGAGTGAAGTAAGTCAGACAGAGAAAGACAAATATCATATTGCTTATACGTGGATTTTTTTTTAAATGGTACAAATGAACTTAGTTACAAAATAGAAATAGAGTCACAGATGTAGAAAACAAACTTATGGTTATGGGTTGGAGGGGGGAGGGATAAATTAGGGACTGGGATTGACATATACACACTGCTATATATAAAATAGATAACCGGGGACTTCCCTGGCGGTCCGGCAGTAAAGACTCTGCCCTCCCAATGCAGGGGCACAGGTTCGATCCCTGGTCAGGGAACGAAGATCCCGCATGGCATGTGGCATGGCCAAAAAAATAATAAAAATAAAAAAGGAGGGACTTCACCTTCCAATGCAGGGGGTGCGGGTTTGATCCCTGGTCAGGGAGCTAAGATCCCACATGCCTCGCGGCCAAAAAACCAAAACATAAAACAGAAGCAGTATTGTAACAAATTCAATAAAGACTTTACAAATGGTCTACATCAAAAATAAATAAATAAATAAAAATTTAAAAAAATAAAAGAGTGGATATATGTACAACTGATTCACTTTGCTGTACAGCAGAAACTAATACAACATTGTGAACCAACTATACGCCAATAAAAATTAAACACACACACAAAAGAGACAGGAGTGTAAACCCCAGACCCTGATCGCGTGAACTGTATTGAGGTTTCCAACCCACTTCTTTTCAGAGATAGAATCTGTATCCATTTGCTAAGGCTACTGTAACAAAGTACCACAGACGAAGTGGGTCAAACATCATAAATTTACAATCTTATAGCTCTGGAGACCAGAAGTCCGAAATCAAGGGGTCAGCAGAGTTGGTTCCTATTGTGGGACTGAGGAAAGGATCTGCTCTAAGCCTCTGTCCTTCACTTAGAGATGACTGTCATTCCTCTATCCCTTGTCACATCATCTTCCTGTACACGTTCGTCTCTGTGTCCAGATTTTCTTTTCTTATAAGGACACCAGTCGTATTGGATTGGGACCCACCCTAATGACCGCATTTTGACTTGGTTGCCTCTCTAAAGAATCTATTTCCAAACAAGGTAACACTCTGAGCTCCTGGGGGTTAGGAATCCAACATATCTTTTTGGGGGGCACACAATCCAACCCTGAACAGAGCCCTTCTGGGCCACAGTGGTGGGTGGGATCCCAGGATGTGGTGCACGCCCCCTCCAGACCACAGCAAGCCCACCAGGGATGGAACACAGAACCCACCTCTCTCCTCCACTTTCCAGTCCCCCGTTGCCCTGAACACACTTAACAGTGCCTATTTCTTTCCCCAAACAGACCCAAATTCCTCATTCCTTCATCCACTGAGTGTCACTGCTGATTGCCGTGTTGCAGCCACCAAGGAAATGCCAGAGACGCAAAAGACAAAAAGGGCACAGAGCTCTCCAAGTGAGACAAGATACTTGCAAGCCTGCCACAGACTTCCTGGGCTTCATGACCCACTGGAATGAAATCCCAGCTTTTCCCTGAGGCCTACGGCATTTTTTTCTTTCTTTCTTTCTTTCCTTTTTCTTTCTTTCTTTCTTTCTCCTTCCTTTCTTTCTTTTCTTCCTTTCTTCCTTTCTTAATTTATTTTTTAAACTGTGATGAAATATACAGAATGTAACATTGACCAATTCAACCTTTTTTTTTTTTTTTTGCGGTACACAAGCCTCTCACTGTTGTGGCCTCTCCCATTGCGGAGCACAGGCTCCGGACGCGCAGGCTCAGTGGCCATGGCTCACGGGCCCAGCCACTCCGCGGCATGTGGGATCTTCCCGGACCGGGGCATGAACCCGTGTCCCCTGCATCAGCAGGTGGACTCTCAACCACTGCGCCACCAGGGAAGCCCTCAACCATTTTTAAGTGTACAGTTCCGTAGCATTAAGTACATTTATGAGGTTGGGCAACCATCACCACGTCCATTTCCAGAGCTTTTTCATCTTCCCAAACTGAAACTCTGTCCCCATTAAACACTCACTCCCCATCCCCTCCCCAAGCCCTTGGAACCCACCGTCCTACTTTCTGTCTCTATCAATGTGACTACTCAAGGAACCTCCTATGAATGGAATCATACAGCATTTGTGTCTTTTTTGTGACGGGCTTATTAGCATGAAGTCCTCATTTGTAGCATATGTCGCAATTTCCTTCCTTTTCAAGGCTAGATCATATTCTATTGTAAGGATATACCACATTTTCCTTATCCATTCATCCAACGATAGACACTTGGGTTGCCTCCACCTTTCAGCAATTGTGAATAATGCTGCTATGAACATGAGTGTACAAATGTCTCTCCAAGTCTCAGCTTTCAAAGATTTGGGGTATATCCTCAGAAGTGAAATTGCTGGATCAGATGGTAAACCTATGTTTAATTTTTTGAGGGACCACCATATTGTTTTCCACTGAGGCTGCATCGTTTTACATTCACGCCAGCAGCGCGCAAGGGTTCCAGTTTCTCCACACCCTCGCCAACACTTGTTATGTTCTGTGTTTTTGATAGTAGCCATCCTAGTGGCTGTGAAGTGATGGCTCATTGGCCTACAGCTAATCAAGGGCATCTATCGCTTCCCCAAGGGAACGTCAGCCTCGTGAGGGCAGAAACTCTGATCTCTACTGTTTCCAGCTACATCCTCAGGGCCTAAAACAGTAACTGGCACTTGGTAGGTAGATTGAAAGCCAAAGTCAACTGAAGAGCAACTTGGACAGGGAAGACGGATTTGAAGGATATTTAAGGAGTTAAAGAGTCAGGCTTCCCTGACTGATCGGGTAAAAGGATAAGGAGAGAAGGGTTTCCAGCTCCAGGCCCAGGTCGGGCTGTGAAGGGGAGGGGCGGGGGGAGGGGGGTGGAGCTGTATCTTAGGGGCGGAGCTACCCATCTTGGTAACAGCTGGGTCTCCTTAAGCGTGGTCCTGATTTTTCTCTGAGCCTCAATTTCTTCCTCTATAAAAGGGGAATGATGATGGTGTCCACCTCACTGGGTCACCAAACAGTTGGTGAGATAATTCACCCAAAGGGTTCGGCTTACAGCACAGCACACTGCCTTCCATCCACGTTAGCTCATGGTCTCCCCTAGGAGAGATTAAATCAAGCCCTTCCTCACACAGTGAGCCCTCCAGCACGCCCAAGAACCCCAGAGGTCTGTGCAGAAGAGAAACTATCCAGGGAATGTGTTTTCAACAAAGTGAACGCCAAAGGAACACGTGTCTATAGCCGGAGCTATGGCCTTTAAACGCCTCCAGCTTCCCTGCCTGGCTCGGGGCACTCACTCCCTTGGCTGGTCCAAGACCTTGGGCGGCCTCCGGAACGAGAGCCAGGAGCCGCGAGGCGCACCAGCCTGCTGAATTGCAGAAACTCAGAATTGCCCACTTAATCTGCACAGCCTGCGCCCGAGGAAACTGAAGAATCCCCGTGGAACATTCTAGCTGTTCAGCAAAGAGGGGAGAAAGTTCCTGATCCTGAAATTGCTTCTGCCAGCACTGTTCTGGTTCAAACTCTTCCCATTGTCTTGATAAAGTTCAAAGTCTGGGTGTATATCTACCACCCAGCAACCTGCCACCTGTCCTTCCCCCTGCCACCAAATTCTCGGTCTTCAAATCCTAATGGCTCATGGCAGTGAATCTCATTGACCACGACCTGCCAACATCTCTCAAACTTTTCCAACAAAACTTTTCTTAGGCTGTGTCTCAGGCTCGGCCATGCACTTTTTGCGTGAAAGGTATGAGAAGTCTGAATAACAAGGAATTAACTGGTAAGAGTGTGAATGAACTCCTGGGGTGATGTCATCTTGTTTACGGTGGTGGTTACACTTGTTAAAATTCACTGAGCGCTTAAGATCTGTGCATTTTATTATATGTTACACGTCTTGGTTGTTAAAATTAACTAAAAGGGATTACAAAACAGCAACAATATGACTACAATTTATAAGTACAATATAAGTGAAATGATAGCAACAAGGTAACTGCAATTTATAATTACAACATAGTACAATAATAACAATGTAACTATACTGTCTATCATTCCTGCATTATCTCATTTGGTCCTTACAACCACGTGATATATTTCTGCAACAGTCCCCCCCTTACCCATGGGGGACACCTTCCAAGACCCCCAATGGATGCCTGAAACTAAGGAGAGTACCAAACCCTATACATACTATATTTTTCCTACACATACATACCTACGATAATGTTCAACTTATTAATTAGGCACAGAAGAGAATATCCCAATGGCCAGCATCACTAATCTTATGCTTCGGACCCATTATTAAATAAAATAAGAGTCACCTGACACAAGCACTAGGATACCATGACAGTCAATCGGATAACTGAGATGGCTACTAGGTGACTCATGGGCAGGTAGTATATGTGGATATGCTGGACAAAGGGATGATTTCTGTCCTGGGTGGGACAGAGTGGCAAGATTTCATCACGCCAACTCAGAACTGCATGCACTTTAAAACTTATGTCACAGCAAGATCCTTTTTGACCCACCTCCTAGAGAAATGGAAATAAAAACAAAAATAAACAAATGGGACCTAATGAAACTTAAAAGCTTTTGCACAGCAAAGGAAACCATAAACAGGACGAAAAGACAACCCTCAGAATGGGAGAAAATATTTGCAAATGAAGCAACTGACGAAGAATTAATCTCCAAAATTTACAAGCAGCTCATGCAGCTCAATATCAAAAAAACAAACAACCCAATCCAAAAACGGGCAGAAGACCTACATAGACATTTCTCCAAAGAAGATACACAGACTGCCAGCAAACACATGAAAGAATGCTCAACATCATTAATCATTAGAGAAATGCAAATCAAAACTACAATGAGATATCATCTCACACCGGTCAGAATGGCCACCATCAAAAAATCTACAAACAATAAATGCTGGAGAGGGTGTGAAGAAAAGGGAACCCTCCCGCACTGTTGGTGGGAATGTAAATTGATACAGCCACTATGGAGAACAGTCTGGAGGTTCCTTAAAAAGCTAAAAATAGAACTACCATACGACCCAGCAATCCCACTACTGGGCATATACCCTGAGAAAACCGTAATTCAAAAAGAGTCATGTACCACAATGTTCACTGCAGCTCTATTTACAATAGCCAGGACATGGAAGCAACCTAAGTGTCCATCGACAGATGAATGGATGAAGAAGATGTGGCATATATATACAATGGAATATTACTCAGCCAGAAAAAGAAACGAAATTGAGTTATTTGTAGTGAGGTGGATGGACCTAGAGTCTGTCATACAGAGTGAAGTAAGTCAGAAAGAGAAAAACAAATACTGTATGCTAACACATATATATGGAATTTGAAAAAAAAAAAAGGTCATGAAGAACCTAGGGGCAGGACGGGAATAAAGTCTCAGACCTACTAGAGAATGGACTTGAGGACACAGGGAGGGGGAAGGGTAAGTTGTGACAAAGTGAGAGAGTGGCATGGACATATATACACTAGCAAATGTAAAATAGCTAGCTAGTGGGAAGCAGCCTCAAAGCACAGGGAGATCAGCTCGGTGATTTGTGACCACCTAGAGGGGTAGGATAGAGAGAGTGGGAGGGAGGGAGACACAAGAGGGAAGAGATATGGGGATATATGTATATGTATAACTGATTCACTTTGTTATAAAGCAGAAACTAACACACCATCGTAAAGCAATTATACTCCAATAAAGATGTTTAAAAATAAATAAATAAAACTTATGAATTGTTTATTTCTGGAATTTTCCATTTACTATTTTCGGACCTCGGTTGACCACAGATAACCAAAACCATGAGCTGTGAAACCACGGATTGGGGGGGCGGGGGGGACTAGTGTATTCCCATTTTACAGATGAGAAAACTGAGGTACCCCCAAGAGAATTCCAGTAACTTGACTGGGATCCCACAGCTAGTAAGTGGCAGTCCCAGTTTACAAATCATAGTAGCTTCCTGTGTGCCCTGGCGTGTGCTAGGTAGGGGTATTCAAAAATTCAAACATGACTACAGGTTTCAAGAAACGTCCCCACTGAAGCCCTGAAGCCAAGTGCTCTGAGCCACTGCCAATGACAGAACATCACCAACAAAGATAGAAACTCCATCTCACGCGCACACACACACACACAGCCCACTGAACTTCCCTATCATCCGTGACATTCAATACCTTCATACCAAGGCTGTCCAGTCCCTGCAGATTTGAACAGCCCAGGAAAGCTATCTTTTATTTATTTTCTCCCAACTATTAAAAGATCTATTTATTCTGACTCTTAGCAAAGTGCACCGTTGGAAGGAATGTAAATTGATGCAGCCACTGTGGAGAACAGTATGGAGGTTCCTCAAAAAACTAAAAGTGGAGTTACCATATGATCCAGCTATCCTACTCCTGGGCATATATCCAGACAAAACTCTAATTCAAAAAGATACGTGTACCCCAATGTTCACAGCAGCACTATTTACAATAGCCAAGACATGGAAGCAACCTAAATGTCCATCGACAGATGAATGCATACAGAGTATACATTTCTGTATGTGTGTATGTGGTGTTTTGTTTTTAGCAAAACAAATTAGACAAATATTTTTTAAAGCGTGGTTGATAGACGAATGCTTTCTCCTTCACATGCCTTAATCTGAACTGTGGTATCATAAATGACGGCTTACTATGTGCTACATATTTTATGCGCGTTACCACGCAACTCCATGAGGAGTTTTATCTTTTACAGGTGGGAAAGCAAAGGCCCCAAAAGGATAAACAGAGTTGTTGTCAGTTAACAATGGGCTGAGATTTAAACTCATCTGAGCCCTTCATCGCGACGACAAAGTGTTTCCTTGAACCTGACATCTGAGTTGTTTTATCTAAAACAAATTAAAATTGACAATTTGATGTTTGTGGACACAACCCTGTTGATGGAAACTTCTGAACAGCTTTAAAAATACAGCCTGGGGTGGGAGGTAAACTGGGAGATTGGGATTGACATATACGTACTGCTATAATATAAATAGATAACTATAATATACTATGATATAAAATAGATAACTAATAAGAACCTACTGTATAGCACACGTAACTCTACTCAATACTCTGTAATGACCTATATGGGAAAAGAATCTAAAAAAGAGTGGATATATGTATAATTGAATCACTTTGCTGTACACCTGAAACTAACACAACACTGTAAATCAACTATACTCCAATAAAAATTAATCTAAAAAAAATGCAGCCTTGGGCTTCCCTGGTGGCACAGTGGTTGAGAGTCCGCCTGCCGATGCAGGGGACGCGGGTTCGTGCCCCGGTCCGGGAGGATCCCACATGCCGCGGAGTGGCTGGGCCCGTGAGCCATGGCCGCTGAGCCTGTGCGTCCGGAGCCTGTGCTCCGCAAAGGGAGAGGCCACAACAGTGAGAGGCCCGCGTACCACAAAAAAAAAAAAAAAAAAAAAAAAAAAATGCAGCCTTGGATACATGAAAAGATGCTCAATATCACTAATCATCAGATAAATGTAAGTTAAAACCACAATCGGATATCACCTCACACCTGTCAGAATGGCTATTATCAAGCATAGCACAGGGAGATCAGCTCGGTGCTTTGTGACCACCTAGAGGGGTGGGATAGGGAGGCTGGGAGGGAGGGAGACACAAGAGGAAAGAGATATGGTGATATATGTGTATGTATAGCTGATTCACTTTGTTATAAAGCAGAAACACACCATGGTAAAGCAGTTATACTCCAATAAAGATGTTAAAAATAATAATAAACAGGAAAAAACAAAATGGTAGCTTCTTAAAAAAAATCGGATTTTGAATGAGATATTAAAAAATCATGCATCATTAAACATATAAAAAAAAGAACACAAATAACAAATGTTGGCAAGGATATGAAGACAAGGGAACCTTCGTGAACTTTTGGCAGGAATGTCAATTGGTGCAGCCACTGTGGAAAACAGTATGGAGGTTTCTCTAAAAATCAAAAATAGAGTTACCATATGATCCAGCAGTTCCACTCCTGGGCATTTACCCAAAGAAAATGAAAACACTAATTCAAAAAGATCCATGCACCCCAATGTTCATAGCAGCTCTATTTACAATAGCCGAGACATGGAAGCAACCTAAGTGTCCATTGACAGATGAATGGATAAAGAAGATGTGGTGTATAGACACAATGGAATACTACCAATGAAATAATGCCATTTGCAGAAACATGGATGGATGTAGAGCTTATCATACTAAGTGAAATAAGTCAGACAGAGAAAGACAAATACCATACCATATCACTTATTTGTGGAATCAAAAAAAAATTATACAAATGAACTTATTTACAAAACAGAAACAGACTCACAGACGTAGAAAATGAACTTATGGTTACCAAAGGGGAAAGGGAGGGATAAATTGGGAGTTTGAGATTCACAGATACACACTACTATATATAAAATAGATAAACAACAAGGACCTACTGTATAGCACAGGGAACTACACTCAATATCTTGTAATAACCTCTAGTGGAAAAGAATCTGAAAAAGAATGAATATATGTATATGTGTAACTGAATCTCTTTGTTGTACACCTGAAACTAACACAATATTGTAAATGAACTATACTTCAATAAAAATAAATTTTGTTAAGAGCATGAGGGAACTTTTGAGGGTGATGGAGACATTCTGTATCTTGATTGTGGTGGTGGTTACATGGTGTGCACTTTTGTCAAAACTCATCCATGAAAACCAACTAGCGTGTGTGTGTGTGTGTGCGTGTGTGTGTGTGTACTAGTTAGCTAGGGCTGCAATAAAAAACTACCACAGATTGGGTGGCTTGAACAACAGAAATGTGTTTTCTTATCTGGAGCCTAAAAGTCCAAGATCAAGGTGTTGGCAGGGTTAGCCTCATTGCATGGCTTACAGATGGCCATCTTCTCCCTCTGTCTTCACATGGCTATCTCTCTGTGCACACGCAGGTCTGTGTCCAAATTTCCTTTTCTTAGAAGGACACCAGTCATACTGGAATCCAAATGACCTCATTTTAACTTAATTACTTCTTCAAAGGTCCCATCTCCAAATACGGTCATATTTTGAGATACTGGGTGGGGCTTGGGACTTCAACATATGAATTCTGGGAGGACACAATTCATCCCATAAACATAAAATATGGGTACTATTTTTCCAAATTAACTTTGAAAAACAAATATCCAAAATTGTAAAAACCAAGATCTAAATAAAGGTGAGCTTTATTTGCACCCTAAAAATCACAGGTCCCAGAGGACAGTCAACCCACCTTCCATGTGTGTACCCCCTACCTCTCAGCCTTGGACTGGACACAGGGCAGGGCTGGAATAAAGACATGTCTCTCAATTGTTCATCCTGATACCATGGCATATGAGACTGTCACCTGCAACGTCCCATGCCAATGATAAACTGTAAACAACCTCAAAATGTCCACCAACGCAGGAATTAAAAGTGTGACATAGGGACTTCCCTGGTGGCGCTGTGGTTAAGAACCCGCCTGCCAATGCAGGGGACACGGGTTTGAGCCCCGGTCTGGGAAGATCCCACATGCCGCGGAGCAACAAAGCCCGTGAGCCACAACTACTGAGCCTGCGCTCTAGAGTCCGCGAGCCACAACTACTGAGCCCACGTGCCACAACTACTGAAGCCTGCGCGCCTAGAGCCCGTGCTCCGCAACAAGAAAAGCCGCCGCAATGAGACGCCTGCACACCACAACGAAGAGTAGCCCCCACTCGCCACAACTAGAGAAAGCCCACGCACAGCAACGAAGACTCAATGCAGCCAAAAATAAATAAATTTATTTTTAGAACGTGTGGCATAGATTCATATTTACATGGAAAGAGCCTTAATAGATGTAAGAGGGGGGAAAAAAACAGGCAACATTGGTATCATATGGCATCATATCATCTCATTTTCTTTAATGCATAATAGGATTCCAATTGACACATATATGTTTGCAGAGAAAATTATGGAAAATCTTGCATCAAAATTAAGAAGTCATAGCTCTTGGACAGTGGATATTAGGGCAACCTGATACCTTTATCTATATTTTTCTGAAATAAACATAGATAACCTATGAAATAAAGATTATGCGTTTTAAAAAAGACAAAATAAAAGGTTTTGAAATGGGCAAGAATAAACCATAGAATGTAGGGATGCCCTTTGGGTAGTAAAACTATACAGAAATGCAAGGCAGTGCTTACTGTAAGTCAGGACACTTGTTACTTTGGGACACGTGAAAGGGACTGGGGTGGACACGGCCCATAGAGGGGATTAAGTGGGAACTGGCAAAAAGAAACAAGGTTCTTGAACTGGGTGAAAGAAACAAGGTTATTTGCTTGAGAGCAGTAGTTCTCAAGCAGGGGACATTTGGCAATGAGGTCTGGAGACATTTTGGATTGTCACCACTTGGTGGGGTGCTACTGGCATCTAGTGGGTGGAGGCCAGGGATGTTGTTCACCATCCTACAATACACAGGATGGTCCCACCATGACCAAGGATTATTCAGGTCAAAACGTCAGTAGTGTTGAGGTTGAGAAACCCTGCCTAAACTCATGACATTTAAAAAAGAAAAACTAGGGCTTCCCTGGTGGCGCAGTGGTTGAGAGTCCGCCTGCCAATGCAGGGGACACGGGTTCGTGCCCCGGTCCGGGAAGATCCCACATGCCGCGGAGCGGCTGGGCCCGAGAGCCATGGCCGCTGAGCCCGCGTGTCCGGAGCCTGTGCTCCGCGACGGGAGAGGCCACAACCGTGAGAGGCCCGCGTACCGCAAAATAAATAAATAAATAAATAAAAGGTTTTGGTTTAAAAAGAAAAAGGAAATAAATACAAGGGAAGACTCCTTGAGGATCAGCAACCCACCCTCAGTCTCTGGCCGCAGCCAAGACAGAGAAAATGAGGTTTTGGATAACAGACCTAATCCTCTGGGTGGATGTTCAGTCTATGGCCAAAGCCACCCTCCCCGACACCACTCTCAGTCATGAACAATAAAAACGTGTAAGAGACACAGATTCCAGATGGCAGATTAAAACCTCTATTAGATTTCAAATGAAAACTCCTACTGTACTATTTCGAATGTGACACACAGTCCCATAAAAATAAAGATGAATCACAAGCCATTTTCAAGGGAAGGTTGGACTGCATTACGTCACAGCAAGTCACACTGACTCTCAGCACCCTCACGCTGAGAGCAAGACCCAGAAATAGAAATGAGGGCCGAACGGCAGGTCAGCCCACGGGTCAGCTTCAGCCCTGGCCCAGCCCTCCCCCTTTAAGCCAGCATCACAAAACCCCAAGCCCATGATGAGGCAAGGAGAGAGAAAGTGTGTTTGGAAAAACTAGTTCCAGATGTCTTGAGAGGCAAGGCAGCTGGGATAACAGAGGGAGCATGGAATGAGAACTCTGCAGAAACAATTCCTAACTCTCGTAGGGCAGAGACATTCTGCCAGTGAAGTTAAGCCTTTATTTTCACACTCCACATGCATGCGGGTCCCAGGGGAATGTTTCCTTGTGGCATTGTAGATTCTGAGCTTTGATTCTAAGTTCACTGACTCTTCCAGCTTGTGTACGACAATTACAGAAGCCAGAGTAAACAGACACTCAGCTACCAAGAAGCCACAAGCAATTATAAAGTGCAGAAACTCGACAGGTCACAGCAAGTTACATTTTTTTTAAAACCCTATCAACTGGAAATGGAGACAACCCATTAAAATGAACAGTTAATTGTTTTTAAAACCCTAACTCACTCACCTGGAGAGGCAGTGTAGCATAGTCAAAAAGGCCCGTGGTTTAGAAATAAGACCATGAACTAAATTCCAGTCCTACCCTACCCCCATCCCATTATCTGTATGACCCTGGGCAAGTCACTTTACCACTTCTGGAGCTAAGCCAGGCTGTAAAACAAGGACTATTCTTAGGGTGCCTATGAAGACAGAATGAGATAATTCATATAAAGTGATTAAAAGATAGTAAACAGGGGCTTCCCTGGTGGCGCAGTGGTTGGGAGTCCGCCTGCCGATGCAGGGGACGCGGGTTCGTGCCCCAGTCTGGGAAGATCCCGCGTGCCGCGGAGCGGCTGGGCCCGTGGGCCGTGGCCGCTGAGCCTGCGCGTCCGGAGCCTGTGCTCCGCGACGGGAGAGGCCACAACAGTGAGAGGCTCGCGTACCGCAAAAAAAAAAAAAAAAAAAAAAAAAAAAAGATAGTAAGCAGCTTTCATGATAATGATTATCAAAAATAACAAATCAAAATTAACTTCACAAACTCTTTAGAAAACAAAAATGTTATATAGCCAAAATCTGTGAAGGCAGCCAAAGCCATGTTTATGGGTGAATTCACGGCCTTAAGAGCTTTAATCGTATTAAAAGTACTAGCTCTTTCCATATGAAAGAATTCTCCTTATTTAAATAAAAAAAAAGTATGGTATTAAATTCTTCACTCATTCATTCCCCAATTTATTCCAAAAAGGATTTAGGTGCCTGCTGAGTCATCTAAACATTTCACACCAGAGGGGAAAAAAGAAGCAAAATCATGACTCAGAATAATCTAAAAATGAAAAGAATTCAGATTATAACAGTAACTAATGAACGTGAGAAAAGAGAATTGATAAATAAATCCAAGATCTGCTTTGCTGAAGAAAAAAAAAGAGCAAAACTGGCAAATCTACATAGATGTAGAGGAGAATATGCCAACGAGATATTTAATACCATGCTATTAAATCTGAACATTTCAATGAAATGATCCCTAATAAAATACAAATCACAAAAGTTGACTCTAAAAGATCCCACCAGAGGTTAAAAAAAATTTTAGACTGAATTCTCTAACAAGCTGGTATACAAATTTTTTAAGTTACTAAAGAATTGTTTCCTCAAAAGTTTATTGCACCCTGTGATTTCTCTAACAAATAATCGGTTTTTCAAGGAAGTGTTAGTCCTGATGCCATAACTCTAAAACATTTAAAATGGAAACTTGTCTCGTTCATTTTATGTGGCTAGGATATCAGATAACAAAACCTGATGAAGAGATTGCAAAATAAAACGGACCAAAAACGTAACACAGTTTATCTCGTGATCACAGGTGGCAAAGATCCATAAAAACAAAACAAACAAACAAAAAACAAACAAACAAAAAAAACCAAACAAACAAAAAAAACAAAGCAAACCTAGCAAATCAAATTCAACATTATATTAAAAGCATAATTCATCACAACCAAGTAGGGTTTACCACGCAGGAAAGCAGGGGTGATTTTATACTAGGAAATCTATTAAACATGATTGTCAGATAATACCATTGTTAAATATTTAATGTTAGTCTTGAAGCCCTGGTTAGTAGAATAAGATTTAAACTGAAATGAGAGGTACGAGATTTTTTTTTAATTGTAGAGAATAAAATTGCACACAATGAATAAAAATATTTAAAACCTATGAATCAATTTCACTAAAGGATCTGTATTCAGGAGAAATATGCTTATTCACAGTAGCAACAACTAACAACCAAAACTCCGTGTTACAGGAATCAGAAATCATCACAGCAAGAAATATATGGGATAAATATTTTTTAAAGCACCATATGAAAAGATTTGAAAAAACAGAGACACTGATCACATACCTGCATGGAAAGGAAAAATATTAAGGTATCAATTTCTCAAGTTAATTTATAGATTTACAGATTAATGCAATTTTTTAATCAAAATTTCGGTGGATTTCATGTGTACTGGAGGAGGTAGATTTGGAGATTCTTAAATTCAACAAGAAGAAGAAACACTTTGAAAAAGTGTAATAGGAAAGAAACCTGAATCTACCATCAATAAAACATGTTCTAAATCTATAGTAATAAAACCAGCATATGGTACTGAAGAGGCACAGATGAATGCAACAGAATTGATATCTCTGAAGCAGATCCTGGTTTTTTTATTGCACTTAATAAAAGATAAAGAAAACATCAAAAGTCTTTAGGAAAGGAATTGATTATTCAACAACTGGAATCCGGGAAATGAAATAACTACTAGGGAAAATCACTTTAGATTCTCAGTTATGCCATACACAGTCTTGGGTGTTTCATCAAGCTCTAAGTCCTGGCTAAAATGTTTCATAAGTCCCATTGTTGTTTCCCACCCTGGGATTTTGTGGCAAAAAAAAAAAAAAAGGTCACAAATGCTTCCCCTCCAATCCACAGGTGGCATCTATATCCACCCTCTTCCTTCAAGCTTGTCTTAGCCGTGTTACTTGCTTTGACCAATGGAACATTAGCATACGTGATGCAAAAAGAGATTTGAAAAGCACTTGAGGGCTGGGGATTGATCTCTTGCTGCTCTTGGAAGCTGGAGACCATCATAGGATCCAAACCCAAGCTAGGGAGGGAGAAAAAATTGATGTCTTTTCTGCAGGGAGAAAAAACAAAGCATCCCAGCTGACAGCCAGCACTGAATTTGGCGCTCAATGCTGAGCCAAGAAGACAAACTCAGGCTGAGGTTCCCTCCCTCATTCCCTTATCCATCCTGGGTCTACTTCCTCTCTACCCACACCCATTCTATTCTGCTTACACTGAAAGCACTCTGTTCCCGGTTCCCCAGAGAAAGAGGAGAAGCCGAGAAGGAGCTGACACATTCCTCACTCTTGGTCACCCACAGACATGATGACACTCTCACCCCCAGTCGACACACCTACCCCTTCCTTGTTCCTCTTGCTCAGATGTCCCTATAATGGCCTCTTTGTTACATTCAACTTTCCTAAGACACTCCTTCCTCTATTCCAGAGACTCTCAAGGGCTTACAAAGGTCGAAAAAAATTCATTGTTATACCTTATTTTTAAGGGAGAAAAAAATCAAACTCAAAGTAGAGAAGAGGAATGGGATTTTTAAATTTGTATCAAAAGAAGAGGTATCAGAGCTTCCCTGGTGGTGCAGTGGTTGAGAGTCCGCCTGCCGATGCAAGGGACACGGGTTCATGCCCTGGTCCGGGAAGATCCCACATACCACGAGGTGGCTGGACCCATGAGCCACGGCCGCTGAGCCTGCGCATCCGGAGCCTGTGCTCCGCAACGGGAGAGGCCACAACAGTAGAGGCCCGCGTACCGCAAAAAAGAAAAAAGAAGAGGTATCAGTTAAAAGTAAGGAAAAAACTTTGAGGCTCGTTCCCTTACCATTTCCTCATTACAGATGAGGAAACAGAGGCTAAGAAGAGCAAGTCCAAGGTCACACAATAGACTCAAGATTCAAAACCAGGTTTGTCCGACTCTAGAGCTATCTTTAACCATGAAATGAAATGCTTCAGAGCAGTGCTACCCAATAGAACTCTCTGTGGTGATGGAAATGTCCTACGTCTGTGTTGTCCAAATGTGGTGAGTATGACCAAGGGAGAAATGCTTCATTTTTATTTCATTTTAACTTAGTCCCTTGTGGCTATTGGGGCTACCTTATTGGACAGCACAGCTCTAGAACGCCACCAAGTTGGTTCCACACCACCATCAAAGGTGGGACCCTCAACATCCTTACCCTCCCTGAATCCCATTCACCCACCCAGGAGAAGTGGCAACTGAAAGATGATAAGACCTTAAGGGGAAAAGAGCATGAGGGTTATGGCCAAGCCTAGCAAAGCCCTCCACAAATACTCAAACGTCCTCTAAAATAAAACAAATAGACAATTTGTTACCCGAAAACTGGGTTCCCCTCTGGGTAGGTGTTGAACCAATGGACACAACCAAGCCAAAGATCGGGAGAAGAAAGGATTTATTATTACTTGCTCCAAGTAAGGAGAACACCGGGGATCTTTCCCAAAGCAACGTCTCCCCAAACAGCAAAACTGGGGAAGTTTTAAGCTAAGGGTACGTGCATATCTATGAGGGGACTTGAGCAGAGGAGAATTCAGGATAGAATTGGGCCAAAGGTTGACAGAGTCCAAGCTTTAGTTGGCTGAAGTCGGGACATCATCCTTCCATCCTCCACCTGGGTGGGGGCTTTAGTTCCTGCAGAACTCTAAGGTATATTATTATGTATATAATACGTATGTATATTATGAGGAACCAGGACCCTGCCCTAAGGCTGCACTATTGTTTCTTGACTGTTCCTCCTTCGTTTCTGCATTCCCTCCCTTAAGATCATTAATTGCTGGGTGTTCCCTGGTGGTCTAGTGACTAGGATTCCAGGCTTTCACTGCTGTGGCCCAGGTTCAATCCCTGGTCGGGGGAACTGAGATACCGCAAGCTGAGCGGCCAAAAAAAAAAAATTATTCATTACTGAGATCTATTCAAGGTAAGCATTACAGCTGGGCTTAAATCACAAAAGGGCTTAGGCCAAAATGGGTTCTCTTATGTCAAGAAAGCCATCCCTGGCTCTCTTTGTCCAGGGACCCCCTACCCTACCTGCTTACAAAACAATGCCATGCTACACTTATTCAGCTAGCAAGAACAGGTTCTGAAGAACTGATTAACATTGTCCACTCCCGGCTGGCTAGACCCCTTCCTAGAGCTACTTCATGGAGTCAGGAAAAACTCAGACATTCGTTTACCTCTGTATAGGGAACATTTGCACTTTTCATCAAGGGGGAAAGAATTGATGTCATTTTCGGACTTCTTTGATTCTGAATTTGTAACTCTTATGAACGGGGTCTATGTTAGCTTCCTTCCTCCTTCCTTCCAAGACCTTGGGGCCAACATGCCAACATATCCTTCACTTTAGGTCCACATCTCCTATTTTTCATTCTCCCAAATGCCCACCGCTGTTATTTGCATTCCCCAGTAGGAGACACTATCGCATAAATATAACCCTCCCAATGGCCAGGAGTCCTCAAATCAAGTCAGGCAGTGCACCAGGCTTGTGGGTCACAAAGACATCCTTTCGAAACTGAAAATCCGTGAAGAATTACGCCCTCATCTGAACCACATGGGCCTCTTTAAGACAATTCTCCAACTTTTTCTCCATCAAACTCATCCCACCGTGGGACATCTTTCCTTTCGCAGATTCACCTACTGCTTTACTTCTGACATGTCTCTCAAGGTCTTCTGCCTATGCTGTCTTCTGTACAACCACGAATCCTGAGGTCAACTTCTTGGTTTGTTTTTTTTTTTTCTCGCCCTTGTAAAATTCCTCTGCAAATAACCTTCATACCTCCCTCGCTTATAAAAATAATTTTCTTAGCAAAACTTGCCTTGGTAAAGAACACAGAGTTTTGTTACAAAGTTCAGTCTGTGCCTTGTTTATCACGAACTGAAAAAGGGAGGCCAGTGAGTACTATTCGACTACATAACAAGATTTTCAGATTTCTGAAAAAGAAAAAAAATAATGATTGAAGAGCACACCACCACCCATAGCCACGCTCCAGAGAAGAAGTGGCCGAAATGATCACCTCTCAAAATGGTCTGTCGCGGGCTTCCCTGGTGGCGCAGTGGTTGGTTGGGAGTCCGCCTGCCGATGCAGGGGACACGGGTTCGTGCCCCGGTCCGGGAGGATCCCACGTGCCGCGGAGCGGCTGGGCCCGTGAGCCATGGCCGCTGAGCCTGCGCATCCGGAGCCTGTGCTTCGCAACGGGAGAGGCCACAACAATGAGAGGCCCGCATACAGCAGAAAAAAAAAAAAAAAGAAAACCCAAGTTTAAATAAAGTTAAATATGTTTCAAAAAAAAAGGTCTGTCGCAAATAGTGCTGGGGTGGGGGTGGGGCAGGTGTTAAATAAAGTCCACTGAAGGAATAGAACCTGAGTCTCACCCTGGTTCTGGGTCCAGAGGACAGAGGACCATGCCGAACTGTGCCATGAGAGAGCAGTCAGCAACATTCACACTGGGGGACATGCCCCAGATAGAACGCCCAGTTCTCCAACAGGAAGAAGGGAAAGAAAAGAAAGGGATGGAGGGGGAACCTGTAGACAAGGGTTTTCACCCTCAGCACTAAGACATTTGGCCCTGGATCATTCTAGGTGGTGAGGTCTTTCTCTGCATCGTAGGGTTTGAGCGGCATCCCTGGCCTCCACCCACTCGATGCCAGTAGTACCCACCCCCCAAAACTTGCGACATCCAAAAATATCTCTAGACATTGCAAATGTCCCCTGGGGTGGGGGTGGGGGGGCAAGTCACCAAGGGAATCACTGCTGTAGGGCCAAAGAGATATATCCGTTTTTTTTAATGGTCAAGACTAAACTATATCGTCTAGAGAGTCACGCTCGAGTGATAAAACTATACAGAAAGAAAGAAATGACCAGTAGAAAAGACAGGACAGTGACCATTTTAGGGAGAGAGAGGGGGCTGTGTCTGGGATGGGAACCATGGTAGGGCCTCTGGAGACAGGATTGCTGGCAAAGTACTACTGCTCAACTGGGGGAGGTGAGTTATAAGGTTGTTTGCTTTAAAGAAATTCATTAGGTTGTACATTTGGTTTGTGCGGTTTTCTGAATCTGTGTGTTCTTTGATAATCAAATGTTTATTTATTTATTTAGTTGCACCGGGTCTTAGTTGCAGCACGTGGGATCTTGGTTGCCGAGTGCAGGATCTTTAGTTGCGGCATGCAAACTCTTAGTTGTGGCATGCAGGATCTAGTTCCCTGACCGGGGATTGAACCCGGGCCCCCTGCATTGGGAGCATGGAGTCTTAGCCACTGGACCACCAGGGAAGTCCCTAAAATGATTTTTTTAAAAAATAAAACCAAAAGGAAAAAAAAAAAAGGAAGAAAGGAAAAGAAAGAAACCTTGACTCTATACAAGGACATAGAACATACTTAAACATAGTATTACCAAATGACCCAGCAATTCTGCTCCTAGATATAGCCCCCCAAGAGAATTGAAAAGAAGTATTCAAACAAAAGCTTATACACAAATGTTCGTAGCAGCCCTATTCACAATAGACAAAAGGTGGAAATAACTCAAATGTCTGTCAGTCGGTAAATGGATAAACAAGATATGGTATATCCATACAATAGAGTTTTACTCAGCAAGAAAAAGGCATAAAGTCCTGGTATATGCTACAATGTGGCGAAAGCTCCAAACCACAGGTAATGAAAGACACAAGATGTAAAAGGCCACATGTTATATGATTCCATTTATATGAAACATGCAGAACAGGTAAATCCACAGAGACAGAAAGAAGATTAACGGTTGCCAGGGGCTGATGGGAGGGAGAATGGGGGTGACTGCTAAAAGCACAGAGTTTCTTTGTGGGGGTGATGGAAAGATCTGGAACTAGATAGTGGTGATGATTGCACAGCACGGCTTATGTGCTAAATGTCACTAATACTAAATCTTACGTGTATTTTACTACAGTGAAAAAGATTGTTTTTAAAGAATAGAAATCTTGAATGCTTCAGGTCAAGCCTGCTTTGCATATCTCCTGCTATGATATCCGATTTCTCTGCACACATGAAAACCTTAACCTTGTCACCACTAATGAGATACCCGTGTCAAGAGTCCTGTTTGCTTGCGGACAAGCGTTGCAAGTAGTCGATAAACAATGCTGGCGCTTCACACGCTGGGTGCCAATGTGACTAGGTGCCAGGGCTTGAAACCCTGTCCTTATAAGATCTTCCAAAGAAAACAGTTTCTTCCATAGGCGAGCACTTGGAAACACTCCATAGGTATAGCCTGTCCATCCAACTCCCTTCCTAGACTGCAGCCATCATTCAAGACCCAAGACCCTCCTTGATGGGACAAAAAAGAAGCAAAAAAAATTGTATAATAAAAAGGTCAAATGATCCTTTACCCAAAACCCTCCAGGCGTTCGACAGCTGTGGGCTTTATCTACCAGCTGCCCCTCCAGAGCCAATTTGATGACCATACTTCATCCTGTGCCTCTGTGTCCTATGACTTGAGTCTGGGTTGGGAGACCTCAATCCACTTCCTAAACCTGGAATTGGAGGAAAGTGGCCCAATCTACTGCTACTCAGATGGCCCCACCCATGACAGACAACAGGGTCCCAGAGGAAAGCAATTATTTTTGTTTGTTTGTTTCCCACTCTTGACATTATTTATCTCTAAGTGTACGCAGACATTTAGCCTGAGCTAGCAAAGACTCTAAGTCCAAGACAAAGAGAGGGGAGAGGGGGAAGGGGAGGTGGGGAGATTGAGAGGAGAGGGGAGATGGAGAGAGGGGAGAGGAGATAAAGGATACAATTTTCAAACCCCACCACCCACATCAGTTCTCTTTTACTGGGAAAGGGAATGTTCTATCAGGCACAGGTGTGTGGAGAGAGAGGTACTGACCACAAAGAGCATCTGGGCTCCCAGCCTGACAGGAGCTGAGGTCCACAGGACCTCCCTGGGGCATTTCAGGTGTTCAGCCACAAAGAACAGATTTTAATTCTGACAAAGGGTCTGGTGTCACAGTGGGAAATAACTGGTCAATGAATTTCATCAAGTAGGAGGGAGAAAAAGAAAAACTCGTCAGACCAGTTACCAAGTTACCAGACAGCCACATTTCCATAATTATTTAACCCCACCCTACCTTCTTCCAAAGGATCGGGTTGATTTATTTCTCTAAGTGAAAAGGTAGCTAAATGGGTATCCCTATGTCTCCTCCAGGAAGCCAAGCACTTGTTAGAATTGTAAGTCTGTACCTTCACTAATAAATTGTTGGATAGTACTGTCCCCAAGATGCCAGGTGACGATGAGGCTAACTGGTCTACCATTCTTCAGTGCATTCATGAACCTACTGAAACACTTTCTGCCTACCTAGCTTATTTCCTTATAGTTATTTCTTTGACTTTGTCCCAGACTCAGCAAGGACTTTGGGGTCCCAGCAACATACCTGGCTCAGCACAACTGTCCACTCAATATCAGTGGAAACAACACATCCTGAATATAGCCCCAAATGTAACCTCTGTGATCACTCCATCACACCTGCAGGTAAACTTCCGGCACTCAGAACACACGAGGGCACAAGCCTCTCTTCACAGCATGAGGCGACCTCCTTACTCTTGCCCACAAGACCTCTGTGCTTTTGTCACCGCCTTTCCACCCATCTGGAACACCCTTCCCCCTTATCCTCTTTCTAAGCATCATTTACCACCCAAATCAAACCACATCTCTTCAACCACTCCAATCTGAGACAATCTCTCTCCTTCTACAGATGCCCGTGACAACTTACCATCAATCTCGGGGAAGGTAGGGGAGGCTCAGAAACATGGTCTCTAGAGCTCTTGTTCTTTCCTGCTATACAAAATCTAATCATCTCCAAAAAGTTCATTTAAAATCTTCCAGGGACTTCCCTGGTGGCGCAGTGGTTGAGAATCCGCCTGCCAATGCAGGGGACACGGGTTCGAGCCCTGTTCCGGGAAGATCCCACGTGCCGCGGAGCAACTAAGCCCGTGTGCCACAACTACTGAGCCCACGTGCCGCAACTACTGAAGCCCGCATGCCTAGAGCCTGTGCTCCGCAACAAGAGAAGCCACCACAATGAGAAGCCCGCGCACCGCAATGAAGAGTAGCCCCCGCTCACCGCAACTAGAGAAAGCCCACGCGCAGCAACGAAGACCCAGTGCAGCCAAAAATAAATAAATAAATTTTAAAAATATATATTATATGATATTGCTTATATGTGGAATCTAAAAAAATGCTACAAATGAACCTATTTACAAAACAGAAATAGAGTCACAAATGTAGAAAACTTAAGTTTACCGAGGGGTAAGGGTGGGAGGGATAAATTGGGAGATTAGGACTGACATATACACACTACTATATATAAAACAGATAACTAATAAGAACTACTGTATAGCCCAGGGAACTCCACTCAGTACTCTGTAATGACCTCTATGGGAATAGAATCTAGAAAAGAGTGGATATACGTGGATATCGTATCGTATAAGTGGGTATATGTATAACTGATTCACTTTGCTGTACAGCAGAAACTAACACAACATGGCAAATCAACTAGACTCCAATAAAAATTAATTTTAAAAAAAGAAAAGAAAAAGAGGGGATGAGAAGGGCTATAGGAAAAAGCAACCAGAATGTCGGCAGGGGCAAATTCTAGGGCATCTCCCCACCCCAGCTTTCTTTGTTCTCTGCAGTTCCCCAACTTTTCACAATGAGCTAGGAAAGCACAACGGTTAAGGGCTCAGATTCTGAGCCAGAATACCTGGGGTTTGGGTTCAAATCCCAGCTCTACTACTTACTAGCGATGTGACCCTGGGCAAGTGGCTTAATCTCCTGGGGCCTCCAGGACCTCATCTGTAAGGAGGAATTGCTGGGAGAACTTGCTGCAGTATGGTAAGCAAAGCACTTAGAACAGTGTCTGCCACAAAGCAAGCCTTCACTGTCGAGATGATTCTGATTATTACAGTACCAAAGGCAAAGTTAAAAAAATGAAAAATGGAACAAGGGGAGAACAGTTGTAATCTGAAGCTCAAACCTCTGTCTAAAAGCAAACCCTTCGGGCTTCCCTGGTGGCGCAGTGGTTAAGAATCCGCCTGCCAAGGCAGGGTACACGGCTTCGAGCCCTGGTCCGGGAAGATCCCACGTGCCGCGGAGCAACTAAGCCCATGCGCCACAACTACTGAGCCTGCGCTCTAGAGCCCGTGTGCCACAACTACTGAAGCCCACATACCTAGAACCTGTGCTCCACAACAAGAGAAGCCACCGCAATGAGAAGCCCGCGCACCACAATGAAGAGTAGCCCCCGCTCGCCGCAACTAGAGAAAGCCCCGCACAGCAACGAAGACCCAACGCAGCCAAAAATAAATAATAAATAAAATTAATTTTAAAAATAAATAAATAAAGCAAAGCAAACCCTTCAAGAGAGAATGTACATGCACTTAAATAGGTAGTGTTTAATATAAATGGAGCACCTCAGCTTTCAGAGACTCTGAAACATGGATGGAAACTCAAACTCAGGAAGGAGAGAATCGCCTCCCTTTGCCTCCTGCTCTTGCCATATGTGGCATCAACGACCAGTTCCCTGGCACCCATCGTGCCCCAGACTCACCCACCCCTCTAACTGGCAGCGAGCAGCTGGGGTGGCCTCCCAGGAAAAAAAAAAAAATGCCAGTGGGTTTTCCTGGGGCAGCTGGTCAAGCAAGTCCTGTGGTTTCTGTTCCCCGCCCCCCCACCGAAAGCCCAGAGCTTGGGGTCCCCAGAGCCTCGGAAGCTGAGGCACCAGGTAAGCACAGTGATCTTCCCTCTGGGGCCACAGGTCCGAGCACCCAGCTCTCATCAGCAGGTCACACGGTGGGCTTTCCTCTGCCTGCCCCAAGACCAAAGTCAGAAATGGAGCCAAGCTTTGGCAGACACTTACCCAGTGGCTGGTCTGCCCAGAAAGGGTAGTGGACTCATGGTGTCTAGGAGAAGCTTCCAGAAAATTCACAAAGTGTCAAGGGCTGGGATAAGTGTACCCCATGCATCATTTCATTTAGCCCCCAAAACTGCAGCCCTGACAAGCAGGTGCCATAATTATCCTCACTCTTCAGATGGGGAAACACTGGTTTGGTCCAGCTCATGAGCCATGACCGGCAAAACAGGACTCCGAACAATTCTCGTAACCACTTGGAAACGGGTCCAGTGAGGCTGACCTTCGGGTCTTTATGACACACCTATGTGGGGGGAGGGGAGATATTTTCTGAAGACTAGTTTAGGGCTCCATCCCATGCTTTCACCCACAGATCCCCCTCTTGTAACTCTTCCTACAAGTGCATTCAGTCACATATTCAACGTCTATATTTGCCATCAGAAGGTCCTCTCCAAGGATGCAGGGGCTTGTCCCTACTGTGGCCCTGAGGACCCCAATACCTGGCACAAAGTAGGTTCACAATAAACACATTTTGTGACCCAGCTCACAAAGACTCCATCTCCACTCTGCCCATCCAAGGCTCCTTGCATCTGGCCTCCGTTGGCATCTCCACCCCAAATATGTAGACAGAGTGATGGAGAAGAAGCATCTCAAGACATACACCACAGTGACTTTCCTTTTAAATACTTTCACCACTGAGAACCTTCTTTTTCTCTCTCTGCCAAAAGCAGCATTGTTTTGGGATCAGGTGGAAGAAGGGACATTTTAGAGAATGTTTAAACTGCGTTCAGAGGACAACCCAACACCTTCATCCCAAATGCTGACCAGACCTTAGATGTTTCCAGAACCTGGCAATCATGCAAGAAAGCGGCTCAAGGAGGTGTTGGAGAGGATTCCAGGGGAATTGAGGGCTTGCCAGATAGTTTTCACAGGTCCGTGTCTGTTGCCTAAGACAGGGAGGTATCTTCTAAAGGCTCATTTCGGTCCGTTTAGCATTCAAAAATCCCATGAAATGGTGTGTAAGCCACAACAACAAAGAAACATAAGCATTTTAAAAGCCGGAAATGTACACCCAGGTTCATAGCAGCATTATTCACGATAACCAAAAGGGGGAAACAACCCAAGTGTCCATCGATAGAAGAATGGATAAACAAAATGTGGTCCATCCATACAATGGCATATTATTCAGCCCTAAAAAGGAAGGAAATTCTGACACCTGCTACGACATGGATGAACCTTGAGAACATTACATTCAGTGAAATAAGCCAGACACAAAAGGACAAATACTACATGATTCCACTTATACGAGGTCCCTAGAGAAGTCAAATCCATAGAGACGGGAAGTAGATGGTGGGGGCCAGGGGCTGGGGGAGGAGATGAGGAGTCAGTGTTTCATGGGGACAGAGTTTCAGTTTGGGAAGATGAGAAAGTTCTGGAGATGATGGTGGGGATGGTTGCACGACAGTATGAATGTACTTAATACCACTGAGCTGTGTATTTCAAATGGTTAAGATGGTAAACTTTATGTTATGTGTATTTTACCACAATTAAAAAACTGAAAGGGAAAAAAGCCTGAGCTGAGTTATTCTTGATAGACAAGAGTGTAGGTTCAAAAAACAATCATTTCTTGACATCTGTGACCAGGACAGGACAACGCTTCCCCTAGGGGACACCACCACTGATTACAAACCGGGAGCAAACATCGATGCCAGATGCCAGGAACAGGTATCTGGCAGGTCTCCGCCACAGCCGTACGTGCAGAACCACACCTTCTTCAGTGATGAAACCCCCAGTGCTGGCAAAACAAGTCCTGCTCTCAAAGGCACAAGATAAAAAATTTTAAAAATAAAAAAACCTGCTCAAAACATCAGGGACATTTTTGCAGATAATACCATCCTGGATATTTTGACTAAAATGAGTACAGAAATAAATCCACAGAGGAATGTCTTAAATTATATCTCAAGATATGTAAGCCTGGAGTATTTCAAACAAGAACCTGAATTTGGAAAACGGAGCATTGAGATAAAAGACTATTCACTGTTTTCCCTGGTACCCCAGCTAGAAGTAGCTCACCCGTCTTTAAACAGAGGGGGGCACCCACACACACAACACACCACACACACACACACACACACACACACACACACACACACACACAACTATTTTTGTGTCTCAGATGCGGTGCAGACCCCAGCCATCTTTTCTTAGCTGTGTGGCCTTAGGCAAGTTAAGTAACCTCTCTGGTCTCTAAAACAAAGATAACGGGGCTCCCCTTGCAGCTGTGTGTCCTTGTAACATGGTAGGTCCTACACAGCCTCTCCTCCCCTCACCATCAGAGAACACCACCCCCTCACCTCCAAATTCATCTGAATGGTCTCTCCCACCCAACTTATTCACCCACACCCCGACCCCCACCCCCACCTCGAAGTCTCCCTGTTCTACGAAATTCCAAACCCACAGGTGGTCCTCTACTTCAGCCAAGACTCTGCCCCAGCTTTGATCCTTCTTCTTGGTCATAGCTTGGCTTCTCTGCGTCCCTGACCTACCGACGTTCTCAAGATTTTTCCACAATATAATAATCATCGTTCCCTCCTATATCTACAAACCACCAGATTCTCTTTTCCTTCACAAACTGCCCTCTCAAAAGGGAGGTCTCCACTCTCTCACCTCCTGTTTCCTCCCTTCCAGCATTCACAGAATGGAAGGACTCCCTGGGGCTCGAAGGAGTCCTCCCTGCTGAGTCTATAGAGTCTACTCAGGACTCACCCTGTGTGGCTTCCCCATAGCTTTGGGCTCAGGTGAGAAGACCCTCCTTTCTCCCTTCCCTTATCTTTCGTGATACAACCCTTAAGCCCTCCCTCCCCCCCACCCGCTCACTTTCTCCATCTCACATTTGCTAAGTCTTTCCCAGGGAAAAAAGTCAATAAAACAATAAACAAGTAACGAGTGTGTGTGTGGAACTAGACTTCCTGGATATCAAAACATTATAAAACTATACGTATTAGAAAAGTAACAGCCCCGGTGCAAGAAAGGGCAGACATATTTATGGATACCCAGAAATGACCCCAAATTGATGACGAACAGGTAAATTTCTGCAATACCTGGGGTTGAGACGCCAACTAGTTATTTGGGGGGAAATGGATACCCTTTTGAATCACAAACAGGTCCCAAATGCCCAGGACAAAAATTTTTTTAATGATAATAATTAAAGTTATAGAAAATTTGGAGGAAAAATACGTTCATTTTATGGATAGAAAGGGACTTTCTAAGCATAAAATAATGAGAGGCATGCACAAACCCAGCTCTGAACTCCATAAACATTTTAAGCTTCTCTGGCAACGGACAGCCAGAGTATATTCGTCAAAAACACCTGAACAGAAACACCTGAAAACATAACTGGCAAAGAGTTAACAGTCTTCGCTATGAAAACAACATGCAGATTAATACTTCAAAAACCACTAAGGTACTAAAAGATAAATGGACAAAGGATATGAACAGGAAGAGAAAACCCAAATGATAAATAAACATGTTTTAAAAGGTTCAACCCTGATAGCAATCAAAGAAATGCAAATAGAAACAATGACAACACACCAGCTCCTCCTTCCAGTAAATTATGAAAGATTTTTCAAACAACACTCAAAGCTAGCCAAGGTGTTCCCTCTCAGCCATTGCTAGGAGGAGTGCCCGTTGGTACGTTTCCGGAAAGCCATTTGGCAATCGGTATCAAGAAACTTTGACCCAGAAATTTCACTTCTGGAAGAGCAAAACCCGAAGGAAAAAAAAAAAAATGTTCGATAAAGCTTCGACACCAAAACGTTCATCCCTCTTTGTGGAAACAAGAAATAATCTAAATGCCCAACGACAGAGAAACTTAACTAAATTCAGACACAACGGAGCCACTAGCAGGAAGTATCCCCCCAAAACTGTGAAATAAGGATGTTTTGCTTTTATCCTTTACACAGTTCTTTTTCCAAATGTCTACCCCAAGCAGTCATACTTCTGGAATCAGGTAAGAAATACATTTGCTTTTGTTTTGTTTTGTTTTTGACAGTAAAGCCCATTCTCATCTGGTCTCTCAAGCAAGAGGAACATTCAACCATCTAGCTCAGGAGTTGGCAAAATCCGGCCCGACACTTGGTTTTGTAAATAAAGTTTTATTGAAACACCGCCACGCCCACTTGTTTATTGCGCCTCCTTGCAGGGTGGCTGCTTTCCCTCTCCAATGGCAGGGCTGAGTGGTTGCAACAGAGACCATACAGACCTCAAAGTTTAAAGTATTTAACATCTGAGTCTTTGCAAAAACGGTTTGCCACCACCACCTGAGCTAATGAATGTCTCCAGCTTCTTTCTAATGAACAAGCCACGAGAAATGACTTAGAACCCCCCAAAACCTCAACGTACCTTTCTGGCAGTGGCTGTGCGTCCAACACCGCTCCACAAATTGCCCGTTGATGACGGTGGCAGGGCAGTTGGTCTTGCCCTTCGCAGCGCCTGGACAAATGTCCCCACACTCCTCATTGTCGTCTTTGTTCAGCACGATGTAATTATCCTCCACGGAATCCAGGATGCGAGACCAGTCGATAGTGGCCAGGTAGCAGAGTTCATTGTTCTTCTCGATGCGAACGGAGCCCCGGGTAATGTTCATCAAGTTGTAGAGGCCAAGCTCCTTCAGGTGAACCATCTCGAAGATGACCAGCGCGTAGTTAAAGAAGAGGCGGGAGCCCCGGATGACCGTGAGGTTGGGGAACAGGTCCTTCAGGCTCTCCAGCCCGTAGACCCGGAAGAGCAGCAAGTAATCAGTGATCATGATGAGCTTGGGGAAACTGAGGTCTCGGAAGTCCTCAGGTCTCGTTTTGAACATCAATAGGATCTGCAAATGTCCTTCGATGACCGAGCAGTTGGCCAGCTCGTGCAGCCGGGTGAGGTTATTCCGGATATCCATGCCGGGGCACACTAGAAGCACAAACAAGCAGAGAGCAAGACAGGTGAACAAACACCCCACGGATGGTTTATAAGAACTAGTGGCAGGGCCAGCCACATGGGCATGTGACCTGCGTCCCACGCCCGCTCAGAAGGGCCCTGCTTAATGCTCTTCCGTCTTGAAATCCTTAATTATTTCTGAGTGAGGGGTCCCAAGGTTTCATTCTGAACTGCACCCTGTAAATTCTACAGCCAGCCCAGTTCAGTGGCTTTCTCTGTAAGGTGTCTGTGCCTAAGTAATTACTCCTGAAAGGCAAATCATCATCATCATCATTCCTTTGGCAGGACCCATTAGAAGCCTTAAAAGCATCGCATCAAATATGATGCAGTGAAGACATTGGGATTACAGGGGATTGAGTAATGCAGCAGGTGTGGAAGGGGAAAGGGGAGCCGTCCCCAGTGAGTTGGTGTGGAAGATCTTCAGGAAATGGATTTATGGGGATAAAGGTGCCCACATCAGAAATGGGGCAAGGAGGGCTTCCCTGGTGGCGCAGTGGTTGAGAGTCCGCCTGCCGATGCAGGGGACGCGGGTTCGTGCCCCAGTTCAGGAAGATCCCACATGCCGCGGAGCGGCTGGGCCCGTGAGCCACGGCCGCTGAGCCTGCGCGTCCGGAGCCTGCGCTCCACAGCGGGAGAGGCCACAACAGTGAGAGACCCGCGTACCGCAAAAAAAAAAAAAAAAAAAACAGAAATGGGGCAAGGAGAGCTGACTTTGTTTTGTCAATTCTCCCACTTTCCTAACACTCCTTCCCAACCCGCCCTCCTGGCAGGCAGCCAAGGTCTAATTACCTTTTACCTGGGTGTGGCAAGGGCTTCCCAGAGACTCTGATCTCCCCTGCACAAACACCCTGCACACCCATTCTCCTGCAGGTGGTCCCTCCCTTGCTCGGACACCCTCTATGTCTCCCCATGACCCTGCACTTTCCTCTCGCGGCCCTCAAGGTTCTGCCCCACCACCCCCTGCACCATGTGAAACAGGCCTGCCCACTACTCTCCAATTCCAAGGGGGCCTTCCCAAGCCTTCCCTATAACATGACCTATGAAGAGGAATAAGTGAAAGAATGCAGGCAACCAAGCAGTGGCTGGTACACAGTACGTGCTCAATTAATGTCAGCTATTTTGTTGCTGTTCATTTCTCCCAAACATATCACGGTGTCACCTCTAGGCTCCGTGCCTTCATTCCCCTAGACCAGGGTGGGAAAATATTTTCTATAAGGGCTCAGATAGTGAATATGTTCAGCTTTGCAGTCAGTCTCTGTTTAGACTACTCCAGTCCGCCATTATAGCTCAAAAGCAGCCAGAGACAGTGAGTGGATATGGCTGTGTTCCAATAAAACTTTATGATAAAAGCAGGCTGTGGGTTGGTGTTTGCCCCTGGGGTGGTAGTTTGGTGACCCTTGCCTTAGTCCAACAAAGTCCAACAGAACTTCTGCAATGATAGAGATGTTCTATATATGCACTGGCCATTATGGAAGCCACCAGCCATTTGTGGCTGTCTAGCCCTTGAAATGCGACTGATATAAGACTGAGGAACTGAATATTTGATTTTACTTTAGATAGTGTAAACAGAAATAGACACATGTAGCTAGTGGCTACTGGACTAAACAGGGTAGCCCTAGCCCCTCTGACTGTCAAAGTCCTTTATACCTTAGCTCCCTATTTTGAAATCCAGCTCATCATCCTTCAAGATCCAGTTCAAATGTCACCTCCTCCAGGAAGCCTTCTCTGATTTCCTTTCCTCCATATACCTATTTGGATCTTTCCCTCCTCCTGTGTTCCTTATATTGGAGTTAACATTCAGTAGAACTGAATTCTTCAGACAGCCTCTCCTTGCCAAAACGCAAACACACACACATACACTCACTCACTCAGAAATTGGGAGGCAGCTTCAAGGGGACCAGGATGGCAGTTCCAGCCCCACACACTCATGCCACCCAAGGCTGAGGCTCCCAGCTTCAGTCACATCAACGGCATCTACATACAGAGGTCTGGACAGGTACCACGCCACTGACACCTCCCAACAAGCTTCATCCGCACCCCACAGAAGGGAAAACTGGATCTCTAGGAGGCAAAGCCAGTCAGTCAAGGACAGACGACCCACCAGTAACATTCAGGGTTGCCAGACTTAGCAAATAAAAATGCAGGACGCCCAGTTAACTATGAATTTCAGATGAGCAGCAAGTACATTTTAGGATAAGTATATCCCATGCAACGTTTGAGACATACTTATCCTTAAACATTACTCATCGTTTATGTTAAATTCAAAGTTAACTTGGTGTCCTTTATTATATCTGGCAGTATACAGCTTAGATTCAGCCACAGGTCCGGGCTTCTCAAGCCTGAGCCTCACACTCTATGTCTTACACACACACGCACACGAAATTGTGAAATCGATACAGGTACAAAGAACACCAGCCCACCATCCTCCCCAAGTTGTGTCAGAACCAAAATCAGATACGAATATGCATTCAAAGATTAACCGGCTGTTGGACATCCAGGAGATGTAAATCCAAACCACAATGATACCACTTCACTCCTACCAGGATGGCTAAAATTAAAAAGACAGACAATAACAAGTGTTGACGAGGATGTGGAGAAATCAGAACCCTCCTACATTACTGGTGGGAATGGAAAATGGTACAGCTGCTGTTGTGGAAAATAGACCAGCAGTCCCTCAAAAGGTTAAGCAAAGAGTTACCATATAACCCAGCAACTTCACTCCCAGGTAGATACCCAAGAGGAATGAAAACATAGGTCCACACAGAAATGTGTGTACAAATGCCCAGAGCATCATTATTCATGATAGCCAAAAAGTGGAAACAAGCCAAATGTCCATGAACTGACAAATGAATAAACAGAATGTGGCATGTCCATACAAAGGAAGATAATTCAGCAATAACAGGGGAGAAGCGCTGACACCTGCTACAACAGGGATGAACCTTGAAAACATCAGGCTCAGTGAAAGAAGCCAGTCACAAAAAACCACATGTGGCATGATTCCATTTACATGAAATGTCCAGAACAGGCAAAACCCTAGAAAGTAGATTAGTGGTTTCAAGGGGCTTTGAGAGGGGAAAATGAGGAGTGACAGCTAAGGAGTATGTGATTTCTCTGGGGGGTGATGAAAATGTTCTAAAATTGATTGTAGTGATGGTGGCCCCACTCTGTGAATGTACTAAGAACCACTACATTTAAACTTTAAATGGGTGAATTGTATGGTATTGAATTCGATCTCGATAAAGTTGTTATTTAAAAATTAAACAACTATAACTGTAGTGGACAACAAAGAACTGCTTTTTTCTTTTAAATCTCCAATGACTCTAACTCAACTCATTAAAGCTGTACGTGTCCCTATTAGTCTAAGACAATAGAGCAATTCACTGCGTGAACAGAAAATACCCAGAGGATGTTAGAGATGGTACCAGCAGTAGGTGTCAGACCTTGTACTGGCTTTTAATACCTCTGGGTGGGAACTGAAAGATGCTTCAGGTCCTCAGTAAGTGACACCTGGTTAATCAGCACGCTACACACAGGAAGCGAAGGGCCATGAGGACCGGGGGAGGACGGGGGGTCCTGATGACAGCTAATAACAATTCCCACGTAAAGCACTTGGCCATGTTCTGGCAGGCACGTTCTCTTGATGAATTCTCAGAATAATCCCAGAGGAGGCGGATACACGAAATGTGGTCCATGCCCATTTTTGTGATGAGCAAATCAAACTCACACAGGCTGAGTTTTAAGGGGTAATGCTAGGATTTCAACCCAGCAATTAAATGCAAAGTTCATGCCTGAACTATGTTACAGTTTCTCCGTCTTTGTTCTTTAAAAACATACCAAATTAAGAAGCAGGTGAATCTGACTTAAATAAGGAAACAATGAAATAATGTTCATGCAGTGACAACCTGGAGGAAGCTTGTTAAAGACAGTTTCTTTCGTTCACTCCTTCAGCAACTATCTGCTGAGGACCTGTTTCTGCTGTTCCAAGGACTGGAAGTGCTTCAAGGAATAGGACAAGAGGGATAGGACAATAGGATAGGGAGATACGTGTATACATATAGCTGATTCACTTTGTTATACAGCAGAAACTAACACAACATTGTAAAGCAATTATACTCCAATAAAGATGTTAAAATAAATAAATAAAAGGAATAAGACAGAGTCTGCCCTGGATCTCACAGACTACTAGTTGCTATTAACTACCCAAATCAACTGAAAGTATAACTGAGGAGGAGATCTCAGTTATTCAAGGACAGCTTCAGGGGCTAGAAGAGATAATGAAAATGAGCTATTTGACTAAGTCCAGGACAATCAAGGAGGGCTTCCCGGAGGAGGTAACACCAGAACTAAAACCTACACAAACAGTGCCATAAGTTCTGCCTACTTCACTGGAAGGTCAAGAGCTGTAGCCTGTCGCTGTAGGTCACAAGGGTGTGTAGGGCCTAGAGCAGCCTTATCCAATAGAAACATGATGCGAGCCACACAGAATTTAAAATTTTCTCTATAAAGTAAAAAAGAAACAGTGAAATTAAATATTCTTAATTTCACCCAATGTATCCCAAAACTTCACTTCAGCATGTAAGCAATACAAAAAAAAAAAAAAATCTATGGGATTTTTTTCACACTATGCCTCCCCAACGCCACATGTTTTATACACTTGCACCAGGTCTCAATTCAGATACTACATTTTTATCAGAAATACTCAATCTGTATATGCAGATTTCACAAAACGAATCACTGAAAAGGTAGGTTCTTTGTATCCCCAAGTTGTTCCAAGCAAAAGAGTTGTTCAATAACAGAATCAAGCATTGATTTTTTTTTGACATTTCAATCAACTAACGTTAAATAAGACTTTACATTCACATTTTTTACATTTAAATGAATTAAAGTTAAATAAAAGTAAAAATTTAGCTGCCCTGGCCATAATTTCAAGAGCACCATGTAGATAGTGGCCGCCATATTGGATGGCACAGCTATAGACCATTTCCATCAAAGCAGACCGTTCTGTTGGACAGTGCTGGTCTAGAAGTTTCCCCTCGGCCAGAAGAATCTAAAATTTTTCCAGAAGGAGAGACGACTGACATGAGAGCCATCTTGGAAAGTGTCCCCTCTCCCTTGGTTTTCTCTATCATGAAAACAGCAAAGAGGTACTAAGGATCTGGGAGAGAGGTATCTAGAAGATTCTGAAACTCCCTTACAATGCTAGAGTTATACTTTCTGCTCTCAAGCCTGAATGTACTCATTCCTTAGTCTCGACGTTCTTCAAATGCTCCCTGGTGACGTATCTGGGGCCACACGTTCCTCCCTGCATTACTTCCAGTCTTAACAGGGCTTCTTCCAAAATTCAGGCATGCCAGCCAACAAGCCTTGGGTTCAGGTGTCAGGCCACCACCCACACCCGTTTCAGGGCATGGCAGAAACCCAACAGATCTGGCTTCCCATTCCAGCACGGGCACCTGTCAGCTGTATAATCCTGAGCCATAAACTCAATTTCTGTGTGCCTCAGTTTCCTCACCTGTAAATGATGACGATCGCATGACAAAAGGTATGAAGAACAGATGAGAACTGGGGTCTGGCCACGTGTATATATTAGTTCTCCACTCTAAGATACAGGGAACCAATTCCCAGATTTATTCCCTTCACAAATTAGAACTTGGGCACACCGAGGTACCAGATACCCTTAAGATTCTCCACCGGCCTGAAAGACTGGCTCTTTAAAATTGACTTCAGCCAAGAAATCCCCTGGTGGTTCAGTGGTTAAGACTCTGCGCTCCCAATGCAGGGGGCATGGGTTCGATCCTTGGCCGGGGAACTAAGATCCCACATGCCATGGGTTACAGCCAAAACTAAAAAATAAAAATTGACTTCAGCCAGAGCGTGTGAGATGGATTCTGTTGCAAATTGCTGGAAACGGAAGGGCAGTAAATATCCCGAGGGTGCAGGCAACAGGCAAACTGTCGCCCAGATAGATTTTCTAGAAGAGGAAAGAAACTGAGGCTCAGAGAGGAACATGTCCTCCTCAAGGTCACAAAGCAAGGAGGAGACAGACCTGGGATTTAAACCCAGTATATGAGTCTACTGGGGCCGCCCTAACAAAGGACCACAGACCAGGTGGCTTAAACAAGATAAATTTATTTTCTCCCAATTCTGGAGGCTAGAAGTCTAAGAACAAGGTGTCAGCAGGATTGATTCCTTCTAAGCCCTCTCTCCTTGGCTTGTAGATGGCTGTCTTCTCCTTGTGTCCTCACACGGTCGTCCCTCTGTGTGTGTCTGTGTCCTAATCTCCTCTTATAAGGACATCAGTCTTATTAGAGGCCACCCTAATTATCTCATTTTTACCTTGATTACCTCTTTAAAGACCCTATCTCCAAAGATGGTCACATTCTGAGGTGTTAGGGTTAGGACTTCAACACGTTAATTTGGCGGGGGGCGGGGCGGGGGGACACAATTCAGTCCATCACATAGGTCCCCAGGGCACCAGCACCTGTGCCCTTAGCCATCACACAGGGGTCCTCAAAGTGTGTTCTGTGGACCGACAGCATCAGAATCACCTGGGGCGGCAGGTGTATGTTAAAATGCAGATCCCTAGGCCCAGCTCTAGACCAAATGAATCAATATCTCTGGGAGCCAGGCCCAAGAATCTGCATTTTAAACAAGGTCCCCAAGGATATGATAGGGCCTCAAGTAGGACAGACGTACTGTCTACCCAACCTGGGCCACCTCTCCAGCAGGGGCTCTTTCCAGCTCCCATTCTTCTGCCCCACCCATTCCTCTGAGCACTTTGTCCCAGGATCAATGCCATCAGATGCCTTCTTTGGGGCTGTTGACTGTTGCTAGAGGGAACGGCATAAGCACGGTGGACTGGCCCCCACGAATTTCAAAGAAAGCTAGACCCACACCCATTTAGTCTACCTGAGTCCCTAGATGCTGTGTTTCAGAGCCACTTCTGACCTCAGTTCTTGTCTTGGTCAGCTTGGGCTCCAATAACCAGATGCCATAGACGGGTGGGGTTAAACAACAGACATTTATTTCTCACAGCTCTGAGGCTGGAAGTCCAAGATCAAGGTAGCTAGCATGGTCAATTTCTGGTGAGAGCTCTCTTCCTGGCTTGCAGACGGCCGACTTCTCACTGTGTCCTCACGTGGTCTTTCCTTGGTGCATGCGTGCAGAAAGGGAGAGATCTTTCTCTGTCTCTGTCCTATCAGTTTAGGGCCATCCTCTTATGACCTCGTTTAACCTTAATTACCTTCTAAAAGCTCTCTCTCCAAATACGGTCACGTTGGGGGTTAAGGTTGCAACCCATGAATGGGGAGGAGGGAGGTGGCCATTCAGACCATAGCAGTTCTTTTTCAGCCAAACCTTTTGCTCCTAACTTCAAGCCATCCTATCCTCTCCAGGACCTGCCCCCTCTGGGCTAGACTTTGCTTCCTGCTTTGGACAAACATGTATCAATTCCTCCTCCAACCCATACTTAGGAGTATGGTTTCATTTCCCATGCACTCAGTGTTTCAGTAGAATGCACCTCCAATGTGCAGACCAATGTCTATGGGGACCCAGACAGATATACCCAGTCTGTACTGAAAGGGAAGGAGAATGGGGTGGGTGATGAAGCCAGAGAGGGGAGGAAGGAGGCCTCTGACCCGGTTCCATAAGGAGCAAGCAGGCATCCATGGGTGAAAAGGGGGAAGAAGGGTGCTTGGGGCACAGGAAGCAAATGCAAGCACATGGAAGAAGAGGGAGCCCCAAGGAACTGCAGTCGTGAGCCTGGCGAAGTGAGAGGGCGCACCACACAGCTGAGGCCAGGCTCCTCTGCCAGGGGTATGGACCGAGCTGGCAGCTATAGAAGGACCAAAGCAGGAAGTAGAAAACTCTCTCTGGCAGCAGGGAAGAGAAGGCACTGGACGAGGCACTCTGGGACCACATCTACGGCATGGCCTGGGGGGCCTATTCTGGGGGTGGGTACAAGGGATTAGCATCAATGGCACTTGGTCCCCAGGGAGGTGGAAGAGAGGGGGAAGAAGTGAGGCTCCTCTCTTAGTGAACCTGGAGAGGACCGGATAGGACCAGTTTAGGGTGGCAAGGACAACAGGCTCAGGTTGGGGCATGTTGAGTCCGTAGGGGCTCTGGGAGGCTCCCAGATGTGGGTCCAGTGGGCACTGGGAAGATGTGGATCTGGAGCTTGGGAAAAGGGGTGGATGCTGGCAGAAGGGATGAGAGTAGGTGATGAAACCAGGAGGAGAAAAGGATGGAAGGGGGGCGTGCCTCTGGCGAGCACAATATTTAAGGCCAGGGAACCAGAGAGGGGACCAAAGACGCATAGTCGTACTGACACCAACACCTTCTACAAGCCTGTCTGGAAGCTCTGGGACATCTAGGCTAATTCCTCCAGTCAGTTCCATAGTTCTGTAATCCCAAGGACCTCACACATCCAACCACAAGATGATAAAGGGCTTCCGTGACATTTCAGGAGTCCTACCTCCTCGTGTGTACAAATAAGGATGGATACTGCCCACAGAAGACACCAGAAAGAAAACCAAGAGAAGTCTTGCAAGAACAAAAAAGTAGCAGATGTCTTCGATACAATGTAACTGGATATAATTAGGAAGGAACACCTCAGTGAGAATTCACCCCTTTTCTGATCTTCTGTAAGGAAACAGGATACATCTTTGAAAACAGATTAGCCACAAGAAATCAAGAAAGGCCATCAGAAAACAGGTGGAGCCCTGCCCTCTATCCCTTTGTGTCCAACCACACTACCTTTTTCCGCACCGTTAACAAACACAGTTTTTGGAAAGTACCTATGTTTTCCACATTACCACAAAGACATAGGAGAGAAGCGAGAACCTCCTGGTAACAGGCTGCTCTTCCTGAACACAAAACAGAAGCTAACCTATAAACCTGACGGGACACCACACCCTTAAGGAACTGAAAGAAAAACTCAGATTTGACATCAAATTTTAATCCTCATCCGTCTGCCGTGAACTCCAACTGGCACTGATATCCAGTCTGCACTGGGCAACACAGAACAGCAAACCTCGCTCTGCCAGAAACGAAATATGTTTCTAAACCCCTGAAAGCCACTGGGGCGCTCCCTGGCACCAGGGTCAGCAGAACACGGGAGACCCCTCCTCAAGACACAGACCAGGGGTTTCGTGCCATCTCATGAACTTTCCGAGAGGTAACCAAGGATTTGTGCCCAGATGAAAATACGACAAAAAGGGCGGATGCATTCAAAAAGAATTCTACACGGATGCTGACAAACGCAGTTTCACAAATTTTAAACCCCAGTGATAGGAAACCACCTACAGCAGATTCTCTTTGTTTATGGAACAAAGTGTTCTCAAGAACACTCATTTGCAACTCCATCAATACCATAACCTTGCTGTATGTGCGTTTCTGTTTAAAAACACCTTATTTAATATACATTGTTGATTCACTAAACACTATACAGTTCACGCCTGAGAAAAGCTTATCCAGCAGATGTATTTTCTCCGGAAGGTACATCACAGCCTTCTAGTACTTGGGACCCTAGACAGCACTTCAGAACTATGCATGCAGACCATGGTCAACCACAAAATCACCAACAAAAAGCACAAGAAAGTGTGAAAAACATGGCACTAAATACATCACAAAAAAGGACATTTTGGGGGAACCTTCCTACACTGTTGGTGGGAATGTAAATTGGTGCAGCCACTATGGAAAACAGTGTGGAGGTTCCTTAAAAAACTAAAAATAGAGTTAGCATATGACCCAGCAATCCCACTCCTGGGCATATACCTGGAGAAAACTCTGATAAATGCACCCCAATGTTCATTGCAGCACTATTTACAGTAGCCAAGACATGGAAACAACCTAAATGTCCATCAACAGATGAATGGATAAAGAAGGTGTGGTGCTTATATACAATGGAATATATTACTCGGCCATAAAAAAAAGAATGAAATAATGCCATTTGCAGCAACATGGATGGACGTAGAGATTATCATACTCAGTGAAGTAAGTCAAAGACAAATATCATGGGATATCGCTTATATGTGGAATCTTAAAAAATGATACAAATGAACTTATATACAAAACAGAAACTGACTCACAGACATGAAAAACAAAGTTATGATTACCAAAGGGAAGGGGGTGGGATAAATTAAGAGTTTGGGATTAACAGATACACACTACTATATATAAAATACATAAACAACAGGGACCTACTGTATAGCTCAGGGAACTATATTCAATATCTTGCAATAATTTATAATGGGAAAGAATCTGAAAAAGAATATATACACATACGTATAACTGAATTACTTTGCTGTACACCAAAAACTAACACAAGATTGTAAACCAGCTATACTTCAATTAAAAACATTTTTTTAAAGGACATTTGTTTTCATCCTTGGGAATTTATGAATTCACAAGGGGAGAGATGCAACAGGAAGGCAAGATGTCACCTTGTTTGATCTGAGCTGGAACATGCATGTCAGATGATGCCAATTTTTTGCCACTTGGTGCATGTCCAGGAATAACCATTAAAGCGCTATTTATTTTGGAGTTACAAATAAATTTTAGTGAATAGGGGAATTCACAAATATGGAATCCAGGAATCATGAGAATCTTCTGAGTACTTAGGTTTTCAATTTTAAGAAGATTGATCCAATTATAAGATACTTTAAAAAATATTTTAAGTTAATTTTTACCGGGGTAGAGTTGATTTACAGTATTGTGTTAATTTCTGCTCTACAGCAAAATGAATTGGTTATACATATACATATATCCGCTCTTTTTTATATTCTGTTCCCATACAGGTCATTACAGAGTATTGAGTAGAGTTCCCTGCGCTATACAGGAAGTTATTCTTAGCTATCTATTTTATATATAGTAGTGTGTATATGTCAATCCCAATTTATCCCTCCCCTACTTCCCCCTTGGTAACCGTAAGTTTGTTTTCTGCATCTGGGACTCTATTTCTGTTTTGTAAATAGGTTCATTTGTACCATTTTTTTAGAGGTATCACCTCACACCACTTAGAATGGCCATCATCAAAAAATCTACAAACAATAAATGCTGGAGAGGGTATGGAGAAAAAGGAATCCTCCTACACTGTTGGTGGGAATGTAAATTGGTGCAGGCACTATGGAGAACAGTACGGAGGTTCCTCAGAAAACTAAAAATAGAGTTACCATATGATCCAGCAATCCCACTCCTGGGCACATATCCAGAGAAAACCATAATTTGAAAAGATACATGTACCCCAATGTTCATTGCAACACTATTTACAATAGCCAGGACATGGAAGCAACCTAAATGTCCATCGACAGAGGAATGGATAAAGAAGATGTTGTACATATATACAATGGAATATTATTCAGCCATAAAAAAGGACAAAATAATGCCATTTGCAGCGACATGGAGGGATCTACAGATTGTCATACTTAGTGAAGTAAGTCAGAAAGAGAAAGACAAACATAAGATACTTTTTAAAGTCTAGAGAAAACTATAGGGATGGAGAAGGATCAGTGTTGCCAGGGGTTTGAGGTAGGGATGGCATAACGATAAAGGGATGGCTGGAAGGAGTCTGGGTGGTGATGGATGGGACATTTCTGTATCCCGACTGTGGGGACAGCCACACAACTCTATGCGGGGGCTAAAATGCAAAAACTGTGCACCAAAAAAAAAAGTCAGTTTTACTGTATGACCATTTTAAAAATAAAAATGTTTAAAGATACGCACCGGGCTTCCCTGGTGGGCGCAGTGGTTAAGAATCCGCCTGCCAATACAGGGGACACGGGTTCGAGCCCTGGTCTGGGAAGATCCCACATCCCGCGGAGCAACTAAGCCCATGCGCCACAGCTACTGAGCCTGCGCTCTAGAGCCTGAGAGCCACAACTACTGAGCCCACGTGCCACAACTACTGAAGCTCGCGTGCCTGGAGCCCGTGTTCCACAACAAAAGAAGCCACCGCAATGAGAGGCCCGCACACTGCGACAACGAGTAGCCCCCGCTGGCCGCAACTAGAGAAAGCCCGTGCGCAGCAACAAAGACCCAACACAGCCAAAAATAAATAAAATAAAAATAAACAAATTTATTTTTTTAAAAAGTCACACAAGAAAAAATAAACTTTAAAAAAAAAGGAAAAAAAATTCATTGGTCAGTACTTATGTTAAAAAAAAATTTGTTTAATAAATAAATAAAGATATACACCAAACTGATAGCATGGTCATTTCCCAGGACAGAAATGCAATGGTTTTAGGGACAAAGGGGGACTCTGGTTTTTTTCCTCTCTATACTTTCATAATTTTTTTGGCAATGAGAATGCACTACCTGTTATTATTTTAATTTGAAAATCATAAATACGGCTTTTTTAAGATTTTTTTTGACGTGGACCATTTTTAAAGCCTTTACTGAACTTTTTACAATATTGCTTCTGTTTTATGTTTTGCTTTTTTGGCCGGGAGGCATGTGGGACCTTAGCTCCCCTACCAGGGATCGAACCCGCATGCCCTGCATTGGAAGGGGAAGTCTTAACCACTAGACCACCAGGGAAGTCCCATAAATATGGTTTTTAAGTTGCAAAACATAACCCAAGCCACCCCGATGTGTTCTTAATAGAAATTAACATAAGGGCGGGTCTCAAGAGAACATCTCATAGCAGATACCACTTTCTTTTGGTACTAGAGACAGGGCCAGGAGCACGGAATCCTCGTTCAATGCCAAGAAGACTGTTTAAACAAATAAATCCAAAGATCGTACACACACAAACACACACACAGGGAGGGAACATCACTGTTATTTTCTCACCATCGGAACCCCTACATTCAGCACAGCACATGGTATAAATTTCTTTAATACAGCTTGCTCCGTAAAGGGGGAAACACAGCATCCCCGGGCGCTTCATTTAACTTGATTCATTCAAAGTTGTATCAGGGACCACACAAGCTATGAGGTATGTCATCATGATCCTCAAGGAGTTTGTTCTAAATCAGGAGTTGGCAAACTTTGGAAAGGGCCCAAGTGTAAACATTGTTGGGAGCCACGCGCTCACAGCTATTCAGCTCTGCCTGTGGAGCACAAAAGCGGCCACAGAGGGTGCATGAGCGAATGGGCATGGCTGCGTGCCACTAAAACTTTATTTACAACAAAACTGGCATGGGTGGGCAGGATTTGGCCCCTGTTCTAGATAAAGGCTTTGACCATATATAAATTAAAAACTGAGTGAGACAGAGAGAGTCAAGGGTAGAGAATGGCCCTCTATGAAGAAGGGTCTGATATCTTAGTCTAGGAAAGGAGCAGAGGAAAGGAAGAAAGAGGATGGGAGAAGTCAGACACAGGTGAAAACTCACCAGGAGACGGTGCCTTCCAGTGGGAGGCAAAACCCAGAGAAGTCAGCTGGGGTGAGGCTACAATTGGGAGGTGAGGGATGACCTTCTCTCGCGCCATGGGCAAAGCGATGGAGACACAAGCCAGATGCCGTGGGCAGAGCAGTGGGTGAAAGGTGAGAGAGAGCGAGGGCGGTGGGGACCCACTGGAGGGGAGGTTTGGCAGGGGAAGGCGAGAGGTAAGTGGTGAGTAATTGGGCCCAGGGGAGTATTGAGCGTTTATAGGCTGAAAAGAGAAAGGCTCCTGGGTAGATGGAGATCCCTGAACAAACAGAGGGGAGAGAGCAGGGGACCCAGGTGGGTAAGTGTCCTAGAGAAGGAAAAAGTTATCTCCCCAAATGCAGTGATTCTTAGGACAGTTGGCAATGTCTGGAGACACTTTTGGTGGTCATGACTTGGAGAAGGGAATTGCTACTGGCGTCTAGAGATGAGGGATGGCGCTCAACATCTTAAAATACACAGGACAGCCCCCTGCAACCAAGAGCTATCCAACCCCATATGTCGAGAGCAGAGAAGTCAAGAGGTTCTGCTCTAATCACAAAAGAAAGGAAGTCAACGATGGAGTGGAGTGAGGTGGGGACCCCAGGGGGCTCACCCCAATGACCTCTATGAGTAAGTGGGGCAAGGGCGAGGGGTGGGTCACCAGGAGGGAAGCAAAGCCTGGGAAGAACCCCAGGGAGGTGACCCGGCGAGTGGAAGTTCTGCTCTAAGGGTCCCGGAGCACACAAGAGAACACACAGGAGAAACATCCGGTGGGATCTGAAAGCAGCATCTCACACCTCAGCTATACAACTCACTGCCCACCCCTCCACCCCCGCTGAAACTCTGTGGGTTTTCCCTGTAATTAATCCCACTTTGCCTTCATTCTCTGACTTTGCAATGCCCCGGGTCATCTCGGGCCGGAGCGGATCAATCCGAGGAGAAATGGAGGGGAAAGCCATTGCCCAGGTCAGCCAAGCCACAGACTCCATGGGGGGACGAAGTGGGACGGCACACACCATGTGACATCTCTGAGTCCTCAGTCCTTAAAAATCCCATTGATTTCCCTCTACCCCACCCTCACCCACCCCAGCCAAGATGCCATATTGGTTGCTGTTGGAGATAAGCCATCTGTAAAGTTTCACGTCCCTCCCTAAACCTCCAAAGGGCATCACATGTCATCTCTTCAGTAGTATTTTGTTAACCTTTACCACGGGGGTGGGGAGGTTCAGACTCCAAAGAAGAACCTTTTATTAAGAAACCTTTTATTCACAGACTGGGGTTCTAATCACAGCTCTGCCATCTCGCCAAAGTTCCTCACCTTCCAAAAGGACAGTAAGCCTTACCTCCCAGCACCGTGGTGAGGATGAACCGAGATTACCTATGCAAAGTGTATAGAACCACGCCCGCTGAGTGTTTGCTTATATTCTCATTAGTTAGGAGTTATTTGGAGAATAAAGCAGCTGTGACTTGGACTCCTGGGGAGGACAGGAAGGATAGGAGTTGAATCTAGAACAAATATTTATCAAATACCTACTAGGTGCCAGGGACTGCTCTAGGCTCTGGAAATGTAGCAGTGAACGGAAGAAACGTAAACCTCTGCCTCTGTGGAAACTGTACACAAGTAAGAAGCGGAAAAATCCATCTACGGACCCCTGAAAGCCCAGGCACAAATCCACCGTTAATTACCAAAGCTACCAGGAACAGAGAAGCAAGGAAACATACAGGGGTGAGCCCACACACACATACGCCAAGCCTAACAACTGGTCTCGGACTTTTTTAACAAGACCCTAAACCACTTGCCACCCTCCTTCATGAAGCACGCACTGTATACCAGGGTGCTTGGAGACAGTGCCTAACTGGCAAAGGGGCTCAGCAAACCCGGTTTGTCAACTCCAGAGCCTGCGTGTGCTTTCTCACGCCCCTCGCTCACCGTCCGGGAGCTCAGGAACTTCAGTTTCTTCCCTCCTTGACCCCTTCCTCCTCATGACTGATCTTTTATGGCGAAATCTGAAGAAGTAACCCAACAGATATTTTGAAAGCAGGGCCTGAGCCATCATGGTGGGAAACCCCAGCTACACTCTCTTAAACGATTCTTCCGTCCTCGACCTGCAGCCGGGAAGACCTGCTGTGAAGCCCAAGAAGGATGCTGGGATTTGCCCCTGGTGGCTGCCAGCACAGGGACACTCAGGAGGGAGGCTTTGGGGGCTGGAATGACCACAGGTTAGAGACCTCCCGGAGCTGACAGGTAAAAGGGCAGAGGAGGAGGGTTATTAGGGGGGACATGGGCCGTGGGCAGCAGTCCAGAGCCTTGGGCCCTGGCACCACTGGAGAGGTTCGTTTTTCCCTCTGGCACTGACTTTGGGGCAAGTGAGTTATGTGTCCTTCCTGAGCCTCAGTTTACTCCCTACGAAATGGACCAACAACGGTATCAGCCTCAAGAGGCCGCCGCAAAGGTCCAGAAAGAGGGACTTCCCTGGCGGTCCACTGGTTAAGACTACCCCTTCCAATGCAGTGGGTGAGGGTTCGATCCCTGGTCGGGGAGCTAATATCCCACATGCCTAGCGGCCAAAAAACCAAAACGTGAAACAGAAGCAACATTGTAACAAATTCAATACAGACTTCAAAATGGTGCACATCAAAAAAATCTCAAAAAAAAAAAAAAGGTCCAGAGAGATAAGACCGACCAGCCCGTGGCATTTGGTGACACTAACTACAATAATCATTAAAGCCGACACTACCTCTGCTACTACAACTGCGCTGTTGCCAAGGCGCTAGAGTTTGCCTCCCGATATCTGGAAACAGAACCCAAGAGTGTAAACATGGACCTGAAGTCGGGGTAGCCATGGGTCTAGATACGAGGAAGAGGGGGGTGGATTCTACAGTTCCCCGCCCCGGGCAGCGTCACCTACCAGCAGGGACCCTCGAGGGACCCCCTCCCCAGTCCGTCACCCTCGACTCCGGCTCCAAACCGTCTGTGCCCCAGGAACTTGGCTGTCCGAGAGTGTCCAATAACCCCACTTCTCGGAGGCGACTCAGGACGCGTGTCCCGTCTCCGGAGCCAGTTGGGCTCGGGGAGGTCCAGGCACGGCACAGGTCCGAGGAGCGCTCGGGGGAGGCGCCCGTGGAGGGGCGAGCACTGGGGCAAGGTTCCTCCAGCCCGGGGCCCGCACGCGGAGCGTGGAGCCGCGAGCCCAGGCGGGCAAAGGCCAAGGTCAGCGGCTTCCCGCCCCCCGCGAGGCTGGAGCTACAGTCCCGGCCACCCGCCCTCCCACGGAGGAGGGCTCCCAGTCCACAGCAGGGGTTCCATTTTGGCAAAGGGTCCCCTCCCCACCGCGCTGGTCCCCGCCCACTCCCGGACCCCCAGACTCACCCTCTCCAGGGTACAGGTGGCCCGCGGCGCCCACCAGCAGCGCGGCAACGGCCACCAGCAGTGGCACGGCCGCCGCCCCCCGCCCGCCCCCGGCGCCCATGGCTACGGGAGCGCGGGGTCCGGATGGATCAGAGCGCGCGGCGCCGGCCCGAGGGGTGCATGCTCCAAAGCAGCCGCCCGAGAGGCGCTGGGGGCCTCGCGTCCTTCTCTTCCACGCGGGCGGCCCAGGGGCCGCAGCCTCCGCCCGGGAGGGTCCTTGAAGCAGCCCCAGGAGGGGCGCGCGGCCTCCGCCGCTGCAAATCCGGCAACGCGGCCCGGTGGAGGCGGCCCCGACTCCGGGCCACCGCGGCCCGGGCCCCGTCCCGCGATCTCAGGGCCCCGAGCCCGGCGCTGCGCCCCTGCCTCCTGGCTCTCGGCCCCGAGCGCTCGGGGGCTCAGACCTTCGGACGCGCGGACAAACGGACGCGCGGACAGGCGGGCGGGCACCTGGGCAGGCGGGTGGCGAGCGGGCGGCGGGAGCGAGGGCTGCTCGGCCCGTAAACAACGCGGCCCGTCAGCTGGGCCCCGTGCGGGCCGCGGGAAAAGGCGGCGCGGATTCGGATTCGGAAGGGACTCGGCGCCCGGGAGAGGCCCGAGAGGGGTAGAGGGAGGACCGACAGGGGGGAGGCGCCGCCCCGCCCCACCCGCCAGCGTCCCTGTCCTGGGCCCCGCGCTGGAGGCCCCCGGCGCGCCCTAGCCGAGGGGGCGCCACAGATCCCTGCCCAGCCGGAGCGCCCCTTCCAGCCCCGTGACTCCCGTCTCAGAGCCTGGGGGCGCCCCAGATGCCCGACCCAGCGAGACGGATCCTGTGTTTAACGTTTTGCTATTTTGTTCATCATGGGACTTTGGAAAATTCATTTTGATTTTTTAAAAATATTGCATTAAAATATTGTTTATGTAGGTTACTCGGTTTTTTTGTTACTCCCTTAAATGTTGTGCTCGTCTCCCCCTCGTCCCAGTCCCGCCAGCGAGTCTGGTCCTCGCGGGCGCCCTGTCCTACCCCGAGTACTCCCCAGCCCAGCGCAGGCCCCTGGGGACAGCCACGTGCACGCGCGCCCCGTGCGCTCAATGTACTGGAGGCCTGGGCCCCTCCGCGTGGTCTGTGGTTCAAGTTGGAGAAATGACCCCTTGGAGAACGTGCAGAACCTCGCAAAAGTGCAAACCGGGCGGTGGAGATCTTGGATATGACACAAATGGACACACGCAGTTTTTCAATACTGCAGACCCAGAGTCCTCTCTCTGGATCAGCCTCACCTGTATGATGCATGTGAACAATACCTGCGGGTCAGATTTGGGGAGTTGCAGGAGAAATAAAGTATGACAAAGCACCCAGCACAACTCTTGTCTGAGGGCGTTCGTTCTTTCTCTCGTCTATTAAACAAATATTAATTTGCCAGGAGGTGGGCCCACTGTCCTTTTAACTCAAACGTATTCCTGCCTTCCTGTCCCTCCAGTGTCTGGCTTCACCTCTCTGTCCCAATGAGCCTTCCCTGACCACACTTTGCAAACGCTCCCCAGCCCTTCCTCCCTTTGTTCCCCTCCCTGTTCTTGACAGCACGCCAGTATCCCTACCTGTGTCTTTGCCCCACCCCAGGAAGGCAGAAATCTTGTCTGTCTTGTTCACAATTTTATACCCGGTGCCTGACATATCCATTGCTTAATAAATATTTGTTGAATGGAAGAATCAACATGCAGTAAGTAATGGGGATTTGCAGGGAGCAAGATAAACACCATCTATTTCCTTGTAGACCTCACAATCCAGTGGGGGAGAAGGCCATTAATTATACATCAGATGTGTTATAAGGTGGGGTGGGGAGACACTGAAGGATCCTCCGAAGAAGTGATTTTTGAACTGAAATCTAAGGTTGAGGAGAAACCAGCCCAGGGAAGCAGCAGGGAAGTGTTCCAGGTAGAGGGAACAGCATGTGCAAAGGCCCAGAGGAGGACAGGTTGGTGTTCTCACAACTGAACCAGGCATTGTAGCTGGAGCACAGGAAGAAAAGAGGGGAAACTGAGCTAGACAGGGTAGAATCTTGATATGCCACGTGAAAAGCTGTCCCCACCACCACCTTTATCCTGAAAGCAACGGGGATGCATTAGAGTGTTTACACCGAAAGGTTAACACAATCAGATTTTCTTTCCAATAATATCTCACTGTGGACAATGGGGCAAGAATGGACCCACGGAGAACAGACAAGAGGCAACTGCAGTCCCAGAGTACCGAGAATTGTGGGTCTGATCAATGTTGTTCCCCTTCTTTGAGGGGCTTCCCTCTGATCCACAGGGGCCCCCAAAAGCCACCAACAATTCCAGGCCAGTGGCATTTGCTGAAATTCCAGGGGACGTGATGCTCTCTGGAAACCTTTCAGGACGCAAGACTTCCATGTTGGGGATAAAGTCAAGAGAATCATTGTAGTTGTGACTTGCTGGATGGAAATGAAGACACACCCACTTCCCGAAAAAAACTCATTGTTTCTTTTGTAAACCACCGTGCCCCCCCAAAAAATACAATCATCTAAAAGTTGAAAGTCAACCTCTGCCTTTTATTAAAATCAATAGAATGGAAGTAGAAAATCACCATTTGCTAATCTCCAAAATAATTGGTTCTGGTAAGAGCCATCCACGAATGCTAAGTGATGGTGGGAAGTCTGAAAAGTAACAGGGTATTTCCGCGGTCTGCAAGTGTCTCGCTGCAGGACGTTTGTCAATAATAAAAGAAAGGAAAAATAGAAGCTTCATGGAGGAGAGAGCTGGCTTAACTAAATGATCAAAGTTGCTCTTGGATTTTCTTCTGTAATAAGAGATATTACTGGAGCAATTGGGGAAGACTGAAAAGGGTGTGTCAATCTGACAATGGTATTGTATCAATATTAATTTTGATCATTGTACTGAAGTGACGTAACAGAATGTCCCCGGCTTTAGGAAATACACACTGAATGAAGTATGCAGGGGTTAAGGAGTATAATATCTGCAACTTACTCTCAAATGGTTCAGAAAACAAAAATGAGACAGAGACGGAACAAAGCAGATGTGATAGAAAGCGTGATAAAATTGGTAAATCTGACTAAAAGTGTGCATATAAGGATTGATTGTACTATTCGTGCAGCTTTTCTGGAAGTCTGACGTCATGTCAAAATTAAAAGTTTTGAAAAACCATTTGGGACTTTTTGTTTGGCTTTGTGTTTCTCTTAGATTGGCTTTGGTCTGACATTTAAGCACACCATACTTTGAAGGCATGATGTAATGAGAGAGATCTTTTCATCGTTCATGAATATAAACACCAAATACTCTACTTTTGTTGTCCATCAAGGAGGGCTAAGGGAGGCCCACCACCACCCTACTGGGGGCTTCCTTTAGCCGGTCCCTCTGGGACAATCTCCCTCAATCTAGCAGTTTTCCGTTACATTAAAGCAGGAAACCAAATGTAAATCCTGACTCCTGTGTTGTCATGGAAACCTGCTTTAATACATTACATTTAGGAGTGGGGGGGGGGACTGCAAACTGATTTCATTTGTGAACAACAGGGCAAAAACACAGCAGTGAGAATTTACCAACAGAATCAGGCTGAAGACTGAAAGAACACAACACCTATACCAGGATTAAGTGGACCTTGGGCCAGGAGGGCAAAGACGGTTCAATGCTAGGAAGTCTAGTCATCAAGATCACAGTATTTGCATGTCCAAGGAGAGAAGGTACAAGAACATCTCCATGCTACTAAAAATGTATTTGATGAATTCCATAGCCATTCAAAAATGAAACCATAAGACTCTGCAATTTGGAAATTTTGTTTTATAATTGCAAAGTAAGGAAAATCTCTTTAAGCAAGATGCAAATCCCAAATCTAAAAATAGGGACTTCCCTGGTGGCACAGTGGTTAAAAATCCACCTGCCAATGCAGGGGACATGGGTTCGAGTCCTGGTCCGGGAAGATCCCATATGCTGCGGAGCAACTAAGCCTGTGCACCGCAACTACTGAGCTCGAGTGCTGCAACTACTGAGCTCGAGTGCTGCAACTACTGAAGCCCGCGTACCTAAAGCCCGTGCTCTGCAACAAGAGAAGCCACTGCAATGAGAAGCCCGTGCACTGCAACAAAGAGTAGCCCCCGCTCCCCACAACTAGAGGAAGCCCACGCGCAGCAACGAAGACCCAACACAGCCAAAAATAAAATTTAAATAAATAAAATAAAATCTAAACACAACAAATCTGGCTATGAAAAAATTAAGTTATTTGAATAGTAAAAAAAAAATCCATGCATAAAGTTGAACGTCAGATTTTTAAAAGTGAGAAAAATATATGCAACTTAAGTGACAGATAAAGGGCATGCATTATAACATTTTACATAATATATAATACATAATACTAATTTTTTCAGTGAGAAAAAAAGCGCAAACTCTTATTTGCCAAAATAAAAATGGCAAAGGACATGAATAGGCAGCTCACAGAAACAGACCCACTGAAAAGAAAAAAAGAAGGAATACTAAAGGTATTCAAATATATAAAAGGATGTTCAGTCTTCTTCATAGTTAGACATATGCCCATGTCATCTTCACTGAGTTTGCCAACTGTCAGGAAAATGGGCAACACAATGTGAAGATTTGTGAGAAGCGATTCTCATCAACACTGGTATAAATGAGTTCAACTAAGGGGTGTGGCAGGGGGGAGATTTGGCAAAGACTTTCAACATGTAAATTGCATTGATGCTTTTTCCCACTGGTCTCACTTCTAGGAAATTATATGCTGCACAAATATCCTCCCATGGGTGTCAAAAGAAGTATTCTCAAAGATAATCATTGCAGCACAACCTGGAATCACCCTAAATTAATTTTTCCCCCAAGAAACTGGGAGACCTCTACTTTCTCCAAAAACGCCTCATCAATTCAAATATTTCAAATTTTTCTTTTTCTCTCTCTCTCTTTTCTTTCTCCTCTGATACCACTCACATATGATTTGCATTGACAAGTTATAGTAATTCATAATATTCTCATGTGTTTTCCTGGGTTTTATTTTTCCTCTGGGGGAACTTTGAGGATATAAAGGCAGGGTGTGAAATTGGTATAAGAAAACAGACATCCTGTACTTACACAGCTTGGTGTCTACCCATCCTGGTCTCATGGGGGTTTATTTCAACACTTCCACATAGCTCTGTTATTCGTCAAGTCTTCATCTCTGACCCTTATTCAAATACACTGTGCTCTCGTTTTTGGTTGCTTTTTCTTATTATGGTAAAATACACATAACATAGAATTTACCATTGAAACCATCGTAAAGTGTACAATTCAGTGACATTCAGTACAATGTTGTGCAACTTTGACCACTATCTTGTTCCAAATTTTTTTTCATCACCCCGAACAGAAACTCCATACCCATGAAGCAATCACTTTTCAGTCTCCCTCCCCTCAACCCCTGGCAACGGCTAATCTACTTTCTGTCTATATGGATTTGTCTATCCTGGACATTTCCTGTAAGTAGGATCATATGTTATGTGACCTTGTGACTCTCACTACTTAGCATAGTAGTTTTCAAGGTTCATCCGTATTGTAGCATGAATTAGTGCTACATTCTTTTTTTATAGCTGAATGACATTCCATTATCAATAGATGTAGATAAGGATTTTGAATCCTCAGACCCATTCCATGATCCCATGTTGCACCTACCCTTGAAACCACACTTTCTGAAATGTGCAGCATGGCTGAGCTGCAACCCATGAGAATTTTGGAGTGTTGGGCTTCCCTGGTTTCTGATGCTACTGGGGTCATCGTCCAAACTGAGGCTTCATCTTAACCAGTTTCAGAGAGAATTTAGATTGTGACTGGACCTCACAAATAAAATGCTTAGGAGGTGGATAAGCTTCCGAGACGATCTATTTGTACCCGAATAAGACAAAAATATTAAGGAAGTACTGCCAACTAAATCTAAAAGGATTAACACTGTGGTGTTTGCCTCTCCTTCTGCCTCCTTCCCTCCTCCCAATGTAGTTTTCAAGAGAGATGAAAGACGGGATGAAACTCATGTAAAATATTTTTATTTCTCAGAAACATTTCCTTTCATTGTTGCAATGTCCAGGACTCTTTTCTACTGGCTTAGAGGGACAGTTACCCAAATCTAGATGGAAAAATATATACATAAAAATTATAATTGAGAGAAAACTGTTTCCCAGGCCCACAGACATAGAGAACAGACATGTGGTTGGCAAGGGGGAGGGATAGAGTGGGAGTTTGGGGTTAGGAGATGCAAGCTATTATATAGAGAATGGGTAAACAACAAGGTCCTACTGTATAGCACAAGGAACAATATTCAATACCCTGTGATAAACCATAATGGAAAAGAATATGAAAAAGAATATATATATATGTTTAACTGAATCACTGTGCCATACAGCGGAAAGGAACACAACATTGTAAATCAACTATACTTCCATTAAAAATAAATTAAAATAAAATAACTGTTTTCTAACATAAATATAATAATGGAAAAATATTCAGTGGGGTTCTGTGACCTTTTTAGAAAACAATGAGTTAAATCCACAGGTACAGAGATGACAAAATCTCCAAGATACATATTATTACACAAAAAGAATTAAGTGAAGAATAGTGTAAATAGAGTGCTATCATTTGCATTTTAAAAGGGGAGTAGACTACAGCAACACAAATTAGCATATACACATTCACAGATGTGAATGATCTCTCAGGAAATATCCCTCAAAGAAGGCACAGGAGCTGGTAATCCTTTTTTATCTGTTTGGATTGTTTTAACCATGTACGTGCATTCCCTTTTCAAAAATCAGCATAAGACAGAGACTTTTTTCAGAATAGCATCATCATATCTACGAAGTGAAATAAAATAAAATACAGAGAAAAAATTTTAACAGCAATAGCTCTGACCCATATCTTTAAAAAAAACTATAGTACTTTTTAAGGGGACATAAAATAGGACTTGAATAAATAAATAAATATGCCTTGTTTCTGGATAAGAAAACGGAGTGTTGTCTAAGGGCCACCCCTCCCCCTCCAAGAAAATAATTTACAGATCCAATTTAAATCAAAATCTGTATCTAAAAGAATATAGGGGGATGGACTTCCCTGGTGGCACAGTGGTTAAGAATCCGCCTGCCAATGCAGGGCACACGGATTCGAGCCCTGGTCTGGGAAGATCCCACATGCCGCGGAGCAACTAAGCCCATGCGCCACAACTACTGAGCCTCCGCTCTAGAGCCTGCAAGCCACAACTACTGAAGCCCACGCGCCTAAAGCCAGTGCTCAGCAAGAGAATCCACCGCAATGAGAGGCCCCCGCTTGCTGCAACTAGAGAAAACCCTTGGGCAGCAACAAAGATACAACGCGGCCAAAAAATAAATAAAATAAAATAAATCTACTTTAAAAAATGAAATAATGCCATTTGCAGCAACATGGATGGACCTAGAGATTACCATACTAAGTGAAGTAAGCCAGAAAGAGAAAGACAAATACCATACGATATCACTTACATGTGGAATCTGAAATATGACACAAATGAACGTACCTACAAAACAGAAACAGACTCCCAGACATAGAGAACAGACTTGTGGTTGCCAAGGTGGAGGGGGGTGGGGGAGGGATGGATTGGGAATTTGAAATTAGCAAATGTAAGGTATTATATATAGGATGGATAAACAGCAACGTCCCACTGTATAGCACAGAGAACTGTACTCAGTATCCTGTGATAAACCATAATGGAAAAGAAACAGAAAAAGAATGAATATATGTTTATGTATAACTGGATCACTTAGCTGTACAGCAGAAATTAACACAACATTGTGGATCAACTATACTTAAATAAAATAAATTTTTAAAAATAAATAAAATAAAATGGAAAGCATGGGGGAGGGATGTTTGAGGGCACTGTTCAAGTCCACTGTGCCACTTATTTGAGTGCAATCTTGGCCAAGTCCTTCATGTCTCTGGACCTCAACTGTGCAATAGCCTCATCTTTAAAACGGCACCTACCGTGTACCTTCATTCTGCAAATATTGAGCTCCTACCGTGGGCCGAGACTGGGGATCTAGAGGTGAAATTAGAGCCATTTAAACTCCCTTTTTCTCATACAGCAGTGCAGGGAGACACACAATAAGCAAAATATGTGACTGACATATACAGACTCAGTCGGACTGGGATGTATGCTGTGGAGAAAAATGAAAATGGGATAGAAGTTACCAGTGGGTGAGAAAGAGGTGAAATTTTAAATAGGAGGCCTTCTCTGGTATGACAACATTTGAGCAAAGATCAGAAGGGAGTGGCGGCAGATCTCGTGTGGGTATGTGGAGGAAAGGCATACGAGGTAGAGGGCACAGCCTGTGCAATGGCCCTGAGGCAGGATGATGACTCGCATGTTGGAGGAACAGAGGGAGGCTGGTGGGGATGAAGCTGAGTGAGCAAGTGAGCGGAGATATCAGACAGGTAAGGAGGGACACTCATATACCCCAGAGTCTCACAGCCCATCATGAGGATTTCAGATCCAACTCCTAGGTCATCATGGGGATTAAAGGAGTTGGTACAGGCCATGCACTTCACACAGAGCCTGGCATATAGCAAATATTCAGCCAACACCAGCCAAGGATTCTTTCTTGAGACCATCAGCAAAAAACAAAACGGAGCCTTCTGTAAATTGCATTGGAAAATGGACCATCGTAAACGGTCCCAGTAATAAAATAACCATCTCCCACCAGCGCGTATCAGATTACCAAGAGCCAAGAAAACTCCTAGAACTCAGCCTCAGCTGTTCTCCAAGTGGCCCGACCTCTGAGTCCAAGGAGTGGGTCCATCTGAGACCTCAAGGCATGTTCCCATCCCAGGAGAGCCCAAAGGTCAGTTTTGAAGGCACATCCTCCTTCTATCCAACAGGCAAAGCCCCAAACAAGCAGAGGCTGAAAACCCAACTGCATTCTAAGTAAGTTCCCACACACCCAGACTGCCCTGCCCTAAATGGCTGAGAAATGTGACTATATTCAAGGGCACAGGAAAAAAAAAAGAAATAAAATGATTCCCAGTGGGGTGTTCATTCAGTTAGGAGGGGTTTTCTGTTGACATTTTGGGCAGGATAATTCCTTGCATAGGGGCTGTCCTGTGCACTGTAGGATGTTTAGCACCATCCCTGGCCTCCACCCACCAGAGGTCAGTAGCACTCTCCTTTCCAGTTGTCAAAAATGTCACCAGACATGGCCAAATGTTCCCTGGGAGGCGAAATGACCACCAGGTGAGAACCACTGTATTAGGATAGTGCCAGCTGCTATAACAAATAAACCCCAATGTTTTCGTTCTTCCTTGCTCATGTATGTGACTGTTTATTTCTAGACCTCAGTTTCTGCATCTGTAAAATGGGTATTCTGGGTTGATGGATGATGATTCAGGGATGTAACCCCCTTCCATCTTGTGCCATCCCTAGGATCTCTGCACATGTTTGCAGTAGCATCCCTTGAAAGGCAGGGGGAGGGAAGGAACAACCCAACTGTCCCTCAGCAGGGGACTAGGTAAATAAACACTAAACAAGATTCAAGTCATAGAACAAGGGTTGGTTTTTGTACAAGGCTTTATGGGCACACAGTCATGCTCATTCATCTTTTATACTGTCTGTGACTGTTTTTGTGCTAAAGCAGAAGGGTTTTAATTGCAACAGAGACCATTTGGTCCATAAAGACTTAATATTTACTCTCCTTCCCTTAAAGAAAAATTTGCAAAGTCCTGCTGTGGAATACACCCTCTTTAAAAGTAGTGGAATCTGGGACGAAGTGAGAGCCTGGCATTGACATATATACATTACTCAATGTAAAATAGATAGCTAGTGGGAAGCAGTCACACAGCACAGGGAGATCAGCTCAGTGCTTTGTGACTACCTAGAGGGGTGGGATAGGGAGGGTGGGAGGGAAACACAAGAGGGAGGGGATATAGGGATATAAGTATATGTATAGCTGATTCACTTTGTTATACAGCAGAAACTAACACAACAATGTAAAGCAGTTATACTCCAATAAAGATGTTAAAAAAAAAAAAAAGTAGTGGGACTTCCCTTGTGGTCCAGTGGGTAAGACTCAGGGGGCCCAGGTTCGATCCATGGTCAGGGAAATAGATCCCGCATGCATGCCGCAACTAAGACCCGTCGTAGCCTAAATAAATAAATAAATAAATAATAAAAGTAGCATGATAAATCTTGTTTTCCAGGTAATGACATGGAAAGACGAACGCTATCTATTACTTTTTTTTTTAAGTTGCAAAAACTATGCATCGTACAATTCCATTTTGGCAAAATGTATGGGTATTATTTATTCATTTGAGTCTATGTATGTTCGTTATCTTCATTATGATGATGGCTGCATGTCAGAACTCATCAATTTTTTTACTTTAAATCTGTGCAGTTTATTGTTTGCCAGTTATACGTCAACAAAGCAACTAAAGGTAAAAACAATGAGATGCATTTAGTCCAAAGTAGTTCTCCTGCACACACAGCTGGCAAAGAGGGTCACTACTTTCCGTATCCTTTTATCTCCTTCCGGTACTGCTAAGCGCCCCCTTCCTGAACTCCGAGCTTCCACTTCTGCCCCCTAGAGGCCTTTCTCAGCACTGCAGTCATGGGACTTTTCTTTATGTGGTGTCCCTCCCAGGGCTCCATAGGGCCGGCAAGGCCACTCGTGGGCCCCCCCGCTGACCTCCCATCACACTCACTCTGGCTCCCTATGTTCCAGCCATTGGAGGTCTTTCGGCACCATCCATCAGCTACAGATAGGCTGTGTTCACTGCTGTGTCCCCCACATCTGGACCGAGGTTTGGCACACAGCAGGCATCCTAGGAGTTGTTTCCTCCATAAATATTTGTGGATGCCCACGTTGGACCAGTTCCTTAAGTTGGTACTAGAAAACAGTGGTCTCTGCCTTCGTGGAGCTTCCAGTTGAATCAAATAATCACACAAATAAATATATTAATATATTATAGTATATCATAAATATATTAATTCATTGTGTTATATGATAAACTTAACAAATAAATTATTGCAGATGCCATTTATTTGTCCATTCAACTGCACCTTGTCAATGATCAATTCTAGAACACAACTGGTCTTTCATTCCTCTGTGGCTGGTGTCTCAACTGGAAAGAACCTCTTCTCCTTCTAGAAAACTCCTACTCATCCATCAAAGCCCAACTTAAAGTATACTTTCCCTGACTCTCCTCTCTCCTCCACATCATGAGATGAATACCTCCCTCCACTGTGCTACTGTGGAAATAAATGAACTGCTGAAGCATTTAATTCAATAAGTCAGAAAGAGAGAAACAAAACAAGCAAGGAAGGAATTTGTAATGAGTGACAGAGTAGATCTTCATCAGTGAGAACACATAAAAACACTAGAATAAAGAAAGGAATTCAGGAACTGAAGAACCGTATCTTTAGCCCATTTATTCAAGAAACAGAAAAAGAAAACAAATACAATTATCTAAAACCAGATATAGAGGGGGTTTTTTAGTAAAAGAATATGACATACAACTCTAAGCTGAGAAATTTGAAGATCTCAGTGAAACTGAGCTTTCTACAAATAAATACATTACCAGCATTAACTCAAGAAGGACGAAAACACCTGAATGAACAAATAAAAAATGATGGGAATAAAACCTAAAGATATTATCAAAAATAAACCCTCCCCAAAAGGTCAAATCTCAAATGCTTTCACCATTCAACCTTCAAAAACTTCAATCTTCAAAAGGTCAAGAAATAGATAAAGATTTCTAAGCTAGATGGAAAATTTCCTAATCATTCTGTAAACAGCCCAACCCTGATACAAAACCTGACAACCTAGGAAAAAATGTTTAAAGACTGAGCTCATCAAAAAAATAAAATAAAAATAAGAGGAAAAGTACTAAATATGACCCAGGTTCACAGACTCTTATCCATAATTCTGAAAAACCAAAAAGTTCTGCAAAGTTCATTTTTTTTTGGTAAGTTTGGCATCAAAACTAAGTTAATAGCCAACTTGACCCAAAGAGATGTGAGCCTCTTTATAGTATTTATGACACAGAATGTGAATATTCATGCATCTTTGCTGCTGAAATATTAATGTGCTTGATTACAAGGTCTCCTACAACCCACTAGGGGTGTTAAGTGACAATTTAGTATATGCACTCTGTTGCATATGTATGAGTGTGTAAAAACAGTAATTTGCCGTGACCTTAGAGGCTTATGCAGGAATGCAAGGATGAATCTATGTTGGCAGTTGGGTCACAGGAAGCATCAGGGTGCATTTCTCCATCTCCTCATTTAGCGATATCACGTTGGTAGTTTGAAATCATCCGTGGGAAGAGTCTTTACACCACAGAAATTGGCAAGTGCTTCTGAAATTTTCCCCCCATTTACCAGCACTCTACCGAACATTGAAAAGTCTTTTAAATAAAATTCAGTATTGGTAAGTGAAAGAAACGATAGTAGATGTTCATTTCCAGAGAAGTCAGAAAGTTATTTGGTAAAATCTTGATCCATTCCTCATATAAAAGTTTACTAATGCAAGGACATTTTTATTGTCCAGGAAGGCATTTTAGCATACAGTGAAACACACGGGCTCAGAAGTTCTATTCCCTGTTTTTAAACCTTGATTCTTCCATTAGCTGTTTTTTCTCGGGTTCTCTGAACCTAAGTTTCCTCCTGTGAAAATGGGAATAAGAATAGTACCTACCTCTGAGGACTGAAAGAATTAAATGAAACCATCCTATGAAACACATAGAAAAGTGATAAGCAAATAGTAAGAATAGTAAATGGTAGTTATTGTTATTGTGTTTTTGTGTGTGAAAGTTGTTTTTTTTTTTTTCGTTGGAGTATAGTTGATTTACAATGTTGTGTTAGTTTCAGGGGTACAGCAAAATGAGTCAGTTATACTATTAGTTATACATATACCTATTCTTTTTCAGATTCTTTTCCCATTTAGGTTATTACAGAATATTGAGTAGAGTTCCCTGTGCTCTACAGTAGGTCCTTGTTGATTATCTATTTTATATATAGTAGTGTGTATATGTCAATCCCAATCTCCTAATTTATCCTCCCCGCCCCCCAACCTTTCCCCTTTGGTAACCATAAGCTATTAATTGTTAAATATGAAAAAAAAAACACTTTCCTAATAACAAATTATTTTATCTCAACCAGTCTATTATGTTTAACATAGAAACACAAGCTTTCTTGTCACAATTAAGGAAAGACTATGTTGCTATTATTAGTTAACATTTGGATGTTCTAACCAACACAATAAAACAAGAAAAAATAAATATCAAGAGAAAAGAAGATCAAATCATCTTTATTTACAGGTAAAGGCTTATTTGCCCTAGAAAATCTAGCTGAAAAACTATTTGAGTTAACAGGAAGTCGGGAAGGCAACAGGGTAGAAAAAAATACACAAATACTAATTACTTTCCTATAGACCAGCAATTATCAAATAATATAATGGGGAAATGACTCATTTTATAATAGCAACCCAATATATGTATGAAATGTGAATGAAATCATTAAAAATTTAATGTGAATAAATGTGAGTGAAATCATTAAAATCTTAAGGAATATAAAAAATGAATCAAATAAATATTCCTGAATGGGAAGAATATTATGAAGAACTACTATGGTACAGAAAACAAAAAATACAGATTTATAGAAAAAAAACAGAAGATCCTTAAACAGACCCAAATATAGATAATTATTTCGTATTTATAAATGAGGAACTTCAAATCAGAAGGCAAACAGCTACTTATTCAATAAAATGGATCTGGGACAACTGACTAAACTTTTGGAAAAAAAAATTACATTTGACCTTCATTTCAACCCTCACAACCAAATAAATTCCAGATGGATAGAGAAGTAAAATGTAAAAAAAAAAAAAAAAAAAAAAATTGCAGTAACACACCACTAGAAGAAAATACAAGATGGAATATTTACCAAAGTTATCAAGAATAAAGAAAAAGACTGAGAAATTTGACTAGATACAATTTTTTTTAATTCTGGGGGCCAAAACCATCTTCAAAAAGTTAAAAAAGAAAGGAAAAACTAGAAAAGGCTATCTGAAACCTATTTGCCAGTGGATTATTTTATACGTAAGAAATCTTAGAAATCAATAAGGAAAAGATGAAAGACTCATGGCCAAGAGACACATAAAAAATGCTCAACTTCGTTAGGTATCAAAATGTTACAAATTAAAATGAGATGCGGTATTTGCCAATCAGTTTGGCAAGACAAGAAAAAAACACCCTTATGTATTCTACTGTGTATACAGAGTATATACACTGTATACTATAGTAGCTTTATTTATAGTTGCCATAAACTGGAAACAACACAAATGTCCCCCCACAGGATAAACAAACTGTGGCATAAGCCATACACCAGACTACTTCTCAACAACAAAAAGGAACAAATGCCAAACACACGCAACTAGAGGAATGAATCTCAGATTCATTCTCCTGAGTGAAAGACTCCAGGCTCAAAAAGCTAAATATTGCATACTTCCATTTATACAACATTTTGGAAAAAGCACAACTGTAGCAACAGACATCAGAGCAGTGGTTTCCAGGGACATGGGTGGAGGGAAGAAGTTGAATACAAAGGAGCCTGCAGGAATTTGGGCAGATGACAGAAAATTCTGCAGGTATTTGTCAAAACCTATAAAATTATAGACTGAACCGGGAGAATCTTACTGATGTAAACAATACCTCAATAAACCTAAAATTTTAAAAAGAATTATCTTAAGGAAGAGTATATGCAAAGAATTGTATATACGGTTGGTTGACATAACATAATACAAAATACATAAAAATGAATCATTTAGAAAAATCTAACTGTATAATAACTGAGGACTGACACAGTAGACTGTGGAATATCCATATGGGGTCCTGGATTGATTCCTGGAACAGAAAAGGGACATTAGTGGAAAAACTGATGAAATCCAAATAACGTTTGTAGTTTAGTTAATAGTAATGTACCAATGCCAATTTCTTGGTTTTGATAGAAGTACCATAGCTGTATAAGATGGTAACTTTAGGGGAAGCTGGGTACAGGATATATGGAAACTCTCTGTATTGCTTTTACCATTTTTCTGTAAATCCAAAATGATTTTAAAAATGAGTTTTTTAAGACTGTTTAAACATTCATTATGCAGACATAGATAAGAACTCTGGACATGTATGCCAAAATGTTAACATAAAATCACAGCTGGCTTTTATGTTATTCCTTCTATCTGCACTTGGATTTCTTCACAATAAATATACATGTATAATTTTTTTTACAGTGTTACAATAAAAAACAAGAAGCCAGGGACTTGCCTGTGGTTTGCCATAGATTGAAAAACAAACAAACAAACAAACAAAAAACAAGAAGCCAGTATGACTTTCCATGAAGCTTGGTCTCGTAAGCTCACCTTGTGAGTTTTTTATTCATAAATCACCTACTATGTGTCAGATCCAGAGTCCACCTTTGGACAGATGTTGTCGTCACAGAAAATCCAAAGTGATAGATGGTATGTTTTCTGCCCCAAGTCATCAATTTCATGAGACAAGTCCATCTGAGCCCATGCTCTAAGAATTGCATTGGTGAGCTGTGAATAAACAATAATTTCCTTAAAAAACAAGTGGGCACAAGTTTTCGATAGTTTTCCTTCTCCCCCACCCTCACCATCTCCATGGACAATAGCCTCCAAGCCCCTAAAATTTGTTCAGATTGTTGGAATAATTGACTCCGTTTCTTGCTGGCTGTTGGACAGGGGACGTTTTCAGTTTCGTGCCATATGTTCCTAGGGCAGCTCACAACTTGGCAGCCTGTTTATTCAAAGCCATCAAGGTCGAGAGAGAGAGAGAGAGAGAGAGAGAGAGAGAGAGAGAGAGAGAGAGAGAGAGAGAGAGAAAGAGAGACTGCTAGCAGAAGACAGTATCATATCATCCTAACATCACAAAATCCTGAGCACATCATCACAAGCATCCTGTCACTTTTGCAATGTTCTATTGGTAAGAAGCAAGTCACAGACCCAGCTCCCACTCAGAGGAGAGGCTTACACAAAGATGCGAATCCCAGAAGGTAGTCACTCCGGTGGGGTGGAGGCGTGGCAATCTGAAATCCGCTTGCCTCTATAAATCAGATCACTGCTTCAACTCCATTTTAGCTCAGAATCTCAAACACAGCAGCCAAGAGATTCCATCAGGGATTAAGGCTGGGAACATCATAACATTATGAGCTGCCTGAGAGCACACAGCTCACAAGTATAGTCAAAGCTGATATATACATAGGTATGATTCTGACACTTATCCCAAAGATGTTTCTGCGAGCAATTCTCACACAGCAGCTGGGTGTCCTAAATTCAGCTCAATTCTGTCTACCTGGAGATCGTGTCAGATTCCATAGGTTAAGGGCTCAGTCCCACAGAACTGGCCCCGCCCCCAACTTCAGATGCCAATTGCAAGTCCAGGCTGTCACTTGTGCTTCTGACCCATCAGTGTATAAATAGGAGGTTCCCACGACCCCCTCCTTAGGTTTGATTAATTTGCTGGAGCCCCTCACAGAACTCAGAGAAACAGTTTACTTACTAGATTACTAGTTTATTATAAAAGGAGATAACTCGGGGGGGGGCGGGTGATGAATTGGGAGATTGGAATTGACACATATACACTGTTGATACTATGTAAAAAATAGATAACTAATGAGAACCTACTGTATAGCACAGGGAACTCTACCTAATGCTCTGTGGCGCTCTAAATGGGAAGGAAATCCAAAAAAGAGGGGATCTATGTATACATATAACTGATTCACTTTGCTGTACGGCAGAAACTAACACAACGTTGTAAAGCAACTATACTCCAATAAAAATTAATTTAAAAAAGAAACAGAAAAAAAAAGAAAAGTTAGAACAGGATTAATATAGGGGTGTAAGTTTTCTTCTTGTGTCTTGCCTACCCAGTCCAAATGTGACATTTATATAATTACCTGCATACATTTTAGTTTTCTTTCTTTGGGAAAAAAAAAAGATAATGAATTCTGGATAATTCTCTCTTAACCATTCTGAAACCTTCTTCATTGAACTTTAGCCTACCAACATTCATAACAAAGGCAAGTTTTATGTCAGCTCACAATATGTCTCAGAATAGGGCCAAAGTTATTTTTTATTTTTAAGATTTGAAACTGTGCACTGAGAAAATTTTTTTAAATATATCTATTACTGAATACAGAAAAAAAAAGAAAAAAAAAAAAGTAACTTAGGAGCAGCCGGATGGAAGAGACGCACAGGGCAAGCCATGGGGGAGGGGGCGGAAACTCCATGACCTCTCCAGGAGCACCACCCTCCCAGCACCTCCACGCGTTCACCGACTCGGAAGCTCTCTGAACCCCATCCTTTTAGGTGTCTATGGAGGCGTCATTACACAGGCATGGTGGATTATATTATTGCCCACTGGTGACTGACTCAACCTCCAGCCTGTCTTTCCTCCCCAGAGGTCAGGGGGTGAAAGTTCCAAACTTCTCATCACAGAATTGGTTCCCCTGGGGATCAGCCCCATCTTTAGGTAACCTGGGAAGCTTTCCAAAAAGCACTTCATTAACATAACAAAAGACACCTTAGTCACTCTCGGCACTTGAGAAATTCCAGGCATTCTAGGAGCTCTGGGCCAGAACAAGGGATGAAGACCAAATATATATTTCTTTTTTTGTTTTTTTTTTTTGGCTGCCCCACTCGGCTTGCGGGATCTTAGTTCCCCGACCAGGGGTTGAACCCGGGCCCTCGGCAGTGAGTGCGTGGAGTCCTAACCATTGGACCGCCAGGGAAGTCCCCCAAATATATATTTCTTATTATATCACAATATGCCACACCAAGCTGGTCCAGTTGTAGCTTCCTCCTTCAAGAAGACTTCCCTGATGTCCAATGCCCCTCCCAACCGTGGTGGGAAGAAGTGTCAATTAGCATTTTCTGAGCTGGTCTCAGACGCTCCTCAGAGGGGCTAAAAGCCTTTTCCTCTCTGCACTTGCCCTGCCCCTACTCTGTCCACACAATGACCCTGTTGAGACCCTCCGTCAGAACCATCTTCCTAAGCTCAACCCCAGCTCCTAGACCTGGGAGTTTTGATGTGGCCTCCAGCCCTGGCCCAGCTGACTCACTCAGCCTCACGGTGATGGGGGTCAATATGAAATTAGCTCTAACCTTACACATCAAGCAAAGCCCTGGGTATACAGCTCTGGACCACACCCCCAGACTCAAGTCACATCCCAGAATGAGATGTCAAAGAAGCTTCCTGAAGGGGCAGACCCAGGAACGTGGGCCAGACTACCTCCCCATTTTGATTTGTTCTGTTTTTTAATTCTGGGAAAATAAATACATCTAACGTGAAATTTACCATTACAGCCATTTTTAAGTGCACAGCTCAGTGGCATTAAGTTACATTCACGTTGTTGAGTAACCATCCCCACCATCATCTCCAGAACTATCTCATCTCCCCAAACTGAAACTCTGTCCCCATGAAAAACTAACACCCCCCTCCCAGCCCTTGGTATCCACCAGGAAACCTTCTGTCTCTATGAATTTGGTTCTTCTCGGGACCTCATATAAGTGGAATCACACAGTATTTTTCTTTTTTGTTTTTGTTTGTTTGTTTGTTTTTGTTTTTGCGGTACGCGGGCCTCTCACTGTTGTGGCCTCTCCCGTTGCGGAGCACAGGCTCCGGACGCGCAGGCTCAGCGGCCATGGCTCACGGGCCCAGCCGCTCCGCGGCATGTGGGATCTTCCCGGACCGGGCCACGAACCCGTGTCCCCTGCATCGGCAGGCGGACTCTCAACCACTGTGCCACCAGGGAAGCCCTATTTTTCTTGTTTGTGTCTGGCTTATTTCACTGAGCATGATGTCTTCAAGATTCATCCATGTTATAGCAGGTGTCAGAATTTCCCTCCTTTTTAATACGGAATAATATTCCATTGTATGTGTATCACATTTCGTTTATCCAGTCACCCATCATGGCCATTTGAGTTGCTTCCACTTTTTGGCTATGGTGAACATGTAAATCTACATATTTTTAATGATTATAATATAATATAGTTGTCTATATTCACTATACCACGCATTAGGGTCCTAGGTCTTTTACTTACTACTTGTTGCAAGTTTTTACCCTTTAACAACATCTGTCCTATCCTCCCACACCCCCATCCCCTGGTAACCACCATTCTACTCTCTGTTTTTACAAATTTGGCTTTTTTATTTATGTTTTTTTTTATTAAATTTTTTTTGGCTGCGCTGCACGGCATGTGGGATCTTAGTTCCCCAACCAGGGATCGAACCCATGGCCCCTACAGTGGAAGCATGGAGTCTTAACCACTGGACCACCAGGGAAGTTCCAGTTTGGCTTTTTTTTTTTTTTTAAGTTATTTATTTTAATTTATCTATTTTTGGCTGTGTTGGGTCTTCGTTTCTGTGTGAGGGCTTTCTCTAGTTGCGGCGAGCGGGGGCCCCTCTTCATCGCGGTGCGCGGGCCTCTCACTGTCGCGGCCTCTCTTGTTGCGGAGCACAGGCTCCAGACGCGCAGGCTCAGTAGTTGTGGTGCACAGGTTTAGTTGCTCCGCGGCATGTGGGATCTTCCCGGACCAGGGCTCGAACCCGTGTCCCTTGCATTGGCAGACGGATTCTTAACACTGCACCACCAGGGAAGCCCCAGTTTGGCTTTTTAAGATTCCACATATAAGTGATATCCTATAGTACTTGTCTTTCTCTGATTTATCTCACTTAGCATAATGTGTTCAAGGTCCATACATGTTGCGGTACATGAGAAGATGTCCTTCTTTCTCAGGGATGAATAGCGTATTTTTATTCCACATCTTTTTTATCCATCCATCCATTGATGGGTACTTAGGTTTTCCATATCTTGACTATTGTGACTAGTGCTGCAATAAGCATGGGAATGCAGATACCTCTTTTCTATTTTGTTTTTATTTCCTTTGGGTATATACCCAGGAGTGGAATTGCTGGATCATATGGTAGTTCTACTTTGACTTTTTGAGGAATCTCCATACAGTTTTCCATAGTGGCTGTACCAATCTGATTTCCTACCCACAGTGCAGGAAGGTTCCCTTTTTTCCACATCCTGGGAAACACTTGCTATCTCTTATCTTTTTGATAACAGCCATTCTGACAGGTGTGAGATGATCTCATTGTGGTTTTGTTTTGCATTTCCCTGATGATTAACTCTGCTGAGAACATTTTCATGCACCTGCTGCCCATCTATATGTCTTCTTTGGAAAACTGTCTAGTTAGTTCCTCTACCCATTTTTTTTTTATCAGATTGTCATATTGTTTTGATTCAGTTTTTGTTTTTGTTTTACAAACCTCAGTTTTGACAAGGGAAAACAACACGTTGAAAGGGAGTTAAATAGAGAGGGTCTGAGCCAGCTACAGACTGTATGATAGGGGGAAATACCTACCTTCTCTGAGCCTCGGCAAACTGACCTGGAAAATGAAAATATCTCCCAAAGAGGGAATGAAAGTTCAATGAGACAGGCATATAGTATGTGCTCAGCAAATATTCACTGGTATCATGATTACTATTATTTTTTAACTTCAGCCTCTATGGTGTGAGCTTACTGGTCTGTGCCTCTCTTTTATAGTTGACACATAGCAGGTTCTCAACTAACATTTGTTGAATGAATGAATCTTTGCATTAATGGAGCTGTATGCCCAGGGAATCTTCCTTCCTTCCCTCCTTCCTTCCTTCCTTCTAGTAAGATTTTTTTGAGCACTTGATAATAATAATGGATAACTTTTGAGCCCACATGTGCCAGACACCATATTCTAAGCACTTCCCATGGCTTTACTCTGAATTAAGAAATATTATCATACCCATTTTATAGACCAGAAAAATGAGGCACAGAGATGTTAAAGTGCTTGCCCACATGGATGGTAAGTAGTGGAGTATGAGATTCAGTTAGAAATAGACCAGATAGGACCCTGACCACACAAGTTTCCATTCTCTAATTGCAGAGAGGAAAAAATAAGCCCGGTAACAAGAAAGAAACTCAAAGAGTGTCATAAACATAATAAAGAAAATAAAGTCAAGTGATGTGATAGTGAGTGATGGGGTGGTGGTGGGGGATTCACTTTGGAAGGGAGGGAGCATTTGACCTAAGACACAGAGGATGAGAAGGGACCAGCCATGAAGATCTAGGAGGGAAAAGAGTACCAGGGAGCAAAAACAGCAAGTGCAAAGGCCCTGAGGCTGGAGAAAGGTCCGTGCAAAGGACAAAAATGTAGCTGGTGTGTCTGGAGGGCTGTGAGCAAGAGGAGAGGGGTCCAAGTTATTGGGAGGAAAATAAAAAACAGCATTTATAGCATCTCAGCCCTGGGCCTGACACACAGCCCACACTCAATAAATGTCACGATTGTTCTGACTGAATTCAAAGAGGTAGGAGCTGCCTTTGTTGCCTCAGAGGCTGAACTTTGGGAAGTACCCTGGCCTTTAGGTGTGGCTAAGGCACAAGTGTCAGCCATGGGAACCTCTCCAAGGCCTAGCTCAGGAACACCCTGCCTGGGAAGCCCTGACCAGTCAGTGCACCATTCTTCCCAAGTCCTCAAACACTGCCCTGAGGTCACCCACACCCACCTGCCAGGAACAGGGCTGGAGAGTCAGCACCACCTTCCCACTCTCCCAAGACGCCTCCGTCAGAGGTCAGCGACTCTTTTTCACACAATAGTGAAACCGAGGAAAGGAACAACCAAAAAGGAGAAGACGGAGGGGGAAGGGGAGAGGGTGGGAGAAGAAGAGGAAGAAAAAGGAAAGAAAGAGAGAGAGTGAGAGAGTGAAAGAAAAGAAAGAAAGAAAGAAAGAAAGAAAGAAAGAAAGAAAGAAAGGAAGGAAGGAAGAAAGAAAGAAAGAAAGGAAGGAAGAAAGGAAAAGAAAGGAAGGAAGGGAGGAAGAAAGGAAAAAGGAAAGAAAGAAGGAAGGAAAGAAAGAGGGACTTCCCTGGCGATCCAGTGGTTGAGGCTCCATGCTCCCAATGCAGGGGGCGTGGGTTCAATGGGGTCGGACAGCTAAGACCCCACATGCTATGCGGTGTGGCCAAAATATTAAAAAATGAAAAAAAGAAAGAAAGAGAGAAAGAGAGGAAGGAAGGAGGAAGGAAGGAAGGAAGGAAGGAAGGAAGCAAGCAAGGAAGGAAGGAAGGGAGGGAGGGAAGGAGGGAGGGAAGGAGGGAGGGAGGGAGAGAGGAAGGGAGGGAGGGAGGAAGCTTTGTTCAAAATTCATCTTTACTCAAAATGCTTGTAGGTATTAACTATATTTAAAGCACACTGCGATGACTGATGATCAGGGCAGGGTTTTCATGGACGCTTGTGTCTACCAGGGACTTAAAATCCTGAATCATGGCCTTTGAGCTGGGTTCCTCCTTCCAGTGGGAAGCACCATGAACCCTAAGCCCCTGGTCTTGAGGCTGTACAGGGCTATCCTGCTTGATCAGAAAACATGACTGTAATTCTTCGCAAGTCTGTTAGGAAGCGGAATCCGCTTCCCCAGACCTGGAATCTGGGCTGGTTGTGTGACGTTATGACTTGGTCTGACCAATAGAATGTGGTTGTACCATCTAATGTTCCACTAGCAGAAGTACGGAGAGTTCCAGTTGCTCCATGATTCTGTCAACATTTGGTATCGTCGGAAATGTCCACTCTGGCCATTCTGGTGGGTGTGTTGTGGTACCTCACGGTGGTTCTAATCTGTGATGGCTGAGGACACCGCGCATCTTTTCACGGGCTCACTGGCTAGTCATCTGTTCTTTTGCTCTGAAGCATCTGTCAAGTCTTTGGCACCTGAGATACATTTTATGTCTCTAAATTCAGCCCAAGATTCAGGATCCTGTCTGTCCCCAAAAAGATGTACAGGAGAGTTTCTCAGCCTCAGCACTGCTGATATTAGGGGCTGGCTCGTCCTTTGCCATGGGGAAGGCGGTGTGCTGTCTTGTGCCTTGTAGGATGTTTAACAGCGTCTCTGGCCTCTACTCACTAGATGAGAGTAGCACCCCACTCCACAAGAGTGACAATCAAAAACACCCCTAGATATTGAACAATGTCCCCCGGGGGCAAAGTCACTCTGCAGTGAAGGACCACTGGCTCAGAGTGACCCATGCTTGAATTAAATCCCTCTGGGTCTCCCTAGCTCTGAAATTTGGACACTACTGACAGTGCCCCTCAGGGTGTGCTGAGGGTTTGGCACCATAGTCTCCCAGGTTCACCATCCAGGTACCCCCTGGCTGTCCAATAGATCACCTCTGATTTGTTAAGTATCATCTAGTTCCACATGTGAACTCAGCAGTGAATTCATGGAGCTGGATCCTGCCAGCAGAATCAGACCCTGAACATCCCAGAATTTGTGGTCCCAGCTCTCGCCCCCTGGGAGCCGGGGCCCCCGTCCAAGAAGATTGTTCCCACTCCAGACAGCTCTGGATCCCTCCATGGGAAGCACAGGGAGGCCCGGAAGCTGCAGGGAGGAATTTCCTCCACTGCATCCTTGTTCTCTGAAGGCGAGTTTGGCTTGGGGGGTAGCCAGAAGGTTCAGAGTCAAGGCTGGGGGACAGAGGAAGTCAGGGCCTGTCAAGCTCTTCTCTCAATCTGAGGGCGTCGGGAGAGCCCTTAGCTCAGGACACGCTAGCTCTGAAGGCGCGTGGGCACCACGCATGGACACACTCAGACCTGGGGACACACGCAGGCGTGTTGGGGACACACGTGTGTTCGTGTGGGCACATGCGCAGACGTGCTCAAGCATACATCTGTGCATTAGTAAGCACATAGGCAAGAATATCCTCCAAAACACGCATGCAAACACACACACCCACGTGCTCAGGGGCATGTGGACACCCGTGTAATCACACACTCACAGATATGCTCCAACACACCGACATGGGCACACACACAGGTGTGATCAGGTGTGTGCATGTGCCTGTTGGGCAGATGGGCACAGATTCCTCTGTGCAAGGTACACCCGTGTGGGATGGCACACAGGGACTCGTGTGGGCATGCACCTTAGACAGCCTCGGGTACACATACAGATGTGCTCAGCACACGCAGGTACATACGTGGCACATGCAAATACATGCGGGACACATGCAGAGGTGTGTTCAGACCCATGCACAGACCAGCACAGTGTCACCCATGTCCTGTTTGCTCATGCCACTACCCCCAGTGCCCAGCTGTATATACACTTGTCAGATTCAATCAACAAATGTCTACTGAGTACCTTGTGTATGCGGGGTGGGGGGGCTGGTATGTGCTCTGCTCTTGGGATCCAGTGGGGACTTAAAAAAAACAAACTGGTCTTACTATTTACAAAAGTCAAGACATGGAAGCAACCTAAAAGTCCATCAACAGATGAATGGATAAAGAAGATGTGGTACATACATACAATGGAATACTACTCAGCCATAAAAAAGAATGAAATAATGCCATTTGCAGCAACATGGATGGACCTAGAGATTATCATACTAAGTGAAGTAAGTCAGAAAGAGAAAGGCAAATACCATATGATGTCACTTATATGTGGAATCTAAAAAATAATACAAATAAACTTATATACAAAACAGAAACAGGGCTCCTCTGGTGGTGCAATTGTTAAGAATCCGCCTGCCAATGCAGGGGACATGGGTTCGAGCCCTGGTCCGGGAAGATCCCACATGCCATGGAGCAACTAAGGCCGTGCACAACCACTGAGCCTGTGCTCTAGAGCCCGCGAGCCGCAACTACTGAAGCCCGCACGCCTAGAGCCCGTGCTCCACAACAAGAGAAGCCACCACAATGGGAAGACCGTGCACCGCAACAAAGAGCAGCCCCCGCTCGCTGAAACTAGAGAAAGCCTGCGTGCAGCAACGGAGACCCAGTACAGCCAAAAGTAAGTAAATTTATTTAAAAAAAAACAGAAACAGACTCATAGACGTAGAAAACAAACTTATGGTCACCAAAGGGGAAAAGGGGAAAGGATAAATTAGGAGTATGGGATTAACAGCTACACACTACTATATATAAAATAATTAAGCAACAAGGATTTACTAGATAGCACAGGGAACTATACTCAATATCTTGGAATAACCCATAATGAAAAAGAATCAGAAATATATATATGAATATATATATGAATCGCTTTGCTCTACACCTGAAACTAACACAATATTGTAAATCAACTACATGTCAGTAAAAAAGAAAGAAAAACAAACAAACAAGCGGGTCTTGCCCTGCAGGAGTAGAGAGACCAGAGGGAGGCCCAAAGCTCAAATCCAGCCACCTGCCAAAACAGACTTGAAGCGGGGAGAAATGTCTGGGGGACATGTGGGTTCCCAGAGTTCCACAGAGGTGGCAGGGTCGGGCCATGGCAGGAGACCCAAACACGATTTGGGAGTCAGGAAAGGTGATGTGGGAGCGAGACTCTGACAGATGGTGTGTTTCGCTGACACACTTACACATGCCACACCGGGGACACGTGCTTACACTGGAGGGCACACACAAGCTTGCATCCCCACCTCCCTCGCGCCCCTGCATTTCCCCAGGCCCACCCCACACGATATTTATCCCCAAAGTAAAGAGAAGCAGCCCGGAGGACTCACATGGGGCTGAGGGGGGGTACGACTCACAGGGAAGCAACTCCAGGCCTCTCCCCAGCCTCCATCTCGTGGGATCTCCCGCCTCCTCGGCGCCCCCAAGTCGGGGTCTCGGGACTGTCTGGCACCCAACACGCTCACACTCAGGCTCTGACATTCCTCGCAGCCAAAACTCTCAGGTTCATCCTTGCCTCCACCAAACGTTCTTTTGCCCCCCCAAGTGTCTGCCCTCCATCTTGAACTGTAGCTGACCTCAAATCTTACCACCCGCTCAGTCTTCAAAATATACCCAGAATCCAGTCACTTCCTTTTCCCACGCTCCCTCACCTGGTCTGACCCCAGCATCGCTCACCTGGACCTGTGCAGTCCCCTCAGCCCTCTACCCCGGCTCCCACTCTCGCCCTTACAGTCGGTCCTCCCCGAAGCCGCCACCAGAGGGCGCCTGTGAGCCCCCGACTCAGGTCGCGTCCCTCCTCTGCCCACAGCCCACCAGGGTTCCCACCTCCCTGGGGTAAAAGCCCAAGTCCTCCCCGTGGCCCACAAGGCCCTGCACGGCCTGCTCCTGTCCCCTCCCTGACCTCACCTCCTTCCTCTCTCCGCCTCGCTCCCTCTGCTCCAGCCACGCGGGCCTCCTTTTTGTTCATCCAACAAGGTGGGCACAGCACTGCCCCAGGGCCTTTGCACGGGCTGTGCCGTCTGCCCAGACAGCTCTTCTCCCTGATATTCAGTCTCACTCCCTTAACCTCCTCCGGTCTTCATGTCTGTTCTCTGTCCCCTGCCGCTTGAAAAGTCACTCCAGACAAGGATGTCTGTGGGCTTTGTGCTCTGCTGGTGTCTCGGTTCCAAATGGTGCGGGTGCACAGTATGTATTCCATAAATATCCCTTAAAGCTGCGTAAACGTTAGACATCATTGTTGCTGTTATTAACCTATCTACTATCTGTCTTTCACTCCCCCGGGGATGAGGGCTTTCTCCTCCTTTCTTTTAACAAATGTTTATTGAGCACCTACTATGTGCCTAGCGGGCAAAGGAAATAGACGAAAATCCCTGCTCCCAAAAAACTTGCATTCAAGAAGGCAGAAGGCAGGTCAATGTGTGCAGAGCAAGAAATGATTTCAGATACAGCAGAAACTAACACAACATTGTAAACCAGCTATACTCCAAAAATTTTTTTTAATTTATATATATATATCATAGATTACTAATAAGAACCTGCTGTATAGCACAGGGAACTCTACTCAATACTCTGTAATGGGAAAAGAATCTAAAAAACAAAAGAGTGGATATATGTATGTGTATAACTGATTCACTTTGGGGTTTTTTGTTTGTTTGGGTTTTGTTTTGTTAATGTTTTCCATTTATTTTTTGGATGAAGGAACTAAGTCATGCTGTCATAAAATGTAATAAAGCACCCAGTGAAGGTACAGAAGAGTACCTGCCAGCCTTAGAGCTGTGATCATCTGATTCACTTTTTTGTACACCTGAAACTAACACAACATTGTAAATCAACTATATTCCAATAAAAAAAATTTTAATTAAAAAAAAATTAAGTCCAATCTAAAGAGTGCAAAAAATATGATTTCAGAAAGTGGCAAGAAAATGCAGACAATAGAGAAAATAAAACAGGGAGGGAGTCTGGAGAGTGGGAGGGGGAGAGGCAGAGTAGCGGAAAGATGGGGAGGCGACCACTTTAAGTCAGGCTGGCGCTGTCATTTCAATTCCAGCTGTGATGGGTGAATGAAGGAAGGAAGGAATGCACACAGCAGAAACACGTGCTCCAGCACGCAAGACACACCCCCAGGGCAACATGCACACACACGTGTCCAGATAACCAGCTCCCCAGCCCCTCAATGCAGACCTGGGCTTCTTTGACCCCTAAGTCCTTGAGGGCGTGGGAAGAGAGGTCCCCATGGCTGGGATGCCCCACCCTTCCTCCAGGTTCCAAGACGCCCTGCCAGTGGGCTCCCCAGGAAGGAAAAGGAAGAGCGTCAGCCCGGGGCAGCCTCTCCCTTGTCGGGTGGGCCAGCCACTGGGGTGGGGGAACTTCTTCCCAGCACTCTCCCTTCCAGGGTGGCCAGAGGGGTTGCTGGAAAATTCCAAGCACGGGAAATAGAGACGGGCAAATGGCGGGAAGCAGGCAGGGACGTTACACCCATAGACTGGTGGGAAGTGAAGCCATGCGTCCCAAGTGCGGAGCCCCGGAGCCTCTCCCAGGGCCTGTCTGCTAGGGAACCAGGCTGATATCCAGGAGGCATCCTCACTCCATACCCTCCCTCCATATCTACATCCAATCCAGCTCATTCTGCCTCCTGAATCCCCCTCAAAGCCACCCATTTCGCTCCCTCCTGTGCCCTGACCAAGCAACCACCCTCTCCCCACCCCGCCACCGACCTGCTTTCCATCCTGCTGGTTGCACCCTCTCTCCATCCTGCCCCCACCCAGCCCCAGCCAAAGGGATTTCTTTCTAAAACAAACCACAGACCTTGCCACCTGCCCCCAGCATAAATCCTCCCATGGCTCCCCATCGTCCTTGGAGCCAAGCCTAAACTTTTTCCAAACCCACGACCTCCAACCCAGCACACCATGGCCTCTGTCTCTAGCATCCTTCGTTATAGCCTCTCCCCTTCATGGTTCTGCTTGCAGCAGACAGGTGGAATCACTTTGGATTCCCCTGCAGCTTTGTCACAGGGTCCCCCAGCCTCCCCCATCCTTCAAGGGTCTGCTGAGCATCGCTTCCTGAGGATGGCTCCCTGGACTCCCAAGTCCAAGTCCACCTGGGCTCCCGCTAGAGCACAGGCCATATTGCTTTGTTCTTACCTGTATCTCTGTCTCCCCAGCAGACTTGAGCTCTGCAGGGGCCTCCCACACCTGGCACGATGTCTGGTTCAAAATAAATGCCTAACAGATAACACAAGAGGTCCTGTACAGGGAGGTGGGTTTCAGAAGACTGGGCCAGGCAGGGGACAGCCTGCTACTGTCCTAACCACTGTTCCATGGTTGCAATGGATGAGTGGTTACCAGGCACTTACTAGTAATTCTTCATGGTTCACACGGAGGGTGGACATAGGTGATCATTTTCTCTGCTCTCTTAGCCAAGACGAGCTTCATGGGCCAAAAAAAGAAACTTTCTCAGTGGTGCCCAGGGCAGAATCAGCATCTAAAAGTTCAAAGCTTAACTTTCCCTAGCAGGGGGGGCTTGATTAACCCTGGTGTTGGGGTGCTCACTACCTCTCACCATGGATGACCCTACCACGAGAAGGCAGGTTCTGGCACTATCTCTCCCGAGCCTCTGTGCACCCCACCCAGGAGTGGAGGATGCAGTGGAGGATGACCCCTGCCCCACCATAGACACACCTCAAGAGGGAGCTTGGGCTGGAAGAAGCCACAGGACTCATGTGTCCAGGTAACTAGCAGAGACAGGCAGGGCTATCCATTTCAGGACTCATCTTACAATTGGAAGTAGGTAAGGAAATGATGCTGTGCTTCTGTGGGCATCTCGTTGTGAGAACGTTGGGTTCTTGGGTTATATTAAGATGTGGTTTTCCTGTTGGAGCCTCTCATGTCCTCTGTGGTTTCTCTGGGGGTTCAACAGGAGGGGAAGGAGAAGGTCCTCAATAAGGAGTGGGCATGAGAAGGGGCCCAGCCTCCCCCTACCTCGTGTTGCTGTCTGAACTCAGAATCCAGCCCCCGGGGGACCCCAAATGGTCCCTGAAGAGGGTTGCCACAATTCACAAATAAAAATATAAGATGTCCGGGGACTTCCCTGGCCGTCCGGTGGTTAAGACTCCGCGCTTCCAATGCAGGAGGCGGGGGTTCGATCCCTGGCCTGGGAGCTATTGTATAAGATCCCACATGCCACGCTGTGTGGCCAAAAATAAATAAATATTATATATATATATATATATATATAAAATGTCCAGTGGCCTCTACTTTATTTGGCAAGCCTGAGTATACAGGTATGCTAGGGAGCCTCTCCTGCCTGAATAAACTATGTGCCCTGCATAGAGGTAGGTCTCTTTTTGTAAAGGGGGCAGGTACTGTTTTGCTTTAAAAATACAAATGGATTAAAGGCATTAATGAAAGAATCATAGCTTTTTGCCTACACACACACACACACACACACACACACACACACACACACACACACACACAGGGTTATGTAGTTAAAAGGGCACCAGAAGAGGACTATTCCAACAGACGGATCTGCAGGTGCAAAGGCCCTGAGGCTGGAAAGCTATTGGCAGAAATGGAGAGAAAACCTACCTGGTGCCTACGGTGTATGATATCCTGTTCTGAGTCCTTTACCTGCATCACCTCATCTAAACCTCTGTTACAGAGGCGGGATTGCAGCACAGACAGATGTAGGTGCTTGTTCACACAGCAAGTCATTGGCAGAATCAGGAATTGAATCCAGACCCCACACTCTTAGCCCCTGCAGATCCTGTCACCTCCACTTTCCATCCAGGGATAGTAAAAGCCCCAAGAGCAATCATCCAAATTTTCTGATGTCACAAATATAGACAACCAACTAGTGGTTACCAGTTGGGGAAGGGAAGGGGGAGGGGCAAGAGAGTGGTAAGGAATTAAGAGGTACAAACTACTATGTATAAAATAAATAACCTGGGGTTTCCCTGGTGGCTCATTGGTTAGGAATCCGCCTGCCAATTCAGGGAACATGGGTTTGAGTCCTGGTCCAGGAAGATCCCACATGCCGCGGAGCAACTAAACCTGTGCACCACAACTACTGAGCCTGTGCTCTAGAGCCCGTGAGCCACAACTACTGAGCCCACGTGCCACAACTACTGGAGCTAAGACCAAATGCAGCCAAAGATAAATAACTAAATAAATATTTTTTTAAAAAAATAAATAAAATAATCTACAAGGATACATTGTACAGCACAGGGAATATAGCCAATATTTTATAATGCCTTTAAGTGGAGTATAATCTATAAAAATGTTGAATCCCTATGTTGTACACCTGAAACTAATATAATATTGTAAGTCAACTATACCTCAATAAAAAAAGGAAGGAAATCAACATTGGTAACAATGTAGCTATTAAAATTTTTTCTGATGTTATAAAGGGGCCCTAACACAATGAGAGACCACTACACACCAACTGGAACGGCTAAAATTAGTAAATGACAACACTAAGTGTTGACAAGGGCTTGGAGCAACCAGAACTCTCAAATGTTGCTGGTGGGAATGCAAAATGGTGTATTATTAACACTATTTTGTAAAACAGTTTACATCTTTCTTATGGAGGTAAATACACATTTACCATATGACTCCCAGCAATGCCATGTCTAGATATTGTCCCAAGAGAAATGAAAACTTGTCTTCACACAGAAACTTTGACATAAATGTTTATTGTGGCATTATTCATAATTGCCAACAACTATATACAATTTAAATGACCTTCAGTGGGTGAATGGATAAACAAACAGCTGTATATATCATACAATGGAGTACTTCTCAGAGACAGAAAGGAATCACTGATACAACAACCTGGATGAATCTTGAATGCATGAGTGGAAAAGGTCAGACTCAAGGCTAAAAAGCTGAATGATTCCATTTATTTAATAGTCTGGAAAAGACAAAACTATAGGGACAGAGAAGAAATCAGTGATTTTCAGGGCTAGGGAAAGAGGATGCCTACCAAACTCCCAATCCGTCCCTCTCCCACACCCACCCCCCTTGGCAACCACACATCTGTTCTCTATCTGACTCCATTTCTAATGAGACTTCTGTTTATTAATTTTCAAACGGGCAGCCTCAGCTGTGATTGTTTATGGTCTATACATGTTAGAGGAAGAGTAACTAAACATATGATAGATGTCCCAGTACCCTTTTCTCTGCATCTCTGTCAGCAGTAGGTGTTATCACTTTTTAATGTTTTTTTTATCACTTTTAAAATATTTTAGGACAATTGCTTGAAATTTTTTTGTCCAGTTTTAGAAAATATTGGATTTTCCATATCATGGACAAGTTAAACCTGTAGAATTTCACAAATTTTCTGATTTCCACCACAATTTAACTACAATAAGATGATAATCAAATACATGTTTTTCCCTTTTGTTGGTTGTTGTTTTTGCCCCTCACTTGGGTGTGAAGTGATAGCTCATTGTTACTGAAATTTGCACTCTCTGGGCTCCCAGGGATTATATTTTCTCATATACTTTGGCTCTTGGGTCTGAGACGTACCTGTTCACATCCTTTCTAAATTTTCTGTTTACGTTCTTTGTCTTTTTCTTATCAATGTGTACAAACTATATTTATATATGAAAGTCTAACCCTTCTCAGATGACTAATTGATTTTTACTTATTGGTTTTGTTTATAATATCAATTCCCTAAAATTTTATAGGTTTATATATCATCATATATTTCTTTCATTTATGCCTTCCAAGTTTCCCGTCTTAGTTTAAAAAACAAAACAAAACAAAAAAACAGTGTTTAACCCTAAGTTGTAAAAGTAGCTTTGAAATCCATTCTACCACATGTGTTGGGTTTCTCGTTTTTGTTTTTGGTTTTTTTTTAATATTTATTTATTTGACTGTGCCGGATCCTAGTTGTGGCTCAAAGGATCTTCTTTGCTGCCTGTGGGATCTTTAGTTTCGGCGTGCATGGAGGATCTAGTTCCCAGACCAGGGATCGAACCTGGGCCCCCTGCATTGGGAGCGTGGAGTCTTAACCACTGAACCACCAGGGAAGTCCCTCGGTTTTGTTTTGTTTTTACATTTTATCTTTAGCCCTTCTGGATTTTTCTGCAGCACAGAAGTATTTCACTCAATCACATTTCTATGAACAGTGGGAGAAAGAAAGGTAAACCTAAGGTCCACGTGTGTTCCACACCCATGTCCCTCACTAACTCAGCCATGGTCTGGCCCCTCGGCCTCGGGTGTTCTATCCCTGGTCTGGTTTTTCCTTTTTCATCTCTCTGTGGTCTTAGCTCAGCCAGAGAAGCCCCGGGGAAGCACTGCCTTCTATTGGCTATCAAAGTGATAGCACCCACATCCTGAAGAAAAAGCCATCTCTTAAAGCTACAAGCAGGATCTATTCACATGCCTGGGCTTAAAACTCTCCAGCAGCAGACATCAAAAGGATTGAAATTAAAGACTCAGACAGGTATTTGCACACCCGTGTTCACAGCAGCATTATCACAGTAGCCAAAATGTGGAAACAACTCAAGCGTCCATTGACAGACGAATGAATAAACAAAATGTTCTCCATACACACATGGAATATTATTCATCCTTTAAAAGGAAGGAAATCCTGACACATGCTACGACAGAATGAAACTTTTTCTTTTGGCTGAGTTGGGTCTTCATTGCTGTGCGCGGGCTTTCTCTAGTTGTGGCGAGCGGGGACTACTCTTTGTTGCAGTGCATGGGCTTCTCATCGTGGTGGCTTCTCTTGTTGCAGAGCATGGGCTCTAGGCACGCGGGCTTCAGTAGTTGTGGCACGCGTGCTCAGTATTTGTGAGACACGGGCTTAGTTGCTCCGTGGCATGTGGGATCTTCCCGGACCAGAGATCAAACCTGTGTCCCCTGCATTGGCAGGCAGATTCTCAACCACTGCACCACCAGGGAAGTCCCAACGTGATGATACTCGAGGACATGAAACTCAGTGAAATAAACCAGACACAAAAGGACGAATTCCACTTATATGAGGTCCCTAGAGGATTCAAATCCCATAGAGACAGAAAGTAGGATGGTGGGGGACTTCCCCTTCCAATGCAGGGGGTATGGGTTCGATCCCTGGTTGGGGAGCTAAGATCCCACACGCCTCACGGCCAAAAAACAAAACAAAACAGAAGCAATATTGTAACAAATTCAATGAAGACTTTTTTAAAAAATGGTCCACATCAAAAAAAATCTTAAAAAAAAAATAAGAGGGGCTTCCCTCGTGGCGCAGTGGTTGAGAGTCCACCCGCCGATGCAGGGGACACGGGTTTGTGCCCCGGTCCGGGAAGATCCCACATGCCGCGGAGCGGCTGGGCCCGTGAGACATGGCCGCTGAGCCTGCGTGTCCGGAGCCTGTGCTCCGCAACGGGAGAGACCACAACAGTGAGAGGCCCACGTACCGCAAAAAAAAAAAAAGAAAGAAAGAAAGTAGAATGGTGGGTTCCAGGGCTGGGGGAGGGGATGGAGAGTCAGTGTTTCATGGGGACAGAGTTTCAGTTTGGGAAGATGAGAAAGTTCTGGAGGTGTCTGGTGGGGATGGTTGCCCAACAATGGGAAGGAACTTGATGCCACTGAGCTGTGCACTTAAAAATGGTTGGCATGGTAAATCTTACGTTATGTATATTTCACCACCAAGAAAAGCAGGAAAGGGTAGCACAGGCGGGGGGCGGGGCGGGGGAAGCCTCATGGAGGTGAGACGGGGTAGTGGGTGGGGAGAGGGGAGCCAGGGGCACACGGCTGAGAGATCAGCATCCAGGAGGTCAGTGGGGACCTCAGCAGGGAGGACATGGGGCCATGAGGATGGAGACTGAGAGTCTACAACCTTCTCATGCACCTGGGCCATAAGAGGGGGCAGCAGGGCAGGGTGGCAGGGAGAGGGCAGTGGAGTCAGGGGACGAGACTGAGAGAGTTTAAACTCTGGAGGAGGGGGAGCCCAGGAAGAGAAGAGTAAGAAGAGAGATGGAGAGAAAATCCAGGTACAGGAGAGAGAGACAGCAAGAGAACGAAAGAGGAGGGAATTCCTGCCACCCAGAATGCCCTTTCCCCAGACCTTCATTTATACGCCTGGCCCCTGGGCACTCAGGTCTCAACTCCCATAGCCTTCCCTGACGCCCTTCCCCCTGTGCCCAGCTAAAGCAGCCACCACCCACCCCCACCCAATCTCTGTCACATCACGATGTTTACTTCCTGTCACAGCAGTTAACAACATCTGAAGTTACCTTGTGGGTCTGTTTCCTGGTTCACAGTTTGCTTTCCCCAATGAACCGTGAGCTTCCCCAGAACAGGGGGCTGCTTCTGTCTTTTTCACCACAATCCCACGCCTACAAAAGTGCCCAGCATACAGTAGGCGCTCAATCAATGCGTGCTGCATTAAACAAATAATCAACTGGTTGCAGGATATGTCGTGCACGTGAATCTGTATGCCTTCGTGTCTCCTTGGTTCCAGGTGTATCTTGCATTTGCACGTTTCTGTGGACCGTCGTGTGTGGGTCCCAGAGGACAAGCACGGGGTTCTCAGTCAGCAAGGGTTTGTGTTGAAGGCCCCTGGGTCTGTGTACTTGTGGCTTTTGTGTGGGGGGGGGCGGGTTGTGTCACAAGACAACCAGTGTGTCCGTGTCTCCCCGTGTGTTCTCACAGGTGCCCAGCATCTGCCCTTGTGTGCATGTATGTGTGTGTGAGTCATTATGTGACCCCATGTACGTCCAGGGGTGTGCACTCTGTGTGTATGTCCTCATGTCCATCCTGAGTGTCCGCGTGATGGCACGTGCTCATGTGTGACCATGTGTGCATGAGCACAGTGGTCTATGTTAGTATCTCCTTGCCTGGCCCCCTCTGGATGCATCTCTGCACGTTCATGTTTCCAGGAGTCCAGGAGCCTGCTGTGCCTGTGTGTGTCTCTGGTGTCCTGTGGGGGGAGGGGGGGCTCCTGCATTCATGTATGAGGCGTCACACATGCAGGTGCAGTGGTGTGCTAGTAAATGGCGAACAACTGGCTCTCAAGCGGAGGACGCTGATTTGCCCATTTGCATGGTGTAAATACCCTCACCATGATCAACTTCAAAGTACCAATGTGATGTCACCAAATACAGAATTGCAAAGATACAGTCCAGTATGCAAAGGTATATCTTGATAGATAGATGATAGATCTATATAGATATATAGATATGGAATATTATATAACGCCTTTATATACTATTTCCATCAAGCAGTTTCAGTAGATATAAATAACCTCAAGAGCATGAGTAAGACAACATAATAAAGGCCATATATAACGAACCCACAGCCAATATCGTTCTCGATGGTGAAAAACTGAAACCATTTCCTCTGAGACCAGGACCAAGACAAGGCTGTCCACTCTCACCACTATTATTCAACATAGTTTTGGAAGTTTTAGCTACAACAGTCAGAGAGGAAAAAGAAATAAAAGGACTCCAAATCAGAAAAGAAGAAGTAAAGCTGTCACTGTTTGCAGATGACATGATGCTATACATAGAGAATCCTAAAGATGCTACCAGAAAACTACTAGAGCTAATCAGCGAATTTGGTAAAGTAGCAGGATACAAAATTAATGCACAGAAATCTCTTGCATCCCTATACACTAATGATGAAAAATCTGAAAGAGAAATTAAGGAAACACTCCCATTTACCATTGCAACAAAAAGAATAAGATACCTAGGAATAAACCTACCTAAGGAGACAAAAGACATGTATGCAGAAAACTATGACACTGATGAAAGAAAGTAAAGATGATGCAAACAGATGGAAAGATATACCATGTTCTTGGACTGGAAGAATCAACATTGTGAAAATGACTATACTACCCAAAGCAATCTACAGATTCAATGCAATCCCTATCAAACTACCAATGGCATTTTTCACAAAACTAGAACAAAAAATTTCACAATTTGTATGGAAACACAAAAGACCCCGAATAGCAAAAGCAATCCTGAGGAAGAAAAACAGAGCTGGAGGAATCAGGCTCCTGGACTTCAGACTATACTACAAAGCTACAGTAATCAAGACAGTATGGTACTGGCACAAAAACAGAACTATAGATCAATGGAACAGGATAGAAAGCCCAGAGATAAACCCACACGCAAATGGTCACCTTATTTTTCATAAAGGAGACAAGAATATACAATGGAGAAAAGACAGCCTCTTCAATAAGTGGTGCTGGGAAAACTGGACAGCTACATGTAAAAGAATGACATTAGAACAGTCCCTAACACCGTACACAAAAGTAAACTCAAAATGGATTAAAGACCTAAATGTAAAGCCAGACACTATAAAACTCTCAGAGGAAAACATAAGCAGCACACTCTATGACATCAATCACAGCAAGATCCTTTTAGACCCACCTCCTAGAGAAATGGAAATAAAAACAAAAATAAACAAATGGGACCTAATGAAACTTAAAAGCTTTTGCACAGCAAAGGAAACCATAAACAGGACGAAAAGACAACCCTCAGAATGGGAGAAAATATTTGCAAATGAAGCAACTGACAGAGGATTAATCTCCAAAATTTACAAGCAGCTCATGCAGCTCATTATCAAAAAAACAAACAATCCAATCCAAAAATGGGCAGAAGACCTAAATAGACATTTCTCCAAAGAAGATATACAGATTGCCAACGAACATATGAAAGGATGCTCAACATCACTAATCATTAAAGAAATGCAAATCAAAACTACAATGCAGTATCATCTCACACTGGTCAGAATGGCCATCATCAAAAAATCTACAAACAATAAATGCTGGAGAGGGTGTGGAGAAAAGGGAACCTTCTTGCACTGTTGGTGGGAATGTAAATTGATACAGCCACTATGGAGAACAGTATGGAGGTTCCTTAAAAAACTAAAAATAGAACTACCATATGACCCAGTAACCCCACTACTGGGAATATACCCTGAGAAAACCATAATTCAAAAAGAGTCATGTACCACAATGTTCATTGCAGCTCTATTTACAATAGCCAGGACATGGAAGCAACCTAAGTGTCCATCGACAGATGAATGGATGAAGAAGATGTGGTACATATGTACAATGTAATATTACTCAGCCATAAAAAGAAACAAAATTGAGTTATTTGTAGTGAGGTGGATGGACCTAGAGTCTGTCATACAGAGTGAAGTAAGTCAGAAAGAGAAAAACAAATACCGTATGCTAACACATATATATGGAATCTAAGAAAAAATTTTAAAAAGGTCATGAAGAACCTAGGGGCGGGCTTCCCTGGTGGTGCAGTGGTGGAGAGTCCGCCTGCCGATGCAGGGGACGCGGGTTCGTGCCCCAGTTCGGGAAGATCCCACATGCCGCGGAGCGGCTGGGCTTGTAAGCCACGGCCGCGGAGCCTGCGCGTCCGGAGCCTGTGCTCCGCAACGGGAGACGCCACAACAGTGAGAGGCCCGCGTACCAAAAAAAAAAAAAAAAAAGAAGAACCTAGGGGCAAGACAGGAATAAGACACAGACCTACTAGAGCATGGACTTGAGGATATGGGGAGGGAGAAGGGTAAGCTGTGACAAAGTGAGAGAGTGGCATGGACATATATACACTACCAAATGTAAAATAGATAGCTAGTGGGAAGTAGCCGCATAGCACAGGGAGATCAGCTTGGTGGTTTGTGACCACCTAGAGGGGTGGAATAGGGAGGATGGGAGGGAGGGAGGAGACATGGGCACATATGTATATGTATAACTGATTCACTTTGTTATAAAGCAGAAACTAACACACCACTGTAACGCAATTATTCTCCAATAAAGATGTTAAAAAAAAGAAGATGTGGTACATATATACAATGGAATATTACTCAGCCATAAAAAGAAACAAAACTGAGTTATTTGTAGTGAGGTGGATGGACCTAGAGTCTGTCATACAGAGTGAAGTTAAGTCAGAAAGAGAAAAACAAGTACTGTATGCTAACACATATATATGGAATCTTAAAAAAAAAAAAGTTCTGAAGAACCTAGGGGCAGGACAGGAATAAAGATGCAGATGTAAAGAATGGACTTGAGGACACAGGGAGGGGGAAGGGTAAGCTGGGATGAAGTGAGAGAGTGGCATGGCCATATAAACACTACCAGATAGCTAGTGGGAAGCAGCCGCATAGCACAGGGAGATCAGCTCCATGCTTTGTGACCACCTAGAGGGGTGGGATAGGGAGGGTGGGAGGGAGACGCAAGACGGAGGGGATATGGGGATATATGTGTACATATAGCTGATCACTTTGTTGTACAGCAGAAACTAACACACCATTGTAAAGCGATTATACTCCAATATAGATGTTTAAAAAAAAAAGAGAGACCATAAGTAAGAGAAAAATGTAGCAAAATAATTAGGAAGTGATGAGTTTTTATTTTATTGCAGTAAAACGGCGTGACACAAAATGTACCACTTTAAACATTTTGAAGCGTGCAGTTCAGTGGCATTAAGTACGAGGTGATGGATTTAAGTGGTTGTTACTTTTGTTCTGAACAGAGTTTATTTAACCATAAATTCATATCATTAAATTTTTATGATGCCTGTCTTTAACGACTTGCTGGCAAAATTCCTAAACATTTAAGAACAGGCTCCTGTGAGCCAGGACAGCTGGCCCCACATGTCCCGTCACAGGCTCCTTCTAGCCTCAGCATCCAGGTGTGTGTCCCCACGTGAGTGGTTCCCGGACTCTCCATGACTATGTGTGTGCGCCTATGCACCCACATGTCTCTGAGTGCAAAAGAGCCTAGGTGTGCCTTGCACGCACCCAGGTGTGTCTGCAGGCAGACCGCTCTGTCTGCACACCCCCATGTCTTCGAGACCCACAGTTATCTACACACCTGCGAGTTTGGGGGCCCGTGTCTCTCCAAGAGAATCCACTTGCCTGGGTACCCACTCCAGGGGCGTGCGGGAGGCAAGTCTGAGCATCTCTTCGTAACCCCACACCAAACAACATCAGGTTGGCAGTTGAAATCAGCCACGATGGGAGTATTTACACCACAGGGATCTGCAAATGCTCACATCATGGCTCTTTTTGTGTGTGTGGTCAAGAGAGGTGGTTGGTAACCCTTTACCAACACACCATGGGGACCCATGTGCCCCATGTAACCTCGTGTGTGCCCACACGCCAGTGCCTGTTCATGGGTGTGCACGAGTGCCTGTGTCTCCGTGAATCCACATGACTGGTGTGTCCCCGTGCATCTCTGTGTGTGTACCCACGTGCTCGGGTGAGGCCCCAGCACCCCGTACCTCTTCGGCAGTTGGTTCCGCAGGAAGTTGTCTGGGTGGGGGGAGGGTTCTGAGGCTCCCCCCCCACCCCGTCCCCTACCCCAGCTCCTCGAGACACCTGCATGCACAGGTCTGGGCGAAAGAGGAGGGCTCCCTCTTCTAAAACCAGTCCTGTGCTGTACGCAGACCCCGGCCTCAGCCCCCGGCTGGGAGCGGAGGCGTCAGCCAGCCAGGCAGGCGGCGATTGTGGAAGAGGAAGTTAGGGCAGAGTTGGGTCACCCTGCGGTTTACCCTGGGCTCTGGCCCACAGATGCTCCCCCCCCCAGGCTCAAAGCCCAAGCCATGGGTCCTGGAGGATGCAGGAGCTTGTAGCCAAGCTGGATACCCACAGCGGTGAGGGCAAGGCTCCATCTGGTGAGTGACCATCACTGGGGAGTGGGGGACAGGTGGACCAACGGGGGCAGAGGGGCAGTGGGGTCTGCGGGGGAGCCCTGAGGGGCCGCAGACAGACCATCCAGGATTTCTGTCCACCTCCCGGTCAGCCCGCTTCCCGAGTGGGCGGGGGGAGGCTGCTTGCCCTTCTGCAAAAGTCTGTGGTCGCAAGAACTTATACCTCAGGGGGGTGGGGTCCACGATGGGCAAAAAAGCCAGACAGAAAGATGGAGCCCCTTGTAACCAAAGTCTGCACAGGGAACAAGGGACAGGGGATGAATGGTGGGGGGGTGGGGTGGGGGGGTTGGTGGATCAGGCTCCCCGTGGCAGAGTCGCCAGGGGCGCTTTGCTTCTTAAACGAGAGATTTGGCGTGAAGAGAGAGGTCCCAGACCTCCCTGAAACAGAATCCGAAGAGTGATGCTGGGGAGTTTGACATTCAAAACAAATTCCCGCTTAAGACTGAGGTCTGAGAGCCAGTCCTGAGGAGAGCCTCACCCTGATCTTCCAAGGTCATCCAAGAAGGAGGACCCTCCCCCCGGGGCAGCCCTCCTGGTTGGAGCCCTCCCGGTGGCCCACCGAGGGGAGTCTCGCTCCCCCGGCTGCCTGGGGTGGGGCGAGGTGGAGTGGGGAAGGCTGTGGTTTCTGCAGGGCACACCCAGGCCTGCAGCTTCCTCCCTGCCCTGGGTGCCAACAAGGCCATCAGGCGGGTTTCAGGCACTCTGCGGTCAGGGAGGGTGGCCCAGGAACAGCCAGGAGAGGGTGAATTGGACTGGACGGCTGGGGCCAGGGACGATGGAGCTGGTGGGGTTAGCCTAGGGGGCACATCGGGGAAGGCCCTGAAGCCCGCACTCAGAGAGTGGACTGTCCACGGAGAATTCCACTGGCTGGGTCACCCGCGGTTCTAAGGAAAGGGTTTGACAACCAATGACAGCCAAGGGAATGCCGTCCCTACTCCCAGCCACCTTTGAGCTCCCTGGCCACCACCGCAAGTGAGTCCCTGTGGGAAGGCTTCCCGGCAGAGGCAGGCTTTTCACTGGACCTTGAAGCACCAGTGGAATGTCAACCGCAAACCCATCAGTGTATCTAGTCTGGGACATTCCCCGCATGCGCCCTGGCCCCCCAGCCCCCGACACAGCACTCAATACTGACTTAAACGGCAGAGGAACTCCATCACAAAATCGAATCTTTCTTTGCCTTTAACAGTGAATTCAAATCCTCCCTGGAGCTCCCCTTTTCCCATCAGTTATAGTCTGGGGCAGGTCTCTGACATGTAAGTTTCACACTCCAGGGAGGGGTGTTGGTCAGGACACCACTGTCACCACTCTGGGCTTCCGTTTGTTCCTCTGTAAAAGGGTCGTTGTAGACCTTGCATGTGAAATCATGGCACAGTGCCTGGCATGCAGTAGGTGCTCTGAAACATTGTCAGCCTCGCCTGTTCTCTCTTATTCTGTCTCTGTCCCCAAACCTGGCTTCCCTGAGCAATCCCTGCCCATGCCACAAGTGTGCAACCTCAGGAACTTTCTGTGCCACACCTAGAAAGAGGGACTAATGGTGGGTCTCAATCTCTATGAAGTATGTGGGGTAGACTTGTAAAAAACATGGCGACCATCTCCTTGGACTCTGCTTGAGGTGGGCTCTTCCTCAAGAGGGGTGGGGTTTTAGCATCCACAGAAGCATCGGAACACAGCAGTGAGGTTCCTTTTAGAAGATCCCTTGGGACCACACCCCCATGGAGAAGCAACTGGGTGGAAGGGGATATACTGGGAGTAGGGAGACCCTCTCAGGAGATGAAGGTGGCTGGACCAGGTCAGGGCAAGAAGGATACAGATGCAGGAGGAGGACCAGGGACAGGACTTGGGGACCATTTGGTGGCTCTCGATGGGGTTCAGGCTAAGAGGGAATCCAGGACAAGGTGCTGATTTCCACTCAAATGAGGGAATGGAGGTGATTTGAGAAGAGGCTGTGTTTAAGATGTTTGTTACTTACCCTCCTTGTGTCTCGGTTTCCTCATTTGGACAATGGGAGTGATGGAAGTGTCACTACTACCATCCCACCGTAGAGTGGCTGAGAAGACTAAACGAGCTATTGATGTAAAACTGTTGGACTGGAGCCTGGCACAACACAAGCTCTTGTTAAATGTTGGCTTGGGTTGCTGTTACTTCATCCCTGGCCTTTAGACTGGCATGACCCCCACAGCTGGCCCCCTAGTTGGCACCCCCTCCCCATACCCATCCTCTTAACCTGTCCCTACACCTGCCCACACGGACTCCAGGCCCACACGCTCTTCCAGAATCTCTCCTCTCCACATCAAGAGGTGGAATCAAGGTGGAGTCCCTTGTGCCTGGACTTGGGCAGACCTTCATGGGTCCCTCAACTAATAAAGTCTAGCAGAAGCAATGTGAGATCATAAAGGACAAGGCCACTTATACCTGGCTATCTCTCTCTCTCTCTCTCTCTCTCTCTCTCTCTGTCTCTCTCTCCCCCCGCTTGGGAGCCCTGAGCCTCCAAGTGAGAAATCTGGCTTCCCTGAGGATGACATGCAGAAGAGACTATGAGAAAAGACCACATAGAGACGAAAAGAGATGCCCATGGAACCCCAGCTCTTTGAGTTTTCCCAACTGTGTGAACAAAGATGCCTTAGCCCCATACAAATACAAAGTTAAAGAAATAGAAAAATAAGGGGCTTCTCTGGTGGCGCAGTGGTTGGGAGTCTGCCTGCCGATGCAGGGGACACGGGTTTGTGCCCCGGTCCGGGAGGATCCCGCATGCCGCGGAGCGGCTGGGCCCGTGAGCCATGGCCGCTGAGCCTGCGCATCTGGAGCCTGTGCTCCGCGGCCGGAGAGGCCACAACAGTGAGAGGGCCGTGTACCGCGAAAAAAAAAAAAAAAAAAAGAAATAGAAAAATAATTTTTTTGTGATGAGAATGCTTAGGATTTACTCTCTTGACAGCTTCCATGTATAACATACAACAGTGTTCATTATATTTATCATGTTGTACGTTACATCCCTAGTAGTACTGATTTATCTTACAGCTGAAGTTTGTATCTTTTGACTGCCTTCATCCAATTGTTTAGCTCATGACTTGTTGGGTCAGCTGGGTGGTTCTTCTTGCCTCAGCCAATCTCTGCTGGGTTCATTAATGGATTCATGGGACGCTGTCCTGGAGGCTTCCCTGGAATCTGCCCTTTCTAGGGGTCAGGACACCATTGTGTCAAGAGAGTACCCTTACCAAGGGTACCCTTACCAAGATGGCAGCCCCCATCAACAAGATGGTAAAAGACCTCACTAAAATGGCGGAGATTCTCACCAAGATGACAGATGCCCTCACCAATATGGAGGCTATCCTTGCCAAGATGGCAAACACTTCTATAAAGATAGAACACATTCTGGGACTTCCCTGGTGGTCTAGTGGTTAACACTTCGCCTTCCGATGCAGGGGGAGTATGGGTTCTATTCCCTGGTCAGGAGCTGAGATCCCACATACCTCGTGGCCAAAAAGCCAAAAACATAGAACAGAAGCAATATTGTAGCAAATTCAATAAAGACTTTTAAAAAAAAAAAGGTCCAGGGACTTGCCTGGTGATGCAGTGGTTAACGGTCCACCTGCCAACGCAGAGGACACGGGTTTGATCCTTGGTCCAGGAAGATCCCACATGCCGCAGAGCAGCTAAGCCCGTGCGCCACAACTACTGAAGCCCACACACCTAGAGCCCGTGCTCCTCAACAAGAGAAGCCACTGCAATAAGAAGTCCGCGCACCACAACAAAGAGTAGCCCTCGCTCGCCGCAACTAGAGAAAGCCCGCACGCAGTAACGAAGACCCAAGGCGGTTAAAAATAAATAAAATAAATTTTAAAATAATAATAATAGGGCTTCCCTGGTGGCACAGTGGTTGAGAGTCCGCCTGACGATGCAGGGGACACGGGTTCGTGCCCCAGTCCGGGAAGATCCCACATGCCGCGGAGCGGCTGGGCCCGTGAGCCATGGCCGCTGAGCCTGCGCATCTGGAGCCTGTGATCCACAACAGGAGAGGCCACAACAGTGAGAGGCCCGTGTACCGCAAAAAAAAAAAAGAAAGAAAGAATAATAAAATTTTTAAAAATTAGAAAATTGTCCACATCAAAAAGAGAATCTTTAAGAAAAAAGACGGAACACATTCCATACCCAGCACCTCCATTCAAACTCTCCACCAGCTCTTTCTACTATTACCATCCAGGACCAGAAGACCACCCTTTGGCAGTCCAAGGGGCTATTTACAACTCACAGGAACTAGCGTCAGGTTAGAGGAGGCAATCCAAGCGGTAAATGCCATCAGAGCCTCCTTCTGGCAGAGACACACAGTAAAATCAGAACACTTTAACCTGAGACATTCAAGGTCACTTGGCCCTCTGCCTCTAATGACTCCCACACATGCAAATCCACCCAGCCTTCCTCCCCTCCCCACAACATCACAATCAGCTCGACAGCTCAAGGTGGGAACCACGGGTTCCTAACCTAGTACTCGAGCAACACCATGGTCCACTCTGGCCCTGGTGAAATAAGAGAAATTGGGGGGTTAACCACAGTAGAAGTCACCTCCCACGTCCACTCACTACATAGTCAACCCTCCGTATCTACAGGTTCTGCACCTGTGGACTCAATTAACTGCGGATCACGTGCTATGTTTATGATCTGCAGTTGGTTGAATCCGTAGATGCGGAGGGCCAGCGATGGGACTTGAAGATCTGAGGATTTGGGTATTCACCGCAGGTCCTGGAACCAATCCCATGCAGGTACTGAGGGATGGCTGTATATCAGAACTTTCCACTAAGTGGGTACCCTTGATACTGCCCGTGGAGAGGATACCTGGAAATATCTCTTCCCCGTGATGTTTTACACCAGACCAACCCATCCCTGTGCCACATTCTGCTGTACTTTTCACTGCAGTATCTGTATCTTCTGTGGGTCTGTCGCTATTGTCGGTTTTTCTTCTGATTTTAGGTCATGAGATTCTATCTTCTGTTGTGCTTCAATCTTGATTGAATGCCTGATAATGTTTATGAAAGACTGTAGATATCATTGGCGGTTCTTCATGGTGTTATTTCCCTCCAGAGAGGTTTTCCTTTTTGCTTCTGGAAGGTAGTGAAAGTAAAGGCAGGTGACTTTAATCAGGGATGAAGCTGACTTGAACCTGGATTTTGGTCTGGGTGGAGGTTGGTCTATTTCTGGTCTCCCCTTGCTCCTAGGGTATAGTCTTTGGTGACCCCAGCTCTCTCCTCTTTGTGAGCCCTGACTTCCAATGTCTATTTCTCCAGCCCCAGATGATTGCCAGAAGCTACACTCAGTTTCTCAGCCCCTTTCTGGTCTGCTTCACACTTAAGAACCGCATTTATATCAACAATTCGCTTGTAAGGAAAAAAAAAAAAACACCCAGCATTGCATTATGTCTACCTCACCTCTCTAGGATTCTGACACCTCAAACCTTGGCTGCCAACGCCTTCAAATTGAGGGTGTTTTTTTTTTCTTCTGATTTTATCCAGATTTTTTAGCTGGATTTACCCTGGTGGAAAGGTAAATCTACAGTAAGGTAGCCTGCCATCGTTAGAAATAGGTATCCCTGTTGTATTTTTATCAAGCCTGCATTGCTAACTGTGCTTGACTCACTGTGTTTCTCTGTTCCTGAGCTCCTGGGTCCCTGTCTTTGTTGCCATCAGTTTGATGGAGGTCCCTCCTGGCTTCTCACTGCTTTTAATTTCCCTGAAGTTCTCATATCTGCTCTCCACCCAAAGGTCTGGAAGATCCAAGAGGCATCTGTAGTCTGTCCAGGGAAAAGTATGTGGTGGGAGATGAGGAATTAAACCCTGGAGCACAGCAGAGGAGGTGAGTTTTTAAATCTCCCTGAGCTGGTATCTGGATTTCTGTTTGTGTATAATTGTGTGTGTGTGAACATATGTCTGACTATTTGCGTGTGTATGTTTGCCATTGTCTACATGCACTGGGAAGTGTATTGGATGGTGCTGGTGTATAGAGTGTGTGTTTTTATATCTTTTTGTGAGTGAAAGAGTTGGAGGCCACCTACTCATAATAGGATGGCGGAAGTGATGAGAGAGGTGCAGATGGGGTCACCAAGGCCAGTGGGGAGACCATGAAGTGGCTAAGGACAGAGCCCTGGGAACACAGAGTTTAAAGGTCAGGCAGAGAAAGGAAGAGGAGCCGAGTCAGGAAGGGATACTGAGAAGGAGCAGACAGAAGAAGAAAAGGCATGAGAGGAATGGATTTCAAGAAGAATGTGGTCATATTTGTCCAGTAAAGGGGAAACTGAAAAGTGCCCATTAGACTTAGCCCCAGAGAGAGCTAGAAGACTGGAGGGGATGGAAATAAGACTTCAGTGGGGCTTCCCTGGTGGCGCAGTGGTTGGGAGTCCGCCTGCCGATGCAGGGGACACGGGTTTGTGCCCCGGTCCGGGAAGATCCCACATGCCGCGGAGCGGCTGGGCCCGTGAGCCATGGCCGCTGAGCCTGCGCGCCCGGAGCCTGTGCTCCGCAATGGGAGAGACCACAACAGTGAGAGGCCCGCATACCGCAAAAAAAAAAAAAAGACTTCAGTGGATGATGGAGTCGAGTAGGTATGTATAGGTAAAGACAGACTTGTGGCTAACCCTTTGAGAAGGGAGGGTGGAGGCTGAGAGGTCACTGAAGAGAGAAGGGACAGCCAGGAATTTTTCAGACATTAGTGAAAATGCAAGTAAGGAGGCTTCCACCACCAGGCGGCAGCACTTGTACAGACAGGCGCTGGCCGGCACCCACACAGATGCACACAGAGATAAAGACACAAAAGTAGACACAAAGAAACCCAGGCAGATACAAAAACCCCCACAAATACCGGATTCAGATCTCCCCAAGTCCCAGATGAGTCATGTAGACCCAACCCCACAGATACTGATGGGCATTCAGATACACACACACACAGACACACACACGATCACAGAGATTTTTAAAACTACGAGGATAATATTATTCAGCCATAAAAAAAGGAAGGGAATCTTGCCATCTGTAACAACATGGATAGACTTTGAGGGCATTATGCTAAGTGAAGTAAGTCAGACAGAGAAAGACAAATACTGGGTGATCTCATTTAGATGTGGAATCTAAAAGAAAACACCACCACCAGGGACTTCCCTGGTGGCACAGTGGTTAAGAATCCACCTGCCAATGCAGGGGACACGGGTTCGAGCCCTGATCTGGGAAGATCCCACATGCCACGGAGCAAGCAAGCCCGTGGGCCACAACTACTGAGCCTGCACTCTAGAGCCCGCGAGCCACAACTACTGAGCCCATGCGCCACAACTACTGAAGCCCACGCACCTACAGCCCATGCTCCGCAACAAGAGAAGCCACCGCAATGAGAAGCCCGCGCACCACAACCAAGAGTAGCCCCCGCTCGCCACTAGAGAAAGTCCGCATGCAGCAACGAAGACCCAACACAGCCAAAGATAAATAAATAAACTAATTAATTAATTAAATTTTAAAAAAACACCACCACCAAACTCATAGAAAAAGAGATCAGATTTGTGGTTATCAGAGGCAGGGGGTGGGGGTGGGGGAATTGGATAAAGAGGGTCAAAATGTATCAACTTCTAGTTAGAAGATAAATAAGTCCTGGGGCTGTAATGTACAGCATAGTGACTATAGTTAACACTGCTGCATGGTGTGTTTGAAAGTTGCTAAGACAGTAAATCCTGAGAGTTCTCCTCAGAACAACAACAACAAAACATTATTTTCTCTTTTTTTTTTTTTTTTTTGGTATCTGTATGAGATGCTGGAAGTTAACTACACTTACTGTAGTAATCATTTCACCATATATGTAAGTCAAGTCATGATGCTCTACACCTTCAACTTATACGGTGCTGTATTGTATGTCAATTATATCGCCATGAAACCGGGAAAAAAAACCCTAAAATGCTTATATACACACCCCCCCATAGACAAGTTGACACTCAAGACTTGAAAACACACACTCTGTGCTAACACACAAATACACTGTCAAAAGCACAGAGACAATGAAACACATACACACACAAACACTCAGACATTCACGCATACCCAGGTCCACCCCAGGACCCAGTCTATACTTGTTTTCTGAGGAACCCTCACTGCACCCTTCAGCTCCTCCTGGGAATGTCTTGTCCAGCCAGGGTGAAAAGCCTATAGGGCAGGGGAGGTGGGGGTTAGTACTAAGGACTTGGCCTCCTCCAAGGCTGGAGTCCCCGGGGCCCCCCCTGCCCCAGCCCCAAGCTCCCATCAGCTGATGTATCTGGCAGCCCCTGCAGACAGGCTCCGCCCCTCTTGCTGGCAGCCCCGTCCTGGCAGATATTCCCAGCCGATCGCCTTCTTCATCCTGCTGTTCACTCACATGCTAAGTGAAATACGGCCTCATGGCTAGCTCAGCGCTCAACCACTCCTGGCCGGCCCTCTCCAAGCTCTGGCTGAAGCGGTGGGCCTTCAAGAGAGGTAAGGGGGCAGGCAGTGAGCAGTGGGTACCGGCCACCCCGGCAGGGCTCCCTGGACAGCCTGCCCCACCATCCCACCCCGAGCCTTTCCTCAGCCCAGGGGCACAGAGTCTGCCTGAACCAGCCCCAAATTTCATGATCTCTGGGACCCCAACAGAACATCACAGACTTGTGGGGTCCCTCTTGTCTCAGAGGAAACGTGTCCCCAGGCTCAGCCAGGATCTTGTCTTGGGAGGTAAATCTGTAGAAGGAGAATCCACCCTAGAACTGGGGTAGGCTGGTGGCTTCCTGGGGGCTCCTGACGCGATTTGTTCCCGGATGGCTGCAGGACAGAGGTTCAGAGAGGCAGCAAAAGGAAGGAGGTTTGAGACTTCCAGAAATTCTGGTAGACACCTCCCTAGAACACACACACACACATACACACACACACACACACACACACACACACACACACACACACACACACACACACATTGGCTGGTAGCCCCCTGGGTCCCAGGACTTCAGTTTACTACGTGGCGGCTGGAGAGACCCTTGTATCATATCCCCCAAGGTCTGGGTGAATTGCTTTTGCAAAAAGGCATTTCTTAAATCTCGGCAGGAGTTTGGTCCTGGAAGATAGCCAGATGGTGTCCAAGGCCATGGGGCACGGGGGATAGTGTGATAGGAGCCCCCTGTACCCCCTGCATAAGGCGGGTACTTGTTCACGAATGAGTTTCCATGCAGGAGAGCAGCCAATAAGAAGATTCATTAGCTTGTTCATTACGTACGCTCTGGTTGAGGACCTGTCGTGCGCCAGGCACTGTGCTGGAGGAGACTGGACTATTGAGAATATCGGGGGACCTGGAGGCTGGGGCTGGGGAGGGAGACGGTGGCATGCGGACTGAGATGCAACGGAAGAGCAGTCATAATGGTGGGAATGGCTGCCAGTTACCGAGCCCTTGTGAGGTTCAGCTCAGAACGGAGGAGTGATGATCTCAGGGTCACACGGCAAGTACATGATGAGGGAGCCAGGATTTGAAACCAGGTGTGTCTCAAGGCTACCTCTGTGGTGTGTTCTGACCAGTGAACAAAGCTACCAGTGTGGACAGCTGGAGGGCTTGGGGAGGGTTTTTAAATCCACCAGGGGATGGTAATGTTAGAGAATTAGGGTATCAGCCTTGGATCCCACCTGGGACCCAGATCCTTACGAAGGTCTACCCGCTCTTGGCTGCCCAGCCCACCCTGTCTCCCTGCCCGGGAAGGTTGAAGCTGTGACTTATAGGCCGACAGGTTGGGGATGAGCTGTGGGAACCAGTGGGAACTCTTAAACCCTTTTATGGCTGACGCTGCAGGGGCTGCTGTTGGAAGAGGCTGCCTAGAACTTGAATACAGGATGAGAGGTGGCTCCTTAGCGAGAAGCATGGGGGTGGGGCGCAGAGAGGGACTCCCTAACCGAGTCCTTCCATTCTCTCGCCTTTCTGTGCCCTTCTTAACCTCTGTAACTGGCTGTCTGGGCACCAGATGGGACCTCCTGGGAAAATAATGGAGTGGATTTGGAGAGGCAGACAAGACTATGGAAGGGGGGGTAAGGACCTGCAGGAAGTTCCCTGGGGCAGAGCCCCACTGGCCCTTCCCCTCAGGTGCTCAATTACCCATTTTGGCCATACTTTTTCACTCATTCCCTAGCACATAATAAGTGTATATATAATGTGTGCATTCTGTGTCTCAACTTGGTGTCCTTCTTGCCTGGCCTCTCTGCCACAATTCTGCCTCTTTCTATCTACGTTTCTCCCCTCTTCATCCCCTCAGAATAACAAGTAATGCATCACTGCCACTGGACACTGACACACCACTTATCCCAACTATCCACCCATTCATCCATCCCTGCATGCACACACCCATCCATCCATTCGTCCATCTAACCATCTACTCGTCCATCCATCCAACCACCTACCCATTCATCCATCCCTGCATGCACACATCCATCCATCCATTCATCCATCTAACCATCTACTCGTCCATCCATCCAACCACCTACCCATTCATCCGTTCAACCAGACAGACAGTCAACTATCCATCCATGCATCCACGTATCCATGCATCCATCCATCCACCCATCCATCCGTCTAACCACCCAACTATTCATCCATCTAAGTATCTACTCATCCATCCATCTAACCACCCATCCATCCATTTATTTAACCATCCATTCATCCAACCACCCAGCCAGACAACGTTCCCTTCAGCCAGGCAGCCAGCTAGCCAACTATCCAACCACTCGTCCATCTATTCAACAATTCATTCATCCACGCTTCCATCCAACCATATATTCACCCATCTATCTGTTCATCTGCTCACCACAGGATAGCTTTGTGGTTGTGAGCCCTTGCTTTGGAGCAAGAAATACGTGGGTTCACATCCCAACTCTGACTCTTGCCAGTCCAGTACGACCTTGGAGGAGTCAGTACATCTCTCTGAGCCAGTTTCCCCTTCCATAATGTGGGGACTCAGAGGGTTGTTGTGAGGATAGAAGAATGCAAAGAACATGACAGGCTTAGTTAGCACAAGGCAAGGCATATTAGAACTGATCCACACATGTAAAATTTTACCACTTGGGACTTGGGGGTGTAAAAGTGTGTTGGATACAGAACTTGCCTCACGATCTGGAGCGGGGGACAGCAAACCTTTTCTGTAAAAGGCCAGAGAGTAAGTGTCTTCAGATTTGCAGGTCATATGGTCTCTGATACAACTACTGAACTCCGCAGTTGTAGCATGAAAGCAGTCAGACAATACGGACACGAATGGGTGTGGCCGTGTGCTACTAAAACTTTATTTACAAAATCAGGCGTTGAGTCAGATTTGGCCTGGGAAACTCCTGGTCTAGAAGCGAACAAGTAAGCCAGTTAAAGTACATCAGGGAGTAGAAAAGGGGTGCAGACGAATCCAAAGTCCTCTGGCTAAGACGGTCTGCAGAGGATCAGAGAAAAAGTCCTCGCTTGCCAAGGCAGGAAGAGTGGAAAAGGGTGGTGGGAACAGCACAGGGGCACACAGGAGAATACTGAGTTAGGGGCTCAGGTGTGCGTGGGGAGTTGAGAGGGTAGACTGAAAAGGGCTCGAATGTCATTCTAAGGGGAGTCCAGGGGTAAGGACCAGAGGAAGGGGGGTGACTCTCTGAAATGTCATGCCAAGAAGACATACCAGCTACTGCAACAGAAGAAGCCAATTGTGGTTGGCTATTGTTTGTGCAGGAAAATCCCGACAAGAGTTGTAGTTGTGTAGGAAGAGCTATAATGGAGGCTGACATTAAGATAGTAGCAGAGGCAAAAAGAAAAGAGGATGGAGTAGAGAAATGTCGGGGAGGTGAAATTGACAGGGCTTGGTGTCCTGAGGGGTAGTGAGGAGGCAAGGCTCATCTCCAGGTCTCTGGCAGGGTCACTGGGAAGACTGGGAAGACACTGATATGGGGACACAGAAGGAGGAAGGAAAACAAGGAGTTTGGCCTTGACAGCTTGAGATTGGAGCGCGGGTGGGAATATCAGAGAGTCACCACTGGAGACAAAGGCAGAGGCCATTGGAGACAAAGTCTGGAGCTTGGAGGAGATAATCTGTCACCAGAACCAAGGCTCAGTCTGTACCTGGGGTCAGGGTTCAGCATATGATGAGGGTTGGGGTTCAGATTGTGGCTCTAGGATGGGAACTCAGTCTATGACACCAGGATCAGGGCTCAGTCCATGACACCAGGATCAGGAGTCAATCCATGACACCAGGATCAGGGCTCAGTCTATGACACCAGGATCAGGGCTCAGTCCATGACACCAGGATCAGGGCTCAGTCCATGATACCAGGATCAGGACTCAGTCCATGACACCAGGATCAGGGCTCAGTCCATGACACCAGGATCAGGAGTCAGTCCATGACACCAGGATCAGGGCTCAGTCCATGACACCAGGATCAGGACTCAGTCCATGACACCAGGATCAGGGCTCAGTCCATGACACCAGGATCAGGGCTCAGTCCATGACACCAGGATCAGGGCTCAGTCCATGACACCAGGATCAGGGCTCAGTCCATGACACCAGGATCAGGGCTCAGTCCATGACACCAGGATCAGGAGTCAGTCCATGACACCAGGATCAGGGCTCAGTCTATGACACCAGGATCAGGACTCAGTCCATGATACCAGGATCAGGAGTCAGTCCATGACACCAGGATCAGGGCTCAGTCCATGACACCAGGATCAGGAGTCAGTCCATGACACCAGGATCAGGGCTCAGTCTATGACACCAGGATCAGTACTCAGTCCATGACACCAGGATCAGGGCTCAGTCCATGACACCAGGATCAGGGCTCAGTCCATGACACCAGGATCAGGGCTCAGTCCATGACACCAGGATCAGGGCTCAGTCCATGACACCAGGATCAGGGCTCAGTCCATGACACCAGGATCAGGGCTCAGTCTATGACACCAGGATCAGGACTCAGTCCATGACACCAGGATCAGGACTCAGTCCATGACACCAGGATCAGGGCTCAGTCCATGACACCAGGATCAGGAGTCAGTCCATGACACCAGGATCAGGAGTCAGTACACGACACCAAAGTCAGGGCTCCGTCAGTGACATCAGGTTGAGGTTCAGTCTATGACCCTGGGTTAGGGGCTCAGTCTGTGACACAAAGTTTGAGGCTCAACATGTGACACTGAGATCAGAATGGAGTCTGTCATCAGGGTCAAGCCCGGCCTGTTCCTGGGTCAGAAGCTTCCATGCAAAGAATAAACTCAGCCCTGGCCTTTCACCTTTAGCCTTTGCATCCCAGACTCTTAGGGTCACAGATGCAAGGCACAAGGTTCTGCCTCTGGCCTCTACAGGCTGCAGGAGGCCTCAGGCCTCTGTGAGGTCCCTGCCCAGGGAAGCAGACAGACCCTGCATCCTCTCCTGAGGCCCCCTGGGGCCTCGGCTGAGGGACGGGATGGCTCCTCCAGGCGGCTTCCCCTCCCCTTCCAAGCTCCCATCAGCCTCCAGGACCCAACCCCACATCTGGCTTTTCTCGTCCTTCACAGCCTGCTTGTCGTGTCCTATATTTCCCTGAGTCATAGAAGCTGCCTCACGGGAGATGCAAGGTTGAATGAGGGCAGCCGAACAGAGGCCCTCAACCAGGTTGGGAGAGTAGCTGGGAAAGTAGTGATGGTTTCTAGAATATTCGCAGTGATGGGAATTCCCTGGCGGTTCGGTGGTTAGGACTTGGTGCTTTCGCTTTCACTGCCAGGTCCAGGTTCCATCCCCGATCAGGGAACTGAGATCCCACAAGCCATGTGTCGTGCAACCACCACCACAATCCATTTTAGAACATTTGCATCACCCCCAAAAGAAATCTGTATCCTTTAGTCATAGCCCGGAGTTTCCCATTTCTCCCCAGCCTTAGACAATCACTCATCTATTTTCTGCCTCTGTGGATTTACCTGTTCTGAACATTTCATATAAATGGAATCACATAGCATGTGGTCTTTGGTGGCTGACTTCTGTGATGTCACATCACGTCTTTAAGGTTCATTCATGGTATAGCAGGTGTCAGAACTCCATTCCTTCTTTTTTTTTTTTTTTTTTTTGCTGTGTCGTGCGGCTTGTGGGATCTTAGTTCCCCAACCAGGGATTGAACCCCAGGCCTTTGTCAGTGAAAGCGCAAGTCCTAACCACTGGACAGCCAGGGAACTCCCAGAACTCCATTCCTTATTATGACTGAATAATATTCCACCGTATGGATGGACCACATTTTGTGTATCCATTCATCTGTTTATGGACATTTGGGTTGTTTCCACCTTTTGGTTATTGAGAATAATACTGCCATGAACTGTCATGTACAAGTTTTTGGGTGGATCTGTGTTTTCCATTCTCTTGGGTATAGACCTAGGAGTGGAATGGCTGGGTCGTATGGCAACTCTATGCTTCATTTTTTGAAGAATTGCCAAGATGTTTTCCAGACTCCTTGAGTTTTTTATGCCCATGTGATACCTTTTCATTCATCTGTTTATGAAATGTGTTTATTTCTGCCTTGGCTATTTTCTGCTGTTCTTGCTACCTTCCAAAAGCCCCAGCAATTTTGCATTCACAATTTTGTATTCGTTGTCTTAAAGAAGGCTCCCCAAATTATACACCTGTCAGCACCCCCAAAACTTGGGGCAGTGTTTGTATTTACACAGCTGGGAGGAGAAGGAACAGAAGTGGGTACAGACAGCTCACCCCATGTTGGGATAGAAAAGGACAGCCTCACCCCTTCCCCTCTGCCAGCTGCAATGGTCATAGGCAGAGTGGCCACAAAATAGATCACCCCACCTGTACCCTTTGGAGGGTGACAGTGGGCTACTGTTAATCATTACTTGACTTGGTAGCATAAACTAGGACTGTCCCCAGCGAGCTGAGACATGGGGTCCCCCAGCCACAGGGGACCCAAGCTAAGGAATGGATGAGGACCTAACTGCCACTGTCCAAAGGCATCGCCATCCCTCTCCCCACCCCCACCTTGGCCCTTCCTGAAGCTGCTATCGCTCTTACCGCAAACGTGCTGTTCGGTCTCTCTGGGTATCACCTCCATTGGATTCCTCGCCTCCACCTTCACCTCCAGGCACTCTCCCCTCAGCTCCCTGGTTGCAGCAGGACCTAGGATGTTTTTGCAGGGGGTGTGGAGGAGCGAAGGGAGTCCAGATGCCAAGGCAATGCAGTGCAGTGCAGTACAACACAAGGCAGTGCAATGCAGTGCACAGGAGAGAGGCACCGTAGATGGGGGCGGGGGGTGGACGAAGGTTTCTGGAGCGAATAGGATGAGGTCTTTAGGCAGGTGGCCCTACAACAGGAATGGGGGGCTCTTAGGCAGTGGGTCCTGCAGCGGCAGGGACAAGGCACAGGAGGAAGATCCTGGTGGACACCAGTGGCTGGACCAAGACATTTGACCTTCTTCCTGCAGGCGGTGGGTAACCTACGTGGGGATTCGGATACGCAGGGGTGATGCGCTCTAGCTGCAGTGTAAGGGGCAGTGGGAGAGAGTCGGGGGTGCCTGTTTCTCCCCCGGCAAAAGGCTCCATCCAACACCCAAGATCAAGCCAGGGCACCCTCCTGACCTGGAGGGAAGGAAGGTGACCAAGCACCCCAGGATCGGGCCCTGAAAGATGGGCACCATCACACCCACCTTCCAGGTGAGGAAACTGAGGCGCAGAGAGGTGACTTCCCCAAAGGTGTGCAGCCATTAGGGGCAGGTCCAGGCAAGGACACAGTCTGGTTGGCCCCAAATCCCTTGTTTTCTCCTCTATACCATGCCACCCAGGGGTCCCTGGAACTCAAAGTACAATATAGGGACAGAGACAGCCTGAAGTTCTACCATTAGAGACCCTCTAAAGGTGGGCACTGGGTACTTGCGTTTGGTCTTAGGGACCCATGCTAGCAAATGAGGGCTTCTTGCTAGAGCAGGCATGACAAATCGATTTCATCTCATGAGCTAACGCAGATCAGCTGGAGACGGCTTCCAAGCATGATGCAGCGGGAAGCGTTCCGAGGGGACCATGGCTCAGGAAGAAAGAGCCCTGGGATTGAATAGAAATGTCTGTCCCAGGCTCAGCATGAGTGGTGTCGAGTGGTGTCGCGTATGTTGGCTTAAAGAGGGAACTCCCTGGCGGTCCAGTGGTTAGGATTCACTCTTTCACTGCCGAGGGCCTGGATTCGATCCCCGGTCAGGGAACTAAGAGCCCACAAGCCACAGGGTGTGGCCAAAAAAAAAAGATCATGGGGACCATCCTCCCCTGCCATCCCATTTTACAGATGAGAAAACTGAGGCCCAGATGCAGCACTCAGGCCCTGACTCTTCAGGCCTCCCACTCAGCCGTGACACCTTGTCCCTCCTTTCCCCACAGGCTCTGAGCCCAAGCCCTATGTCCAGCCCTTTGACTCTGGAGCTGCAGACTCAACCTCCAAGAGCAGCGGTGGACCCTGGAGGCCTGAGGACCCAAACTTCCCCGCCATGGAGGATGAGCAGGCATGTGTCTGACTGCTGAGACGGGCAGGAGCTGATGATGCCTGCAGCAGCAAGTACACATTTTTAGCACCTGCAGGAACACTGTGTGCATAATTTCAGGGAACTCTCCTCAAAACATGGCAGAGTAGTTATTATCCCATTCTACAGAGGAGGAAATGAATGCTTTCTGGAACAAGAAGAGGGAGGGTGGGATGAGTAGAGGGGAGGGTTGATGGATGGATGGAAGGAAGGAAGGATTGACAAAAGAGATGGATGGATGGATGGATGGATGAAAGAATGGAGGGAAGGGAGGGAGGGAGGAGGGAAGGGTGGCTAGATGGGTGCATGGGTGGGTAGAACAATCAATGAAAAAGGAAGAAAAAGCTCCCATGGGCACCTCTGAGCTAGAACAGCCCTGCGGAGTGGTCTTAAATCAGGCTGAGATGGCCAAGCCATTACGTCCCCACATCAATCAGTCGTGGCCTGTGGACTGCCCAGGAAGGGATGTGACTTCCCAGAAGGAGACTGACAGCTGACAGCCATCTGCTGGCAGCCCTCCTCCAGCATCTGGGGCAGCCCATTCTCACTGAAGGGGGGGGTCTGGGTGGCATTTTATAACACCCACCACACTAAGGAAGGAGGGTCCATTACAGTCAAACCATATGTAGGAAATTCTGTGTATCTGCCTATCATTTTACGGAGGAGCATACTGGGGTCCAAGCAGGAAAAGAATTGGCCTAGGTGTCAGGGAGAATTCAGGGTAAATGAAGACAAGACCAGGACTTAAGTTCAGCTCTGGACCTTCCAGGGCTCTGGACCTCTTGGGATGGGAACCCTGGGCTGCAGGCAATGGGGCAGATAGGATGGCAATGGAGGAAGCGTGTATCTGGAGAAGCAGGGAGCCCTGGGTATATACGGGGAGGCTCTACCCCACCACCACCAAATAAGCCCCGCCACCCACATCCGTGTCCTTATCTCGTTGGTCACCAGAGCTGGAAGCAGCAGAAGGCAACATCCTTGCCCTTCCTTCCCCAAGCCCTGTGAACACTACATCTGTACAACCCTCAATTCTGTCCATGTCTCTCCTTCCTTCTCCACTGCCCTGGTGGAGGCCACTGTAATCGCTCACCCAGGTGATTTGCACAAGTGTCTTCACTGCTCCAACAGCCCTGCCCCTGTCCAAGCCTATCTGGGCTCTGCATCTTGCATAATCTTTCTGAAGGCAAATCACAGCCCCCTGGCCTCCATACCACCATTGTTTGGAACTTAGAGATTAAATCCTTCCTTGGCCTACCAGGCCTGCTGATCCAACCCCATTCCCTCCCCCCCCACAAACCCCTTCAGCCATAAGGAAATCTTGCCAGTTTGTGGGGGAAGCACCATGAGCTCTCAAGCCAGCAGGCTTCTGAACATCCTGTTCTCTTAATGCCTGGAATGCCCTCACCCAGAGCCTCTACCTAGCTAACTCCTACTCATTCCTCAGGGCTTCCCTCACTGCCACTTCCTCCAGGAAACCCTCCCTGATTTCTTCCTTCCTTCCTTTCTTTCTTCCCTTCTTCTTCCTTTCTTTCTTTCCTTCTTTCTGTCTTTTTGTTTTTAAAACATTCAGTAGGACTTTTCATTGAAAAAGATATATATACTGATAAGATGTAAATTATTTTAAAATATATGCAACTTGACCTATATAGCCAGCTCAAGAAATCATTTACATGTCACATAGACACTATTTTATGTGGTTGGAAGTAGGGTTTGGGGGTTTTATTTTGTTACGGAAACTGTCTAAAGATGGTCTAACCTGTCCTAGTCGAGTTGTCCTTCGTAGATTTTGCACACCAATGATTACCCCAGCGTTTGTCCCTTTTTAAAAAAGGAATTTTCTATATGATCTGGCTTAGACTAAATCTTATTTTTCAAACTTAAAAAAATTAAGTTTAAAATAATAATAACAAAAAAGGGATTTTCTAAGGATAACTCCAAACCAGAATTCCTGTCCCTTCAAACAGGGTCAGCTGGCCCCCCTTCAGTTCTTCTCCAGCCCATTTTCTAGAACATTCACTCATCCTTGATTATAATCGCTGGATTTAGTTGTCAGTCTACTCCAATTAGCTCCATCTGGCAGGGTCATCAATTTGCCCAGAGGAAGGGCCCTGACTCCTGAAGTATAAAAACAATAACCATGGTTGCAACAACCAATATCTACTTCCATTGATCGAGGACTTGCAATGCGTAAGCATCATCTCATTCTACCTGCCCAGCAATCCTACAAGAAGGCAGCATCACACCCATTTTAGAGATGAGAAAACTGAGGCCCAGAGAGGGTTAGAAACTTGCCTGAGTTCACACTGAGCTAATAAAAGACACGTGAGGGATGCAAACCTTGACTAAGGCCTTTCTATCATTCCAGCCATCCGAAAACTGTCTGTCCCTGTTATTTATTTGCTCTTTTGTTTGAAATCAATTCCCTTTTTACACGATGAAATGGAACCAGAGAAATGATATGCTTGAAGTTGCTTTGGTGTGCTATTTTTTCTTAATATACAAGGAGATAAATAACTATTTACATTTTTAAAAAACGTGGACCCATGTACTATCTCAATCTGCACACAGCAAGCCCTTTGGTAGAGTGGGATTCCTGGGACATCTCGTCTCTGGGTCTGCCATTGAGGGGGGACCCATCCCTCAAGGTTCCCCAGGGTTCCCGGAGCAGGAACCTGGATTTACTGTATCCTCTCTGGGGCATCAGGGCCAGCATACAAATGTTTAGGGAGATGCCTGGGAAGGCCCTCAGTGGGCCGGCTCCCATTTCTGACCCAGGAAATGTTGGAAGAAAGATACAAGTTCCCCAGCAAAGGACAAAGCCCCCTCCCTCCCCCCTCCATCTCTGTACCTGCCACAGCTGCCCACCATCCCCTTCTAACCAAAGCTCTGGCGGGGTTCCCACTTCTGCCTCCTGTGAGGGAGGCCAGATAGGAGAGGGAGTGGGGAGGGCCCGGCCCAGGCCAAGAGGCTGTCCTGATGTATTTATATTTATAGGAGGATGAAAACCAGAGAGGCAAGGAAACTTTTGGGGTCGTGGCAGAGGAGACAGGAGTTGGCAGAGGTTACCAAGGCACCAGGGATGGGACTGGAGTGATCCCGGGAAGGCTGCCGCTGAAGTCATAGGAGAACCAGGGGAACCTGGACCAGCCAGGGCCAGAGGTGTGGGTTTTTTGGACAGAGACTGAAGAAGAGGGACCCTGGTATATGAAAGATACAGGGAGGAAGCAGCAGGCAGAGAAGAAGCAGCCAGGGAGGCTGGGGGGAGAAAGATCAGTGGGTGCAGGTACTTCCCTGGCGGTCCAGTAGTTAAGACTCTGCACTTCCATTGCAGGGGACATGGGTTCGATCCCTGGTCGGGGAACTAAGATCCCACATGCCACGCAGTGCAGCGCCCCCCCCATGGCCGGGGTTCAAAAAGCCAATCAGAGAATTGCCGTACAATCCAGCAACCCCACTTCTGCAGATCTACCCAAAAGAGGTGAAAGCAGGGACTCAGACAGACATTGTACATCCCATATTCATAGCAGCATAATCTACAAGAACCAAAAGGTGGAAGCAACCCAAATGTCCATCAAAGACTGAATGGAGAAACAAAATGTAGTTTTGTTTATAGCCATACAATATGGTCCATCCATACAATGGAACGTTAGCCTTTCAAAGGAAGGAAATTCTGACCCATGCTAAAACATGGATGAACTTGAAAACATTATGCTAAGTGAAATAAACTAGACACAAGAGGACAAAGATTGTATGATTCCACTTATACGAAGTCCCTAGAATAGGCAAATTCAATAAGACACGGTAGAGTCGAGGTGACCAGGGGCTCAAGGAGGTGAGAATGGGGAGTTACTGTTTAATGGGTACAAACCTTCTCTGGAGGAAGATAAAAAAAGTTCTGGAGATGGACAGTGGTGACGATTGCACAATAGTGTAAATGTACTTAATGCCACTCAGTTGTATACTTAAAAATGCTTAAAATGGGGCTTCCCTGGTGGCGCAGTGGTTGAGAGTCCGCCTGCCGATGCAGGGGACACGGGTTCGTGCCCCGGTCTGGGAGGATCCCACGTGCCGCGGAGCGGCGGGGCCTGTGAGCCATGGCCGCTGAGCCTGTGCTCCGCAACGGGAGAGGTCACGGCAGTGAGAGGTCCGCGTACCGCAAAAAAAAAAAAAAAAAAAAAAAAAAATGCTTAAAATGGTGAATTCTATGTTATGTATACTTTACTACGATTTTAAAAAAGAAGGAAGGTGTCAAAACTGTAGAAAGCTCCAAGTGGGGGAGGTGAGAGAAAAAGCCAGACCCTGCATAGCTCTTCCACCCTCATTCCACGGCAGGTGTGGACACTGCCACCTGCGTCCTGCCAGCCAAGATCTGCAGCCGACCAAGAGCGTGGCTCTTGGCTGGCAGGTGTTTTCCACTTTCAATTGGCTGCTTCTCTGAAAATTCCCCACACCAAGTGTTAGCAGGGACCTTCCTGTTACCCCTCCCCTAGTAAAGACTGGCCATGGCCGGCCAAATGGTCCAGGGATAAATAGGGTTGCAATATTGAGCAGATAAAATTAAAGGATGCGCAGTTAGACTTGAATATTGTAATGTTTGGAATCTACTTACACTAGAAAAAAAATTCGTTGTTTATATGAAATTGGAAGTTCACTGGGCGTCCTGCATTTTATCTGGCAGTCCTATCCTGGGGCCTCTTATAGAGCTCATGAAGGGGGCCAGGTCTGCTCAGTGGGCCCTTCAGGCCACCAATTGGGACAGTCCATCAAGGGCTGCCTGAGCTCACATAGATGTCTGGGGTCACATCTCAGGGTTGGTTTTGCATGGAGCACTTGTAGAGGACTTCCCACCTACCCACAAAACCCTGTCTGAGGACAGTGCTAACAAAGGCCTGGAAAAGGACAGTCCCTGTCCTGCAGATCCTGACAGCCCAAAGGAGGGACACCTTATTTAGACTGGAGGAGTCAGGAAGGCAGCCTGGAGGGCATGCCCAAGCTGGGTTTTGATGGGTGAATAGGAGTTCACCAGGCTGCCTCTGGGTGGCTTGGGAGAAGAGGTTCTCCAAGGAAAGGAAAAAGCAGGTGCTCTGTCTGGGGGGGAAATAAATGACAAATAGAATGACTGGGAGGGAGAGAGAGGAAAAAGAAATAGAAGAGTAACAAGGGTAAGAAAGAGGATAGAGCTTTGGATCCAGACAGATCTGAGTTTGGGTCTGGCTCTGCGGTTTACTGACTGTGTGGCCCAGGACTGTGTGGTCCTTTCTCCTCCCTGAGCCTGTCTCCTGATCTGGAAAGTGGGACAACAGCGCCCCCTGGTGGAGCTTCTGTGGGATTAGGGTTAACACCCGTGTAGTTCTGGGTGCAGATTGGTTGCTGCTTTGGTGGATGTGACAATCATCGTCCACCCTTGTGTATCTTCCGTGTCAAACAGCGCCTGGCACATCGATGCCTCATGGGTGGGTTGCGACGTGAGGCTGCACACGGGCCAGAAGCTGGAGGCAGCCTACCCTGGAGCCCTTTGCACTGTGCTCACGAGCTCAGGCTTCTGCTGTCCGGGAGCGGAAGTTATTGCAGGGGATTTAGGAGCGCAGAGGTTCCAGGCTACCCTCTGGTAGGACTGAGCAGGGCCGGAAATAGGGGGAGGCAAGCGAGGTGCGGGGTCCGAAACTGTCATGTCTTAATATTTTGATAATTTGCTCATCACGGAACTCTTTGCACTGTATTGAGTTCTTTTTTTTAATATTATATTAAAGTATGATTTTCTTTATTCTTGAGTTTTGGGGCACCCCCTACAATTTTGTGTCCGAGGTGAGTGCCTCACTTGCCTCACCCTAGGCCTGGGAGGGAGACTTAGGGTACAGGAGACCCATGAGTACACATCCTACGCAGCCCCGGGAAAAGACTAGGAGCCCCTTGGGACTTCCCTGGTAGTTCAGTGGTTAAGACTCCGCGCTTCCACTGCAGGGGGTGCGGGTCCGATCCCGGGTGGGGGAATGAAGATAGCGCATGCCACGCAGTGCGGCCAAAAACAAAAAAGACTACGAGCCCTGACACTGCCTGAAATTCCACCAGTAGCAGTAGCACCAAGGATAATTTACCTCCGTGCAGCGCTTTTGCAAATTGCGTTCACAGGCATGATCTTACGTGAGGCTTAAAACAAGCTGGGTGAGCCGACAGGACAGAGGTTATTTTGTCTGTTTCATAAAACCATCAGACAGAAATTCAGTAAGGGAGGTGGAATCAGGTCTGCCAGCCCAGATTTCTGGTCCCTTTTGCGGGGATAAAGCCTTGAAGGCCTGGGTTAGACATTACACTGAGGGGACCACCCCCATTCTACCCCACCTGCCACTAGATGGGCGCTGAACCCAGGTTGGACGGGAGGGGTGTGGGCAGGGTCTGCGAGTTGGGGGCCTCTGCTGCCCTCGGTCAATGCCTTTTCCCCATCCGTCTCCAGGAGGATGGAATTCCAGGGCTGCTCGGCAATGGCGAGAGCTCGGAGGACTTCAGCCTGGACTTGGGGGACCTTCAGGGCAGTGAGTATGTCCAGGACCTGGGCCTTGAGGTCCCTTCACAAAGCCAGCCTAGGCGGGCCAGGGGCAGTGGGCCCCCTAGCGAAGAAGCCGGAGAAGACTCGCCCTTCTCCAGCCTGGCAGGGTCCCAGGGCCTGCCTCGAAGACGCAGCTGGGAGAGGTCGCGGAGCTGCTCTGAGACCTGGCATAGGTCAGTCCCGCCCCACCCCCCCAACGCCTTCCGGGACACACCCCCAGAGCGGCCAGGCTACGCTGCCCCCCTGCCTCTCAGTCATCTAGCTCAAGGGCCACCAGAGGTGTCTGCACTGTCAGAAGGCAGCCCCAAAGGCCCTCTCCGGAGATGCAGGCCTGCACACAGAGCTCACGTGGGCACATGAATCCGTGTGCATGGGTAAGCGCGCACACGCTGAAGGAGCGTGCACCAGCCCAGACTGGAACTGCGTGAACCCGGCCGGCAGGCTCACACCTAGATGTGCACACCCGCCCGTGCACCCGGGGCGTACATGACCACGCTCAACACGCAGGCGTGCATCCTCTCCCTGCTCAAACCCAGGGACGCATAAACATGTCACTTGCACATGCGTGCACAAAGCCACAGATGCACTTGTGATCAAAACACAGATGCGTGCTCAGTGCCACCCACAAACCACAGTGGCAGCCCCAAACAGTAGAGAGGGGTGCTTTAGCTGCGCCCTCCACCCCTCACGGGTACCCCCAGATAGAAATCCAGTCTGTGTAAAAAAAAAAACAGTGGGAGGGAGGACTTCCCTGGTGGTCCAGTGGTTAAGACTCCGAGCTTCCAATCCAGGGGCATGGGTTTGATCCCTGGTCGGGGAACTATGTTAATACCACATGCCGCTGGGCCAAAAAAAAAGGTAAAAAAACCCAAAACACAAAAAACAGTGGGCCCGCGATGCAAATGGAAATTCAGCATCAAATCCCCCAGCCAGACTCCCCACCCGCCTCTCTGGTACTGGGAGAGCTGGACCCCTCTCTGTGCCCTGTCCCCCCAGAGGGCTACCCACGGATTCCCTCCAGGCCCCCATGCTTCACATGCTGGAGCTGGGGCAGCAACCAGGTGGAAGAGACCCGACTCCCTCCCTTCCTCCACCAGGCTCAGCCTCGAAGCCTCAGCTGCAAATGAGGGGTCCTGTCTCCCTCGGACACTGGCCAGCCTTGCTCTGAACTTGCCAGGAGGGGGCCTGCAGGCCTGGACCAAAGGGTGTCTGTCTGGGGGCGGAACCCCCCCAGAGGCACCAAACAAGGTGGGTGCAACCTGCAGCCACCCCGGACGATACCACACCTGTGGGCCCAGGCACTGTCTCTGCAGGTTCCAAGGAGTGCCTTGCCCGTAGCTGGGGGACTGCTTTATCATGGCAGGTGTAGCCCGTGACTGGGGAGTCACTGGGTCCCGAGATTGCAGCCCAGACCTGAAGGTCCTTTGCTGGGCTGGGATCCTTGGCCATAAGTTCACCCCTGGGCTGGGGAGCAGAGGCATGTCTCCGCATCTTTGCAGCTGGAAGGAGGTGCTGCCTGTGACTGGAGTTTGGAAGTAGGGAGGGCTCGTCTGAGGTCTGGGATTTTAGCCCAAAACTGGGGAATGCATGCTCGGAGCTGTTGCCTCTGCCTGGGGCATCTTTGCCCATGACCATGACCTGGGGGGAAATGACTGGCCACGGCTGGAATTTGTGGCTCAGAATTCCAGAGCTGCAGCCCACAGCTGGGGTGGGTATGGCTCCAGCCCTCAGCTGCTATGGAGTCCCAACGCTGTGCTCATGCCCCATGGCTGGGGGCAGCCCCTGTCTGCAGCTGAAGGCTGGGGACCCTCGACCCGGCGAGCCTGCCTGCAGCCTGGGCTGTCTCCAGGCTTAGCGAGATGCTTATTCCCTGCAGGAATGTGACAGCCCCGAAAAAAGAGTGAGGTCACGGTCGGTTCCCGTGTCCTTCGATGAGATCAGCTCCCTGGAAATCTTTCCGGCTTTGGAAGTACCCACTCCAGCGGTTCAAGGTAGCCCAGGCTGGGGGTTTCCTTCATTCAAACCAAGTGGAGTAGGGGGTTTCTGCTGGAGGGTCCCCTGGATGGGGCTGGTGGAGGGGGCTTAGGGTCCCCTGGACAGGAACTGGGCAGAATGCTGAGGGGGTGGGGGGGATTCCTGCATCATATGCCCTTGCCCCCCCACCCCACCCCCCGCCCGCCCCGGGATCCTCCAGCCAAGGTGGACACAACACTGCAATGACCCGCAGGGCTCCCTCTTCTCCCTCTGACTCTGTCTCTTTCTTTATCTCCTTCTTTGTCTCTGAATCTCTATCTGAAGAGCTTGTGTCCCTCTGGTGTCAGACAGACCTACAGGCCAAACCGGAATCTACCACTTTCTAACAAGTCTCTAAGCCTCCTTAACCTTCTCACGGAGAAGGGGACAATTACTGTATCTCCTTAGGGTCGCTTGGAGGGTTCACTGACCGCATATGTGTAAAGCGTTTAGCCAGTCGTAAGCACTCATGACACGCCGGGGACACTTCCATCCCTGGCTCTCTGCCCTCTTTTCACCTCTCCTCCCTGAGAGTGGCAAGCCACATCTGGACAGCCTCCATTTCTGCAGGGGTGGGTTCAGGGGGCACCATGCCGGGCTGGTCCTGCCCCAGGGCCCCCTTCACGCCTGTGCCTCTTGGGGTGGGGGCTGATTCCAGGCCTGGATCCACCGGTGCTGGAGTGCATGGAAAAGGACCACGTGGAGCCAGATCATGTGTGAGTGTCCACCCCTGGGTCAGGGAGGGACCCCCTGGACAGCCAAGGAGTCAAGGCTTGGGGAGGAGGGAGGCAGGGTGTAGCATCATCACTGTCTGTAAGTGACCAGCCACTGTCCCCCTATAATAATCTCCATCTTCTCTACCACACCACCCTTCTCCCCGGAGAGGGACCCAGACCCCTCAGAAAGGTTCTCAACAGCATGGGGAGGGGCTGGGGACCCAGTTTAGCTGCTGCATCAGCACTCCGGACCGGGTCGGGCAATCACAGCTCGCCTTGGGGAATGTCTGTCATGTGGGGCAGCTGTGGGCTGTTTTTATCTGCCATTGCAGGCTAATTGTCCAGCAGGTGCTTCAAGAACTCCGACAGTACCATGGGTAAGTGGAAAGGGGGCTAGGTGTGAGGCAACAGGTATGTGAGGACAGAGGCGGAGGACAGGTGTAGGGGGAAGGTGTAGGGGGACAGGTATAGGAGTGAACAGGCATGGTGTGAAGACAAGGAGAAATGGGAGGAAAACGGTGACAGGAGAGGTGGGAGGACGCCCAGGTGTGGGAAAGGGCAGGATGCAGAAGCGAGCCGCCACCAGTCCGTGCACTACCTTTGTCCAAATGGGAAAAGGTACCTCTTTCCCAAAATACTGCCATCTGTTAGAAAAACGTCCTGACATGCAGATTTTGTTTGACCAAGACCTGTTATCACCCTCTGCTGGAAAACCCATCGCAATGACCATGTAAACAAGCCCACATGTGGAGGGATGGTGGGATCTCAGACATGGCACGGGGGGGCACACCTATCCACAGGAGCCCAGAGGGAGAGGGGCACGAGAGGGGGCATCTGCGGGAGGGAGGAAGGGCTGTTGTGTCTGTCCCCTCTGATCCTGCAGGGCCCGGGAGAGGGCTCGCTTGTCCATCAGCCCCGGAGGAGCCCACTCAAACCTCACCTGGTTTGAGTTCCTGTCCGAGTGAGTACGCAGAGTTGCTGGCGGGCTGCCACTGGATTCCCACAAGAGGTTACCGTGGGCCCTGAGCTGGGGGCCCCGTCCTCTCACTAGAACCATCAGGGCCATCAATGGTAGGGGTGGTAGGGGGGCTCCTCATATGCCCTGGGAGGGCAGAGGAGGGCTTCTTGGAGGAGGTGACAGCTTGAGCTGGATTCCGATGGAACAGTAGGAGTTCACCAATACGAAGAAATGAGGATGGGGAAAAGAAATCGGTGCCTTCCTCAGGAACGGTGTCGGGGTGGGGCTGGGAGGAGGGGAGGGAGGGGGGAGTCAGCAGAGGCCAGAACACACCTGGGAAGCACAGGAGCACAGCTCTGTGGTGAGCGATGATGGTGAGCACTGAGGGGTACAGACTGGAGGTACGGAATCTCCCTCCAGGGACTAGATTCTGTGGGGGCTGGGTTTCTTTGTCAATGACTTAGTACATATTTATTAAATGAGGGTATGCCAGCCATCCAGGAGAGGCACGATCTGGGGCTGGAGCATTGGATGGGAAGAGGGAAGCCGGGTTTGACAGATATCCCACAGGAAGAATGGGCAGGATTTTAGGCTGATGGAGATAGGAAGGGGGCATGAATCAGAGGGAGGAGACTGCGATGGACAGGGCCCATCAAGGGACCTCAAGTTGGAGACCATGTCACCTTCCCCTCTGCAAACCTGGTCCCCAAGGTTCCTGAAATCTGCAAACCTCTGTAAATGTTTGTTCAGTGAATGAGTGAGTGAGAGAAGGAGGGAGAGAGTTAGGGACCACAACAGGGGTGAAACAGGATGAAGGGGCCTCAGGGAGACAGATTCCGGGTGGATCCCAGAAGCGACCTGCAGGACTGGCTCAGAAGGGCCTTCTGGGTCTGCTGCGCTCTCCTCACCAAATTTTCTGGCCCTCAGGAGCGAGGACAGAGCGGGGAAGATGGAGAGAAGTGACAGGAGTGCCAGGGTGAAGCGCAGACTGAGTTCCCTCCGATGTCGAGTCACCAGGCAGAAGGAGAAGGTCAGGGGGCTGGGCCGGGGGTGGGGGTGGGGGGAATCCCCCTCTGCCTTCTGCTGCTTGTCAGGGTGCCCCTGGCTCCAGATCTCTATGCTTCGAGGCGAGACTGGATGCACAGGGCATTCTAAGGCCCACCTCTGTCCCCAACAGGGGAAGAGCCCAGTGCTTCTGAAAGACAAAGGACAGGATGCTCGAGAGCGGAAAGAATGTGTCAACGGGCACCAGCTGGCTCAAGGAACCTTCTCTGGCCACTCCAGCTGCCCGCTGTGTGGCAAACCTTTTCTGAACTCTGGTAAGTCCGGTGGCCCAGCCCATCCCCCTGGATGGCAGCCACTTCCTCTCCTTCACTTCCCCTAAATCATTCTCATGGTATCCTTCTCTCTTTGCATCCTCGTCCTATTTCACCCTTTCTAAGCTCGAACCAACCCTGGCTTCCTGGATGTTCACCAGGAATCCATCCCTAAGAGCAGGGACCATTTGGTTAGCTTGGGCGCCCCCCTCCCCGCCGCCGCCAAATTCCCTTTGAGTCTCAGCTTTCGTCGTTGCAAAAATCGTTTGGCAAAATCCAGACTCGGGCAGTATATTAGTTAGCTAGGGCTGCGTAACAAAGTAACACCATCTGGTTGGCTTAAACCACAGAAATGCATTGTCTCACAGTTCTGAAGAAGTTCGACATCAAGGTGTCAGCAGGGCCAGGCTTCCTCTGAAGGTGCTAGGGAAGGGTCCACCCCAGGTGTCTCTCCTGGCTTCTGGGATTCTGGTGGCTTGTGCCGGCAGAACTATAATCTTCACATGGCATTGTCCCTGGATGCCTGTCTACGTCTGAAATTCCCCCTTTCCTAAGGACGTCAGTCCCATTGTATTAGGGGCTGACCCTACCGTAGTATGATCTCACTGAACTAAATAAAATGGCAATGACCCTATTTCCAAATAAGACCACCTTCTGATGTACTGAGGGGGGTTAGGACTATAACATATGCATTGGGGTCGGTGGGGGGAGGCACGATCAGCCCGTAACAGGCAATTTCCTGCCTCCCGGGGCTGTCTGGGGGGTAATGGTGTCTGCTCAGGAAAAAGTACTGGGTTCCAGAGGCCTTGGAGGGAGATGACTCTGGCCTTTTCTGAGATTTAGCGTATCACCTTTTTGAAAACAAATCGGGCTTTGTAAGGGAGAGAGAAGAGGCACCGGCAACTGCTTGTTAGTTGCAAATTCAGGCTAGTGCAGGGTTCCTCAACCTTGGCCTAATGGCTATTTGAGGCCTAGTAATTCTTTGCTGGGGGAAGGGGGCTATTTTGTGCATTGGAGGACGTTGACCGGCATCCCTGGTCTCCACCTACTAGATACTTATTACCCCCCCATCCCATGGCTCATGACAACCAAAAATGTCTCTAGATGTGGCCAAGTGTCCCCTGGGGGCTAGGATTGTCCCCAGTGAGAATCACTGCAGAGGGCCGTAGAGAACTGGCCCCAGGATGGGCTGTGCCGTGAGAGCTGTCCCTCCACCTGCAGGGCAGCTGCCTCCCTGTGACCTGAGCCACAGGTTTTGCATTTCCTCCTTGCCCGGCCCCACACATGGGCATCTTCCTTCTTCCTGATTCCTCCCTCTTTCCGGAGCACTGTTTTTGCTGGTGGTGGGACTGTTGCCTGCTCTTCTCAGGGGTGTCGCCTTCGGAGCTTTCTCTGCATTGGAAGATTTCCAACCCGCTTTCTGAGACATGGCCTCAGTTTTCAGCTGAGGCCACCTGGGCTTTGCCAAGTCTTCAGCACCTTAAAGTCCTTTTAAGCAGCAGGTGACTTCCTGTTTCTGTTGACTTCCTACTCTCTTCTTCTGGGGGTCGGGGGTGAGGTCTGCTGGATACAGGGACTTCCCTGGAGGGCCAGGATCAAGCCCCCACGGAGCTGTATCTGAGGCATCAAATTCAAGGGGCAAGTGGGAGGTTGGCAGGAGGAAGAATGAGGTCAAAGATCCGGGACTGGGCCATGGACAGTACAGAAATGCATCCACGCTATAATGGCAGGGCTGAGTATTTTGCAGCACGTTCTCAAAGCCGAAAATATTTACCTTACAGCTCTTTATAGCCAAAGTTTGCCGATCCCCGAGCTAGCTTTCCCAGCAGCAAGGAAGACCCAGGGAAGTGACTTACAATAGCCAACAGATCAATGAACCCCTTACACATCTGACCTTGAAGATGAGGGTTCCAACAGGGACTCATTTCCTGAAGGTCACTTTACAATCACAGAAGACTTTGTACAAATAGAGAGTAACATTACCATACTGAGCAGATACAATATCCCAAACACCAAGTCCTTTAAACAGATTTCCTCATTAATCTTCACAACTCTGTAAGATAGGCACTAGTAGTCCCCCTTTCTACAGATGAGGAATCTGAGGCCCAGAGGAGTTAAGTTCTTGCCAAAGGTCACACAGCAGGGTCTGAACTCAGAGCCTGAGCCCCTGATCACCAATCCACTGCCACATGACGCCATTTAATATTTTTTTAACTTTTTTTTTTGATGTGGACCGTTTTTAAAGTTTTTATTGAATTTGTTACAATGTTGCTTCTGTTTTATGTTTTGGTTTTTTGGCCGCGAGGCATGTGGGATCTTAGCTCCCCGACCAGGGATCAACCCCGCACCCCCTGCAATGGAAGAGGAAGTCTTAACCACTGGAGCGCCAGAGAAGTCCCTATTTTTTGTTTAATAAAATTAATTTTTAATTCTTTTAGTTGTACCAAAGGCAAAATTTTATAGTTTAAAGGAAAATTAAGTTACAGGTACATGAAAACCAAAAGTTTAATATACCAAAGACACTCTGTTGTTTGACGCGCTTAATGTCAATATTTGGGGCAATTTTTAAGGTCTTCCCACCAAAAAACGGCATTAATAATAGCTCTGTACAATAATATTTAGAGTAATAGGAAGATGAAAACACTTTCATACCATATTTTTGCCAGCTGTTCTAAAGACAGCAAACACGTGCTCAGTTGGTTTTCCTTCGCTTTGAAATAAGCTACCGGTAATTCTAAACCAGGCAAAAATGTATTGTTGCTGGATGGAATACAAGCGGTCATCCTTGCAAAAATGTTTTGCAATGAGTCCTTGGCTTCTATGAAAGCCCTAAAATAGTAAACGAGAGACTAGAGTTTATTTTCAGATTCTGTGACTGGCTTCCAATAATCTTTTATCAGTAGACTTACAGGCAAAATACCAGGTACAAAGGATCAGATTCCATTCTTTGGTATAAGCATGAAACTGCTGTGGATTGCTGTCCGTGGCTAGCATAAAGCAACGAATTACCACGCATAAAGCAACGAATTACCACGCGTAGAATGCAATGCAAGGCAGGCAGGAGGGATAACTTAAATGTTTTGTTACTTCAAAAAGACCAGACCTGGGACTTGTAAGTGGAATCTTTTGCTGCATTTTGGCATTATACCCTAACTTAGGTTATACAACTATCTATCTGAGGACTCCCCTAACCCTCCAGTGGGCGGCAGATCCCTTTTCTCCCCGAAACTTTTCATTTTATTTTTTTAACTTTTTTTATTTTTCTTAATTTTTTTTTTTTTTTTTGGCTGCGCTGGGTGTTCATTGCTGCATGCGGGGTTTCTCTAGTTGCAGTGAGCAGGGTCTACTCTTCGTTGCGGTGCACAGGCTTCATTGCGGTGGCTTCTTTTGTTGCGGAGCACGGGCTCTAGAGCACGTGGACTTCCGTAGTTGTGGCTCGTGGGCTCTAGAGCGCAGGCTCAGTAGTTGTGGTGCTCGGGCTTAGTTGCTCCGCGGCATGTGGGATCTTCCCGGACCACGGCTCGAACCCGTGTCCCCAGCATTGGCAGGCGGATTCTTAACCACTGCACCACCAGGGAAGTACTTTCATTTTAGATTTACAGAAAAGTGCAGAGAGAGCCCCCTTACGTGGTTCACCTGGCTTCCCCTCATGTTAATATCTTATATGACCACAATATGTTTGTCACAATTTAGGAACCAACATTGGTACAGTACTATTAACCAAACTCCAGACTTAATTCAGATTTCACCAGTTTGGGGGTTTTTTTCCCATTAGTGTTCTCCTTCTGTTTCAGGATCCAATTCAGATACTACATTATCTTCAATCACCCTGTCTTCCCAGTCTCTCTGGTCTTTGAGGGTTTTTCTCCGTCTCTTCTTATTGTTCATGACCTTGACAGTCTTGAGAAATGTTACCCAGGTGTCTTGTACGATGTCCTTTAATCTGGGTTTGTCTGATGTTTTCTTATAATTAGAAAGGGGTTATGGATTTGGGGAACCTTCCTGGCTGATCAGATCGGGGGGACGTGCTATTGACGTGACATCCGTGGAGATGTTCACCTTGAACACCTGGTTAAGGTAACATCTGCCGGGTTACTATTTTTCCCGTTTCCCTACTCTCTTCTTTGGAAGCGAGTCCCTCAATCCAGCCTACACTCAGGAGGGCAGGAGTCAAGTTCCACCTCCTGGAAACATCATTTGACTTTCGGGACAACCCTTTGAGGTCAGGGAAGATTGGAGCTCGTGTCACAGAAATGATGTGGCTAGCACTCAGCATGGCCCCGGGTACTTACAGGCAATGGTAGCACCTACTGACATCATCATTATTTCTTGTTGTTGAGGAGGCAAAGCTAGCATCTAAATCACAGACCCTAACCCTGGGCTCTGACCACAGCCCCACACCTGTCTAAGGAAGCATGTGAGGCCAGAAAGGCTGTGTCTCGCTCCCAGCAGGTGGAGAGCAGGCACTGCCCAGGTATAATTCGTCACAAGCCTACCTCCCATCGCAGGTATTCAAAGCCAGATGTTACTGACTTAAGGAAACAGCCCCACAGTAAGTTAAACAGAACAGTGAATGAGTCACGCTCCAGGTAATTATGGAAGGTGCGTCTCCAGGGTAAAGCTGAGATGCTTTACCTAGAGACGAACCCCGCTGATGGAACACAATTCCAGACAGTCCTGTTCCTGGCCTTGACCTCTGAGGTCCCTCCGTGGTCTGACCCCGCCTACCCCTCCACCCTTCTCTCCCACTACTCAGCCATCGGGATTGCCCGCCGCCGCCACCCTGAAGTCTTGTGGCTGCCTGTGCCCATCACCTGCACCTTGCTCATTCAGCACTGTTCCTGGAACTCCCTCTGCCACATAACTCTTACTCACTCTCTAAAACAAAGCGAAGGGCCACCTCCCCAGGAAGCTGGCATTAGGTGACTGTAGGTTCTGAGCGTCTCTGAGGCCAATTGCTGTCAGCCAAGGGCCATTTTGTCCCCCTAAAGAACATTTGGCAATATCTGGAGACATTTTTGGCTGTCAGGATTAGCAGTGCTATTTGCATCTAATGGGAAGAGACCAGGGTTGCTCAATACCCTCTGATGCACAGAAGCCCCTGACGACAGAGAATTATCCAGCCCCCATTGTCATTAGTACCAAGACTGGGAAATGCAGCTATAGACATATAGCTCCTTAGCTCTTAGCAGAGTCCCTGGCCCATGATAAGGACTCAAAAGAATGCAGAAAATGGTTGGATGGATAAAAGGAAGACAAGAGATACCTCTCCTTCCTGACAGGCCCCTTGGAAAGGTTTTAGGGGAGAACTATGTCAACCTGAAGGTTTCTATAACCCAGGGGGCTATAGAAATAAGGCTCATGCCATTCTTCCTGCTTAGAATCGTCAATGGCTCCCCATTGCCTTTGGGATAAAGTCCAAAAGTCATAGCAATTCAGAGAGTGAACATTTACAGATCCATCGAGACCTCTGGGCTTCTGACCTCAGTTGGGGTGGGGTATCTGATGGCCTCAACTGGGGTGGGGTTCTTGCACTTCTGGGCTCCCCAACTCCCTGGACATGCTCCCTCTCTTGATCATGAAGCCTAAACTTAAAGTGAAGGCAGGTCACTTGGGAACTTTGCCACCCAGTTTCTGAACTGAGAGCTCTCAACCACAGATTGTGTGTGTTTTGAGGTGAGTTTGGTTTGACCTGGTTGAACAACTTGGGCCTTAGGTGAAAGGTGCTTGGCTTCTCTCCTGGTTCCTGCCCACCCCCTCCACTTATGGGGGACCTGGGTTAGACAAGAAGCCTCAGGACCCGGATGGCTGATGGCACCTGAGGGGTGCTGACACTTGGAGAGACATCTGGCGTGGCTACAGGTGTCTAAAAACATCTGTGTGGGGGTGTCTGGCATGTGTTTCAGACTCTGAACACCTGTTTGGGGGTATCTGATAGCATCTGTGTTGGAGGGTGTCTGAAAGTGTCCATGTGCGGTATGTTTCTGGGTGTTTCTGGGTGTCTGAAAGCCTGTTTGGGGGTGTCTGATGGCTCCTGGATGAAGGTGTCCAGTACTTTTGAGATATTTGGCGTGTTTTTCAGATTTTGAATAGTTTGGGGGCATTTAACAGACCTACGTGGGTGTCTGACCTATTTGAGGGTGCCTGAAAGCGAGTATCTGATGGCATCTGCCTGGGTGTCTGGTATGTGTTTGGGGTATCTGGTGGTACCTATACTGGGGTGTCTGGGACCACTTGAGAGATATATGACTCATTTTCCAAGATCTGTAATCTTCATTTCCTGTAATCTATGCTGCCACGTCTTCACAGGAGACAGCCCTGTTCTCTCCATTTCTCGTACTCTCCCCTCTCAAACTTCTCGTCCCCGGACTCATCCCCCTTAGATGTCCCCAAGCTTCCACTGTACCCCAACTCCCGCATCCAGACACCCCCAACTCCCCAAGCCGCCCCCCCCCAGTACCGCTATCTTCTCCCAGGAAACCCCTCCCGGTTCCGCTAATCACCCAGGCCCCCGTTGACCCCACAAAACGCCCCTCAATCCCGCTGATCTCTCCTTAAGATCCCCTCTAAGCGCCCCCCAGTCCCACAGATACCCCAGCGCCCCACTGACCCCCTCCCCAAAAAAGCCCCCCACCCCGCGGATTTCCCCTCAGGATCGCCCGTAGCCCCCTTGCTCCACTAACCCGCCCTTCAAGGATCACTCTCACCCTCCTCGCAAATACTCTTCAGTCCCCTCGCCCCGCGTAAACCCGAGCGAACGACCCCTGCCTGAGGCCCCAGGTACAGCTTCAACCCAAGTCCTTAGTTACCCGGACCCACCGATCCTCGCGGCCACGCCCCCTTCCGGGCCCACACCCTCTAGTCCGCCCTCCGGGGCGGAGCAGCGCGTGCGCACCTCGCCCGCGCGGCTTCCCGCTTCCGGCTCCGGGCTGAGGGCGGCAGTGGATCCCGGGAGGCCGGGCGGCAGAGGCGGCCGGGACGCTAACGAAGCTGCGGGCGGCGAGTGACCAGCGGGGGACCGAGGTGAGGCCGGTGGGGCGGGGCTGAGAAGAATGGGGTTCGGGCCCCGAGGAGGCGCCGTCGGGGCCCGGGGGCGGCGTCGGGCGCTGGACCCCCGGGGCTGCCTGGGCTTCGGGCCCGGCCCCCATGGGCTCGTCCAAACTGGCGGGCGGGTCCTGCAGTGCAGGCTGCCCCTTTCGTGCATGTGGGCTGTGGTTGGCGAATGCAGAGTGCAGACGATGCCCGCCGGTTCTGTCCGAGCCCCAGCGCTTGGGCGGTGCAGCCTCCGTGGTTCAGCCGGGAAAGGACACGGGTTCCAGGTTCTGGAGCTCCCCGGGGCAGGACCTGGGATGTGGCGATAACCATAAAAATACCCAGCACCGGGGGGACTTGAAGCCTCCGAGCAGCACTTATTCCGCGGAGCAGACGTCCTCCTGACAATTGATCGTTGGGGTAACAAAAACATACGAAGTGTGTGTGCTTTGGGTCTTTCTTAGTTCTCTCTCCAGTTTCTCTCTTATGGGAGAATTTAGATGGTGCGGTGCAGGAATGAGAGGCCCTTGGTCCTTGCACGGTTTGTTGTAGCTGTCCTCTTGTCTTTTCTACCTGGTGCTCTGTTGAGATCGAAGCGGTAGAAGAGATGGCTGGCCCGAGGGGTCAAAAGTGTTCGCGAAGTTTTACCACAGAAGCGAAGAACACAGCTTTTCCCCCTTTGCCTCCGTTCGGGGAGAGTGGAACTCCAGCCAGGAGCGAGGAAGGGCGGGTCCCTTCTTGTTGACCAGAGAGAGTTCAGGACAGGTGAACAGCCCTATGGCCAAGGGCGATCTGGGGATGATTTTGCAGGTATCCGGGTGAATGAGTAATTCTGGAGCTGTACGGAGAAGTGTCCAGAGCCCAGGCTTGAGTGTCAAATCAGATCTGGGTTCTGGTGCCAGTTTCCACCACTAAGTCTCAGTCTCCCCACCTTTAAACCGGGAATAAGGATTGGTTGGGGATTTGATGGGGTCATATGTGTAAGGTGCATGGCACAGCGCCTAGCATATGGTGAATGCTCAATAAATGTTATATACTCCGTGCATATGGTATGCCCCCAGGCCTGTATTTTAATTTTAATTTTTTTTTGAAGTACAGTTGATTTACAAAGCTGTGTTAGTTTCAGGTGTACAGCAGAGTGACTCAGTTATGTATATTCTTTTTCAGATTCTTTTCCATTATAGGTTATTACAAGATATTGAGTATAGTTCCCTGTGCTATACAGTAAGTCCTTGTTGTTTACCTGCTTCATATATAAACAGGTAAACAACAGGTGTGTATATGTTAATCCCAAATTCCTGGTTTATCCCCCACCCCCGCCATCCCCTTTGGTAACCATAAGTTTGTTTCCTATGTCTGTGAGTCTACTTCTGCCTCCTAGATAAGTTCATTTGTATCATTTTTTTTAGATTCCACATATAAATGATATGCGATATTTGTCTTTTTTTTAATGTTTATTTTATTTATTATTTATTTTTGGCTGTGTTGGGTCTTCGTTGCTGCGCACGGGCTTTCTCTAGTTGCGGCGAGCGGGCGCTACTCGTCATTGCAGTGCACGGGCTTCATTGTGGTGGCTTCTCTTGTTGCAGAGCATGGACTCTAGGCGCACGGGCTCAATAGTTGTGGCACACGGGCTCAGTAGTTGTGGCACACGGGCTCAGTAGTTGTGGCACACGGGCTCAGTTGCTCAGCGGCATGTGGGATCTTCCCGGACCAGGGTTCGAACCCGTGTCCCCTGCATTGGCAGGCGGATTCTTAACCACTGTGCCACCAGGGAAGCCCTGTCTTTCTCTTTCTGACTTACTTCACTTAAATATGATATTCTCTAGGTCCATCCCTGTTGCTGCAAATGGCATTATTTCTTCCTTCCTTCCTTCCTTCCTTCCTTCCATCCCAGGCCTGTATTTTTAAGTTGACATTCCAAGTAATAAAGAGTCTGGAAAGTTTGAGCATCTCGGTTGTTTGGACTGGGTCAGAGTTTTATGCTTTATCAGTAGCTTGCTAGCTCTATGGCTCAAGCCCTTTTGAGTGGGAAAGAAAAAAAAAAAGGTTGCTCTAAATCCAGTAAGAGCATACAGCCGGCGGGCATACTAAATTTAATTCTTGTAAATTTAACTTGTTTGGGGTTTGTATCGCTTATGTCCCTTTTCAATGGCATACCTGAGAGAAAGGAGAAAGGGATTCTTTGGTTCCTTTCTTTCTCTTTTTTCCTTCAGTCGACTTGAGAATGCCCCCACGCTGAAAGTTGTGGTGGCATGTACGTTGTTCCTGGCAGAAACTGTGGTATAATTTTCATTCTTGTCACACAGTAACGATTACAGCTGGCTGCAGGGCCCGTTGCCCATGTCACCAGCGCCCGGGACTAGGGCTGTGGTCACCAGCTGTGCCTCCCTGGGTGTTTACCTTCCACGTGTTTAGCATATTTCTGAGCCTTGTGTCAAGGTCTCCTTCATTTTTCTTCACTCATCCTGGGTCCTGTTTCCATTTCCTCAAATTCCATCGATGACTTTTTAAACACTTTCATCTAAACATTTTCATCGGGACTCTCTTAAGTCATTTTAAGCCCAGAGGTCTTTGTTACGTCCAGCCCAATCACTGTTTCTTTGTTAGTTAAACTTTACTTTTCCCCTGAAAGTGGCAAAGAGCCGCTCTGTTTTGAAAACCCTCTCTCCAGGTGCAAAACAATTCCAGTCACAGTTCTGGAGCGGCCGGTAGGAATTTTTTTGGAGGAGGAATGTGGCTGACGGGGGAGGGGTAGAGTGATTAAAATAATGTCCTTGTGGAAGTCTCAGGGAAAGGACCCCTGCAGCTATGCTCATTTTTTGTGTGGTTAAAATTGCCTTGGGTGTAAACTAAATTCTACTGGCGTTTCTCTGCTTTTGTTCTTAGGTAGATTCATAGTTTCCACCGAGATTAAAGTAGTGTTTGGTTACGTTCAAAGTAGCAAATACACAGCCGACTTGCCATCGTGTCTTGAAAAAATAATGTTCTAAAGGTTTAATTTAGAGTATTTACGGTTAACGCATTGTGGGTGGTTACATTTTATTTTATTTTGTTTTCATTTTTTTTTAATGGCTGCGTTTGTTGTTGCACGGGAGCTTTCTCTAGTTGCAGCAAGCAGGGGCTACTCATTGCAATGGCTTCTCGTGTTACGGATCACGGGCTCTAGGTGCACCGGCTTCAGTAGTTGAAGCATGCAGACTCAGTAGTTGCGCTGCATGGGCTCAGTAGTTGTGGCGCATGGGCTCAGTAGTTGTGGCGCACGGGCCTAGTTGCTTCGCGGCATGTGAGATTTTCCCAGAGCAGGGATCAAACCCGTGTCCCCTGCGTTGGCAGGCGGATTCTTAACCACTGTGCCACCAGGGAAACCCTTGACCTGTTTTAGACTTCAGACCTCCAGAACCAAAAGAGAATAGATTTCTGTTGTTCTCAGCCAGCGTTTGTGGTAGTTTGTTACAGAAGCAATAGGAAAATCGTGCACCTGGTTTTCCTTCTCATTTGACTTGGGAGCCTCCTATGCACACCCCTGCGCCATCTCATTTCCCTTTCCGTCTGTCCTTCTACCACGGAAGCTTCTAACATTCCAGGCTTTTTAACATTCCCCAGCAAGCCGCTGTCACCCCACCTTCGCTGACCTGCCCTGCAGCCCCTTCTCTGCACACACAGCCGTGAGCACCATGAACACAGAGGTGGCAGCAGGGAGCTCAGATCTGCTTCCGTGATATTGGAGGTGCAACTAAAACTCTCTAATCCTCAGTTTCCTGTCTATCAAATTAGAAACATAATACCACTCCTTATTTCCTAGGGTTGTCATTGCGTGTGGAGTGCTTCTGCAGTGTTTGCGTGTGTTCGTTCATTCCTTTATTAATTCATTCAGCAGATTATTACCTGGCACCCTCTGTGAACCAGGTCCTAGGGTTACAACAGCAAACACAACTTTGCTTTTTTTTTTTTAAATAACTTCTTTCATAACAAATATATATCTACATATATATACATATATATATATATATATATATATATATATATATATATATATATATAGTATTTTTCTTAAACGAAGTACAACCACAGTGGTCTCCTCCAGAAATCCGAGGCCCAATTATAAGTCACACCTGGTAAATCAGTGCTTCTAAATTTGTCACCAGGTTCCCCCTGCACCCCCTCCCCGCTTATGATCAGGAAGCTAAAACCTCCCTTGTGGTGTTTCTCCCTCTTCTAGAATATTCCCAGAGCTCTGATCAAAGGGGAAGGCCCCCAGCTTCCCCACCTGCTGGGGAGAGCTCTGCCATCCACAGGGTCAGCCATTCTGCTGCTGCTTTTTTTAATTGGGATATTATAATTCATATACCATAGCATTCACCCTTTTAAAGTGTATGAGTCAGTGGTTTTTAATATAGTCACAGAGTTGTGCAACCATCACCACTAATTCCAGAACATTCTCATCACTGGAAAAGGAAATCTCCTGCTCATTAGCAGTCACCCCCCATTTCCCTGTCCCCAGGCACAAATCTATTTCCTGTCTCTATGGATTTTGCCTGGACAACTGATCTCTAGTCAGTAAGCAGAGGGAATTGTCTGGCTGTCCAGTGGTTAAGACTCCGCGCTTCCACTGCAGGGGGCGCGGGTTCCATCCCTGGTCGGAGAACTAAGATCCCACATGCTGCAAGGCAAGGCCAAAAGATAAACAAACAAAAAGCAGGAACGGAGTTAAGGTGAAATCCAAAGGCCTTCTAGATGGTAAAACTAAACACTGTCCCCGGAGATTTTTAAAAACTGGGGTTGCTTTCCGTTGGTCTGGAAGGTTTGCCTTGTAGATGGGCCTGGATAGGGGGGCTTCTGGGACACTATTGTGTGTTTGGTTTTGACCACGATCATAATGAAAACTACCATTTTACACAGTGATGCCATAAGCATGCTCACACGTGCGCACACACACACACACACACACACACACACACACACACACACACACACACACACACACACACACACACACCATGGGATCCAAAGTTTTACTCTGGTAGTTTCTATTCTATTTTATTATAAGCTGTCTTCCCAGCTCATGAATGGGCCTGGTCCTCAACTGGTCCTCAATGTCAGAATGCCACACCGGGGTCCCAGTGCACCAGACGGTAAAAAAATGTTTAGAAAAGGATGAAGCACTTGGTGACACAATAACTCTGACTTTTGAGGAACTGTATTAGTTTCCTAGGGTTACTGTAACAAATGACTACAAAATGGGTGGTTTAAAATGACAGAAATATATTCTTTCGTGGTTCTGAAGGCCAGAAGTCTGAAATCAAGGTGTGTGCAGGGCCATTCTTCTTCAGAAGGCTTTAGGGAAGGATCCTTTCTTTTGATGGACTCTTTCAGCTTCTAGAGGTGGCCAGAGGCGATCTTTGGCTAGCTTTTTTTTTTTTTTAATTGAAATATAGTTGATTTACAATGTTGTATTAATTTCTACTATACAGGAAAGTGATTCAGTTATACATATATATACATTCTTTTTCATATTCTTTTCCATATGGTTTATCACAGGATATTGGATATAGTTCCCTGTGCTATACAGTAGGACCTTGTTGTTTATCCATCCTTCTGCCTCCATGTTTTTTTAAAAAATAAATTTATTTTATTTATTTTTATTTTTGGCTGCGTTGGGTCTTCATTGCTGCGTGCGGTTTTTCTCTAGTTGCGGCGAGCAGGGGCTACTTTTCGTTGCAGTGCTTCGAAATTGCGGTGGCTTCTCTTTTTTTTTTTTTTTTTTTTTTTGAGGTACGCGGGCCTCTCACTGTTGTGGCCTCTCCCGTTGTGGAGCACAGGCTCAGCAGCCATGGCGTGCAGGCTCAGCGGCCATGGCTCACAGGCCTAGCTGCTCCGCAGCATGTGGGATCTTCCTGGACCGGGGCACGAACCCGTGTCCCCTGCATTGGCAGGCGGACTCTCAACCACTGCGCCACCAGGGAAGCCCTGCGGTAGCTTCTCTTGTTGCAGAGCACAGGCTCTAGGCACATGGGCTCAGTAGTTGTGAAACGCAGGCTCAGTAGTTGTGGCACATGGGCTCAGTAGTTGTGACTCGCAGGCTCAGTAGTTGTGGCGCCCGGGCTTATTTGCTCTGCAGCATATGGAATCTTCCCGGACCAGGGCTCGAACCCGTGTCCCCTGCATTGGCAGGCAGATTCTTAACCACTGCGCCACCAGGGAAGCCCCTGCTTCCATCGTCACATGGCCTTCTCCTCTCTGTGTGTCTGTCTGTCTCTGTATCGGTGTGTCTCTCTGCGTCCAAATCTCCCTCTTCTTTCCCTTATAAAGACACCGTCCTTTGGATCTAGGAGGGCCCACCCTAAATCCAGGATGATCTCATCTTGAGATCCTTGACTTGATTACATCTGCAAAGACCCCGTTTCCAAATAAGGCCACATTCTGAGGTTCCGGGTGGACATGAATCTGGGGGGGGGACCCTATTCCACACCCCTCAGGAACTTTCTATTTCCAGTGATGTGTAAATGAGAACAAGTTTACAGGGGTTATTAGTACTTCATTCTTACACTCTTTAGAACACATTGTAATTTTCAGGTATTTTAAAGCTAAGCGTTGAACTTCGGCTCACTCTCAGGAACCCAGTAAGTAAGAAGAGGAAAGAGGAGATCTTCAGGAAAACTAGTTCCTTGTTGGCAGCTTCTAAATCTGAATCTGCTGTGAATATAATTTGCTACAAAGTATAAAGTGGTGCCTAATATGTTACAGTGGGTCAAAATGTTTGGCTAGTTGCCTGTACTCTGAATAAGTCCTCCTTCTCCGTGCGTTCAAATACCACCCTCATCAAATACACAACTCTTGTACCTTAGAGAGGGAGAAGAATGTTCCGTCTGCCTAGCCCTGCACCTCGCTTACATAAGTACATGAAAGTGTTTTCTTCCTGACCTTGAGACATGAGATATATTCAAATATATTCGAGCTCACACCGTGGCAGCACTGAAAGGAATACTAATGAAGGTTTTGCAAGGTTCTGGAATTTTCCTAATATAGGAGCCGGTTAGAGCTGGCATTCTTAGGACGGTGAGGACCTTGAGATGCTCAGAAACCCACCTCGTACCTGTTTGCTGCCAGCATGGGCTATTTCAGGGCTCTGGAATTCAGTAATGACTCCACACAGTTAAGCCACTTTGCTGCTTCCCTTATTCCATTCCCTTGTGTGTGTCGGGGATTAAAAATGGGAGCTTCCCATGCCCATGAGCCCTGCTGGGTGCATCTTGATTGCTGGGAATAGGCCCTTGTTTCCAAAACAAACCAACTAGATACAGTAGACCAGGGCTCAGCAGACTTTTTCTGTAAAGAGCCCGATAGTATATACTATAGTCTGCAGGTCACACAGCCTCGGTCACAGCTACCCAACTTGCTAAGGCAGCCCCAGACTACGTGGAAATAAGTGGGCATGGCTGGGAGTCAGTAAAATTTTATTTACAAAAACAGGTGGCTGGCCCACGGGCCAGAGTCTGCCACCCACCACAATAGACTCATGACTTTTCCTGTTCTCTTTCTAGGCCCATGACTCTGATCTTGTAAATTTGGCGAGGGACACAGGTGCAGGGGGGACAGGAGTTCCTCGCAGGTGTGAGTTTACACTGAGAACTCCCCATGGAGGGTCTCGCTAAGCCTCACCTACCCCTCAGACCATTTTGGCTGTCCTGTGACAGAAATGCAGCGCCCTTGAATAATTTCCCAGGCCATTGCAAGCAAACAGGTTTTGTTTTTTTTTTTCCTGGCATTGTAGGTGCAAGTTTTTCTTTCCTCCCTTCCGCCTTTAACAGAATGCTTTTTATCTGCTGAAAGAGAAACCCACTGGCCTCTGTCAAGTGTTTGATTTCCTCTGCCCTCCTTCCAGCCACCTCTGCTAACATTTGCTCTGTGTTTCCTGCATTGAAGGTTTTGAAAATAGTAATAATATATAATAAGGCCAGTTGGGGTTTTCTGGAAGATTTCAGATGTGTAGTAGCTACACCTGAATTAATCTTTTCAAAATCATCTGTTTTCATTGACATGTTTTTCAGTCATGTCATTTTGATTTCTGGACAGTCAGCTGAATTAACATAATTGTTTAAAACACGCCAGTGATGAAAAGCCGGCTGCCCTTCTTGGCGGGGCCTGAGGGGGTGGAATGGTTTTGCTGGGGCCAGTACAAGCATCTGGCCTCGTACTCAGAGGGACGAGAAATGCTTACCCACGAGGCATATGCTCCCTGTGGATGAGACTGAAGGTGCCTCCTTCCTGACACCAGAAAGTAGTGTGAAATGGAGCAAAGGGGAGTGGATAAGCTCTGGGACAAGCCTGGACAGCGCAGGGGTGTCTTCCTCATGTTCTTTCCCAGCTGTGTTCTTACCAAAGTGTCAAGGTCATACCTCTGTCCTCCCGACCAGATTTGCCCTTTTTCAACCTCATGTTGGAAGGCCATTTCCGTTGGTGGTCCATGTCATCCTTTAGGTGTGATTCTTACTAGTTTACTCTTTTTTTTTTAATCACTATAGAATTTCTTTTTAATTGAAGTATAGCTAATTTACAATATTGTGTTAGCTCCAGGTGTACAGCAAAGTGATTCAGAAATATATATGTGTGTGTGTGTGTGTGTGTGTGTGTGTGTGTGTGTGTGTGTGTGTGTGTATTCTTTTTCAGATTCTTTTCCATTATGGGTTATTACAAGATATCGTATAGTTCCCGGTGCTATACAGTAGGTCCTTGTTGTTTACCTGTTTTACATATAGTAGTGTGTATATGTTAATCCCAAACTCCTAATTTATCTCTCCTTCCCCCCCACTCTCCCCTTTGGTAACCATAAGTTTGTTTTCTATGTCTGTGAGTCTGTTTCTGTTTTGTAAATTAGATCCCTTGTATCATTTTTTTAGATTCCACGTATAAACAATATCATATGATATTTGTCTTTCTCTGTCTGGCTTACTTCACTTAGTATGATAATCTCTAGGTCCATCCATGTTGCTGCAAATGGCATTATTTCATTCTTTTTTATGACTGAGTAGTATTCTGTTTCATGTGTGTGTGTGTGTGTGTGTGTGTGTGTGTGTGTGTGTGTGTGTATCTCACATCTTCTTTATCCATTCATCTGTTGGTGGGCACTTGGGTTGCCATGTCCTGGCTATTGTAAATAGTGCTGCTGTGAACATTGGGGTGCATGCATCTTTTTGAATTAGACTTTTCTCTGGATATATGCCCAGGAGTGGGATTGCTGGATCATATGGTAACTACTAGTTTACTCTTGGTAAAAAGTTCCAGGGACACCCCCGCCTCCCTGCTCCCCCTCATGCAGTGGTTAAACTTGCTCATCAGAATGCCTCACAACACTAAACGGAGCGATTTTTTCCGCTTATTTCCATGAACCATCCTTGCCAAATGCTAAGGGAGCTCTGAGGAGTGAGCACCACAGGGTGCCTTCCAGGCCACTTACAGAACACTGTGGGGGTCCCTGGGTGTCGGAACCAGTTCCTCGACGAAGCTCTCAGGGTCCCAACCATCACGCAGGACAGCTGTCAGTAGAGGAGGAATGAAGCTCTTACGTGCTGTTTGAGTGTCTCCTGCAGCTCTAGTTTTGCTTTTTTTTTTTTTTAAGGAAACATTTTAACCATTTTTAAGCATAGATTCACATTGCTGTACACCCATCCCCTCCACCCATCTCCTGGACTTTCTCATCTTCCCAAATTCTGTCCCCATTAAACACTGACTCCCCAGGCCCCTGTCCCCCACCATTCTACTTTCTGCCTCTAAGAATTTGACTACCCTGAGTCCCTCGTATACATAAAATCATGCAGTATTTGTCCTTTTGTGACCGGCTTATTTCACGGAGCATGATGTCCTCACCCAGGTGTAGCAGGTGTGAGCATTTCCTTCCTTTTTAAGGTTGGATAACATTACATTTTACGGATATATCACATTTTGTTTATCCATTCATCTGTCAACGGACACTTGGGTTGCTTCCACCTTTTGAGTATTGTGAATCATGCTGCTATGAACATGGGTATGCAAGTATCTATTTGAGTCCCTGCTTTCAGTTCTTTCGGGTCCATACCCAGAAGTGGAATTGTTGGATCATATGGTAATTCTATGTTTGACTTTTCTGAGGAACTGCCACACTTTTCCATAGCAGCCGCACCATCTTGCATTCCCACCGGCAACACATGAGGATTCTAGTTCCTCTACATCCTCATCAACCCTTGTTATTTTCCATTGTACCATCCTAGTGGGTGTGAAGTGGCATCTCATTGTGGTTTTGATTTGCATTTTCCTGGCAGTAAGGATGTTGAGCATCTTTGCACGTGCTTATCGGCCATGTCTGTATCTCCTTTAGAGAAATGTCTATTCCCGCCCATTTTTGAATCAGATTGTTTGTTTTTAATGGTTAAGTGGTAAGACTTCTCTACACTCATTGCATCTGACACCAGAGGGTTGTAAGAACTTAAAAGCAAGTCTTAGATACCCATGACCTCTGACATCTCCAGGCATTCCACCAGAAGACTGGTGTCTGGTAAGTATGGTCCCAGGCCTGGGAAGGAAGCAGAAGAATTGGCCCAGGGCAGTCACCCAACTAGAGACCAGCCAACCCGCTGTCATCTCCCTGTCCCCCAGAAGAGTAGGTGATCAGAGCTGAAGTCATGAGCCTGAAAGCCAGCATGAATCATTAGGAAGAAATGGTGTCACATCAGCCTCATTTCCTCTTCTGGCAGGTGACCATCTAGTCAGTAGACCAGGAAAACGGGGTGGAACGTGGGGAGATGGGAAGCGTCAGATCGGGTCCTGGACATCATTCTTGGGGGCAGAAGTGAGAAGCACACAGATATGTTAAGATAATTCTGAGCTAATCACCATTTAGCCAGGCTTATAACTAGTTGGATGAAAGTTCCCAAACGGCGTTAATTAGTGAGTTAATTAGAGGGAGATGGCCCCCCGGGTTCCATCCTCTGCTCTGTCCACCAGCCATTTACCATGTAATTTTTTTTTTTTAATTTATTTTGGCTGTGTCTGGTCTTCGTTGCGGCATGCGGGCTTTTAGTTCCCTGACCAGGGATCGACCCAACGTCCCCTGCATTGGAAGGCAGATTCTTTACCACTGGACCACCAGGGAAGTCCTTACCATGTCATTTAGAAAAGCAAAGATGTGGAAAGTTTGCTTATCAAAGCTGGAGGGGTGGCCTCCATCTCTGTGTCATAGAATCGGGGCCCCCAAATCTCAGCGACTGAAATAGTTAGCTGAAGCCAGCAAGGTGGGCTTCGGGGCAAGGAATGTTTCGATTCCCATGCCTGGATCTAACTCGGCATTTCCTGGCCTGGACGCCATGGACATTGGGGGCCAGCTGATTCTCCGTGGTTGGGATGCTGAACAGCATCCTTGGTGGTGACCCACTCGATGTCAGGAGCACCCCCCATAACCCCTGGTAGTAATGATCAAAAATGTGTCCAGATGCTGCTAAATGTCTCCCAGGGATCTGAATCAACCACTGGTCTCAGTAAGCAACTATGGAAATATAGGATGGGAAAGTGGGACTGAATGACAGCCTGTGAGAAAACAACCTAGAGATTTCGGTTGGTTCTGAGTTTCCCAGTGGTTCTGAGATGAACTACTCCTCACCCCCCTTTCCTGTTCCGGTACTACTTGCAACAAAGCAGGGCCCCTCAGGGCTGTAATTTCCATGTCTTGTCCCGTTCAGTCTCCAGGCAGCTCTGCAAAGCAGTCTCCCTAGCCTTGGAATCTCGTAAACTCCTTGGCTTCGGGTACCGTCCTCTGCCCAAATCTCCATCCCTCTTCTAGACCTGTCTCCTGAGCGCCCCACTCCTGTGTCTAGCTGCCACCTGCCATCACCCCGAGTCCTCCCAAGCAGCTTGGGTCAAACCCGCCACTGGTCCCCCTCACCCCGGCCCTAAGTCTGCCCTGCCTGTCCCCCACTCCCAGGTCAGTGGTCCTGACACCCTCCACCCTCGGCCCCTTCCAGTCTGCTGCCCGCTTGCATCCGCTACTTCCAGAGGCAAATCTGAACTAATAACCTCATGCATAAACCTTTCTGTAGCTTCAGTTTCAAGGATAAAGTATAACCCCCAGGGGCCCCCTAAGGCCCACCACAGAACCGTTGCGCACAAGGCATCCCCTCCCCGACTGCCCCTCCACCCCACTTTGTTTCTCCTCGTTTCTCCTCTTCTAAACCACAGACCAGGCATCTCCCTTACTTGCCTGCCTCTCTCTCTCCCTCCCTCGAACAAATATTTATTGGGCATCCACCCTGCACCAGGCCCTGTGCCTATAACCGACAACACCGAGATCCCCAGCTGCTTGGAGTTTCCTAAGTAAAACATGAGAATGCAGTACCCTCCTCGTTATTTGTGGATTCTGTATTCACGAACTCGCCTACTGGCTAAAGTTCATCTGTAATCCCCCCAAGTCAGTGCTCACAGAGCTTCCTCCGCCATTCAACAGCGCTCCGGGCTGAGGTTGAACTGCACACTCGGCCTTCCCGCCTTCTGCCGTCTCAGCTTGTTCTGTAAACAAGCATCCTTTTTGTGGTGTATTTAGTGCCACATTTTCCGCATTCTTGTGCTTTCTGTTGGCAATTGCGCTGTTTTGAAAATGGCCCCCAAGCCTAGGGCTGAAGCGCTGTCTAGTGTCCTAAGCCCAGGGAGGCCGCTACGCTCCCTCTTGGGGAAAACACGTGTGTTCCACGAGCTCTCTGAGTTTCAGAGCTGTTGGCCACGAGTTCAGTGTTAATGAGTCAGAGATATATATTCAGTAAGTCGCCTTTCAACAGAAACACACATCACACAAGGTTCTGTATTAATGGCTTGATGAAAATATGACCAGAGGCTCTTGGAATCTAACCCCAGATTTGCCCTAGAAGCAACGGCTCGGTAACCACTAACTCAGTGTTCGCAACAACTTTATAGACGTAACCAGTGCACGAGTGGGTGCAGAAACCTCCCAGATTGGGCCTCCTTGACCTTCCCCTTCACTTCTGCCCTGCAGGTGTGTCTTCTCTCCAACCACGTTTGTCCCCTGCACCCCAGGGGCATCTGCAGCCTGGGATCCCCAGCCACTGTACAGGGAACTCCTCATCCCCAGCCTGTCTCGGGAGCACACCCTTGCCCTGAATTGGAGGCCCTGCCATGCCTGCTGCAGGACAGGCATCTGTCTCCGAGTCTTACTCTCCCGACCCTTGCTCCTCCAAGCCCCTTTTCACTCAGGACTCCTCATTTCAAGGAGCCACCCCAGCTTTTCCCCATGCTCTGGACCAGCCAGCTGGGGTGTACAGGTGTGGGACATGAATGAGTCACACGGGGGATCTGGGGCAGAGCCTGCCCTGGTGGTCCTTACCTTGTCAGTACGGGTTTTCTGAACTCCACACGCTGCACGCTAGGTGGCTGCCCACGGGAGGACCGAGCCCAGCCCAAGGCCTCACCTCCAGCCTGTGAGCACTCAGAGATGATCAACTCATCACAGAAGGCCAGCATTTATTTCTAAAAGCCATATGCCTTCAGTAGTTAGCTTAAAGTGGATAAATATACTTTTATTTGCCTGTCTTTTGGTGTAGATCCAACAGCCTTTCCACCGATGGAAATTTGTCATGTTTCTTGAAACCAGACCTATGGTAGAGACTCTGCTCTCTAATTTCCATTTAATCAGAAATTTAAAGAAACCTCCGGCCATCCAACTGCTGAATCCTTTGAAATAATTTTAGATTTACGAAGGGTTAAAAAAAAAAGATCATGCAGGTATTCCCTGGCAGTCCAGTGGTTGGGACTTGATGCTTTCACTGCTGGGACCCAGGTTCGATCCCTGGTCAGGGAACTAGGATCCTGTAAGCCACGTGGCACAGCCGAAAAGAAAAAAAGATGGTGCAGAGAGTTCCCATATACCCTGCACCCAGCTTCCTAGCGTTAACTTTTTTTGTTTTAATTATAAATGTCATATGACCATTGCAGAAAATTTGGAAAATAGAAAAATGGGGGAAAACACCCAAAATCCCTTGCAGCTACAGTTAATTTTCATTTTGTTGTATCACCTCCCAGGATTTTCTTTCTTTACCCCTGTTTTCCTGCAGGGTTGTCCTTGTCGGTACAATCATTTGAAAAAACAGTTTGGTGATGCATATCTAAAATCATAAAGCATTTCTAACCTTTGCCTCCGCAATTCTGTCCCTTTGAGACGTGTGTGTGTGTGTGTGTGTGATTGGAATGCATACATCTGACAACAGGGAAATGATTAAAGCAATACTTAAAAAGACCATAGCAGCATGCAAAACGTGGAACGTTGGTATATTCACCGTGATGACAGCTGTCATCGTATACACCCAGGCAAATAAAGATCGGGGCACAGTGACATTTGTAAATGATGGCAAGAATATTGGCCAATTTTCCTTTTCTTTTAATTTTTCCTTTAAAAAAATTTTTAAGTTCACTCCTGTACTAATAATTGAGGGATCAAATTCAGGTAACAGTGACATAGGTGACATTTTTTCATGAGCCCTTACCAGTGTTTCATAAGGGCCATTTCTTATCAGCCAGGAATCTTTGCAGGTGAAGAGTTTGTACCACATTTGTTCTTCAGGACCATAACATGCAGCTGGCTGGATTTATGCCCAAGAATGTTCCGCTTTGTTCTTTTTTTTTTGGCCCCTCAGATGACTCACCACTAGCAGTTTGCCTCAGTTAGTTCTTACCTTTATTAAAGAAGAATAATTTTAAAAAACACCATCTTGGCATTAGATATTAATCAGAGATGTGCCTTATTTATCGATGGACTAATTAAGCCAGTGCCCACCCGCCCCCCCCCCAAAAAAAACCCTTTGAGGTTAAGGTTTATTAAGAACGCTCGCTAAGGGCTTCCCTGGTGGCGCAGTGGTTGGGAGTCCGCCTGCCAGTGTGGGGGACATGGGTTCGAGCCCTGGTCCGGGAAGATCCCACATGCCACGGAGCAACTGAGCCCGTGCGCCACTACTGAGCCTGCGCTCTACAGCCCTCAGGCCATAGCTACTGAGGCCCGTGCGGCTGGAGCCCAAGCTCTGCAGCGGGAGAGGCCCATGCACTGCGGTGAGGAGTGGCCCCTGCTCACCGCAGCTAGAGAAAGCCGCGCGCAGCAGCGAAGACCCAGTGCAGCCAAAAATAACTAATAAATAATAAATGAATTTATTTCTAAAAAAAGAACACTCGCTAGGAATTCACTCCTAGGCAGTACACCAGCTACTTAATTGACATCTAGTGATTTGGGCACTAAAATTAGCTCTCTGCCTGACTGTCCCATGCCAACCTCATTTTTTCCCTTATGCAAAATCAGAGTAATATTTTTCTACACATCTTGTCACCGAAATTATGCCAGACTGCTTGAGGTATCATGGGGACGGATTGGCCCATTTCTGCCGGGTTAAAGGTCTCACATGAATAGTTCCAGTTAGCGTATATTTTGTGCCGCGAAGTGTCCCTGACTCTTAGATGTCCCGGAAGAAAAAGCAGCTTCGAACAGTTTTTATGGAGGGGTATGGTTTCTCCCCACGCATCTGAGTTTTTCCTTAGTGAGCCGTCAGAACTTGTTTAATCAGAGGTCACCTCGCAGTGTGGAAAGGTTCGGAAGAGCCTTCTGCGTCTCTCAGGATTCTGGGGCTGGAGGAGCCCGAGGGAGACCGGGTGCTGATCTGGGCGGTTAGAGATGAGACCACTCACGACCCCGCCCTCATCTTTCCCCTGACAAGCTAGAGGCCACCTGGCCCATCACCCCGCTTCCAGTCGGGTAGTGGGGTTCCGTCTGGCCTGCTTGCAGACACAGAACTTTAAAACCTGCCAGGAGGGAATTCCCTGGCGGTCCAGTGGTTAGGACTCTGAGCTTTCACTGCCGAAGGCCCGGGGTCGATCCCTGGTCGGGGAACTAAGATCCCACAAGCCACACAGTGTGGCCTAAATAAATAAATAGATAAAAATAAAAATAAATAAACTCTGCTAGGAAAGCGCACCCTCTGGGGCCAAGGGCAGTTGTGTCTGCCCAGTTCCCAAGGGTGGGAGTGTCTCTGGGCACTGTGCAGAGGAGGAGAGCTGTCCTCATGAAGTCAGCCAGGGTAGCAAGAGGGCCACGGAGACCCCAGGAGAAGAGTGGGCTTGGGCAGGGGGAGGTCAACTTTCAGGGCGCACAGGACGGGACAGGTCCTGTCGGGGTGATGCTGGCTCAGTAAACGACAGGTCTGGGGGTGAGAAAGTGCACCTGGGGTGGGGGGTGCGGTGGACAGGGAGTTCATCAAGAGAGGAGCCGTGAGGGTGGACAGACCCTCATTTCGTTCCCCCACCTTACCCTCACCCTGACGGGGTCAAGGTTTGATGGGGCCTGAGGCAATGAGATGAAAGCAGTGTGTGTAGGGGGGTGGGGGGCAGGTAACGGAAGCGCACTGCAAGGCCTAGACCGCGGGGGTGGGGAGCAGGGCAGGGCAACCCAGAGGGACTCTGACCTGGCCCCAAAGCTGGCCGAGCAAAGGGGCACCTGGGCCAGGGCCTCCAGGGCTCCCCAGTGCTGCATGACAGCACAGTTGGGGTACAGGGTGCAATTGGTGGCAAGAGGTGAGGCCTGGGAGGGGCCTGAACCCTGGAGAGTCCGGCACAAGCAGGCCAGGGAGTTAGGACTTTATACCGAAGCCATGGGGACGCTGATCAGGTGCGTGGGAAGCTGCACAGGCAGCAGGTGGGGAGGGACCGGGGTGGCAAGTCTGGATGGGCAGCCAGCCAAGGAGGCCACAGCCTTGGCTCAGCGGCCAGGACTTGTCCCACTGGCACCGAGGGAGGGCCCTGCACCGAGGGGAGGAGCCCCGGGGACAATGCAGGGAGAGAATGAGTGTGGGCGGAGGGGAAGCCACCTCTCCTGGGAAGTGTGTCAAGTCCAAGTTCCCTGGTGGGGGGAGGCCATGTGCTCCCAGCTCACCACAGTGCTCAGCAGAGCTCTTTTTTTTTTTTTTTTTTAAATTATTTTTTGGAGTATAGTTGATTTACAACATTGTGTTAGTTTCTGCTCTACAGCAAAGTGAATCAGTTATACATATACCTATATCCACTCTTTTTTAGATTGTTTTCCCACATGGGTCATTACAGAGTACTGAGTAGAGTTCCCTGCGCCATACAGTAGGTCCTTATTAGTTATCTATTTTATATATAGTAGTGTGTCTATGTCAATCCCAATCTCCCAATTTATCCCTTCCCCCTGCCGCCAGAAGAGCTCTTTTGAGTGGATCTAAAGTATCTGAGAATCCAGACCCTCGACCCTGCTTGCAGAGTGCGACCCACTAAGCTCCCCAGCAGCTGGGGATAGAGTGGTCGACCAGACAGTGGCCTGCTCTCAGGAAGCGTCCAGACAGTCTGTGCTATGCTGGGGGAAGATGGACTGTGGAAACGAGGGCTGGGGGACCCAGCTGCTAAGAATTTATCCCAGGAGAGTATCCATTGCTGATGAAGTATGTCACGCAGATGTCCATCACAGTTTAATTTACAACCACGGGAAACGTTGGAAATACCCCAAGAACACGACATTAGAGGAATGGTTGTGTTTAATAAGTGACTTCACAGCCATTGCAAAAGATTTCCTTAAGAAAGCTGTTGTAAAAGCTTTACACAATATATTTGACAGGCTGGCAGAATGTTTATGACACATCTTAAGCAGAAAGGCAGGATGTAAAATTAAGTTTGGGCAGGAGCTCACCCATGTATTAGGTCAAACCGTGGGAAATGGTCATTTTTGTAGGTCAGAAATGGTTGATGGTTGGCGACCGTGTGACCTCACTGAAATGAACAGAAATAAGAATGGAAAGGAATGTGCTAAAACAGGAGCAGTGGTTCTGTCTGGTTTGTGAAATCCCAGGCGGTTGCTATTTAATTATTATGGAAAACTAGAAATCCCTCGTCTGCGTTAACGTCACCTGTTACATAGGGGACCCCCCCAGGAGAGCCCACTTCCACGCCCGCCCATGAGCCAGCCGTTCACGGGGACCACCATCCTGGACTTCCTTTCCTCCAAGCATCACCCCCATCCTTCGGCCACTCCCTCTCAAGTCACGGCTGGGACCCCTGGGTAGTTCTATAAACTCTTCAGGGCATACCCCACTCAGCCCGAGTTGGCCCTCATGGGGGCCTCAGTCCGCCTACATCCGACCCTCCATGGTACTTATTAGAACACCGCTTTCTAGGTGCCGCTTCCAGCCAATGAACTCACTGAACTTGGCCCAGGCCCTAGATAAACTCCAGGGCAGGCTTGGCCGGCCAGCAGTTTGGCCCTCCTAGCTCTGGTTATCGCACTGATACTGCTGTGACCTAAGATGGCCCAGCCCTGTGTGCAGCACACTGTTGGTTTATTGAGCCTGCCTTCAGGCACCGAAAACCCCTTTGGTTTTCTCACCTGTGCTGCTGCTACAGGTGGGAACCTCCCATGCCCCCCATCTTGGCTGAATCTCTTGATATTTCCTCCATAGTAGCCTATCAAGATGGTTTTGTGTTTGGGAACTCCCCGGCGGTCCAGTGGTCAGGACTCAGCACTTCTACCGCAGGGGGCCCAGGTTCCATCAGCGGTCGGGGATCCCGCATGCCACGTGGGGCGGCCCCCCCCCAAAAAAAAGCTTTGTGTTAATTCATCTCTCTGTCTTTATTTCCATACAAAATCTGGGGCAGCTTCTCTGCTCCATGTCATCTGTGAATTTGATAAGCGAGCCTCCTATGGTCTCATCTCAGGCAAGACCAAGGACAGAGCCCTTTGGCATTCCACTAGAGACCCTCTTTCTACGTAACAAGCTTGAGTGTGGATGCCCAGTAAATTTTAAAGTCGCCCAACCTGCACTCATCAGTTCTTAATACCCCCTGGAATTTACAAGGATGTCATGAGGGATTCAGCCAGCACCTAGCTGATACCCCGGGAGCCCGTATCCACTGTCTCCCCACTGTGCACAGAGCCACGAGGATTAGCGACCCATTTGCTGTAGTGGCTATAAACACCTTCACTCTGTCTACTCTCCTGTAGGGCTGCAAAGCACACCTCTCAGAGTTTAGTCTTGATTTGTTCCAGGAAACGGGAAACCCAGGATTCACGGCCTATTTCCCATCCCCACAGCCCATAAGCCATTTTTTGCCAGAGATTAACATCGAGTTTGTACGATTAACTTCCTTCCTCTTTTCCAATCAGGATCGCTTTGCCCTTCTGTTGTTTTCTGTCACTCTGTGCTCCCCGGCTCCCCAAAGGCACTCCACACAGGCTCAGCCAACTGTCTCCGTGACGCAAACGTTGTCCGATCTGGTGACTTTAGTTGGCGCCATCTGTGTCCCTGGACAGCCGTGTGCCAGGTACTGAGGAGTTGAGGTCAGCTACACGTCCCTCGTCCTGCACTGAGCTTCGACGCCATCCTCAACGTGCTTTCTCTGATCCTTCTTGGTCCAAGTGCCATCTCACCAGCAGAGGAGACAGAAGGAAACCACGGTTAAGCAGTCTCGTTTTAGGGAGTTCCCTGGTGGCCTAGTGGCTAGGATCCCAGGCTTTCATTGCTGTGGCCCGGGTTCAATCCCTGAACTGAGATCCCACAAGCCACGCGGTGTGGCCCAAAAAAATGGGGGGGAGGGGGGAGTCATTTGTGTCATATTTTAGATTCCACATGTAAGTGATATCACATGGTGTTTGTCTTTCTCTGTCTGACTTACTTCGCTTAGTATGATAATCTCTAGGTCCATCCATGTTGCTGCAAATGGCATTATTTCATTATTTTTAAATGACTGAGAAATAGTCCACTGTATATGTATACCACATCTTCTTTATCCATTCATCTGTCGATGGACATTTCGGTTGTTTCCATGTCTTGGCTATTGTGAATAGTGCTGCTGTCAACCTAGGGGCGCATGTATATTTTCAAATTATAGTTTTGTCTGTGTATATGCCCAGGACTGTAACTGTTGGATCACATGACAACTCTGTTTTTAGTTTTTTGAGGAACCTCCACACTGTTTTCCATAGTGGCTGCACCAGCTTACATTCCCACCAACAGTGTAAGAAGGTTCCCTTTTCTGTACACCCTCTCCAGCATTTATTATTTGTAGGCTTTTTAATGATGGCCATTCTGACCTGTGTGAGGTGGTACCCCATTGTAGTTTTGATTTGCATTTCGCTAATAATGAGCAACATTGAGCATCTTTCCATGTGCCTGTTGACCATCTGTATGTCTTTGGAGAAATGTTTATTTTGGTCTTCTGCCCATTTTTTGATTGGGTTTTTTGGGGTTTTTTGTTATTGAATTGTGTGAGCTGTTTGTATATTTTGGAAATTAAGCCCTTATCAGTCACATCATTTGCAAATATTTTCTCGCACTTCGTAGGCTGTCTTTTCGTTTTCTTTATGGTTTCCTTTGCTGTGCAAAAGCTTTATCATCTTAACCATCGTAAGTGCACAGCCCGGTGGCATTAAGCACATTCACATTGTTGTGCAAGCGTCCCCACCATCCATCTCCAGAACTTTCTCATCTTCCCAAACTGAAACGCTGTCCCCATGAAACACTGACTCCTCATACCCCACCCTCAGCCCCTGACACTCACCATCTACCTACTGTCTCTGGGGATGTGACTCATTTAGGGACCTTACATGAGTGGAATCACACAGTATTTGTGCTTTTGTGTCTGACTTACTTCACTGAGGATAATGTCCTCAAGGTTCATCCATGTTGTAGCAGGTGTCAGAATCTCCTTCCTTTTTAGGGCTGAATAATATTCCAGTGTTACGAAAGGACCACATTTTGTTTATCCATTCATCCATTGAAGGACACTTGGGTTGCTTCCACCTCAGCATTATTGTGAATAATGCTGCTGTGAACATGGGTGTCCCTAAATATTTTCGATTATTTGTCACTTCCCTCCCTCTGTCCCAAGAGGGGCCTGGCTCATTCCTGCCCTTTTGAAACATAACTCGGAGCACCCGCACACACATACCTTTTCAAATGTTATTCTTTTGTTTTTAACAAGGCTCAGTTCCTCCCTAACTTAACTTTTTTTTAAAAAAAGGAAACTTTCATTTGAGAATAGTTTTCAGTTTATGAAAAACTTGCAAAGAGAGTACGGAGTTTCCTTATACCCCCACCCCCGCCACGTAGTTTCCCCTGATGTTCACATTACTGTTGACTAAACTCTGTACTTTATTCAGGTTTCACCAGGTTTTCTGTGCCAAGGTCCAGCCCAGGAGCCCACATTGCGCTTAGTGGATTTCACTTTTGAGCTACTTCCCTGATGTTGTCATCCTTTGCAGTTAAGCATCGTCCAATTCTAATAACCAGCCTTTGAAAATCTGAACTTGGTGGTCTTCCATGGCAGCCCCTCATCCTCCTCCTTCAGATCCTGCCCGCTTTCCTTACTCCTCATGATTCTTCATCAAATCATGTTCCAAATTTTTTATTTTATTGAAGTGTAGTTGATTTACAACGTTGTGTTAATTTTTGCTGTACAGCAAAGTGACTCAGTTATATATATATATATATATATATATATATATATATATATATTCTTTTTTTTTTTTTTTTTGCGGTACGCAGGCCTCTCACTGTTGTGGCCTCTCCCATTGCGGAGCACAGGCTCCAGACGCGCAGGCTCAGCGGCCATGGCTCACGGGCCCAGCCGCTCCGCGGCATGTGGGATCTTCCTGGACCGGGGCACGAACCCGTGTCCCCTGCATCAGCAGGCGGACTCTCAACCACTGTGCCACCAGGGAAGCCCTTCTTTTTATATTCTTTTCCATTATGGTTTATTAGGGTATTGAATATAGTTCCCTGTGCTGCACAGTAGGACCTTGTTGTTTATCCATCCTGTATATACTAGTTTGCATCTGCTAATCCCAAACTCCCAATCCATCCCTCCCCCACCCCCACCCCCCAGTCTGTTCTCTATGTCTGTGAGTCTGTTTTTGTTTCGTAGGTATGTTCATTTGTGTCGTATTTTAGATTCCACCTGTAAGTGATATCATATGGTATTTGTCTTTCTCTGTCTGACTGACTTCGCTTAGTATGATAATCTCTAGGTCCATCCATGTTGCTGCAAATGGCATTATGTCATTCTTTTTTTATGGCTGAGTAATATTCTATTGTGTATATGTACCACATCTTCTTTATCCATTCCTCTGTCAATGGACATATTGGTTGCTTCCATGTCTTGACTATTGTGAACAGTGCTGCTACGAACATTGGGATGCATGTATCTTTTTGAATTATAGCTTTGTCTGGGTTCATTTTCCAAATTTTTAAGACCCCCCCCTTCCCCCTTTAATCTCAGATATCAGGTCTTTGAAATAAACCCCTCTTTTCTTCTTCTTCTCAAAAGTAAACTCTTAACACAAAACCAAACAAAGGAGGAATTATCTATAATCACAATAGGCAGGCATCTACTCATTATAAAACAGTACTGCATTTTGGTACCAACATATCATTGATGTCATTGGAGAAAAGGAAAATGCCATTCAGGTGATGAACCTCCAGGTTATCTGCCAACCAACCCATTTCAGAGAGAGGAAGCTCCTTGGCCATTCATTTTTGTTATTGTTTGTTTTTGTTTTAATTTTAAGGTACATATGCTTCCTAAGTTGCGGGCCCCGTTCAGTAACGTAACATTCACAAATGTCAGGTGTACCCAGCGAAATGTCATTTCAGACCTGAGCTTTCCAAAAATCTTTTACTCAGATTAATTTTCAGCAAGATACACACGCATAAAAGATCACGCAGTTCCCTTTTCTCTAGACACAGGCAGACAGTGAGTTGGGCACAGTTTCTTAGCTAAGCAGACAAGGTACAGTTGCACCCCCCCCCCATATCCACAGGTTCCACATCCTTGATTCAACCAACCAAGGATCAAAAATACTCCAGAAACTTCCAGAAAGCAAAACTTGAATTTGCTGCGCTCACAGCCAACTATTTACCTAGCATTTACATTGTATTAGGTGTGATAAGTAACCTTGAGATGATTTAAAGTATACCTGAGGGTGTGCATAGGTTCTATGCAGATTCAGCTGACCCCTGAACAGTGTGGGGGCGGGGGGGGGTAGGGGCGCTGACCTTCTGTGCAGTCGAAAATCTGAGTATAACTTTATAGTTGGCCCTTTATATCTGTGGCTCCACATCCTCAGATTCAGCCAACCACGGATTGTATAGAACTATAGCACATATTTAGTGGGGGAAAAAATCCGCTATAAGTGGACCTGCACAGTTCAAACCCGTGTTGTTCAAGGGTCAGCTGTATTGATACTTTGCCATTTCATGTGAGGGACTCGAGCATCCTGGGATTTGGGATTTTGGCATCCTTAGAGGCCCTGGAACCAATCCCCTCCGGATACCGAGGGCTGACTGTATTTAACATTCATGCTAATAACAAAGTAAATTTTTCTTTTTTTTTTAATTAATTTATTTATTTTTTTAAATTTATTTTTGGCTGCGTTGGGTCTTCATTGCTGCATGCGGGCTTTCTCTAGTTGCGGCGAGCAGGGGCTACTCTTCGTTGCAGGGCACAGGCTTCTCATTATGGTGGCTTCTCGTTGCGGAGCGCAGGCTCTAGGTGTGCGGACTTCAGTAGTTGTGGCACGTGGGCGCAATAGTTGTGGCTCGCGGGCTCAGTAGTTGTGGCTCGCGGGCTCTAGAGCACAGGCTCAGTAGTTATGGTGCACGGGCTTAGTTGCTGCACGGCATGTGGGAACTTCCCAGACCAGGGCTTGAATCCATGTCCCCTGCATTGGCAGGCAGATGCTTAACCACTGCGCCACCAGGGAAGTCCCCAAAGTGAATTTTTTCTATGCCTTGCAGTGATGTTGGGGATTTACTCAGTAAGGGCAGATTCTCCCATGAGGTCAGGGACAGGCAGGGATGGCTGGCCTAGGGCCATCTGGCAGCTCTCTCAGCCAGGTATAATTTCTTACCATCCACACCTTTGTGCATTTCTCTTTTACATGGTGGCCCCTGGCAGAGGCTTCTGCACGAAGTCCCCAGGTTTCCAGCCAGGACAAAGTCTTGCGTTTGGCCACTCTTAGTGGAGCAGCCCCACAGCCTGTTGGGTGGCTCTTTTTTTGGCCACACTGCGAAGCTTGTGGGATCTTAGTTCCCCAACCAGGCATCAAACCCATGCCCCCTGCAGTGGAAGCACCGAGTCCTCACCGCTGGATCACCAGGGAAGTCCCTCTCATTACTTTTTATACTCTCACAGTCTCTTCTCCCAAATTATGGTGACTCGCCATGAGGTCCTCGGGCATGTCTCGTTTTCATTGTAACCCTCTCTGAATGTCTCCAAGCCTGCTTTCTCATAAAGCACTATTCCCAGACCCTCCTCCTTGCCATCAGAACTGCTCTCTGAGGTCTCAGTTGAGTGTCCCATCACCTTCTGCAGGAATTCTTCTTAAGAGGCTGTGCCCTTTGGCCTTCCCTCTAAGAGATGAAGGGAGGGAAGAAAGAGGAAGTCTGCTTGTTCTTTCTGCTGAGGTGTCCAGTGAGTGATAAGAGAAGCTCTGGAATTAAATGAGTTCGCAGGAAACACGGCTTTATTCACTATGTTCTGGTCTGAATTGTGTTTCCCCCCAAATTCCCATGTTGCATCCCTAACCCCCCAGCGTGATAGTAGTAGGAGGTGGGGCCTTTGCAAGGTGATTGGAGTAGATGAGGTCTTGAGGGTGGGGCCCCCATGATGGGATTAGTGCCCTTATAAGAAAAAACCTTAGATAGCTTGTTCGCACTCTCTCTACCATGTAAGGAAGGACCCAGCAAGAAGGTGGCCGTCTGAAGCCAGGAAGCAAGCCCTCAGCAAAGGCTGAATCTACTGGCACCTTAGTCTTGGACTTCCCAGCCTCCAGGACTGTAAGACATAAATTTCTATTGTTTAAGCCACCCAATCTGTTATTTTATTATGGCAGCCGGAGCTGTTTACGACTTTGGGCATGAGTGTTCTTTCTTTTTTTGTTGTTGGTGGTGATGCTTTTGTTTGTTTCACACTTTTTCTTTTGAAATCATTACAAATTCACAGGAAATTGCAAAGGTGGTACAGAGAGGTCACGTGTACCCCTCGCGCAGTTTCCCCCACTGGTTACTTCTTTGTAACTACAATATAATAGGACGTCAAAAGGAGGAAATTGTCATCTGGACAATATGTGAGTCTGGTCCAATGCCATTTTATTACATGTGTAGATTCCCACAGCCACCACTTCCCTCAAGATCCAGGACTGTTCCATCACCACAGATCGCCCTTGAACTTCTGCATTATATTCTCACCCACTCTTCATGTGCCCGCCCCCCCCTCCACTGATAACTCCAGCAACCACAAATCTTTCCTCTATCTCTACAATTTTGTCATTTCAAGAATGCTACATAGGGAATTCCCTGGTGGTCCAGTGGTTAGGACTCCGCACTTCCCTTGCTGGGGGCCTGGATTTGATCCCTGGTCTGGGAACTAAGATCCCGCAAGCCACTCGGTGCAGCCAAAAAAAAAAAAAAAGAATGTTACGTAAATGGAATCATATGGTGACCTTTTGAGATTGTCTTTTATCTCAGTATAACGCCCGTGAGATCTACCCAGGTTGCTGTGTGTTATCAACAGTTCCTTTTCCTTGCCAAGGAGTATTCCGTGGCATGGGTGGACCGCAGTTTGTCTGACCATTTACTCAGTGAAGGACATCTGTGTTGTTTCCTGTTTTGGCCTCAAAGCAGCTGCGAACAGTCATGTAAAGGTTTTTGTCTGGACCTGAGTTTTGCATTTCTCTGAGATAAATACACAAGAATGCAGTTGTTTAGTTTTCTTTACAAACCACCCAACTGTTTTCCAGAGCGGCTGCACCCTTTTACATTCCCACCAGCAAGGTATGAGTGATCCAGTTTCTCCACATCCTCACCAGCATTTAGCATCATCACCGTTTTTTATTTTAGCCGTTCTGGTAGTGACGGCTCACGGTGGTTTTGCATTTCTCTGATGGCTAAATGATGTTGAACATCATTTCACGTGCTTTTTTACCGTATGTATATCTTATTCGGTGAAATGTAGTCTTCATCTCTTAAGCTTATTTTCTGAATGGGTTATTTGTATTTTTACTGTTGGATTTTGAGAGCACGTCATACATTCTAAATGCTAGTCTTTCGTCAGATAGGCAGTTTGCAAAATATTTCCTCCCACTCTGTAGCCTGTCTTTTCATCCTTTTAACAGATCTTCCACAAGCAAATGTTTTTAATTATGGTGAAGTCAATTTAAAGATATATTTTTCTTTTGTGGATCAGGCTTCTGGTGTCATAGCAAAGAACTCTTTCACCCATCCAAGCCCCAGTTCCTGAAGATTTTCTCCTATGTTAGCTCTGAAAAGTCTTATAGTTCTACATTTTCTGTTTAAATCTGTGGTCCATTTTGAATTCTTGTTTGTGAAAAGCATGAAGTTTAGGTTGAGGTTCATTTTTATGCCCACAGACATGGCCATTGGTTCTTTCTGCGTTAACTTCCGGAATTATCCATAGAATAATACAAACTATTTTGTAGAACAGTGATTTGCAAGCATATCGCTTGATGGTATAACCCACATGTCCTGCATGATATTTACGCCAAAAATATATGTTTGCTACCATATTATCCTTTTGCTATACATGAGGGATTTTTCAACACAGATCTCTAGATCACTCATTATTAAACATTAATTCTCAACGTATACATCTTCATTCCAGAAGCAGTTAACTGGAGGTGGTAGCAGTACAGGCTATTTCTACTTTTATGCTGTTTTGTGATTTTTAAGTCTTCTGCACACACAGTCAGGAAGATCCCACAATTCTTTTTTAAGTGGTGTTTGCTGGGTTTGACGTCATTTGGGAGTGGGCGGGGGGCTTGTGTATTTTTTTTAATTTCAGGTTCACAAAGAGTATTCTTTCTGGCTCACACTTCTAAGCCCCAATATGCCTTTTTTCTTTCTTTCTTTTTTTTCTCTCTTTGTCCTCTGAGGCATGGGGTTAAGGTTTGGGGTTTGGGGTTTTTTTTTTCCCCCCTCCTGTATTTTTCTTTTTTTTTCTTTTTTATGCTGTCTTGCTTTTGTAACATCCAACTGAAGCAGGGCAGAGAAATCAATGAGTTGTCTTGGCATTGATTTAGTCTATTCCCAGGTGGCTGCCAAGCTGGGAACTGTGAACTGAAAACTTCATTTGGTATCAGATTTTCTTAATTGTCTCTCGAACACTCGCCCGCAGCCCGTGCTTGCTAGAACTCTCCAGAGACAGGTGGCACTCGCAGCCTGAGAGAAAAGTCTTCGAAGACACAAAGAATGGGGGCAGGGAAGGGGGCCTAGGACCTCACCAAATATGAGAAAAGGGGCAGCTGTTTCGAAGCCAAGCCTTTGAAACTGCCGGGCGGCTGGTGGTTTTTTCATTTGTTTTTAATATTTATTTATTTATTTGTTTGTTTATTCTGGCTGCTCCGGGTCTTAGTTGCGGCATGCGGACTTCTTAGTTGTGGCATGCGGGATCTTTAGTTGCGGCACGCAGGATCTAGTTCCCCAACCAGGGATCGAACCCAGGCCGCCTGCATTGGGAGCACTGGACCGCCAGGAAAGTCCTCTGCGTGGCCTTTTGCAGAAAACTGCAGGGACCTCTGTGCCCGGGCCCAGCTGCCTCCCAAAGATGTTTCCAGTTACTTTCCCATTGAGCAGCAGGAGGAATCTGCCATTTAGAATATAGAATTCTTTTTTTAAAAATTGAAGTACAGTTGATTGACAGTGTTGTGTTAGTCTCAGGTGTACAGCAAAGTGATTCAGTTATACGTATATATATCTATATGTTCTTTTTCAGATTTTTTTTCCATTACTGGTTATTATAAGATATTGAGTATAGTTCCCTGTGCTATACAGTAGGTCCTTGTTGGTTAGAATATAAAATTCTTGCTTGGAAGTTGGTGTTTCTAGAAGCCGGTATGCTTCTAGATTATAAAGGACAGTTTAAGCCCAATTAAGATGGTCACTTGATATGTCATAATGAGTTTCCTTGAAAAATGACTTTCAACAGGTTCTTAACTATCAAGTCTTGTTCATGGACTTCCCTCGTGGGTCCTTACGTTCCCCCAAGGGCTGATGGGGTCGTGCTTGTGTATCAGAGGATTTATAGACTGCAGGTCACTCGGGAGCCTAAGTACGCTAGAAATTGGCCCCTATTAACCTGAACTTTGTGGCGTGGGGTCTGTTGTCCAAGTAAAATCCCAAAGTGGGATCATCGTAGCTGTCACACCAGCTTAGTCATCTGATTTGCTCACAGAGACCACTCTTCAAGAAACCGAGGCAAAACAGGTTTAAAAAAAAAAAAAATCATGAGAACAGGCTGCTGTCTGTTTGTGGCTGAGAACGGGTGTGTTTTTTCCTCTGGGCCAAGAACTTTTTCCATTTTCACCGTTCACTTCTCATTGTCATTCCTGGCTCTCCTCTGGGTCCCCTCTGTGGTGGACCGGTTGCCGCAGCGGGCCAGGAGCATGCCGATCGATGGTACCTCTCAGCGGTGGGCAGGCGGTGCTAATTAAGCTCCGAATCGGGTTCGATGGCTGTGCACACAGCACAGCCCAGATCCCAGCGACCCACCACCCACTGTCTGCCCCACCATGGCTGTCTGGTTTAGGAAAACACGAGGGCAGGATAAATACAGATTCCTGTCTGCCTCAGAGCCAGGGGCAGCATGACTAAGTCATACTGGGTGTGAAACCTACAAATCACTGGGCTTGTTCTCCTGCAGAAAGGTAGCCCTTCTTCACAGGAGTTTATCTGCTGAACAGCTTTAACTGAGATGTAATTCACATATCATACAGTGCACCCATTTCAGTGTCCAGTGCAGTGGCTTTTAGTGTATTCAGAGTCACTGCAATCAATTTATTTTATTTTGTTTTATTTTATTTATTTTTGGCCATGCTGCACAGCTTGGGGGATCTTAGTTCCCCAACCAGGGGTCGCACCCAGGCCCTCAGCAGTGAGAGCGCCGAATTCTAACCACTGGACTGCCAGGGAATTCCCCCTTTTTTTTTTTCTGCAGTCAATCTTAGAACCCCCAAGAGAAGCCCCATACCCATTAGCTGTCACCCTCCAATCTCCCCAAGTCCTAGGCACCTACCTATTGATCTACTTTCCGTCATTGTGGATTTACCTATTCTGCATGTTTCCTATAGATGGACTCCTACACTGCATGGGCTTGTGTGCCTGACCACTTTCACTCAGCAGGATATTTCCCGGCTCCATCCACATGGGAGCATGTTTCAGCATCTCATTTCTTCTTTAGATGAGCGCTATTCCATTGTATGGATGCAGGATTCTGTCTCTGTACATTCACCTACTGGCTAAAATGTATTTGTAACCCTCCAATCAGTACTTGTGGGGTGTTTTCACAGTCACGTGCAGAGACACTTGCGGTGAAAAATGTGAATCCCTAAGGCGCACGTTCCCAGCTGAGGTTGAACAGGCCGTGCCCAGCATTCTTGCTTCAGTTCCTACTGCAAACACGTGTCCTTTTTGCAGTGTATTTGGTGCCACATGTTTTGCCCTTTTTTTTGGTGGTGGGGGGGAGCTTTTTGTTGGTGATTTGGCAAAGGGGCCCCCAAGCATAGCGCTGAAGTGCTGTCTAGTGGTCTTAAGCACAAGAAGGCTACAGTGGGCCTTACAGAGAAAATCTGTGTTAGACCAGCTTCGTTCAGACACACGTTCAATGTCAATGAATCAGCAGTATATGTTAACTAACGCGTTTTTCAATAGAAACACACATAAAACAAGGTTACAGGATGAATGGTTGGCAAAAGTGCAGCCAGAAGCTCCCATAGGAGCCGTGGTTCCGTATTAGCTAATTCAGTCCCTACCACGAATAACAAGAATTGACTGTAACTTTTTATTCCGGAGTAGTTCAAGACTTACAAGAAGTTGTAAAAATAGACTTCCTGTGTACCCTCCACCAGGCATCCCCCACTCCTGACATCTCACGTAACCATAGTCCAGTGGCAAAACCAAGACATTGATACAATGTTATCAGCTCAGGGACAGACCCTATTCGGGTTTTGCTCGTTGTTACCTGCACTCTTGTGAGGGAAAGGGGAGTGTATATATCTATGAAATGTTTTCCAGGTGTACATGTGAGGAACCAGTACCACAGTCAAGAGGCAGGACTATTCCATCACCCTAAATAAACAATGATTTCTTTTTTAAAAAACGGTGGTAGGGCTTCCCTGGTGGTGCAGTGGTTGAGAATCTGCCTGCTAGTGCAGGGGACACGGGTTCGAGCCCTGGTCTGGGAGGATCCCACATGCCGCGGGGCAACTAGGCCCATGAGCCACAACTACTGAGCCTGCGCGTCTGGAGCCTGTGCTCCTCAACAAGAGAGGCCGCGATAGTAAGAGGCCCGCGCACCGCGATGAAGAGTGGCCCCCGCTTGCCACAACTAGAGAAAGCCCTCGCACAGGAACGAAGACCCAACACAGCCAAAAATAAATAACTAAACAAATGTGGGGTTTTGATTCAGAAAAAAAAAAAAACGGTAAAATATACATAAACATAAAACTGACCAGTTTAACCAGAGTACAATCCAGTGGCATTAAGTACATTCACAGTGTTGGGCAACCACTACCATCATCCAGCTTCAAAACTCTCTTCATTTTCCCCAATTGATACTCTGTCCATGTTAAGCAAAACTCCCCATTCCCCTTCCTCAGCCCCTGGGAACCCCCCATTCTAATTTTTCTCTCTATGAACCTGACTCCTTTTGGGACCTCCTAGAAGTGGAATCCGCGGGTATTTTTGTGTCTGACTTATTTCACTGAGCACCATGTCCTCACGTTTCGTCCATGTTGTAGCAAGTGTCAGAATTTCGTTCCCTTTTGTGGCTAAATAAAATCCCGTGAAACAGTGATTTCTTAGCACCTGTTTCGTGGGAGGCACTGTCCTCCATTCTACTGGGGAGGCAGACAGTGATCAGAATAAGTAAATTATATCATACGTTTAGTTCTTCATTCTTTTAGCTGGAATTCACCCCTTGTACCCTTTTGAGTCCAGTTGTACCTGGGGCCCCTAATCATGACCCCCAAGACGTGAAAACCTCAAAGTGTCTTAACCATCCAAGGAAGATCTAATTCCATTTATCGTAGATTTAGCATTACCGATCATTTTCTAAAAAGTCTCTGGAACCAGTGATTCTGAGAGGGTGTTTAGGGTGACTTTTCCTCCCGTGGGCTGTTTGATTAAAGCAGAATCCATCCGACTTCAGGCAGGACCTCGGATCACAGGAACAGTCTGTCAGCCGCACCAGGATGCCGGGCAAAGTCTTCATTTTAGCATTTGTCCCGTATTTGTACATCCAGATCATAATTGCCTGGGTGGAGTCCACTGGGCGTAGAAATGCCAGGAAGTGCCTGCCCTGGACCGTGGAGGCCTCGATTTATGATTTTCACCATTGCAAACGCGTGTTGGTATGTGAACGAACAGCCTCGTCACCTTTGTCTACTATGATAATAGCCGTTGTTAGCTGTTTATGATCATGACGTCAGGATGTTTGAGGTCACTGACCAAATGGCATCACGTAGTCTCCGTGCTGCTCAGAACCAGAGTCCCAACTACTTTCCTTGTGTGACATAGAGAAACTGGTGGGTGGGTGCATTGGGGACCCAGGAGCCGGGTCAGAAGGGCCACTGGACAGATTTCTTTCTTTTTTTTTTTTTTTGGCCATGCTGCTCAGCATGCGGGATCTTAGTTCCCTGACCAGGGATGGAACCCATGTCCTCTACATTGGGAGCGCGGAGTCTTAACCACTGGACCACCAGGGAAGTCCCCAGATTTCTTTTCAAGGCTGCTGTTTGTCTTAGAGCAAAGCTTTCAAATGTGGCTTTCACCCTGAGAATAACTAGATTAGCCAAGCGGCCCGTCACAACTAGGCTTGACTTAAATGGTCGACCTGTCAAATAGGAGGAGGAAAAAAAAAAAAACAGCTTCATTAATGACAGCCTGGCTTTCAAAGAGCTGCATCTTTCCATCGATGGGGAAGGATCAGTGGGTACAATACATCTGAACATTCCAATTCTTTTTTTTTCTTTTCAATACATATTTTTTAATTAAAAAAGGTAAAAATTACATTCACATTCTTTAAACACTTATTCTAATATCACATTATTTTTTAAAATAATTTGACTCTTTGTCTCTTACTTGTGTTCAACATCCTTTCTATTCAATATCCAGTCTGATGCTAGATTTCTGTTTTTGTTGTTGTTTGTTTTTGTTTTTGTTATGTGTGTCTATGTATGTGTTTGGTTGTATGTGTCCAAAATCCAGTACAGTCGTGTACTTCAAGTATAATTATAATAGATCAATACTTGTCTGTAGATTATGACCTTAATAGAACATACGAATTCTTGCTAGTACCGAGTATGGAAAAAATTGCAGATTTGAATCAGGTAGTCCTGTGAGTGATGTCATGGGCTTTCATTTATCAAACATAAGTGGCACTGGACATTGTACATATCTTCTTAATTCTCACTGTCCTTATTTATCAAGGTGAAGATAAGATTGCATACCTTGATATTTATTGAGAGGATCGAATGAATTAACATATAACATATAGGAAGAACATATTCAAGTATATGATCTACTGGAGGTAGTTGGCATCAACAGTAATATCCCAGCGCTTAACTAGCAGATGAGGGCAGACAACCCTTCGGGGCTCCTGTCGTGTGTTAGGTTGGTTTACGATCACCTTGTAATATAGGATCAGGGCCTCTCATCAACCTTGGGAGTCAAATTCTATCAGAGCAATTAGGAACAGTGGCGCGTGCGGCCAAACACCAGAGACCCCATGGTCTCTGCATCTCAGAATCATCCTGACAGCTGGTCTCAGATTAATTACAGTCTGAGATGTGTGTGATGTCGGCACAAGCTCCCAATCCGTGATCTTAAGACTCTTGGCGGTGGATGTAAACCGCCCTTTGCTTTTTACCCCCTACCAAGACGGAGGGGTACGGGGTGGAGGAGTTGTCGTGTTGTTCCTTTTTTACCTGAGGAGAAAATACTGTGCGATTTCCACACTAAACGGTCACAGCGGGGACCAACTTCCTGCCGTCCATACCCGAGGCTTCAGCCAATACTGTACGAGAAGCAGCTTTCCATTTCTAGAAGGATCACCCCCGGGGCTATAAAAACGGCAAAGCCCGGCCAGGTCTCGGCGCCCCCAGCGTGACCATGGGGAACGCACACTCCAAGAGCAGCGACGGGGCCAGCTCGCTCCACAGCCGCCCCGAGCTCTCGTTCTACAGCTCTTTTCCCAGGAAATGGAGCGAGAACGTCTTTCTGGATAACGAGCTGCTGACCTCCAAGATTCTGTCCGTGCTGCGGCCCCAGTCGGAGCGGGGCCTCCGGTCGGGCCACCTCCGCTACCCTGCCCACTTCCTCAGCACCAACTCTGTCTTTGCCTCCGTCGCAGCATCCCTGAAGGAGCACCCGAGGGCCACCCTCCTGTCCGATGGCAGCCCGGGCCTGGCCAGGAATGTCGGCATGACGGTCTCGCAGAAGGGGGGTCCACAGCCAGCACCCAGCCCGGCAGGAACGGGGACGAGACTTGGGTGAGTCGGGTAGCCCCTCTGCCACAGGGGCTGGCGAAGGGAGGGAGCAGGGGTGGCGTTCCTCAGGGACCCCGAGGGTAGCCTCTCCGGAAGGAGACCCTGGGGGGGGGTGCGGTTAGGGAGAGCCCCACCAAGCGGTGAGATTGCTGTTAACACCTGCTTTGGAGGTTCACTCCTTTTCCTTTTTCAAAAATGATGTGTTCTGGGGGTCCTCGGCCATTTGGAGCCAGTTTGCTTCCTGCTCTTGAAGGACCCTTGGACAGGGCTCCTCTGTGTCCTCCAGACGAGGCTGGAAGTCCACTGAGGTTGCCGCGAAGTCTGTGTCCTGTTATTCATGCCTTAATCCGGTTTTCCTAGGACTTTGAGGTGGTTCTTGTAACATTGCATTCAGCAGCGTTCAGGTAGAAAACCTCATGTAAAAAAGAAAAAAAAATGTCACTGCAGTGATCCTTGGATGAGTCGGTGGGGAAAGGAGCTGATTTTCTTTTTCCTCTAGAAAGGATTCTCCCTCCAATCTCAAGTGGGAATGAGGCTGTGTCCACCCTACTCGGGCCAGAAAGAATTCCAGGGGTTCCTGAGGGCTCCGGTGGCCAGGAAAGGAAGCATATAATGAATGCGCCCTTAGAATGTACTTGAACATTAGATTAAAGTTAGTTTTGATGGCACACATAGGGAACAAACTAGTGGTTGCCAGTGGGGAGAGGGAAGGGGAGAGGGGCAAGATAGCGGCAGGGGATTAAGAGGCACAAACTACTATGTATAAAATAGATAGGGATTCCCTGGTGGCACAGTGGTTAAGAATCTGCCTGCCAGTGCAGGGGACATGGGTTCGAGCCCTGGTCCAGGAGGATCCCTCATGCTGTGGAGCAACTGAGCCCGTGTGCCACAACTACTGAGCCTGCGCTCTAGAGCCCATGAGCCACAACTCCTGAGCCCGCGTGCCACAACTACTGAAGCCCTCATGTCTAGAGCCCGTGCTTCACAACAGAGAAGCCACCACAATGAGAAGCCCAAGCACTGCAACAAAGAGTAGCCCCTGCTCGCCGCAACTAGCGAAAGCCCACGTGCAGCAACAGACTCAACGCAGCCAAAAATAAATAAATTAAATAAATAAATTTATTTTAAAAAATAAAATAGATAAACTGCACGGGTGTATTAAACAACACAGGGAATATCGCCAGTGTTTTTTAATAAGTATAATGGAGTATAACCTTTAAAAATTGTGAATCACTATGTTATACACCTGTAACTAATATAATATTGTACATCAACTGTACTCCCCCCAAAAAACAGGCAGTTTTGATGGAAGACCTGATGTCACATTGACAGATAGTCTCCTAATTTTCAAAATGATTGTGAGTTAAGGCTTATGTTTATAGCCAGAAAGTTCTCAAATAGTATCTAATCAGATTGAGTAATAACGTGAGTTGCCTTTGTAGAATGTGTGTGTGTGTGTGTGTGTGTGTGTGTGATGCAATTTTTTTAAATGACTGGTTTTATGATTTCCATTTAGACCAGTCACAGGAGAGATGGATGAAACCGACACAGTGTCTCTGAAGTTCAAGCAGGCAGCCGATGACTCTCTTTCACTTACATCTTTGAACGCTGACTCCATCTTTATAGAAGGTACCGTCACCTCGATTCTTTCTCGGGTGTCAGGTGGTCTCCATTCACTGGGAGGCGCTGGGACCCACATCCGGGCATCCAGGCGGCACGGGCAGGGGCAGCCCCAAGCCTGCTAAGGCCCCGGGCCCCTGAGCAGCGGCCTCCTATCCTTCCCTCAGACCCCTACACTGCCTCGCTGAGGCGTGAGATCGAAGCAGATGCCCACGAGTTCGAGGCTGAGTCCTGGAGCCTCTCCGTGGACCCCGCATATGTGAAGAAACAGAAGAGGGAGGTGGTGAAAAGGCAGGATGTGCTCTATGGTAAGGAGGCCTGCCACGCCAGCCCTTCACTTCCTACCCCTCCTCCCTCTTCTTCTTCTTGATTTTTTTTTTTTAATTTATTAATTCCATCTGGGAGCCAGGGCTCCACTGCTGACCCTCCCTGAGACTGTGTGGCCCACTCCACCTACTGCCCCAGGGTAGCCCTGCCTTCCGGGCCGGGAAGGAGGTGGCCGGACGGGGCTTTGTGAGAACCAGTCCCCGAGGATAGGAATGGCCGAATGCCCAGTCCTGACTCGTCCTTACCTTGCTGGTGACCCCAGGAGAGAAGACCTCCTGGGCCCATCCCAGCCATCGCTGGTGACCACAGACAGGCCCGGGCGTGGTGGAGGTTTTGGAGGCAGGTCCCTCTCTGCATGTGACTGTAGCGCTGTTCTGGGGTGGGCGCCCCTTCCCACCGGCTGTTGGAAAACCTGGCCGTGGGCAGCCGCTGTCCTTAGATGGGATGTTGCAGTCACCGTGGAAACCACATCTCCCAGGCACCACCCATCCCTGGGCTGGGTGCCCCCCTTCGGTCCCTCCAGGCCCCCAGCACTGCTCAGTGGTGTCCACTCACCAGTGGACACTCAGCTGCCTTACACGTTTTGCACACTGAGCTCCCTGCCAGGGCCAGAGCAGGTTGGGGTGTGGGTGGAGAGGAGAGCCTGAGCCCGGCCAGGAGTCCTGCCTAGAGGGGGGGGGCAGTGCAGTCCGTCGCTTCCCTCTGGGCAGCCCTGTGTCACGCTGTCTCCACTGCTGGGCAAGTGCAGAGTCCTTGCAGCCCTGTGGCTGGCGACCCTGGCCCCGGCCGGCGCCACTGACTTCTGTTTCATCTCTAACAACTTCAAGGCCTTGACTTAAACGGCAGAGGAGCTCCATCACAAAATAGAATCTTTCTTTGCCTTTAACAGTGAATTAAAATCCTCCCTGGAGCTCCACTTTTCCCATCAGTTATAGTCTGGGGCAGGTCTCTGACATGCAAGTTTCACATCCCAGGGAGGGGTGTTGGTCAGAACAGTCTTCTTGTTTCAAACAGCCTGGAAACGTCTTCGGTTAATATTAGGCAGGAACCCCTCCTGTGCATTTGAGGTCCCAGCGCACATCCGGGTCCTCTCTTTCCTGATATCCTTCCACCCCTTGCTGTCCCCTTAAGCTGGGCCCCCAGCACTGCTGGGCCAGGGAGGACAGGAAGCCTGGCCCCTGGGCTGTGAGACCACCAGGGCGAGGGCTTCGCGGAAGCCTGAGAAGCCGGCCTGGCCCATCGCGGGACAAGGGAGAGCCGAGCCGGGGCATTGGCCCCGCACCACTAAGTCCCGCGTCCCTGTCCCTGCAGAGCTGATGCAGACGGAGGCCCACCACGTGCGGACGCTCAAGATCATGCTGAAGGTCTACTCCAGGGCCCTGCGGGAGGAGCTGCAGTTCAGCCCCAAGACCGTCAGCCTCCTCTTCCCGGGCGCAGACGACCTGCTGGAGGTGCACGGCCACTTCCTGTCTCGGCTGAAGGAGCGCCGTCAGGAGTCCCTGGAGGAGGGCAGTGACCGCAACTACATCGTCCAGAAGATCGGGGACCTCCTGGTACAGCAGGTGGGCGCGACCAGGGCGGTTCAGGGCCTGGACCAGCCCCTGCCCCGTCTCTTTCCTTCCAATGCAGAAAGGACATGCCCCCCACTTACTGGGAGCCCCAGCCCCCGAGGACTTCAGTCCCGGCCCCTTAACAGCCGCGCATCCTGCCACCAGCCCAGAAACACAGAGACCTAAACGGCGAACGCACTCGTCTAGACGCTACCCAGTGGGTGTTCTGGGCTTTTGTTTGGTTGGTTGGCTGGCTTTCATTTTTTTTGGTCTCGACGGCTGTTTGGTTTTTGGACCAGAGCCATCCATGGTAGGGCCGTTGACCCTGAACTGACTTCTGAGTGGACTTCTGGGCCGAGACCGAGATTGACAGAGGGGACGCAGGACCCCTCGTCTGCCCTCGGAGTGCCCGGAGCATCCCAAGTCAGCTAACTAGGATTCACGAGAAGAAGACGCCGTTCGCTTTTGAATTTTTCTAACATTGTTCCACTTAAATTTCTTTTTCCTTCTCGGATTTCGGGATGTTTTACAAGCACCTGTGACGTGTAGACGTTTTCTCCTTTTCCCCCTCGGTACCTTGTGCCGAGACACCACGTACTGAAGCATGTGTCTGTTTGGGTGCCAGCGAGCCAGACAAGAAAGTGAAATCCCAAGTCAAGTCAATCTGCGTTTCAGCAGAGTCAGGCGAATGAGGCGAAAACATTCCCTGGCAGTTTCTGTGTTTCCTTCTAGTAACGCCTCCACGGCCTCTCTTCAGTTTTCAGGTGAAAACGGGGAGAGAATGAAAGAAAAATACGGCGTCTTCTGTAGCGGCCACAACGAGGCCGTCAGTCACTACAAGTTGCTGCTGCAGCAAAACAAGAAATTTCAAAACTTGATCAAGGTAAAAAAAAAAAAAAAAAGGGTATTTATTTTTAATTAAGAACATATCCTCAGGACTTCCCCGGCAGTCCAGTGGTTAAGAATCCACGCTTCCAATGCAGGGGGCGCGGATTTGATCCCCGATCAGGGAACTGAGATACCACGTGCTGCACGGTACGGCCAAAAAATTTTTAAATTTAAAAAAAAAAGAAGTATCCTCTTTGCAATAGGTTGTTCCCCTCCCCCTCCCCCTCCCCCCGAACTGTAGGCTTTTGGAGAGGTTGGGATTATAAACAACTTGTTATAAGGCAGTGAATTTTCAAGGTTCTGTCTCATTGTTAACCACAAACTCATTCAGAACACAGTGGTGAAAGCTCTGGAGAGTCCCCAGGTGTAAAGCAAAGCAAGCCTAGGGTTTTGTTCCTGCTGCAGCAGGGTGGCCCCTGAGATGCCCCTCAACGGATGACCATGGGTCCTCAGACCGTTGAGCGGACATGAGTGTCCTCGCAAGGGGCCGCCCTGCCCCGGGAGCCGGCCCTCCAGAGCCACCCGCTCTGCCTCGGATTCTCCAGCAGATGCAAGTCCTGCCTTCCTCTAAGCCTTTGTCCTTCCATCACCTCCTCCCCTGTCTGGTCCCCATGCATCCCCCACAGCCCATGGAATGACCCACACCTGTCTTCTTTCTGCCCGACAGTGTGCAAGTGCTCAGGGCCCAGGAGCTGAGTCAGTAGTTGGGCAAGACCCCGTCCCCCCGCATCCTGGGAGGCACTCCTGGGTCAAGGCTGCCGGGCGCCTGCACCCCACAACAGCTCCACACCTGCAGCCTGTACCCCAAGGACTCTAACCTGAAGTGATATCCAGCAACTAAAGGTCTAGAGTTAAGGATGCAGGGTTGTTAAATTTCACCCCAGGGAACTTCCCTGGCGGTCCAGTGGTTAAGACCCCGCGCTTCCACTGCAGGGGGCACGGGGTCGATCCCTGGTCGGGGAACTAAGATCTTGCACGCCACGAGGTGTGGCCAAAAAAAAAAATTTTTTTTTAAACTTTCACTGCATTATCCTGGCAGTGGATAGATGTGAAAAGAAGAGGCTCGTTTGGGGGCCTGAGTCCAGCGGTTAGGACTTGGCACTTTCACTGCCGCGGGCCCAGGTTCAATCCCTGGTCAGGGAACTAAGATCCCACAAGCCACATGACGTGGCTGGGGAAAAAAAGTGACTTCAGGTGACCACTTCTTAGGCTCTTAGCCAGAAGCGTGCACCAGCAACCGCCAGGGAGCCAGTTCAGAGAGCACCGGCCCAGCCGCGTCTGGAGGGTCCCGACGGCCGTCAGCGCATGTGCGTGTGCACGTGGACAGCTCTCCAGGAGATTCCCACAACCACCCCCCACTCACTCCCCCGCCCCCCGGCTGGTTTCTTCCTAATGGGTTCTGCGGGGGCCCACATGTTACAGCAGGTGAGGCTGCCTCTGCCTTTGTGGCCTTTCTGTATACAGCAGGCAGTCCCTGCTTTCAAGTACCTGCAAAGCGGCAAGGAAAAGGTCCCCGTAAGCCAAAAAGGGACCGTGAACTGGATATCGCTCGATGTCCGACCGTGAACTGATGTGGCGGGAGATTAGACACCCACGCAGCATGCCTTTGTTTTCTCCGTTTCGTAGAGAATCGGCAACTTCTCCATCGTGAGGCGGCTCGGCGTGCAGGAATGTATCCTTCTGGTCACCCAGCGCATAACCAAGTACCCCGTGCTGGTGGAGCGTATCATTCAGAACACGGAAGGTACGGTAGCTCTCCTGTCTTGCCCTTAGGTGCTTGGTGGGGAGGAGGGTCTCTGTCTCCCCACCCCCTATTCTAATAGTGGGTTAGATAATCCACTCTGCGATCTGTCCTTGGTTCTCCGGATTCAGCTGGGCTCAGCAGTCACTAACTGAGCTGCCACCTTGCAGAATCCACTGTGCTGGGTGCTAGGGTTTCCAACCAGGGTGCCTGGTCTCGCCTGCCGTTACCCCCCCAGTCCCCGCACAGTCTGGGCTGGAGCAGCCCTCAGTCAGTATTGGAGAGTGGATGAAAAGACACAGGCAGTGCCCTTGCTAAGGCCACCCCTGGGTGACCCACACAGGCCCAGAGGTGACCTCCGTGTCACGTGCCTGGTGCCATGGAGGGCAGAGAGGAAGGGCATGTAGCCCAGCCGGGGGTTCCCGGAGGCCAGGGCAGTGCTGACCGCACCTCCCTTATCTCCAGGGGATTTGGGTGGTGGGAGAATGCACAAAGTTCCCCTGCCGTGAAAGCAGAGCCCCTGGAGTGGGAGGAGCCAGCCCTCGGTAATGGCCAGAGGTGGAGGGAGTCTTTCATGGAGAGCTGGAGGGCAGGGGGGAGTCTGTTTACCGAGGAATGGCCGGCGGAGTTATGCAGGGGCTGTTCTTGCCACTTGACTGGCACCTCAGCTTCTGCACTCGACAGAAGCTCTGTCTTGGTGAAAACCAAGCGCTGGGCTGTCACGTTTAGTTTGGAGAAGCGTTTACATCTCAGGAAATTCGAGTTGGAAGGTGATTCTCGAGGGTCCTCTGAGCAGTGGCCTCGGGACACACCTCCTCGACCCCATAGCCTGTCCGCCTCCATCGTGTTCGTGGACGCAGACCCAGGAAAGCGCTAACTCTGCTGTGTGTGGCAGCTGACTCCGAGGACCACAAAGACCTGACCCAGGCCCTGAACCTCATCAAAGGCATCATCTCGCAAGTGGACGCCAGGGTCAGCGAGTGTGAGAAAGGCCAGCGCCTCAGGGAGATCGCGGGGAAGATGGACCTCAAGTCCTCCAGCAAGCTCAAGAACGGGCTGACCTTCCGCAAGGAGGACATGCTGCAGCGGCAGCTCCACCTGGAGGGCACGCTGTGCTGGAAGACCACGTCCGGGCGCCTAAAAGGTAAAGTCCCGCTCCAGTCACCTCTGCTGGGTGCCATCCTGGGTTGGTGGGTGCCATCTTGGATCAGTGGCACCTCCGTGGATGAGTGAGCACTATTTTGGATTGATGGGCACCAGCCGGCACAGAGCCACTGCAGCCTGGCTGCTTCGCGGCTGAAGGGAGGTTACCTGCTGAGTCAGGTCGAGCACAGAAGTAGAGCAGGAACGAGGGGAAGGGGGTCCTGCCAGCACGCTCTGTGTCCGGTGGCTGAGATGGTGTGGTGCACACAGGGAAGGCCACCGGGTGAAGAGGGCACACTGAGTCCTTGCCTCCTGAACAGAAAGCCGGGGTATCAGGACACCCCAGATTTAGCAGAGGCCCCAGGGTTCTAAACAACAGTCACAGGCCCCAGTCGGGGTAGAGGATGCCACCTGGGCCACGGACCTCTGTGGCCCCCAGCGTCCCACCCGCTGTTCGGGGTGAGCTCCACGCCCTACTTTCAAGATCCGTGGTGTGGTTCCAGACCAGAGAGCGCCCGGGGCTCATCCCTGAGCTTCCTGTCCTTCCGAGCCTCTAGAAACATCCTAGCCTGTCCACTGGCATCGCCTCTTTAAAGATCTCTGGGGGGTGTCGCAGTAGCCACCCGACAGGATGTGCTTGTTCGTAATTTGAGCAGGCGAGCAGCCAAAAGATACAGTCTGCAGTTGAGCACCCCCTCCGTGCCAGGCACCGAGGCGGGTGGCAGAGGCCCCTGCCCACGTGGGGCTCCAGTCGGAGCAGAAGGAGAGAAGCAAACACAAAAACAGTGAAAAGCACAGTAAGTGCTTTAGAGGAACCCAGCAGGCTGCAGCGAGAGAGAGTCCCATGAGGAGAGGGTGTCTCATGGGAATGGGGTGTCTGAACAAGCTCCCCGAGGAGGAGGTATTTTCGTTTCCCGCAGCGCGAGCACTCCTGTTGGAAACACAGCTCGGGATTTGCACCCACGTGCACCAGCTCTGCCGGGCGGGTCACCGCACCATGTCCCTACAGGGACAAGACTCCGAGCCTGCCACCACCAGGAAGCTCGGGCATGCGGGCACGAGAGTTTTGCTACGGCAGGAAGCAGGACGCGAGCGTCCAGGGGCTCGGCGTTAAAAGCTGAAACCAGGAGGGTGATGGGGTGGGGTCAGGTTGAAGGGCACCCACGGGCTGTGGCGCCGGCCTGGGATTCCACGTCTGCCCGGCGGGACCCTGTAAGATGTGTCCTTCTGCGTTCTCCCCTTAGATGTCCTTGCTGTCCTGTTGACGGACGTGCTTCTCCTGCTACAAGAAAAGGATCAAAAATACGTCTTTGCTTCCGTGGTACGTGTCCCGTCCCTTCGCAGAAAGGGCTGCTCGAAAGCTGTCTGCACGGGCCGGGGATGGGGGGACTAAATGGGCTCCTGTCCAGTGACCTGAGGCGGCTTCAGGGTCATGCCAACATCTTGCCCAGTTCCGCCCGGGCTCTGTGCTTCCGTGGCCCTTCCCCTCACAGGCGCCCGGGCTCTCACAGGCCCGGGCAACCTCGCCGGGAGAGCCTGTCCCTCCTTCCCGGGGAGCTAGCGCATCGCTGAGGATGCGCACTCAGGCAGCCACTGCCCTGGGAGCTATGACCACGTCGGCCCCATGGCATGCTGGTCCCAGCACAGGCGCGTCACGGGAGCCAAGCTGGCCGGGAGCTCCGTGCGGACGGAGGGCTCGGAGTCAGGCTGGGATCCCACCCATCCCACCCGGCCCACGTCCACTGGGGACACCGCCTCCGCCTCTGCTCGCCTGGGTGACCCGTGGGTGCCTGCCACGGGGGGGCTCAGCGAACCCGCTCGCCTCTGGGTTCACCTGGAGAGGAAGGTGGCCTTTGTCACTCAACTCCAGAGTCCCACCCCTTTCCCAGGGACTTAAACTAGCTTCTCAAGAAGTTTCCAGAAATAGGTCACGCTGTCTTGCCAAACGGTGGTCTTGCCCTGACGCCAGCCCACCTCGTGTGCTGTGTGTTCGCTCACAAGGGTGATGCGACATCTATGATCTGCTGTGCTGCCTGCTACCCATGGCCTCCCCGCTCGCCCTATGTGTGTGTGTGTGTGTGTGTCTGTGTGTGTGTCTGTGTGTGTCTGTGTGTGTCTGTGTGTGTGTCTGTGTGTCTGTGTGTCTGTGTGTCTGTGTCCTGATTGCCTCTCCTCAGAAAGACACCAGTCCTGTTGGGTCAGGGCCCACCCTCATGACCTCGCTTTAATTTAACCACCTCTTTAAAGACCCTGTCTCCAAATACCGTCACATTCTGAGGTTAGGACCTCGGCATCTGGATTTAGTGGGGAATGGGGGGAAATGCAGTATAGCCCATAACAACCAGTTAAAATTGCACATTTTACTGGTCGGTCAGAGCATTGTCTCTTGTCGGACACACCACAGATTGGGAATACTGGCTGGCTCTGGGTGTTTGGGGCACACGGTTGGGAGGAGGATTTATTTGTCATCCCAGACTGCCTGCTCTTGTATCTTCTGAGTTTTATACAGTGTACGTGCGTTAGCAATTATAAAACATTTTTTAAGCATGTTGAACAAGCACATGAAAAAGATGTGAGGATATCATCGCGATAGTGTCCGTTTCCCCCAGGTGGCAAAATCTTTCTGCTTTGAATTGTTGGAGGATAAGCAGGGTGCACGCCTCCCCCGTTCCCCCCCAAGTCCCCTTCCCCGCCGGCTCATGGCTCCACGGCTGTAGGCCAGGTACAGAGTGACCCTCCCCGCCCCGTCCCACCTGTGCAGGACTCCAAGCGCCCCATCATCTCGCTGCAAAAGCTCATCGTGAGGGAGGTGGCCAACGAGGAGAAAGCCATGTTTCTGATCAGCGCCTCCCTGCACGGGCCCGAGATGTACGAGATCTACACCAGCTCCAAGGAGGACAGGAACACCTGGATGGCTCACATCCGAAGGGCCGTGGAGAGGTGAGAGGGACCCGGGTGGGCCTTCCCTCCAGTGACGGCTGTGCCCCTGGCTTTGGTGGCTGGCTAGTCAGCAGAGACCTTGGAGCGCCTGCGAGGGTGCCGGGGGTCGCAGGCGGAAGACCCCTTCGCTTTTCCCCTCCCTGTCATTCCACCTCGGTGCTCTGTCCATCCCCTCATCTAAGGGCAGACAGAAGACGCCATTCAGCCCCTTCTGACAACAGCTAAAAAGGCCCAGATGTCTGTGGCTGGAGGATGCGGGGCCCGCAGCTCTGTATTGGTGGGCTGTCCACCTGACACGGGGGGCTGTCCTTCCTCCTCGGGCCAGGGGACCCCTCAGGACCCCAACCCTGTGGCTTTGAGTGATGCCTGGCTCCTGCCACCAACAGACGGTGGTCCGGCCCCCACCCCAAGCCTGCTGCTCCCTCCCTTTATGCCCAGAAGCTTCTCAAAGCTTTAGTCTTCTTCGAGCCCCCTCAGTCCTCAACTTGGACTCTGCTGGCCTTGCAGTGTCCCGTAGCTGGGAGGTCCCCAGGGAAGAAACTGCTCTGTCTCCTCCACCCCCCACACCCTGCCAGACATTTGAAACCTGTGGCCGGTTACGTCCTGACACTTTGAGACTGGATGCTTGCCGACGGCTGTTTTTCTGTCCTGCATGGTTGACCATTAACAAACTAAATCTCTCAGCACATCAGAGATGCTCTTTGCAGCCGGGCCTGCAGGCAGACCTCAGTGCTGTTTCAGAGGCAGCCAGTCCACGGAGCGTGCTCGCCCATCTGTCCCCTCTCCCTGCAGCTGCCCGGACGAGGAGGAGGGCCCCTACAGCGAGGCCGAGGAGGAGAGGAAGATGGTCGAGGCCCGCGCCGTGAGGCTGAGGGACTTCCAAGGTAAGGGCGGGGTGGGGGGATGGGGTCAGTGTGACCTCGTCTGGTGACTTGGCCCCGAGAGCCCTCCTGGGCCCGGCAGTGGCCTTTCTGTTCTATCCCATCAGAACTGGCCATGGAGCGAACCGCCGCCCAAGTGACCAGGAGTTTGGCTGTGGGCTATCCCATGTCCTGCGGTTCTCTGGGCCGTTTGCCCTGGGGTAGCGCTCTTCCAGAGGGCGTGTGGGAAAGGGGAGTGGGGCGCTAGGGTTGCTCCCTTGGTCCTCGCTCAAGAAGGGCTCAATAATTCACATACATTACCAGTCACCCATTTAAAGTATGCCATGCAGTGGATTTTAGTGGATACCAAAAGGATGTGCAACCATCACCGTCAATTTTAGGCTGTTTCCATCACCCCAGAAAGAAACGCCATCCCCATTAGCAGTCACTCCCGTTCTTTCCCCATCTCCAGCAGCTGGGAACTTCTGTCCTACTGTCTATCTGTCTATGAACTTACTTACTCCAGACACCTCGTATAAATGGGGATAGTTGTCGCTTTATGACTGGCTTAGTTTACCAAGCGTGATGTTTTCAAGGTTCATCCCTGTGGCAGAATCGCTTTCCTTTTTAAGGCTGAATAATATTCCATTGTATGGATGGACCACATCGTGCTTATTCTGCTCCCAGTTTTTAACAGAGTCCTGTGAGATTTCAGCAAGGTCATTGCCAAGAATCCATCTCAGTACTTTGTGGTCTCAGGCAACTCCCCTCCTCTCTCTCACTCACTGTGATATTTATGTTTAACATAGGTAACATTTGAGCAGTAAGCGCATAAAATTAGGCAGTATGTATTTTATTTCTTTTTGTGGGGAGAGGTGCAAGTTTGAAGGTATTAAGGAATAAAAATGTCCAAAAGAAATCAGAGAAATCCCACTGACCCCTGAAAGTATAATGTTAACATAGTATTCATTTCATCCTGTTCTAAATTTGTTTTTTAACATCTTCATTGGAGTATAATTGCTTTACAATGTTGTGTTAGTTTCTGCTGTACGACAAAGTGAATCAGCTCTATGTATACATATATCCCCATATCCCCTCCCTCTTGCATCTCCCTCCCACCCTCCCTATCCCACCCCTCTAGGTGGTCACAAAGCACGAGCTAATCTCCCTGTGCTATGCACCTGCTTCCCACTAGCTGTCCATTTTACATTTGGTAGTTTTATATATGTCAATGCCACTCTCTGACTTCATCCCAGCTTACCCTTCCCCCTCCCCATGTCCTCAAGTCTATTCTGTGCATCTGCGTCTTTATTCCTGTCCTGCCCCTAGGTTCTTCATGACCTTTTTTTTGTTTTCTTAAATTCCATATATATGTGTTAGCATAGGGTATTTGTTTTTCTCTTTCTGACTTACTTCACTCTGTACGACAGACTCTAGGTCCATCCACCTCACTACAGATAACTCAATTTCGTTTCTTTTTATGGCTGAGTAATATTCCATTGTATATATGTGCCAATCTTCTTTATCCATTCATCTGTCAATGGACACTTAGGTTGCTTCCGTGTCCTGGCTATTGTAAATAGAGCTGCAATGAACATTGTGGTACATGACTCTTTGAATTATGGTTTTCTTAGGGTATATGCCCAGTAGTGGGATTGCAGGGTCATATGGTAGTTCTATTTTTAGCTTTTTAAGGAACCTCCATACTGTTCTCCATAGTGACTCTATCAATTTACATTCCCATCAACAGTGCAAGAGGGTTCCCTTTTCTCCACACCCTCTCCAGCATTTATTGTTTGTAGATTTTTTGATGATGGCCATTCTGACAGGTGTGAGATGATACCTCATTGTAGTTTCGATTTGCGTTTCTTTAATGATTAGTGATGTTGAGCATCCTTTCATGTGTTCATTGGCAATCTGTATATCTTCTTTGGAGAAATGTCTATTTAGGTCTTCTGCCCATTTTTGGATTGGGTTGTTTGGGTTTTTTTTGATATTGAGCTGCACAACCTGCTTGTATATTTTGGAGATTAATTCTTTGTCATTTGCTTCATTTGCAAATATTTTTTCCCATTCTGAGGGTTGTCTTTTCATCTTGTTTATGGTATCCTTTGCTGTGCAAAAGCTTTGAAGTTTCATTAGGTCCCATTTGTTTATTTTTGTTTTTGTTTCCATTACTCTAGGAGGTGGGTCAAAAAGGATCTTGCTGTGATTTATGTCATAGAGTGTTCTGCTTATGCTTTCCTCTAAGAGTTTTATAGTGTCTGGCCTTACATTTAGGTCTGTAATCCATTTTGTGTTTATTTTTGTGTATGGTGTTAGGAGGTGTTCTAATTTCATTCTTTTACATGTAGCTGTCCAGTTTTCCCAGCACCACTTATTGAAGAGGCTGTCTTTTCTCCACTGTATATTCTTGCCTCCTTTATCAAAGATAAGGTGACCATTTGTGTGTGGGTTTATCTCTGGGCTTTCTATCCTGTTCCATTGATCTATAGTTCTGTTTTTGTGCCAGTACCATACTGTCTTGATTACTGTAGCTTTGTAGTATAGTCTGAAGTCAGGGAGCCTGATTCCTCTAGCTCCATTTTTCTTTCTCAAGATTACTTTGGCTATTCGGGGTCTTTTGTGTTTCCATACAAATTGTGAAATTTTTTGTTCTAGTTCTGTGAAAAATGCCATTGGTAGTTTGATAGGGATTGCATTGAATCTGTAGATTGCTTTGGGTAATATAGTCATTTTCACAATGTTGATTCTTCCAGTCCAAGAATATGGTGTGTCTCTCCATCTGTTTGTATCATCTTTAATTTCTTTCATCAGTATCATATAGTTTACTGCATACAGGCCTTTTGTCTCCTTAGGTAGGTTTATTCCTAGGTATTTTATTCTGTTTGCTGCAATGGTAAATGGGAGTGTTTCCTTAATTTCTCTTTCGGATTTTTCATCATTAGTGTATAGGAATGCAAGAGATTTCTGTGCATTAATTTTGTATCCTGCTACTTTACCAAATTCATTGATTAGCTCTAGTAGTTTTCTAGTAGCATCTTTAGGACTCTCTATGTATAGTATCATGTCAGCAGCAAACAGTGACAGTTTTACTTCTTCTTTTCGATTTGGATTCTTTTTATTTCTTTTTCTTTGATTGTTGCGGCTAAAACTTCCAAAACTACATTGAATAATCATCATGAAAGTGGGCAACCTTGTCTTGTTCCTGATCTTAGAGGAAATGGTTTCAGTTTTTCACCATTGAGAACGATGCTGGCTGTTGGTTTGTCATATATGGCCTTTATTATGTTGAGGTAGGTTCCCTCTGTGCCTACTGTATGGAGAGTTTTTATCATAAATGGGTACTGAATTTTGTCGAAAGCTTTTTCTGCATCCATGGAGATGATCATATGATTTTTATCCTTCAGTTTGTTAATATGGTGTATCACAATGATTGTTTTGCATATATTGAAGAATCCTTGCATTCCTGGGATAAATCCCACTTGATCATGATTTAATGTGCTGTTGGATTCTGTTTGCTACTATTTTGTTGAGGATTTTTGCATCTATATTCATCAGTGATATTGGCCTGTAGTTTTCTTTTTTTGTGACATCTTTGTCTGGTTTTGGTATCATGGTGATGGTGGCCTCGTAGAATGAGATTGGGAGTGTTCCTCCCTCTGCCATATTTTGGAAGAGTTTGAGAAGGACAGGCGTTAGCTCTTCTCTATATGTTTGATAGAATCTGCCTGTGAAGCCATCTGGTCCTGGGCTTTTGTTTGTTGGAAGATTTTTAATCACAGTTTCAATTTCAGTGCTTGTGATTAGTCTGTTTATATTTTCTATTTCTTCCTGGTTCAGTCTGGAAGGTTGTGCTTTTCTAAGAATTTGTCCGTTTCTTCCAGGTTGTGCATTTTATTTGCATATAGTTGCTTGTAGTAGTAATCTCTCATGATCCTTTGTATTTCTGCAGTGTCAGTTGTTACATGTCCTTTTTCATTTCTAATTCTATTGATTTGAGTCTTCTCTTTTTTCTTGATGAATCTGGCTAATGGTTTGTCAATTTTGTTTATCTTCTCAATGAACCAGGTTTTAGTTTTATTGATCTTTGCTATTGTTTCCTTAATTTCTTTTTCATTTATTTCCTATCTGATCTTTATGATTTCTTTCCTTCTGCTAACTTTGGGGATTTTTTGTTCTTCTTTGTCTAATTGCTTTAGGTGTAAGGTTAGGTTGTTTATTTGAGATTTTTCTTGTTTCTCGACGTAGGATTGTATTGCTATAAACTTCCCTCTTAGAACTGCTTTTGCTGTGTCCCATAGGTTTTGGGTCGTCATGTTTTCATTGTCATTTGTTTCTAGGTATTTTTTGATTTCCTCTTTGATTTCTTCAGTGATCTCTTGGTTATTATTTTTTTTTCCTTGGTTATTTAGTAGTGTATTGTTTAGCCTCCATGTGTTTGTATTTTTTTAGAGTTTTTTTCCTGTAATTGATATCTAGTCTCATAGCATTGTGGTTGGAAAAGATACCTAATAAAATTTCAATTTTCTTAAATTTACCAAGGCTTGTTTTGTGACCCAAGATATGATCTATCCTGGAGAATGTTCCATGAGCACTTGAGAAGAAAGTGTATTCTGTTGTTTTTGGATGGAATGCCCTATAAATATCAATTAAGTCCATCTTGTCTAATGTTTCATTATTAAAACATCTTGTGTTTCCTTATTTATTTTCATTTTGGATGATCTGTCCATTGGTGAAAGGGGGGTGCTAAAGTCCTCTACTATGATTGTGTTACTGTCAGTTTCCCTTTTTATGGCTGTTAGCATTGTCCTTATGTATTGACGTGCTCCTATGTTGGGTACCTAAATATTTATAATTGTTATATCTTCTTCTTGGATTGATCCCTTGATCATTATGTAGTGTCCTTCTTTGTCTCTTGTAATAGTCCTTATTTTAAAGTCTATTTTGTCTGACATGAGAATTGCTACTCCAGCTTTCTTTTGGTTTCCATTTGCGTGGAATATCTTTTTCCATCCCCTCACTTTCAGTCTGTATGTGTCCCTAGGTCTGAAGTGGGTCTCTTCTGGACAGCATATATACAGGTCTTGTTTTTGTATCCATTCAGCCAGTCTGTGTCTTTTGGTTGGCACATTTAATCCATTTACATTTAAGGTGATTATCGATATGTATGTTCCTATTACCATTTTCTTAATTGTTTTGGGTTTGTTTTTGTAGGTCTTTTCCTTCTCTTATGTTTCCTGCCTAGAGAAGTTCCTTTAGCATTTGTTGTAAAGCTGGTTTGGTGGTGCTGAATTCTCTTAACTTTTGCTTGTCTGTAAAGGTTTTAATTTCTCTGTCGAACCTGAATGAGATCCTTGTTGGGTAGAGTAATCTTGGTTGCAGATTTTTCCCTTTCATCACTTTAAATATGTCCTGCCACTCCCTTCTGGCTTGCAGAGTTTCTGCTGAGAGATCAGCTGTTAACCTTATGGGGATTCCCTTGTATGGTGTTGCTTTTCCCTTGCTGCTTTTAATATTTTTTCTTTGTATTTAATTTTTGATAGTTTGATTAATATGTGTCTTGGCATGTTTCTCCTTGGATTTATCCTGTATGGGACTCTCTGTGCTTCCTGGACTTGATTGACTATTTCCTTTCCCATGTTAGGGAAGTTTTCAACTATAATCTCTTCAAATATTTTCTCAGTCCCTTTTTTTTCTCTTCTTCTTCTGGGACCCCTATAATTCGAATGTTGTTGGGTTTAATGTTGTCCCAGAGGTCTCTGAGACTGTCCTCAATTCTTTTCATTCTTTTTTGTTTATTCTGCTGTGTGGTAGTTATTTCCACTATTTTATCTTCCAGGTCACTTATCTGTCTTCTGCCTCAGTTATTCTGCTATTGAACCCTTCTACAGTATTTTTAATTTCATTTATTGTGTTGTTCATCATTGTTTGTTTGCTCTTTGGTTCTTCTAGGTTCTTGTTAAACGTTTCTTGTATTTTTTCCGTTCTATTTCCAAGATTTTGGATCATCTTTACTATCATTACTCTGAATTGTTTTTCAAGTAGACTGCCTATTTCCTCTTCATTTGTTTGGTCTGGTGCGTTTTTACCTTGCTCCTTCATCTGCTGTGTGTTTCTCTGTCTTCTCATTTTGTTTAACTTACTGTGTTTGGGGTCTCCTTTTCACAGGCTGCAGGTTCGTAGTTCCCGTTGTTTTTGGTGTCTGCCCCCAGTGGGTGAGGTTGGTTCACTGGCTTGTGTAGGCTTCCTGGTGGAGGGGACTGGTGCCTACCTGTGTTCTGGTGGGTAGGCCTGGATCTTGTCTTTCTGGTGGGCAGGGCCGCATCTGGTGGTGTGTGTTGGGGTGTCTGTGAACTTATTATGATTTTAGGCAGCCTCTCTGCTAATGGGTGGGGTTGTATTCCTGTCTTGCTAGTTGTTTGGCACGGAGCACCCAGCGCTAGAGCTTGCTGGCCATCGGGTGGAGCTGGGTCTTAGCGTTGAGACGGAAATCTCTGGGAGAGCTCTTGCCAATTGATATTACGTGGAGCCGGGAGGTCTCTGGTGGTCCAATGTCCTGAACTCGGCTCTCCCACCTCGGAGGCTCAGGCCTGACACCAGGCTGGAGCACCAAGACCCTGTCAGCCACACGGCAAATAGTGGTAGAAGACCAACATCTAGAAAGTAGGGGCCCATCCACTCAGCCTCAGGGCTGTTCCAATGTTGTCAGGGCTCCACCGGTCCCTCGGCGCTGGTTCACCTCCTCCCCAGTGTGTCCCGTTCTAACTCTTAGTTCTGTCAGAGGGTAATAAAATACATGCCCTGCACAGATGCATCTCCACGGATACCACAGAATCATACCGGAACGTCTCCTCATCACCCACTCCCGACAAGAGTCTTAGTGAATTAGAAATAGATGTTTCCTTCACCAAGATCTCCTTTATTATCTTGGACCAAAAGCCAATCTCATCCTTTACACTGGACCATCAGGGACACTCCCATCAAAGTCAGGAGCGAGGCAGGGCCCCCCACCCCCCCACTCTCACCATTAGTATCTTCCTCCTGGACGTTCCAGCCAGGGTAGTAAGGGAAGAAGTAGAAGTAAGAGATCACGAGTGGTAGGGAGGTGGCAGAATTATTTTTTGCAGGTGACATGATTATCTGCCTAGGAAATCCTGTAGAATCAACTGGAAAGCTATTTGAAATGTAAGAGAGCTCAATAATTTAGCTGAACGGGATGTGTATATTTATACTAGCAATCACCAGTGAGAAGGTCTAGTAAAATAAGTCGTAGTCATGGCAGCAAAAAAGAGGTATAGGGACTTCCCTGGTGGTCCAGTGGTTAAGACTCCATGCTTCCATTGCAGGGGGCCCGGGTTCAACCCCTGGTCAGGGAACTAAGATCCCGCATGCCTCGTGGTGTGGCCAAAAAAAAAAGTATAAAACCCAGAGACTTGTAAGAAGATTAGAAAACTAAGTCTCATAAGGCTCTCAGTTTGTCCCAAACTAATAAAAATCAGCCCGTTATGGTCCTCCCCCATCCCCCCACCGTGTCTGATTTTTATAATTGAGGGAAATAAGCTGGAGACAGGGCCACACCCTTGCCTGCTGGTCGGGAATGTTGGACGAAGGGAGAGGTCCAGCTCCGGACAGGGTGTGGGTCAGCAGGGTTCCCAGAGGCCCGCCTGGCCCTGTGAGGCATCCTTATACCAGCTCCTGGGGGAAACTACCGCAGAGGAGGCCGAACCCCACACCCATTGCCGCTTTGCAGAGCGACTTAACATTAAAGACCAGCAGATCGCCCAGAGCCTCAGTGAGAAGCAGCACATCTACCTGGAGATGGCTGAGATGAGCGGCCTCGAGGACCTCGCCCCGGCTCGGCTCCTCTTCCGGGGAGGGGACCCCCCCGAGAACCTGCAGGGGGAGCTGATTCTCAAGTCGGCCATGAGTGAGAGTAAGTAGCCACCAGCCCTCGCTGAGCGCCGGCCCGCCCTCCCTGTGCTGCCTGGTGGGCTCCTGGGAGACCCCAGGCTGGGCACACAGCCCCGTGGGGCCCACAGGCCACCCTGTCCGGGCACGATTCTGCCTGCCTCTATTCTGCTTAGAGCTGGAAGGTCCTTGGACCCAGTCGGGTGCAGACCCCTCTCTGCAGATTTACAGTACCATCTCCTATTCACTCAACAAACACTCCCGGTGCTGGACCCGGGGGTCTCAAATTGACTGAGACGGTTCCTCTTTCCTGATGAGTGGGTCACTGATGCTGTCCCCAGAAAAATACACACATACACATTTGGTGGGTTGTTTCAGGGGCTCCTGGCCGCACAGCCACGGGAGGGCACTGGCCGGTAAGCAGCCTGCTTCCAGGAGCTGGCAGCCTGCTTCCTTGCGGAGCTCCTAGAAACTTCCACACAGCTGCTGAGCCCCATGCTAGGCCAGGGCATGTGCTCCTGCTGGACAGTCAGGCAAAAGGGCCAGCACTGTTCTTTCAACGTCAGGCAAGACAGACACAGCCCTGCCCTCCAGAATTTTCCATCGGAGTGAAAAGGCCAGAGGGGTCCCGCTTGGACTGTGCCCCTGCTCAGCCTTGCTCCGTCCGGCCATGCCTCCCATGTCTCCAGTCACCACTGTTCTTGGGCTCCCGAGACCCTCTCATGTCCTGTGCCTCGGCCTAGAATAGTCTCCCCACCTCCTCACCTGGCCAAAGCCCGTCTGTCCTCGAGCACCTTATGTGACCAGCCCTGCTCCCCCAAGGCCACCTCCCGTGGCCCCTGACCTTCTGTATGACTGTCAGCACACAGGCAGTGGCCACACCGAGTTCCCTCCTAGGCCCAGCGCTGCCCCAGGCTCAGGGCCCAGAGCACCCCAAGGTCCGGCCTCGTGTAGATACAGATTGGCACATCCTGGGTGCAGTACCTGTGTAGGGGGTGCACAGAGTCAGAGGGGGTGACCGACACCCTGCGAGGCCGTGGCCCGGGTCTCTGCACCCTGCTCTGATGCCCACGGCAGGGCCGCGGGTGACTTGGTTCCCCTCCATCTCCTTCCACAGTCGAGGACATCCAGAGCCTGATCTGCAGGCGGCTGGGCAGCACCAACGGCCAGGTGGATGACGGGGGTGGCTCTTCGTCCCCAGCTCGGAGGGTGGAGGCCTCCGGGGGCTACGACAGCGCCGGCAGCCCCAGCAAGAGTGAGTGGCGCCGCCTCCTCTCGGGGCTGGGGCTTCTCGGGACCCCAGGAGGTCGGCGGGTGCAGGAGGATGTGCAGTTTCTTAAAACATTCCCTTCACAAAGCATCCTTGGCAAAGCCCAGGCGTTTGCTGTTCAGCATCTCTGCTGCTGATTCCCCTCAACCTTCTATAAACTCTCCGGGGTCAGGGTTCTGGAACTTTCCAGGGGTGGTGAGTCACATTCTGACAGCAGCACCCAGGCCAGTTCCTGCTGCTGGTCTCTGAGCCCCAGATGCCGCCCTTTCTGCCCAGGTCGGAAGGCAACAGCCCGGCCACGATTCCTACCCAGGCTGGGGGCGGGGTGGGGAACAGGGCATGCAGACCCCTCGGGACCCGCGGCATCTCATGCGCCTGGCTTGGGGTTTCAGATGGCAGTTTTCAGAAGAACGTCTGCACCAGCAACCCCAGCCTCCGAGACTGGCAGGGCGCCGCGGGCAGCCCGGACTCGAGGCTCGGCGACACCCCGGGGGCCTCCGAGGAAGCACCGCAGGCGGTACGCTGCCTCCTTGGGATGTTCCCGAGCTCCATACAGAGTCGGCCCCAGTGCTTTTAATTATCGTCAGTGAGGGGGAACAGCCTGTGCTTGGCCTGTGTGGTTTTTCCGTCTCAGGGCAAATAGTGAGCAGCGTCGTCGTCCCGGTTGACGGTGACTAATAGTTAATGTGCAGATTGACATGTGGCCAGGTGACCCTCCTGGTTCCTCCTGCAGGCCCCGGCAAGGGCGGGGTGGGAGGCAGGGGAGGGGCGGACTCAGGGCGGCGGCCTCAGCAACAGGTGAGAGCCACCGTGCGGGGACCACGAGCTTTCAGTCTGCACAGGTGTCCTGCCCCCCCCCCCCGCCCCACGCCGGGTGCCGAGGTCACTGGCTGTTCCCTCCTCTTTGACTCAGAAGGCCCACCCTTGCCAAGCGCTGGGGTCAGAGTTGGAGGCTGGCTGCCTCTGGCCACCTCTGAGGTCTGAGGCCTGGGCTCTCCTGACAACCACCCCCTGCCAGCCCACCCCCCGCGGCCAGGCTAAGAGCCTCCCACACGGCGGGCCCAGCCCGCCCGCCCGCCCGCCGCCCTCGCACCTCCCGGAGGCCACCCTGCGCCCACCCTGCACCCTCAGTTTCCAGACACCAAGGCTGGCACACGTCAGACGAGCAGGCGGGGGCCTGTCCCATGCTAAGGGGATGCCTTAGCTATAATACGCGTGTCCCGCTCGAGTTGGATTGGCCCTTAGAAGCTCTCTGAGCTGTGATGCCGTGTTTCCACAGGCGGAGGCACCAGGTGCTGAGCCCAGCCCCCGGCTGCCCGCCCTCCTGGAGTCGGAGGTAAGCGCGGGCTTGTGCGTCCCCCCAGGGCCGGCACGCACGCCCGGCGGGGCTTCCTGCAGAGCGCCAAGGTCCCTCTCCTTTTCTCAGCAGCTCGTCCGGCGGATCCAGACACTGTCCCAGCTGCTCCTCAGCCTCCAGGTACGTGGCTTTTGGGGAGCGTGGCAGGCTGCACGTGCCGTTCTCCGGGTTGAGGCTGTGGTCTGGGGGAAGGCCGGGCTCTTCCTGAAGCCGGCCGCTCACCGGCCCTCCCCTCCCACAGGCGGTCATCGCCCAGCAGGACAGCTACGTGGAGACGCAGAGGGCGGCCCTCCAGGAGCGGGAGAAGCAGTTCCGGCTGCAGTCGACGCGCGGGAACCTGCTGCTGGAGCAGGAGCGGCAGCGCAACTTCGAGAAGCAGCGGGAGGAGCTGGCGGGCGTGCAGAAGCTGCAGGGCCAGCTGCGGCTGGAGCAGCAGCGCTGGGAGCGCGAGCGGGAGCGCGAGCGCCAGGAGCTGGGCCTGGCCTCGGCGCGGCTGCAGCAGCGTGAGAGCGAGGCGCTGCGGCTGCAGGAGCAGCTGAGCCAGGAGCGCGAGGAGCTGGAGCGCCAGCGCCAGGCCTACCAGCACGACCTGGAGCGGCTGCGCGAAGCCCAGCGCGCCGTGGAGCGGGAGCGCGAGCGGCTGGAACTGCTGCGCAGAGTGAAGAAGCAGAACACGGTGCCCGGGGCGGCCGGGGCGCTACCGCCCGAGGTGCTTGCGGAGGTGAGCGCCGGGGGTGCGCCCTGGGCCCGCGCGGGCGCGGGCGTGTCTGTGAGTTGTGAGTGCATGAGCACATGCGTGGGTGTGTATGTATTTTGGGGGCAGGCGGTAAATGGCAGCTCCGTCGGACCAGCGTCAGTCTCTACCCAGACCTGACCCTCCCAGCTAAGAAGCTTCCGTTAAGCCACCCCTCACCCGGGAGTTGGGCGGGCAGGCAGGCCAGGTCCAACCATCTCCAAAAACCCCGCCCCACCCGGGAGCCGGCAGAGTGCGGGCGAGGCTGGCCCGCAGCGCCATGCAAATCTGCGGGGCGTGGCTCCTTGTCGGGACACGGAAGGGCTGCCCGAAGGAACCAGCATTGGTGTCTTCTGGCGCTCTTTCAGGCCCAGCCCCCCAGCCACACTTCCAGCTTCAACGGGGAAGGGCTGGAAGGGTCCGCGGCCCTGACTAAAGCACCACGGCCCCGGGTGAGCTCGCTGCTGTCTGGTGCCGGGCCTGAGTACGCAGAGCGCCCCGAGGTGACCCGCAGGGAGAGCACCCCAGCTGAGGGTCGGCCGGCCAAGAGCGACGTGCCCATCCAGCTGCTCAGCGCCACTAACCAGATCCAGAGGCAGGCGGCCGTGCAGCAGCAGATCCCCACCAAGCTGGCCGCCTCCACCAAGGGCGGCAAGGACAAGGGCGGCAAGAGCCGGGGCTCCCACCGTTCGGAGAGCTCAGGTGAGTCGGGGCCTCCTGGCAGCCCCCTCCCTACCATGCCCGGGGCCCGCCTGGCCCCTCGCCTTTGGAGGGGGCATCGGGAGGAAACCCCAAGGCACAACTGGTGAGGCAGCTGAGGCTGCCCCCTCCCCCCCAACACGTGGAGGTCTTTCATCTCAAAGAGCAAAAAAATGGAAACATCAAACCTCAGCTCTGTTCCCGCCTTGGCCCTCAAACTGGGATCAGGGACAAGGGAACGCGCTGGTGATTCAGAAACGAGCCTTGGAAACCTTTGCGCAGTTAGTCACCCCGGGCGGGAAGTCGGGCAGGAAGTTGCACAGTGATCAATGCCACCGCTGCCCCACCGAGCCCCGCCCTGCGCTGGTCCAGGTGCTGCCAGCTCTGCTGGTGTCCTTGCTCCACCGATGGCGCGCTCAGCCCTTGCACCAGAGCACCCTGCAGCCAGCTGGCCCTGGTAGGGAAGGCCCAGGGGGAGAGTCCCTGGGACATTCCTGGGGAGCAGGGCCTGTGTCCCAGGACCACTGGGCAGCAGGGTCACAGGGCCTCTCGTCCAAAGGTTGAATGACTCCAGGGCCTTCTGTGGTTGGGCAGGGGTGTCTGCCCTGGATTTTGTCACTGAATTTGGGGCCTAACGTCTGAGTGGGGTCTATTCCTGGGAACGGGCGCTGGGGAAAGTGTGGGCGAGAAGTGGGATGAGGCCCTGGCCCAGGTCCGCAGAGCGCTCCTGTGCCTGGAGCGCGGCCGAGCACCCCAGCTGGCACCTTCCTCCCGCTTCCAGCCTCATTTGACCTGAAGCAGCCACTGCTTCTCAACAAGTTCATGGGCAAAGAGGAGAACGCCTCTCGGAGCCGCCGCTCGCTGAGTCCCGTCCTGCGCAGCTCCACGCCGCCCCCAGGTGAGCCGGCCTGCACCCCACCCCCACCCCCTGGCACCCTCAGTGCCTGGCAGCTCCTGACACCCACAGCCCCCTCTCTCTTCCAGACTCCTGCCTCCCAGCCCCATGCCCGGTCCCGGCTGATGTCCCCAACGAGTACTTCACCCTCAAGGCCTGGGGGGCATCCTTCCCACCCGTGGCCCTGTTCTCCACACCACTCGACAAGGAAGAGGCCAGCAAGGAAGATGTCATCTTCTTCTAGGGGGCGTGGCTCGGGGTGCAGACCCCTTCCTGTGCTCTCTGGGGACGCGCCCCGCGGCCCTCTCCCCTTCCCAAGTAGGCCTCTGCCAACCACCACCAGGCCGGGGCAGCGTTGGCCTGCCATTTTGAGGCTCTGTAGGATTAGCAGTGGTGCCTGGGCAACTTTGTAAACTTATTTTTTCTAATACAAAAAGGAGAGTTTTTAACGGAAGGTTGAACCAAAGCTAACCCATGGAGCTGTCATCGTAGCGCCCCAGTTGGGTAGAGGAGAGACCAACTCCAGGCTGTGTTTGCAAGGTAGTGACCAACTGTGGTGGTTCCACCTAGAGCATGACAACAGGCCAGACCCTGGCCTGAGGAGATGCTGGCCCAGGCTGGGCTCCGTGGCCACCAGGAGACCCTGGAACGAGTCATTATGGCACCAGAAGGGGCCCAGTGGTGTTGGCTCTGTCCACAGAATCAGGCAGAATTGACTTCCAGGAATGGGTTCATGGTGAACCTCCAGGCCAAGACATGAGCCCAGCCAGGGGTGGCACACAGCTCTCCCGGGACAGGGCCACAGGGCTGGGCAGCCAGAGAGGTTGGCTGATGGCTTGCCTGGCGGGTCCTACAGGTGCAGAAACTCGTCCTGAAAGGGGCTGACCTGGAAGGGACTGACCGTGGCTCACTTTAATGTGGTGGAGGTTTTTAAAACCTGCTCTTGTCAAACTCGGTGCTTTCCCAAGTCGCCTCACCGAGGCAGCGTGGTTCTGCGGGCCTCTCGAACACCAGGCGCCCAGGAAGCCAAGTCCAGAGCTTCAGCCAGGGCTGGTACACCCCTGAGGGTCCCAGCCCCGGGTGGAGGGTCCTCCATCCCCTTGAGATGGGCCAGTTGTTCCGGGGCTGCCGGGGGGTAGCCCCTAGGGCTGGTGTCCCGAGCCGACGGGCAGATGCTGGGACAAAGGGCAGTGGGGTGGAACGCTGGAGGGACCCATGTGGCCTGGGTGGTGACTGTTGCCAGCAAGCGCAGACGGCCGCCTCGCGGGCACCTCAAGTCCAGTGAGCTGTCGCAGCTTATTGTCAACAGACACCCAGGAGGAGGGAGAAGGCCGCCGGTCCAGCCTCGAGGTGAGGCTGTAGGTGTCGGGGATGGCATCGCATGTCCATGAACAGTCCCAGGGTGGTACCTGGGTCAGACCCGCATTCCAGCTCTGGCCAAGTGCAGGCTTGGGTGCCAGGCGGGAGGGCGGGGCATTCCAGCCTTTTCCTGCACCCCAGGCTCCCCAGTGGAACCCACAGCCCGAAGCATTGGCGGGAAGACTGAGTCCTGGCAGAACAGGAGCCCGGGCACCCGGGGCGAGGTGACACAGCCAGCAGTGACAGGGAACTGACAGTGGTTCCGGACCTCTCCAGAGCTGTTTCCTGCCCCTCTGGGGACCTCCCCCACCTCGCCCTTGCCCGAGGGCCTGCGGCACCAGGAGCAGCAAGGAGCAGCAGCCTCCCCGCCCCAGGACACGTGCCACGTCTGTAATCAGTGTTTGTGTTTTGTACTGAGACGCATCAGAGCACTTTAGAAAAGTTGACTTTTAAGTTCCTGTCCTGTTGTGAAGAGGACATTGCTGGGCCGCGAGCGCCACCCACAGATCCGCTGTGACGCTGTGACCCTCCCAGAGGATTCCTCGGGCGATCAGCAGCTCGAGCCCGCGTGGATCTCAGCAGAGGAGATTTCCGGGTGGTACCAGCAGCTGGGCAGCACCGTGGGCACATCTCACCAGGACCCCGAGGTCACTCCCGGGTAGAGTCCAGTCTTATTTGTAAAGTTAGGGGTCGAGCAGATGTTCCTATTTCTGTGGGATCTGTGCACGTTAATCGTGACCATGACCTTAGTTCACCCGACAGTTATTTTTACAATGATGGCAGCATTTCCTCACTGTGATATATGTCGGAACCGCCCTAGAACTTAAGACCTGATTCTAGCAATAAACGTGTCTGAGATGAGCTGACCGGGTGGCGGTTCTTCGGAGCTTTGTTTTAGGATCACCTGCCCAAAGGCTGGTGCTGCAGTGTGCTTTCGGGGCGGGGGGGCGGGGAGGAGAGGAGCCTCGGACCCCCTGCTGCACCAGGAGGCCTGAACACCAGGCCCAGGGCCTGCCTGTGATGCCCTGTCCCTCCCATGTGGGCCCAGGACACCACAGCAGTGCTCTCTGCCGCTGTCACCTCTCCTGCCGGGTGCACTGCTCCCCCTGCCCCAAGGCTGGGGTGGGGAATGTAGGGAGGTGGAGACACCTCCCAGGCAAGTGACAGCACCTTCCCCCCGCTGGGCACCAGCTCAGACCAGTGGTTGGATGGACTGCACAGAGAGAGCCCAGGCCAGGTAGCCTGCTCTGTTCCCGGTGAGGAGGCCCCAGACAGACAGTGATTCCATCTGGACAAAGTTGGAGGCAATGCCAGTGCCAAGGTGACTACAGTGGTCCCCAGGGGGAGCGCTGACTAAGCCAGGGTGCGGAGAATGCCGCCAGGTCCTCCGGCCCTGGCCGGTCCCCTCCCACTTAGGCCGCCCCTGTGGTCCTGGGGCGTCAGCCTCCCTGCTCCCTGACGGAGCACGCACTCCCCGAGTCCCGTGCCGGGGCCGGTCCCCTGGAATTGTCTTGCTTCACCCCAACCTGCAGCTGAGCTGCCAGCCCAGGGAAGGGCACGGGGCAGGGTGTGGCCACACGACAGTTGGAGCCGGCTCCTGGCCACCAGCCCACCCAGCTGTGCCTGAGGCCGTCAGCTGCGTCCCCGCCCCGCTGCCCAGGCCCGAGGGGGATGCCAGCCTCCTGGGGCACCTGTGACCTGCCGTGTTACACGTCCAGGTGTTCACGTGGTCCCCTGACAAACACGCTGCCTTCCAGGTGTTAACTCACCGAGTCTCCCGACAGGTAGGCAGGTGCCGCTCTGACCCCCACCCTAATGTCGCTGGTGCCTCTGGGTGCTGGGAAGGCAGAGCGTGCCCCCCCTTTACCAGAGGGAAGAGGGACCCCCTCCTCCTCCTCCCTCCCCTAGCCCAGAGGGAGCCCCCCCGTTGGATGGGGCCAGGTGGGGTCCCTGCAGCCACCCCAGCTCTTCCTGGCCACGTACCTTCTTTGTAAAAGAACAAAATGCGGTTGAAAGCACATGAGGCTTTAGGGACTGTAAACGCCGCCGGCGCGTTGGGTCTCCCCGGTGCTTCTGAGTTGTGAGGGAGAGCGCCATTCCCTCCGCTTTCCCGCCAGGACTCAGATGTGGAGGGTCACAGGCAAGAGCCAGGGGCAGATGTGGGCCACCCACCACCCGCCGAGGCCACCCGAGGCCACATGTGTGTGGCCTCTCAAACGTCAGACTGGAAAACAAGCTCGTCCAGTCCTGCCTGCCGTGCTCTCCACGAGCTGGGAGACAGGAGCCTCGGGCGTCTCCAGAGATGCTCAGAGCCCACGAAATGCTCAGACCAGCCCTGAACGGACAACGGCAGCTCTGGGTCCAAGCGGTGGCTGTGAGATGCTTCGGCCATGACAGGCACCCCGTGATGCCCAGGAGCACGAGGCCCGGGCACAGCCTGGTGGAGGCGGCATCCACGGCCGGGGTGCCCGAGCCCGCGGGGAGGGAGAACCGCCCGCGGGGAGGGAGAACCGCCCTCCATGGCTGAGGGCCGCTCAGGGTCGGCGGGCCGCGCTTGGCAGCGTCGGAGGGGACCACCGGCCAAGGATGCTCCAAAGGCGGGCGGGGAAGTGTGGTTTCCCACTGCGGCTCCAGCCTGCAGGAGGCTGAACCCAGGCCCACAGGGGCACCTGCACACCCTCCCTAAAATAAGGCCCAGGGGCACCCCCGCCCGCCCGGGAGAGAGGGCGTGTGAGTGAGCGGACAGGAGGGACCGGGGCGTTAGGAATAAGCTCTCACATCTGGCCTCGCAGCAGCACCACCGCCTTTAATTGATTCTCATTTCACTTTCTTCAGGCCCACCTGGCGCTCGCCATCCCAACCCGGCTCCCCCGCTCGCCTTTTGGGTACAGGACTCCGGCCTGCGGGTGCCTGTTCCACTGCACCGAGTCTCGGGGTCTACCCGCTCCGCCCACACACACCCGCCCCTCTGGGGGCTCGTGCCCCAGGCTGCTCTGCGCATCCTCTGGCCGCGCCTCCCCACACCTGGCCTTGATCTGCTCAATTAAAGACCTGGCTCCTCCCGGGCGATCGCTGCTCCGTGGGAAGGGCCGCCGTCAGGGTTCCGGCTCCCCGGTCCGTCGGGGGCGGCGTAGGCCTGGCCGCCGGCCCCGACTGCCTGGTACATGCTGAGGAGCGAGGAGATGGTGCCCAGGAGGCCCACCAGCCATGGGGGGAAGCAGCCGGCCCACAGGATGCCCGGGGGCAGCCAGTGCACCGCGTTGGCCAGGTCAGCCAGGTTGCTCAGAAGGGTCAGCGCCTCCGACCGGATCTGGGCCTCCATGTCCCTCCGCTTGCCCTGGGGCAGCCGGCTGTGGGAGCAGAGTGGGGGGGTGCTCAGGGAAGGCCTGGGCACCCCCCGCCCACCCACAAGGGCAGGGCAAGGAGTGCTGGGGAGGGAGGAGGACTGGCAGGGCTGCGTCCAGGTCACACTCGCCAGAGGTTGCCCACGGCGGGAGCGAGAGTCTCAGGTCCACACCTCCGTCCTCCTGAGCCCGTGGAGCTGGGCAGGGGTGTGGGCAGCTTCTGGGCCTGTGCTGGGAGTGGCCCTACCCCGTGTTCTCTCCCAGGATGAGATAGTGACTGACCTTGGTCCTCAGCAAATGGACTCCATCTCCCATCATCCTCCCTGATGGGGGCACGGCCGTGAAGGCTCAGCCCTGGAGTCCTGGCTCTGCCACTTCCTGCCTAGGGGGCCTGCAGCTAGCCTCAGTTTCCCCATCTGTAAAAGTGCCACATCCACCCGGAGGCAGCAGCGAGGCCTCTCGATGTGGCACACATCATGCCCCCCCAACAACGGGGCCTGCACAGGGCGGGGCTCATCGCTGGTGACTCTGAGCACCTCCCTGGCTTGGGGAGACCCTCTGGGGTACCCAGCCTGCAGGAAGAAGTCGGCCTGTCTCCTGGGCAAAACCCCGGACGTCGTACCTGGTGAGGGCTGCCAGGGGGCTCCTCAGCCTCTGTCTCAGCTTCAGGACCATCCACAAGGACCTGCAACACCACAGAGGACGGGGTTGGAGAAGCCGGGTGGGGTGCGCAGGGGCCTGAGGGGAGGCCCCGCCTGCCACTGTGGCCACGGGTTCCCTGTAAAGTTTGCCAGCCTCGCCAGTGGATGGCTCCATCTGTCCTGCGCCCTTCTGGAGCGCCAGAGCAGCCGTGCCTCGGAAGCTCCTGGGGACTCATCCCTAAGGCAGGCCCCCCACCTATTGGGCTGCAGGCTTGGGAGTGTCCAGTGCTTCTGACCTGGCCAGTCAGGCTCCAGCCCGGCCTCTGTGAACCACTGGCCCCAGGACCACAGCTCAAAAGAACATTGTGCCACGTGCAGGGTTGATGGCCCAGCTGGGAAGCCACCCCTCTGTGGATGAGGACACCGAGGCTGGCCCACAGCCGGCCTGGGGAAGCTGTCCCCCTCCCTGCGCCTCGGCTGGCTCACCGAGGAAATGGGGTCCAGATGGGCGCCAGGCCTGCCCCCTCCCCCCACACACACACACCCTGGACACTGGCCAGACCTGTCTGAGGTGAAACTAGATGACCTTTTGGGCCCCGAGGGCTGGTGTCTGCAGACTGAGGAAGCGGCCATCAGATGGGCATCCTCTAGAGCTCCCTGGGGACTCTGGGGCCCTGGTGGTGTCCAACCAGGCTGCTCTGCACAGCCCTTGCACCCTGCAGCCTGGGCTGTGGGGCGTGCAGGGACGTGAATGTGCCGAGTCCCACCAGTTGGAAGGCTGACCTCAGCCAGGCTTCCTGACTCAGAGGTCCGTCCAGGGCCTGATCACATCTTCCCAGCCACTGTGTGCCCATCCAGTTGACATGTTCCCTGAGGGGATGGGAACAGAGGGCAGCACCTTCAGTGAGGTCAGTGGCTCTGCATCAGAGCCACCAGGGGGACTCAGGCAAAATGATGCTTCCTGCGCCCCCAGACCTGAAGAATCAGAACCTCTGGGAGCCTGGGCCAGGCACCTACATTTCAACAACCTCCCACATGACTCTCCGGCACCCTGGGGTCTTAGGAACCCCCGGTCATCATGAGCACCCACGAAAGGCTTCCCAAGCCCCACACCCTTGCTCACATCGCATACAGAGAAATGAGGGGAAAACCAGAAGCTCTAAAAATGAATGGACTAACAGGCAGAGCATATTCATCCTAAAAATGGGACGTTTAGGGCAGTGAAAATATTCTGTATGATACGTCACTGGTGGATATAACTCACAGAACGGGCAACACAGGGCGTGAACCCTGATGTAAACCATGGGCGTGGGGTGATTACGCTGTGCCAGCGCCAGTTCATCGATTGTAACAAACGCCGTGCTCTGGTGCCGTGTGGATGGTGGGGAGGCTGTGTGTGTAGGGGGAACGTACATGGGAACTCTCTACTTCTGGCTCCGTTCTGCTGTGAACCTAAAACTGCCCCCAAGAAAAAGTCTATTTAAAAAAATTAAGGGAACCAAGGCTGCCCCTTCAGTCTCTTGGGGCCGGAGGTCACAAGGCAGCCTGAGGAGACGCTGCAGCCTCAGAGCAGCCACAGCCCAGCCCAGGCTGCCCAATCACGCGAGGAAGGCCAATGCCCAGAGAGATGGGCCAGCTCCACGACAGCCACTGTGGCTGCGAGGGGAGCTTACATCAAAAAGCTTCCCTGGTGGCGCAGTGGTTAAGAATCCACCTGCCAATGCAGGGGGCACGGGTTCGAGCCCTGGCCTGGGAAGATCCCACAGACCCCGAGGCAACAAAGCCCGTGCGCCACAACTGCTGAGCCTGCGCTCTAGAGCCCACGAGCCACAACTACTGAAGCCCACACGCCTAGAGCCCGAGCCCCGCAACAAGGGAAGCCACCACAATGAGAAGCCCGTGCACCGCAACGAAGAGTAGCCCCCGCTCGCCACAACTAGAGAAAGCCCGTGCACAACAACAAAGACCCAACGCAGCCAAATAAATAAATAAAATTTTAAAAAATCAAAAAACAAAACACAGGTGGAGGACGGGGCCACAAGCGGAGGAATGCAGGCAGCCTCTAGAAGCTGGAAAAGGCCAGGAAACAGGCTCCCCGCTGGAGCCTCCAGAAAGGAACTCAGCCCTGCCCACACCTTGATTTTAGCCCAGTGAGACCCATTTTGGACTTCCGACCTCCAGAACTGTTAAGATGATCAATTTGTGTTGCTTGAAGCCGCCGAGTTTTGTGGAAATCTGTTTCAGCGGCGATAGGGGACGGATACAGTGAGGTGGTGAGGAGGAAAAGCAGAGGAGGCAAAGACCCCCGCGCCTCCAGCCTGTCTTTCCGTCAGCCTGGGGATCTCGGGTGTTCCCTTCCAGCCCCCTGGCGGGCGGCCCCGCTGCTTACCTAGCAATCCCCAGGAGCAGGGAGAGGCCCCAGAGGGCTGTGCTCAGTGTTAACCATGGCGCAGACTCCACGTGGAGGATTTTGGCGTCGGCAGCCCAGGCGATGTGCTCACAGGGGTAGTAGAGCTGGTCAGCCAGGTTGCCCAGGACAGACACGCAGCGGACAAAGATGGCCTCCTCCTGCAGGACCGGGAGAGATGGGGGGATGGACCTGGGATCAGACCTACCCACTGCCCATGTTAGGCGCCCAGGCCATGCCAGGTGGCAGTCACAGGGCAATGTCCAGGCCTGGCAGGCTGGCCTGTAGCTGGCACTGCAGGAGAACAAAGGCCTGATTTCTCAGCAGTGTGGTCAACATTGCCCAGCGGAGTGGCGGGTCTGAACTCAGCCACTCAGTGGAATCCCCCAAGGAGTTTCAAAAACGCCACACCCAGCCCCCAGCCCCAGGGATTCTGCCTCACCAAGGCTGGGGTGGGCCCCAGCACCAGGAAAGTTTTTTAAGTCCCCGGGTGATTCCCGTGTAGGACAACTTGGGACACCCTGCATCAGAGCCTTCCTAGCTCCTGTGCATGGGTGTCTGGTACAGGACCCTGCGAGGGGAGCAGGGGAGGCAGCCCCACAGGGAGCCCTGAGCAGGCAGATCAGGGTGGCCGGGTGGGCTGCCACACACCCGGTGCCAACTTCCAGCAGGCACTACACTGCAAGGCTTGTGTACACACAGCTCCCCCAAAGCAGAAAGGGGTCACCACCCCTGCAAACAGGCAAACTGAGGCTCTTAGAGGAAGCTGCCAGCTGCCCCATCTCATACAGGGATGGGCCTCAGGCTGCTGAGTTGCACATCCCATGCCCTCCAACCCTGAGTCCTGAACCCCTGCTTGCCCAGCGAGGCAGGGCCAGTTGAGGCTGCCGGAGCCTCTACCCTGGGCGCCGCCCCTCAGGGTCCGGCCCCCTCAAGGCCTCCAAGCTGGCCGGGTCGCCAGCCAAGTCCTTCACTTCTCTACCTTTAACCTCGTCATCCTCACTGCCTGCCATACCCTCTGCCTCTTCTCTGTCGTCCCAGGAACCCCGCCCTCCCAGCCAAGGCCCCACCCATGCTCGCTGCCCGCCTCCTTCCTACTGGCCAGCTGTGATCCTGCCTCCCACTGGGTTCTGAATCCCACTCCAGCTCCACCATCCTGTCTGGGGCCTTCTGGGGTGTTCTGGCACCCTTCACCCCTCCGTGAGGACGGGGCCTCCCACCCCGACCCCAACGTGCTCATTCCGCTGGTGTTTCCTGAGAAGCAGCAAGGTCCGGGCCCTACGCTGGGGAGGAGATTCTCACCAGGGCGGGAGGTGGGAGCAGGGGTGGGGACCAACAAAAGAGGTTCTTGTTCTGGCCAAGGCACCTAGGAGACGCAGGGAGCCCCCCACCCCTTGCCTGGGGACTCGGGGGAGTCCTCACAGAGGAGATGGGGGGATGCACAGGAAGCTGAAGAGATGGGTGTCAAAGCAGGAGGAAAGTCCAGGGAAACACTTGAGATTGGGGATGATCAGGCCACGGGCACTGGGGCAGAATGGGGGAGCATCTGAGTAAGTGAGTCAGAGAGGAGACCCTTGGAGAGCAGGGGCAGGGCAGCCCAGGAAGGGGGCATGACTCAGCCAGGCTGGCCCAGGGCAGCTTCTCAGCCCATCCCCTGGGGGGCACAAGATCGTACCACCACCCAGATGAGGAACACTGCTCTAGATCCACTGGTGAAATGATGCGGTTCTGTTGTAGTAACGGCAAGATGTAACTAATCTACGTGTCCAACAGGGGATCAGTTCAGTAAATCACCATCTGGCTATACATGTGTACTACGTGGCCATAACGAAGGAAGAAGCTTCTTTTGTTTTTTGTTTTTGTTTTTGGCTGCACCACGTGGCTTGCTAGGATCTCAGTTCCCCGACCAGGGATGGAACCTGGGCCCTCGGCAGTGAAAGCATGGAGTCCTAACCTCTGGACTGCCAGGGAATTCCTGGAAGGAGCTTCTTTTGGATTGATATGGAATGACCTCCAAGTTGTACTGTTACGTGAAAAAAGCAAGTGGCAGAAGAGTGTAAATGGCATGCAACTATTTATGTAAGCAATGTGTATTTGCCTGTGCAGGTGCAGGAGATCTCATAAAGGAAACACAAGAAGCTGACAACAGTGGCTGCCTCTGAGGAGGAAAATTGGCGGCCAGAGGGTCAGGAAGGAGAGAGACATTTTAATTACGTAGTCTTTAGGGATGTGCAAACGTAGGAGCTAATTTTTTTAATTAAAATTGAAATGAGAACATCTGATTGTCTCCAAAAGTAGTAAAATTGGGGACTTCCCTGGTGGTCCAGTGGTCAAGACTCCACACTTCCAATGCAGGGGGCGCAGGTTCCATCCCTGGTCAGGGAGCTAAGATCCCACATGCTGTGCAGTGTGGCCAAAAAAAAAAAAAAAAAAGTAAAATTGAAAAAAGTAGTAAACTGCCCACATGATTGCCTTTATAAAGACCAGTCCATAAGACGCTGACTTCCCGGGGTCCACACCCCCTCCCTTCAGCCCAATGCGCCCTGTTACCTCTGCCCCCAGGCCGTACTGCTTGGTGTAGACGAACATGGCCACGTCATCAAAGAGTCGCAGGACGGTCCTGCAGTGGCTGAGTTGGGAGGACAGTGCCAGCAGGCGTGTCCCCACTTCTGACCTGGCAGGACATTGTTCCACCAGGACCCCGCCCACCAGCTGGCAGCAGTACCCCAGCGTTCGCATCTGTGGGAAACCAGAAGCAGTCAGCATGGCCCTGGGGCAGGACTGAGCTGGATCACCCCTGACCTGGCCGTGGACCCCATAAGATCAAGTGGGAGGACGAGTCTCCATCAACAAACTTCCAGTAAAAGCCAAAAGTTGAAAAGGATACTTGTAGGTGGGATAAATGGAGACACGTGACATCATTGTCCAAAAGGCACTGGGAAACTAACAGAGTATTGGCTCATGTCACTGAATGGCACAGTCTTTGGAGACATATGTGATGGGGACAAGAAAAAGAAACCCCCATTTCCCACCTCCTGGATCCTCCTTTTCCCAGCATGTAGGAGGGCTAGGTGGAAATGTATTGAATATATTTGCATCTACCTGGCTGCACGAAATTCTGTGTCTGGGCTGTGGATTGGGAAGGTGACCAGGCCTCAACCCAGTGGACAAAAGGATCATTTGTTTTTATGACTTTAGTGAGAAGGAACCCAGTGGTGATTTGGGAATCAGTGGGTGATTTGGGGCATGGTGAACTGGGTCTGCATCACCACCCTTATATCTTTATATCATCTGCTTTTCAGAAGATACTTTTTCCTGTTGTTTTATATATTATTTTTACTTGTCATTCCTTTTCAGCACCTTTGTAATGGCAAAAACGCTGCAATTTAAATGTCCAGCTTGGGGGCGTTTGTTAGAACCTGAACACCCGATCATACGGGATTTGGTTGGAACCTGAATGCCCAGCTACTGGTACATCCCCTAGTACAACCTGAATGCCTACCTGTAAGAGACTGATTGGGACAAGCTCAGAGTCTGACCTCAGGGGCCTGGAAGGAACAATCTACCCAACCAGAGGGGATGTGGTGAGATCCTACACATCCAGCCATAGGGAAAGCCCTGCAAAATCTTAAATCCCCGTGTGAGATTGTTTGGGACAACTCAGGGACCAACTACAGTGGCCTAGTCCGATGCTACATGTCCAGACATGGATTTGTTTGGCATGGAAATGTCCAGCCAGGTTGAATTGGCCAGAACAACCTAGGTGCCCGACTATAGACGATTTATCAGGATCCAAATGTCCAGCCAGAGGGGGCCCTGCAACATCCTAAATCCTCATACGATATTGTTTGGGACCCAACGACCAGCTACAGTGATCCGGCCGGATCCCAATGCGCAGACGTGAGGATTTAGTTGGTACTGTAAATGTCCAGTCACGATGGGGTGGCCGGAACAACCTACATGTCCACTACTCGGGGACAGGGCCTCTGCCCTGGGGGATCGTGAGTGACCCCGCTCCCTCTCTGGCCTCAGTGTCCGCGTCTCAGGGCTTTGGCCCGACTCCGAGACCTCTGGCCGCGCTCCACCCCAGCCTCACCAGGCGGTCGCGGCCCCTATAGGACTCCAGCGCCGACGCCAGACCGCTCAGGGCCACCATGGCGATCCGCCGTGACGTCACCTCGACGTCAGCGCGCCGCGCCAGGGGGCGGGCCCGGCACCAGGCTGCGCGCTCCCGGGAACGTTCTGCGCAGGCGCGGCTGCGACTGTTTGTGGGGCACCTGACCGTTTGTCTGCTGCAGGGAGGGACAGAGTTTGCAGCCTTGGGGCCGCCACGTGTGCGCTCCCCAGGGCCTGTGCACCCAGGTGGATCCTCGGAGTTAGCTACCCGTGTTTTCAAAGGTAACCAACTGCCCACACACACAGAAATATTCCAAGCAAAACACCAACCTGTTTGCCGTGGTCCAAGAAGGGAGTTCTCTAATTTTCCTGCGTCACCCTTTCTGTATTGTCTTCTTGTCTGTAGGGAGCAGGGATGGCTGTTGTCATATCATGTAAGGCGTTTTTAGAAAGTCAAGGAAACTTGGGGGAATTCCCTGGCGGTCCAGTGGTTAGGACGCTGTGCTTCCACTGCAGAGGGCGCAGGTTCAGTCCCTGGGACTAAGATCATGCATGCATGAATGCATAAATAAATAAACTCTTCCCCTTTAAAAAAAAAAAAGTCAAGGAAACGCATAGAACCGTTCTAGAAGAATAGACGAGAATCTGATAACTGGAATTGCACCAGAGAGGATAACTGGGTGGCTGGTATTGACAAATAAAAACGCACACCGTGAGAGCTGTGAGTTTCGGGGGTTTTTTGTTTGGTTTTTGTTATTTATTTATTTTTGGCTGTGTTGTGTCTTCGTTTCTGCGCGAGGGCTTTCTTTAGTCGCGGCGAGTGGAGGCCACTCTTCATCGCGGTGCGCAGGCCTCTCACTCTCGTGGCCTCTCTTGTTGGGGAGCACAGGCTCCAGACGCGCAGGCTCAGTAGTTGTGGCTCACGGGCCTAGTTGCTCCGCGGCATGTGGGATCTTCCCCGACCAGGGCTTGAACCCGTGTCCCCTGCACTGGCAGGCAGATTCTCAACCACTGCACCACCAGGGAAGCCCGAGTTCCCGTTCTATTGAGGGATTTACTGAGGACTGTAGCCCTAGACACAGCCTCAGACAGCTCTGAGGAAAAGGTGGGGGGAAGGTCAGTATATGTGTGATTTTGGAGAAGGGTATGTGTAATCACACATCTCAGGAGAAGGTAGCTTCTGGTCACAAGGAACAAATACTGCAGTTAATGATTTTAGTGCTTTTCTTAGTTTGGAAAGATGCAAGAATCCAGGCTTATAAAAAATTTGTCCTGAAAATATCTATCTGAAGTCCTGCCAGTTTTCCCCGAGCAGAAAGAGCCTCATTCCTGATCTTCGGCCCTGAACTCCTGTCAGGGTTTGATGAAGGTCAGTGACTGCAGTTGCCAATGACTCAGTCCTTGTAGAGCCAGACAGTGAGCAACATTCTTTGGTTGTCACTGGGAAGAGATTAAAATGTTCACCTTTGCACTGTTTTGTAGCTTTTGAATTTTGTGCAGTCTCTATGGACTAGCCGGTCAAAAAAATCAAAGACATTTTCTCAAAAAGTTAGCATAGCCTGTTTCCTTTTTTTTTTTTTTTTTTTTTGTTAAATTGAGGTGAAATTCACATAACAAAAAGTTCACCATTTTAAGATATACAATTCAGTGACTTCCCTGGTGGCATTGTGGTTAAGACTCTGCACTCCCGGGCCTTCCCTGGTGGTGCAGTGGTTAAGAATCTGCCTGCCAATGCAGGGGACACGGGTTCGAGCCCTGGTCCGGGAAGATCCCACATGCTGCAGAGCAACTAAACCCGTGCGCCACAACTACTGAGCCTGCGCTTTAGAGCCCGCAAGCCGCCAACTACTGAAGCCCGTGCGCCTAGAGCCCGTGCTCCGCAACAAGAGAAGCCACCACAATGAGAAGCCTGCGCACCACAACAAAGAGCAGCCCCGGCTCTCAGCAACTAGAGAAAACCCGCGTGCAGCAGCAAAGACCCAATGCAGCCAAAAATTAAATAAATGAATAAATAAATTTATTAAAAGTTTTTAAAAAAAGACTCCGCACTCCCAATGCAGGTGGTCCAGTTTCAATCCCTGGTCAGGGAACTAAATCCCACATGTGTGCTGCAACTAAGAGTTCACATGCCACAACTAAGGAGCCTGCAAGCCGCAACTAAGGAGCCCGCCTGCTGCAACTAAGACCCGAAGCCACCAAATAAAAATAAATAAATATTTTTTAAAAAGATGTACAATTCAGTGGCATTTAGTACACTCACGTGTTGTACAGACATCCCTCCTTTAGAGTTTTAAAATGTTTTCATCACCCTCAAAGGAAACTCGGTCACTCTTTCGAGCAGTCACTCTATTCTTCCTCTCCCTAACCCCTAGCAACCACCATCTGCTTTCTGTGTCTATGGACTTACCTGTTCTGGATATTTCATATAAATAGAATCATACCATATGTGAACATTTGTGTCTGGCTTCTTTCACTGACCCTGTTTTCGAGGTTCATCCACGTTGTGCATGTCTCAGTACTTCATTCCTTTTGTGGCTGAATAATATTCCATGCTCTGGCTCCGTCACATTTTGTTTATCTGCTCATCGGTTGATGGACACTTGGGTTGTCTCTACCTTTTGACTCTTGTGAATAGTGCTGCTATGAACGTGGTGTACGTGTACTCGTTCTAGTCCCTGCTTTCAATTCCTTTGGGCATATACCTAGGAGCAGAATTGCCGGATTATACGGTAACAATGTTTGACTTTTTGAGAAGCCACCAGACTGTTTTCCACAGTGGCTGCACCATTTTACATTCCCACCAGCAATGCAGAAAGGTTCCAGTTTCTCCACATTCATGCCAACACTTGGACTATTAATTTTAATAATACATTTTAACCCAGCATATCCAAAAATATTGCCATGCCAGCATGGGCTCAGTCCGGACTAACGTACGTACGCTTTACCACCTACTCCCCCCACCTCCATCCTCTTCTCATAGTACATCAGCTTTCTTCTTCCTCTTCCCAGTCAGCTGAGGAAACCCCTCTACATACTTTCCTCCTTTGAAAGATTGCGTCTGCTCTCCTATTTTTCCTGAGCCTAAAATAATCAATAGAGGTCAGGGAAAGATAAGCTGGCTTACCAGTAAGGAGACACACATGGCACGTCTCCTACTAGCTGGGAAGTGGTATCTCACCGTGGTTTTGTTTTGCATGTCCCTAATCACTAACGATGTTGACTGATTTCCTTTAAAAAAACAAAAATTTCCTCTTGATTTCGACTCCTATCACTCTCCCAGCCTCATTCACTCCTATCCAACCACATTGCCCTCCTCCTGTTCCCTGAAGTTGCAGCCCATACCTGACTCAGGACCTCTGCATGGGCTGTTCGCTCTGCCTGGAAGGCTCTCCCTCCAGATACCCACATGGCTCCTTCCCTCACCTCCTCCTCATGTTTATTCAAATGTCATCCTCTCATGGGACCTCCCCTGCACACCCTCCTGGGCCCTTCCTGCCCACATTTCTTGCTGCCTTATTTTTCTTCTTAGTTGGTAACACTACCTAACATAACTGTCTATGTTGCTGCTTAACCTAGTCATCTAGTTATTTGTCTGGTTGTCTAGTTATTTGTCTCTCCTCAACAGGATGTGAACTCCACCAGGGCAGGGCTTTGGATCTGCCTTGGTCACAGCTAGATCCCCACAGCGTGGCACAAAATAGCTTCTCAATAAGCGGTGTTGCCTGTGGGGCTCAGCGCCCTGTCAAAAGCTCACTGTTTCTGCTCCATCCGCACTGTCCTGGGAGATCCTATCCACTCCCACGATTTCCCTAGCCACCTCTTTGCTGGTCTCTCCCCCCATCTCTCTCCAATCCTGCCCTGTCTACTGCTCCCACCTGCCCCCTGGACAGTTCCCCTGCAAATCCTACAAGCCCCCTCACACTCAGCTACTCCCAGACTGACATCAGACTGACAGCAGCGGCATCTTGCTCTTCTGTACTCCCATCTCGAGGCTCCCCTGCCCATCACCCAGGCAGAGCCCTGGATATCACTCTCACCTCTTTACCTCAGTATGCCCCTCCCATGTCCCAGCAGCCACCAAAATATCCCTGGAATCCATCTACTTTTTCCCAGCCCACATCCTCCTCCATAAGCAGCCCCCATTCTCTCTTACCTGGACCCCAAGCCCCAGCCTCCTTCCGAGGGCCTGACTTCCCCAAGACATCCAAGAGACTCTTTAAGCCTCACATTCGAGCACAGTCCTTGCTTAAGACTTGGGTGCAGGGGTCTGTGTGCTCCCCAACCCCCTAACTGGGGACACTGCTCCATCAGCAGAAAAAATCCAGGGACTTCCCTGGTGGTCCAGTGGTTAGGACCCCACGCTTCCACTGCAGGGGGCCCGGGTTCGCTCCCTGGTCAAGGAACTAAGATCCCGCAAGTCGCATGGTACAGCCAAAAAAATTAAAACAAAAACTATATACACACACACACAAAAAGCAGAAAACGTCCAAGCCAAGCCCAAGGCCCCACAGAGGGAAGGGGGCCCCTTGGGCTGTGGAGCGGCTCCATGAGTGACTGGATCCCTTCTCTTGAGCCTGTACTGTCCCCATGGACCTTGTAAAAACACAAGGCATTTCTCTGATGCCTGCTGTGCACCAGGCTCCGTTCTAGGCACCAAGGAGACAGCGGTGAGTCTTGTGGGCAGGGCCCCGCCCTCCCAGTGTCTGCCACCATCGGGTTAGGGCTGAGTTTGACCTTTGGGAAAGAGACAGGAACCGGCCTGGCATTCACAGCTGGCCTTGTGGTTGCTAGGGCCTGGCCTGGCGATCGCAGCATTTCACAGAACGCCCACACTGGACAAGGCCACTCTGTGACCGTGGTTGAACAAGACAAAACAAGCCCACTCCATCATGGTGTCTGAACACAGACAAAACATGAACGTTGTCCAACTCACAACAGCAACCAGACATTTCCTGGCTAATCTAAATGACTTCTGTGTCTTTGCCAATCGCTGCTTTAATCTTACTTCATTCCTTAGACTTTGTGATCCAAATTATTGTTTCTCTGTAAGGGTGTTACCTCTCCCCCTTGCTTCCTGACAGCATCCAGGATCTACAAACTCCTGGGTCCTCCTTTTCCCAGCAGGCAGGGAAAATGTATATTTGCATCAACCTGGCTGGGCCAAAGCCCTCAGCAGAGCCCTGGGCTAGGGAGCAGGTAATGGGACCTCGACCCAGTGGACAAAACAACACTTTGCTTGAATTTAGTGAAAAGGAACCCACTGACTACATAAGTCCTGGAGCTCAAATTCAAAGTACAGGGACGACAGACCAGAGGACTGTATTATAAACATTAACCCCGCCAAGAGACCAGATGTTAATTGTTGCAGACACTAGAAAGAAGTGATAGTTATGTGACACCATAGAGGTGTTGGCTAAGGCTACAGTAGCAACCATGTTGCAATAGAAATGTATCAAAAATCGGTAGGTTGTATACCTTAAACTCACACAGTGTTATGTCAACTATATGGAAAGGAAAGAAGAAAGAAAGAGAGAGGGAGAGAGGAAGGAAGGAAAGGAGGGAGGGAGGAAGGAAGGGAGGGAGGGAGGGAGGAAAGAAGGGAGAGGAGAGGGAGGGTGGGAGGGAGGGAGGGAGGGAGGAAGGGAAGATCCCATTCAGTAGGTGATTTAGGGCACCATGAACTGGGACAGGTTCACCACCCTTACATTTTTATTTCATCTGTTTGTTAGTTGTTTTTTTTTTTTAAGAAATTGCTTTCTCCTTTAAAAAATTTTTTTGTATTGTGGTACAATATACATAAAACTGACCATTTTAAACATCTTTAATTGCTTAGTGGCATTAAGTACATTCACACTGCCGTACAGCTGTCCCCCCCATCCATCTCCAGAACGCTCTCATCTCCCCAAACTGAAACTCTGTCCCCATTAAGCATCAACTTCCCATCTCCCCGCCCCCCTTCCCTGTCCTGATGTTTTTATATATTATTTTTATTTGTCGGAACATCTCAAAACAAGGAAGTCAAATTTCCAACCGGTAAAAGAATCCAACACAGAGCAAAGCCCCGCTTAACCGAAACCTCCCAGGAAGCACCTAAGACGAGCCCAAGTCTGATAGGTCCATAGCGTACGCCCTCCCCGCTGCAACAGGTAACAAGCCCTATGTGTTCAAATACCTGTGTGTTCCTGGTGGTCTTGGGGCTGGAGGTGGAGAGCACAGATGTCTCTAAGGCTACATTGCAGGTATATGAGCCCTGGAGTGGCATTAAGTGGTACAGTGACTCAGACGGTTCGGCCTATCCTGTGCAGAAGAGTGTTAGAGGAAAACCTGGGGAAATGGGGATAATGGACATCAGCGGCCTCTGACATCAAATCCTCCACGCTGAAGTGGTTGCCACGTTAAAACCTTTGATATGTGTTTTCTAAAGAGATTGACATGAGCAAATAGCTGTGGGCTGAAGTGATCCAGGAGGGCCTCCCACACGAGAAGAGGCTAAGCCAGGGGTGCTGGTGGCATCCAAGGGTCTGGTCTCTAAGGTGCAGAGAGGAGAGTGAGGGAAACGCCTCAGCTCTGAGCAAAGACCAGAAAGTCGCAGTCGGCTAAGTGGGGTGCTGGGAGCCCGGAGCTAAAAGCCCAGAGAAATGAGTAGAAGGTGTGTAAACCTCAAACAGCTTGAGGATAGAAAGAATAGTCAGGACCTGGGACAACTGCAGAGGGCAGGAAAACCAGTGAGGGGGTGTGTGGCAGAGATGGGACAGTGGCCAGGGTTGGGCAGAGAGACGGAAGTGGGTTCCCAGACATGAAGGAGCGGAGAGCCATGGCCTCGACAAATGACTGAGAGTGAGGAGAGTGGGTTCTGGCAGCAAACTGTCAAATGCAGTGGTTAATTCTACAGCTCTTCCCGTTTCTCTGCACCAGCCTCAGGGCCTTTGCACCTGCTGTTTCTTCTGACCAGAATGCTCTTACCCCCAGATACCCAAATGCCCTGCTGCCCCTCTTTCCAGGTCTTTGCTCAACTATCATCTCAGTGATGCCTTCCCTGACTATTTAAAACTACAACCCTTCCACCCGAAACCCCATCCTTCTACCCTGTGTGACTTTTTTCCCCACAGCACTTAACAGCTTGTAACTGACTCTGCAAGTTATGTGATTACATTTATACATTATTGTTTGTCTCCTCTGGGCCCCATTACCATCTCCACAAAAGCAAGGCTCTTGGTCTGTTAATGATGGACCCCCCTCTAGGGGCCTAGAACCATGCCTGGCACACTATAAGTGCCGTATGAGTGATGACTTATAGCTCTACATTCCCTGGGGGCAGGCAGAGGGGCTACACCTGTTTCTTTTTTTTTTTTTTTTTTCTTTTTTTGGCCGTGCCAACCGGCTTGCGAGATCTCAGTTTCCTGACCAGGGATTGAACCCGAGCCCCACAGTGAAAGCCCGGAGTTCTAACCACTAGACCACCAGGGAATCCCCTACACCTGTTTCTTATGATATCCAGTGCCTGGCACAGAGAAAGGAGTAAAAGGCAGCATTGACCCCCGCGGGCACCTGCTCAGTCCCTTCTCCGCGCCCTCACAGGTGGCGCTGCGTCCCGCGATGGCCGCGGGAGCCCTCCTGCCGTGCCCAATGTCCTGGCTGGAATTCCTCAAGGCCTCGCACTTTGCGCTGGGGCCCGACCCGCGGCTGCACGTGGACGCCAAGCAGTCCGCGTGGCACCGGGACTTTCCCGCCTACCGGAACGTTACCCGTGGGCCGCTGTGCCAGCCACCGCCGCGCGCGTCCCTCTTCCAACAGGACGCGCGCTGGGCCGGCCGGGAGCTCCTGTCGGAGACGCACTGCGCGTATGCGCCCGCGTCACCGCTGCTGTCAAGGGAGCGGGAGCGGGAACTGGCACGGGAGCGCACGCTCGCCATGCAGGCCAGCAACCTGCACGCACACGCGGACTCCCGCGCCCGCACCGGCCTCTCCCCCGCGCGCGCCCACTGCGGCAGGCCGGCGCTTCCGGAGCGCGCCAGCGAGCAGATCCGCGGCGCGCGCCTCATCTTCGACCGCGACTCGGTGCCGTCCCGCGACCGAGCCAAGCTGCCCATCCCGCCCAGCGCGCACCAGGAGTTCTTCTCGCTCCACGACATTTGCCCGAAGCTCTGCGAGCCCTCCTGCCTCTTCGGTGAGCGCGCGCCCGGGCACCCTAGGCAATTTACCCAACACAATGGTTCTCATGGCGAGCGGGGATTCTGTGCCCAGCCCGGAGGACATTTGGCAATGCCTGGGGATCATATTTTGGTCTTCACGACTGGGCGTGGGGGTGGAGGGAGAAGGCGGTACCATCAGGGAGCGGCTGGAGGCCAGGGATGCTGCTAAACATCCTACCACGCACAGGAGAGCTTTCCACAGTAAAGAATTATCCAGCCCCAAATGTCAGTAGTGCAGAGGCTGAGACACACTGGAAGCTCCTTAAGCCTCAGTTTCCGCATCCACACAATAGGCATGTCTCCCGAATCTCTCCAGGGTGCTGTGCGGTGGCCCGAAGTCATGAAAGCTGGCTTGGGGTCAGACAAATCTGCTAAGTGTCCCCCACCACCACCCCAGCCCTGCGACCTTAGTAGTTGTGTGACTCTGAGCAAGTCGATCTCTCCCAGCCTCAGTTCACTCACCTGCAAAGTGGGTGCAACAACAGGGCCCCACTTTATAGTTATTGGTGAAGCCGAAAGGGCCCCGAGTGCAGAATATGCCTGTCAAATACTGAGCGCTCAACAAAGGGTCGCTGTCATTCATATGATTTTCCAGTTCTGTGATACACAGGACCTTCTGGTAGACATCACTAGTCAGAGACCCTCCAAGCTGGGTTCACGGATTGTCAGTTGAATTTGACTCCACCTGGTTCTGAATTTCTATTATTTCTGGCAGGTTATTTGAACTCTCCGAGCTTCAAGGAGGCTTCAGGTCGGGGGGGGGGAATCATATCGGACCCCCAAATGAGGCGCAAAGCACTTAACCTAGGTACTGGGCTCAAAACTTGGTAGTTATTCTTGTTGTCATTATTATTATTATTATTATTGGCCACACCGCACAGCTTGCGGGATCTCAGTTCCCCGACCAGGGATTGAACCCGGGTCACAGCAGTGAAAGCCCAGAATCCTAACCACTAGGCCACCAAGGAACACCCTTGTTCTCATTATTTTTTATTATTTTGGGAGTGGGAGCACAGGAGACAGGATGACAGCACCTCCTACCAGAGACAGTTCCAGGCCCTTCCAGGCCCACTTGCCTTGACGTGTAAGAGGGTAAATTGAGGCTGGGCTGGTGCTGCTGGCGGCAGGGGGAGCAGAGGTGGGCGCTGGGTGGTCTTGCCCTTCCCACCTCTGTCCTCCCACAGGCCTCCTCCAGCATAGAACTGGGAGACTTCAAGATTGGCTATGGGCCCATGTATGCAGAGCAGAAACAAGCCTACAGGCCCCAGGTTCTGCCCCCAGACAGGTACAAAGGGACCATGGCCTACTACCAAGATGGGGCAAACGGCTCTCAACGACATGTGGGATGTGTCACCTAAGGCTCTAGGGCCAATGCTGTGCCTTTGAATTCTCCATCACCCACAGGCAAGACCCACTATTATGCCACACTTCCCACGATTAGCACCCCACAGCTCGGCCATTAGAAAGCCCGTCCCTCTCTCCTTTTTCCTGGGAGTTGCATGGGCCCAGATCAGATGGGTCCTCCTTCTCCCACCTCCTTATCTGCAGGTATGACAAGGCCCAGGCCTCAGCCCACATCCACTGTGTGAATATTCGACCTGGAGATGGCCTCTTCCACGACAGGACCACCAAGGGTGAACACTTCTATGCCCGGGAGCCAGGTGAGAGCCTGCTGCCTGCCCTGCCCCTCACTCCCACAGCAGCCTCTCAGAGCTGCTCAGGACCTACTCTGCCACTGGCAGAGCCTTTTGTTCTTCACCACGACCTGACTCCGGAGTCGCACATCCCGGAAGGAAATGGGTGCCCTGGTCCGGGCAGCCTCACCACCTCCACGCACTTCTTCCACGGCCAGGTCAGCAGGAAGGGGAAGAAGGCAGCAGGGCTCGTCAGGGAAAAGGGCTTCCCAAGCAGAGTGAATAATAGCAAGTGCAAAGGCCCTGAGGTGGGAGGGAGCTTGACATGCGTGCGGGCATCTCTTGGATCTGTTTGTGTGAAGTAGGGTGAGTCGCTTAACCCTCCAAACCTCAGTGGCTCTGCCTGTAAATTGAGATAACAGTACCAACTCCCAGCGCCATCACGTGGGACCCAGAGAGAGTGTGAGCCGTCCAAGGTCTCACAGCGCCCACTTCTGTCCTCCGTCCTGGCCTTGGGACATCCCTGACACCGGGAGCTTCCCAGATGCCATGTGGTCCTACAGCCGCTGCCCGCGACCAAGCCACCCAGCCGCCACATGCCTCATGAGAAATTGCAGAGTCACATAACCCTAGGGGAGCCGTCGCTGCTCGGACAGTTCTTCCAGACCTCCATGGGCACAGACTATTTACCCCCTGGGATGCAGAAGCCGCCGAAAGCGCTCAACCTCCGCTAGCTGCAGAGCAACCTGCCCCAGGGCACAGGCGGTGAGCGCGGGACCCACCTCGGAAGCCCCGCCCTTGGCACAGCTGTGGTCCCGCCCCCGGCCAATCCCACCCCGCCCCCTGCCCGAGTCTGGCTCCGCCTCCTGAAGGGCTAGATCCCACCCCATGAGCCAAGATTACCAACTCTGACCCTGAACAACCCCACTCCTTCGTGATCGTGACTCCCAACGCCCCCCACCACACCCCGTCATGGCCCCACCGCTGCATGACTCCGCCCCTCTGGTCTGGCCCCGCCCCTCTCCGTATCCGCCCTCTCCTGACTCTTACCCCTCCTCTTCTGGGACACTCTGGCTCCGCCCCATGACCAGCTAGCCTATTCTTCCTGCCCACCCCTCCCCCCCAGCCCCCGACCCTCGCTAGTCTACCCTTGCCCCGCCCCTGGCGTCCTCAGCCCTATCCTGGCTGCCCCATCCTCCCCGCCTCATAATCCATCCTCCTCCCCTGACAACTTCAGCACTAGCCCAGGCGTCGCCCTTGAACCCTTACCCCGTCCTTAGTCTCCCATGTCCCTTCCCCCGGGCCCTGCCTTTCCCCCCTCAGCCCCTCAGCTCAGCCACCCCTCCCAAATCTCCAGGAACAGATTTTTTAACCATGAACCAGAAGCTGCTGAGGCCACACAGAATAGGTCCAGCCTCCATGGCTGAGGAGATGCTACCGTGGGTGAGGGAGGGGGAGGGGTATCTCTCTAACCAGGTAACCCCCGAAATCAGTGTAGAGTTATCTCAGGAAAATTATAGCATCAACTCAGACTCAGAGTTCCTGTCAAGTCTGCTCAGGGTCACTCTAGGGTCACCCCAGGCTCAGGGTCATCTTAATGTCATCCCAGTCCCACGTCATCTCTAGCTCAGCCCCAGGGTCATGTCAGGGTCAGCTTCGTATCACCAGCCACAGTTATACTCCAAGCCAGGGGTTAGCTCAGAGTCACCGACGGTCAACCCAGCCCTGGGGGCATTCCAGGGGCCCACCTGCTTTCTCTCCAGCTTCTCATCCAGCTCCTGGGTCAGCCCAACCTGGGGTTCCCTTTTGCCCACCTCCCCAGGACGCAATCATCAGCCATTCCCCACTCTTCGATGTTCCCAAGGTGGTGCGGGAACTACAGGGTGGCCAGGGTGGGCCAGCCATCCTCCAGGCTGCCCTGCCAGGCTCCCCACCCTGACTCCACAGTGCGAGTATAGCCACTCGGAGCCCCCGCTGGGTAGACAGCGCTTCTTCTCAACCCTAAACAAGGATGAGTTTGCTTTCAAGTAGCAGGGCCCAGGAGTGCTGAGATGGGACGACCTCCAGGAGAGTCATGTGCCCCTGGGCTCCCCTCGCCAGTGGGGCTGTGGGGCTGGGAAGGTGGACCCTCGGGCCCCCCAGACCCCTACCTACCCATGCCGCAGCCAGCAATAAACACCACTTTGGCAACACCCCACCACTTCCCATCAGTCAGCCATGAAAGAGGATAGGGTGCCTGTGGGGTTGGTGAGAGAACGTACGGGAGAGAACGACTCCATGGAGAAGCCCTGAATTTCCGCAGACCCTGGGTGTCATCCCACTCTGGGCAGGGAGGCCATCTCAGTTTGTGCAAAAGCTTGGTGGTCTGACGCTTGTAAGGTGTTCAGGTGATACCACAAGTTCTTTCTTTCTTTCTTTTATTCTTTTTTTTTTTTTTTTTTTGGCTGTGCCACAGGGCTTGTGGGATCTTACTTCCTCAACCAGGGATTGAACCCAGGTCCATGTCAGTGAAAGCGCCGAGTCTTAACCACTGGACCGCTAGGGAATTCTCGCTGCCAAAAGTTCTGAATGGTGTGGGAGGATGGAGTTACAGTGTTGAACGGAGGCAACGTGGTGAGAGGTTGAGAATGTAGGCTCCTGGGGCTGAATGAACAGAGCGCAAATCCTGACTCCTCCATGTCCTGGAAAGTAGTCCTGGGCAAGTCATTTGACCCCTCTGAGCCTCTATTTGCTCATCTGTAAAATGGAGATAAACAATAGCTCTCTCTCATTAGATTGTAATGAGAAATGTACACACTGGTTGTAAATGAGAAATGTACACACTGGTTAGTGTGCATAGCTGGGGGTCAAGAAGGGAGAGCTTCCTTTCCAAGGATGAAGGTAAGGAGGGTGTAGGATGGAGCTCAATCATTGAGAGACTGGGTGAGGCTCAGAGGGGGCATGAAAGGCTGGACATGCTGAGAATGGCCCAGCAATGTCCCCTATTGTGAGCAGAGGCTGGAAGCTGAATGGTTGGTGCACTGGCTGGCTGGGCAGCTGGCCCCCAGATCACAGCTGGGTCCAGGGGCACATCAACAAATGTCATCAGCACGTGATCAGGCCCAAGGGGGTAGGTGTTCAGCCAGAGACAGAATGAAAAGGGTGGAAAGGAGGAGTATGGGGTGGAGACTTGAAGCTGGTAAGTATGTCAAGGACATCAAGTATGTCAAGGACTAGTACCTTGGACAGCACCCCACCTTGAAAGTCTTGGGGTCTGATGAATCACCACCAAGAAGCCAGATCTGTCTGGGACGATAAGATGGGCCTTGGTGGCCGTGCCCGGGCCCTGCCTCTGCAGGCTGTTGAGAATCTGGTTTCAGGGAATGAACACGGTTCCCTGACCCTGTAGACAGACCTTTAAAGACCAAGGCCCCCAATCCAATGGGCCACTAAGAGCCAACCTCAAGCCTGGCCAGGAGACCTTTCCCCATGGGCAGCAATCCTGTGAGACCAGCTTGTCACTTCCACAGGAAGGAGAGGAGTCCAGTTTGGGGTCCCACGGGGACAAGATGGACCTTTCGGCTGCAGTCATGGTATCCATGTCGACCATGAGAGGGTCTGCTAGAGGCAGAACACCTCTTCTGCTTGCTTCCACTGATGATGTAGATGACACTCGTCTGAATTACCTCATGATAAAACAAGCTTTCTCAGTCTCGGCACTACTGACATTCTGGATAGGACCATTCTTTGCGGTTGGAGGCTGTCTTGTGCATTGTAGGGTGCTTGGCATCATCCCTGAACTCTACCCACTCCATGCCAGTAGCACATTCCTTCTCCCCCGCCCAGTTGTGACAACCAAAATTGTCTCCAGACATTGCCAAATGTCCCTTGGGGGGAAAAGTCGCCCCTGGTTGAGAACCACTGCAATAAACCCATCCTACAATGATTCCTAGGATAAAATTAGGCTCTCCTGGTAAAGCCGGTCTGCTTGTTGACCAGACTACATGTACAAAAAGCTTTCCCTTTTTGCCTTGCCTGCCAGGAAGCTCAGAAAGCTTGCTTTGATTCCATGTAGCTCCAGTTGCAGGATTACGTGTACTCCTGCCTGGTTCTAGGAATGGTTTCAACAACCGAGACATCAGATGAGAAATAATGGGTAGGAGTTACAAGGAAGCAGATTTCAGCACAACTTGAAACATTTTCTAACAATGGAACTGACCAGCCCCGGGATGGGTTGCCAGGAAAAAACAGAAACTTTACTCAAGATGTCTTCAGTACGGAAAGACACTACATTATGATGATTCTGGATGTATTCTATGGATTTATGTCTATCCCTCCTATATCCCACTTACCCCCCAGAAAAGGCATTTCATATGAACTACAAAAACTAAAAAGACTTATGAAATAAGATGAGTAAAATAGTATTGAACATGGGAAAACAGATTAAATTTTAAAGGAAAACATTTTGTCGATGGTAATCATTGCTAAGCAGCAGACTTGTCTTTTTCTGTCCCTAGGCAAATGATTTCCTGCTCTGACCCTCACTTTCCTCATCTGTAAAATGGGGATGGCAACAGTTCCTCCTTCATGGAGTGGTTACAAGGAGTAAATAAAATGTGCGTGTACCATTCTTTTATATATATATATAAATTTATTTATTTATTTTATTTTGGCTGCGTTGGGTCTTCGTTGCCGCGTGCAGGCTTTCTCTAGTTGCAAAGAGCGGGGACTACTCTTCATTGCAGTGTGCAGGCTTCTCATTGCGGTGGCTTCTCTTGTGGAGCACGGGCTCTAGGCGCGTGGGCTTCAGTAGTTGTGGCTCGCGGGCTCTAGAGCACAGGCTCAGTAGTTGTGGCGCATGGGCTTAGTTGTTCCGCGGTATGTGGGATCTTCCCGGACCAGGGCTCAAACCCGTGTCCCCTGCACTGGCAGGCGGATTCTTAACCACTACACCAACAGGGAAGCCCGCATATACCATTCTTAAAACAGGGCCTCGCACTTGGCTGCAGCTCAATAAACAGTGCCTACATTTTGTTAATGTCTTCGGTATTTTTGTTGCAAGTGTCAGAAACCCAGCTGTATCTGCTCAAGCAGAAAGGGATTTTATTGACTTAGAAACAAGAAAGTCTGTAATTAGGTCTAACATCAAGCCTGCTAATTCCTCATCAGGCATGCTCTCTCCCTTGCCGCCTCTCAGTCCAAGCAGTGGCAAAAAACAAAAGCAAAAACAATACAAAACAAAACGCAAATCCTAATGATTAAAGCCCCAAAGGAAGGGGTGGAGGTCTTCCCCTCAACTCCTCACGTTAGAATTTAACAACCCTCTGACTGGCCCATTTGAGTCACATGTCCAGCTGTGAACCAATCACTGTGCCCAGAGGGATGGAATGCTGTGATTGGATGCCTGGGTGATTTGGTTCTCCAAACCTCACCAGGATCTTGGAGTCTGGAGCCCAATCTTGCTGGATCCTGTCTCCTAGCAACAGACCTGTGCCTGCCCAGCCCCACAGCATCTATCTTGCCCCAGGTTACAATCTAGAGGGCAGAAAGACTCAGCCAATAGGCTCTTCCCAATGAGGTTAATTGTGCCTAATAGACAGGCAGTGTTCAGTGTTCCATGCTTGAAAGGCTGAGGTATTAAGAGCCCACCGGATCTCTGATAATCCCAATCTTATCTCCCCATCTCAGTACTAACTTCCTCTTTTAGATTGGGGCAGAGAATTCAGCCGTAGCAATCTCACAAAATTGAGCAGGTGCTAGACTCTGCTTTAAGAAGGTGCTCATAGGGACTTCCCTGGTGGCACAGTGGTTAAGAATCCGCCTGCCAATGCAGGGGACACGGGTTCGATGCCTGGTCCGGGAAGATTCCCACATGCCACGGAGCAACTAAGCCCGTGCACCACAACTACTGAGCCTGCGCTCTAGAGCCCGCAAGCCACAACTACTGAAGCCTACACACCTAGAGCTCGTGCTCCACAACAAGAGAAGCCACCGCAATGAGAAGCCCGAGCATCGTGACAGAGTACTGCCCATGTGCAGCAGTAAAAACCCAGTGTAGCCAAATAAATAAATATAAATAAATGTATAAAAAAAGGAGCACATAGAGGCAGCTTGTGTCTATCTCATAAGACCTTGCCGAAGACTTCATGAAAGCTCCCACATGTTCCAACATCCTGATATTTTCCTCCAAAGCCGCTCGAGCCACAGTCCCAGGTGACACACAGAGTGCGAAGATAAAACAGGCAACGGTTTAATCGGCCATTTTTCTTCAACATAACAGATTTCTGGTTTCCTGAGCAAGGCACTTCTACAGGGCTGCCACATATATCTTGGGAGGTTGTGCACTGCACAAATCTTGAAGGCCTATTCACTTCATAATGAATATATATGTCAAGGTGGCCCTGGCCCTCTACTTCACCTTTGTTCAGCCAATTTCACATTTTAAGTTATTTCCTTCAATACCCTTCCCTTTTCTGGAAATCATGTCTAAATTAGTCAAGACTGTCATGACTGCAAGAGACAGAAACCCACTAAACTAGCTCAAATACCCAGGAAATTTGTTGGCTGGAAAGACTGTGAGCTTTCCGGCTTCAGGTACGGCTATGTCCAAGAGCTCAACCAATATAGCTAGAGCTGTCTCTCTGTCTCTCACCTCTACATCCTGGTATAGATTGGCTTCAGTCTGCAGACTGTTCTTCCAGACAACTGAGGAAGGTGGGTGCAGGCAGAAGGAAGCCAATAAACAGCTCATGATCCCAAAGGAAGAAAGAGATTCTCCAACCTCATGACTTCGTCCCAGCCCTCATTGTGGCCGGGGGGTGGGGTTCTTGGGTTGGTAAGTTTAGATCGCATGGTACTGGGGGGGCACGGGTTAGACACGGGTCCATCTGGAGTAGTGGAGGGGGCTCCACAAAGGGAAAGCGAGGTGCTGAGAGACATACTGGGCAGACTGAAATGACAGCTGTCATTACAAGTATTATTTGTAATGGGATCATCCAGTAGGATGAAGAACAAGCGACATAATCCAATTGCAGTTTCAAGTCTCTCAGATCTGCTGCTGGCTTCTCCACAGAGAGCTGGAAAGCAGGTCTCAGGCCACAAGTTCAGCCCAGATCTAGAAGGTTCTGGAAGGAAGAGCGAAGTCCCCTGGAGGCCTGATTTGCACGCAAGGGTAGGTGTTGTCCAAATTCGTCAAAGACCATCAGAAACACGCCTGTAGTCAAAAAAAATTTTTTTAGCTTGCGCAGCAAGGAAGATCCCGTAGCGGGGAACCATGGGGCATCTCCAGAAGAGTTGGGGGACAGGAGGGCATCTTTTAGGATTCAGGCTTGTGCTGGGTGATTTTAAGAAGAGGAGAGTAGAAGCAGCTCTAGCCTGGTGCTGTCAGCAAGCAGGGAGCAGATCGGCGACTGGGACTGGGTATTTTGGTGATTCTTATCTCAGAAGTGGGAGGATGGACATGCGGCCGTCATTGGGAAGAAGCGGCGGTCATCTGAGTTAGTTGCAGGGGGCGGGGGGGAGAGGAGGGGGTGTGTATTCATTTTTGTGGTTGCAGAGTGTCCTTGTGTCTATCTCGGCTCAGGCGCGGTCACAGAGCGGCCTTGTGTGATCATTGTTTATATTCTGGGATCGTTGTTTATGTTCAGGGAAGAACATCTCACGGCCCAGCTGCCAGCTGCCGGGGCTGTATTTCACTCCCTCCTCACAGGGATCTGTGTCTCCAGGTAAAGTCTGCCCAGAGTGCTTCCCAGATCTGGTCTAGGCTTCAGAGGGAGCATCAGGCACGGGGAGTCCACCAGTGACAGCGGTGCGTGACCAGGGAGGAGAAGGAGGGAACACTCAGTATCCCCAACTCTTTTCCTTGGAGGAGGAGTCTTAGAGGGAAATGCTGGACTGAGCAAAGATACACAAGTTTGTAAATTCTCAGCGTCTTGACTATGCTGATGTGCGTGGCCAGTCTGCAAGACAGAGAATGTTCGGTGTTTCTTGAAACCAGAGAGAGTCAGAGACCTGGGCAGGAGGCAGAGACAGGGAGAGAGAAGAGGATAGAGACACAGAGGGACAGAGGCAGAAAAAGTGAGGGCAAGAGAGGCAAAGAGATTGAAATGGAGAGAGACATAGAAATAGAGGGACAGAGCGACAGAGAAGGAACAGAGAGAGAGAGGAAGAGGCGGAGAGGGATCGAGAGCGGCTGAGAGAGACGCAGAAGAGGAGAGGCCGCGGCGGGGACAGCGCGGGCGGGGCGCGGCGCAGACAAAGGCGCGGCCGCGCGGCCGGGTGGCCGGGCCGGGACAAAGGCTGGCCCGGGGGGAGGCGGGGGCAGCGATGGCGACGGCCGAGGCGGACGCGGGCGAACTACAAGTCCCAGCAGCTCCCGCTGCGGCCCTCGGCCGGCCCCTCTCGCTCCCTGGGAGCGCTTGGCGGGGCCGCAGGGCCGAGGGGGCCGCCGGCGGGGCTGGCGGGCGGGGGGCTTCCTGCGGGCCCTGGGGGCGCCGGCGGGCGCGGCGGGCCGGGCTGGGGCGAGGGGCGCCGGGTGAGTGTCCCCGTGAGCTGGTCGGGCGGGCGGCGGCCGCGATGGGGCGGGGGTGAGGGGGGCGGGCGGGCAGGGGGCCCCGGCGCGGGGCGCGGCCCTGGGCGACCTCTGTCCACCCCCTTCCCTCGCCTCGCGCGCCGCCAGCCCCGGCCCGGGAGAGCAGAGACGCCGGCGCGATGGGAGGGGGCCGCGCGACCCGCGGGCCTAGCGCGCCGGTTCCGCCGCTGCGGCCCCGGGGGAGGGCCCGGCCCGAGCTGGGCGCCGTCAATCGGGAGGTATGGGGGTGGGGGGAGAACCCCTCACTTGGGGTGGGGACGGGAGTCCAGGACGCCCGCCTCCCCTGGAGGCGCTCCAGACCCCCCACCCCAGGAACCCAGAAGTGGCCCCAGGTATTGTTCTCCTCACCCTTCAGCCTGGGGTAGGGAGTTCAGGAAGCCCATCTTCAAGAGGGGGATCCAGGGGTTCCCTCCCTCCCCCAGGACCCCAGTTATTGTTCCCCTCACTCTCCAGTCTTGGGGTCCAGAGTTCTGGAAGCCCCTTCCCCAGGAGGTGATCCAGGGTTCCACCTGCCCCCCAGGAACTCAGAGAAGGATCCCAGTTATTTCTCCTCCCAGCGTGCAGCTCAGACATGGGAATTCAGGAGCGAATCTTAGGGTCCCCCTGCCCCCTGGGAATCCAGGAGGGGACTCAGCACTGTCCCCTGACCCTCCGTCGTGGAATTTAAGGAGGTGAACTAGGAACTCAGCCCTCTCTGTTTGCGTACCCACTCCAGCTCTGGGGTTGTGGCTTGGGAGGTCCCCCTCCCCAGAAGGAGAGCCAAGGGTCCTCCCCTGTCTCCCAGGAATAGATCTATTTGTTGTTTTCTCCCCGAGGCCTAGCCATGTGGTGGGCATCACCTCCCCTTCAGGTAATCCTGATTTCCTCCTGCTCCCCTGAAGGGATCCCAGCTTGTTTCTCTGCCCCCCTCCCTACCTCTAGCCATGGAGCTAGAATTCAGGATCTTCCTTCCAGGAGGGGACCAGAGTTCCTGACGCGCATTCCCGTACGTCGATCGTGGGGTCAGTCACTCAGGAATCTCCCCTTCCTAGGAGATGGCCCAGGGTCCCTCCAGTAACCCAAGAGGAGCCCCAGGTATTATTTTGCCCACCCCAGCTAGGGGTTAGAATTCAGGATCTTCTATCTACTTGGGCAAACAGGTACACCAACACCTGTCCCTACCCTCCTGGCTGATGGATCCATGGGTCTCCCTGCTCCCTCCAGGGGTCCCACATATTATATCCCCGCACTCACTCTAGCTTTAGAAATCTGCATTCAGGATCTTCTATCTAAGATAGAATACAGGTGTTTGGACTCAGTCCTACCCCAGAATTGTAAGGTTTGGAATTCACGTTGTCTCTTCCCCAGGAAGCAAGCCAGGGGTCTTTCTGCACTCCCCCAGTGAGGAGTACCAGTTGTTGTTTGCCCCCGCCCCACTTTTCCCCCAGATAGAGGCTTCAGAGGTCAGGATGCTTCTTCTCTAGGAGGTGAGCCAGGGGTCGCCCTCCCTACTAGGAACCCCCAAACATGCCACCCCCAACTATGGGACTGGAATTCAGGCCATGTACTTAGCAGAAAGCACGAGAACCCAGACACCGCCCCCCTCTTCCCCATGAAGGGGCCATGGTCAAGGGGATAGGTATCTAGACTCTCTCTCCTCCACAGGACCCAAGCTGCCCACCAGAGGAGGAGCCCAGGATGGAGAGAGGGGCAGAGCCATGGAGCTGGGTACTGGAGACCTCTAGTGCTGGGTCCCACGACTTCTATCCAGGTGTGGGGCTGAGAAGGGAGTCCCCCCCTCCCCATGTCCCACCAGGGTCCCTCTTCTCCCTGCCCTGGCGGGGGCGAGTGCAAAATCTCCCTGCAGTACAAGACAAGAGAATGATCCGTGTGTGTGCCCCGGAGTGGGATCTGGGGCATGGTCTGGCCCCCTCTCCCTTCCCTGCTCAGGCTCCAAAAGAGACCCCCCGGTTCCCCAGAACCTACCTCCACTCACCTTCTGCCCTCACCCCGTAGAGCCTGCCCCGGAAGCAGCCAGCACTTCCACACCCGGGATGCGGCGTTCGGTCCTAGTCAGGAACCCAGGCCACAAAGGCCCGAGGCCCAATTATGAAGAGCTTGACTCCGACTCAGAAGACCTAGACCCCAAGAGTGAAGAGCTGGACCCAGTTTCTGAAAACCCAGAGCCTGAGCCGGAAGACCTCAACACTGTCTCTGAAGATGTGGACCCCAGCTATGAAGAGCTGGAGCCTGTCTCCGAGGATCTGGATCCCGATGTGGAAGCTCCGAGCTCCATCTCGGGGATCCGTGACTCGGATCCCCAAGATCTCGACCCCATGTCTTCAAGTTTTGACGACCCAGACGTCATCGGCCCCGTCCCCCTGGTTCTCGACCCTAACAGCGACACCCTCAGTCCCGCTGCCACCCCAGACCTGGACCCCCTCTCGTCCGACCTCACTGCCACCCCCGAGGTCCTGGCCGCCGGTCCCGCGGTGCTCCCTGCACCTGCCAGCCCGCCCCGGCCCTTCTCCTGCCCGGATTGCGGGCGAGCCTTCCGCCGCAGCTCGGGTCTGAGCCAGCACCGCCGCACCCACAGCGGCGAGAAGCCTTACCGCTGCCCCGACTGCGGCAAGTCGTTCAGCCACGGCGCCACGCTGGCCCAGCACCGCGGCATCCACACGGGCGCGCGGCCCTACCAGTGCGCGGCGTGCGGCAAGGCCTTTGGCTGGCGCTCCACGCTGCTCAAGCACCGCAGCAGCCACAGCGGCGAGAAGCCGCACCACTGCCCTGTGTGCGGCAAAGCCTTCGGGCACGGTTCGCTGCTGGCGCAGCACCTGCGCACGCACGGCGGCCCGCGGCCGCACAAGTGCCCGGTGTGCGCCAAGGGCTTCGGGCAGGGCTCGGCGCTGCTGAAGCACCTGCGCACGCACACGGGTGAGCGGCCGTACCCGTGCCCGCAGTGCGGCAAGGCCTTTGGCCAGAGCTCCGCGCTGCTGCAGCACCAGCGCACACACACGGCCGAGCGCCCCTACCGCTGTCCCCACTGCGGCAAGGCCTTCGGCCAGAGTTCCAACCTGCAGCATCACCTGCGCATCCACACCGGCGAGCGGCCCTATGCCTGCCCCCACTGCTCCAAGGCCTTTGGGCAGAGTTCGGCGCTGCTGCAGCACCTGCACGTGCATTCGGGCGAGCGCCCCTACCGCTGCCAGCTCTGCGGCAAGGCCTTCGGCCAAGCCTCCAGCCTCACCAAGCACAAGCGAGTGCATGAGGGCGCGGCCGCTGCAGCTGCTGCGGCCGCCGCCGGTTTGGGCCTCAGCCCCGCTTCGATGTTGAGGCCGGGGCAGGTCTCCCTTCTGGGTCCTGATGCTGTCTCTGTGCTGGGTTCAGGCCTGGGCCTCAGCCCCGGCCCCAGCTCTGGCCTTGACCCTGACCCTGGCTCTGCGCTGGGCTCCCCCCCCAATCCCAGCCCCAAACCCATCCCTGGCTCTGGATCTACCCCCACCCCTGATTCTGTCAAATCTTCTGACCCTGAGCCTGGGCACAATGCCAATTCCGACCTTGTGGCCAGCCCCGATCACAGATCTGGTCCCAGCCCCGACCCGGATCCCGTGCCCAGCCCTGACCCCAGCTCTGAGTCCCACCCTGACCCCGGCTCTCCCACCCATGACACTGTCGGCGCAGTCCTCCCTACCGGCGAGAGCCCCGAGTGGGTGCAGGAGCAAGGGGCACTGCTGGGGCCTGATGGCTGAAGGGCATGCTGGCACCCACAGGGGCCTGGGAAGGTTGTGTGTTGTGCAGTTAGTAAAATCCTCCCACTGCCTCCTGGCTCCGTGTTGTGGTTCTCCTGTTGCTGTTTTTCCTCTGATGCACAGCCTCTTCTTCTGGAGATGGGAGGGTATGGCCGGAGCCAAACATACAAATAGAACGTCAATGTCCTGGCTCCTCCCACAATACGCTCCAGGCTTCCTAGCTTCCCCCACAAGGGCTCACACTGGTCCATCCCAGCAGTTGCCACTCCCTGCTTCCCCAGACCTGGCCACCCCAGTCAGGGGCAGACTTATCCTGTGGGTGATCTAACTCCCTTCCTTTTGGAGTTGGCTTTCCCAGGAATGGTGGGATTTCTGGCATGTTGACCATCTAGTAGGCTGATGGTGGAGGCTGGTATGAAACCATGTGGGTGGCCCTGCCCCGTCTGCTCTCCTAACTTACCCCTTGCCCTTCAAAGCCCACATTGCAGGTACACCACGGGACAAAGGAGGGCACTCATTTATGCATCCAACAAACATCTGTTGATTGCTTGGGTCTCAGCAGGGAACAAGATAAGTATGGCCTTGGCCCTCACACAGCTCAGAGACCAAGTTTAGAAACATTTAAAAAGTAACTACAGAGTATGTTACATTCAACAAGAAGCATAACAAGACTTCTGATTTAGATGGCAGACAGCCTTCCCAAGGAAGGACTTTATAATCCCAATAACCTCTAATTTAATCATCAGTACTGTTTGCCCAGGCTTGTGCTATGCTCTAGCATTTTCTCATTTAATTCTCTCAGCAGCTCCATGAGGCAGGTAACTATGAATATGCCCATTTTGCAAATGAGAACGCTGAGGCACATGGAGTTCAAGGGACTTTTTGGAAGACCCAGAAGTGGTGGTTGGGAGCGCCCAGATTTAAACCCAAATTGTCTGCCCCCCAGAGCCTAAGTTCTTAACCTTTATGCTCTAGGGCAGGATTGTGCAAAGGCCCTGGGGCCGTTGAGAGATGAGCTAGGGGAGGAGTTAGGTGGGGCCAGAACAGAAGGCCCTGGTAGATTGAAGAGGGGAGTTTGCTTGTCATCCCAGAGAAATGGGAAGCTACCAACAGGTTCTGACTGATACGAATTATTTTTTGAAGATGCTTCTGGCTGCTGGATGGCGAGTGGAATGGAGGGGATCCGGAATGCGAGCCCAAGATCAGGGAGGTTGTTGCAGTGGTCCAGGCCATAGGGAATCTTGGGGGACTATGGGTTTATAGCCATAGGAGTGGGGAAAAGTGGTCCTATTTGCGATGTAATTAGGAAATGAAGTAGGATTTCATGACAGTTCGGATGAGGGGGGGTTGAGAGTAACGCAGAGTTTCTGGGAGAATGGAGCGGGGCAGCCTTGAGATAGGATCATCATCTGACACCGCGGAGGGAAAGGGGTCAAACACTGGACATGGAAGTCAAGAGGTTAGCACTGGACGTGGGCATGACGGAGCCAGGACGGAGCCAGCAGCCAGCCCATCCCCCAGCACATTTGCGCCCGTCGGCGCTAGGACCTTGGGACCGCCTAAGGGCAAGTCGCCAGCTGAGGCACGCATGCGTGCTGCTCGGGCAGGGGTCGTCGTGGCGCAGGGGGAGGGACCGGATCCCGTCACCTGCCTCCAGGGCCGCGCTGGTCACGTGACTGGGGCTCGAGTCAGCTGACGCGGGAGGGTTTGAAGCTACACCGCGAGGGAGCGAGGCCGCAGTGACAGCAGCGGGTGTTTAGACGCCGGTTGCACCGCCGCGCCCGCCGGCGTTCGGCGCTCCCCTCCCCGGCATGGCGGTGCCCGTAGGCCCGCGCGGCTCAGGTGAGGGCGCGGGTGGCCCCGCAAGTCCCAGGACGCGTGCGGCGGACGGGCGGGCGGCTTCTCCAACCTGGGGCGGCGGAGCTCCCGGTTTCCCTTTCCTCAACTCTGATGCTGACCCCTCGGCGTCCCCTTGGCGTAGATATGGGCAGACGGCTCCTAGAACCTGGGCGGCGGGTGGGCATCAGCTTCTCCGACCTCGGAGTGGCGGGACTCCGACCGCCCTTCCTGAACCCAGGCTCTGCTCTGAGTACCTCAATTCAGGCAGCTGGCGGATCGCCAGCTTTTCCGACTGAGGCGGCGAGGGTCCCAGGATTTGCATTCTGAGCCTAGATTCGGATTGTTCAGCTTTGCTGGAACTCCGACAGCGGGCCCCAGCTTCTCCAACCCGCACGTCAGATTCCCAGGCTTTCCTTCCACAAACCAGGAGGCAAATGTTCAGCTTCTCTAAACTTAGGCAGGAGTGCTGGGGGCGGGGTTGCCACCTTAAGCGCAGGCGCCTAACTCAATTTCAGCTCTCCAAACACAAGGAAGCTCAGTCGCCTCTCACAGGGCAGCATGGAGGAATGCCCTTTGTGTTGATCTTCCCTTCTTAAGCTATCTGCAGACACCTGAAAGATGTCCTGGCTGGTAGAGTCTGGGATGAATTAGCTGTGATCCCAGCCAGGGAGGCAGCCTCCTTTCTGGCTTCCCATCCAGCTATCTTGTAAACAACCACGATAGCATCTGAGCTCCAAAGGGACCAGGGGCTGGCCCTCGCTGACGGACAGGTTCTGACAGTGCCTACATTTCATCCTGGTGGCCATGCCAGGCAGGAGGCCAGCCAGACCCTGGAAGGAAGCGGGGTTCTCCCAGTGGGGATGGTGGGTTGTGTCAGGAACAGTTCAGGGCTGCTGTGACCAGCTATGACCTGAGCCATTGCTGAAAACTTGGGCTTTCATCTTGGACTGGTCAGGATTGAAAGGAATAAGTGGTCCTTAGAGTAGCCTCCATTCGGAGTTCCCTGGGGGCCCAGTGGTTAGGACTCAGCGCTTTCACTGTTGTGGCTCGGTTCAATCCCTGGTCGGGGAACTAAGATCCCACATGCCACACGGCACAGCCAAAAAAAACCAAAAACCAACCAAAAAAATAGAATAGGCTCTATTCGTTGAGGAATTATTGAGACTCAGAGACCGAATGCTTTGTAAGTGTCAAATCCTTAGCTTCTTGGTGAGAGATTTTTTTGCCCCATTTTGCAGATGAGGTAGCTGAGGCTCAGGGAAGCTGAGTGCCCTGGAGCAGGGGCAGGAATCAACTCAGGCCCTCTGGAGTGACTTGAAACCGCTGAGCCAGCACTGCTGCATAGATCCCTAAAATGTTACAGATTTTCTGGTTTTCCTTAGATCTCTCAGAGTTCTTTCTTGGCTGGAGCTTGGGACCTGCCTCCCCTATTGGCAGGTGAACCTGCCTAGGCCTGGTCCCCACTGCCCTCTCCCGTCCCACAGAGACTGAGCGCCTCCTGACACCCAAACCTGGGTATGGGACCCAGGTGGGGCCTTCCCCAGCCCCTTCCACCCCTCCAGAAGAGGAGGATCTCCGCCGTCGTCTCAAGTACTTCTTCATGAGCCCCTGTGATAAATTTCGGGCCAAGGGCCGCAAGCCCTTTAAGCTCATGCTGCAGGTGGTGAAGATCCTGGTGGTCACAGTGCAGGTGAGACCTTCAGGGCCCCCACCCCACCCCACAGAATGCCACCTGTGGTTGCTGTTTTCCTCGAAGGAGAACCTTGGAGTCAGAGCTTAGTCCTGACCCCACAGCCCCATATCATGATAGTGACAGTGGCACTAATCCGTCAGGAAGCCCTCTCAGACCTGCACGGGAGCAGCGCCTTTAAGCTTCATAAATGCCCTCTGAGGTCCTAGCCACTGCTCTTGCCCCTTTCTATAGATAGGACAGCTGAGGCTCAGAGAGGTTAAGGGACTTGTCCAAAGTCACATAGCAGCTGAGCCTTGGAAGGTGGCACTTGGACCCTGGCAGTGTGATGCTGTGCTTACTCTCGAGCATTCATCCGGTAAACATTTCATGAACATTAGTTGTTGCCACGAGTTCTATGAGTGGCCACTCTGCGCTGCGCCTTGGGGACGTAGGGTGGTCATGCCCTCGTGGGGTGGGCCTTCTCTTTACTCTGCCTCCGCTCATGCGCCGTGGGAGACCCCATGCCGGTAGTACCAATCCTCCCCATCCCTCCCGCCAGCTCATCCTGTTTGGGCTCAGCAACCAGCTGGTGGTGACATTCCGGGAGGAGAACACCATCGCCTTCCGGCACCTCTTCCTGCTGGGCTACTCGGACGGGGCGGATGACACGTTTGCGGCCTACACCCGGGAGCAGCTGTACCAGGCCATCTTCCACGCCGTGGACCAGGTGTGGGCGACCAGGAGCAGGTGGGCAGGTGGGCCCGCCCGGGAGAATGGGCGGGGCTCACTGACCCTCCCCTCCTTTGCCCACAGTACCTGATGCTCCCCGATGTGTCCCTGGGTCGGTATGCTTACGTGCGGGGCGGGGGCGGGCCCTGGGCCAATGGCTCGGCCCTGGCCCTCTGCCAGTGCTACTACCACCGGGGCCACGTGGACCCAGCCAATGACACCTTTGACATCGACCCCATGGTCATCACTGGTGAGTGGGCCGGGCAGGGCTCAGCTGTCGGGATTAAAAAAAAAAAAAAAAAAAAAATATCCCACTTTAGGGACTTCCCCGGCGGCCCAGTGACTAAGACTTTGCCTTCCAATGCAGAGGGTGCGGTTTCAATCCCTGGCGAGGGAGCTAAGATCCCACATGCCTGGCAGCCGGAAAAAAAAAAACAAAACAACAAACATAGAAGCAATGTTGTAACAAATTGAATAAAGACTTTAAAAATGGTCCACATCCAAAAAAAAAAAAATCTTTAAAATCCACTTTGCGTCCTGCCCATCCGCGAGATGGGGTGGTCACGATCGTTAATAATTTGATGATTAGCAGAATGCTTGGCACGCGGAAAGAGCTGAGTGTTATGTTTCACTATCATTCATTCCCTAAACATTTGGGGGCCCACTGAGCGCCAGGCACTAGGGTCTGTGTAGGGAGTGAGACAGACAGACCAGGCCTGACCCTAGGGGGAGACAGCAGGCGCAAACGACAAATGTCGAAGTATGAAGGGGGAAGGAAAGCAGGGAAGGGGTCTGTCGGGGACTCTGGGGAGACCTGCCTGTGCCTCCCCTGTCCCCAGTGTCCCTTCCCTGACTCCCTGTCTTCAGACTGTATCCGGGTGGACCCTCCCGAGAGACCCCCCGTGCCCCCCAGTGATGAGCTCTTCCTCTTGGATGGCAGCACCAGTTACAAGAACCTCACGCTCAAATTCCACAAGTACTGCCCCATCAAGGGGGCCGAGGAGGGGGGAGGCAGGACTCCAGGCATCTTCAGGGGTGGGGGTGGTGGGCGGGGCAGCCGCTTCCCCACAGGAAAGGGGTGGGGGCAGGGGCGGGCCATGCCGATGCGGCCAGGTGAGCACTTCCTCTGCCAGCTGCAGAGTCAGCGTGGGGCAGGAGTGCTGGCGCTCCGGGGCAGGAGGGATGGGCAGAGCCCCCCCACCCTCACCCAAGCCTCACCCCCCCAGGCTGATCAACGTCACCATCCACTTCCAGCTGAAGACCATCAACCTCCAGAGCCTGATCAACAATGAAATCCCAGACTGCTACACCTTCAGCATCCTGGTGAGCCTGCGACGCCTGGGGGGTGGGGCGAGGGACCGGCCAGGGATGGGCTGGCATGGTGGGCGGGGACTTCTGAGTCCTGGAGCTGGGGGCCCTCGGCCAAGGGCAGCGTGGGGGCGATGGGGGAGGCTGGGGCTGGAGAGACCACCCGTCCTGCGCCTCCGGGGGCCTAGGTCTGCTGAGGTTCAATCTGTCCCGTCCCGTCCCGCCACGCCCCTGCAGATCACATTTGACAATAAGGCACACAGTGGGCGTATCCCCATCAGCCTGGAGACCCAGGCCCACATCCAGGAGTGTAAGCACCCCAGCGTCTTTGGCCACGGTGAGCCCCCAAGCCCCCGACTAGCGCTGACCAGGGGCCCCAACCTGCCCAGGAATTCCCCAAGCCCCAGACCAGCACGGACCAAACTCCCGACTTACCCAGAGAAACCCATGAGCCTGATGACCAACCCAAACCCGCCCTGAAGCCACCTCACTCCCGGCCCTGCCTTCGGCCCCTCCGCACAGGAGACAACAGCTTCCGGCTCCTCTTTGACGTGGTCGTGATCCTGACTTGTGCCTTCTCCTTCCTGCTGTGCGCCCGCTCGCTGCTGCGAGGCTTCCTGCTGCAGAGCGTGAGAGCCGCCCCCAGCCTTTCCCAGCTCTGGGACCGTCAAGGCCCGGGTGGCAAGCCTCCCACGTCCGGACCGGCCCTCACCCCGCCCACCTCCCCCTGCAGGAGTTTGTCAGGTTCATGTGGCGGCAGCGGGGACAGGTCATCAGCCTGTGGGAGCGGCTGGAATTTGTCAACGGCTGGTACATCCTGCTGGTCACCAGCGACGTGCTCACCATCTCAGGCACCATCATGAAGATTGGCATCGAAGCCAAGGTGGGTCCTGCCACACCCTGCCCCCGAGCCCCAGGGTCTCCTTCCAGACCCTGGACCCCTCTCCCACCCCTGCTGATGCCTGCCCGGGGCCCCATCCCCAGGGAAGGGCCAGGCTGGATGGGGTTGACACTGCTTCTGCCCCTAGAACCTGGCAAGCTATGACGTCTGCAGCATCCTTCTGGGCACCTCGACGCTGCTCGTCTGGGTCGGTGTCATCCGCTACCTGACCTTCTTCCACAAGTACAACGTAAGCCTCCGACATGCAGGCGGGGCCCTCCCAGGGGCAGCCACGTGCCCTTTAATTGCCACCCCCACCCCCAGATAAATTCGTACACGTATTGCCATCACCAGCCCCTGCAGATGACCCGCCAGGAGCCTCTTCCCCATACCTGCCCACACCAGGCGCACCTGTCATTCCACCTGGGCAGGGGTCACATGAGCCTGCTCTTTCATACTCCTCCCCCGAGCTGAGTCCAGCCAGGGGGTGCCCTTGGGCCTACTCAGCACCACCCTGCCTTGTCGATGGTCATCCCAGTTTCTGTGGTCACCCCATCATGCCCTTGGGCAGGCTTCACCCCATCTGCAGGCTCACGGCCCACCTGGCTTGTGGTCCCGCCCCCATTGCTGACACACACCCCCACCCTCCCCCGACCCCAACCCCCACCCCTCCGCAGATCCTTATTGCCACGCTGCGGGTGGCCCTGCCCAGCGTCATGCGCTTCTGCTGCTGTGTGGCCGTCATCTACCTGGGCTATTGCTTCTGCGGCTGGATTGTGTTGGGACCCTACCATGTGAAGGTAGGGGCTGGCCGGGACCTGTGGGTGGCCCTTGTGACCCACAGATGAGGGATCCCTGGCTCCCCATCTTACTTCCCAAGCCCCCTGACTCCTGGTCTATCGTTGACTTGGTGACACTGAATGACCCACCTTGACCCCCGGTTCCTTACCAGCAAGTTTGCAGCAGTTCTACCCACCATCCCCTCTGATCCCCGGTGACCCTAGCCTTGACTCTATGACGTTGTCATTATTCAGTGACCCCCCCAAGTGGCTCTATCATGACTACTGGTACTCTGTACGCTGTCCCCTCTGACCCCACAAAGCCCCCAACCCCGGCCCCCAGCCGTGCCCACAACTCCCTCTGACCCCTGACCCCCCTGCCCGCCGGCAGTTCCGCTCGCTGTCCATGGTGTCCGAGTGCCTTTTCTCGCTCATCAACGGGGATGACATGTTCGTGACGTTCGCGGCGATGCAGGCGCAGCAGGGCCGCAGCAGCCTGGTCTGGCTGTTCTCCCAGCTCTACCTGTACTCCTTCATCAGCCTGTTCATCTACATGGTGCTCAGCCTCTTCATCGCGCTCATCACCGGCGCCTACGACACCATCAAGGTCAGCTGCCGGCCCACCCCCCCCCCTCGCCGGCCTGCCGTCCCCCTGCCTCCCCGTGGGGCCGTGCATGCATGCGTCCATGCACGGCCCCAGACTCGGGCTCTGAGTCCCTCGTGGTTGGCCACGGCGGGGTGCGCAGAGGAGGACCCAGGGAGAGAATGTGGGAGACGCTACGAGGCCAAAGGAGAGGGTGGCTCGGAATTGGGGGGCCCAGGAGGGACCCATACTGTCCCGGTCACAGCTGCCACACTCTCAGTTTTATCAAGGTGTGGGGCTCGGGCCAGGTAGGGTTCCTGTGTCTGCTTTCACCGACAGGGAAACTAAACCATAGAATTTCAGTGACTCGCCCAAGGTCAGCTACCAAGCACGTGGTGGAACCCAGCTCAACCTACAACTGTCTCATTCCGGAAGCCCCGCTCCCAACCCCTCTGTCCCGTGGGTCTGGGGAAGGGTGGTTGTCCTGCAGGCTGAGAGGGTCAGAGCAGAACATGGGCATGGCAGGTAGACAGGATCTTTTAGCAAACACGTGTGACAGCCTACTGTGTGCCAAGCCTGGTGCTGGGTGCCAGGCACCTGAGGAAACGTACATGGTCGGTCCAAGACTGATGGGCAGGATGAATGATGCACCAACGGGAGTATAACAGCCAACTGATGAGAGGTGTAAAGGAAGTATGGCAGGCTACAGAGAGGCCCCTGCTTTAGACTCGTATCGGGCTGAGTCCAGGAAAGTTTCTAGAATGTGCTGTCCAATAGTAGTCTCTAGTATGAAAATGAAATACAATTCCAAATGCAGTTCCTCACTTAACACCATCCACAGAGCAAGCGCCCAAAAGCCAATGTGACTAGTAGCTACCAGATTTGGACAGCATAGATATCACACCTTTCCATCATCTCAGGAAGTTCTGGATCGATGAGACAGGAGCCCAAGAGAGAGCACCAGGGAGAAGGAACAGCCAAAGCAAAGACCTAGAGCCAGAAAGGACTTGGAGAGGAGATATTGGCCCTGTGAGGTTGGGAGAGATGAAGACAAGGCTAAAAGCCAGAACATTCACTGCTGCTGGGAATGCAGATGTTTGCACCCCGCCCGCTCGCCGCCCCCACAAGTGGGTGGTTGTCAAGCACCCAGACTGGGTCAGGCACGGCTCGAGGCGCTGAAGCCACAGCGGAGGGCACCAACTGACCAAGATTCAGGGTGTGCACACATTCAGTGGTCAGGGAATGTCTCCGGGTGAAGCAAACCACGAGGAACAGCAGGTGGAGGGCACAGCACGGTGCAGAGGCCCAGAGGTGGGAGCCTGGTTGGTCCACAAGGACCGGTGAGAAGATCCAGATGACTGGGGAGAAGGGGGGAGGAGGGGTAGGGGAGGGCGCATCTCAAGGGCCTCGGAAGTCAGAGGCCACTTTCATGCCGGGCCGCCGGGCATCTCTCCCCAGCATCCGGGCGGGGCGGGCGGAGAGGAGAGCGAGCTCCAGGCCTACATCGCGCAGTGCCAAGACAGCCCCACCTCCGGCAAATTCCGCCGTGGGAGCGGCTCCGCCTGCAGCCTCCTCTGCTGCTGCGGCAGGTTGGAGGCCGGGTTGGCTTGGGTTTGGGATTGGCTGGGGGGAAGGGAAGCGGGCCTGAGGGAGCTGATGCCTTCCGCCTCCGCTGACACCGACCCTCCTCCAGGGACGCTTCGGAGGAGCATTCGTTGCTGGTGAATTGACTCGGACCCGGACCGTCATAGGACATTAGCCCCCGGACTGCGGAGACCCATGCTTATTTATTTTAACCTTCGCTTTTTAAGGACCGGCTCCTTGTCGCGCCCTGTGAGGGCCTGGGCTAGTCGGGTCGGACATTGGAGTGGGACAGGGAGGGTTAGAGTGGGTGGTAAATAAACGGGAAAATTAACTTGCTCTCATTTCTAGCGGGAGGGGTATTCCCTGCGCCAACTGGCCTCCGGTCCCTTTAAAGCGTCGCCACATTCAGTGTGGCTGGCTCCGCGCGACCTTCCAAGCATGGCGGGGGGGCGGGGCTGTAGCGCACCCAGAGGTGAGTAACTTAAAGGGGCCGCGCCTGCGGCGCTGGGCAGAACGCTAACGGAGTTGGCGCAGAGTGGACCACGGCTGCGGCCCTTTGGGTGAGTCCGGGTTTTCATCGCCCCGTCCCTTCGCGGGTTGTTAGCGAGCCCTCGGCTTTCCCAAGGTGTGTCTTCCGCCGATTCCCGGTAGCTCTCGACTTTCTGACTCTCCCATCCGCCCCACCCCGCCAGCCTCCGGCAGGTGTTTTCGCACCGGTTGCCAGGGCACCCTCGGGTGGAAGGAGACTAGTCCCCCGTGAATTTTACAGGTAATGTCTCAAGGACCCAGTGACTCCCCCAGATTTCCATTAATACTCGAATGGCGCCAGAAACAGCCTCAGCCTCCCAGAAAAGTCTCAGTAATATTCCAGCATTCCTCAGTATCATGTTCGGACGACTGCAGGGACGTGCCCAACCAGCTTTCGGTTTTCCCAGTAATAGTCCTATAGTCCTCAGAATCTCTCGGTAACTTCCTAGTGAGCCCCCACCCACCCACCCGTAATTCCAGCGTCCCTGGTTACGTCTCCCAGCAATGGCGCCAGCATCGTTCCTGGAATCCCAGTGGTGCTCTGCACCATCAGAGACCCCATAACTTTACCATTACGTGACAGTAAATCTCCAGCATCACCCAGTAACACTTTGCGAGCCCACCCCACTCCGAGCGTCCCAGGATGCTACTGAGACCTCGGCATTGCACCACGACCCCTTGTGAAGGAGCTCCCGGCTGCACTCCCGCGTGCCCCAGTCTCTGTCTCCCCGGGGCCAGGCTTGGGCCGGGAGCCAGGCATCTCCCCGGCCCCATGACTCGGGCCCAGTTTTCGTGGGGTGCGGGCATCCAGTCTTCGCAGGGGGTGCTGGGGTGCGACCTAGGGATCGGTAGGTCAGGATTGATCAATCCTTCAGAGACTGGGGAGGGGGCCACCTGCTGGAGAGAGCCGTGCCCCTTCAGGGACTTGTTCGCTGGCTGCTAACAGTGGGTGCCCGGCCGGCTGCCCTTTGGTCCCAGGGTGGGTCTGGATAAGTGGGGCATCAGGTCGGCCTGGTGCGTAGGTAAGGGGAGCCTGGTGGGGACCCGGGGACCCACCTTACTCCCTAGCTCGGGGCCCGAGGTCAATTTGCCCCACCCCTCTGCTCCGCAGCGCCCCTTCAGTCGCCCACAGGCCTGCGGAGAAGCCGCCCCGGCAGTGGGTACGAAGCGGGCAGGGCTTATAGCAGGGGAGGGGCGGGCCCAGAGTGATGACTTGCCCGGGTTCGTCCTGCTTCTTACTCCCCAGGAGTCTGAACTACCAGACCTGCCGCCCAGCCTGAAACAACTGATGGAGGCGCCGCTGCAAACCGGAATGGTAAGGGTCGGGGGTTCGTGTGGCGCCGCGGGGACTACAATTCCCGACGTGCTCAGCACGCATTATCGCGGCCTCGCGAGAACCAGTCTGCGTCTGTTCAGGCGGAACTACGTTTCCCGGTGTGCACTGCGGGCCGCCGAGCCTCCAGAAAGCGTTGCTCCCCAGGGGAGGGAGCAGCGCTGGCCCATTTTGCAGATGGGGGAGTCGAGGCCCGGGCCGACTGCGATCTCGGGGGCGGCCTTGGCTCCGTGGGATGAGGTCCCGGACGTCCCGGCCCCCGGGGAAGGCTTGGCGGAGCGGGCATGCGATGCACAGCCAGTGCCGTTCGTCCCGCAGGTGCTGGGCGTGATGATCGGGGCTGGAGTCGCGGTGCTGGTCACGGCCGTGCTCATCCTCCTGATGGTGCGGAGGCTTCGAGTGCCGAGTGAGGACCCGGAGGGCCTTCTGGGGGTGCTGAGGGATGGGAAGCTGAAATGTCCGGGCCCCTGAGGCAGTAGAGATGGGATTTGCTGGAGCCTGCACGCAGCGTCCCCATCTCTGGCCGTGCGGAGTGTGCGTAGAGGTCAGATTGCCCCTCTCCGCACTTACCCCTAGAAACTCCAGCCCCGGATGGCCCGCGGTATCGATTCCGGAAGAGAGATAAAGTGCTTTTCTATGGCCGGAAGATTATGCGGAAGGTGAGTCTGGGACCCCCTGGGGCTCCCACTGGCCACACAGAGATCCTGCCCTTTCCCTAATTATACTTCTTAGTAAGCCGGCCGCCCTCCTTGATCAAGGGCCTCTGGATCTGCCCCCCTCTTGCCTAGGGTCTGAACTGGCAGTTGACGCGTTCCTCCCACCCCACCCCATCCTTGATCCTCCCAGGTATCACAATCCACTTCTTCGCTGGTGGACACCTCCGTCTCCACCACTTCCCGGCCACGCATGAAGAAGAAACTTAAGATGCTCAACATTGCTAAGAAGTAAGGCTGTGCTAGGTGTACTTGGGGCTGTCCAGGGCTTTTTGAGTGATCATCCCACACCGAAGGGTGTATCTCGGGCTTCTTTGAACCCCACGGACTGTCTTAGGAATCTTGCCATGTCAGTGGGACTATTTCAGAGCTCTCCCCAACCAGACAGGCTATCTGTATCACCCGAAGGCTCTCTCAGTGATGTTCCCTGCCACAGGGGCATCCGTGAGTTATTTAATCCCCAGGCACTACCTCGGATGTCTTGTCATACCCTTAGGGGTCAAATCTGGGATCTCCCCACACGAGAGGGTTTATTTCAGAGTCTCACTGGAGTTATCGCAGGTCTCTCTGGGACCTGCAGGAGGGGCTATCTCTGGCTTTTGTTCCCTAGGGGTTATCTCAGCAATCTCTCTGCATCAGAAAGCATCTCTCTGTGTAACCTCCCTTGGATTTTCCCCAAACTACACGGAGGCTGTGTTAGGGGGTTCTGTTCCCTAGGAGTCATCTCAAGAATCGTTTGGCACTAGAGACACGGGAAGGGCATGTCAGGGCATGTCATCAGCAAAGGGTCCCTCAGAGTCTCTGAGAAAGGCTCTCTCAGGGATCTTTCCAAGTTGGGAGCTGGCTCTGGGGTCTCCTGACATCAGAGACTCTATTTTGAAGGTCTGTCTCAAGTGTTTCTTCACACTGAGGGGCCATTCCAGGGGTGTCCATGGTCAACAGGTGTGCTATCCCATGGCTTTCTATGACTTGAGTAGAAGGGCTATCTCTAGGTCTCCCACAATTAGTTGAGGGTCTGTCCACCTCCTGGGAGCGGTTTCAGTGTCTGCACACCCTTGAGGAGCTACCCTGATGTTGCCATGGCCTTGAGAGAGCTATCTCAGCTCTCTGTGACCTGGGCGAGGGCTAGCCCAAGGATCTTCCTGATCAGAAGAGGAGCTGTTTCTGGATTTCTCTGTAATGTGGAGTTTAACTCAGTTTAAGCTCATTCTAGAGGGTCTATCTTGAGCATTTTGTGAGTAGTGGAAGGACTGTCTTCAGTAGCAACTGTGACTTCCAGGGGGGAGCTCTCCTAGGTCCACGGTTAGTAGAGGGGCTGTATCTGGATTCTCTGCACGGAACCAGGGCTATCTCAAGAGTCTCTGTGACCATCAGAGAGGCTCTCTGAGGGTTGTCTGAGACTGGGGAGGAAGGGTTATCTCAGGGATTTTTACAAGGATCAGAGAGGCTTTATCTGGGGTCTCCTGATGTAATGGAAGCTACCCCAAGGCTCTGCCTACGTGACGGAGGCTACATGATGGAGGCGTGCAATACGTGGGGTCCCATGATGCACAGAGGTGCTTTTCTGGGGTCTGCCCATATCTTGGAAACTGTGTCAGGGGTCTGCTTAATGAGAGGGTTCATCTAGGGAGCCTGTGACTAGTGAAGAGTGACCTCAGAGTTTTATTTCAGGGGTCAGCAACTTTTCTCTTTTTTCGGCCACATCTGGGGCTTTGCAGGCTGCGCGCAACGCTGCTGCAACTGCTGCAACGACTCAACTCTGCTGTTGTAGCGTTAAAGTAGCCTCAGACGATATGTAAATGAATGAATGTATTAATAGCTCGTGCCAATAAAGCTTTATTTACAAAAGGAGGTGGCTGGCCTAATTTGGCCAGTGGGCCAGAGTTTGCTGAGTCCTGCTCTGGTGTCCCCGGGGTAGGGCTCTGTGGGGGGTCTCAGGTCTTCCTGAGTCCCCTCCCTGCTTTTCACCCCCCCTCGCTCCCCCCCTCCTCCCACCAGGATCCTGCGCATCCAGAAAGAGGCGCCAACGCTGCAGCGGAAGGAGCCCCCGCCTGCGGTGCTGGAGGCTGACCTGACCGAGGGCGACCTGGCCAACTCCCACCTGCCCTCCGAGGTGCTCTACATGCTCAAGAACGTCCGGTCAGTGTCAAGGTGCAGGCAGGGGGCTGCAGAGCTGGGGCTGACCTGACCTCCTGCATCTCTCCGTTCCCCGGTCCCTATCCAACAGGGTGCTGGGCCACTTTGAGAAGCCGCTCTTCCTGGAGCTGTGCCGGCACATGGTCTTCCAGCGGCTCAGCCAGGGTGACTACGTCTTCCGGCCAGGCCAGCCCGATGCCAGCATCTACGTGGTGCAGGATGGGCTGCTGGAGCTCTGTCTGCCGGCTCCTGTGAGTGGGCTCCCCCTCCGGGGGGCACCACAGTGAGATGGGCGGCAGGGATGAGCAGTGGTGCAGCGGTCACCGGGGACAGGCAGTGCTTTTGGTCAGCAGGGTTGGTGGGCTTTTTTTTTTTTTTTTTAATTTTGGCAATGCCGCGAGGCGCAGCTTGTGGGATCTTAGTTCCCCCACCAGGGATTGAACCCGGGCCACGGCAGTGAAAGCGCCAAATCCTAACCACTGGACCACCAGGGAATTCCCAGGGTTGGTGGTCTTATGAGATGTGCAGGCAGGAGTTGGGAACGGGTGTCCAAGGGCATCTGGGGTGGTCTGCACAGTCACCGGTTATGGTTAATGATGCTGGTCGGAAGGTTCAGTGGGGTCCGGGTGTCAGTGATCACCGAGGGAGGATGAGGACCAGTGGCGCGGTCAGGGGGCAAGACGTGGGCTGGCAGGGCAGGGGCAGCCCTGGTCAGTGCCCGCCTCCCCCACCCCGTGTCTCAGGATGGGAAGGAGTGTGTGGTGAAGGAAGTGGTTCCTGGGGACAGTGTCAACAGCCTTCTGAGCATCCTGGATGTCATCACCGTGAGTGACCAGTACGGAGGGGGCGGGGGAGGCTGGGAGGGAGGCCACACCCACCAGGCTGGGTTGGGGAGGGTCACCCCCAGGGCCCCCATCTCTGATGCGTCCCTGATGTTGCCGGTGGTCCCTCAAGGCAGTGGCATCAGGAGGGGTCGGGGGGGAGCAGGAAGGGGGGCTCTCACAGCCCCTGACCTTGATTCTCCTTGTGCCCCCGGCACCCCCAGGGTCACCAGCACCCCCAGCGTACTGTGTCCGCTCGGGCGGCCCGAGACTCCACGGTGCTGCGGCTTCCAGTCGAGGCCTTCTCAGCCGTCTTCACCAAGTATCCCGAGAGCTTGGTGCGGGTAGTGCAGGTCAGCGGGCCATTCACTTCCTTTCATAACCCCCCACCCATCACAGGCTCCTGGGGGCTGGGACCCAGCAGCCAACAGGCACTGAAGCTGCGCTTATCGGCCCTGAGCAGCCGGACCTCCCTGACTCCTCCCATGAGCTGCCTCCACCCCGTGTCCCCAGGTTTCTGCCACCTGATTGTCGGTTTCTCCCTGGCTCCTAGGGCCCTGCCCAGCCCCTTCCTGCTCCGACCTTGATCTCCTGGCCTTAGCTCCATCTCCCTCTCCCCACCCACGGCCCCACCCCCTCAGTGCCAAGTCCTGTGGCTGACCCTCTTTCTCCCTGGCCCCCTCCTCTGACGGCCATGCCCCCAAAGATCATCATGGTGAGGCTGCAGCGGGTCACTTTCCTGGCGCTTCACAACTACCTGGGTCTGACCAACGAGCTCTTCAGCCACGTGAGTTACGTGGAGAGCACCAGGGGCCGGAGGGGTGTGCGGCATGTGCCTCCCCAGACACGCCACAGGATCCCCTCTGCCCCCAGGAGATCCAGCCCCTGCGCCTCTTCCCCAGCCCGGGCCTCCCAGCCCGCACTAGCCCTGTGCGTGGCTCCAAGCGGATAGCCAGCACCTCTGCTTCTGAGGAGGCGAGGGAGACGCCTGGCCGGCCGCCTGACCCCACCGGGGCCCCACTGCCTGGAACTGCAGGTACCCAAGATGACCCCTGCCTGACCCCCAGGAACCGTAGGCTGGCCCAGCCCACTCCCAAGAAGCCCAGGCTCTGCCCCTCAATGCGTGTCTCAGTTCCTCAGATACTTCCACCTGAGCTGCCCAGCCCCCCCGGGACCCGCTTAGCTAGGTACCCAGGTGTGACTCCTGTTTGGATCCCCCAGGACCCCTGGCCTCAGTCCCCTGGGCCCACTGGAATCACTTTTCCTAGTCCCCCGGTCCCCAGGGACTCTGAGCTGACCTCTCCCCAGGCCCCCTTCAGCTCCCCACCCCCAGTCCTGGGCGCTCTGAGGGGCAGGAGCCTGAACACGCGTCTCCCCCAGGGGACCCAGTGAAGCCCACATCCCTGGAAGCCCCCTCGGCGCCCTTGCTGAGTCGCTGCATCTCGATGCCAGTGGACATCTCAGGTTTGGGGCACCAAGTGGAGTGGGGGGAGGCCATCGAATTTCTGGGTTGGATGCAGGCCTGCCAGTCTTGATTTTTCTCATCTGTGAAATGGGAATATCAGCAGCACTTACTCATGTCTTTTTGTTGTGGGTAGTCGTTGAGATGGTGCCCTCCCAGCTGTGGTGAGAAGGGTTGCAAGGGCCAGAGCAGTGATCGATTAGTCATGTCTGTGTAGCTGTGGCCTCGGGTACATAGGCAGTGCTTGCTTAGACTCCAGCTATAGTCACTCTCATCTTTATTGCATTTATTGCCCCCTGCCCACTGCAGGCTTGCAGGGCGGCCCTCGCTCGGACTTCGACATGGCATATGAGCGGGGCCGGATCTCCGTGTCCCTGCAGGAAGAGGCCTCTTGGGGGCCCCAGGCAGCCCTGGCTCGGGTAAGGCCCTGCCCTCTTCCCCCACCCCACCCCAGTCCCCTCCTGGGACCCTGGTCTGGCCACAGGTGGAGTCCCCCGAGGAGGAAGGTCGGGTGGGAGCAGGGAGATCACAGGCCTTGCCCCACACAGACCCCTACTCAGGAGCCCCGGGAGCAGCCAGCCGGCGCCTGTGAATACAGCTACTGTGAGGATGAGTCGGCCACTGGCGGGTGCCCCTTCGGGCCCTACCAGGGCCGCCAGACAAGCAGCATCTTTGAGGCGGCGAAGCGAGAGCTGGCCAAGCTGATGCGGATTGAGGTGGGCAGCTGAGGGTGTCTGGGGGACCAGGTTGGGGGTGGGAGGCCTGGCTGGGCCAGTCTCAAGCCCCTTTCCTTCCTCCCCAGGACCCCTCCCTTTTGAACAGCCGAGTCTTGCTGCACCACACCAAAGCCGGCACCATCATTGCCCGCCAGGGGGACCAGGTGAGGCTGAGCCCTGAACTCTGATCGTGCAGCCCTGACCCAAGACCTCTCTCTCTGATCTCTGGTCCTTGCCTTTTCACCTTAGATGTAGACCTCCCAGTATATGATTTCCAGCCCCTGACCTTTGGACCCTATGACTCTGACTCACAGCCCTCCCTCCCCATGTCCTCTGGACATATTGACCTCTCTCCTCTAACCCCTGAACCTTTTATACTAGGACCTCCACCCCTAGATTTCTCTTCCCTGTCCTGGCATTTCCTGCGACTTCCATTTTCTGACCTTTCAACTCTACAACATACTCTGATGCTCTGTCTGCTTCTCATTCCTGGGTCCCTGCTAGGATGGGGGCACTCAGTAAACGGGTGCAGGTCAGAATCTGGACCTGGAGGCTGGGAACTAGCCCCACGAGCTGGATTTCAGTGCCTCCTGGTGACACACAGGTGTGGGAAACTGTGCATCCCACTAATCCGTCCATTCTCCAGGCGGGGAAACTGAGACCCGTTGTGACGTCACAGGCCAGGAGCACAGAGGAGGAGAGTTAGGGAGGAAGCCAAAGGTGAAACCCGGACTCTGCCCTGACTCCCTGTGTGACCTTGGGTGAATCATCTAGAAACTTGTCATCTTCCTCGCCTGCGGAATGAGTGTCGTAACTATCTGCTAGAAGTGTTGTGGGGATGAAACAGGAAATACTCAGTTCGCAGCTACTAGGGTTTGCAAGGGTGACAGGCCAGGGGAGGGTTGGAGCAGCAGCTCCCAGTCGGGGGATGGGGTGGGGGTGACAGTAGGGGTGACATGACTTAGGCGTTGAGACCACAGCACCGCCCCAGGCTCAAGGGAGGAGCCCTGGGCTTGGGGGAGGGGCTGGGGGTGGCCCAGCTATTAGCTGGCTGGGTGGTGGTGGTTGTTTTTAATTTTTATTGGAGTATGGTTGATTTAAGGGTGGTTGTTACATCACCTGATCAGTTGACTGAGTGGCCACGTTGAGCTGCTCATTGCAGGGTGGGCTCCTTTCTGCAGAGGAAGTTTTATGCCAGCTGTTTGAGGTACTTGGGGGACTGGCTGAGGAAGTGTGGTCACACCATGGCCCTTGCAGGGGCCCCGGGCCCCTGCTTATCTGGGAGCCTCTGCTGGGCTCAACCCAGCCCGGCCCCAGCCCCAGCCCCAGCCCAGCCTGCTAACACACCAGGCTCCTCGGGGTCTTCAGAACTTTGTTAGGGACAAAGCTGGTCTGCTGTGCCCCCCTCTGAAACTTTACACCAATAGTTTTCAACGTCATTGTCAACGACATTTGGCAACGTCAAGACATTTTTGATTGACTTGGGAGGGTGCTACTGTCATCTAGCGGGTTAGAGACCAGGGATGCAAGACTGCATGGGCCAGTCCCCCTACAACAGAATTATCCAGTCCAAAATGTCAGTGTTGCCAAGGTTGAGAAACCCCGCTTTCCACAAACATTTCCCAAAGCATATTTCATGGAACGGCCATATCACAGGGGGTCTGTGTGCAACATGTTGGAGAAACACAGGTTATTTTACCCCTTCATGGCAGCTCCCAGTGAGCATTATTAGCATATTCAAGGCTCTGAGAAGTCCTGCAGTGAAAAACAACATGCTTCCCAGTCTGAGGACAAATGGCAGCCTACTATTAGTCACTCCCATTTATATCCCAAACCCAGTCTGGGAATTCTATCTTGGAAGGTTCCAGCATGTGTGTATGTCTCCTGGGCCTGGGCCTCTCCCAGGGATCCTTGCAGTGTTTTGGCACTCATCTGGGGCGTTGTGGGGTGTCAGACAGGTTTGTGTAATGAATGACGAAGGAATCTTTCTGTCTCTGGGCAGTTTCAGTTCCTTATTTGAAAGGGTGGGACAGAGAGGTGTCCAGCTGGGCAGGCTAACCAGAGGAGAGAGGGGCGTTTGCTGTGTCCCAGGGTTGTTGCAGAGGCAAGAAACACCAGTGGGGCCCCCTGCCTTTGGGAAGCTCACAGTTCTGACAGACAGTACAGTCAAAGGATTACACAAATTGTTACTACATCATATGTGCTTAGTGCTACAAAGGAGATGTTCTCAGCTCCACAACATCTGGTTTAGTCAGGGCAGTGTCTCTGTGGAAGTGACCACCAGAGGAGGAAGGATGAGGACGAATTAACTAGGTGCAAGGGGAAGGAAAGAGCATTCTATGCAGAGGGGACAGTTTGTGCAAATGTCCTGAGGTAGAGCTACTCCACCTGTAGGAAACAAAAGGAAGTCAACAGCGATGGAGTGGAACAAGGGAACTGGGAGCAAAGGGGATTTTTTTTTTTTTTTTTTTAATGCACTGCACGGCTTGCAGGATCTCAGCTCCCTGACCAGGGACTGAAGCCAGGCTCCGGGCTCCAGCAGTGAAAGTGGCGAATCCTAACCTCTAGATCACCAGGGAACTTCCCAAAGGGGATTTTTTTTTTTTTGCGGGGTGATAGTTTTAGAGACGTAATTCATGCATTATACAATTCACCCGCTTAAAGAGTACAATTCACTGGTTTTTAGTATATTCACATAGTTGTGCAACCATCACCACTGTGCATTTTTAGAGCATCACCTTAAAAAGAAACACCATGCCCTTAAGCCATCAGTCTCCTACCTCCTAAACAGCCCCAGTCCTAAGCAACTACTAATCTTATGTTTCTATAGATTCTGGACATTTCATATAAATGGAATCATACAATATGTGGCCCTTGTGTCTGGGCTTCTTTCACTTAGTATGCTGTTTTCAAGGTTCATGCATGTTGTGGCATGTGTCAGTGCCTCATTCTATTAGGGCTGACTACTGTTCCATGGTACGAATGGACCACATTTTGCTTCTTAATTCATCAGTTGATGGACATTGAGTTATTTCTACCTTTTGGCTAGTAGGCATAATGCGGCTATGAACGTTTATGTGCAGATGTCTTTGTGGACACGTTTTCATTTCTGTTGGGTAGATACCTAGGAGTTGAGTTGCTGGGTCATATGGCAACTCTATTTTTTTTCTTTTTTTTTTTGGCTGCGTTGGGTCTTCGTTGCTGCGTGCAGGCTTTCTCTAGTTCCGGTGAGCGGGGGCTACTCTTCGTTGCGGTGCGCGGGCTTCTTATTGCGGTGGCTTCTCTTGTTGCGGAGCACGGGCTCTAGGCACACGGGCTTCATTCGTTGTGGCGTGTGGGCTCAGTAGCTGGGGCTCGCGGGCTCTGGAGCACAGGCTCAGTAGTTGTGGCGCACGGGCTTAGTCGCTCCGTGCCATATGGGATCTTCCCAGACCAGGGATCGAACCTGTGTCCCCTGCATTGGCAGGTGGATTCTCAATCACTGTGCCACCAGAGAAGTCCCGGCAACTCTATTTTTAATTCTTTGAGGACTTTTTAAGTTTTTGCCACATTGTTTCCCAGTGGCTGTACCATTTTACAGTCCCACCAGCAGTGTGTAAGGATTCCAGTTTCTTACATCCTCTCTAACACTTTTTGATTCAAGCCATCCTAGTGGGTGTGAAGTGGCATCTCACTGTGGTTTTGATTTGCATTTCCCTAATGATTCATGATGTTGAGCCTACTGGCCATTCAAAAATCTTCTTTGGAGAAATGTCTATTCAGAGCCTTTGTCCATTTCTTTTAAAAAAATATTTATTTATTTATTTTTGGCTGCAGTGGGTCTTCCTTGCTGCACGCAGGCTTTCTCTAGTTGCGGAGAGCGGGGACTACTCTTCATTGCAGTGCGTGGGCTTCTCATTGCGGTGGCTTCTCTTGTTGTAGAGCATTGGCTCTAGGCGCGGGCTTCGGTAGCTGTAGCACGCGGGCTCAGTAGTGGGGCTCGCGGGCTCTAGAGCACAGGCTCAGTAGGTGTGGCGCACGGGCTTAGTAGCTCCGCGGCATGTGGGATCTTCCCGGACCAGGGCTCGAACCCGTGTCCCCTGCATTGGCAGGTGGATTCTTAACCACTGCGCCACCAGGGAAGCCCTTACCCATTTTTTAATTGAGTTGTCTTTTTAGTACTGAGTAGTAAGAATTCTTTACATATTCTGGATACCAGACCCTTAGACCCTTAGATATATGATTGGCAAATATTTTCTCCCATACGGTGTGTTGTCCTTTCACTTCCTTGATAGTGCCCTTTGAAACTCAAAAGTTTTTAATTTTGTTGAAATCCAGTTTATCTATTTTTCATTTTGTTGCTTGGGCTTTTAGTATCATATCCAAGATTCTGTTGCCGAATTCAGTGTGACCATGATTGACCCCTGTATTTTCTTCTAAGAGTTTTATGTATGTATGTATGTATGTATTTGGCTGTGTTGGGTCTTTGTTGCTGCGCATGGGCTTTCTCTAGTTGTGGCGAGCGGGGGCTACTCTTCGTTGTGGTGCGCCGGCTTCTCATTGTGGTGGCTTCTCTTGTTGCGGAGCACAGGCTCTAGGCGTGCAGGCTTCAGTAGTTGTGGCACGCGGGCTCAGTAGTTGTGGTGCACGGGCTTTGTTGCTCAGCGGCATGTGGGATCTCACCGGACCAGGGCTCGAACCCCTGTCCCCTGCATTGGCAGGCGGATTTTTAACCACTGCGCCACCAGGGAAGTCCCATCTTCTAAGAGTTTTATAGTTTAAGCTCTCAGATTCATGTCTTTGATCCTTTAATATGGCATAAGGTGAGAATCCAACTTTATTCTTTTCCATGTAGCTATGCAGTTGCCCAGCACAAGCAAAGAGGCTCTAAGCTCAGCCATGCTCCTGTGTAGCCAGTCTTCGTCGGCTCTTGCTGGCTGTGTTGAAAAGAATTCATGGGCCTTAATCTGGGTTGAGTTGGGTGATCCATTAGCAATGTCTGCTCTGGTGCTGAGTGGGAATATATATACATATGCTGCTCAGCTCAGTGCTATGGAAAGCCTTCACTCCCTCCAACTTTTCCTTCCTTAACCTTTCCTCTGGAGTGCACTGACCCGAGTTGTGGGTGAGGTGGTGCCCCTGTGCCCATCTCCTGGCCCTTGCCCTACAGGATGTGAGCCTGCACTTCGTGCTCTGGGGCTGCCTGCACGTCTACCAGCGCATGATCGACAAGGCCGAAGACGTGTGCCTGTTCGTGGTGCAGCCCGGGGAGCTGGTGGGACAGCTGGCCGTGCTTACCGGCGAGCCCCTCATCTTCACGCTGCGAGCCCAGCGTGATTGCACCTTCCTGCGGATCTCCAAGTCTGACTTCTATGAGTATGACTGGGCCCGATATTGGGGTGGGGGTGACGCTCAGGCAGCCCCGACCAACTCTATTCTGCCCTGCACGAGGCCATCCCTCTGAACAGCCAACAGTTTTCCAGGGAAGATTTGAGCTCTTCTTGTCCCACCTCCAGGCCATCCCCCACCCTCTCTACTCCCTGAGGGCTGTTCTAGGGCGCCCCCGGCCCATGCACCCCTGCGCTTCGCCTACAGGATCATGCGTGCACAGCCCAGTGTAGTGCTGAGCGCCGCGCAGACCGTGGCCGCGAGGATGTCGCCCTTCGTGCGCCAGATGGACTTCGCCATCGACTGGACAGCGGTAGAGGCGGGACGCGCACTGTACAGGTGCAGGCCCTGCCCCCACCTCTCCCCTCAGGCCCTGCCTACGAGGACCCCTACCCTGTCTGACCCGCCCCTCCCACCCCAACCCCAGGCAGGGCGACCGCTCCGACTGCACCTACATCGTGCTCAATGGGCGGCTGCGAAGTGTCATCCAGCGTGGCAATGGCAAGAAGGAGTTGGTGGGCGAGTACGGCCGCGGGGATCTCATAGGAGTGGTGAGCTCGGCCCCACCCACTGACCTCTAACCTCTCCCAGTCCAGTTTCCCCCCATGCCCAACATACACTTCATCCCAGGTAACCTGTTGGGGGTAGAGAACGCTCCCTCCCCAACCTATGACCTCGTGCAATCCACTTTCCCCAGCTCCTTTCCATGGGGTGGGGCCATGGGGGCAACCTCATCAGGGTGGTGAGTCTGATCTGAATCAGTCTCCAGACCTCTCTACATCAGAAGAGGGGACCCCCGCCGGTGTGGATCCCTGTCCTCCTGTCCTCTCCCTTTCCTCAGAGCCCCGAGATGGGTAGTAAGGCTTGGTTCTCTCCACCCCCATCTGGGGGTTGGGGCGGGGTGGGGGGGACTCGGTAGGGCTTCCTCTCTGCACCCACGGTCGTCCTCTCCCTTACCTATCAAGCTCCTGGCTCACGCAGCCCTGGTCAGGCACGCTGTCCCCTAGGTGGAGGCGCTGACCAGGCAGCCACGTGCCACAACGGTGCACGCGGTGCGCGACACAGAGCTGGCCAAACTCCCCGAGGGCACCCTGGGCCACATCAAACGTCGATACCCGCAGGTGCAGCTCGCTGGGTTGTGGGCTGTTCTTCTAACGGGGGCTGGACAGATGGGAGTGGGGGCGGGTACCCAGAGAAGGCAGGGCCTAATGTGTGGAGAGGGGGGTTAGATGGGGGTGGAGCCCTAGGAAGGAGGTGAAGCCTCCAAGTGAGGGCGGGGCTCATGGGGTGGGACTCAGGTAACAGGGACCCAGGCGCCCTGGTAGAGGAGGAAAAGGTGGTGCAGAATTGCTCCTCCAGTCTCACTGGACCGCCGGCCTCCAACGACCCAGGTTGTCACCCGCCTCATCCACCTGCTGAGCCAGAAAATTCTGGGGAATTTGCAGCAGCTGCAAGGACCCTTCCCAGGTGAGAGCTGGCCAGCGCCCGGGAATGCTAAGGGATCTAGTCCAACGCCCAGAACGAGCTAGGGGAGGGAGCCATTGAACCCAGGGCATGCTGGGAAGTGGAGTCCTGCGTATAACCCGCTCTGGGCGGGGCTTCAAGTGGGAAGTGGGAATCCGAGTTCCGGTGCATGCTGTGGGCTGCAGTGCTGGTTATTGGGCATGCTGGGAAACGGAGTCCTGGACCCAGGGCCGGCTTGTTAATGGAATCTGAAGTATCAGTGGTGCTGACAGGAGGAGTCTTTAGGGCAAGCTTGGTTCTGGGTGTCAGGGCTGGCTGGAGGATGGAGTCCACATACTAGGAAGGGGAAACCTAGACTAAAGTGTGCTGGTAAATGTAGTCTATGGGGTGGTGTTTGGGGCCCAGGGCATGTTGGAAAGTGGCTTCGTAGGTTACCAGCCTGGTGGGAGATGTGGTTCCTGGTCCCGGTGAATGCTGGGAGATGGCCCCTGTCCCAGTGCATGCTGGGGGTGGTGGTGGTTGTGTGGTTCCCTTCCCTGGGCATGCTGGGAGATGTGGTTTCCGTCAGCTAGGATACACTGGGAAATTGAGTCAGATTCGAGATGTGCAGAAATATGGACCTGAGGTTCTATGTTATGGTGACCTGATCCTGGACCAGCCTGGCAACCTCTACTCTCCTTTTCCCCCAGGGGCTTCTGCCCCATCAGCCCTGACACCTGGATCCTGAGGGTAGGGGCGGGGGTGAGCCGTGGCCAAGAACTGCCCCTATGCCCAGGGTCTTCCCCGATAGACTTTTCCCCCAGTCTCACACCAAGTACACAAATACATGTTCTCTCCCACCCGGCTGCCAGGACCGCCCTTGGTGTGATTCTGGGGCAGATAATGGGGGCAGGGACTTTAAAATCTCAGACCTCTGGGAACCTGGAGAATGCACAAGACAGACAACGCCCCTAGAAGGGTTTACAGCTTCAGAAGCAAGATACAGTTTTTAAGATACAAAGAAAGAGTACAATGTCGGATAATGTACTGTGAAGAAAACAAAATAGGGTCTTGATGGGGTATGACTAGAGGCGGGAGGGAGGCTTTTCTGAGATCAGTGAGCTGAGGCGTGATAAATGAGATGGGGCCAGACGCTGACAGAACTCTGAAGGCTCTGCACACAGGGTTTGGCGGTGTTGAAACACTTCAAGGAGGAAAGTGAGTGAGGGGGAGGGGGGGCAAGTCATGCAGGGACTAGGAGCTGTCGAAAGGCATTTGAACTTGTTCAGACTGTTATAGGAAAACTGGAGGAGAGGAGGCTGGGAGAAGTCCGGTCAAGAGATGGGGGTTGATGGCTTGGTCTAAAGTGTAAGTAGAGAAGCTGAGAAGCAATCAGTGCGTCAAAAATATATTTATTTCCGTCTAGTTTTGTGTTCAAGTCCCTTTAGTGGACAGAGGCCCCAAGGCCAGAATGGGGTAGGGGCACAGATCAGTCCACACAGGTGGAGTGGAAAACAGAAATGGTTATACAGTTGTGTAATGGATGCCACTGAGGAGATTGGGCCAAGACTGAAGGTCAGATAGGCAGGTGTTATCAAGAACAGTGGTTGAGGCTGTGAAGCTAGGATTGAGGCCATGACCTTCACTACGGCATCACTAAGCCTCAGCTGAGGAACAGGGGACAGGGATTTCTGAGAAGGCAGAGGCGAGCTGACCTTTCCAGACACAGGACTGCACAGCAAATACCATCCTTTGGGGTCTCAGCAGGTTCGGGCCTAGGTGTTCCCCCTCACTCGGAGCTCACCAACCCAGCCAGCAACCTGGCAACGGTGGCAGTGCTGCCCGTGTGTGCCGAGGTGCCCATGGTGGCCTTCATGCTGGAGCTGCAGCATGCTTTGCAAGCCATTGGTCAGTCGTGGGCAAGGGCAGGCTTTCCGTCTGCATGGGGCAAGGCGCATGTGGGTGGGGGCATTGGCCAATGAATGGAGACGCCTGGGTGGGCCAGAGGTGGGGCTGGGGGGCTGGAACAGGGCTGTGGGAGCGGAGTGGGTGGTATTGTCTTATAGGAGGGTCCTCCAGGTCCGTTGACCTGGGTTCCTAAACACCCTTCCTCACCCATCCCCAGGCCCCACACTTCTTCTCAACAGTGACATCATCCGGGCACGCCTGGGGGCCTCTGCACTGGACAGGTGTGTGTTGGGGGTGCAGGAGGTTAGGGTGGGGCGCGAGGGATAAGCTCAAAGCATAGGATTCTTTCAGATCTCATTTGAGGTCTAGGCTGTGAAACAAGGAGCATGCGCCCCCCTTTCCTCTGGTCACTGGGGAGACAGTGTAGTGAATCCGCCCCTGGAGGATGCAGGCGTGTGGGGCTTGGATGTCCAGGTCCCCCTCCCCAGAGCAATGGAGCTACATGGTCCCTGAGGGCAGGGACCCCTGACCAGCCCCAGGATGACGCTCCCCCGCCCCCATCCTAGCATCCAAGAATTCCGGCTGTCAGGGTGGCTGGCCCAGCAGGAGGACACGCACCGCATCGTGCTCTACCAGACGGACGCATCGCTGACGCCCTGGACCGTGCGCTGCCTGCGCCAGGCCGACTGCATCCTCATCGTGGGCCTTGGCGACCAGGAGCCCACGCTTGGCCAGGTCTGGAGACCATTCACAGTGACCCCATCCCTGGGATCCCGCCCCCTGCCCTCCGGTGCCTGCGCCGGGCCACGTGCACCCTCACCGGTGGGGCTAGGCGACCAGGAACTACGGGGCCAGGTGTGGGAGGGGCAGGGAGGAAACCACGGGTGAGAGTGACTTCCGTGCTTCCCCCTTCTCACCCCACCCCCCGCAAAGCTGGAGCAGATGCTGGAGAACACGGCGGTGCGCGCCCTCAAGCAGCTGGTCCTGCTGCACCGCGAGGAGGGCCCGGGTCCCACGCGCACAGTGGAGTGGCTCAACATGCGCAGCTGGTGCTCGGGGCACCTGCATCTGCGCTGTCCGCGCCGCCTCTTCTCGCGCCGCAGCCCCGCCAAGCTGGTGAGGGACCCTGCAGGGGACTGGTCGGCTCTCAGGACCTTTCAGGGGCGTGGCTACTGGAGGGGCGCGGCCTAGAGACCAGCGGGGCCAGGGCAGTGCCTTGGAGGTCCAGACGCCGCTTCCTACACCGGCATCCTCATGGGCCGCGTCTCTCTCCTTTCACACCAGCACGAGCTCTACGAGAAGGTTTTCTCGAAGCGCGCTGACCGGCACAGCGACTTCTCCCGCCTGGCGCGGGTGCTCACAGGCAACACCATCGCCTTGGTGCTGGGCGGGGGCGGGGCCAGGTGAGGGGCGGGGTCAGCGCTGACAGGGGCGGGGCCGGGGGCCCTGACGGGTAGAGCTGATTCCCTGGGCGCGATCCCATAGGGGCGGGCCGGCACCACCTTCCTAGCAGGTGAGGGAGAAGGGATAAGATTCCTGGGGGTGGGGCTTAGGGGATCTCCAGAGGGTCACTGGGTCTCCACCTTGCAGAGGCTGCTCACATATCGGAGTGCTGAAGGCATTAGAGGAGGCGGGGGTCCCTGTCGACCTGGTGGGCGGCACGTCCATCGGCTCCTTCATCGGGGCCCTGTACGCCGAGGAGCGGAGCGCCAGCCGCACTAAGCAGCGGGCCCGGGAGTGGGCCAAGGTGTGTGTTGCGGGGAGGGGTCCCCCCCCCCCAGGAGCACCCTGAAACCTCACCCTAGACGGGCTTCTGGGTTTCTCCTGCCCCTCCCCGTCTTAATCTGTGAACCTCACCTGGATCCTTTATAGAGATACCTCCAGGACCTTGGATGACCGCCCCCACCCCGTGACTTTCTGGCTAGTGACCCTAGTCTCCAGCTCCCAGCTGGAGAAGTCAGGCCCCTTAGGGACTGCCTAGTCAGTGACCCCCAAGTGACTCCTGTTTGACCCCCCGCTGGCCCATTGCCCCCTAGAGCATGACTTCAGTTCTGGAGCCCGTGCTGGACCTCACCTACCCCGTCACCTCCATGTTCACGGGGTCGGCCTTCAACCGCAGCATCCACCGTGTCTTCCAGGACAAGCAGATCGAGGTGCACTCTTCCCCCATGCCTGCCCCTCCCCTGCCCCTCCCCACAGGAGTCCCCACTCCTCCTGGACCGCAGTCCCTGTCCCTGTAGGACCTGTGGCTGCCGTACTTCAACGTGACCACGGACATCACCGCCTCAGCCATGCGTGTCCACAAAGATGGTGGGTACCCCAGCCAGCCCCACCAAAACCACTGTAGCCATGTGGGGAATGGGTGCGGGGGAGGGGCAGCCGAGCATCTGGGACATTGTTAACATGAGTGACCATCCCTCCTGGCCTGAGTGCTGAGTACCAATCGTCACCCACTGATGCCCCAGAGGCCCCAGGTATGTCTGTCCTCGCGGGCAGGAGGCCGAGAGACTAGTTGGGCGCCTCACCCCCTCACACCAGTCCCCACAGGCTGCGTATGGCGTTACATCTGGGCCACTGCCTCCTACTGCCCCTACCTGCCCCCGCCTTGCGACCCCAGGGACGGGCACCTGCTGGTGGACGGGCACCTGCTGGTGGACGGGTGCTGTGTCAACAGTGTGCCGGGTCAGCGAGCCCACCGGGCTGGCCGGGCCTCCAAGTGTGTCTGTGTGTCCCGCCGGGCAGGCTCCCTGTGGCGGTACGTGCGTGCCAGCATGACACTCTCGGGATACCTGCCGCCGCTGTGTGACCCCAAGGATGGGCACCTGCTCATGGACGGCGGCTACATCAACAACCTACCAGGCAAGTAGCCATGTGCTTGTGCCGTGCACAGACAGGCGGGCAAGCTCATAGCAGGCACGTGTGTGTGCAGGCGAAGGATGCGCCCATGTGCTGTATTTGACACGCACACACACAGGGCAAGCGTGGACACACGCAGGTGGGTGGGGCAGCTCCACGACGAGCTTTCTTTCACACCCACTCACTTGAGCATGCAGGTGAGAGGCAGGGGGGTTGCAACTTAAAATTCCACACACCCAGTGGTGTGCAAACACAAGTAGACACCTACACTGGCTACACAGGCGCTTGAGGTCCCATAGATCAGGGATCCGCACACTGCACCCCACAAGCCAAATCTGGCCCCCTGCCTGATTTTGTAAATAAAGTTTTATCGGCACACAGCCACACCGAATCGTTTATCCTTTGTCTGTGGCTATGTCTGTGCAGCCCAGTTGAGTAGTTGCAACAGAGACCATATGGCCTGCAAAGCCGAGATTATTTTTTCTCTGGCCTTTTACAGACAGCTTGCCAACTCCTGCTTAGGCGTTCTGTACAGATACTTGCACTCACACAACCTCATGCGCGTGAGCAAGTGTGTACAAACTCACAGGTGGACGGACACACTTGGACGCACAAAGAAACATACTTAGACATTGATCTAGGGACACGGGAAAGGAATACAAACAGTCCTGGGTGTGTGTGCAGAGATATAGCACACCCAGAGGTGGGTGTGTTCACAAACATACAGACGGGACATGCACATACCTGATAGGGGTGTGTACAGCACACACACAGGCAAGCTTGTGAGGGACACGGGCAAAGTCTTCTGGAGACTTAGGTGTCTTTGGGGACTGGACCTGGCTACAGGACCCTGTCCATGTCCCCCCAGGCACCCCCAGACCCACTCAGGGGCCCTCAGTAGGGCACCCAGACCCACAGCTACAGCACCCTCCTCACCGCGCCATCACCCCACCCTTCACCCCATCCGTCCCGCTGCCTGAATCTCCTTGATCCGGCTCTTTGCTCTGTGTCCCTTGTCTCAGTCTCAAGATCCCTCTTTCTGCCCGGATTCTCTCTCCTTCCATATCTCTGGCCCCTGATATCTCTCTCTCCCACGAATCTCTGTTGCTGTCTCTGGTCCCCTGCATTTCTCTCCCCGCGGCTCTGTCTCCCGATGTCTTTATTCCCGTATCTCGCTGCGTCTCTGATCCTCCGTCTGTTTCCATGACTCTGATCCCTTCATCTCTGCCTCCTGGTGTCCTTACTATAATCTGTCTCCGTGTTACTCTCCTTCCATATCTCTCTCCCCCATGTGTCTGACCTTGGGTCTCTTTCCCCGGTGACTTTATCCCTCTGCCTCCATCTTCTCCATTCCTCTGGCCCTGGTTCCCCAGACCTAAAAGCTCCAACACCCGTCCCCTCCTCCACATCATTGGCCTCTACAGCCATACCCTTTGCACGCCTACGTGTTGTTCGCATGGTTTGTTTTTTTTTTTTGCGTGACCACGTGCGTGATGGTGTTTGCGGGGCTGCATTGAACTTCCCTGCCTCAGTCCCGGTGGAGAACAGACCCCTGACCCCCATGCCCCACAGCGGACATTGCTCGCAGCATGGGTGCCAAGACGGTCATTGCCATCGACGTGGGAAGCCAGGATGAGACGGACCTTAGCACCTACGGGGACAGCCTCTCTGGCTGGTGGCTGCTGTGGAAGCGGCTGAACCCCTGGGCAGACAAGATCAAGGTTCCAGACATGGCCGAGATCCAGTCTCGCCTGGCCTATGTGTCCTGCGTGCGGCAGCTGGAGGTCGTGAAGTCCAGCTCGTACTGCGAGTACCTGCGCCCACCCATCGACTGCTTCAAGACCATGGACTTCGGGAAGTTCGACCAGATCTATGTGAGCGGGTGGGAGCCACTTGGTGCCAGTGTGGTGGGCCGGCAGAGCTTTAATACTGAAAGCGCAGAGCAGCATGAAGGGAAGGATTCTAGGGCTGCATTTGGGATCCATGGGGAATAGAACGGTAATCAATCAGTGATGTCTGCAGTGAGTGTGGCAAGGGGATGTACGTGTGTATGTGCGAACTAAGTTTCTTAGTATGTGCCAGCGGCACTGCCTGAAGCGCGCTGTAGAGATTTCTAATGCCGTTTCTGTGTAGGTGGGAATGAGAACCACGAAAAATTAGTAACGTCCGATGCCAAGTCTGGGATACACTGGATGGAGCACTGTATAATGTGCCACTGACCCAGAAAAATGTGTCATAGCCCATGCCAACTGAAAATGATCAGTAGCTGGGACTTCCCTGGTGGTCCGGTGGTTAGGACTCCGTGCTTCCCCTGCAGGGGTCATGGGTTCGATCCCTGGCCAGGGAACTAAGATCCCGCATGCCGCACGGCGTGGCCAAAAAAAAAGAGAGAGAGAGAAAGAAAAGAATATGATCAGTAGCTGCTGCCCAGAGCCCTGAGTAAAAATGTCTGATTCCCTTTCTGGGCTCACTGGGAAGGCATACCATGCTGGATTAGTGATGTCTGTTATGGGCATGGGAGATGGTGATATTTACGGGTATACCGCATATTTGCAGACCTTGAAATAAGCCTGCACGCCGCCATCTCGAATCATTTGGTACTTGGCACACTGCATGGGGCTGAGTGGGAAAGCATGAGCAAAGAGTGATTGGTAATGTCTGGCAGGGGCACAGGATAGGGGACATGGGGGTGAGTGTGCTACGTGTGGCCGACTCTGAAATCAGTGTAGTCTCAAATGCCAGCTCCGCCAGAGCATCGGGCTTTTGAGGGGCCAGGGCAGGGGCAGGCAGGGTGGGGATAAGCAGAGAAGATGAGGCAGAGAAGAACGCCCCCAGGGATTGCAGACATGGCCCCAGCCCCCCTCGTTTCCTGCAGGATGTGGGCTACCAGTACGGGAAGGCCGTGTTTGGGGGCTGGACCCGGGGCGACATCATTGAAAAGATGCTCACGGACCGACGGTCTGCAGACCTTAATGAGAGCCGCCGTGCAGATGTAAGCCTGCGCCCTCCTTCTCCGGCGGGGCCGCTCTGACGACACATCCCCCGTCCCCAGTCCCCTCTGGGTCTCCCCCAGACCTCAGACGACCCCGAGAGCCTCACCCACGCCTCTCCGCAGGTGCTTGCCTTCCCCAGCTCCGGCTTCACCGACTTGGCGGAGATCGTGTCCAGGATCGAGCCCCCCACGAGCTATGTTTCTGTTTCCGACGGCTGCGCAGATGGTGAGGGGGCTGAGGGCATCCCCAGGAGCCCGGGGTCGGTGTACTGGTGGCTGGAGAGGTCAGCCCAGCCCAAGCGCCCTCAACTTCACCCACTGCCATTCCAGGGGAGGAGTCGGACTGCCTGACTGAGTACGAGGAGGACGTGGGGCCAGACTGCTCGCGGGACGAAGGGGGCTCTCCAGAGGGCGCGAGCCCCAGCACTGCCTCCGAGATGGTGAGAGTGGGCGGTTCGGGCGCCCCACAAGGTGGGGAGACCCGGCTGACTGCGCCGGTGTCCCGGGCTGTGTGTCACGTGCGGGGTCGCCCCTATCCCTGCAGGAGGAGGGGAAGCCGATCCTCCGGCACCGGAGCTGTCTACCGCAGGACGCCCCCAGATCTGCGGATGCCTGAGGACCTCGAGAGGGGTCCCCCTTTGGGCTGGACTAGGGGTGGGCCCTCTGGAGGCGGCTCACTGCCCCTCTGCCTGCTGCTATGCCTGTGACCCCCCCGGGGTCCCCCTTGACCCCCAGCCCCCAGGGTCCACACACTGGACTGGCTTGTCCCCCGGGGGAGGGCCAGCACTGCACTGATGACCCTTGATCCGTCACACCAATAAACCTGCCCCTCTCGGAAGCGGCCGTATGTCATCTTTGGGTTCAGGGGGCACCTCGCCCCACCTTCCATGCTCAGGATGGCCAGGGCTGGGGCCGGAAACGACCTTGAGCTTGTCACCATGACCTGTGCTCCCAGCCTCGGGCTGAGCTTTCCCCACTGGGAGTGGCCATCCCCAACTTCGCCTGTGAGCCCACACACATACGTATGTATATATATGGCATAAAATTTATCATTTTACCCCTTTTTAAGTGTACGGTTCAGTGGCACCAAATAGATTCACATTGTGCAGCCATCCATCCCCAGAAGTGTCTCACCTTCCCAAACTGAAACTCTGTCCGCATGAGACACTCACTCCCTACTCCCCTCCCCCAGCCCCCGGCCCCCACCACTCTACTTTCTGTCCCTAGGAATTTGACTTGTCTGTGGACCTCACGTGAGTGGAATCATATATTATTTGTCCTTTTGTGTCTGGCTTTTTTCACTGAGCAGAATGTCCTCAAGGTTTCTCCGTGTTGTAGCAGGTGTCAGAATTTCCTTCCTTTTTAAAGGCTACATAGTATTCCATCGTACGGATGGACCACATCGTGTTTATCCATTTACCCGTCAGTGGACGTTTTGGTTGCTTCCACGTTGGGGCTGTTGTGAATTGTGCTGCTCTGAAAACAGGTGTACAAATACCCCTGCTTTCCAGTCCTTTAGGTAGATACCCAGAAGTGGATTGGCTGGACATAGGGTAATTCTATGTTCAACTTTTTGAGGAAGTGCTAAACTCTTTTCCACAGCAGCTACACCACTTTATGTTCCCACCTGCAATGCACGTGAGTAGTTTTTAAGCAAAGGAGAGAACGGTCAGATCTGTTTCTGGAAGCGGATGGATTGGAGGAGGCGGAGGCAGGGGGCCAGAGACCAGGGAGAGATGACAAGGCCGAAATTAGGACAGTGGACACAGAGACGGTGGGGAGGGGACAACACCCAAGAAATGTGTACAAGAAATTTTGGCAGAACTTAGAAATTAATGCTCTGTGGGAGCTCGGGACAGGGGATCCCAAGGAGGATGAAGGGACCTTGGCATAGGTGACCAGGGAGGGGCATCTTTTAAAAAAAATTTACATCTATTTATTTTCAATTAAAAAATATATTTTTGGCCACACCGCACGGCTTGTGGGATCTTAGTTCCCCAACCAGGGATCGAACCGAGACCCCTGCAGTGAAAGCATGGAGTCCTAACCACTGAACCGCCAGGGAATTCCCTTTTTTTTTTTTTTAAATTGAAGTATAGTTGGTTTACAATGTTGTTTCATTTTCAGGTGTACAGTAAAGTGATTCAGTTATACACACACACACACACACACACACACACACACACACATATATGTATATACATATATTCTTTTTCAGACTCTTTTCCCTTATAGATTACTACAAGATATTGAGTAGAGTTCCTTGTGCTATACAGTAGGTCCTTGTTGACTATCTATTATATATATAACAGTGTATATGTTAATCCTAACCTGCTAATTTATCCCTCCCCACCTTTCCCCTTTGGTAACCATACATTTCTTTTCTATGTCCGTGGAGTCTGTTTCTGTTTTGCAAGTAAGTTCATTTGTATCATTTTTTTTAGATTCCACATATAAGTGATATCATATGATATTTGTCTTTCTCTGTCTGCCTTACTTCACTTAGTATGATAATCTCTAGGTCCATCCGTGTTACTGAAAATGGCTTTATTTCGTTCTTTTTTATGGCTGAGTAATATTCCATTGTGTATATATATCACACCTTCTTTATCCATTCATCTGTCAATGGACATTTAGGTTGTTTCCGTGTCTTGGCTATTGTAAATAGTGCTGCTGTGAACATTGGGGTGCATGTATCTTTTCGAATTACGGTTTTCTCCAGATATATGCCCAAGAGTGGGATTGCTGGATCATATGGTAGTTCTATTTTTAGTTTCTTAAGGAATCTCCATACCGTTCTCCATGGTGGGTACACCAATTCACATTCCCACCAGCAGTATAGGGGGTTCCTTCTTCCACAGGGAAGGGCATCTTGACTGAGATGAGGGTGAGGGGAAAGGACCAGGAGAAGGGGACACTGATGCTGGGCTCTGCTTTGAGCATGTTGAGTTTGGGGAGCCAGAGGAACAATCCAGGGGAGACAGCAGGGGCTCTGGACATTTGGGATGGGAACTGAAGAGAGATTTGTGCCGGGAACATGTCTGGAGGTGTCAGGACAGCAGTGGAGACTGGTGCCGTGTGGATGGGTGAAGTTGTCCAGAGAGGATGAGACAGTCAAGAACAGCCCTGCGGCCCATGTGTGTCCTGACTCTAGATGGTCCTCTGAAGTCCCCTCCTCACCTCGAAATAGCTCGTGATTTGAACCAGCTGGGATGGGCCTAGCATCCTAATTCTGGTGCCTCTGTGGCTTTGGGGGGTGCTACTCTTCTGGAGGGCTCAGGTTAGGCCAGAGATGGGGTGCAGCTTCCCAGAGTCCCCAGGTATGTGGCTTTGCTGGGGCTGCCATAACAAAGTACCCCAGACTGATGGACTTAAACAACAGACATCTCTCACAGTTTTGGAGAATTAGAAGTCAGAGACCAAGGTGTCAGCAGGGTTGGTTCCTTCTGAACCTTCTCTCCTTGGCTTGTAGATGGCTGTCTTCTCCCTATGTCCTCACATGGTCCCCCTCTGTGTGTGTCTGTGTCCTGATCTCTTCTTATAGGGACACCAGTCACTTGAATTAGGGCCCACCCCACTGACCTCATTTTAACTGAATTGCCTCTTTAAATGTCCTTTCTCTAAAAGCACTCACATTCTGAGTTACTGGGGGTGTTTAGTCCATTCAAGCTGCTATAACAAAGTACCATAGGAACTTCCCTGGTGGTCCAGTGGTAAAGAATCCGCCTTCCAGTGTAGGGGATGAGGGTTCGATCCCTGGTCGGGGAACTAAGATCCCACATGCCGCGGGGCAACTAAGCCCATTCCACAACTAGAGAGAGAAGCCCCGCATGCCACAACTAGAGAGAAACTCGCGCACCGCAGTGAAGAGCCCATGTGCCTCAATGAAAAATCCCACATGCCACAACGAAGACCCAACGCAGCCAAAAAAAAAAAAAAAAGTCTAGAGTTGTACAACCGTCACTGCAATCAAGTTTTAGAACATTTTCATCACCCCCCCCAAATTCCCTCAAGCTCATTGCAGCCGCTTCTCTCTCCCCCAACCCTGCCACACCTCCACCTACCCTGCTTTCCTCTACAGATTTGTCTTTTGTGGGGGTATTTCATATAAGCAGAATCATATAAAATATAATCTTTTATATCTGGCTTCTATCACTTAGCAACTTGTCGAGGTTCCTCCGTATTGCAACATGGATCAGTACCTTGTTCCTTCTTACTGTAAAGTAATAGAAACAACGGAAATTTATTTCTTGCACTTCTGCAGGCCAGAAGTCCAAGATAAGGGTTCTGGAGAAGGCCCTTTTCTGGGTTACAGACTGCTGACTTGGTGGAAAGAGGACAGGAGAGCTCTCTGGGATCTCTCTTATAAGGGCACTAATCCCATTCATGAGGGCTCCACTGTCATGACCTAATTCCCTCCCAAAGGCCCCATCTGATACCATCACATTAGGGGTTACAGTTTCAGTGTATGAACTGGATTGTGGGGGGACACAAACCTTCAGTTCACTGCATGGGGATTAGAACTTCAACATGCGAATTCGGAAGGGAGGGGGCCACAGTTCAATCCATAACACCAGGGAAGATATTTTCAGCATGGTGAGGCAGTGAAGGACATAGGCCTGGAGTCAGACCACCTGGCTCGAATTCCCATTTCTTCCAATTCCTAGATTTGAGAGGAAGAGACCTGACTTTTCCAAGCTTTGGCTCCTTCATGAGTTCCCCACTGTTTCTGTAACTGATTACCATAAACCTGGTGGCTTAAACCAACACGCATTTATTATCTTACAAGTCTGGAGGTCAGAAGTCTGAAATGGGTTCTACTGGGCTGAAACCAAGGTCAGCTGGGCTGAGTTCCTTTCTGGAGGCTCTGAGGAGAACCTGTTTCCTGGCCTTTTCCAACTTCGAGAGGCCACTTGCATTTCTTGGCTTGTGGCCCCTTCCTCCACCTTCAAAGCCAGCAATGGCTGGCTGAATCTTTCTCATCCTGCATCACTCTGACCTCTGCCTCCATTACCCCATCTCCCTCTCTGACTCTGACCTTCCTGCTGCCATCGTGTAAGGATCTCGTGACAGCATTGGGCCCCCCCTGGGTAATCCAGGATCATCTCCCATCTCAAGATCATATCTGCAAAGCCCCTTTTCTATGATTAGGTTGTTTGTGGATATTGAGCTGCATGAGTTGTTTGTATATTTTGGAGATTAATCCCTTGTCGGTTGCATCGTTTGCAAGGATGTTCTCCCATTCTGTAGGTTGTCTTTTCATTTTGTTTATGGTTCCCTTTGCTGTGCAAAAGCTTTTAAGTTTAATTAGGTCCCATTTCCTCATTTTAATTTTTATTTCCATTATCCTAGGAGAGTGGTCCAAAAAGACATTGCTGCTATTTATGTCATAGCGTGTCCTCCCTATGCTTTCCTCTAGGAATTTTATAGTATCCAGTCTTACATTTAGGTCTTTAATCCATCGTGAGTTTATTTTTGTGTATGGTGTTAGGGAATGTTCTAATTTCATTCTTTTACATGTAGCTGTTCAGTTTTCCCAGCACCACTTACTGAACAGACTCTCTCTTTTCTCCATTGTATATTCTTGCCTCCTTTGTCGTCGATTAATTGACCATAGGTGCGTGGGTTAAAGCCCATTTTCTATGTAAGGTGACACATTCACAGGTTCCAGGGATTAGTACACATACCTCTTTGGAGGGGAATAGACATTATTTTGCCAATCACAGCTCCCTCCCAAGTTCAGGGGCTGAGCCAGTAGGAGCCTCTCCATGAATTACGGTTGTTACTAGGATGATCAGCTGGTCATGACTGATGTTCTGACTATTTGTACCTGGAACTTCAGCACCTCGAGGGTAGGTCTCCATTGTTGAATCAATGGCTTCTTCCTTCTGGAGAAACAGGTCTCGGGATGTCAGCACCACGGACAGCGAGGGCGCTATCCAAGGTACTGCTTAAGCCCACCCCTCTCTACCTCCCCCTCCGAGCCCCCGACATCCCTGCCCCTTCCAGATTCGGGGGGGCACATTAAGCTGAAAATTCAGCCCAAGTGTGCCCCCTGTTGACGTCTCCACCCTAACTGCCTCCCACTCCACCCTCACTTGCCCCTCAATTCCATTAGCATTTCTTCTGTTACTCAACTCTCCATAGATTCCTGCCTTGGAGCCCTTTGTAGCTGAAATGTTTGTTCTCAAATACCCCGCCTTCAGATTGTCTGAAGCTACTGTTTAAAGCATTTTCCCCACTCCCACTGCCCCGTTTTCTTGCCTTTTATTTATTTATTTTTTTTTAATTTTTATTTATTTATTTTTGGCTTCTTTGGGTCTTCTTTGTTGCGCGCAGGCTTTCTCTAGCTGTGGTGAGTGAGGGCTACTCTTCGTTGCGGTGCACAGGCTTCTCATTGCGGTGGCTTCTCTTGTTGCAGAGCACGGGCTCTAGGCGCGCGGGCTTCAGTAGTTGTAGCACACAGGCTCAGTAGTTGTAGCTTGTGGACTCTAGAGCACAGGCTCAGTAGTTGTGTTGCACGGGTTTAGTTGCTCCGTGGCGTGTGGGATCTTCCCGGACCAGGGCTCGAATCCGTGTCCCCTGCATTGGCAGGCGGGTTCTTAACCACTGTGCCACCAGGGAAGCCCCTTTCTTGCCTTTTAATCATGCTCGCTAACCACAGTTGCTTCACTTGTTTATCATCTGTCTCTTTGAGACATGACCAAATATAAGTTCCAGCACTGGAAGAACCTTTGTGTAGAAGAGCTTCTGGCCTATAGTAGGTGCTCGGTAATGTTTGTCAAATGAGGTCAAGCTCTGAAGGTAAAGCAAAGATACCTGTGATGTCTCCCACTCTCTAGGAATCTCGAGACCCCCCACCCTGAAGCCACATAATGTCCTCTTTCCCTTAAGCACATATGAGCACCACCAATAGCAATAACAATAATAATTCATTTTTGGAGAGATTGCCGTATATCAGGCCTCATGCTGATGCATGCATATTCTCTCTCTGGATTCTCACAATAGTTCTATGGAGGACATATTATTATTATTATCCCATTTCATAGAAGAGATAACTGAGGCTCAAAGAAGGGGTTAAGTGACACAGTGGCTAAGAGATGCAGCCAGGATTCATATTCATTAGCCTACCCATCACCCTATGCTATCTCCCTGGGAAGTGGATTTACTGAGGTTTCCATGCTAGGCTGCATTCCTGTGGACAGCACTTGATCCTCAGGAAAGAAATCTTCCACGGATCTAGAAGGAGCCCCCTGGTCACCCAGCATCAATGTCTCCTACCTTCTCTCACTGATGCTGGGAAGGCTGGGACCCCTGGCACCTTGGAGTTGGAATGGAGCTTGTTATGGGATGAATTGCATCCCCCCCCAAATTCATATATTGAAATCCTCACCCCCAGTACCTCAGAATGGGACTTTATTTGGAGATAGGTTCTCTAAGAGATAATAAAGTTAAAAGGAGGTAATTCAGATGGGTCCTAATCCACTATGACTGGTGTCCTTATAAAAGGGGGAATTTGAATCCAGACACACATAGAGGGACAGCGATGTGGAGACACAGGGGGAACATCATTTACAAGGCCAAGGAACACCTGAGACTTTAAGAAGCTAGGAGAGAGGCACAGAACAGGTTCTCCCTCACAGCCCTCAGAAGGCACCAACCCTCTTAACACTTTGATCTTGGACTTCTAGCCTCCAGAACTTCTAGCCTCCAGAGACAAGAAAAGTTGTTGTTTAAACTACCCAGCCTGTGGTCCTTCGCTATGGCAGCCCTATTAAACTAATAGAGAGCCCTTGGCTGGACCCAGGTACCAAGATGTAGATGGGTTGGTGTATCATCAGGATAATTTAGATTATGCTAACCTGTGGGCCTAAAACAATACAAAATTAATTTCTCACTCCCAGGACGTATCCATCACAGGTCACCTGGGGATTCTTTCCCATGTGCCACACTCCATGACCCAGGTGATGAGCAGCAACTATCCGGAATGTTTCAGGTCACCATAGCTGAGGAAACTCTCTGGCGGGCCTCACACCAGCAGTTAAATACTCTGGCCCGGGAATGACACAGCATTTCTGCTCACTTCTTATTGGTCAGGACAAGTCACAGGGTCCTACCCAACCAAGAAGGGGCAGGACGGAACAGCCCTACCATGTTCTCTCAGAAGAGAGAGCATTGGAAACATTTGGTGAACATTCATGACTAACAGAGTTAGTTGGGCTTTCACTGGAGCTTCAGACTACTTCTCTCTGAGATTTAGCTAATGCTAAGAAATCTTGGGGTTCCAGTGAGGGCCTGGGTTCTGGGTTGAGGGTCTTCCCTGCAGCCCACAGGAGCTGGACAAGAGTGGAGTCAGAGGAAGCTGATGGAGCCAGGCTCACAAGAGGGGTGTGTGTGTGTGTGTGTGTGTGTGTGTGTGTGTGTGTGTGTGTTTCTGGCCAGGTCTCTGGAAATGGCCATATAGAGATCAGACAGGGAAGTGACAACAATGTTGGACCCCAAGACATCTGGGAAGCTGAGTTAAAAGACCTCTTATACATAGAGTTAAAATATGACCCAGGGCTTCCCTGGTGGCGCAGTGGTTGAGAGTCCGCCTGCCGATGCAGGGGACATGGGTTTGTACCCCGGTCCGGGAAGATCCCACATGCCGCGGAGCAGCTGGGCCCGTGAGCCATGGCCGCTGAGCCTGCGCGTTTGGAGCCTGTGCTCCGCAATGGGAGGGGCTGCAACAGTGAGAGGCCCGCGTACCGCAAAAAAAAAAAAAAAAAAAATGACCCGGCAATACCACTCCTGTGAAAATATATGTCAATTGATGAGTGGATGAACAGATTGTGGCATATCCATACAATGGAACATTATTTGGACCTAAAAAATAATGAAGTACTGATACATGTTACAATGTGGATGAAACTTGAAAACATTATGCTAAATGAAAGAAGCCAGATACAAAAGGCCGCATACTGTATTATCCCATTTGTATGACTGCTTCCATTAATATGAAATATCTAGAACAGGCAAATCCCTAGAGAAAGACAGATCAGTGGTTGTCAGGGGCTGGTGGGAGGGGGAAATGTGGAATGATTGCTAAGGAACACAGGGTTTCTTTCTGGGGTAATGGAAATGTCCTCTTTTTATCGAGGTATAATTGACAAAATTGTAAGATATTTAAAGTGTCCAATGTGGTGATTTGATAATGGACACAGTGGGAAAGGATGCCTCCCCAACTAGTTCATTAATACATCCATCACCTCACATGTTTACCTTTCCCTGTCTCTCCCTCTCTCTCTCTGTGAGAACACTTAAACTCTACTCTCTTAGTCAATTTCAATTACGCAATACAGTGTTATTAACTGTAGTCACCATGTTATACATTAAATCCTCAGACCTTATTTGTCTTCTAACTGAAAGATTGTACTCTTTACCAACCTCTCCCTATTTCTCCCACCCCCATTCTTTGGCAACCTCTTTTCTTCTCTCAGTTTCTATGAGTTCTACTTTTTTTTTTTTATGCTTTGTAGCTATTTTATTTATTTATTTATTTATTTGGCTGTGTTGGGCCTTCGTTTCTGTGCGAGGGCTTTCTCTAGTTGCGGCGAGCGGGGGTCACTCTTCATCGCGGTGCGCGGGCCTCTCACTGTCGCAGCCTCTCTTGCGGCGGAGCACAGGCTCCAGATGCGCAGGCTCAGTAGTTGTGGCTCATGGGCCCAGTTGCTCCACAGCATGAGGGATCTTCCCGGACCAGGGCTCGAACCCGTGTCCCCTGCATTGGCAGGCAGACTCTCAACCACTGTGCCACCAGGGAAACCCTATGAGTTCTACTTTTTTCTTTTAGATTCCACGTACAAGTGATTGCAATATTTGTCTTTCTCTGGCTTATTTCACTTAGCAGAATGCCCTCCAGGTTCATCCATGTTGTTGCAAATGACAGAATTTCATTCTTGGGACTTCCCTGGTGGTCCAGTGGTTAAGAATCTGCTTTCCAATGCAGGGGACACGGGTTCGATCCCTGGTCGGGGAACTAAGATCACACATGCTTCGGGGTAACTAAGCAACTTCTGAACCTTCACACTCTGGAGCCCACACGCCACAACTAGAGAGAAGCCCACGTGCCACAACGAAGATCCCACATGCCGCAACTAAGACCCAATTCAGCCAAATAAAAATATATATATATTATTATATATTTAATTTTTTTCATTCTTTTTATTTTTTAATTTTTTTAAAGATTTTTTTTTGATGTGGATCATTTTTTAAAGTCTTTACTGAATTTATTACAATATTGCTTCTGTTTTATGTTTTGGTTTTCTGGCCCCAAGGCATGTGGGATCTTAGTTCCTCGACCAGGGATCGAACCCACACCCCCTGCATTGGAAGGCGAAGTCTGAACCACTGGACCGCCAGGGAAGTTCCCTCATTCTTTTTTTTTTTTTTTGCGGTACGCTGGCCTCTCACCATTGTGGCCTCTCCCGCTGCGGAGCACAGGCTCCGGACGCGCAGACTCAGTGGCCATGGCTCACGGGCCCAGCCGCTCCGCGGCATGTGGGATCTTCCCGGACCGGGGCACGAACCCGTGTCCCCTGCATCGGCAGGCGGACTCTCAACCACTGCGCCATCAGGGAAGCCCCTCCCTCATTCTTTTTAAAGGCTGATACTATTCCATCACATATACAGTGGAATGAATATATATGTATATATCTCACAGTTTCTTTACCCATTCATCCATCAAGGAACACTTAGGTTGTCTTCATACCTCGGCTATTGTGAATAATGCTGCTATGAAATAGGAGTGCAAATATCTCTTCTAGATAAGGATTTCATTTCCTTCGGATGTATATCCAGAAGTGGGATCACTGGACCATACGATAGTTCTGTTTTTAATTTCTTGTGGAAACTTTATACTATTTTCCATAATGGCTGTACCGATTTATATTCGCACCAGCAGTGCACAAGGTTTCCTGTTTCTCCGCATTCTGTGATGGAAATATTTTCAGATTGACAGTATGATGGCTGCACAACTCTGGGAATACACTAAAACCCACTGAATTGTACACTTTCAATTGGTGAATTGTATGATATGTGAATTAGATCCAAAGACAGGGCAGGGGCCCTTTGGGAGCAGAGGACTTGGTGATTAAAAACAGGGGCCTGGTGGGAATTCCCTGGTGGTCCAGTGGTTAGGACTCTGCACTTCCACTGTAGGGGGCACGGATTCGATCCCTGGTTAGGGAATTAAGATCCCACAAGCTGTGTGGTGCGACCAAAAAGCAAAACAAACACACAAAAAACGGACCTGGACATTTCTCCAAGTTGGGTGGGGAGCTGCCCCTTGCCAGCTGGGTGACTCAGATTCCTCACCTGTGTCTTCTACATAATTTTAGTCCCCAACTCAAAGTGTTGCTTTGTGATTTAAGTTGAATGGAACAGAGCTCCTTACAGGAGGACGCGCATGTGTACGTACACACACACACACACACACACACACACACACACACACACACACACACACACACACACACACACACACACACACACACACACACACCCTTCTTGGATCAACTCATCTCTTTGCCACCAGGGGGCGGTCCTGCTATAATGTTTGGCCTATGGGTGGGGTTAAGTGTGGAGTCCCAAGCTAACTGCCTCCTTTTTTTTTGGTACTTTAAGGTAAACAACATTTATTGGGCGGGGGCAGGAGGGTGCTTTTTCTCACTATAAAATGATTACCAGCGTGCTTAGTTAAAATTTTAAAACAGATAAAGCATAAAAATAAAGGTAATATATGTTCATTTGGAGATATATACTCATGATATATGCTCATTAGAACATTCAGAAAACATGGAGTATAAAAAAGGAGCATAAGTCATCTGAATTCTATCGCCCAGAGGTGAACACTGCTAATAGTTTCTTCTCTTTTCCCCGTTTCTTCCTCTATGTTCAGTTTAAATGTCCCAGTTTTGCTTTTATTGAAACTCAGAGCCATGAATGAAAAGACAGACAGATTTGATGATATGGAAACAGGCTGAACAAAGAGAAAAGGGCCAACAAAGCAGCAGCCTGGAAGGAAATACTTGCAATAAAAATGATAGGCAAAAGGGCAATAATTGCTAATGTTTTATTAGCTGCTCACTGCATACTGGATACTGTTCTAGGTGCTTTATATATACAGCGTAATTTAATCCTCAACCCTGTGAGATGGATACTATTATTATCTCTATTTCACAGATGAGAAACAGAGAGGTTAAGTGACTTGCCCAAGGTCACACAGCCAGTAAACAGCTGAGCTTGATTCAAAGCAGCTTGGCTGTGGGGTCCATACTCCTAACCCCTACATCATCTGGACTGTGTAAGCAAGCTAGAAATATAAATAGCAGAAAAAAGAAAAAGAAGACAGCAACATGCTCTGTCTCACTAGTAATCAGACAAATTTTAGTCCTCATTCTTTAACTTGGCAAACATTAAAAATATTGCAGGCGTCAGGTCTTATGGAGAATTGGATGAATAATAATCATTGCCACACTGTCAGGAGGGGGAAATGTAAATTATTGCAAATTTTTTGGAAGGGAATTTGACTGTGGTCGAACAAAATATTTAAAGCACATCACCTTTGTTCTGCCCACTCTACAGTCAACAACTGATCCCATGAATATACATTCCCAAGTGTGCTCATCGAAGACTTGCTTGCAATGATGCCATTGCTTGTAAAAGCAAAACATGGAAAACAGTCTTGATGACTGACAATAGGGGCATAGTTAGACAAATCAGGGCACGGCAGACTGTGGGAACGCAGCACAGTCATTAAAAAGAATGAGACAGACCTATATTACTGACATGGAAAAAATCCCTGTGTATATTACTGGTATATTGCTCAATGGGAAAAAAAAACACATAACATTGTATACAGTCTGATTGCATTTATATTAAAGAACACGAATGATACACAAGTATGTACGTGCATAAGACGCCCTGGGAATCTATTCCAAACAATTGACAGTAGTTCCCTCTTTGGAAGAAGTGGCAGGGCGACAGTTAAAGGGGGAACTTCTGTATCTTCACCTTTTGTATTGTTTGACCCTTTTTACAATGAGATTGTGCTATTTCAATAATTTTTAAAGCCCCCAGAAAATAACTTGTTAAATATTCCTCTAAAACAGGACTACTCCTCCTCTCCTCTGCCCACATGGCTGCAAAATTATTTAACCAGTTCTTTCCTGCTGGGCATTTAAGTTGGTTCTAACGTTTCACTGTTACAAATGAAATTGGGATGAATATCCTTGTATGTTCATCTTTCTTTGCCTCTGTGATGATTCCTTTACGCTACTCCCAATGCATTAGTGAAGAAATAAATAGGCAACACGTATTTATTGTTTCTTTGCTTATGCTCTTAGGGAAAATAATGCCAGATGTGGAAATACTGGATTAAAAATAAGTGGTTGGGGAATTCCCTGGCAGTCCAGTGGTTAGGACTCCGTGCTTTCACTGCTGAGGGTACAGGTTCAATCCTGGTCAGGCGAACTAAGTTCCCACAACCTGTGCTGCGCAGCCAAAAACATAAAGAAAAAATTTAAAAATAATAAAAAAATAAGTGGTTTTGTTAAAGTTCTTGATGCATTTTGCCAAGTGGCCTTGGAAAAAATGATCCTCACCACCAGCAGTGGAGGAAAAATTTCACTCCGTGGAACACTTAAAGACATAGGACAGGATCCCAATTTTAAAATATCCACTGATGCAATTGAAAACCGAATAGCTCGCATCCACATAGTGTATTAATGTGCCAGGCTCTGTTTTAAGCCTTTCATAAATCACTTTTTGATTTATTCCTTGCAACAATCTGACTTTGCCTCTTACTTTAAACGGAGGCACAGGAGGACGGAGTGACTTGGTCAGTGGTCTGAGTTTTTGAGTAAGAAGCCCAGAGTTGAACGTTGAACCTCTAACCAGAATGGCTTAAGGCTCTGTGTTCATGCCTTTTCTAATATCAAGGCAATCTTAACTTTTTTTGCAAATGGTAAGTTAGCAACTATTTTCCTCTTTACGGACCATAGTTTACATCATGACTACTCCACTCTGCCCTTGTAATTCGAAAGCAATAAGACAGGATGTCTATGAGTGCAGCGTGGCTAGGCTCCGATAGAACTTATTTGTGGACACATGAAATTTGAATTTCCTATAATGTTCAGGTATTGTCAAATAGTCTTCTTTGGATTTTTAAAAAAGTCAAAATCATTCTGAGCTTGCAGGCCATACAAACACATGCAGTGGGCCAGTTTTGGCAAGTGAGACATAGTTTGCCCAACCCTGTTTTATTTTTTATTTTTATTTTTTTTTTTTGCGGTACGCGGGCCTCTCACTGTTGTGGCCTCTCCCGTTGCGGAGCACAGGCTCCGGACGCGCAGGCTCAGCAGCCATGGCTCACGGGCCCAGCCACTACGCGGCATGTGGGATCCTCCCGGACCGGGGCACGAACCCATGTCCCCTGCATCGGCAGACGGACTCTCAACCAACTGCGCCACCAGGGACGCCCGACCCTGTTTTATTTTTATTTTTATTTTTTAATTTATTTTTTGAACAGCGGCGCACCCTGCAGGATCTTAGTTGCCTGACCGGGATCGAACCCAGGCTCAGAGAAGTGAAAGCACGGATTCCTAACCACTGGACCGCCAGGGAGTTTCCAATGCCTACCCCTGTTTTAGATGTTCACATAAATCAAAGATATTAACCTATTGTAATTAATGTTGCAAATATTTTATACCAACTTATTTTATGGCTTGTTTGTTTGTTTGTTTGTTTTTGGCCATGCCACACGGCATGTGGGATCTTAATTTCCAGACCAGGGATCAAACCCGCGCCCCCTGCAGTGGAAGTGCGGAGTCTTAACCACTGGACTGCCAGGGAAGTCCCTTATGGCTTCATTTTTTTACTCTTAATTCTTTTATTGATCTGAAATTTATTTTGTCGCATGATGTATGATAAGGTTTGAACTAAATTTCTTTCCCAAATGGTAAACCAGTTGTCTAAGTTACATCTATCGAATATTCCATCCTTTCCCCACCAATTTGAAATGCCATCTTTATTATGAATTATTATTGAATATTTTTAAAATAAATTATGCTACATTTTTTAAAATTTTTTATTTATTTTATTTATTTATTTTTTTGGCTGCGTTTGGTCTCCGTTGCTGCACGTGGGCTTTCTCTAGTTGTCGCGAGCGGGGGCTACTCTTTGTTGCGGTGCGCGGGCTTCTTATTGTGGTGGCTTCTCGTTGTAGAGCACGGGCTCTAGGCGCGCGGGCTTCAGTAGCTGTGACACGCGACCTCTAGAGCTCAGGCTCAGTAGTTGTGGCGCACGGGCTTAGCTGCTCCGCGGCATGTGGGATCTTCCCGGACCAGGGCTCGAACCTGTGTCTCCTGCATTGGCAGGCGGATTCTTAACCACTGCGCCACCAGAGAAGCCCTATGCTACATTTTGTAGATAAGAAGAGAGATATATAGACAGTTGAAAACTAGAGTCTATTCTTTTCTGTTAATGTTTATTTATTCTTATAATAGTACCACACTATTTACATTGTTGTCATTTTATAGTAGGTTTCATTCTCTTTTCCAAAATTTTATTATGATATTCTTGCCTATTTATTCTCCCAGATATATTCGAGGTCAGTCTTCAAGGTCTTTTCCCAAGTGGCTTCCCCCAAGCCCACTGGAATGTTTATTTGTAAGTTTTTTTTGTTTTGTTTTGTTTTGTTTTTGCGGTACACGGGCCTCTCACTGTTGTGGCCTCTCCCGTTGCGGAGCACAGGCTCCGGACGCGCAGGCTCAGCGGCCATGGTTCACGGGCCCAGCCGCTCCACGGCATGTGGGATCTTCCTGGACCGGGGCACGAACCCGTGTCCCCTGCATCGGCAGGCGGACTCTCAACCACTGCGCCACCAGGGAAGCCCTATTTGTAAGTTTTTTAAACCTATAAGTCAATGCAGAGAATGTCAGCAACCTTATAAGATAAAGTCCCCCATTCATGAATAGGTTTTAGTTCTCCATTTAATTCAAGCCCTCTTGAGTTATATCTCACTTGTCCTGCACATTTCTTGTTGGTTTTATCTTAATTTTTATTATTATTGTGAATGAATGTATATTTTTATAAGTTGATCATCTCTGGCATTTGGGAAAGCTATTGAAGGGAGGAGATATGGGGATATATGTATAGCTGATTCACTTTGTTATAAAGCAGAAACTAACACACCATTGTAAAGCAATTATACTCCAATAAAGATGTTTTAAAAAAACACACACACAGGCATTTGGGTGATGTAATAATGAACTCCCAATCTGCTCACATTAATCCCTTGGAATAAATTATGGAGAAATCTGGATGACAGTCTTTCTAAAATGTATTACATGGAGTTAACTTTAATAAATTTATATAGCATTAATCCAGGTATGTCTGGAAGGCATTTAAAAATTTTATTTTAATTAAAGAAAAGCTTTTGTTTCATATTTTTATTTTGTAACTGGCCACATTCATTAGTTCTAATAATTTTCAGTTAGCTGTCTGAGTAGACAATCATGTCAGTGGTGGATTGTCTCTGTTTCCTATTAATCGCATGTCATTTCTGATTCCTGCCTTGTTGCGTTGGCTAGCACTGTTAGAAATAAAGTGGAACAATACCGGTGATATTGGCCATCTTCATTTCTTGTAAATTTTTGTGAGAACTCACCTTGAGCATGGTGTTGGCTTTGATTTCAGAGTTTTTATCAGGAAAGAGGGTTAAACTGACTGACCCTCTGTAATGCACATTGACAGGTATGGTAGGTAAGCTGGGCTATTGAGATGATGATTGCCATATGATGTTTCCTTTTCAATTTCTTGATATGACATATTACATTGATTTTCTAATGCCGAACCGGCCTTGCATTGCTGAGATAAACCCCACTTGATCATGATGTGTTTTCTTTTTAATATATGGCTGGACTCTATTTGCTAATATTTTTAAGAGTTGTCTGTGTCCGTATTCATGAAAGATATTGGTCTGTGGGATTTATTTTTCTTGTAATATCCTTATCTGGTTATGGTATCAGGATAATGCTACCCTCACAGAATTAACTGGGAAGCATTCCCTCCTCTTCTTTTTCTGTAAGAGTTTGTTTAAAATCAGTATTATTTTCTTTCCTTCAGTTTTGTAGAATTCACTGGTGAAGCAATCTGGGCATGAAGTTTTCTTTATGGGAAGGTATTTAATCACAAATTCTATTTTTTAGTAGACACAGGCCTATTTAGGTATCTATTTCTTCTTTTTTTTATACGCACATATATATACATGTACATGAAATATCTTTATTGTTAGTTTTACAAAAACAGGGTCATATTATTCACACTTTTCTGCATTTTTCTTTTTTAAATTTAATTTTATTTATTTTTTTATACAGCAGGTTCTTATTAGTCATCCATTTTATACACATCAGTGTATACATGTCAATCCCAATCTCCCAATTCATCACACCCACACCCACACCCCCTGCTGCTTCCCCCCTTGGTGTCCATACATTTGTTCTTTACATCTGTTTCTCTATTTCTGCCCTGCCAACCGGTTCATCTGTACCATTTTTCTAGGTTCCACATATATGCGTTAATATACAATATTTTTTTTTCTCTTTCTGACTTACTTCACTCTGTATGACAGTCTCTAGATTCACCCACGTCTCTACAAATGACCCAATTTCATTCCTTTTTATGGCTGAGTAACATTCCATTATATATATATGTGCCACATCTTCTTTATCCATTCGTCTGTCGATGGGCATTTAGGTTGCTTCTATGACCTGGCTATTGTAAATAGCGCAGCAATGAACATTGGGGTGCGTGTGTCTTTTTGAATTATGGTTTTCTCTGGGTATATGCCCAGTAGTGGGATTGCTGGGTCATATGGTAGTTCGATTTTTAGTTCTTTAAGGAACCTCCATACTGTTCTCCATAGTGGCTGTATCAGTTTACATTCCCACCAACAGTGCAAGACGGTTCCCTTTTCTCCACACCCTCTCCAGCATTTGTTGTTTGTAGATTTTCTGATGATGCCCATTCTGACCAGTGTGAGGGTCCTTTCTCTCTCTCTTCTCCTTCTGGGACCCGTATAATGCGAATGTTGTTATGTTTAATGTTGTCCCAGAGTTCTCTTAGGCTGTCTTCATTTCTTTTCATTCTTTTTTCTTTATTCTGTTCCACAGCAGTGAATTCCACCATTCTGTCTTTCAGGTCACTTATTCATTTTTCTGCCTCAGTTATTCTGCTATTGATTCCTTCTGCACTTCTAGTGCAGTTTTCATTTCAGTTATTGTATTGTTCACCTCTTTGTTTGTTCTTTAATTCTTCTAGGTCTTTGTTAAACATTTCTTGCATCTTCTCGATCTTTGCCTCCATTCTTTTTCCGAGGTCTTGGATCATCTTCACTATCATTATTCTGAATTCTTTTTCTGGAAGGTTGCCTATCTCCACTTCATTTAGTTGTTTTTCTGGGGTTTTATCTTGTTCCTTCATCTGGTACATAGCCCTCTGCCTTTTCATCTTGTCTATCTTTCTGTGAATGTGGTTTTTGTTCCACAGGCTGCAGGACTGTAGTTCTTCTTGCGTCTGCTGTCTGCCCTCTGGTGGATGAGGCTATCTAAGAGGCTTGTGGAAGTTTCCTGATGGGAGGGACTGGTGGTCGGTAGCGCTGGCTGTTGCTCTGGTGGGCAGAGCTCAGTAAAACTTTAATCCACTTGTCTGCTGATGGGTGAGTCTGGGTCCCCTCCCTGTTGGTTGTTTGGCCTGAGGCGACCCAACACTGGAGCCTACCCGGGCTCTTTGGTGTGGCTAATAGCGGACTCTGGGAGGGCTCACGCCAAGGAGTACTTCCCAGAACTTCTGCTGCCAGTGTCCTTGTCCTCACGGTGAGACACGGCCACCCCCCACCTCTGCAGGAGACCCTCCAACACTAGCAGGTAGGTCTGGTTCAGTCTCCCGTGGGGTCACTGCTCCTTCCCCTGGGTCCCGATGCGCACACTACTTTGTGTGTGCCCTCCAAGAGCGGAGTCTCTGTTTCCCCCAGTCCTGTAGAAGTCCTGCAATCAAATCCCGCTAGCCTTCAAAGTCTGCTTCTCTAGGAATTCCTCCTCCCGTTGCCGGATGGCCAGGTTTGGAAGCCTGACGTGGGGCTCAGAACCTTCACTCCAGTGGGTGGACTTCTGTGGTATAAGTGTTCTCCAGTTTGTGGGTCACCCACCCAGCAGTTATGGGATTTGATTTTATTGTGATTGCGTCCCCTCCTACCGTCTCATTGTGGCTTCTCCTTTGTCTTTGCATGTGGGGTATCATTTTTGGTGAGTTCCAGTGTCTTCCTGTCGACGATTGTTCAGCAGTTACTTGTGATTCTGGTGTTCTTGCAAGAGGGAGTGAGAGCACGTCCTTCTACTCCACCATCTTGAACCAATCTCCCCTATCTATTTCTTCTTAAGTAAGCTTTGGTAGTTTTGCATTTCAAGGAATTTGTTTATGCCATGTAAACTGTCAAATTTATCAACATAAATCTGTTCATAAAAATACCCTCATTATCCTTTTAGTGTCTGAAGGGCCTACAGTGATATCCCCTCTTTTATGACAGTGTGAAAGTACTTTACAAACCTCTGCTTCTATCGCATTTGCTATTGTCTGGCTGGCCAAAACAAGTCGCATGGCTAAATCATTACTTCGATAATCTGCCACACGGTTCCTCTTCGTGGTAAGTTTCTGCCCCTAAGGAACAGATTTGTTCATATTACTGGCTGAGTGATTTTGCGTGACCAGTTTTATTCATATAGGTGTAACACGATTATTGGCCATACATCAAGACTGCTTGTTGTATGGTCTACCTGTCCACACTGCACCCTGCATCTCTTCCTCTCAGAGTACTCACAGCAACTGTAATTAATGAATTGTGTCTGCAGCTATTCAATGTCTGTTCCCACTAGAACATAAGCTCCACAAAGACAGAGACTATGTCTGTCTTTGTCCTGCTTGAATCCCCAACTTCTAGGGCCGCGTAGTTGCTCTTTAATTGATATATTCTAAATGAAAACCTACAATGCAACACATGACTCACACCTTGACAATTATCTTCATGTCTTGGATACATAATTTAATGGGGAAGCTGAGAAACTAGGTGAGGGGGGCAGTGAAACTGATTCCACAAGCATGAATTGAGGACCTACTATAGGCATGATTCTGCTAAAGGAATGACTCTGTGGCCAGCAGAGCTAGAAGGGGCTGCTTCTCTCAGAAGTGAGCTCCCTGTTCATGGAAAGAATCAAGGATAGGCTGGATGAGAGGAGACAGAGATGCTCTGTGTGTGGTGGGGGGGTTGTTTGAGCTCTGGGTGAAGACTTGTACTAGCCAATGTTTTGAGTTCCTTTCGTGTCTAATATTCTTTTTTATTTTCCCCAGAGTTCTTTTATCTTCCGGTTTTATTGAGGTATGACTGACACACAGCACTGTCTAAGTTTAAGGTGTAGAGCGTAATGACTTGACTTACATACATCATGAAATGATAACCACATAAGTTTGGTGAACATCCATCATCTCATATTGATACAAAATTAAAGAAATAGAAAATATTTTTTCCTTGTGATGAGAACTCTCAGGACTTATTCTTAATAACTTAATAACTCTTAATAACTCTCTGAATAGCTCTCATATGTAACATACAGCAGTGGTAATTACATTTCTCATGTTGTACGTTACATGAGGTGCAGAACTTTGCACCTCTTTGGTTTCTAATAGTCTACAGTTCTGCTGCAGGGATTAAGTTTGGGGAATGATAGGAAGTGGAAAAGGAGTATAAGGGAGGATGCTAGGAGGAGGAAGGGTGGAACTGTGGGGGGAGAACAGCTTTGGAGAGAGCAGAGCATAGGCATGGATGGTGGCTGGGGAATTTTAGGTGAAGTTTCCACTCTCTCTCATCTCGCTTCTTCATCTGACTCCCTCCCTTGGGCCTCCCCACACAGATACCCTTGAGACCACTTTCCCCAAGGTCACCATTGATTGCTACGTCCTTGTATCTATTTGTGACTGCTCACTCCTTCTCCCATGGACCCTCCAAGCCAGCCCTGAACACTGGGGATCCCTCTCACCTTCCAGAAGCTCTCACCTGCTTTGTCCTCAGGCTGTGTCTCATTTTCTTTGGGGCTTCAATTTCTCTGGCTCCACAGGGTATCCCCAGCCCTGACCATGACTCTTGAGGGGCTTGCACGCCATGGGATCATAGCAGATGGGGCCATCACAAGACCCCAAAGTTTGTGTGATTTGCTTTTTCCAGTGTGTCCCTTAGCTGTGCCCTTGGAGTTGAAAAGGGTGGATGGGCACAGCAATGAATTCAGAGGATGATAACAGAACCTTCATTTGTGTTGAATCCCCACAGTCTTCAGCAATGTCCAAAGAGCAATCAGAACCCCCTTCTCTCTCTTCCTCTTCCTCCTTCCCCTACGATCACCTTAGACTTTGCTTTTCTAACCTGCGAAGTCACTTCCTCCCTTCTGTCTGCCCACAGACCTCCTCCTACCAGAGGAGGGAAAGAGAGAAAAGAATGAAGTGGATAGAAAATTTCTTCCCATCAAGGACATGCAGAGGACAGAAGCCACACTTGAGATAGTCTCTTTCCCTTGACCTACATCAGTAACGAGTATCTGCATGAGTGTGTGTGTGTGTGTGTGTGTGTGTGTGTGTGTGTGCATGTACAGATACTTGCATTCATGAGTGTGATCGTATGGGTATTATTGGGTATTTTTAAAAAGCTTATTGGAGTATAGTTGATTTACAATGTTGTGTTAGTTTCAGGTTACAACATAGTGATTCAATTATACATATACATACATTCATTCTTTTTCAGATTCTTTCCCTGTATAGGTTATTACAGATTTTTTTTTTTTTTGGCTGCACTGCACAGGCATGTGGAATCTTAGTTCCCCAACCAGGGATCAAACCCTCAACCCCTGCATTGGAAGCACGGAGTTGTAACCACTGAACCACCAGGGAATTCCCTATTACAGAATATTGAGTAGAGTTCCCTGTCTATTTTATATATAGTAGTGTGTGTATGTTGATCCCAAGCTCCTGATTTATCCTCTCCTCCCCGCATGTTTCCCATTAGGTATATTTTAAATGTCCAAGTATGTATTCAGGGATATTTACTTAGTATTTATATATGTGTCCCACTGCATGTGTTTATTATAGACTAATTTTTAGAGCAGTTTAAGTTCACAGCAAAATTGAGCATAAAATACAGAATTCCCATACACCCCCTCCCACTCTCATGCATAGCCTCCCCCGTTCTCAACATCTCCCAGCAGACAGTACATTTGTAACGACTGACGAACCTACACTAACACATCAACATCACCCAGAGTCCATAGTTGACATTAGGGTTCACTCTTGGTGTTGTACGTTCTATGGCTTTGGACAAATGTATAATGGCATGTATCTGCCATTATAACATCACACAGGGTGTTTTCACTGCCCTAAAAATCCTCTGTGCTCTGCCTCTTCACCCCTCCTTCCCCCGCTAACCCCTGGCAACCACTGATCCTTTAACCGTCTCCATAACTTTGCTTTTTCAAGAATGTCCTAAAGTTGGAATCATACAGTCTGTATCATACAGCCTTTTCAGACTGGTTTCTTTCACTTAGTCATGTGCATTTTTCAAAGTTCCTCCATGTCTTTTCATGGCCTGATAGCTCATTTCTTTTTAGCACCAAATAACATTCCATTGTCTGAATGTCCCACAGTTTATCTATCCTGCTGAAGGGCATTTTAGTGACTTTCAAACCCTGTTGTGGGACTTGCCTGGTGGTGGAGTGGTTAAGACTCCGTGCTCCCAGTGCAGGGGGCACCAGGTTTGATCCCTGGTCAGGGAACTAGATCCTACATGCCTGTCGCAACCAAATTAAAAAAAAAAAAAAGCTCTGCTGTGTTTTTGTGTGAGGAACAAAACGGGCCAAATTATCCCTTTGAGACTATTTTACATTCGTGGAAGCACACGGGGGCATCACCCCGTGATCTGTAAAAGATTATGAACTTCTGCCCTCCTTACATCCCTCTGGGACCTGAAACTCCATCTGTCCAAGATGAAACTCATCATCATCCCCTCCCTCACCCAACCCGGCCTCTCATCCCATGTCCCCATCTCAGCCCATGACTCCACTGTCTACCCAGTTGTGAAAGATAGAGATCTGGGCATCTTCCCAAACTCCTTCCCCCCACCCCCCATCAATCAGCAAGTCCTGTCAATTCTCTCTCCCTTTTTTTTTTTTTGGCCTGGCCGCATGCAGGATCTTAGTTCCCGACTAGGGATTGAACCCGGGCACTCGGCAGTGAAAGCACCAAGTCCTAACCACTGGACCACCAGGGAATTCCCCAATTCTTTTTTTTTTTTTTTTTTTTTTTCGGTACACGGGCCTCTCACTGTTGTGGCCTCCCCCGCTGCGGAGCACAGGCTCTGGACGCGCAGGCTCAGCGGCCATGGCTCACGGGCCCCAGCTGCTCCGCGGCAAGTGGGATCTTCCTGGACCGGGGCACGAACCCGTGTCCCCTGCATCGGCAGGCGGACTCTCAACCACTGCGCCACCAGGGAATTCCCCAATTCTTTCTCTTAAACACATTCTGAATCCTTGCTTTCTCTCTAGTCCCAAAGCCAAACCCTAGGATTGGCCTCCTAAGCCACGCACGCTTCTGTGGTCCACCTGGCCCGGGTAGAATTGTTTTGGAGATCCCAAGCCCCTCAAAGGCAGCCTTGAGTCTCACAGACATGCCTAGGTCTTTCTGGACTAAGTTTCCAGATTTGACCTCATCACCTGCACACCTGCATGGTTTTCAATGGGAGAGTGATTAATTCAGGCTGCCGGGGACATTTGGCAATGTCTGGAGACATTTCCGGTTGTCACAATCGGAGGGTGGCTGCCACTGGCATCTAGTGTGTAGCGGTCAGGGACGCTGCTAAACATCGTACAACGCACAGCACGGCTTCCCACAGCAAAGAACGATCTGTCCCAAAATGTCAATAGAGCCGAGGGTGAGGAACACTGTCCTAGAACCACTCAGATCAATCCACAGACCAGTGCTGGTCCCATCCAGCTGATTACCCATCCAGATAAGAGAGTACAGAAAATAATAAGCGTTTAGAAACTTTCTAGTAACTTGGCCTCGTCATTTATGGACTATTGGGGCTTGTGATTTGCATGTTTTATACGTTCCTTATTTTTTAACCATTTTTTATTTTTTTAAGATTTGTTTTTTATGTGGACCATTTTTTTTTACAAGTCTTTATTGAATTTTGTTACAATATTGCTTCTGTTTTATGTTTTGGTTTTTTGGCCATGAGCCATGTGGGATCTTAGCTCCCCGACCAGGGATTAAACCCTCACCCCCTGCATTGGAAGGTGAAGTCTTAACCACTGGACCACCAGGGAAGTCCCCTTTAACCATTTTTTAAATTGAAGTATAGTTAATTTACAGTGTTGTGTTAGTTTCATGTGTATAGCAAAGTGATCCAGTTATACATATATACACACATATACATATATGTGTGTATATATGTATATTCTTTTTCAGATTTCTTTTCCACGTAAATTCTTTTTTTAATTAATAGACTTTATTCTAGAACAAATTTAAATTTACAGAAAAATTGAGCAAATAGCACAGTTTCCATATAGTCTCTCCCCCAACACACACACATAGTTTCCCCTATTAGTAACATCTTACACTAGTCTGGGACTAGTGAACCAACATCAATACATTATTATTAACTAAAGTTCACGCGTTATTCATATTCCTTCGATTTTCCCCGAATGTCTTCTTTCTGGTCCAGGATTGCACATGACATTTAGTTGACACGTCTCCTTAGGTTTCTCTTGGCTGCAACAGTTTCTTGAGCTTCCCTTGTCTTTGATGACCTTGACAGTTTTGAGGATTATGGTCGGTATACAGGAGGATGCCTCTCAACTAGAATTGTTTTTGATATTTCCCTCATGTTTAGACTAGGGTTATGGGTTTGGGGGGAGAAGGATCACAGAGGTAAAGTGCTATTTCCCTCACAGCATCTCAAGAGTACATGTTATCAACCTAATTATGACTTTGGTGTTGACCTTAATCACCCAGCCGGGTGATGTAGTGTGTTGAGCAGTTTTCTCCACTGAAAAGTTATTCTTCCCCCCAATCCCGCCCTCTTTACACACTGTTCCTTTGGGGAGGAGATCACTGTGCGCCGTTCTAACCATCCCTCAGGGTGAGGCACCTACATAAATTATCTGGAAACCTTCCATACCTGTCCTACATTTGTTAATGTATTCGATTATTTCTTTGTATCAGTGCAAACTAATGGACATTTCTTTTTATTCCTGGAGTTATAATCCAATACTATATTAGTGTCTTTGTTCACACGGCTCTGGCTTTGGCCATCAGGAACTCTTTCAGTCGGCTCTTGTGGACCCACAATATACCCCCATCCTTGATCCTTGTCGGCTGATCCTTGGTTTCTGGCACTATGCGTTTCTTTTTCTTATTTGGCCTCACCGCGCGGCTTGCGGGATCTTAGTTCCCGACCAGGGATCGAACACATGCCCTCTGCAGTGGAGGCATGGAGTCCTAATTACTGGACCGCCAGGGAAGTTCCATGCATGCCCTTTTCAATCTTCTTTTCCCATTGAAATTCATTTTTATTGCATTTTAGGGATTGGGGAAAAAAAAATTGGTCTGCACTGGCAAGAATTTGAGAAGCACTCCAAAACCTTCCAGCATCTTCCTCTATGTCCTTCACTCACACCCAGCTACAATCACTACAATTTGAGAAGCACTCCAAAACCTTCCAGCATCTTCCTCTATGTCCTTCACTCACACCCAGCTACATCCCGAGCACCAAGCTTCTGCCTGCCCCAGAGCCTTTGCCCTGGCAGCTCTGTCTGCCTGGAACGCTCTCCCTCCAACTGTTCCAGGTCATCATTCCTGTCTCTGCCCATCTCCCTCTCCTCAAAGAAGCCTCCCTATTCCAAACTAAAGCAGCCGCACCCTGGTTATCTCCAGTACACTCGCTTTGTTTTGTTACGATCCCAATAGTTTGTCCCTTTCTGAAATGATGTCTTTGATGTATTTGTTTATTGTTTCTAAATGGGAGTGTCATGAGGACAGGCACAGCCCTGGGCATGCACAATAGTGTTTTGGTTTTTAAAAACATTATTTTGAAATATTTTAGAAATGTTTCCCTGAGGTCCCTGGGGGTCTGATAATAATCTCCCTCTACTCTGGCCAACCTTCAGAGGGGCCACCATGCGGTACTGTCACGGTGAGGAGGACAGAAACAGTGGCCATACCTGAATCCCATCACCACAGCTTGCTTTGGGCTAGAGGCACAGAGAGGGGACCCCAACCCTCCTCGTCTGCTCTGAGATCCCCACAACTACAGGCCTCACCCAACCCCATTTGAAGGTCATAGATATTTAGAGAAGGTGGGCCAGCCTCGGGATGGAAGTTTCAGCGGGTGGAACTTGGATCCAGGTGACTTGGGCTCAAAGCCTCCTTCCGTTCTCCTTGCCATGTGACTTCCGGGCTCTTGGCCTCAGTTCTTCTGTCTATAAGATGGGTATAATACTCACTATGTTGGGGTGGCGGTGAGGATTAGATGAGATTGTGCTGGGCATATAAGACTCTCGAAAATTGTTACCTGTTAGCATGATCCCCGAAGTGCACACACGTGCAGAATTTTGCAGATGACTTTTTTGGGGTTCATACAGTTCCCTAAACCTAGTCCTGAACCCTTGACCTATACAGCCTCTAAGTCGTCCCCACCCCCAGCTTAATAAAACCAGGGCCCATCGAATGACAGGAGGCTTGAGAGCCAGGCCCCGGGTGAGCGAGGATGCTGGAAGCAAAGATGCCGGGAGGACATAAGGGGACGGCGGGGAGGGGGCCACCTGGTGCACACAGGGGAGCTGCCTGGGCCCCAGGAACAGGCCCCGGGGAGAGGTAGGACGTCGATTCCAGCAGGCGTGGGTGGGGCGGTCCAGCCCAGCAAGGCATTCCAGTCCGGCCGGTGTGGGGCTGGGCTCCAGGAGGCCCCTGGCTCCCGCTCTGACGCCGCCGGAAGCCCCCTGGCTCTCACCTCCAAGGACGCCTGAGGGCCTGCGGGGCGCCTCCCAAGGCGGGAAAACCTTTGCCTGCGTGCTCACAGCGCTTCCCCCGGCAGAGTGTACCAGCAAGCGGCAGGCACCGTCTTCACCCATGTTTACCCTTGGGGTCCACAAAGGTCACGAGAATCTCCCCAGGGAAAGCAAACACACGTGTGCGCCGGCAGGACACGCCACGCTCCCAGGAGGGGATGGGCACGAAGGCATGCGCTTCCCTGCCAGGTCGCCTCCCCATGCCCTGAGCCCCAGATCCCCCAACAGAGCCGCAGATGGGGACACAGAAGCCCAGTGCGAAAAGGACTTGTCCAGGTCTTTCGCGGGGGGCGCTGGGACACGGGCCAGGGCACACGCACCACGCACATCCCACACGTGCTCTCAAACACATCTACACTGGCCCCGTGGTGCGTGCGCCCACACCTGCTACTGCACGGGCACATCCAGACAGGAGGGCCCACGCCCCAGCTCCCCTCCTTCAGGCACACCCACCCACTGCCCCATGACACCCACGCCTCAAACACGCCTGTGCAACGCATGTTAAGGGGATGGGGAATTTCTACAAAGGCTGGGGCTCAGGGACCACCATGGGTGGGAGGGGAGGGGTGGTTCTCAGGAGCCTGACTTGGCTGTAGTAATTTCTCATCTCATAAAAAAAATTTTTTTCATTTACTTTCTTTTTTAAATTATTTATTTATTTTTTTTGGCTGTGTTGGGTCTTTGTTGCTGCGCGTGGGCTTTCTCTAGTTGCGGTGCGCAGGCTTCTCATTGCGGTGGCTTCTCTTGTTGCAGAACACGGGCTCTAGGCGCGTGGGATTCAGTAGTTGTGGCACGCGGGCTTCAGTAGTTGTGGCTCGCAGGCTTGGTTACTTCATGGCATGTGGGATCTTCCCGGACCAGGGCTTGAACCCGTGTCCCCTGCATTGGCAAGCGGATTCTTAACTACTGTGCCACCAGGGAAGCCCTCATCTCATAGAATTTTATACAGTCAAGAAAACACTGTTCTGTGCGTGTGTGTGTATAGATTGAAACCCCCGCCGTAATTGTAAAAATTCACCCACCTGGTCTCACTTATATATGACAAACAAGTGCATCTAGATGCACACAAATACCCTTACACACCCACAAAACCATTCAAAACACAACTCCTTACACATGTACACCTACTCACACACTACAGCCATATGTTCACAACCAGGCACCCATAAATGCACTTACACATAAAGAGATATATTCAGATACTCAGTTTACATTCAGAAACCAGATACACACTCATACATGTGCACCTCGTCAAACTCACACTCACAGATCCGTGCAAATATCCACAAATCCACACAGATGTAAACGCCAGCTTCACAGACACAAATACACAAAATACACTCAGCGATACATGTCAACAAATAAACAGATAACATATAAACCCAAACACATATGTACACTTATTATACACATGAAACTACACTCAGGTATACACATCGGGACATACACAGAGACCTCACACTCACAAGCACAAACACTTGTGCATTCACAATTACACACAGTTAAGAGGCACACAGTAGATATCTTGACAAAAAAACACAGGGGACACACAAGCAAATATTGACTATCCACAAATAGAGGCTCAGACATTTACAAGTACACCAGGCAACCTCCACACAGTTGCATCATGTATACAAATATCTGCGTTCACACACACACAAATATATTCTCTCTCACACACACACCCCTTCATACTGCCATACACAGTCAAGCTCATACCACACATAGATTTGCTCACACAAATATGCAGTTCCTAGATAAATAGGCACACTTGCACTCTCATAGATGCATCCAGAAATGGACATTCTTCTACAGTTATACCCACTTCCACTGTTTACGCACCCTGTCACACCACTTTATCTCACACCATATACCCAAACACAGTCACCCACAAATACACTCACATGTAAATACACATATCTGAGCAAAACACATTCCACAATCGCTACCCCCATACACACACCCGTGTGCACACAATCATACTCATAGACTCATATACAAATGCACTTAGATACAAATACATCATCCTCATTTACACACAATTGGAGCCCAGCCCCCAACAAATTCTGTTGATACCACAAATGCACACAGACATTTGCAAATATACCCAGTAACAGCCATTCAACCACACTCACAGATACAAGCTGTCACACTCCTGCATAATTACACACACTCTCAGTTTGTCGCACATACTCCTTCATTGACATTCATCACACCCTGACACAAAAGAGATGTACATTTAGATGCTCACAAATAGGAAAACTCACAAATGCACTGACAAAACACAAATACCCACACACTCCTGAATCCTCAGGACACCAACACCTACACAACACAGATCCTTGTACACACATGAAAAACAAGGACGCGCGCGTTGTCACATTCGCACAGATACGGACACGCAGACACCCTCAAACACATTCCACACCCTCCTTTCACCACCCAAACACGTCCAGAGATGCACACACTGATGCGAATACAGACACACCTTCTTGGACGCTCACAAGACACAATGAGAAACAGGTGCACACACGCGCGCGCTGCCTCCAGGCCGGGAATGACAAGCTCACACTCACATCTAAGGAAACACAGTTGGGCAGGCACACACACCCGCAAGCAGAGAGGGTCCCTCACCCTCCCCAGCGCGCGCGCACACACAGGCGCGCGCGCGCACACACACTCCTCCGCAGCCTCCCCCGCCACCACCGCAGTCTGGGCCCGCCCCACCCTGCGGCGGCGAGGGGCCGGGAGAGGCGAGGGGACAGGGTCGTGGGCCAGGCCCGGGGGCGGGGCACACCTGGGCTCCGCCCCGGGGCGGGGCCGACGCAGCGTCGTGAGCGCGATCGGCCGCACCTGGCTCGCCTGCGGCCGCGGCGGTGACGGTGGTGGTGACGGCGGGCCCGGCCAGGGTGCTAGCGCGGCGCAGCCCAGCCCAGCTCAGCCGGAGCGAGCGCGGAGCCGGTGCCCGCAGCCTCGGCGCCGCCATGGTGGAGGCGGCGCCCCCCGGGCCCGGGCCGCTGCGGAGGACCTTCCTTGTGCCCGAGATCAAATCGCTGGACCAGTACGATTTCTCGCGGGCCAAGGCGGCGGCCAGCCTGGCGTGGGTGCTGCGGGCCGCGTTCGGGGGCGCAGGTACCAGGCCGGGGGAGAGGGGGCGGCAGGTGCGGGGGGCGGGGCGCCGCGCCGGGGAGGCTGGGGCCGTGGGAACAATAGCGCCGGTCGCCGGGGGTCCCCGGGCCCGGGCCCCTGCGCGCCGGGCCTCTGGGCTTCCTGCTCGGCCCAGGCGGTGGACTTTGCCCGGCCGGCTGCGGGAGCGCGGTGGGGGTGGGGCCGGCGGCCCAGCTCCGCGCCGGGACCCGGGCGTCCCGGACCCCAGGTGACCCGGGCAGGGTCTGCGGGCCGAGTGTTGTCTCCCACTGCGGGCCTCGCCTGGCTGCCCTCCCCCCCTTTACACACACATCGTGCGCCCGCGAGGACCCCCGCCCCCGTCCAGCCCGGACGCACACCCCGCGTCGGCCCTGCCTGCTCTAGGGGCGGTGAGGGGAGCGGGAAGCCCCTGTTTCGCCTCCACTGCCCCGGCCGGCGGCTGGCAGCTGTGACTTATTGCCCCATTTTGCTTAGGAGGCGGGCGAGCCCAGCAGAAGGGAAATGGCTTTTCCAAGATCGCCGGGGGTGGGGGCCCAGGTGCAGGGCCTTCTCCCACTTCCTCCCCCCGGTTCACGTGTGTGAAGAACTCAGGCCACCCCACCGGGGAGGATGCGAATGGGTCCCTAGGATTTGCGGCCCAGGGAAGGCTCAGTAATGGCCCCATGCCAGAGCTGAGAGTCAGGGCCTGGCCATGGGGAAGACGAGTTAATTAAGGTCTGGGCCTTCTGGGGGGACGCCCTGCCCTCCCACTGGTCCTGCCCACTGGTCTTGGCACCAGCTGAGCACAGCCCATCATACCTTCAGTGGCCTTCCCAGAACAACCAGTTCTGGGTGTGGGTCTTGGTGACAGCTGTCCGGCTCCTGGTTCCGCCTGAGCCTGTCTTTCTCCCAGTCTCTTTCCCTGCACCCTCCCAAGCAGGGCCCACTCTGGGGCTCACCGCCCACAGGGATCTGCTTGAGAAAGGGGGTGGGGGGTGGGGGGATGGTTGGCGGGGAGAGACCCAGGTCTGCCCCAGCCCCTCGCATCCCAGGTTATGAGGCCACAGAGGACTCAACTTTGGGAATCAGAATTGGCTTTGAGTCCCACGCTCCACCAGAATGTGGACGAATTAACCCAATTCTCTAAGCTTCTGTTTAGTCCTCTATAAAAGAAGGCATTTGTGCACTTTGTTATCCATTTCACAAATGTCTGCGGGGCACCCACTAAGTACCAGGGCAGTGCTGGGGTGATTGGGGTCCCAGTTCCTCCTCTCACAAGGTGAGAGAGACTGACCACGGGATTATTCTGTTTCTGGCGCACAAGTACACACTAAGTGGATGTTGCTATTCCTGCTGCCGTGACCAGTGGTATTTTTATTAACGATAATGTTATTCATCATCTGGTCAGGGGACAGAAGAGAAATTACTGTACCATTTCCCAGAAAGAAAAGTCAGGTCCCTGGGGGACGCCCTGACTCACCCGGTTCTGTTCTCCCTGACCCAGCTCCCCTGCGTTGTGTGACATCCTTCCCGAAGGTCACGTTGAATCTGCCCCCCCACCCACGTTCTCTAAACAGAGGGGGTCTGAGGAAGGTGGGCCCCCAGGCTCTGAGCGGGAAGTGGGGAGCAGAGCCCTGCTTGGTTCATGGGCTCCGGGACTCTTTACTGATGCCTGTTGGGTGCCAGTCCAGTGCTGGGTGCTCAGGATGGAGACAGGGGGATGAGACGAAACCAGATCATTGCTGCTAAGAGTGATAAAGTCGGTGATGTCCAGTTAATGTCGAGGCGTGCTGAGGGCCTCCCAGCGAGCAGCTGGGGGAGGAAAATCCCTGAAATCTTCCAGGGAGGGGAGGAGAAAGGAAGGCTCCCAAGAGGAGGGAGCATTTGAACCTTGAAGGGTGTGTAGGAGTTTGCCAGGGGGAGGAGACCAACAGCGAGTTCTCCAAGAAAAGTGTACAGGTCCCAGGGGTGGCCAGGAGTGGCCAGGGAGATGAGGGAGTCTGGTGCAAGTGATGAGGGCCTCTCAGGCCATGGATGGGGAATCTGAGGGCCCTGGGGAGACATGGAAGGTGTTTGGGGACTGACCAGATGAGATCAGATATGCAGTTGCCCCGGGGGAATAACGGCTGGGGGAAGGGGTAGTTCTGATGGCCCCAGGGTACAGGCCTGAAGAGGCTGGGCAGGAATGCAGGCTACTGGGCTCCACAGAACTCAAGCTCAGAGATAAGGAAGGGTGGCATCTTTATGCAGGTTTGGGAAACACCACATGCAGTCCCTTAGGCCGCCAGAACCTCCAGGTGATGCTTAGGGAACTAGGGTCCCATCGGCTCTGCCCTTTACTATCTCTGTGATCTTGGCCAAGTCATCTTAGCTCTCTGGGCCTCGGTTTTCTTATCTGTACAACAGATAAGAATAAGTCTCGGAATAATTCAACGAGCAAATGCACACAAGGCGGCAGCGGCGGTGGTGGTCCAAGGGCTAGCTGCGCTTTAGCTGTGCTGTCCAGTGTGGTAGCCACGAGCAGCATCTGGCCGGTCTGAATTGTGAGGTGCTGTACATGTAAAATACACAGTGGCTTTGGAAGCCTTTGTACCAAAAAAAAAAAAAGTGAAATATCTCGTTAATAACGTTTTTATGTTGATGACGTGTTGAAACGATAATATTTTGGGTATATATAGGGTGAAATATATTACTAAGTTAATGTTACCTGTTGCTACTTTTTTAATGTAGTGACTATAAAATTTTAAACTTCCTGTGTGGCTCACATTCTATTCCTATCGGACAGGACTGCTCTACAGTAAATGGTCGATAGAACACTTTATAGTATAGAGCGGTGGATCTCAACCAAAGATGAGTTTGTCACTTAAGGGACATTTGGCAGTGTCTGGAGACATTTCTGGTTGTTGCTACTTGAAAGGACAGTGCTCTTGCCATCTAGTGAGGAAAGACCAGGGATTCTGCTAAATATCTTAACAATGCACAGGACAGCACCCCCCTGCCCCAATTCCCCACACCTCAGCCCCACTAAACACAAAATTATCCAGCCCCAAATGCCAAGTGTGCCGAGGTGGAGACAGACTGGTGTAAAGTAAGGACTTGATAAACATTAGCTATCGGTAGCTCTAGCTCAAGTTGTCATCTTCAAGGCCCTGACAAGCCCTGCAGGAAAGAAACTTTAATTTTGCTGATGGGACCAGGAAGCAACCGGGCGCTGGAGAGAGGGGGAGGAGGGTTTGGCTTCAGGGGATGCCAGGAGCTGAAACCAGATGACGGATTGGATGTTGGAGCCGGGAGAGAGAAGGAGAGATGGTGATCTGTCTCTCGCTGTGATGGGGACAGAGAGAAGGAGCACGTTTGGAGTAAGACGCTGAGCATGATGGGCGTTGCCTGGGCTGTGGCAGGTGGCAGTGTTCAGATGGCCATGGAAGCCATCATAGTAGCGGGGGCAAGTCCATTGACAGGGCTGTTCAGACAGAGCTGTTGGGAGCCCAGCATCAAAGAGGCATGTCAGGAGGTGGCCTGGCTTGAGTGGTGGGAGAGAGAGAAAAAGATGCCAGGGGGAGGAAGTTTTCTGGAAGAAGGAGGTACTCGGCAGAGAGCCCAGGCAAGATAGTGGGCATTGGAAGGCCACTGCTGGCCTTGGGGAGGCCGGGAGCTAGGAGGGCAAGGGCAGATCAGGGAGGTTGGGACAGGGGAAGGGTGGAAGGAAAGAAAACCTGGAGAACGCTTTTTTTTTTTAATTGAAGTGTAGTTAATTTACAATGTGTTAGTTTCAAGGGTACAGCAAAGTGATTCAGTTATACACACACATATATATATACTTTTTCAGATTCTTTTCCAGTATAGGTTATTACAAGATAATGAGTATAGTTCCCTGTGCTATACAGTAGGTCCTTGTTGCTTACCTGTTTTATACATGGTAGTGTGTATATGTTAATCCCAAACTCCTAATTTATCTCCCCTACCCATCATTTTTGTTTACCCTAAGTTTGTTTTCTATGTCTGTGGGTCTATTTCTGTGTTGTAAATAAGTTCATTTGTATCATCTCTTTTAGATTCCACATATAAGTGATATCATATGATATTTGTCCTTGACTGACTTCACATAATATGATAATCTCTAGGTCTGGAGAACTCTTCTTTCAAGGGGCAGAGAGATGGCCCAACTCTACATGGGGTTTGGGTATTAAGTAGGAAGGTCAAGTGTGAGTTTAGGGGGTGGGGAAAGAGTGGGAGGGTGGGGCAGGGAGGGGCTGAAAGCCAGGGTGCCTGGGTCCTTGTAGGTGAGGGTAGGGGCCTCTGGAGAGCATCGCTGTGAATTCAGGCACCTGAGGAAGGCCTGGTATGACACATTCAAATGTTTTTAAGCAGTAGAATCCTGCCCCCTTCCATCCTTTCAAACACGCAGAAGCCCAGTATACAAAGCAGCAGCTCTGACTGGGATGAGGTGGGGCCTCCCTGGAAGACCCATAAGGGCACATCCAACCGCCTTGGCCTCGGCTGCCTCCTGTCTACCTCCCAGATCTTCCTGGCAGCTTATTCTGATCTTTCTCCTCCCCACCCTTGGGTCCCACTTGGTTGGGGCTCTGCCACCCCTCCTCCCTCCACATGCGGCTTCCTCAAGCCTCTTCCTACCCTGCCCCTCTCTTTCAGGGTTTTTGTGGCTGCCTCTAAGCTCCAGCCCCTCCTGTACCCCCATCTCAGCCACCACCCTCTTTCTCTTGCCTTCCGCCTCCCTCTGTCTCTCTTCCCCCTCACTCCCAATGGGGCCCTGGGTGCCTCTCCCCCCTCCCCTTCAGTCACCAAGTTCAGGCCATTCACCCGCCCCCCACAAAGTATTTGCAGTCTGTCCCCCTCCCCCATTGCATGTCCTGTCATCCCACCCCCTGCTTAAGGCCTGGGTTTGAATCCCAGTCCAGAGCTGTGTGGCCTTCTTGGTGCCTAGGTTTCCTCATCTGTAAAGCGGAGTTACCACGTGTGCCCTGGCTGCTTCTTCCTAGGGTTGCCTGAAGGCAAAGCGAGTCCGCTGGGGTGGTGTAGGGCACCCAGGGAGATCGATTCAGTCACACTGTCGTGCAGTCCTTAGGTGAGGGCGAGAGGGGAGGCTACAAGACCCCGCCCATCTGGCCTCCGCCCCCTCTCCTCAGGGTCCAAGAGCCCGCCATCTCCCCGAGGCATGTGCTCTCTCCCACCTCCTCGCCTTTGTATGCAGACCCCCTGCCTGGAACACCGTCACCCCTTCCTCTGGCAAACTCCCCCACACCTGCACCTCGTGTCTCAGGCCAGGTGCCCTATTTTCCCGTCCCGGTGCCATCCTCCCTGGTCCAGACCCGCAACGACCCACCCCCCATAATTGGGTCCATGTAATTGTATGTATGCGGAGGGGTTATGTCCGGTGGCCCTGACCCGCCATGATCCACCCCCCCTCCTCGCCCCGGCAGAGCATGTGCCCTCGGAGCTGTGGGAGCCCTTCTACACCGACCAGTATGCACAGGAGCACGTGAAGCCCCCGGTGACGCGGCTGCTGCTCTCGGCTGAGCTCTACTGCCGGGCCTGGCGCCAGGCGCTGCCGCAGCTCGAGACGCCCCCCAGCCCCTCTGCGCTACTGGCCCTGCTGGCGCGGAGGGGCATGGTGCCCGCGCTGCCCGAGCGCCCGGTGCAGGAGGCCGACCTGAGGCACCAGCCTATCCTCATGGTAGGCCACGCCCCTACCACGTTAGGTCCCGCCCACCAGGCCTGGCTCCTCCCCTCATGGCTGCTCCCACCAGGCCAGGCTCCTCCTGCCAAGCCTGGCGCCTCCTGCCAAGCCTGGCGCCTCCCAAAAGGCGCTAACTCTGGCTCCTGAGGGCTTGCCTACCCGGCCCACCAGATCCCTAAGGCCTAGTTTGTGACCTCAAAGCTTGGACTGCCTCCCAAGTCCCTCCCACTTCGAGCCCCTCCCACCTCCAGGTTCTTCCTCTTTCTTCTCCCTGGGAGGCGCTCTGGTCTCACCCTGCAGCTCTTTGCCTCCACAGGGAGCCCACCTAGCTGTCATTGATGCCCTCATGGTTGCCTTCGCCTTTGAGTGGACAAAGACACTGCCTGGTCCCTTGGCCCTGGCCAGCTTGGAGCACAAGCTCCTTTTCTGGGTGGACACGGTAGGTGGGGCTTGGGCCAAGGTGGGCTGGTGGGGGCCAGGATCACCCAGTGACTGGAGCACTGACCTCTCCCTGCTCCCCAGACCATCCGGCGGCTGCAGGAGAAGACAGAGCAGGAAGCTGCCCAGAGGGCATCTCCCGCGGCCCCTGCCGATGGCGTGGCGCCAGCGCAGGCTTCGGTGAGCCTGGGGCGATGGATGGAAGGAAGGGCGGCCCCTCGAGGGCTGGGTGGGCAGGTTGGAGCTGTGCCTCGAGGCCATTCCTACACTGGGGGGGCTGGAGGTGACTCTCTCTCTCTGCCCTCTCCCCTCTGCCGCCCCTGCCACTCTCCTCTCTGCCTCTCTGGCATCAGTGTCCCACACGCTGGTACTGGAAGCTGGTTCCTGTAAGTGGGGCTCTCTCTCTGCCCCGTCTGCCTGCCCTGCTTGTCGCTGTCTGTGTGTCTGTTTCTGCCTGCCTGTCCTGCTCCCTCTCCTGTCTCTCCCCAGATATGAGCAAAGGAAGTAGGACCCCAGCCCTGGGGGCACAGAGAGAAACCCTTTGGGAACCAAGGGAAGGGGGGAATCTCTGCTGTTCCTGAAAGGACAGACTTCTCCCCGGTACATGACTCACCTCCCAGTAATCAAGAGGCTTGTCCACTTGAGCCAAGGTGGGGAGAGGGAGGACCCCAGCCCATCAGACACATGGATCCTGACCCCAACAGGCAGGGCACATGGAGAAGACCCCTCTAGCCAAGAGAAAGATCCTCAAACCCAAAAGAGGGTAGAAGAACCTTCCTGAGACTCCAGCTTCCCTAAGGACAGCTCCCTGCTCTCAGTTTTGGGGGCAGTGGGGTGTCCATCCCTGAAGTACAAGGGGAAAGTGACCACTGCAGGTGTCGGGGGGAGGTTTTGGGCTGAAGTCCCTGCCTTTGCTCACTTCAGGGTCTCCTTCCGCCCACACTAGGGCCGGGGTTGGGGGTTCCTCTCCTGCCTTCCTGCTTCCTCTGCATCCCCTCCCCCAGCTGGGACCTGGGTCTTGTGTTGGGAGAAGAGGATTCCCTGCATGAGTGGCTGCTCTGTGGGGTCCCTCCTGGCTGGGAGGAGCTGGGGTCCCCAAAGCCGGCCAGGGCGCAGTCAGGGAGCTGGATGGCCAGGGCTCAGGACAGGGGTCAGGGCTGTCTCCTCCCCCGCCGGAGGTGTGCTTGGGGGCCCAGCAAGTCAGCACCCCTCCCGCCCCGCTGACAGCTGCTCCTCTCCCCCCAGCACGCAATTGCCTTCTGTTTGAAGGAGTCGGGGAGCAAACCCCCCATGGTAACGTATCCCCCACCCCAGGGTCCCAGGAGTCCCTGTCCCCAGCCCCCGCTGCTGGCCTGGCTGCTCGCAGACACCTCCTCTGCCTCTTGCTGCTGCCCTTCCCCTGCTCCAGGCTGGCCCCCCCCACTCTGGCTCTGGGACCCCCGGCTTCACGCCCCCTCGTGGCGGAAACCCCAGGCCTCCCCGCCCAGCCTGCATGACTGCTGACCTCGGAGGGGGCCAGCTTGACCTCTGACCTGACCCGGCTCCCACCCACAGATCCGATATCGCAAGGACCGCGCCGTGGCCCGACGCGCCCCCTGCTTTCCGACCGTGACCAGCCTCCAGGACCTGGCAAGTGGGGCTGCGCTGGCCGCCACGATCCACTGCTACTGTCCCCAGCTCTTGCGACTCGAGGGTGAGTGAATGTGCCTGAGCCAGACCCCGTCCTTGCAAGCCTGGCACCCAGGCATTGGCGTCTGTCCCCAGAGTAGTACAGCGATTGTAAGTGCAGCTCCCAGAATTGGCAGACCTGGGTTTGAAGCCCTCTCTTCCCGTAATGAGCTGTGTGACCTTGCACAAGTGTCTAAACCTCTCTGTGCTTTATATAATTCACTCCTGCAGCAGATACTGATAGAGTACGAACTGCCAGGTCCTGTTTTAGGTGCCAGAGCTCCAGCCAGAACGATACAGACCCGTTCCTGACCTCAGGCGGCTCACATCCTAGTTGGGAGAGAAAGACAATAAGTTCATCGAGAGGAATGTTCCGGATGTTAGGTGCTCTGAAGGGCACTGGGTAGTCAGGATAAGCTTTCTGAGTTGAGTTCTTGGGGAACTAGCACTCCAGGTGATGGGAACAGCAGGTGCAAAGGCCTGAGCAACAGCCTGTCACGGTACACACCTTGTGAAGGGGGCCTAGCCTGGCTCGTCAGAGGTCCTCTGTGCATGTTGGCTGCTGGGCCCCCGCCTCCCCGGGGCCCCATCCTCCTTCCCTCAGAGCTGGGGACGCAGGCATCCTGTCCTTACAGAGGTGTGCCTCAAGGACCCCATGTCTGTGGCGGACAGCCTGTACAACCTCCAGCTGGTGCAGGATTTCTGCGCCTCCCGCCTTCCTCGGGGCTGCCCGCTCTCTCTCGAGGACCTGCTTTATGTCCCACCGCCCCTCAAGGTAAGGCCATCTCGGGGCCTTGTGGGCAGAGGGGGTGTGTCGGGGGCCGTGCGCCTGGTTGGCTGACCCTACTTTCCACCTCCAGATCAACCTGATGGTGCTGCTAGCGGAGTTGTTCATGTGCTTCGAGGTGCTGAAACCCGACTTCGTGCAGGTCAAGGATCTGCCTGATGGTCACGGTGAGGCCCGACCCTGGGTCCGGGGGGCGTGGGAGCGGGGGAGGCCAAGCCCTGCCTGACCCTCCGCTCTGTGCTGCAGCTGCCTCCCACAGGGCCACGGAGGCCTCCCCACCTCAGAACAACAGCGGCAGCAGGTACCACTCCCCTGTTGGGTTGAGACTACACAGCCACAATGGGCTCCTCCTCCTGCGGGGACGGGGAAGGGAGATGATCTGGTCTCCACTCCCAGGAGGGCCGAGGGAGGGGGAGAGGGGGCCCCTCGGCTGACGCGCATCTCTTGGCAGTTCTCCTGTCTTCAACTTCCGCCATCCACTCCTGTCATCTGGCGGCCCCCAGTCCCCACTCCGAGGATCCACAGGTGAGGGCAGGGAGATGGCCTGTCACTGGAGACCCCCATCCAAAGACCACCCCAGCTGACCTCATGTTGTCCCTCTAGACCCCTCCATTGGGTCTCTCTGGCACCCGAATGACTCCTTGGTGACACTCGTTGTCCCCCCAGTGACCTCCCCAGTGGCTCAACAGGACCCCGTAGTGACACCACCCACAGTTATCCATCCGCATAATGACCCATCAGTGACTCACCCGTTGACAACCCGTGGCTGACGCCACCCAGGGTCCCCATTGACCCCCCGAGTGAGCACTGAGTGACCACTCACTGCCCCTCCCCAGGCTCGCTGAAGTCCTCCCCGTCCATGTCCCACGTGGAGGCCCTCGGCAAAGCCTGGAACCGTCAGCTCAGGTGAGCGCATCGCAAGGGCCCGGGCAGTGGAGCGGGTGGGGCCCAGGCTTGTCCCAGGGGCTGACCCCTCCCTCCGGCCGCCCAGCCGTCCCCTTTCCCAGGCCGTGTCGTTCAGCACTCCCTTTGGCCTGGACAGCGACGTGGATGTTGTCATGGGAGACCCCGTCCTACTCCGCTCCGTCAGCTCAGACAGCCTGGGTCCCCCGCGCTCTGTGCCAGCCCGGACCCCCACCCAACCAGCTCCGGAGACTGGCGACCTGCCTACCATCGAGGAGGCCCTGCAGATCATCCACAGTGCCGAGCCCCGGCTGCTCCCAGATGGGGCTGCCGACGGCAGCTTCTACCTCCACTCTCCCGAGGGGTCCTCCAAACTGCCACTGGCTTCCCCCTACCCACCCGACGGGCCCACCAAAGCACCCACCTACTCGCCCCACCCCGAGGGCCTCTCGAAACCGTCTCCCTGCCCGGTGGGGGAGGTATCGAAACCGCCAGCCCTGTCTGAGGGCTCCCCGAAGGCGGCGGCTTCATCCCCAGTGGCCAGCAACTCTGAAGTGAAGATGACCAGCTTTGCTGAACGCAAGAAGCAGCTGGTGAAGGCCGAGGCTGAGGCAGGGTCCCCGGCAGCCACCCCAGTGGCACCAGAGGCCCTGAGCTCAGAGATGAGTGAGCTTGGAGCCCGGCTAGAGGAGAAACGCCGGGCCATAGAGGCTCAGAAGCGACGGATCGAGGCCATCTTTGCCAAGCACCGCCAGCGACTGGGCAAAAGCGCATTCCTGCAGGTGCAGCCGCGGGAGGCCGGCGGGGAAGCAGAGGTGGAGCCGGGCCTGGCCCCTGGTGGGGAGCGGCCGGCAGGCGAGGGCCAGGGTGAGCCGTCGCCACGGCCAAAGGCAGTGACCTTCTCGCCGGAACTGGGCCCGGTGCCCCCCGAAGGGCTGGGGGACTATAACCGGGCGGTCAGCAAGCTGAGTGCAGCGCTGAGCTCGCTGCAACGGGACATGCAGAGGCTCACGGACCAGCAGCAGCGGCTCCTGGCCCCGCAAGAGCCCTCTGGGCCTGCCCCGCCTCCCGCAGCATGGGTCATCCCTGGTCCCACGACGGGCCCCAAAGCCGCGTCCCCCAGCCCCGCCCGGCGTGCTCCAGCTGCCCGGCGCAGCCCCGGGCCTGGCCCCAGCCCCACACCCCGGAGCCCGAAGCACGCGCGGCCGGCGGAGCTGCGGCTAGCACCCCTGACGAGGGTGCTCACGCCTCCCCACGATGTGGACAGCCTCCCCCACCTGCGCAAGTTCTCGCCGAGCCAGGTGCCCATGCAGACACGCTCCTCTATCCTTCTGGCGGAGGGGCCGCCCCCCGAGGAGCCCGCGGCCCGGCCTGCCCTCGTCGAGATCCCGCTGAGCAGCCTGGAAGAGCCCACGGCTGAGGATGACGGAGATGGGAGCCCCCCTGGTGCTGAGGATTCCTTAGAAGAAGAGGCATCTTCAGAGGGAGAGCCCCGGACCGGGCTGGGATTCTTCTATAAGGTGAGTCACCTGAGCAGGTGGGGGAGGGGCGAGGTGGGTAGATGGATGGATGGTCAGGGATGGGTGGGCGGGTGGGTAGACAGGCAGTCGCATGGATAGGGCTTTCCCAATGGATGGACAAACAGATGGAACTGGGGGGGCGGTGGGGAACAGAGGTGGATGGGTGGTTAGCCAGGTGGCAGCTGGCAGACAGACAAGGTGTGTATGTCCAGATGGACACACAGATGGGGTGGGTGGATAGACAGAGGGAGAACAGGTAGTAGACAGTTGGACAGGGCTGGGCGGATGGATGGATGGGTGGGTGACGGACAGATGGACAGGAGTGGGTTTAGACAGATGGGGCTAGGGTCCTCTATGGTATCCCCTCCCTCCTGCTCCCTCCTTCATCCCCTACCAGCTCCCCTTCCTGACTCTTCCATATCCAATCACTCTTCTTCCTGTTGGCATCCCCAGCCTGGGCCACCACCTCTTACCTGGACACCAGCAGTCATGTCCTGATTGGTCTCCACTGCCCACCCCTCACCACACACCAATCCCTGGCCATTTTCAACTGAGCGGTCAGCAAAATTTATTTAAAATGTAAATTGGACCTTGTCACCCCCTTATTTCAAACCCTTCTGTAGGTCCTCTTTGCTCTTAGAATAGGTCTTTCCCATGGCTGTAGGCTCTGCTTGCCCCTGACCTCATCCTATGGCATCCTCCCCAGCTCTGCATCCCAGCCACACTGGCCTCCCTGCTGTTCCACACCTGCTAGGCTTGTTCTGGCCTCAGGGCCTTTGCACTTGCTATTCGCGCTGCCCAGAATGCTCTCCTCACCGCTCACCCCCACCCACTTCAGTCCTCATCATCATTCTCCGAGGTTGCTTCCTCTGGGAGGCCCCTCTCGGTGTCCCCAGGCCAGGATAGGTCACTCCCCACAGTGTAGACAGCAGCCTCTGCTGGTGTTCACCAATGTTGGTGTGACACCTGATTGCCTTCCTCGCTGGGTTAAGCGCTTGGTGTGCCCAGAACCCAGCATGGGGCTGTGCTACAGCAGGTGCCCACCAAGTGCCTTCAGACCAATTACAAACACTCAAGGACAGGCGAGCGGCTGGCAGGCTGGGTCGACACAAGGTCAGACTCCAGCCGAACCAGGGGAGGGACAGCCAGCTACACTTGGTGCCTGCCCCCAGGATGAAGACAAGCCCGAGGACGAGATGGCCCAGAAGAGGGCCAGCCTGCTGGAGCGTCAGCAGCGGCGGGTGGAGGACGCACGGCGGCGGAAACAGTGGCAGGAGGCCGAGAAGGAGCAGCGGAGGGAGGAGGCTGCAAGGTGAGGCTGGACCCAGCCTGGGGAGCCTCCCGCCACTGGCGTCCCCACAACCTGACTGCTTCGATCCCCTCAATCTGCAGGCTGGCCCAGGAGGAAGCAGCCCCCGGGCCCCCGGCCCCCGCAGCTCCTGCGGCTCCTGCCTCAACCGCAGCCCCTGCCACCCGGGCCCCAGCTGAGGAGGAGGTGGGCCCCCGGCGGGGGGAGTTCACGCGGCTCGAGTATGAACGCCGGGCCCAGCTGAAGCTGATGGATGACCTCGACAAGGTGCTGCGGCCCCGGGCGATGGGGAGCGGGGGGCCGGGCCGGGGCGGTCGGAGGGCCCCCCGGCCACGCTCCGGTTGCTGTGATGACTCGGCCCTGGCGCGAAGCACAGCCCGTGGCCTGCTGGGTGAGGCCCCCGTGGGTGTGTGGGGCGGGCGGTGCAGGGCACATCCGCAGGGCCGAAGCATGCGCTCCCAGGGGTCAAGGCTTCCACAAGGATGTGGGGCTGCAGCGGGGTAAGGGCCGTGGGCAGAGCTGGCCTGGGGTTCTCTCCACGGCTCAGCAGGTGAAGGGCTGCTTCCCACAGCCTGGAGTGGTGGGGTGAGATGGGGAGGTCATTCTCCAGCGAGGCTGCGCAGGGCGAGGGTCTTGGACAGGGCTGACCGCACATTCCCTCACCAGCCGGCCACCTAAGGTCCCCTGGGCATATGTGGAGGTAAGGGGACTTCAGGTGGGGCCTGACCTGACACCCTCTGCTGCCAGGCTCTCGGCTCAGCAAAGTCTACTCCCAGTCCACCCTGTCTCTGTCCACTGTGGCCAACGAGGCGCCCAATAACCTCGGCGTGAAGAGGCCCACGTCTCGGTGAGTTTAGCCTGGGCGGGCAGGCGTTTGTGTTCCAGGTGGCCTCTCAGAGAGAGAGAGGAGAGGAGAGGAGAGGAGAGGAGAGGAGAGAGGGAGGGAGGAGAGAGGGAGGGGGAGGGGGAGGGAGGGAGGGGGAGAGGGAGGGGGAGGGAGGGAGGGGGAGAGGGAGGGGGAGAGAGACAGGGAGAGGGAGCCTTAGAAGGGTGATATGGCACGAGGGTGTGCATCTGCCACCAAAGATGCAAGGCTGCACACCTGAGACGGGTGTTCAATGTGCCCGGGGCCGGAAGAGGGCCCTTCGTGGACTTGGGGGCCCAGATGATGTCAGTGGATGCGTCCTGCCTGCTGGGCTGTGTCCTGGGCTCGCCCTTCCCGGGTCCCACCGCACACTGATTGGGAGGCTTCGTCCACCGCTGACCGCACCCCACCCCACCCCTCCCCCGCAGGGCTCCATCTCCATCCAGCCTCATGTCCCCAAGCCGCCTGCCTGGCAGCCGAGAACGTGAGTGGGAGAACGGCAGCAACGCCTCCTCCCCGGCCTCAGTGCCTGAGTACACGGGTAGGTGGGACTTCGGGGGGTGAGCACCGGGCCCCACCGGCGCCCCCGGTCGTCCCTGCTGACCGCCCCGCCCCCTAGGTCCGCGGCTGTACAAGGAGCCGAGCGCCAAGTCCAACAAGTTCATCATCCACAACGCCCTGTCGCACTGCTGCCTGGCGGGCAAGGTGAACGAGCCGCAGAAGAACCGCATTCTTGAGGTGGGCCTGGGCCGGGGCTGGCGGACTGGCGGCGGGCGGGTCGCAGGGGCCCTGCTGGCCTGGCTAACTGCTTCCGCCCCCCACCCAGGAGATCGAGAAGAGCAAGGCCAACCACTTCCTGATCCTCTTCCGCGACTCAAGCTGCCAGTTCCGGGCCCTGTACACGCTGTCCGGGGAGACGGAGGAGCTGTCGCGGCTGACAGGCTACGGCCCCCGGACGGTCACGCCCGCCATGGTGGAGGGCATCTACAAGTACAACTCGGACCGAAAGCGCTTCACCCAGATCCCCGCCAAGACCATGTCCATGAGTGTGGATGCCTTCACCATCCAGGGGCACCTCTGGCAGAGCAAGAAGCCCACCACTCCCAAGAAGGGCAGCAGCACCCCCAAATAGCCCCGTCCCGGGTGGTCCGCAGGCCGGGCCCCATGTGCTCTGGCCACCGCCCTCCTGGGGGACAGCCCAGAGGACAGTCCATTGGTATGCCCGGGTCCTGTCTGTCCCCCCGTGACCTCGCCTGGGTGGGGCTGGAGTCCCCACCCCCTTACTTTGGTCCCGTCCTGCTGTGGGGGCTGAGCTGGGAGGTTCAGGGACTCAGGGCTCAGCTCAGTCCCCCGTCTGTCCTCCCCACCTTCTCGAATAAAGTAATTTAAAGAGAGCTCGACTGAGGCTAGCTGGGGTGCCTGGTGACATCTCTGCCCGAGACGGTTTCCCATACTCGCCGGCTGTTCCCTGCCTCCCGTTCCCTCTTGAACTTGCTCCAGCCTCTCCTCTGCCCCCTCGACACGATCCGGCCCCCAGGGCCCCGTGGCCGCTTCCCAGCTGCCTCTTAACTGACTTCCTGGGCACCTGAGGCCTCTGGCCAGCCCTCCCCGCCCCCGCTCGCTTCAGTTTCTCCTCAGTGTGGCTGTTATTATCGGCCCGTCCTGGCATTTGGTCCTTGGCCAACTGCTAAACGTGATCTCTCCTCCAGCTGCCTGCCTGCGTTTCTAGGCTCCGTGACCGCCTCTGGGCCGGGGGTTCCTGTTTCTCTCCTCCGAGCTACACGTCCAAGGGTCTGGTTGCCGCCTTGGCACGGCCGCTGGACGTCTCAGGTGGACGAGCTACATCACAAGCTCGAGCGGGCGGAGCTCGGGTCTCCCTGCAGCTCAGCCCCTCCACCGCCACTGGATCCCACACATTCACCTCCCGAGGGCCTCTCTGGCTCGCTCGCCTCTGTCTGTCCCCGTGACTGTGCCCCCAGTCACCTCCTGCCACAAGCCGGTCCCCACAGCAGCCTGCCTGGCCTGTTCAGGGCACAAATCCGGTTAAGTCCCCGAATGCTTAAAATCCTTTACTAGCTTAGAGCCCGCTAATGGCTTCCGGGAGCTTAGGACTAAGGACCGCACCTAGGCCATGGCCCGTGGCTGAGGTCTGGCTCCTGGCAGCTGTCCAGGGAGAGAAGCGCCTTGCTTAGATCACAGAGCTGGTTGGGGCCCGCCTGCCTCCGGAGCTCTCAGCCCAGCCTCTTCCCAAGGGGAGGGAGATGCCCTCATCCAAGGAAGAAGGGTTCGTGGTGGGGAGGCTGAGTATCTCTATCTGCTGAGAGGGAGGGGCGCAGGGGCCCCCTCCAGGCTCAGGGCCTCAGGCGGCAGAGAGACTGGCCTCTCAGGAGCCCAGAACTGGCTCTGCGGGGTTAGGGTGGAGCGTGTGCCCTGGCCTGGAGCCCAGCTGCCCCACCTCCCCACACCGGCCAATCTGGGGGGTGGGGTGGGGGGCAGGGCGGCACTGAGCTGGCAGTCCCCAGGGGCACCGAGGCAGTAGGAGAGGTCGGGGAGGAAGGAGGCTCAGACCAGAACTTACAAACACAAGCTTCACTGGGGGAGCGGTGGAGGGGGTAGGGGATGGGAGTCAGTCTTCCTTCAGGCTCCCGAACACGGCGGCCGGCACGCTCTGCTGCTCCAGGCGCACCTCTGGGGGTGAGGCGAGGAGGACTCAGTCACCTTCCAGGAGGGGGTCCCGCCCCCGCCTCCGCCCACCAGCCCGCCTGGCCAGCCGGCCTCTTACCGTTGGGCTCCAGGTCCATCTCGTCCTCGTCCTCGCCCAGCTCGATCTCCTCCGGGTTGGCCTGCTGGGCCAGCTGGGCCAGCTCCTCCCGGGAGGCATCACTCCTGGGGAAGGCAGGCGGCCGGGGGAGGGGGCCACACTGCTCAGCTGGGCCCGGCAGCCCCCCAGCCTCCCGCCCCTCCCCCCCTGCAGAGCTGGCCCGCTCCCAGCTCGGCTCCACCGCCCCGCCCTCACCTCACAAACAGGATCTTGCTCTGGGCCCGCGAGGGCTGGTCCTGCTCGGCCTCAGCCGCCAGCTGCTCGGCCCGCTGTTCCAGCAGCTTCATGTCGTCCATGCCGCTCTGCCCGGGGGCCAGGTCGGACACTGCGGGGGGAAGCGGGGGTTCAGATGCCGTGGGCAAGCTGTCCTCAACCACGGCCTTAGGTGCCTGCCTCGGTCTGAGTGCTGCTGGGCGCCCCCCGACCTGGGCCTGAGGCCCTGGCCCTCGAGGAGCTCCCAGCCTGAGGCAGGGGAGGCAGAGGAGACCCTGATGCTCCCAGACCCGGGAGACCACCGCTGGGCCACAGCTGCTCACCAGTGCCCGTGGCGCTGCCCGTCACCTTGAGCATCTGGGAGGCCATGAAGTTGACCTGAGTGTTGTACGTGGCCTGCACGCTGCGGCGGATCCGCAGCATCTCCCGGATGGTGTCCTCATTGCCGTGCCGGACCTCGAAGTCCTTCCACGTCTGCCAGAAGGCCCCGGTCGTCTGCAGAGGGGCGGGGCCAGGGGATGTGAGCTGGCTGGCTCAGCCGCAGACTCCCACACCCACGGGCCCGGGACCCGTCCCTACCCGGGGGTCACAGATCTGCGAGCAGAAGCTGTAGATGGCCCGGGCGCGGTCGATCTCCCCGAGCTTGCACTCCATGTCCGCGAACCGCAGGCACATCTCCCGGGCGTGCTCGTCTGACAGCACCTGGGCGGGGTCAGGAGGGATCAGGGAGGGTGGGATGTGAGGCGGAGGGGGCCGCCCCTCTTGGGGAACCCCGGTGGTTCCCAGCACACCAGGCCGGCCCCTGGGCGGGCGGGCCTCCCCACAGACGCGCGCACCGGCTCGCTCCGATACCCTGCCTACAGGACCCCTTGTTCCCCCTCTCTAGCCCCAGCTCCCCACCCCACCCCCTGCGGCGGGCACCTCGATGGCCTTCTGATAGATGCTGCGGGTGTGGGTGACCCCGTAGATCTCGGCCGCCCGCTTGATGTAGATGTTGAACATGTCGTATTGCTGGGCGGGCTCCACGGCCCTGGTGGCGCGCTCATACACGGCCATGGCGTGCCGGGCCAAGCCCCACTCCTCCTCCAGCTGCGCGTACAGCAGGTACAGGGCTGTGACAGGATGCAGCGGGGGGGGGGGTCAGAGGTCAGTGGCTGGGCCCGTGATGCCCCCTCCAACCCCCCCCCCCCCCCACCGAGCCCACCTGGCCCTCCTCACTCTTTGCGTATTTGGGAGGGCAGCCATCCAGCGCCTGCTCAAACAGGTCCCGTGCCCGCTCCAGCTTCTGGCCCCCGTAGCGGGCGATGAACTTGGTCAGGTAGGTACTCCAGATGTCGGACACGTTGGGCCACTTGAACAGCGAGATGCCACGCTCGTATGCCTGCCCCGAGGGAGAGTCGTGTGAGTCCGCAGAGGGAGACTCCTTAGGGCTCAGCAAGTAGGCCCCTTGTCTGCCCACCTCTCCCCATCCCACTTCTCCCTGTGATCACGCAATCAAAGCCCAGCCAAGAGTGTCTGTGCACTGCCTGTCTCCCTGGACAGACTGCAAGGACCCCGAAGACAGAGCTGGACTAGGGCTCACTAGGATCAGTCAGTGACTTTACGGCTGAAGAGGAGGGTGGAACCTCAGCTTGCAAACACTGGAGCCCGGTGTCCCGGAAGAAGGTTCACCACCCAGGCAGAGGGGCAGGGCCTGCCACTCAGGCAGAGGGGGCACTCGCGCACATGTATGACTTCCCCGTCCATGTATGTGCACAGTCTCCACTTGTACACGACAAAACCTCAAACAGTGGGGCAAAGCGCCGCCACACGTACACATGCACATGGCAAACACCCCACGTGCCTACAACCCATCGCCTGAGCAGCAAGGCAGGGGTACCCCCACACACACAGGCAGAACTCCGTGCCTGTGACAGGCTGACCTGTGTCCCCCCCAAATTCAAGTTAAAATCCTAACTCCCCGTACCTCAGAACGAGACTGTGTTCTGAGATAAGATCTTTAAAGAAGCAACTAAGTTAAACAGAGAGGACTTCCCTGGTGGCACAGTGGTTAAGAATCCGCCTGCCAATGCAGGGGACACGGGTTTGAGCCCTGGTCCAGGAAGATCCCACGTGCCGCAGATCAGCTAAGCCCGTGTGCCATGACTACTGAGCCCACGAGCCACAGCTACTGAAGCCCGTGCACCTAGAGTCCGTGCTCTGCAACGAGAAGCCACCTCAATGAGAAGCCCGCGCACCACAACAAAGAGCAGCCCCCGCTCGCCGCAACTAGAGAAAGCCTGCGTGCAGCAACGGAGACCCAACTCAGCCAAAAATAAATAAATTAAAAAAAAAGAGAGATTAGGGTAAATTTCATTCCAATACAACTGACAGCCTCACAAAAGCAGAGCTGGGCACAGGAGGAACACCAAAAACACACAAAAAGGTGTCCACGTGAAGACACAGTGAGAAAACAGCCTCTACAAGCCAAGGAGAAGGGCCTCAGAGGAAACCAGCCCTGCCGACACCTTGATCTCAGGCTTCCGACCTTCAGGACTGAGAAAACACATCTCTGTTGTTTAAGCCTCCCAGTCGGCGGTGATGGTAGCCCGGGTAGGGGACAATGCCGTCCGGGGCCCCCTCACCTTGAAGCTCTCTTCAAAGTACTTGTGCTCCTCCAGGAACATGGCGTAGTTGATGACGATTTGGGGCGTGGCGATGCGCAGGTCCAGGATGCGGTCATAGACGGCTTTGGTGGACTGTGGGGCAGGGGGCCGGTCAGAGCGTGTCCCGGGGGTGGAGTCAGCGGCCCTCCGCGGGGCGTGTCCCATCCCACGCCCCCATCCCATCCTGGCGGCTCACATGGAAGGTGCCGAGGCTCTCCTCCAGGTCGGCCAGCATTGACCACACCTTCAGAGACTTGTATACGCGGTTCTGCACGGGCTCCGAGCCGTCGAAGTACTCGGCGCGGCGGGCGGGCAGCGCCGTCGCCTTCTGCACGGGCAGCGCCAGCAGGGGGAAAGCCGCGGGGGTGTCCAGGACCAGATCACACACCCTGAGGCTCCCCCACCCCCTCCCAACCCGGGCTTGTGTTTACTCGCAGCAGCCGCAAGGCCTGGTCGTAGTTCTCGTGCCGGAGCTCCAGCTCGCCACACTCGCACCACACGCTGGCCAGGTCGTCCACCTGCTTGAAGCTCACCTTGGTGGCTTTCTCCAGGATGATGCGGGCCTGTGGGGCGGGCAGAGGCCAAGCTGAGACCCCACCCGCCCGCCCGGCTGTGGGCGCTGGGCGGAGGACCTGTAAGTACTCGTACATGCAACGCGCACTGGCAACACGGCACTCACGTCATCCAGCTGCCCGTTGTCCTCGTAAAACTTGGCGAACGCAACCCACAGGGTGTGGGGCTTGCCGGTGGCCTTGAAGGGGTCCACAGTCTGCACGGCCTCCGTGTACGTGTTAATGATCTGGGCAGGAGGGGTTGGGTCAGGCTGGGCAGGGCCCTGGTTGGGGAGGGCGGGGCCTGGGGACAGGGGGCGGGGCCGCCACGTACCTCCCTCGGGCGGCCCTCGTGCAGGGCCACGCGCTTGTGCCACTCGTGCACGTGGTGCGGGTTCTGGCGCAGCAGGACGCTGTTGAGGAGCAGGGGCCGCCGGCTGATGAGCTGCTCAAAGCGAGCCAGGCGCAGCTCCAGGTCCACGTCGTCTGGGACCCGTGGGAAAAGCCGGGAGCAGGGGGGGAGGCCTCAGCACGCGGCCCCCGGCCACCTCCGTCTCTCAGGTCTCTCTCCCTTCAGCCCCCAGCTCCCCGCCACTGTCCATCCGGGCACTCCCTCCCTGAGCTGCCCCAGGGCCACCCTGACCTCACACCTGCCCTGGGGCCAGGCTACTCTGGAACCCCCTCCAAATCCCCACCATTCCCCCCAGCCCTTCTTCCCTGCCAAGCTCTGGCCCAGGCCCCCCCACCACACCTGCTGTCCAGCCAGCTCTCCCTTCCCGCCAGTGGCCAGCCCAAGCCCCACTGAGATGTGTTCCCAGTCCTGGCTACCCGCCGAGATCCCACCCGCAGTGCCCATTCAGACTCCCTCCCTGCTGGCCTCTGACCCCAAGCCCCACACCTCCCCTGACCCAGCCACTCGGGACCCCTCCGAGCCCTGCGGCCCACCCCTGCTGCTCACCCTCCTCCTCCCGCCCCAGCTCCGAGGCCGTCTCCATCTTCGCCGCGATCATGCTCTCCTCGAACTGGGCATAGCTGTCGAACACTTGGGTAAAGTCCCGCACGGTCATCACGGTCCGGATGGCCTCCTCATACACGTCCCGAGCCTGTGGGGATGGGGAAAGTGCTGGCAGAGGAGAGGCACGTGTGCCCACCGCATGCACACAGGGCATCCGGCAGCACCGCCCTTGGTACCAGTCCCAAATCGGAACCCCCGGAGGGCCTTTCCCGGGCCTGCCCAGCTCCGTCAGCGCACGGCCGTGGTCGGAGCTCCCCTCCCGTCCTCTGCCAGAGTGAGCTGGAGGCTTCAGCTCCTCAGCAGTAAACTGACAGTGACAGCCTCTCACGCAGAGTCACTGCGGGGCTCGAGTGAGACACATAAAGGGTCTGGCCCCAGTGAGACCCAATAGGTGACCAGCCACCCTGCAGGGACCCTAACCTCAGCCTGCCACGGAGTGCTCAATCGTTGCTACAAAGTACCCCTCACACCTGCCCGATCCCCCTTCTGCAGCTCACAATCTCCCCGTCACCCCCCACACCAACCCCCGAGGGCAGCATGAAAGAAAAGTGCTGGCGTGGGCGAGGTGCATCCCCACCAAGGGCGGGCCCGTTGCTCTACCCCTGGCCCTGGCTGATCCTGCCCCTCTGCCTCTGCCTGGCCGCTGGCTCCAGCAGCCTCCTGGCCGGTCTCCTGCTGCCGGCCTCGGCCTGTGCGCTCCACTCAAAGTGTCAGCCTGAAGGGTCTTTGTAAGACACACACCTGGTCAGGCCTATGTCCTGCTCACGGCTGGCTGGCTGGCGGCTCCCCGCAGCAGGACACAGCCGGCCCCTCCTCAGCCTGCAGGGCCCCCCTTCCCTAGTCCTTCACCACCCCCTCTGAGCCCCCTCCAGCTCCTCCTTCCCACTCTGCTCCCCCCGGCGCCCCCCTCCCCAGCCAGTCCCAAGCCAGCCCCTCTGGGGACCTCTCAGAGCACCACACCCCGCCCCCCACCCCGGCCCCAAGCTCGCCACTCCATGGCCCGATGAGAAGAGCCGACGTGGACACTGACAGAAACACCAACACCTCGGGAGGGACCCTCACACCGGACACCCGCTCGGTGCCTGAGTCCCAGTAGGCAAGGAAGTGACTGTCACTCTCATTTTGCCAATGAGGACACCCAAGCTGAAGCAGGTCCAAGGCCAGAGCAGAGAGATCCAGGTCTGGCTGGCCTGAGGTGGGTGCACTCGCCGGCAGGGCCGTGATGCCTGCCTCTCCCCACCTTCAGAAAGGCAAAAGCGGTCCACGTGCACGTCTTCTGCTCACACGCGTGTCCTCAGGCATCCCCCAATACTACGTGCTGGAGGGAGACCCCACCCCGCTCCCGGAGCCCCACGTGCTCAAACACCTTCTCGAAGTGACCGCTGCGGATGTAGTAGTCGGCCAGCGAGCACCAGAGCTTGCCCAGTTGGTCGGTGAAGCGGGTGAGGCCCCCGCGGATGATGGCGTCCACACTGAGAGACTGCACCTTGTCTGGGTTCTGGGAGATGAGGTCGCAGAGCTCGTGCCACAGCTGCAAGGCATGGGAAGGAGCGTCAGCCTTGTCCCTGAGAGGGCAAGCCCTCCCGCCCAGCCGTCACCCCGGGGCCCACCTGGTAGTTGGACTTGCCAGCCTTGGACACGAAGCGCTCGTCGTTCACCACGGTGGCCAGGCGCTGTGCGGCCTCGTCCAGCCGGTCGCTCGACTTGAGGTACTCGATGTACTCCTCGGCACTCTCGGGGCTCAGCTGGGCACCCATCCACCCGCCAGCTGTCAGTGGGGCCACAGGGCCATGCCACCGTGCCCCCTCCCACTCTGGGCTTTCTGTCAGCCACCCACCACTGTCCCAGACAAGAGCTCGCCCCACACACCCAGTCATAGCCACACCTGTCCAGCCTGGGCCTCACTGGTCCAGCTCCAGCCCTGACTGGGCCCTAATTGGTCCAGCCTCAGCCCTCACTAGTCCAGCCTGGGCCCTGACTGTTCCAGCCTGAGCCTCACTGTTCCAGCCTGGGCCTCACTGGTCCACCCCCAGCCCTGACTGGTCCAGCCTGGGCCCTGACTGGTCCAGTCTCAGTCCTGACTGGTCCAGCCTGGGCCCCAGTGGTCCAGTCTCAGTCCTGACTGGTCCAGCCTGGGCCCCAGTGGTCCAGTCTCAGTCCTGAGTGGTCCAGCCTGCGCTCCAGTGGTCCAGTCTCAGTCCTGAGTGGTCCAGCCTGGGCCCCAGTGGTCCAGTCTCAGTCCTGAGTGGTCCAGCCTGGGCCCCAGTGGTCCAGTCTCAGTCCTGACTGGTCCAGCCTGGGCCCCAGTGGTCCAGTCTCAGTCCTGACTGAGCTTAGGCATCAGTGGCCCAGCCTGCACAGCCCCTAAACAGCACCATGCTAAGCATTTCAGGACGCATAAGAGACATTATAAGTTCAGGAAAACTACACAGTGCCTCCCCACTATTTGCACCTCGACTCTCAGCCCTGCCTGTTATTTGTTTCCCTAGTCGTTTATTTCCTATTCCCTGCCCTCCCGTGGCTGCAGTTTTACTCTGATTTATGGGGTCAGGTAATATGTACCTGTCTGCAAAGTCAGACTGAAAGCTCCATGGAGGCAGCAACTGTCTTAGCCACACTGTCCCCGGCACCTGTCTTAATACCTGACATGGTTACTAGCAAACTGTCTGGAGATTAAACACAGAACTCACAAACAAAACCCTGTCTTAAGAAGCCTTGTTCCCATATTCTGTCTGTTAGGGCAGACAGTGTCCCAACGAGCCGGTTTCTGGAAAGTCTTGACCTGGGGGAACCGGCCCACCTGCCTGAGCCTGGCCCCATCTCGCCCTCTGAGGGGCTTACCTTGAGGAAGCGCCGGTAACCCCGCACAGCGGTCTCAGGCAGGGGGTGTGAGCGCAGGAAGCGCAGGTACAAGGGCCAAATACGAGAGTGCTGTGTGATGGGCAACGCTCGGAGGGCACGGTCGAAAGTGCGGCGCGTGTGTGTGACGCGTCCCTGGTCCATCAGGAACTGGCAGTAATCTAGCCACAGCCGGGGCATCTGGAGGTGCAGGGAGAGGCAGGGTCTGAGCTGCCAGCACCACCACCAGGCCATAAAGACACCAGATGTCCACTGCAGCAGGACCCGGAAGTCCCGTCCCCCTGGAACCAAGTCTCGCTCAACCCTGAGTGCACAGAGGCCACAGGACTCCAACCCCCTGCTCTGTCCACCTCCGTGGACTCTGAGCCCCACCTCCCCACTCATCCCCTGGCCCAGCCAGGCCCCCTCCCCACCTTGTGCATGAACACAAAGGCCCTCTCGTGGCAGTTGTTGACATCTTCGTAGGCAGGGTCGGTCACACAGCGATGCTTCACCTGTGCCCGGCGCGCCTTCAGGTAGCGGTACCAGAGTTTGTAGCTGGGAGGGTGGGGGGAGAGGGGAGGGGCACACAGTGATTGGTCAGCTTTATGGACCTCGGGACCCTTCACTCTGCCCCACGAGACAAGTGCTGGGAGAAGGGGCCCAGGAAGGGGTGACAAGTCTCTGCGACGGGGGAATGGCCGGGACGTCAGGGAAGGTGTGCTCACAGATCAGGGGATGTATATTCGGCGACACAACACATAGCAGTCACGTGGGACGTACTAGCAAGTTCTGGGGTGATTGGATAAGGTGAGGTGGGTGTGGGGCTGGGGCAGGCAGGGCAGCTGCAACCAATCTCACCTGCAGGGCAGCAGCTTCAGTGCCCGCTCATAGAGCTGATTGAGTCTGGGCTTCGGGGCACCCTGCTTAAACTCAATGTAGCGGAGCCAGCATTTGACGGAGAACTGGTTCCGCATGATTTCCTCCTCATAGGGGAGGTCCTCCTCCTCCTGCCAGGGCCGGGGTACAGGGAGAAGACAGACCTGTTCTCAGAGCCCGCGCGCAGCACCACTCCACTCCAAACTCCAGACCCCTCCCCAGGTCCCAGATCCCACACTCCTCACCATCGGGAGCCCGGTCACCACACACCCAGATACCAGGAATCTGGTCCAGACCGTTCAGAATACTACTGCCTACAATCTGACCCAGACCATCAGACTCCTTGGTCACAGCGTTCTAGGCCAGATATGAGACTGTCACCCAGACATCACTCTTCTGGCCTTCCTAATCAAGCTATCCACTCTGGCCCAGATCACCAGACTCTTTTGCCACCAAGACCCTGGTCCAACGCCAGGCCTCTGCCCTAGACGTCAAGTGTCACCTCCTCACAACATGGCTCTTCCCAGACACGAGACGTTTGGCACCTCAGGACCCCACTAGCCAGAGTCTAGCTCAACTCTGCCCCAGAACTTGGAAGCTAGACCCTTATCTCAGAAAGAAAGGTATGTACAGGATGCCTAGCTTTTAACTCGAGACACCAAGAATCTAGTGAAGATGCCAGGCTTCTACTTCAAACACCAAGCCTTTGACTCTTCAGGAGTCCACGGGCCATCGCCTGATCAGCTCCACATCACCCGGTCTTTACTTCTGATTCCAGGGTTCTCCCGGTCCAGACACCATGCCCTTATCCCAGAAACTATAACGCTCAGGACCAAACGTAGACCGTTACCCAAGACACCAAGATTTTACCACTGAAACCAGAGACCTGGACTGGTCGTCCTGCCTTTACTTCAAACACCAGGCCTCTCAAGATTGAGCTACGCGAGTCTCCCTTCTCTCCCACTCCCATTTCCGCCCCAGGCCTGGGACGCCAGGCCCTTAACTTCAACCACCTGCTCTTTGCTCAGGTCACCTGGGCTCTAGCACCAGACCTCTGCTCCTGACCAGCCTAGTCCGTACATCATGATCCGGTCTCTGGCCCGTAAGGGTCCTCCTGCCCTCAGACCGGCATAACTTTGGCCTAGATCCCCCGGGCTGCCATGCCCGAATCTCCTGAGGCATCTAAGCCCCAGTGCCCCCAGGCAGGCCACCCCCGGGCCCGCCGCGGACTCACGAAGACAAGGTCCGGCCGCTCGGGCCTCGAGAGGCGCGCCATCACCACCATTTTTCTGGCACTCCAGGTACGCGCAGGAGTCGCGTTATAATGACGTCTCCGGCTGAAGGCCCGCCCCCTCGAACCAGGCCCATTTCCTATTGGTTGAACCCTTCCCGATTGCGCGCCCTGCGTTGTTGACTTTCACGTAGACGTCCAGCTACCGGAAGCAGAGAAGAAGCGCCCGAATACGACGTCATCACGAAGCTCATCGGACCAATCAGGTTCAGCAGTGGAACCCTCGGACTCCCAATGGGCTGCTGTCTTGCTGGATGGTTGGCTTTGGGCGGAAGCGGCTTTGAAGCCTGAGAAGAGCGAGATGGGGGTGAAGCTGGAGGTGTTTCGGGTCAGTGAGCAATGGAGCGGTTGCAGGCCTGGGCGCGGGGTCTTCCTGGTTGAGGAGGAGGCTCTGAAAAGGGGGACCTCTGAGAGAGGGCGCTCTGGAGCGAAAGCTCCTGAGATTTGATAGGGACCTTTACGGTTGGAACCCCAGAGAAGGGGGCACAGGGTTCGGGGCTCTGGGAGGGCTGGTGTGAGGAAAGCCTTCTGAGAAGGGTGATCTGGGGAGGGGGTGGGATAATGAGATCTCAGAGAGATGCCTTTACTGTAGTACGAGCTTTTCTGTTCCTGGGGCGACTGTGTGTGTGTGTGTGTGTGTGTGTGTGTGTGTGTGTGTGTGTGTGTGTGTGTGTGTGTGTGTGTGTGTGTGTGAGAGAGAGAGAGAGAGAGAGAGAGAGAGAGAGAGAGAGAGTGTTTCTTTGAGAGGGAGTCTCCCGGACTCGGAGGGGGCTTTTGGAGGGGGCTCTTGGATTATGGAGGCTAGACTTTAAGGTGTATGGCTTCTGTACCCTTGATAGGAGTTTTGGGGTTCTGGGGGCGCTGGGGAAGCACCACTGGTCTCTGTCAGGGGATGGTCCTCCAGGCTCTAAGCAGCCTCTGCACAGTTTGGGGGTGGTGGAGGTGACTCCTGGCTCTTCTTATCTCGCCCCTGCCCTTCCAGATGACCATCTACCTCACCTTCCCTGTGGCTATGTTCTGGATTGCCAATCAGGCCGGGTGGTTTGAGGACTATGTCATACAGCGCAAGGTGGGCACAGGTTCATTCCAGGGGTGGGGGAGGTTATGGGGCACCAACCTGATGGGGACCAGTGTTTGCCTCCCCTGAGCCAACCCTGCCCTGGGTGTGGGGCTCTGGAGGCCCCTGGCTTGTGTATCCAGCTGTGACTTTGTCCCTACAGAGGGAGCTGTGGCCCCCTGAGAATGAAGACAAGGTAAGCAACCTCCTTTTCCTCCCACCGGAGGAGGGAGGAACGTGGGTTCCTGTGGCCATAATGGGACCCTCAGTCATGGACAGGGAACCGAGAGTGGAGGGGCACGTGATTTCCTTATTGCCCTCTCCCTGAAGGTTGAAGCTAATCCCACTTGGACCTGGGTTATAATTGGCACAGGTTTCCAGTGTAGTCACTGAACTGTGAAGTGGTGGTCTGGGGAATTAAAGGGAGGGGTGCTGAGAAAGAGGTCCAGGCCCTGAGGTGTGTATGCCCCTCCTTCCTTCCCATCCCACTCCCTTACCCAGCGCCAAGAGCTAGAAGAATTCAAAGAAAGGATACGGAAGCAGCGGGAGGAAAAGCTCCTTCGTGCTGCCCAGCAGAGGTCCTGAGGCCTCCAAGTGCCTGAACCCCTGCCTCTCCACCCACAGAATGACACACATACACGGTTCTTCGTTGCTCGTGGAAGTGTTTTATTGTCTGCTTTGGGGGGCCAAGTGGGGCCCAGGACGCCTCAGGCCCTCATGGGGCTTGTGTCTGGGGCTGGGGGCTGCTGTTTCGACGGAAGCTGAGTGCAGTCGGATCCTGAGGGGTGAGGAGGGGTTGGGGGCTGAGGGTCCCGGCTCGTTTCTGTACTCCATCCTGTAGATGCAGAGGGGTCAGCCAGAGGGCCAAGGGCAGTGCTGGCCGGTGCAGGTGGCAACCGGAGTCCCACCTCCCCCCATCTGCCCCACCATCCCTGAGCTTCTCCACTCCTCAGTTACTCAGCATTTAGGGTGGTATTTGGGAGCTGGTGGGTTTTGGGGACATCCCTGGGATCTTGATCAGAAGCCAAGCTGTGGGTGAGTACGTGTGACATGGACACATGGGTGTCTGGATGTGTCCTGGGCATGAGCTCGCATGCTCTCCACCCTCAAGGTGTCTTCCCAGGAGTGGGTCTATTCTCTCTCGCCTCCTTGAAGTTCTCAAACTTGGGAGCGGGAGCCACAAGTTCTGGCCACAGCTCTGACTTTAACACGCCCCCTGCATGACCTTGATCTCTTCCCAGCTCTGTCTGGGCCTTTGTCCTACCTCTGAACTGGGGTATTGTATGGGCCGGGGTCTTGTGCCTGGCAAGTACACAGGGTGGGCACTCCTACCGTGTGCTCATCCCCAGGGGCAGATGATCGACAGGGGTGGGGGTGGGAGGCAGGGTTAGAGGGATCAGTGTGGCTGGTCTCTCCTCAGCCCTGGCAGAACATCACCTACCTTGGGGCCCAGGGGCTGGAAACCAGGCAAGGCGCTGACTGTCACACGCTGGTCATCCATGCGGCGGCCCTGGGTACTGGCCAGCATGTCCATGAGACTGTCCATCTCGGGTGCAGGGCCGCTCTCTGCATGAAGCAGAGGCCGTGGGGAAGAACTCAGCCCGGCTGGAGGCCCCCAACCCATCCCTCCACCCCCACTCACATTCTCCAGGAAGCATGCTCACATCTGCCCCCAACCCGCAGACATCTCTGTCCACACTTGCCTGCTCACTTTCTCAGACCCTTGCCCACTGGTCCCCCAGATGGGCACTTGCCCCATTCACACCCCCCCATCACGCCCACTTCCGCACACCTCCCTGCCCGCTCTCACGGCCCTGGGAGGCTGGGCCCGGCCCCGCCTGCAGTGAGCAGCGCTGCTCCTCCATCCGGCCGCCCTGCACGTGGCTCAGCAGGTTGAAGAAGCCCTCCTGGTCTGGGGAGCCCGCCTGGGGGGCACACACACTCAGTCCGGCCGGCCCCTCAGCTGGAGGAGCCCTCAACTCCCCTCCTGGCCGGCCAGCTTCCCCCCGACCCCCGGGCCTGCCCTGCCCCTTCTGTGGCTCTCACCATGGTGCCCGCCGATGTGCTGCTCTGCAGAGCTGCTCCAAATGAGACATGAGTCTCCTTCTCAATACCGGCCCCCGCCCCAGGGGCCACACCAGCAGTGCCATGTCACGTGGTGCTGCCCCAAGGGAGAGGGCCACCGTCCTAGATTGGGGCCTGACTGCAGGGTGGCCCGGGGGCTGGGACACGAGCCAGGGGAACGTCCCCCTGACAGCTCCTGAGTCCCAGCATCCCTCACCTCACAGGGGGTCAGCACTAAGAGCCCTGACCTCTGCCCTGGGGCTGGGTTAGGCACTCGGACCCTCCCGCCCACCAGCACCTTCTTGGGCAGCAACTGGGTCGGGGGGCCCAGGAGACTCACTTGCTAATTAGGTGCCCTGCAAACTCATTAGCCTTGTCATTCACGGGTCCTTGAGTTGGTGGTGGGGGGGGGGCGGGGCCTGCTCACCTTGTCGCAGGAGGCCGAGCCCCCATCCTCCTCTTCCTGGTCCATCATTGTCCCTGCTCCCCTCCCCTGGGTCCTGTCCACCTCTCCACTGTCCTCTGCCCTGGCCCCGTGCCAGAGAAGGCTTTTTAAGAGGCTGGGACGTGGCGGGGAGTGGATACCCAGCCCCAAATCCCCAGCTCACGCCCCATCTGCTCCCACCCAAGCTTAAGCCCCATAAAGATGATCCAGATAATCGTTTTTGCAGCGTGAGGCGGGGGCTGCCGTGGGGGGCAGGAGGCAGGGTGACCTGGGCTCGGACATTGTTGGCCCAGCAGGACTCGCTGGGCCCCAGGGACTCTCAGGTGGGGTGCGGCAGTCGGCCAAAGCAGCGCCCCCACAGTGGGGAGCTTGGGCTGGCTTGGTCCCATAGGGAGAGGACAGGGCCCTAGGGCAGCCGAGGTGAGGTCTGAAGCTACCCAGCTTGCCCACCGATACCTGCCAGAAAGGCAGTTGCCGTCCGCAGGTGGTGGGAAGAGGGGAAGCTGGGCCCGAGGACCCCCGAGGCACCACCGGCTGGCCTCTGTCTCCTGGCCACCCTTCCTCTCTGCTCACTGTCCCCTGGTCTGGTTGCCCACCCCCTACTCCCAAAACAGGAAGGTCTGGTAGCTCCTGTCTCCCCACCGCCAATGCCAGGTTGGTCTGTCTCCTCTGATCTTTCCCCCCAGCCCCGCCTAAGAACTGGAGACTAGACTCCTGGGGAGGAAGGTGCCTGCCCCCTCCGCTGAGCAGCTATGGCTCTCCCTCAGTGCCCCGGGAGAGGAGGATGCTGGGAGGATCCCACCTGCACCCCACCCCATCCCCAGGATACCTTTCTGGAAACCAGTTAAAGTTTCTTCTCGGAATACACGGGCCACGCTCTCATCACCTCTGCTCAATTGAAAAGCTTGGTCCTCCTCTCCAGGCAGCCCTCCACCATCCGGAGCCCCCATTCACACCCTCTCCATGGCCCCAAGACCCGGATGCTAACGTGATGTCCTGCTCCTCTCCGGACATATTAGTTTCCCAGGCTGCCTTAACAAAGTGTCCCAAACTGGGTAGCTTAGAGCAACAGACGTTTATTGTCATACAGTTCTGGAGGCCGGCAGTACAGAATCGAGGTGTTGGCAGGGCTATACTCCTGTAGCGTGGAAGAGAGGGTCTTTCCTTGCCTCTCCCTGGGTTCTTGTGGCTGCCGGCAGTCCTTGGTGTCCCTTGGCTTGTAGCAGCAGGACTTCAGTCTCTGCCTCTGTTGTCACAGATGTCCCCCTTGTGTCCTTCACATGGCTGTCGTAAGACATGGACACCAGTCACGTTGCTTTAGGGATTCACCCTCCCGCAGCACGACCTCATCTTTACTAATTGCACCTGCAGAAACCCTATTTCCAAATAAGGGCACGTTCTAAGGTTCTGGGGGTTAGGACTTCAACACACTTTTCTGTTCTGTGGGCAGCCTTGCGCCCATAACAGCAGAAGACCTTGGTCATCCTCACTGAGTAAAATGAGAGGCGGCAGACCCTACAGAGCCTCACCACCAGGGGACAGGCTGAGAAGCTAGAGGTGGTCCCAGCTTCCTCAGGGTCTCCCAGCTCCCTCCTTTGCCCCTGCAATCCATCCTTCCTCCCAGGAGCTGCAAGGGTCCCCTCCTTCCCCTGCTCAGAACTCTCTCTTGGCCCCCACTGTCCTCAGGAGAAAACCCAAGCACCTTGGGATCATGGGAATGTTCTAAACTTGACTGGTTATGCCGGCCATCGTTTAAAAATCTACAAATAACAAATGCTAATGAGGGTGTGGAGAAAAGGGAACCCTCCTACACCATTGATGGGGATGTAAATTGGTGCAGCCACTATGGAAAACAGTGTGGAGTTTCCTCAAAAAACTAAAGATAGAACTACATTATGATCCAGCAATCCCACTCCTGGGCATATACCCAGACAAAACTATAATTTGAAAAGATACATGAAAAGATACACCCAGTGTTCATTGCAGCATTGTTTACAATAGTCAAGACATGGAAGCAATCTAAATATCCCTTGACAGAGAAATGGATAAAGAAGATGTGGTAAATATATACAGTGGAACATTACTCAGTCATGAAAAAGAATGAAATAATGCCGTTTGCAGCAACATGGATGGACCTAAAGATTACCATACTAAGTGAAGTAAGTCAGAAAGAGAAAGACAAATACCATATGATATCATTTATATGTGGAATCTAAAATATGACACAAATGAACTTATCTACAAAACAAAAACAGACTCACAGACATAGAGAACAGACTTGTGGTTGCCAAGGGGGGGAGAATGGGGGATGGATTGGGAGATTGGGATTAGCAGATGCAAACTATTATACATAGAATAGATAAACAACAAAGTCCTACTGTACAGCACAGGGAACTGTATTCAATATCCTGTGATAAACCATAATGGAAAAGAATACATACATAGGGACTCCCCTGGTAGTGCAGTGGTTAAGAATCTGCCTGCCAATGCAGGGGACACGGGTTTGAGCCCTGCTCCAGGAAGATCCCACATGCCATGGGGCAACTAAGCCCGTGAGCCACAGCTACTGAGCCTGCGCTCTAGAGCTTGTGAGCCACAACTACTGAGCCCATGAGCCACAACTAAAGAGCCCATGAGCCACAACTACTGAGCCCATGTGCCACAACTACTGAAGCCAGCACGCCCAGAGCCCTGCTCTGCAACAACAGGCCACCGCAATGAGAAGCCCGTGCACGGCAATGAAGAGTAGCCCCCACTCACCGCAACGAGAGAAAGCCTGCGTGCAGCAAGGAAGACCCAACGCAGCCATAAATAAAAAATTAATTAAATATATATATATATACACATATATGTATATTCTCAGAATCACTTTGCTGTACAGCAGAAATTAACATTGTATATCAACTATACGTCAATAAAGTAAATTTAAAAAAACAAAATTGACTGGTGATGGATACACAACTGTGAATATGCTAAAAGCCATTAAATTGTATGCTCTCAGTGATCAAATTGTATGGTATGTGAATTATATTGCAATAAAACTGTGAAAGAAAGAGAGAAAAGGAGAGGATGGGAGGGAGGGGGAGACAGAAAGAGAAGGTGAGCAAGAAAGAGAAAGAGAAAGAAATAAAGAAAAGGAAAAAGGAAAGAAAACCCCAAACTCCTACATAGAACAGCCATCCTGGTTTGCCCAGGACTGTCCCAGTTTTAGCACTGAAAGTCCTGGGTCCTGTGAACCCCTCAATCCAAGGCAAATCGGGTTAGTCCTACTACGTCCCATAGAGGTCTGGCCTCTGTAGACCCTCCAACCTCACCTCACTCCAGCCACTCCTCTGAGCTCATCCCTCCCTTCTCTCTGCATGGTTGCTCCCTGATGTCATTCAGGGTTAAGCCTAAAGGCCACACCCATAGGGTACCCCTCTGGCACCACCCTCAATAAAGCGCCCCCCACCGTGGCACTTGTTATCAGGTCACTGTTTATTTCCTTAAGGCATAACCGATTATTTTCTATCCCCTCCTCCTCCATTCAACTTTAAGTGCTGCCTGGCAGGCTTTCTGGTCTTATTCACTGTGGTCAGTCCCATGCCTGTCCCATGAAAGTGGCAGAGGACCTGGCACCTGGCCGACTCTTAAGAAACATGGTCAAGTAAAAGCATGGGTTCGGGACTGAACGAGCTTAGGACTCTGCATTCACACACGTGTGTCACACTTTAAATCCTCATTTAAAGGATGAGGTGCTGCTGGACTGGGCCCTTTGCATGACAAGGTGTCAGCCCTTTGTTGGTGCACAGCAGGGGCAGGCCCTGAAATTTCTAGTCCAGTGTGAATTGAGGGGTGTGTGTGTGTGTGTGTGTGTGTGTGTGTGTGTGTGTGTGTGTGTGTGTGTGTGTGTGAGAGAGACAGAGAGAGAGAGAGAGAGAGAGAGAGAGAGAGAGAGAGAGAGAGTATGCAAGCCGTTGAGCATGCCACTGAATCCACGTGCGTATCAGCAAGGCCATGACCAGCATACCTCCCGGGACAGACTCGTGTTTCAGATTGCAATAGGCCTACTCATCACGTGGCCTTGGACAAGGGTCCGGCCCAGCCCCTGTTTCATTGTCTATCCCTCATCTCCCATCAGGGTCTCTGGCAGGATCGACTGAGAACATGGCACGGGTCCCTAGCACACAGTAGGTATAGGCTTAGCTTCAACCATCCCTCCAGGCCTCCTCCCCAGTTTATCAAGTGTTGCCTAAGCCCGCTGCTGCTGCTAAACTCGGGTACGTTAGCTAAGTGGGGCACGGGTTTGTGGCCCCGCGGCTCCGGGTGGGCACACAGTATCTTTCAGACAAAGAGAAACTTCGGGCAGGGTGGAGCTGTGCCTGGGGAAGATGAAGAGGTTATTACTGCCTTGCGATCCCACTTTCTCGCTGCACACAAGCTAGGGAAGTGTGTCTGAGCTCACGTCTGTGAGTGCGTCGTCCGGCGACTTGGTGCGCGTCTGCGTGGACTCATTCGCGGGTCGTCTCCACACGGAACCCAGCAACCTCTCTGAAAACCGACGGCGGGGCGGGGCCAGGTGCGCAGGGGGCGGGAGCCAGGCCCCGCAGGGCGGAGTCCACGTGGATGACGTTCAGGGCCACGCCCCCACCTTGGGACAGACCCGGAAGCGGCGGCGCCCCTAGGGGAAGATGGCGCCCTCGGGGCTGAAGGCGGTGGTGGGGGAGAGTGAGTGCCGCCTCCTGGGGGCGGGGGGCCGGGTGCGCACGGACTCTGGGACCCAAGCGGCGGGGAGTTGGGGGCCTGGCTGGGCATCGAGCGCCTGACGCTCGAGGGGGCGGACGGGGACTTGGCCTCAGCTGGATGTCCCGTCGCTCCCTTGAGAGAGCGGAACAAAGTTGGGAGACAGAACTCCGGGGACCTAAAGGAATCAGACTAAGGGTGGCGTAGACAGGCGCTGGGCAGGGACTCCTGGGTCCCCTAGGGTGCCAGCGGGGGGAGGGCACACCTGGACATCCAGACTCCCGGATCTCAGCCGGGCGAAGTCCGGCGAGCTGGACTCTTGGGGCCCCTGGTGCGGACGGGGTCCGGGCCTGGGTGCGCTGGTCAGCGACCCCAGGTGGTGAGAGTGCTCAGGCGACGCGTCCGGACCCCTATCCAGGTCCATGGGTGGGGGACGCCTTCCTCCTTGCCCGGTCGCTACGAACCCCATGCAGCTAGAGGACCCAGGCATCCAGGCCCCGCAGGCTGGGTTCTTGGGGGAGGGGTGGAGGTCGCCCCCTCCCCCACCTCCGGTAGTTCCGGCCTCAGCGGCTCCTTCCGCCCTGGCCGTCATGATAACTGTGGACACGACACTCTTGCCGGGCGGGGCTGCCTATCCACTCCCTCCACTAGGCAGGGGCCAGTGTGGCTCAAACCCCCAAAACCCCAACTGAAGAAGGAGTCTCCTACATAGGAGTTAATGGGGAGATAGGAGAATCGCTGATTCCATTATACAGATGAGGAAACTGAGGCTGGATGTTGGGTAATGGGATGACCACAGCCAGGCATGCCTCAGACCAGGGATCCAGGGGTCCTGTGTTCTGGTCCAGGGGAAACTGATGGAGGTCGAATGAGAGTGTGGCTGAAATATACAGGCCAGGAGTACTTGAGTAGCAGATAGGGAGGCTGAGAGCCCAGCTCTGGAGGCAGGTAGACCTGTTATGTGAGTCTTGGCTTTCCAGTTACTCGTTTATCTAAAGCATAGTTATCCAGTGGCTGCTTATGCCTCAGGCAGTCGCCACTTAAGTGCTGAGGGTACTTTTGCAACTTACTTCTCTTCTCTGAACCTCAGTGGCCCTGTCTATAAATTGGGGGTGACTAGGAGCCACCTCACAGGACTGGGGGGAGGAATAAATGTGAGTTCAGATGGAGGTCCAGCCCGGGACCCAGAAGGTTTGGGGGCACGGTGGGACCAGAGGAGCTGGCATCCTGAGCCTGCCCCTCGCTTCCCCGCAGAAATTTTGAGCGGAGTCATTCGGAGCGTCAAGAAGGATGGGGAGTGGAAGGTAGGGGTGAGACAGAATGCCTTGTCCAAACCCATGTGGGGGGCCCTGAAATGTGGGACTCCCTCCAACTCCTTAAGGAGGTTGCTGGTCCACAGAGGTGGGGTCAGGTGGGCCAGTCTGGGATGCGGTGGGTTGGGGATGGGGTCCTGGGTCCTCGTGTTCAACCAGCTCTTGAAGCTATCAGGCCTGCCCACTGCCCCAGCCCCTCCTCAGGGACAGGTTCAGCCTCTCCCACCCTCTTGTCTGTCCGCCGGTCCATCTGTCCATCCATCTGGACAGGTGCTCATCATGGACCACCCGAGTATGCGCATCTTGTCGTCCTGCTGCAAGATGTCAGACATCCTGGCTGAGGGCATCACCAGTGAGTGGACACTCTCACCCCATGCTGCCCAGATGGGACCTGAGTGTGGGATCCCCTCAAATTCTCCAGAGCTCCCAAATATGCAGCTCACTGCACAGACAGCCCTGATTTGGGAGCCCATGGCTGTGCAGCCCCTGTATGTGGAACACCATGTAGGACTCTCAGTGCGTGACGTCCAGAATGGATAACTTTCTATGGGCGATCCCCAAGGGGTATGACTATGTGACCCCCGAATGTGCAGGACCCTTATCAGACCCTTACGCTCTTAGCTGTGTGACCCATGGGTGTGCACCTCCTGCTTTGGACCCTTAAGGAGTGCAGTCCCCCTGCTTCACTCCAGGATCTGACCCTCCTTCCCAAGTGTCCAGCTCCCTGAGTCAGAGACTCCCCATGTGCCCTGGCCCCACTGCCATCATGTGCCCCTTCCTCTGTTCCTACTAGTTGTGGAGGACATCAACAAACGGCGAGAACCCATCCCCAGTCTGGAGGCCATTTATCTGCTGAGCCCCACGGAGAAGGTGCCTATGTGAGCGGGTGTGTGCGCGCATGTCTGCAGTGTATGGGGGACAGGCAGCTGGCTGGAGGCTGGGGCAGGGTATGGTCAGTCTAGGGGCCAGGCCTGGAGAGTGATCCGCATTCCTCAGTCGGTGCAGGCCCTGATCGCAGACTTCCAGGGGACCCCGACCTTCACCTACAAAGCGGCACACATCTTCTTCACCGACAGTGAGTGAGGAGAGCCAGTGGGGTGGGGGTCAGGGCGAGGGGGTGTGTGGGCTTCCCTGGCCTGATGCCCCCTCTTGCCCATCCCAGCCTGCCCCGAGCCCCTGTTCTGTGAGCTGGGCCGCTCCCGGCTGGCGAAGGTGGTGAAGACGCTGAAAGAGATCCACCTTGCCTTCCTCCCGTACGAGGCTCAGGTACAGCCCAGCCTAGTCCTGGGAAGGGGTGGGGGTCTGTCACCAAACGTCCCAGGTTCCCTCAGAAACAGGCACCGAGACAAGTAAAGGGGACACTGAATCAGAAAGCAAAGGAGCCAACACCGGGCGGAATGAGCTCCTAGCGCTGTGGCACCCGGAGTACTGTCCCACTGGGTAACGGCAGGGGGCAGCATAGAGCTCACCTCAGCGTCGTCCCAAGTTGGAGGGGACTGAGGTATTTCTCCACCTCCTTCTCTAGACAGGAGTTGGGGGCTGCCCCAGGCCTGCCTCCTAGGTGGCAGAGCAGGCTCCAGAGACCAGAGGAAGCCCCAGGGAGTGGCAGATGGCGGCTGCTGGAGTTGGGCAAGGCTACACCTCCAGCGGCGGCTCTGTGCCCTCCCAGGTGTTCTCCTTGGATGCCCCGCACAGCACCTACAATCTCTACTGCCCCTTCCGTGCCAGCGAGCGGGCACGGCAGCTCGAAGCGTTGGCCCAGCAGATCGCCACCCTGTGCGCCACACTGCAAGAGTACCCGGCCATCCGCTACCATAAGTGGGAACCCCACCTGGATGCCACCCTCTGACCTTGACCCCATCCTGTTTCCAACCCCAGCCCCAGTCCTCACCCTGGTCCCTAACCCCATCCCCGACCCCCAGTCTGGGCCTGGCCCTCCCCAAGCCCACGCCCTGAGCCCCCCCCACATCTGCCCACCCCACCCCCAGGGGCCCAGAGGACACGGCCCAGCTGGCCCACGCCGTCCTAGCCAAGCTGAACGCCTTCAAGGCAGACACTCCCAGTCTGGGCGAGGTGAGGGGGCTTTCTGGGGAGGTGGGGGGAGGGCCCAGCCAGGGTCAGGGTCAATGTCCTCATCCCTGCCCACCCTCTCCACCCCAGGGCCCTGAGAAAAGTCGCTCACAGCTCCTCATCATGGACCGGGCGGCCGACCCCGTGTCCCCACTGTTGCACGAGCTCACCTTCCAGGCCATGGCCTATGACCTGCTGGACATCGAGCAGGACACGTACAGGTGGGTGGACCCCGGGACTCGCCATCTGCCATCACTGCGGACCTGGGTCCTCAGCCAGTGCGCCCGACGCTCATGTCTCCTGCTCCCCCAGGTATGAGACCACGGGGCTCAGCGAGGCCCGGGAGAAGGCCGTGCTGCTGGACGAGGACGATGACCTGTGGGTGGACCTGCGGCACATGCACATCGCAGATGTGTCCAAGTACGGGCACGTGGTGGGCGCCGGGGGTAATGGCCCTTCCGCACGCGGTCCCCACCCCCTCCCACCCCTCTGTGGACCGGGTACATGGCCTCCCGCTGTGGGTGAGCGCCCCTCCACGAGCCACACCCCTCCGCTGGCCTCCCCGGTGCGTCCCCAGTGTGGGCTCGCACGTGGCCTGTGTCTCCTGGCTCCCATCCCCTGGCCGTGCAATGCCCCCCAACTCTGCCTTCAAACTACGGTCTTGGCACCCGTCCCCATCCTGCCCCCTGCCCACTCTCACTGCCAGGAAGGTCACGGAGCTCCTGAAGACATTCTGTGAGAGCAAGAGGCTGACCACAGACAAGGTAGGGTGTGGGCCTGTGTCAGGGTGGGCAGCTTGGGAGGAACGCCCCTCCCCCCCAAAGATGGGGGCGGGGCCTCAGTCTGGATCCCTAGCCTGCAGCAGGGGCCTCCGGTAGGCAGGGCCTGGCTCACGCTCCTTCCTGTTCCCAGGCCAACATCAAAGACCTGTCCCACATCCTGAAAAAGATGCCACAGTACCAGAAGGAGCTGAACAAGGTGAGTGGGGGCGGGGAACCTGCCCCCTCCAACTGCCACCCCGTCTCCACCCTGGCTCACCTCTGTTACCCCAATTCCCACCTCTGCCCCTCAGTATTCTACGCACCTGCATTTAGCTGATGACTGCATGAAGCACTTCAAGGGCTCTGTGGAGAAGCTGTGCAGTGTGGAGCAGGTGGGGTGAGCCCAGGGCAGGGGTGGGGTCTGTGGAGGGGAGCCTGGGCGTGGGGGGCGGGGTCTGTGGAGGAGGCGGGGTCTGTGGGGAGGCAGAGCCTGTGAGGGAGGCGGGGCCTGTGAAGGGGCGTTTTCTGGGGTAGAGTATGGCTTGTGGGGGTGCCAGGCCCGTGGAAAGGTAGGACCAGGGTAAGGGGCGGGGCCTATGGAGAGGTGTGGGCTGTGTGAGGGGTGGGGCCCGTGGGGAAGAGGCTGGGGCTGCGAGGGGTGGAGCCTATGGAGAGGACGGGCGTGTGCGAGGGGTGGGGCCTCTCTGCGAACACGTGTAGAACCTTCAGAGACCTGGTGGTCGATGAAATGAAGCCCAAAGGTCTTGCCGAGCCCCCTGGGATGGTCCTGCCCCGCCCCGTCCCCCCACATAGTGGCTGACCCCCATACCCCACAGGACTTAGCCATGGGCTCTGACGCAGAGGGCGAGAAGATCAAGGACGCCATGAAGCTGATCGTGCCGGTGCTTCTGGACGCCGCAGTGCCAGCCTACGACAAGATCCGGGTTCTGTTGCTCTACATTCTTCTACGGAATGGTGGGTGGGGGGCAAGGGGGGGCCTTGGTATACCGCCACTCACCGCGGTCTCCAGTGATCCTGGGACTCTCTAAACCCCACAGTTGCCCTGCCCTCGGGATGCCCCCAAACCCCACAGATACCCCTGTGGACCCTGGGCCTCCTTCCATTGGCCTCCGTTGGCATGGAGAGCCTGCAAATCTATGACGTCTCCAAATTTGGTCCCCTCAACTGATTCCAGAGGGTCCCCCAGTCTACTACCCCCTCTGGGATTCGCATCCAGAATTCTAACATCAGGAACGCCCCCGCGCCAGCCTGGTGGCTCCCCTGGTCCCGAGGGTCTCTGAACTGTAGGCTGCTCCTGTCATGGTTCTGCCACCTCCTCACCCCACCGCAAGCCCCTCAACCCAGAAGTGTACATGGCCACCGCTGCCCCCCCACCCTCCCCTCCCCCGCAACCCCGTGAGCATCCCATCCACGTCAGCCCGCCCATCGGCCTCCTCCAGGTGTGAGCGAGGAGAACCTGGCCAAGCTGATCCAGCACGCCAACGTGCAGACACACAGCAGCCTCATCCAGAACCTGGAGCAGCTGGGCGGCACTGTCACCAACCCCGGGGTATGCTGGGGCAGAGACGGGGGGGAGGCGGATATGGGGGCAGCCTCATCCAGAACCTGGAGCAGCTGGGCGGCACTGTCACCAACCCCGGGGTATGCTGGGGCAGAGACTCGGGGGGAGGCGGATATGGGAGTGGGGCCGCCTGGGGAGCGGGCACTGAGTCAGAGGGCAGTGACTGGGGGTGGAGGGCACGTCACCAGGGCAGGGGTACGCAGGGCATGATGTGGTTCTTGGAGGACAGGAGGCTTGAGTGGGGTCTGGGGACCGGGGGGCACCAGGGCTGTCCCCAGCCTCGGCGGTCATAGGGGAAACAGGGCGGGCAAGGCATAGTCAGAGCCCCAGTCCATGTGGTCCGAGTCCTGGGGGCGGATAGCCAGGTCACCAGCATGGGGCACACAGTTGACCCTGGGCTCCCAGAGGTCTGAGGGCCACCGACCTGGGCGGGACACACATGGCAGCTTCCTGTGCTCCGATCTCCACACATTCCGCTTCCCCTGACCCTGCCTCCGCCTCTGGCCACGCGCATCTCTCATGTTCTCCCCTTGCCGGCTGGTCCTCCGTCTCTCTCCCAGGCGCCCGTCTGTCGCCCTGTCCGCCACTTCTCAGTTCCCTTGCTTCTGTGTCCTCCCACATCTGTCTCCATCTTTCTCTCTTAGTCCTGATCTTTCTGTTTGTCGCATCTTTGTCTCACTGCCTCTGTATTTCTTCCTTCCTCTCTCTCATTTTCCCTTCCTCACTCTCTCTGCATCTGTCTCTCTCTCTGTCTCCCTCCCTCCTTCTATCTTTCTCTCTGGTTCTCTGTCCCCTTTCTCCATCTTTGTCTGCAACCTTCCCAAGTCCGACAAGCCCCCAGCCCCATTTATGACCCGCCTCCTTCTCCCTGATTCCCCCACTGACCCCGGCCCGCCCCGCCTGTAGGGCTGTGGGACCACAAGCCGGCTGGAGCGGAGGGAGCGCTCAGAGCCCACCTATCAGCTGTCCCGCTGGACCCCGATCATCAAGGATGTGATGGAGGTACCTCTGCTGGGGGGTTGGGGCCTGACCCCCCCCTCCGCCCCTATCCAGGCAACGCTCAGCCCTCTTCCTGATCACCGTCCTAAGCCCCCAGGCTTAAGGGGAAATCCTTCATTATGGGCATCCCTGTGGCATCCGATTTGCGCTGTCATGGGGCAATCCCAAGCCCACACTGGAGGAAGTGGGGTGTCAGAGAGGTCCCTCATAGGGGAGCTTCATTTCCTCTCCACCTGCTGGTCCCCTCCTCTGTCCCCCTCTATTCGCTCCTGCCCCCCAGAAAGCCCCCTGGGTCCCCCTTTGTCCTCCCCATGCCAGTCCCTGCCCGTTCTGGGAACCAAAAGTAGCAGCAACACAAAGGACCAGGCCAGGGACCTGGCTTCCTGGCCTCCTGCCGTCTGTGTGGAGCCCGGGCACCTCCGCCTGCTTGGAGACCGGTGACCTCGGCCCCCGTGTCCCCATGGACTCTGCATGCTGAGACTCCTGGGTACCTGAGGGGCAGGGAGCTCAGAATCCTGGGTTCCCAAGGGTCTGTGGGCCCACACTTCTGGGTCCCTGCGGAGCTGAGGAGGAGCAGGGTCCTTAAGAAGTTAGGGGCCCAGAGTCCTGGGTCGCCAAGGGGCTGGAGACACAGATGGTGGCCCCCATCTGCCAGGATCTTGGCCCATGAACACACCCTACGGAGGGGGCTCCAGGCCGTGCACCCCGTCGCCCGGGCCCCTCTCTTCAGCCTCCTCCTCTGGCCCCAGGATGCTGTGGAGGACCGGCTGGACCGGAAGCTGTGGCCCTTCGTGTCTGACCCTGCACCCACGCCCAGCTCCCAGGCTGCTGTCAGGTGAGGCCCAGGGATGCCCCCGCCCCAGCTGTGCCCAGGCCTGTGGGAGGTGAGGCTTGGGTATGGGGGTGGTGGTCTGCTGTTGAGACTGACCTTTCCCTGTCTCCCCCGACAGCGCCCGCTTCGGCCACTGGCACAAGAACAAGGCGGGCGTGGAGGCCCGGGCAGGGCCCCGGCTTATCGTCTACATCGTGGGCGGTGTGGCCATGTCAGAGATGCGGGCCGCCTATGAGGTGACCAGGGCCACTGATGGCAAGTGGGAGGTGCTTATCGGTGAGTGGCCAGGACTGGGGCCCCTGGGCTGGGGTGGGGCCGGGAGCCTGCCCCTGTGTGTGGGTCCCTGGGGGACTGACAGCTGCGTGCCTTCTGGGTGCCCAAAGCCTAGAGCCTCCACAGGGCCTGGGTGAGAGGATACCGGATACCTGAGGGGCTAGGGCTTGGCTTCCCAGGGAAGGGGTCACCTAGGAGTGGACCCCTCTCTCTCCGAGGGGTGAGCCTTCTGAGGCCTTAGGGTCAGGGCCTGGTTTCCCGAGCACCCCACCTGGGGGTGTCAGGGGCCGAGGCCACTCCCCCAACCCCATCCTCCTGCCCAGGCTCCTCACACATCCTCACACCGACCCGCTTCCTGGATGACCTCAAGACGCTGGACCAGAAGCTGGAGGACATTTCCCTGCCCTGACCCTCCCGCCCCCGCCTGACCTGCCCCCTGCCCTTTTCGGAGAAATAAACTCCCATGTTTCTGCCAGCTGGCACCCACCTCACTTTCTTTCCATGGGGGCTAGACGAGGACTGCCACCCTTGGGTCCCATTCCCTGACCTGTGCCTCAGGCCCCACCCCATCCTGTTGTCCTTCCAGAGGGCATCCCAAGCTCTAATTTGAATATTGGCTCCAAGATCTACGAGCTGCTAGGTTTTGGCCAACTTCTTGGGTCCCCTTCCAAAAACATGGGGGCCAATGACGCCAGTGGCTTTGCAGAGGAGGTGAAATGGCGCCGAAAGCTGACGGCACCGGAAAATGACAGCAGCTGCTCCTCTACTGGTACTAGGGTTATCTCGGCTGCTCCGATGGGACCATCAGTAGTAGTGTTAACAAGCAGAACAGGCCCTGTATCCCAGCACCCCCAGCCCTTCAGGAACTGTCTCAGTGGGGCCTGGGGCCACACGAGGCCAGGGGTCTTCTCAGGCTCCTAGGATCAGAATCTGCATTTGTGTGAGGAACACAGCAAACGATGCCCATTTCCCACCCCAGAGAGTTAGAACTCTCCCTGCTTATCCTCCTCCCCGCCCCCACTTTCTCCAGGCTGTTCACAGGGGCTCCTAACTGCAGGACTTATCAGACCCTTCACTGGGTGTGTTAGTTTGCTAAGGCTGCCATAACAAAGTGCCACATTCCGGGTGACCTACACAACAGAGATTATTCTCTCACAGTTCTGGAAACCGGGAGTCCAAGATCAAGGTGTCGGCGGGGTTGATTTCTTCTAAACCCTCTCTCCTTGGCTTATAGATGGCCATCTTCTCCCTGTGTCCTCACATGCTCTTCGCTCTGTGTGTGTCTGTGTCCTAATCTCCTCTTCTTCTTCTTTTAAATTTATTTATTTTAATTTATTTTATTTTTGGCTGTATTGGGTCTTCATTGCTGCACGCGTGCTTTCTCTAGTTGCAGGGGGCTACCCGTCGTTGAGGTGCACGGGCTTCTCATTGCGGTGGCTTCTCTTGTTGTGGAGCACGGGCTCTAGGCGTGCAGGCTTCAGTAGTTGTGGCACGTGGGCTTCAGTAGTTGTGGCGCCCGGGCTTCAGTAGTTGTGGCTCACAGGCTCTAGAGCGCAGGCTCAGTAGTTGTGGTGCACGGGCTTAGTTGCTCCGTGGCATGTGGGATCTTCCCGGACCAGGGCTCAAACCCATGTCCCCTGCATTGGCAGGCGGATTCTTAACCACTGTGCCACCAGGGAAGCCCCTAATCTCCTCTTCTTATAAGGATACCAGTCATATTGGCTTAAAGTCTACACTAATGACCTCGTTTTGACTTAATTATCTTTTAAAAATCTTGTCTCCAAATACAGTCACATTCTGAGGCATGGGGGTTAGGATTTCAGCATATGAATTTTCTGGGGACACAGTTCAGCCCATAACACTCAGCTAAAGTGAGATGTGAATCTCACAGCCTGAATAAGATAGATGAAGGCCCTTCTCTCTGGGGCACAGACACACAGCCAGGCTGGCAATCTGTGGCACATGTGGCTGTGGGAGCCCCAAGAACATGGTAATCCACTCAGGGGCAGCCTGGGAAGGCTTCCTGGAGGAGGTGGCACTTAAGAGAATGAAAGTGAAGAGGAGTCTGGGAAGGGAGGGGAGGGCACAGTGGAGGCAAAGGCAAGAGAGCAGAATGGAGCCAGAGGGAAAGGTCTTGAGGGACGACAAGGTCTGAGAGCCACCTGAGGCCTGAGTGAGGATTTGGCCCCTGCTGGGATGATGGGAAACTACAGAAAGGATCTGAGCAGGGTCAGGTGGGGGCCCCAAGTCTAATGTTGGCGATGGGGCTCAGCTGGGATGAGTGCCTTGGGAGGGGGCCCTGGTGGGCGGGTAAATTGGGTATAGTGCCCCCCAGTGGAGCGCTACCCATTTCCATCCTGTCATCTCTGGAGTTGTGGCCCCCTCCAAGACTGGGACCAGGGGGGCATGGGTGGACACAGGACACTTGAGGCCCTCCTTCCCTGCCCACGGAAGACTTGGCCCTGATTTTGAGGTCACCTATCCTTTTGAGAATTCAGAGAAGTCTAAAGACACTCTTCCCAGAAAAATTGCACGGACAGTTTTGCAGGTAGGGCCTTGGAGAAGCAAAAACCCCTCCGATTCAGCAATTCTACTAAGATTTATGCGAAACGCGTAATAGGGCAGAAAGATGGACGTGCAAGGCTGTCGAGTAGATGAGGTGCAGGGGAGAAAGTGAGTCATCTCAGACCACTGAGACGGCTGGCCCTGGATGCCCCGCCCCCCGCCACGGCTTTGGCAGAGAAGCCTTTCTACTGGGAGACGGAGTGGGAGGGAGATGGATTTAAAAGTTTAACTTTTAGGGACTTCTCTGGTGGCGCAGTGGTTAAGAATCGGCCTGTCAATGCAGGGGAGACGGGTTCGATCCGTGGTGGGGGAAGATCCCACATGCCATGGAGCAATTAAGCCCGCGAGCCACAAATGCTGAGCCTGTGCTCTAGAGGCCGCGAGCCACAACTACTGAGCCCACACGCCTAGAGCCGGTGCTCCGCAACAAGAGAAGCCGCCGCAATGAGAAGCCCGCGCACCGCAACGAAGAGTAGCTGCCACGCCCCCACGCGCAGCAAGGAAGACCCAACGCAGCCCCAAATCAATTAATTAGTTAATTTTTTTTTTAAAGTTTAACTTTTAAACTCTCCTCCTTGGAAAGCCGCGGTTTTCTTCCGGGACCCGCCTAGGTAGGTAAGCGCTCCGAGCGCCAGGGGGCGCTGTGGCTCAATTTGCTGGCTGCTTTGATCTTTAGCGTCTGTAACCCGAGCTTGGGTGACCCTATTAGAGACGGCGGGGGTGGGGGAGGGGGAGTAGGTCATGAGTTACTCAATAGTTCTCAGCGCCAGCGAAACTCTGTTGCTTAAATCGCCTCGGCCTCTGGCCCTTATTTGTACGTAGACGATGTTGTAAAGGCTCCCACCTCAGGGCATTTTGATTCTACAAATATTCATGGACCACTCCCATCCCCGCCCCCGAAAATGGGCCACAGCAGCCGGTAGTGTCAGGCCCTGACCACGCCCCAGGCACCCTGCCAAGCCCTCCACATGCATTACACAGAATTCTCAAAACCCTCGTGTGAGGGTAAAATCCACCCTCTCTCTGCGTCCTGTGAGACCTCACGTCAGGAGCTCCATGATGTCATGTCCCTACGATTGGTCGGTGGGTTGGGGGCGGGCGGGAGGTGTCCCTGGTTTCCAACAATTCTCCACATAAAGGTTTTAGCAGCCATGGATTCCTTCCGATCTCTCCCTTTTTTTTTTAAATTTAATTTTATTATTTTTTTCCCCGACGCTGCGAGGCTTGTGGCATCTTAGTCCCCCAACGAGGGATCGAACCCAGGTCACCGCAGTGAAAGCGCGGATTCCTAACCACTGGACTGCCAGGGAATTCCCCAATTTTTTTTTTCTGTACTTTAAAATTTTATCTATTTATTTATTGCCAATATCTCTTGAAGATTATTTTCAAACTTGTCATTCCTCCCACTGGAATCAGCTGGGATCCTTCTTGAAAGGACTCTCAGCTACTACTGAAGTTGGTTCGTATGGAAAGTTACAACCTAGCGCGTTTTGTTACATGTTATTGTGGGTGTGGATTAGGTCGCTGAATCCCCGGGAGGCAGCTGGACACGTGAGCTCATCGGGGAGGCCTGGGGTGGGAACAGACTCCAGAGTCACCGGTGGTCATGGTATAAGCTTAGAGGCAACATCCAAGAACCACCGACTGCCACAATAATAATATATTAATATATACCATGATAATATAGTATTAATATAATAATACATCATTATTATTTAATACTGTAAGATGGTCTGGCCCCGGCTGGGCGGTAGTTCTCAGGATGTGCCAAGAAGGAGGACTCCACAAAGTGAGAAAAAAGGATTCCTCAGGTCAGCATCAGGGCTTCAGAAGGTCAGGAGGGCACCCCTGGGGTGGTGAGCACTGATGCTCTTGGTTGTGGGGACGTGGGGACACATCATAGCAGGGAGGCTTCTCAGCCCATGCTGTGCAGGGCAGGGGGCTCTGCTAGAGCAATATCTCATCCAAGTTAACAGGAGGGAAAAGTTTGTGGTCTTGAATTTGCTCTACTTAAAAATAAAAGTGAGCGGGGGAGATAAATTAGGAGTTTGGATTTCTGTTTTTTTGTTTTTTCTTTTGCTGCACTGTGCAGATCTTAGTTCCGCTACCAGGGATGGAACCCCGGGCCCACGGCAATGAAAGTGCTGAGTCCTAATCACTGAACCACCAGGGAATTCCCAGGAGTTTGGAATTAACATAGACACACGACTATATATAAAATAGGTAAAAAACAAGGACCTGCTGTCTAGCACAGGGAACTATACTCAGTATCTTGTAATAACCTGTAATGGAAAAGAATCTGAAAAAGAATATATATATGTGTGTGTATAACTGAATCACTTGGCTGTACACTTGAAACTAACACAGCATTGTAAATCAACTCTACTTCAGTTTTTTTTAAAAAAATAAAAAAATAAAAGTTAAAATACTTTACGGTACATTTAGACAATGGAAACTGACCCTGCATTAAAAAGAATTCACCCAAGAGAAAGGAAAATATACATCCACACAAAGACGTGTCCAGGAACGTTCATGGCATTATTCATAATAGCCAAAAGGTGGAAACAATCCAAATGTCCATCAGCTGGTGAATGGAAATCAATGTGGTACATCCAGGCGATGGAACGCAGCTCAGTCAAGGACCAAAATACATGTTATGACATTAATGAACCTCAAAACACTATGCTAAGTAAATAAGCTTGATGCAAAAGACCACATAGTGTACGATTCCATTTATATGAAATGTCCAGAATAAGCAAATTCACAGACAGAAAGTGGTTGCCTAGGGGTGGGGGTGGGAATAGAGAGTGACTGCAAAGGAGCACAAGATTCCTTTTAGGGGTGATAGAAACTTTCCAGAATTGGACTGTGGTAATGGCTGTGCAACCCTGTGAAACTTATTACAGATCACTGAGTTGTACAATTGAAATGGAGGAATGTGTTATGTAAATTATACTTCAATAAAGCTGCTTTAAAAAAGAACGAAAAAGTGAGGATCCCAGACATGGTGGAGCTGCCGGCTGGGCGGAGAGGGGTGGAGGTGGGATGGTGAAACCCCCAGGACCCTAGCAAAGCAAGAATTGCCTGAGGCCTCTGGGGGAGGGGCTGAGTGGCCCCGGGGAACCCAGCAGATGTCAAGGAAGCAAGGCAAGCTTCCCCTTTTTTTTTTTTTTTTCTGTAAAGTTGCTCAAAATCTGAAAACACAAGTTAACCAACAGCTACTGCCAAAAATATTGCGAAAAGACTCCTGGAGGTGAGGAAATAGCCCTGAAAGTGGGAAAGTTCTGTTCCTGTTGGGCTGAGATGGGGTCCCCAGGGCTGAGGTATTAAGGGGACAGGACAGGAAGAGGAAGTTCTGGCTGGTGGCCCCTCCACATTGAGTGACCACCCAGAGCCTTGATCCCTGTTTGTGGCTGGGGAAATTCTGGGAAAATATTGATCCCCCTCCCGAAAAAAAGCTACGTTTGAAGCATCCACTACATACCGTGCCTCATTCTGTAACGTCTACATAGATTTACATAAAGTATTTGCTGGATGAAATAAGTCAGATGGAGACAGACAAATACTTAAATGTGGAATCTGGTTTTCCCCCAGCTTCGTTGACATAAGCTTAAGGTATACAACGTAGTGATTTAATACATGTATACTGATCAAAGAAATGTTCACATATTGAGATATAGGGAAAGTCATTCTGGCTTATACATGAGTTAACTTGAATTTTATGCTAACAGCCTGTTTGTGGCCTATGCTAACAGCCTGTTTTATGCTAACAGCCTGTTTGTCGCCTATGAAAACTACATTGTGCATCTGCTTTAATTATTAAAAATTTTATTATATAAAAAAGGGCACATTGACCAGAAATAAAGAATGTCCATGTTCAAAATAAAGATTAAATGCCTCCCTTCCTGGGATGCCAGGGCTGGTCCTCCTTTGATGATAAGACTCCCTTCCCAGGTGCCGAGGTCATACCGACTCGCTGTGTACATGACGATCTGTTTTTTTTTTTTGAAACCTTGAAGGAGTGTCTCCCTGACTTGTTTGATGTTCTTTGTTCTGACAAGATATAAAACTGCACTGAAAACCATGCATCTCTGGGGAAGTTCCTCAGAGTTATCAGAGAGGCCGTCTTCCAGGCTCTAGTCCTCAGTTTGGCTCAAATAAAACTCTTTCCTGGGACTTCCCTAGTAGTCCAGTGGTTAAGACTCGGCGCTTTCACTGCTGGGGGCGCAGGATCAATCCCTGGTCCAGGAAGTAAGATCCTACAAGCCAAGAGCTGCGGCCAAATAAATAAATAAGGACTCCGGCCTCCAACAAATCTGGATCTGAAATCTCCCCTTCGGGAGTGACTCAGCCTCACCCAACATCAGTTTTCCCATCTGTGAAATGGGGCACAAGGTGGAGGCTGTCAGGAAGCTGTGGTCAGACTCTCCCTCCCGTCTCCACACCATTCCCCTTTTCTTTAAATTTTTTTTAAACATCCTTATTGGAGTATAATTGCTTTACAATGGTGTGTTAGTTTCTGCTTTATAGCAAAGTGAATCAGCTATACATATACATATATCCCCATATCTCCTCCCTCTTGCATGTCCCTCGCACCCTCCCTATCCCACCCCTCTAGGTGGTCACAAAGCACCGAGCTGATCTCCCTGTGCTATGTGGCTCCTTCCCACCAGCTATCCAGTTTACATTTGGTAGTGTATATATGTCCATGCCACTCTCTCATTTCGTCCCAGCTTACCCTTCCCACTCCCCGTGTCCTCAAGTCCATTCTCTACGTCTGCATCTTTATTCCTGTCCTGCCCCTAGGTTCTTGAGAACTTTTTTTTTTTTTTAGATTCCATATATATGTGTTAGCATACGGTACTTGTTTTTCTGTTTCTGACTTACTTCACTCTGTATGACAAACTCTAGGTCCATCCACCTCACTACAAATAACTCAATTTCATTTCTTTTTATGGCTGAGTAATATTCCATTGTATACATGTGCCACATCTTCTTTATCCATTCATCTGTTGATGGGTACTTAGGTTGCTTCCATGTCCTGGCTACTGTAAATAGAGCTGCAGTGAACATTGTGGTACATGACTCTTTTTGAATTATGGTTTTCTCATGGTATATGCCCAGTAGTGGGATTGCTGGGTCGTATGGTAGTTCTATTTTTAGTTTTTTAAGGAACCTCCATACTGTTCTCCATAGTGGCTGTACCAATTTACATTCCCACCAACAGTTTTTTTAATTTTTTAAATTTTATTATGTTTTTTATTATTGAAGTACAGTTGATTTACAATGTCATGTTAGCTTCAGGTGTACAACACAGTGATACAGTGTTGAGATATATATATATGATATTTATTGTTTGTACTTTTGGATGATGGCCATTCTGACCAGTGTGAATATATACCTCATTGTGGCTTTGATTAGCATTTCTCTAATAATTATCAAGGCTTTTACTTTTATTTTCTTTCATCCTTGTGGGACAGGAAGCAGGTGTCAATGATTCTCTTCTGATTGGCAGAGGTACCTGTCATTGCGACAGGCCAAGTTATGTAGCAAGGCAACCAGTCAGAAGCGTAGGTTGCCTCTGGAAGTCAGTTTCACAACAAGTGGCAACAGTTTCCAGTCCTCTGAGTGATACAGGCCTCTTTGTTCAAAATTACTTCAAGGACAGATGTATATTAACAGAGGTGAGAACAAACTGGTAACACTTACAATATTCACAAGATCTGCAGCGCACAGGAAAACCAGTTGTATGGGTAGAAAAATCTCCTTCTCTGTTACTTCAGGACAGTTTTCCTTCAATCTCTGGGAAACTTCCTTTTTTTTTCCAATTATAGTTTAAATTATAAGTATTTGGTGGCAGTGGTTACACAACTGTATGCATTTGTCAAAACTCAGAACTCAGTAAAAAGGGCGAATTTTGCCGTATGTAAATTACACCTGATTTTTTAAAAAAAGCAATACTTGGGAAAAACAAAACATTCATGCAGTATGCAGGTATATAGACTTGTCAAAATGTATGCAACTGAACACTTAAGATAGATGCATTTTATTATATGGAAATTATACCTCAATAAGATTGATTTTTAAAAATTGTAGTTATGTGATTGCCCTATTGTACTTTTTAAAGACCTGGTTCTAGAATTGTATTAAGTAGTATTAGATGTAAAAGGTCACTAGAGCTCAGTTTTGCTGGTAGAAATCAGGGAGGATAAAGGGATTTTTTTTAAAGAGAATTAAGGGGCTATCGATGACAATAATCAATAAACAATCAATAATAGCAATAGAAAGAGTTTTATTTTAGCCAAACTGAGGACTATAGCCCAGAAGACAGCTTCTCAGAGGAAAACTCTGAGAAACTGCTTGGGAGAAGCAGGGTTTTCAGCACAGTTTTATATCTTGTAAGAACAGAGAACATCAAAGAAGTCAGGGAGACACTCCTTCAAGGTTTCATAAAAACAGATCAGCATGTACACAGTGAGTCGGTGGGACCTTGGCGCCTGGGAAGGGAGTCTTATCATCAAAGGAGGACCAGCCCTGGCATCCCAGGAAGAGGGGCTTTAATCTTTATTTTGAACACGGACATTCTTTACTTCTGGTCAATGTGCCCTTTTCTTTAATAATTAAAGCAGATGCACAATGTAGTTTTCATAGGCCACAAGCAGGCTGTTTTACCTAGCACAAAATTCACATTAACTCATGTATAAGCCAGAATGACTTCCCCAGACCTCAGTATGTGAACATTTCTTTATCAGGGCATATATAACTCTTTCCTGCTACTGAACTAAGGGTTTTCAAACTGAGTCCCTGGGGAGCCCCAGGGGGTTCCACACATTCTCTCTGCTTTTCACCCTGCCTGTAGTTAGAGCTGCCCACTTCTTTTGCATCCTTCAAAAGTTATTTTTTTTAATTTTTTAAACATATTTATTGGAGTATAATTGCTTTACAATGTTGTGTTAGTTTCTGCTGTATAACAAAGTGAATCAGCTATATGCATACGTATATCCCCATATCCCCTCCCTCTTGCGTCTCCCTCCCACCCTCCTTATCCCACCCCTCTAGGTGGTCGCAAAGCACTGAGCTGATCTCCCTGTGCTATGCAGCTGCTTCCCACTAGCTAGCTATTTTACAGTTGGTAGTGAATATATATGTCAATGTTACTCTCTCACTTCGCCCCAGCTTACTCTTCCCCCTCTCCGTGTCCTCAAGTCCATCTCTACGCCTGTGTCTTTATCCTGTCCTGCCCCTAGGTTCATAGCAGCATCCTTCACAATAGCCAAAAGGTGGGAACAACCCAACTGTCCATCAACAGATGATACACGAAATGCGGTATGGACATAAAATTGAATATTAGCCTTAAAAAGGAATGAGGTTCTGATCCATGCTACAACATGGATGAACCTTAAAATGTTATGCTCGGTGAAATAAGGCAGGCACAAAAGGATAAATATTGTATGATTCCACTTATTTGCTATATGAATAGGCAAATTCATAGAAATAGAAACTAGATGAGAGATTACCAGGGGCTTCAAGAGGAAGTGGGACTTAGTGTTTAATAGGTAAGGTTTCAGTTTAGGATGGTAAAAAGAAAGTTCTGGAAATGGACAGGGCTGATGATTACACAACACTGTATGGCTGAAATCAAGCCATACTCCCTCTAAAGACTAGGGAAAAGTTGGTTCTTTGCTTCTTCCAGCTTCTGGTGGCTTCTGGCATTCCTTGGCTTGTGGCCACAGCATTCCAGTGTCTGCCTCGGTGGTCACACTGCCTTAAGGCTGCTGAACTTACACTTGAAAATGGTTAAAATGGTACATTTTATGTTACGGGTGTTTTATCACAATTTTTTAAAAATCCATCCATACTGGAAACAAAACAAACCCAAACAATGTGAAAACCATTCTTAGCTCATGAGTCATACAAAAAGAGATGGTAGGCGGGACTTCCCTGGTGGTCCAGTGGTTAAGACTCCGTGCTTCCATTGCAGGGGGATGGGTGTTCGATCCCTGGTTGGGGAACTAAGATCCCGCATGATGCTCAGTGTGGCCAAAAAAAAAAAAAAAAGATGGTGGGCTAGATCTGGCCCATGGGCCATAGTTTGCACACGTCAATTGCCGATTATTCTATCGAAGGAATAAACCATGATTTTATCTATCTCTTCTATGGTGATAGCTTTTTGGGAATGAACATGGCATGCACTTCTCAAACAAGGACATTATTTTGGTCACGTTTGTGTGCCCCCTCCCCTCCGTGCAAGCTCCTGTATCTCTCCCTGCCCCGTCGACTATGGTTCCTGGAATTATCCCCCAGGTTCTACCCTCTGGACCAGTCCCAGCCTGGATGTGGGAAGGGAAGGCTCTTGAAGGAGAGGCTGTGGCACCACTAGGTCCCTGGACTCTACCCTGGGGGCTTCCTCTTAGCCCCGGATGTGGGAAGGGAGTCCCAGGATGCCAGGGGTCTTAGCCAAGACAGGAAGCCCCACACTCGGAGGCCTTAAAGAGAGAGCTGAGGCAGAGGCACGTCATTCGTGTCCAAAATTGGGCCTGCTGAGTCCACGGAGAGGGTAAGTGACAGTTGCTCCCGCCTTTAGGGGCAAAGCTGGGCCTCCAGCCCCGTCCCCCGTGGGGACCCAGGGTTCCCGATCCCACACATTCTGTGGGCCTGACCCTTCCCAGGTTGGAGAGGGGCTGATGCAGCTGGGGTCTCTCGGTTCCCTCTTGCAGCACCTACAGGATGAAGGCTCTCTCCCTCCTCCTCCTCCCAGTCCTGGGGCTGCTGGTGTGTGGCAAGTTGACGTGTCCCATGGATAAAGCCATCAGTGAGAAGATCCAGGAACTCACCAGCTCCCTAAGTGAGCACCCTCGCATCCAACCTCGGCAGGGGCCTCAGGGGCCCCTCTGATTCCTGACATGGAGCGAACGTCAAGCCAACCCCAACTCCAACCCCAACCAAATCTCAACCCCAAACCCAACCCAACCCAATTTCCCCCCAGCTCCACCTTTAGCAATAGCTCCAAACCCTCCTCCCTCCAAAACACCCACCTCAAAGCAGAATCTTGAGAGGTGATGAGCTCCCGACCCCCTGGGCCTTCCCCAGGGGCGGTTTCCTTGAGCCCCCTGCTCATCTCCAAACCACCAGGGCCTGGGCAGCATGAGATTGGGGGAGGAGCAGCTCGGTTTCACAGTTACCTCGGTCACTCCTTCCCTAGATCCTGCGGCAATAAGGAACATTGGCCTGGACTGCCGGAGTGTCACCTCCAGGGGGCACCTGGTCACTTGCCCCGCAGGTGAGTACAGAACCCGTGGTCCAGGCTCTCAGTTCTGTTCTCAGTACCCCATAACCCCCTCCCCTAGGTCCAGCCTCTATTTCTCTAGGACCACAGAGTCTCAGCCTCTACTTCTGTAATGTCCTAGTCTGCACTCCCAGCCTTGTCCCTTCCCCCAACTCCCGGACCCCATTTCCTCAGGACACTGGTGTCCAGGCCCCCGGCCTCCCCGCCGCCCACGCTGCCAGCCCCCTGGAACCCCAGGCCCGCAGCCTCTGGCTCAGAGTCCAAGCTCTCTCCTCCTCGCTCCGCCTCGCAGGTTTCGCCGTCACCAGCTGCACCTGTGGCTCTGCCTGTGGCTCGTGGGACGTGCGCGCCGAGACCACGTGCCACTGTCAGTGCGCCGGCATGGACTGGACCGGAGCTCGCTGCTGTCGCCTGCGGGCCGAATAGCCTAAGGTTGCGCTTGGGGGGCGGTGGCTCGGGCCTGGGTGCGTGGCCAGGCCTCGGAGGGGCGGGTTCCTGTCTCAGAGGGGCGGGGCTGGAAATAAACCTCCAAGGAGATGATGGAGAAAGCCCGGGACATGTGCTGTTGTCTTCTGTGGGGTGTGGGTGACTGAGCCGGCATCTTCAAAAAGAGCAAGGCGCCAGAGGGAGGGGGGTGGGAGACAGCCGTGACTTTCTTTCGCCCCATTCCCCCCTCCTCCCTTGTCTGCCACTTCCACTTCTGAAAATGGGGCCTTAACTTCCTGTAATGACAACCACACCCAAGGCTCATGACCTAAGGGAGTGTAACCTTTATTTATTTATTTTTGGCCACACCGGGTGGGCATGTGGGATCTTAGTTCCCTGACCAGGGATCGAACCCGCGCCCCCTGCATTGGAAGCGTGGAGTCTTAACCACTGGACCAGTAGGGAGGTCCCGAGAGTGTTACCTTTGAGGCCACCTTGACGGTCACCCTAAGGTCTCGGGCCTCCTGGGAAGTTGCTGGGCCATTCTCCCCCACTGATCACAATGAAGCCTCATCGGGATCTGGGTCTGGACAGGACAGGAACCCCCCCACCCCCTACCCCACATACACTCCAGGGCCTCAAGCCACCAGCAGCCCCAGCGTCAGGGTGCATCCCTGAATCCACTGCTGAGTCCAGAGTCCTGAGCACCATCCCTCACTCCCCACCTGCATCAAGGGACATTCGTACCCCTCATGAACACTCAAATATGAAAACACAGGGCAGGGGACTTGTTTGCTCTTTGGTGTATCCTGGCGCTTAGAAGAGAGCATGGCACATAGTAGGTGCTCAGGAAAATGTCTTGAATAAATAACACACACACAGGTCAATACACCACCTAGGTACACACACTACACGTATGTACACAGTTACACATAGCCATGTGCACACACAGTGCACAACCCAGTTACCACTGTCACACAAAGACACCATGCCCACAGACACACACATGCCCACTGTGGAGAGCGACCTAGGGACACATAGACACATGTATGCCTTGGACAGACACTCGTACTTCCAACATCAAGTCCCCACTCCAGCTTGGATGACGTTGGTCTCAGTCTGGAGTCAAAGCCCTAGAAGGCAAGTCCTCAGCATTGCTGCGGGCACAAATCCAGGTGATTCAAGATCCGGTTTCCTGAGAATCTTAACCCAGGAGTCTCAGAATCCAGCCCCTGAGAGATGCAGACAGAGACTTCAGAACACTTAGCACCCAGTCTTTTTTTTAATTATTCTTTTTTAAATTTATTTATTTATTTATTTATTTATTTATTTATGGCTGTGTTGGGCGCGGGCTTTCTCTAGTTGTGGCGAGCGGGGGCTACTATTCGTTGCGGTGCGTGGGCTTCTCACTGTCCTCGTACTTCTCTTGTTATGGAGCACGGGCTCTAGGTGCACAGGCTTCAGTAGTTGTGGCATGTGGGCTCAGTAGTTGTGGCTCGCGGGCTCTAGAGCTCAGGCTCAGTAGTTGTGGCACATGGGCTTAGTTGCTCCACGGCATGTGGGATCTTCCCGGGCCAGGGCTCGAGCCCGTGTCCCCTGCATTGGCAGGCAGATTCTTAACCACTGCACCACCAGGGAAGCCCCAGTGCCCAGTCTTAAGAGGGACCCAAGACTTAAATGTCACAGACCCCAGCAGGACACCCCAGAGGCTGGAGAATGGGTGACAGGGTGGGTTTGTGGTTTTCAGGATGTTTTGGACTCTCTTCCCACGGACAGCCACCCCCTACGATGGTACACCCACCTGTCTGATCATGGTAGTCGTGAGCTGAGATCACACAAACACTGCTGGTGCCCATGGAGCCCACCAGACCCCAATCCGGGGATTCCCCTCCCAGGTCCTCCCTCCTAACCCCATCTTGGCCATGGGGTTGGAGTGGGACCACTGAGTCAGAAGAGTGTTAGGGACCAGAGAGGGCGAGTGTAGTACCTTGTCCGTCCTGCTCCCTCGCTGTCCCCTGACCCTGATGCGAATGCCTCTTTGTCTCCAAGACCCACAATTGTCCACCTGAATCTGGACCCCAAGAAGGGCCTTTTAGAGGTCTCAGTTCCAACACAGGCATCCTCCTGTCTCAGAGTGCAGACTTCGACAGGCAAAGCCCCTTCTTAAGCCTCTTTCTTCATTTGCCAACTGCCCAGCCCCCTGTAGTAGCCAAGATTGTGCTAGTTGCAGGTGCCGCAGACCCCCCGTCAAGCTAGCTCGAGCAAAAGTGGAAGGACATTTCTGGATTACGTAACTGAGGGGCTCAGGGTTAGAACAACGGACTCAGGTATGGCTGGATCTAGGGTCTCAGATAATGTCTCCAGGACCCGACTCCGTGTCAGGTCTGCTCTCCGTAGTGCTGGCTTCACTCTCAAGCAAGTTCTCCCCTGTCACAGCACCAGACTTATATCCTGGCAGCCTGACAGAGGCGAAAGAAGAGAGAATGCCCTTTGTCCTGGTTAACCCAATAAAAGCCTCAGGCTTGGGGACTTCCCTGGTGGTCCAGTGGGTAACACTGCGTGCTCCCAATGCAGGGGGCCCAGGTTCAATCCCTGGTCAGGAAACTAGATCCCGCCTGCAGGCCGGCACAACCAAAATATGCAAGCAAACAAAAGAATCCCTAAAGCCTCTGGCCTGAGTCTCATTGGTTGAGTCTGGCTCATTTTGCCCACCCCTTTGCCAAATTTTGGACTTTGATTGGCTGGGCCTGGATCATGTGCTCACCCTAAACCAATACCTGGTTAGGACACATTTTCTTTCTTAAAAGAAAATTGAGACTGTTGCTTCATGAAAGGATCTGGTCAGGCAACCCCATGGTTGCTTATGGATTTCCAAGCACCATGACATGGTTGCTTATGGATTTCCAGTTCCGGGGCTACCTTTTTCTCAAAGTCCAGAGGGCTGGAGCCTGGTCTTAGCCTCATCGGAGCCAGGGAAATGTGTAATGCCACGGCCCCGCCCCCTATGCCTGTCCATCAGAGCAGAGCCAGTTCCCCATTGGTCCATCTCTTCTGTAGCTATTACATCAGCAGGGGCGGGGTCACATCTCTCAATGGCTGACTTCTTTGTAAGAGGAGTTGGAGGAGCTGGCATCTAATCATTATTAAATTGATCGTCCTTGAACAGACAAGATTGGCAATACTTTAGGAAAGAGAACATTATCCTCTCCAGCCAGATCTCGGGGACCATTCCAAAGTTATCTAGAATTTAATCACATATTTTAAACCTAAAACATACTCACTTTCCACACATAGAAAGTTTTAAACTTATTTTTTCCAAAGGGAGTGTAACAGAGCAGGACCCTACGGGGCCTTCCCAGGACAGACACCACCTCCCCCCATGTCCTCTGCCTGCCTCTTGTCTGTAGAAAAACTTTAGCCAAAGAATAAATTTAATCAGAGAAATGAAAAAATGCAGAACCAAAGAAAAACAAACAGGACAAAATAATAGTTTTGCCATTAAGCAAAGTCAGGACCTTTAGTTCCTCCTCAAGGGCTATAGATAATATTCTGAGCCATAGGCTTTGAGCTGCTTAGTGGATACCAAAACCCCTACCAGGTGGGGGAAGTTGACTACGTGATGACCAGACTGTAGCCATGACATAAGCTGCCGCATCTTACACAATTTTGAGAACTGGCCTCAAGGAAATGGGAACAAACCAACCCTGGAACTGAAGATTAATTGTACTTAAAACAATCCAGATGACATTGATCAGACCACTGCATGAACAACTTCAAGGTGATTGTCGGAGCCGACTCTACTGTTTCGGCATGTAGCCCCCTCCCTCCATCTATCCACCCCTGAAACTCCCCTTTAAAAGCTTTTGCCCCCTGATCGGCAGCTGGGAGATGTCTTTTGGACATGAGTCTGCCTTCTCCCCAGGTTGCTGGCCTCCTGAATAAAGCAACCTTTTCTTTTCAACCAACACTTGTCTCTCGAGTATCGGCTTTTGAGTGGTGATATGCCAAACCTGAGTTCCGTAACAGGAGAAAATTATAATATTCTAGACCAGCACTGTCCAATATGGCAGTGAAATGTAGCCAGTCCAAGTTGAAATGTGCCTTAAGTGTAAATACACGTTTGGTTTTGAAGACTTAGTACCCCCCCCCAAAAAGGTAAACTATCTCAATAAACATGTGGTTCACAAACAACTGATTAAAAAATCGTCTGAAAAGCTGAATAGACATCTTTCCAAAGAAGACATACAGATGGCTGATGGGCACATAAAAAGATGCTCAACATCACTAATTATTAAAGAAATGTAAATTAAAACCACAGTGAGATAACCCCTGAACTTATCAGAATGGCTTTTATTTAAAAGCCTACAAATGACAAATGTTGGCAAGGATGTGGAGAAAGCAGAACCCTTCTACACTGTTGGTAGGAATGTAAATTGGTCCAGCCACAATGCAAAACATTATGGTGGTTCCTCAAAAAACTAAAAATAGAACTAATATATGATCCAGAAATTCCACTCCTGTGTATATATCCAAAAAATTGAAAACACTAATTTGAAAAGATAAATGTACCCCAATGTTCATAGCAGCATTATGTACAATAGCCGAGATATAGAAGCAACCCAAGTGTCCATCAACAGATGAATGGATAAAGAAGATGTGATATATATGTGTGTATATATGTATATAAATATACATATATACACACATACATACACACAATGGAATATTACTCAACCATGAAAAAGGATGAAATTCTGCCATTTGCAACAACATGGATGGACTTGGAGGGTATTATGCTTAGTGAAATAAGCCAGACAGAGAAAGAAAAATACTGTATGTTATCACTTGTATGTGGAATCTAAAAAAAATTTTTTTTAATGAACGTATATTAAAAAACAGAAACAGACTCACAGATATAGAGAACAAACTAGTGGTTACTAGTGGGGAGAGAGAAGGGGAAGGGACAATGTATGCTTAAGGGATTAAGAGATACAAACTACTATGTATAAAGTAGATAAGCAACATGGATATATGGTACAGCACAGGGAAATACAGCCCTGGAGTATAGTCTATAAAAATATTGAGTCACTATGCTGTACACCTGAAACTAACATAATATTATAAACCGACTATACTTCAATTTTTAAAAACCCTGCCAAAAATCCACATTATCCTCTATCAGAAGGCACCGCTCTAGACTTAAAGAAAAAATTCCTTATGTACTTTGTCTCATTTTAATCCCCAGTTCTCAAGGTCAGATAGACACAAAGAGAGATTTAAGACACCTAGACAGAGTGGAGACAGTGTGAGCGCATGAATATGTATAAGCATGCAAATGAGCATGCCATGTGTACACGTGAACAGATATGCGACGACCGGGGGTATTCAGGAGTGTGTGTGTGCAAGTGTGTGTGTGGGTCTGGGTAGGCGGGCAGATGTGTGGATGAGGCTGGGTGTGTTTCTGAGTGTTTCTCTGTCAGGGGTCTCCAGGTGGAGGAGGAACTACTTCCAGGGTTAGGTCAAGGTGATTCTGGCATCAGTCCCAAATGTAGGGGTGGAGTTCCAGTGGTTAGTCCCATTGCCTCATATCCGTTCCTCTCCTCCAAGGGGCCTTGAAGAAGTAGAACTTCTCAGGGGGAGCTGAGGGGTGGGACTAGGGCAGAGGGAAGGTAGGTGTGGGGACCTAGGAATCCTGCCTCCAAGGCTGGATGCCCCTGCCCCCAAAGGTGGGACTCTGGGGTGCCACAGCATTTCCCATGAGAGCAAGAGGAGATGGGAGGATGAGGTTTATCCAGGTAGACACACACACACACACACACACACACAGCTTCCTGTAAAGTTCCTGACCATCCTCTTTTTTAAAAATTATTTTATTGAATAAAATTGACATATGACATTGCATAAGTTTACGATGTACAACATGTTGATTTGATACATTTGTATATTGCAAGTTCCTGACCATCCGATTCTGTTTCTGGGTCTATGGGCATCTCTTCTTGGTCCCCCCTGAGACCACTGGTCTCCTAAGATCCCTCTCTAGGTTGGGGTGAGAATGTCCCAGGGTGGGAGGGTCCTGCATCCCCGAAAAGAGGAGGCTGACCTCTCTTTCCTCTCCTCCACCCCAACCCAGAGACTTCCTCATCTTCCCAGACACTTTCTAGTGGGTGGGGTTGTGTGTAGACAAATTGGTAGGCTGGGGACTACGGAGGCTGAGGAAATCTCCATGAACCAGGAGATCAAGATGCAGGCGGCAGCCTTCAAAAACAAGAAACGGGGGTCCCCAGCCAATGAAGGTTAGACACCTTGGGTGGGGAGGGGAGAGGTACAAAGCTGAAAGTGGGGGCCGGAGGGTTCCTTCCCCCACCCAAAGTGTGTGTGTGTCTGTTTATCACCCGAATGTTCACTCACATCCTCTCCGCTTAATCAAGTTGTAGATCTGAGTTCCCCACTCCTTATCTTTACACCCAGAAGCCTGTTGAGTGCAGTGTTCCGTGAACCAAGTCGTCTGAGGCCCCCTCCCACCCTCACCCCTGCCCCAGCGCTCTCGGCAGTTTTCTTCAATCCCTCTCACTGACCTGCCCACAGGTGCAGATGACCCTGCCTATGAGAATATCACCTTCAAAACCCAGCACCAGCCAAAAGGCAGTCACTCACCACCCAAGAACAAGGGTAAGCAGCCGCCCACTAGCCCACATCACACAGCCTTGGGAGGGGCCCGTGGGAGGGACAAGGGGCCGTGTGTGGAGGTCAGGGCCAATGGGGTGGGGTGTGCTGACATCAAGGCTTGTGTGGGACGGCGGTGGGGGGGTGGCTTTGAGGAGGTGGTGATGATGATGGTGTGATTGTGCCGGTGGAGGTGCTGGTGAAGGTCTGGGTGTTGGTGACGGTGAGTAGGGGACCACGTAGTGGATCGGGACAGAACCACCTAGATAGAGCTGATGAGGGTGCTCACGAGGTCCTGGTGATGGAAACAATGCTGGCAACAACGGGCATTGATGTTGGTGGGTGTTGGTGACAGGGATGTTAAGGGGGGCATGATGGTGACAGTGTTAGCGATAGCTGCTTGTGGCACTGGCCAGGGTGCATGTTGGTGGCAGTGTTGTTGATGGCCACAGCTGCTTATGGTATCGGGAACAGTGGGTATAGGTGAAGAGCTGTCGCCGGTGTTACAGTCAGTGTTGATGGTCTGAGTGGCAGTGTTGGGCCCTGGAGATGACCTGTCCTGCCTCTACCCCTGTTCCAGCCCAGTCCAAGCCAGCCTCCAACCCTGCCCAGGTCCCGCATTGGTTGCCTAGAGCCACGATGAGCCTATATGTTCTCCTCGCTCTGTCCTGCGTCGTCCTCTTAGCCTTTGTCCTGGTGAAGAGTGAGTGAGGTGTTTTGCTCTGTTTTGGTGGTGGAGGAAGGGGCTGGGGCAGTGTGGAGGGGTTCCCAGGAGCTGGGGCGGTCCAGCGCTGCTCCCAACTGCAGACCTGAGGCGATTCTAAGGTTTTCTTGCCTCCCCACCCCATCCTGAACAGATTCCAAGATGTCCCAGGAGCTGCTGGTCTTGAGAACGGAGCTCCAGAAGGGTGAGGGAAGGACCTGGGTCGGGGTGGGGGTAGGGAGAGCAGAGGTGACACAGACATCCCTGACCCACACCCTCAGTCTCTCTTTTGGTGGGAGAGTGCCACGACGAGGAGAAGAAGCGCTGGAACGATGTCAAGCAGGGCATTGACACGCTCAAGAGCAAGGTCCATGAAGGGAACCAGAAACTGAAGACGCTGGCGACAGGTGCCCTTATAGATGTCCACTGGGCGAATTTGCCTCCATGCCCAATATTGGGCTGGGTGCTGGGGAGTCGGGGGAGGGGACAGCAAGGGTCCCGCCCTTCCAGAGCACAAGGTTTGGAGAGGTGATGGATGTCACCCTCCAAGTCACTTGGGGAGTATATAAATGCATGGGAACTCCAAGCACATGGGCTGTGTGGCACCCCACACTGGGGGCCGGGCAGGGAGAAGGCTTCCAGTAAAGCTAAGAAAGGCCCACTTCCGCTTTTTCCCGTCTCTCCCCAGCCTCAGACATGAACCAAATCAGGACTACATTACAGAAAATCCTCCAGACGCTGAAGATGCTAAATCCAAGTAAGTTGGGCCCAGGGGAGGCGGAGGAGGGGCCCCCTTGGATTTGGCCCCAGATTCTCTTTCACGAGTGGGATCTGTCTGACCTCGGATCTCCACCCTTCACCCCCGCCCCCACCCCGCAGATCCCACACCTCAATAAAAGAAAAGACATCAGAGCCCTGGCTACACCTCGGAGGACAAGATAGCACCTCTCAGTGAAGATGGAAAATAGGGCTCCCAGCCTGGTCTGAAGCTGCGCTTTATCCCACGTGTAGAAAATCATGTGTCTTGGTGAATGTGTTGTGGAGTTGCGTGTGTGCCTATGTGCTCATGTGTCGGGGTAAGCACTTCATGGAGGGTGGGTATTTCAGCGTTTCCCACAGGAAGGTGTTATGGGTGAATGTTGAAGGTGGGAGTCACAGCGAGTATGGTGTGCACCCCTATGTCACTGTACATGTGATGCACACGTGTATTGCGGCGTGTTGTGAGTGTAATGCATGTCACCGTGGGTGGCTGTGGCGATCACAGAAGTGTGTCACTGTGGGTGTGGGTGTTGGTGACACGTGTTACACGTGCCCATTTCAGCGTAAACACATGTGTGTCCTGAGGGATGTTGTGTGATGGAGGCATGAGTGGGTGGGGTGGGCACACCATGGGAATGTATCACTGTAATTGTGGGTGTGTGCCCTGTCACACCCACCTGTCATGCTGTGCCGGCCTGAACAGGTGTGTGTCAACACGAGTGTGCCTGATTATGCCACTGAGGGTGTTCAGAGCGTGGACCCGCATGTGTCCATTTGTTTCTGCACTCACATTCTGTGATTCATGATGATAAAGGCCAAGGGGAAACAACGCGGCTTTCAGATCTGTTATTGGTGTGGCTGGGGAGCTTTGGAACCTGGTAGGGAGGGTCTGTAAGTGTTCAGACTCGGAGAATGAGAAAGGTCACACGGTGAACACGTGGACGTAATGCCAGGAACCCTGGGGGCACGAGGGGGCATGAGAACCAATGTCTGCAGTGGGTCCCAGTGTGTCCATGAATGTGTACCCTGGGAGCGACTGAGTCCCTGCGCCGCTGAGTGTGTGCCCATGAGGGTCTGTGGCCTGAGATGTCCAATGTCTCCCTAAGTGTTCATGGGCCCACGAATGTATGAGCCCCTGAGTATGTACTGTGCTCGGGAATGTATCTGTCCACAGGGCATGTATTCATAAGGGCACATGCCCTTAAGTGTACTATGCCCACGGCTCATGGATGTACGTCCTCCGAGAACTTGTGCCCACGGACATGCACATGGACCCTAAGACAAGTGGACATGTTCGCATGGACATATGTGTGTCCCTAAGACAGGTGAGTGTGTGTGCATGGGCATACGTGTGCCCCTGAGACAAGTAGACATATGCCCAAGGACGCACATGTTCCCAAGACAGAGACGTGTGCCCATCATCAAATGTGTGCTCCTGAGCAGATGGACGACCCGTGCCACTGTCCCAGACAGATCACGGGCCAACCAAGGCCAGCGAGGCCCCTGGCCCGGGCCGCACCCCTCTGTAGGGCCGCACGGACACGCGCGCCCCCGTGCGGCCACTGTCGGGAATCACAGAGCGCGCCCCGCCCGTCCCGCCTCGACGCCTGCGCACGCCGGCCCTTTTGCGGCGCCGTAAAGCAGCTCGGCCGAATCGGCTGCCGCAAGTCCCGGTGAGACCCCGCCCGCCACCACCCCTCCCGGCGCCGTGCCGCGTCCGCTCCCCAACCCCTCTCCGCGGGTCTTTGGGTCCTGGGTCAGGGTCTCGGCGTCCACGATCCCCGGAATCCCTCTTCGGCCCACCCCGGGGGACCACGAGGAGGGTGGGCTCCTTCCCGGTCCCTCTGCCTGGTCCACGCCGGGGCCGGGGTCGCGGGATCTCGGTCTTTCCACGGCTTAGCTCACCAACCCTATGGCAGGCGGGTGGAGGGGTCTCAACACTCCCCCTCCCCTCTCGCGCGCTGGGCGGCCCCCATGTAGGCAGCTGCGCACCGGGGCAGGGGCGTCCTGGAGCTCCTGAGATTCCTGGTCTTTTCATCCCCCACGCAGACCTGGTTGGGACCCTCTCAGCATCCCCAGACCCTTCCGGCTTCTGGCCAGGTCCCTGCGTAGTGGGGCGGGGTTCTCAGTTACCCCTCCCGGCCCCACCCTTAGCAGGAATGTGTGTGTGTCTCAGAGCCCTTGGGATTCCCCCCCTCCCGCCCCATCCGCTGCCATTCCCATCGCTGATCCACATTTTTTTGGTTTTTTTTTGGTCTCAGCACCTCTTAGGGATTTTCTCCCAGCAACCCCCTTCCGGGTCTCTCGCCACCGACAGCTGTGGCTTCACGCCCTGTGATGGGAGGATCACTGCGCCCCTTCCTGGCTCCCCTATAACCCCCGGATCCGACAGTCCTCCCCCTCCCTCCTTCGACGGTGCAGCTACCTTTCTGGAAAGCATGCGGGTGGGGTGTTCCCAACGCCTTCTCTGGCCGCCCCCCCAGTCTTTTTACAAACGCAGGCCCACTCAGAGAGGCATGCTTCGTGCATGACAAATTGGTGCTGCCCGAGGGTGCGGGTTTGGAAGGGTTCCCAACATCCTCTCCTGGCTTGCTCCATGTGTCTTGCCTGTTCCCCAAGCTCCCAACTCTTCTGGCCGTTGGTCTCCACACACCCCCTACTCCTCTCTCCCAGTTTCTCTGACTCCGCAGGGGAGAGGCAGGGAAGTTCTCTTCACCCAGGGAAGTCAGCGCTGTTGCTGCTGGAGCGCATGGCGGGGGGGAGGGATGGCGGGGGGGAGGGATAGCTGCCAGTGTACGCTCACGGCCCCCCATCCTCGTCCCCTTCCTGCCCTAGGTTTGACGCCCCCCTCACCGCGCACTAGTTTTCTGGTTACTCGTACAGGCGGCGGAGGGCTTAGGACTGTGCTTTGAACGCACAAGGGTCACCTGGAACTCGAGGGGGAGTGGTTTCGAGCGCCCCCTTCTGTTCCCCCTCTTGTCTCTCCTCCCACCTTCCCCCTCCACCCCACTCCCTCCGAAATCCTCTCCTAGCCTAGGGTACAAGCCTACCCCGTCTTCCGTTTGGCCGTGGCTGGCTAGGCGTAACGGAGGTATGCTTTACGCGCAGGTGGGTACCTCCTTTCCTTCTACTCATCTCTTCCCACGTGGGAAATCACTGATGGAGCGCACAAGGGAGGTGGTAGAGAGGGGCTCCTTCCCGCCTCTGACACCCACGTTTTCTCGTCTCCCCGCAGGGCAGCGGCGGCATGGAGGCGCGCTTCACGCGCGGGAAGTCGGCGCTGCTGGAGCGCGCGCTGGCCCGGCCGCGCACCGAGGTGAGCCTGAGCGCCTTCGCGCTCCTCTTCTCCGAGCTGGTGCAGCACTGCCAGAGCCGCGTCTTCTCTGTGGCGGAGCTGCAGGCTCGCCTGGCCGCGCTAGGCCGCCAGGTGGGCGCCCGCGTTCTGGATGCGCTGGTGGCTCGCGAAAAGGGCGCCCGGCGCGAAACCAAGGTGCTGGGCGCCCTGCTCTTCGTTAAGGGCGCCGTGTGGAAGGCGCTCTTCGGCAAGGAGGCCGACAAGCTGGAGCAGGCCAATGACGACGCCCGCACCTTTTACATCATCGAGCGGGAGCCGCTCATCAACACCTACATCTCCGTGCCCAAGGAGAACAGCACGCTCAACTGCGCCAGCTTCACGGCTGGCATCGTGGAGGCGGTGCTCACGCACAGTGGCTTCCCCGCCAAGGTCACGGCGCACTGGCACAAGGGCACCACGCTCATGATCAAGTTCGAGGAGGCGGTCATCGCCCGAGACCGGGCCCTGGAGGGCCGCTGATTTCGCCCCCCCTCCCTCCGATAAAGGATGAAGATAGCCCCCTTCCCAAGCGTGTCTTGTGTCTTGTGTGAGGGCCTCAGAGATCCGCTCAACACCTTGACCCGGGAATTCCCTGGCGGTGCAGTGGTTAGGACTCGGCGCTTTGACACTTTCACTGCCGAGGGTGCGGGTTCAATCCCTGGTCAGGGAACTAAGACCCCGCAAGCCCCGCAGCGTGGCCAGACAACAAAAACACCCACCTTGACCCAGGCCCCTGCCTCAGGCTGCTGAGGGATGCCAAGGCCCAGGCGTGTTTATTTTTTATTATTATTTTTTTAATATTTTATTTATTTATTTGGCTGCTCCAGGGTCTTAGTTGCGGCACGCGGGATCTTTTAGTTGCGGCCCACAGGATCTAGTTCCCTGACCGGGGATCGAACCCGCGCCCCCTGCGTTGGGAGCGTGGAGTCTTAACCACTGGGCCACCAGGGAAGCCCCCCCCAAGCGTGTTTATAGTACGATGGGGAGGTGGGGTGGGGGCAGAGGGAAGATAAACCAGGCCCAAGGAGCTGCTGGTATGGCTGCAGTAGGGAGGATGCTGGCGCCTTCCGGAATCGCAGTTGGAGGCCATCCCTCGGCTGAGGAGGTGGTGGGGGGCATCAGGGTGGAGGGGTCAGGCCAGGGGAGACTCCTTTAGACCAGGGGCTGGTACACTTTTTCTGTAAAGGACCAGAGGGTGAATAGTTTGCACCCAGCAGCCTCTGTCCGACTACTTTGCGCTGTAGACAGCAGTAGGTTAGGGAGTGGGTGTAGCTGTGTGTCTAGAAAACAGACAGAGGGTGGTTGTTTGTCAACCCTCCACACCTTTTTTTTTTTAATTTATTATTTATTTTATTTTTGGCTGCGTTGGGTCTTCATTGCTGCACACGGGCTTTCTCTAGTTGCGGCGAGCGGGGGCTACTCTTCGTTGCGGTGCGCGGGCTTCTCATTGCGGTGGCTTCTCTTGTTGCAGAGCATGGGCTCTAGGCGCACGGGCTTCAGTAGTTGTGGCACGCAGGCTCAGTAGTTGTGGCGCATGGGCTTAGTTGCTCCGCGGCATGTGGGACCTTCCCGGACCAGGGCTCGAACCCGTGTCCCCTGCGTTGGCAGGCGGATTCTTAACCACTGCACCACTAAGGAAGTCCCCAACCCTTTTTTTTTTTTAGACCCTTGCTACTCAGAAGTGTGGTCCCGGGCCTCAGTGTCAGCATCCTCCAGGAGCCTGTCGGAAATGCAGACCCTCAGGCCCACCCCAGAGTAACCACTCAGTCTGCATTTTAACGAGGTCCCCAGGGGATTCCTGTGGGCACACTGGGGCGGCTGCCCCCCTCCACCCCCCAAGAGTTTCCAATGCTGCAGATCTGGGGTGAGCCGGGGATTTGCATCTCTAACAGTTCCTAGGATCTTCTGTTAACTCCAGGGGCCGCACTTTGAGAACCCTGGCCTTAGAGACCTGGTTCTCAAGGGGAAACAGGCAGGCTCACTTGAAAGTCATCTGGGTGCTTAAAATAGTTTGCGGTTCATCTCTAAACACATGATACCATTACCTGAACACACGTTCCTTGTTGACAAAGGAAAATAACTACATTTCAGGCAAACTGCCCTTTTGCCCACCACCCTTGGTCTCTTGATCACTCCTCACACTTCCCGCCACCCCAATGAAAGCCCTTCAGGACTTTGGAGGGGGAAATTTCTTCACATTTTCGCTTCCCCCCACCACGCCCTTGGCCAAGACCTGAACAAGTGTGTGTTTTTTTGTTTTTTTGCGGTACACGGGCCTCTCACTGCTGCGGCCTCTCCGTTGCGGAGCACAGGCTTCGGACGCGCAGGCTCAGCGGCCATGGCTCATGGGCCCAGCTGCTCCGCGGCATGTGGGATCCTCCCGGACCGGGGCACGAACCCGTGTCCCCTGCATCGTCAGGCGGACTCTCGACCGCTGTGCCCAGGGATTCTCGGTGGGGGAACGCCCTGGGCCAAACTCCTGGATGGGCTGCTTTCCAACTCCAGGCTTGATGCTCTGCCTCTCAGGAAGACGTCCACCTGTGCCCCCGTGTTCCACCTACCAACCAGGACTAGGCCAGGCTGTCCACCGTGCAGGGAGGGACCTGACTGGAATGTCCCCGGACCGTGCACTCCAAGAGAGCAGGCACCGTGTTACCTCATCTGTCATGCTGTGTCCCCAGCTTGAGGACAGGTAGCCCTCAGTACATGTCTACTGAATGAATGACTCTGGTGGCCTGAGGCTGTTCATTCTGGGCCCCCAAATGTCCCTCTCAACCTTGATCAGGGCTAATTGTGGGGACCTGAACCCACTGCACGTTTTGCTGAGTGACAGACGAGGAACATTTTTAGCAGGGGAGAAAGTTGTCAGGTGGGCAACAGAGAGAAGTCACTGGGGGCCAGTGGGTGGGCGAAGATGGCAGGAGGCCTGGGGGGTGGGGACCCTGCGGGACTTTCATGGAGGCCAGGTGGGGGGTGGGGACACTGTGGGGGGCTGTCACCTCGTCCAGGAGCCAGAGGAGGTGACCTGGGGCAGTGGCAATGGGGATGGAGAGAAGCAGGTAGGTTTGAGATGAGATAGCCTTTATGATGGGAGGGACGTGGGGCTGGGTGCTTGGAAGATGCTATGGAAAATGACCAGTGTGGGTGGACAGCTGGGCGGTGAGGACACAGGAACGAGGAGGAGAAAGTTTGGGAACAAGTCCTGCTGGGCTGCGGGGAGGCCACAGGACGGGGTTCTGGATAGAGGCTGGGCCTGTGATGCAATCTGGAGTTTCCGAGCTTCTGACAACTCTGCAGGCCCAGGTGCCCCAGCCCTAGGCCATAGTGGTGCCCAGTGGCCCTACATGTTCTAACTGGGACGCAACGGCTTGCGTGATGCTAGGTTCCTGCCAAGACTCAACTTAGACACCCACACAACACACACACACACACACACACACACACACACACACACCACAAAAGCACAAATCGACATGCAAAGACATCCACACAACACACATACAAAGATTCAGACAGGGCTTCCCTGGTGGCGCAGTGGTTGAGAGTCCGCCTGCCGATGCAGGGGACACGGGTTCGTGCCCCGGTCCGGGAAGATCCTGCATGCCGCGGAGCGGCTGGGCCCGTGAGCCATGGCCGCTGAGCCTGCGCGTCCGGAGTCTGTGCTCCGCAACGGAGAGGCCACAACAGTGAGAGGCCCGTGTACTGCAAAAACAAAAAAAAAGATTCAGACACACGGACAAACAGTACTGTCCAACCACAGATACCTACACAATGCAAAACTGCACATGCCCCACGTGCACACAGACACAACCCAGAGGCATCTACACAACACACACACAAAGATACAGACCACAGGATACCACCAAACCACACACGTACACAACGCATACACATAGATAGACACAGACACAGACAAATACACAGAAATGCACAGAGGTACACACAGCACACACACACAGAGACAACACACAGTGGGACTACAGATGCAAGATAGACGCACCCAATGTGCACACAGATACACACAACGTAATCACATGCACACATAAACACAAATGCACATATAAGTGTACCGAAACATACATAAAACGCACAGAGACACACACCACAGATATGCAACACACACGCACACGCGCAAGTACACGGTCATACAGACACACACGTACGCCCTCTACCGGTCTTCTGCAGAACTGTTTCCAAAGAGGGCTTGATGGACAGAAGCAGGGCCCTCCTCCAGCAGCCCTCCTGCTGGAGGAGGGGAGGAGGGCTGGACTTGGCCCTCCTCCCCCCCACCCTCCATCCCCCACAGGCCTCAGTTTCCCCTTAGGACCTCTCCCTTCACCTCTGTACCACCGCCCGGCTTCAATCACCCCCAATCCTTGCTACTTCCCGCATCTCTGTTCAGCCCCGTGCATCTCCTGTGCATCGCTCGTTCATGCGACGAAAAAACTCATCAATAGTCAATCTAAGAAAGAAACGGAAAATTTTATTGGAGCCAACCTGAGCACTATAACCCGGGAGACAGTCTCTCAGAGAGCTCTGAGGGCTGTTCCGAAGAGGTAAAGGAGGCCAGTATAGATGTGATTTTGGAGAAGGGGGGTTCGTGCAATCGAGCAGTCATCTTTTTATTAATTTTTTTAATTTTAACTTTAAATTTTTTATTTTTGGCCGCACCACGTGGCATGTGGGATCTTAGTTCCCCAACCAGGGATGGAACCCACGCCCCCTGATTTAGAAGCACAGAGTCTTAACCACTGGACCACCAGGGAAGTCCCTCATCTTTTTTTTTTTTTTAATTTTATTGAAGTCTAGTTGATTTACAATGTCCTGTTAATTTCTGCTATACAGCAAAGTGACTCAGTTATACATATATATTCTTTTTCATATTTCATATTTGAGTACTCATCTTGGTAGAAGGTTGCCACTGTTCTCGAGGAACGGATATCTTAGTTAATGGTTTTAGTGGTTTCCTAAGGATGGGATGATGCAAGAAACTGAGTTCATAAAATTGTCTCCTGGAAATCCCGGTCTATCCGAGGGCCAGTTCTGCCAATTTTCCTACAGCACAAAGTGCCTCATCCTGTTACAATCCCCTCCCTTTCGGTCTTAATTTCGACCAAAGTTTGGGAGGCATTTCGTGACCAATTTGTCCCATGGTGCTAGGAATGCTCGTTCCCAGGTCTGGGGAAGATTTCATGGATACAGCCACTCAGTGTGCTATTAGTAGACTGTTACAGTAGCCAAAAGCTTCTGGACTACCTCTCTTACTAGCTCGTTATGGTCCAGGCAATGGTTCCCTCTGTTGCTTCTTCCCATAGCTAGAGTTACACTATTACAATCACTGATCTTATAAGACTATATATTTGATCAACCGTTTCAAGTCACCTAATCATGATTAAATCTACCTGAGGCTCGATTACACATTTTTTTAAAGTCTTCTTTTTAATAAATTTATTTATTTTATTTTACTTATTTATTTTTGGCTGTGTTGGGTCTTTATAGCTGCACATGGGCTTTCTCTAGTTGCGGCGAGCAGGGGCTACTCTTTGCTGCGGTGCGTGGGCTTCTCATTGCGGTGGCTTCTCTTGTTGCAGAGCACGGGCTCTAGGCACGCGGGCTTCAGTAGTTGTGGCTCGTGGGCTCTAGAGCGCAGGCTCAGTAGTTGTGGTGCACGGGCTTAGTTGCTCCGCGGCATGTGGGATCTTCCCAGACCAGGGCTCGAACCCATGTCCCCTGCATGAGCAGGTAGATTCTTAACCACTGCACCACCAGGGAAGTCCCTCGATTACACATTTCGTAATGCAAGAAACAATAATCTGGTGAAAGAGGCAGAATACAAGTAATATAGCTAGTGGCATTAATAAGGTCATAAGTAAGTATTTAAGCTGAGAACTACCATTAGGTACTGCCCAGGATCGCCCCAGGTTGTCTGACCAGTCTGTTCAGCATCCATCTCTATCTTTAAGGAAAATGGTATATTAGCATTGTATGGAAAGTTCACCGAAGATGTCTGCACCTATAAGGCGAGTGGTGGCTCGCCGTGACCCCTTACAGATTGTGGAAGGAATGTCACCGTCTAAGGAGTTACAGGGCTGGCGCCAGAGGGAGAAAATTGATCTTTATGGTTGAGTAGGTATTTCTGCCGTTGGGGAGGTCTGGTTCACACATAATGCAGATGCACCATGCACACAAGAGGGCGAGGGAGGAGACCAAAGGGCAGAGGAAAAATTTTATGTTTAAATTTTTCTCGTCTCCCCTTAAAATGTGAATTTTTTTTAAAGCACATTCTCTGCATTCAAAGACCTTATTTTTAAATTAATTAATTTATTTTTGCTGTGTTCGGTCTTTGTTTCTGTGCGCGGGCTTTCTCTAGTTGTGGCAAGTGGGGGCTACTCTTCATCGTGGCGCGCTGGCCTCTCACTATCGCGGCCTCTCTTGTTGGGGAGCACAGGCTCCAGACGCGCAGGCTCAGTACAAATGTGAATTTTTATTTCATCGCTGTCATTCACTCACTCATTCATTCATTCATGCATTCAGTGAGACACTGGACACCATGATGGGCCCTTGGGGCTGATGTCATGAACAAGCTGGACAAAATCTCTACCCTTGGAGCTGAGACGTTCTCTCTGGGGAGACAGACAAATGTCAGATGGTGACGGATGTCAGAGACATAAAGGAGATAGGAGGAGGGGGTGTCAGAGGCACTATTTAAATAGTGATCCAGGAAAGCTCTCTGAGTAGGTGACGTCTAGCCGGAAGCCCTGCAGAGAATGAGACCCCCAGCTCATGGATAGGGGGAGGGATCCCCAGCAGGGGAAACAGCACTTGCAAAGGGCAAAGACGAGCCCGCAAGGCCCCGTGTAGCTGTCACCTGCCCCTTCTGCACACGCCTGGGGATCCCCTGGGCAGCAGGGTCTGTTGGAGGAAATCGAGGGGGGCTGGTGTGATAAGTAGAGTGAGCCCAGCTGCGACCCCTGCCCCGGGCTGAGCACAGCATTGCCCACCACCACCTGCCTTCTCCCCACCCCATCAGCCACATTCCTTATCTTTTGACTGGTCCTGTCTCTCCTCTTCCACGACCCCACCCCCGGTCACCATCTTCCCTCCTGGACAATGGTGGCAGTCCCCTCTCCATCAGCCACAGGACCACATCTTCCCCCGCTTCCAACCCTCCACGCCTCCCCTGCCTGGAGTTCAAGGGCTTTACCTGCTGCTCTTCAGCCTCTCCGGCCACACCTTCCCCCACCCCCACTCCCTACAAGACTCCCAGGTGCACTCTTACACCTCAGGGCCTTTGCACTGGCAGCTGCCACTCCTGGGGTGCCAAGCTGGCCTGCAGTGACAGTTTGCACGGAGGCCTCCCTGACTGCAGAGGCCGGGCTGGAGGCCTCCTCTGAGACCCCACAGTCCTCTGTATTCCCCTTACCCAGTCCATCTGTGTTAGGTGGACCTCTCCTGGGACCCGGAGCTCCCCGCAGGTAGGACCTGGGCCCCCTTCCTGGAGGGGCCCTGAGCTCACAGGCAAATGTGCCCCTCCTTACTCCCCTTCCCAACCGTCATCCACGCAGAGAGCAGGTCAGCAGGAAGAGGAAAGGCACGTGTGGGATGGGAAGCGGCTGGCTCTTCATTATCACGTCCTGGAGCTCACGTGGCTGATTTTGTTTTTTTGTGCTGTTGTGGGTGGCGAGGGCTTGGGTTGGGGGTGCTCAGGATGAGGGGGACACAGAGGCTGGCTTGTCCACATCCTTCCTTCTGGAGAGACTCCCAGGCCCAATGCCCACTCCCTCCAGCCCCTCCAGGCCCCAGCACATCCCCAGGGACCAGGGGGGCTGAGCCAGCCCATCCTGGGAATCCTGAGAGCATTCCAGGACTGCACCGGGAGATTCGGGGGTTTCTCTCTGACATTGCCCATGGTTCTCTGAGAAGATGGGATATTGTGTGGGGACCAGGCTAGAGGGTGGCTCCCAGCCCCCTAGAGATACAGAAATCTTGGACCCCGGGCTCCACCATCAGGGACCCATGCTCTGAGCTTCCTGGAGACCCAGGAATCCAAACCCTTAAGGACCCAAGAAGCCAGGACCCCAAGCCCCACACTCAGTGACCCAGGCCCCTAGCCCTTTGGAGATCCAGGATTTCAGGACCCCAGTCCTGACTTTCAGGACCCCAGAAATCCAGGCCCCCAGCCCCTTAGGGACCCAGGAAGCCAAGACCCTAGTCTTTTTTTTTTTAACACTGGCTCTGTTTTATTTATTTGTTTGTTTGTTTGTTTGTTTGTTTATTCCCAGTTTTTTGGCCATGCTGCTTGGCTTGCGGGATCTTAGTTTGCCGACCAGGGACTGAATCCCAGCCACGGCAGCGAAAGCCGTGAAAGCGCCAAGTCCTAACCACTGGGCCGCCAGCGAATTCCCCAAGATCCCAGTCTTGACCCTCAGGAACCCAGAAATCCAGGACCCCAGGTCCTCAGTCCCTCAGGGACCAGGCCCCGAGACCTTAAGGACTTTGGTCTAGGATGGTGAGGTTTTTCTGCTCCATCTGGCTCTTCTGCGGGCTGGTTCCCTAGGTTGGTCAGGACGGTAGGAGTGCTGCCCTCTTCTGGATATACCTGGTCACTGCTTCCCCCGACTGGGTGACTCCCCACAACCCGCGTGGTTGATAGGCGGCCACGGAGTCCCAGCTCCACCCCCTTCTCCTGTGGGCCTCAGTTTCCTCATCTGTAAAGTGGGTATATGCACAGTTCACTCACGTAGGTTGTTGTGTGCATAAGTCCTTCGGCACGATTAAAAAAAAAGTCTCTTCCGCAGGATAGAGAGAAGCCAGCAACAGATGGGAGCGCTGTTAGCACTATTTCCCGAAACACATCAATGTCGCGTATCTCCCATTATTAATACCCTCCCCCGCCCCCCGCCACAAAGCACAAAGGCTCTTGGAAGAAAACTCCCTGCAGCCAGCAGGGCCCTGTGTGGCTGGCACCTTCCTTGCCTGCATTGTTCCTTTGCTCAGCTCCAGCCACATCTGCACACGTTTCTGTTTTTTGAGCCCTCTGGCTGGCCCTTCCTCATCCTCCAGTTCTCTGCCCTCCAAGAGAAGTGGTCCCAGCTAAAGCGGCCCCTAGCCCCTCAGTCACCCTGTCAATGGTCTCTATGACCCCCACCTGTGAAGGTGTCCGGTTTGCTTATATCTTGCACAGTGCCCATTAGAACACGAGTTCCAGAAGGGCAGGGGCAGTGCCTGTTGTCACCACCGAGTCCCCAGCCCGTGGCTCAGGGCTAGGCACACAGTAGGTGCTTTACAGACATCACATCTGTAGGAGTTTCTTAATGACTGCTGTAAGGAATTACCTCAAACTGGCTGGCTTTAAACAACGTAAGTGTATTATCTTGCAGTTCTGGAGGTCAGAAGCCCAATACAGGTCTTACTGGCTAAAATCAAGGCGTGGACAGGGTTGCCCTCCTCCTGGACATTCTAGAGAGAACGTTTTCTTAGCTTTTCCAGCTTCTAGAGGCCCCCCACTTTCAATGGCCTGTGGCCCCTTCCTCCATCTTCAAAGCAAACAGTGTAGCATCTTTCAACCTTTCTCTGACTCTGATCCTCCTGCCTTTCTCTTACAAGGGCTCTTGGGATAACACTGGGCTCACCTGAGTAGTCCACGATCATCTCCCCATCTCCAGATCCTTAACTTAATCTCACCTGCAAAGCCCCTTTCACCCTGTCAGGTTGCCTATTCACAGGTTCCAGGGATTGGGACGGAAACATCTTTGGGGGTCATCATTCAGCTGACCACAGCACCTGAGGAGGTAGATGTTATTATTGTTCCCATTTGATAGATGCAAAAACTGAGGCTCAGGGAGGCAAACTCACTTGCCTAGGCTCACCCATCGAGTAAGTGGCAAGCACAGGTTCTAGACTCTGGTCCTTCTGTCTGCATCTGTCAAATCCATCCATTTGAGCCATCTGTGAGTGGATGTGGGGACACAGGAGAGGGAAGAGTTGGGGGCGGGGTGGTGAGGTGGATGGCAAAGGGGCTGCCAAGGGGACAGGAGGAGTGTGTGTTCTGTCCTACCCTAGAGGCTTCCCCAGATACCTCAGCCAACCCAGTAAGATGCCTCAGGATCCCGGAGGGGGGGTCCTGGAACTGGGGGGGAGGGATGCGGGAGGTTGGAAACGACAAGCTACTCTGTCCCAAGTTCACTTCCTTGGAAAACGGGGTGACAGATAGGGCCGTTCCATCCAGGAAACCCTGGCTGGGCTCCAAGGTCATCGTTGATTTGCTGACTCAGCCCAAGACAGTGGGGTCATGTGGTCACTCAGGGGGCTGTTGGTGGGAACACCTACTGGGAAAGGGTAAAAGGGTGGCCGGAAGGGGTCTCTTCTGCCCCCAACCCCCTGCTTCCCAGCACAAGCCCCTTTGGCCTCTCCAAGACAGACCCTGCTTTCCCTCCCCCACCTCACTCCTTAGGATAGAAGTGCAGGGAGCGGGGGGACTGCTTTTCCACAATGTTCCACTTCCAATTTCACCACGTGGGCACACCACCTTCTATTTCTCCTCATCACCTCCTCTTCATCACCTGCCAGACTGTGAGCCCCAAGAAGGCAGCAACCACAACCTGAACCCCAACATTTCATTATGACAATGTTCAAGCGGACAGAAAAGTTGAGTTTTAGAATGAAAATCCATTCCTAGATTCTACAATCAACACTGTCTATATTTGCTTGATTACAAATCTGTTCATCTATCCACCCCTCAATCCGTTTTATTTTTCATGCATTTCAAAGTAAGGTGCAGACATCAGCTCACTCCAGCCCCCTACATATCGATACTAAATCCCCCTCCCAAATGCTCCAACCCACAGACCGTGAACGAGAGGTCAGTGTTCACTGGCTGCTCTCCTAACTTTTTTCCCTTTTGAGTAAAATAACTTAGAATGAAATACACAAATGCCAGCGGTGTTTTCTTGGAGCCTTGACAAATGCATTCACCTGTGTAATCCAAGCTTCTATCAAGGTACAGCATGTTTCCATCATTCCAGAAAGTTCTTTCATGGCCCTTCCCAGGAAGTCTCTGCCTCTGATCCCGGGGAACGACTGTGCCCACAATTTTCCAAGCTTGAGTAGTTCTGCCTATTCTAGAACTTCATATAAATGGGCTCATAGCGTCTACACGATTTTGTGGGTGGCTGCTTCCACTCAGTCTAAGGTAAAAAAACAAGAGGTTATTTTTACCTCTTGTTCTCCATTGGAACTCCAGTGCCTGGCATACAGTAAGTGCACAAGAAATGTTTCTGGGTGAGAAAATGACGGCATTGAATGAAAGAATGAATGAAAGAAATTGCTCCTTGTTCACGGAGACTTGCTCTCCCATCAGCTCTCCCCTCTCCAGCTTCTCTCTGGCCAACCTCCTCCTCGGTCTGCTGAAGCACCACTGTTGTCACCCCCAGAAGGCCCCTCTTTGGGGTGCAGTCAACAACCCTTCTATTTGTCTCTGTTCAGGGGGCTGCAGTTCCAAACGGCAGAGACCCCTCCCCAACCTCCTGCTTCCCAGCCCCCTGCCCTGTCTCATCTTCCCGTGAAAACACGTGTTATCAGGCACATGTAAACCCATGCTTCCTGCTTTCCCACAATATCAGTTTCAATTTCCAGCCTCATTTCCGCCCCTCCTGCTCTTCTCTAGATAAGCACCTCCACCTGGTTCTAGAACTGCTAAAGCCTCTAGGGTCAAAAATACCCTCCCCGAGCCACCAGAGCCTGGAGACATCGCTGAGTATTGGGGATGCAAAAAGGGTGCAACCACCTTGGAAAACTGTTTGGCTTATAAACTTAATCACTTACCTACTATCTGACCGACTCCCAGGTGTTTACCCAAGAGAAGTGAAAACTCAAATCCATAAAAAGTTCTGTATGAGATTATTCACAGTAGCTTGGTTCATACTCTCACATTCAAACATCTGTCAACAGGTGACTGGATACACAGATGGTGGTCCAGCCGATCAATGGGAGATGATTCAGCAATGAAAAGAAACAAACTACAACAGCGTGGGTGAATCTCAAAAACACTACGTGCCCAGAGAAAGAATCCAGGCACAGAGCACTACACACTGTACGATTCAGTGTATATGGCATTTGAGAAAAGACAAATCTCATCAGTAGTGATGGAAAGCAGGTCAGTGGTGGCCTGGGGGAGGGGAGGAGGGGAGGATTGATTGGGAAGGGACAAGAAGGAATTTTAGGAGGTGATGGAAATGTTCTAGATCTGCAGTGCAGTGGTGCCTACACATCTGTATATATTTCTCAAAACTTGTTAAACTGTAAGCTTGAAATAAGTGCATTTAAAATAAAAATTTTTTTCAACTGTTGTAAAATAAACATAACATAAAATGTACCATCTTAACCATTTTTAAGTGGACAGTTCAGGAGTGTTAAGTATATTCGCATCGTCCTGCAACAGATCTCCAGAATTGTTTCGTCTTGCAACACTGAAACTCTGTACCCATTAAACAACAGTATTTGTCCTTATTTCACACAGCATAATGCTGTAATATGTGTCAGAATTTCCTTCCTTTTTAAGGCTGAATAATATTCCATTATATGGATGAGTATGTTTGGTTTATCCACTCATCCATTGATGGACACTTGGGTTGCTTCTGCCTGTTGGCTATTGTGAATAATGCTGCTATGAACATGGGTATGCAAATATCTTTTCAAGACCCTGCTTTCATTTCTTTTGGATATCTATCCAGAAGTGGAATTGCTGGGTGACATGGAGTTTCTTGGGGGGAGCCTGACCCTCGTGACCTTGATTTCAGTCCAGTGAAACTAATTTTGTTTGTTTATTTTCTCTTTTTGGCCGCACCGCACAGCATTCGGGATCTTAGTTCCCCGACCAGGGATCGAACCCATGCCCCTGCAGTGGAAGCATGGAGTCTTAACCACTGGACCGCCAGGAAAGTCCCAATGAAACTAATCTTGGACTTCTGACCTCCACAACTGTAGAATAGATGTATATTGTTTGAAGCCACCAAGTTGGCAGACATTTGTTACAGCAGCAGTAGGAAACTCATACACTCTTCCAAGCTGACTGTCTGGAAATCCATCAGTCTGGTCAACAGTCTACTAGGTATTTTATCTATCCATAAGTCAGATGGCTCCTGGGAAAGGTCAATGCCTTTCTCTGGGTTGGCGTTTATTTATTTATTTATCTATTTATTTATGGCCACACCACTCGGCATGTAGGATCTCTGTTCCCCCACCAGATGTCCAGCCTGCACCCCCTGCAGTGGAAGTGTGGAGTCTTAACCACTAGACTGCCAGGGAAGTCCCCTGCGCTGCAGGTTAGAGGATTCAGAGAAGGGTTGGGGGTTTCCTGGTTACAGCACTGAAAGATTCTGTCTGGCCAGGGAGTTGGGGTGCTGTTCCCTCCTGTTCCTGTTCCGTGGATGCTCTCAGGGCTGGGCAGCTTGAGGGCTCTGAGCAGCTTTGGTTCTGGGCTCAGCTCTGCACAGAACTAAAAGCTGCTAGCCTGTCACTCCCCTCAGTTGGACAGTTGGATCCGTCTCCACTGGAAATGCTGGGAGAGCCCCCAGGTCCCCAAGACAGGAGCAGGAAGCTTTGGGAGTGCAGGGTAAATTCAGATCAAAAGTCCCCAGTTGATAACGCCAGGCTGTGTGCACCCCACACCCCCCAAATGGGTTCAGCCATAGCTTACACTTTCCAACACTCTCTACCTGCAAAGCCCTCCCTTCCCAGCTCCATGTGCTGAAAGCCCATTGTTCTTGGAAGGTCCATCTTCTCTGGATGTATTTCCTGAACATCCCACAGAACCTGGGTGCCCGAGACGAAAGGGACATGCTCATCAGATCCGGGCAGCCCCTCTCCCACCTGTCTCAGGGCCTTGTGTCAGGCTGCCCGTAGTCTCCACAATAGGGTGACAGTCTCCTCGAGGAACAGGGCCAGCACTGCAGCATCTCAGGAGAGTTCCTCTCCCTGGGGACACAGGTGGCTCCTTCAAACGCACCATGTATCCCTCAGTCGAGTCACTGGTCACATTGTCCCAGGGGTAGGGATGGGGGTCAGACTCATTCCTGTGTCCCCAGTGCCCTACAGCCCCTGGCCCAATGCAGGTTACCCACTGGGTTTGGGGGGTATCATAGGCCCCTGAGGTCAGGGTCACTCACATGGGTGACATCAGAGTCCCTGAGATAAAGCTTAGAACGGCTAACCAGAGCCAGGAGCCAAGATTCCTTTCTCATTTATTGATGCTCCCTCGGGCTGCAAAGAAAGCTCTCAAAATCCCTTCTTTGAGGCCTTCCATCTGCATGGTAAATAAAGTAAATTAAACAGCTCCATCCTTGAGTTACTTGACCTTGGTTAGGGAGGGCGCTAGGGTCAGATCACAGGGCTGGGGAGCTCAGATTTTGGGGCGGGTGGGGACTAGGTGAGGTCCACGGGTGAGGGGTTGCAGTGAGGCTGGAGCGGAGGTCTCAGAGTGCAGTTACTGGCCTACGCTGTGGGTGGGGTGGGAAATTAATGGAGGTGGGCGGAGCCAGGACGGTGAGCGGCTCAGGCGATTGGACAAGCGCCAGTGGGCGTGACTCTGGGGCACTGGGGGAGGTCAGCAGCTGAGCCTCTTCTCACAGATCCAGCTGTCGTCCCTGTTGTCGCACGGTGCGTCGTTCCACATCCCCGTGCGGAGAATCATGATGCAGTCCTCGCGCCCCAGCGAGTCGTTGGGCTCCCCCTGATTCCAGTGGCTGCAGTGGTTTAGCGGGGGTGTTGCTGGGAGGCTAGGCTGAGGATGGCCATGGGGTCCAGCCTTCCTTTCCGGGGTCTAGCCTGTTTATTGCTTGGGGCTAACCTAGACATCCTGAGGGTCTAACCTGAGCACACGCACCTGGGATATAACTTTCTAACCCCAGAATTTAACCCTAGTCACTTCCTGGGGTGTAGCCCACCCATCCCTAAGGAGGCCCGGAGATCTGGCCGAAGCGCTTCTCTTAGGATCCGAACTGTCAGCCTCCCCAAGTCCCTTCCTTCACCTGAAGCTGAGCGGGACTCCGTCCACCCACTGGTAGCCCTGGATCCTGCGCGCCCTGCGCACGGCCCTCAGGCCCAGCCAGTAACCGCGGCCACCAGTGTTCCGACTTAGGAAGACCTGGGCAAGAGGGGAGACTGAGCCACGCGTCCGTCCGGCCCCGCCCCCAACCACGCCTCCTCAGGTAAACTCCTTCTCCCCGCCCCCCCGCCCCCCAAAGCCGGAGCCGCGCACCTGCTCATCCAGGCCCCCGACAATCACCAGGTGCGCTCTGGCGCCCTCGCAGTGGCGCTGCGCCTCCACCCACGTGGCCCGTTGGGTGGAAAAAAGGTAACAGGAGCCCTGGAATGGCAGCCACGACTTGGGGCACTCCTCGCAGGAGCCTGCAGGGTGGCGAGGATCAAAGAGGTGATTTGCTCCCAAATGGAGCAGATGGTGAGGATTGGGGAGGGGAGTGTTGGACCACTGGGCTCAGGGTCGGTGCCACTGAGACCAGGCCAAGGTCAAAGGGCGGGGCCAGGCGGATCAGGGAACCCTGGGGCCCAAGGGCGGGATCCACTTTTCCTCTCCTCTCCCCTTCACCCCTCCGGATCGTGCTCACTGTTCCCGAGCCGGACTCCTTCCAGCGCCCGGAAGAGCTCAGTGCGGATGTTCTCACGGTCCCTACCGGCTTCAGCCAAGCTCTGGGTCACTGCGAGGTAAAAGGAGTGCAGATTATAGCTAGGCTCAGCATCAGTAATAGGGTCATGATCAGTTAAGGTCAGCATCCACTTCCGTAGTCATTGCCAAGGTCAAGAATGGCAGCACCCATTTTTGAATTGGGTTGTTTGTTTTTGTTATTGAGCAAACAACCCAATCCAAAAATGGGCAGAAGACCTAGATAGACATTTCTCCAAAGATATACAGATTGCCAACAAACACATGAAAGAATGCTCAATATCATTAATCATTAGAGAAATGCAGATCAAAACTACAATGAGATATAATCTCACACCGGTCAGAATGGCCATCATCAAAAAATCTAGAAACAATGCTGGAGAGGGCGTGGAGAAAAGGGAACACTCTTGCACTGCTGGTGGGAATGTGAATTGGTACAGCCACTATGGAGACAGTATGGAGGTTCCTTAAAAAACTAAAAATAGAACTACCATATGACCCAGCAATCCCACTACTGGGCATATACTCTGAGAAACCCATAGTTCAAAAAGAGTCATGTACCAAAATGTTCATTGCAGTTCTATTTACAATAGCCCGGAGATGGAAACAACCTAAGTGTCCATCATCGGATGAATGGATAAAGAAGATGTGGCACATATATACAATGGAATATTACTCAGCCATAAAAAGAAACAAAATTGAGCTATTTGTAATGAGGTGGATGGACCTAGAGTCTGTCATACAGAGTGAAGCAAGTCAGAAAGAGAAAAAGAAATACCATATGCTAACACATATATATGGAATTTAAGAAAAAAAAAAAAGGTCATGAAGAACCTAGGGGTAAGACGGGAATAAAGACACAGAGCTACTAGAGAATGGACTTGAGGATATGGGGAGGGGGAAGGGTAAGCTGGGACAAAGTGAGAGAGTGGCATGGACATATATACACTACCAAATGTAAAATAGATAGCTAGTGGGAAGCAGCCGCATGGCACAGGGAGATCAGCTCGGTGCTTTGTGACCACCTAGAGGGGTGGGATAGGGAGGGTGGGAGGGAGGGAGATGCAAGAGGGAAGAGATATGGGAACATATGTATATGTATAACTGTATGTATATGTATAACTGATTCACTTTGTTATAAAGCAGAAACTAATAATTGTAAAGCAATTATACTCCAATAGAGATGTTAAAAAAACAACAACAATGACATCACGGTCAAGGACTGTTATAGCTGGGTAGGGTCCAGTTGCAGTTGGGGTTAGGAGTTGCAGTCAAGGTCAGAGTCCAGAGGTCAGGGTTAGGATGGAGGACAGGACTGGGGTCAATGGTCAGGATCACAGGACAGGTGGGGGTCACAGAAGGGTCCGGAGGTGAATCAAGGGTAGGGTAACAGCCGGGGTGAGGGGTCAGGGATCATGGCGATGTCCTGCCCTCACCGCGCTCGCTCAGTTCTTTCAGGGTGCTCTCCTGCTGGATCAGCTTCGACTGTGCCTCTCTAAGCTTGGTGTGCACGGTCTGCAGCTGTGCCTGAGTCCCCAGGCCTAGGAAGGGGGGCGAGGATAGGGGCGGGACATCTGAGACCAGCCTGCCGCCCCCGCTACACGCCACAGCCCCGCTCCCACTCGCCTCCTCCAATCCCGGCCACAAGCCCCGCACCCTCGGTCCACCAGTCTCACAGCAGCTATTGCAGGCTCGGACCTCCTCCTTCAGGACACCCAGCACCGCCGTCTGCTTCGAGGCTGGAACGATCCCCCGTCCACCCCACACACTCCAGGTCACCCTCGGGGACTCACAGGACCCTGCCCAACTCCAGGGCCAGCCTAGCAGACTGTGAGGTCCCCACCGACCCACCCACTACCCCGACGCCAGGGTCCAAGACCCTTCCGCCCCCGAACTTTGGGGACCCAAGAGCCCCTGTTCTGCACGTACAGTTTGTCCTCAGCAGATCCTGCTGGCCAAGCAGCGCCCTGTGCTCTGTGGAGGCTGCAGAGAGAGGGGGACTCGGGAACTCTCCCCGCGGCCCGAGGGGTGCAGGGACCCTGATCACCGGACACACAGAGTGGGTGGACAGGTGTGCAGCGCACGTGATGTGCACACACACCGACAAAGGACAAACACATTCACAGGCACATATGCACACACGTGGGTGCACACAAACTCTGTTCTGACGTGTTCACACTCAGACCCAGGCAAGGGCCTGGGACCTGGCTGGTGCGCTCAGGGACGGAGAAAAGGTCTATGTCCCCAGGGGGGCTGGACACGACCTCCCCCGTCATCCAGTCACTCACCCTTGGAAAACAGGACGCTCAGAACGAGGGCCCAGATGATTGTGACCACCAAGAGAGCCAGGGCCAGGAGGAGGGGTCTCTGTCCCCAGCGTCCCCAGTGCCCTGGGATAACACGGATGGACTCCTGAGTTCCTCCTGAGTTCCTCCGGTACCAAGACCACCCTGGATCCCTGGGCCCTGAGGACTGAGCCCTGGATGCTTGGGTTCCTCTCAGGAAACTGAGATTCAGAGAGGTACGGTAACTCGTCTGTGGTCACACAGCCCCTAAGTGGCGGAGTTGAAATTTTAATCCAGGTCCAGCTGGCTCTAGGGCCTGTGGTGTCTCTCCTGCACTCACTACGTAGGCCCTCTCTGGGCTGGTCCTCTCCATGCTCCCATCAAACCCCAAACCACTGGTCAGAGAGGGACCCCAGGGGACCTGTGAGGCAGCCCCATTGCTCATACCTCCGGGGACCTCCTCCAGCCTGCCGTCCCACCTGCTGTACCCGGCCATGTCCATGGTGAACAGACATCCAGCTCTGGGAGTGGATATAAAAGTAGCCTCATCCCTCTCCCCGCCCCACCCACCCTCTTCCTTCCTTCCCGTCTCCTGTGTCTCAATTCCTGGTACAGAGAGCCACTGACCAATCACAGCGATGGGCCCTTTCTGGGCTGGGCTTAGCTGGGCTGGACTGGGCTTCAGTAAGTGTGGGGCGGGGAGGGGAAGTGGGGAGCTGAGGGGGGTTAAGAGAGGGTAGAAGGAATGGGGGGAGTGAAGTGTGTGTGTGTGTGTGTGTGTGTGTGTGTGTGTGTGTGTGTGTGTGTGTGTGTGTAGTCCCAGCCTCTTGGGCGCCCATCCCCAGCCCCGACCATCACCAGGTACGTGCTCCAGCAACAAGTTCCAGGCTCTGCTGAGGCTTCACTTTGGAGCTCGGTCTGCATCACTTATAGGTCTGGCGTTGGCCTTCCTCCTGAGAGGGGCAGGCTGAACCCAGCCAAGTTCAAGGCGGCTCCCTGCGGGTACCTGAGAAAGCCCCTTCAGGTGTGCCCCCCCCACCCCCACGCCAGCTGCTCATGGCTCCTCCACTTCCCTGCAGGTGCCTGCCAGGAGCTACCTTTGACCCTGACCTTCATTCAGTCCTCTTCGACTAGAAGGGAGAACACAGCCAGTTGTTCCATGGAGGCCAGCTAAGCTTCTGGACTCTACTATTGGATGTGTGTGTAGGGTGTCCATATGCAGCTTCTAGAAGCCTCTGTTTTTGTCCTCTGTGCAAAGGGGGACAGTGACAAGGCCTCCCTCCAAGGGATGCTGTGATAAAGAAATGAGGTTATGCACGGCAAGCCTTGGCACCATCCCCAAGCACAAAATCCTCCAAATGTCGTTCATTCTTTCAACTAATATTGGACACCTACCACATGCCAGGCATCGATCAGGGAACTGAGGATACATCAATGAACTAAAGAAGAAAATTCCTTTTTTCTTGGAGTTAACATTCCAGTAGGGGGTGGGGAGAGACAGATAGTCAATAATGAACATAATTAAAAGGTAAGTTGGAGATTGGCTCAAGATGGCGGAGTAGAAGGACGTGCTCTCACTCCCTCTTGCAAGAACACCAGAATCACAACTAACTGCTGAACAATCGTCGACAGGAAGACACTGGAACTCACCAAAAATGATACCCCACATGCAAAGACAAAGGAGAAGCCACAATGAGACGGTAGGAGGGGATGCAATCACAATAAAATCATATCCCATAACTGCTGGGTGGGTGACTCACAAACTGGAGAACACTTATACCACAGAAGTCCACCCACTGGAGTGAAGGTTCTGAGCCCCACATCAGGCTTCCCAACCTGGGGGTCCGGCAACGGGAGGAGGAATTCCTAGAGAATCAGACTTTGAAGGCTATAAGACACTGATGAAAGAAAGTAAAGATGATACAAATAGATGGAGAGATATACCATGTTCTTGGATTGGAAGAATCAATATTGTGAAAAGGACTATACTACCCAAAGCAATCTACAGATTCAATGCAATCCCTATCAAATTACCAATGGCATGTTTTACAGAACTAGGACAAAATAATCTTAAAATTTGTATGGAGACACAAAAGACCCCGAATACCCAAAGCAGCCTTGAGGGAAAAAATCGGAGTTGGAGGAATCAGACTCCCTGACCTCAGACTATACTACAAAGCTACAGTAATCAAGACAATATGGTACTGGCACAAAAACAGAAATATAGATCAATGGAACAGGACAGAAAGCCCAGAGATAAACCCATGCACATATGGTCAGCTAATCTCTGACAAAGGAGGCAAGGATATACAATGGAGAAAAGACAGTCTTTTCAATAAGTGGTGCTGGGAAAACTGGACAGCTACATGTAAAGGCATGAAATTAGAACACTCCCTAAAAGCAGCCTAAATACCCATCGACAGACGAATGGATAAAGAAGATGTGGTACATATATACAATGGAATATTACTCAGCCATAAAAAGGAACGAAATTGGGTCATTTGTTGAGATATGGATGGACCTAGAGACTGTCATACAGAGTGAAGTAATTCAGAAAGAGAAAAACAAATATCGTATATTAACGCATATATGTGGAACCTAGAAAATGGTACAGATGAACCAGTTTGCAGAGCAGAAATTGAGACACAGACGTAGAGAACAAACGTATGGACACCAAGGGGGGAAAGCGGCGGAGGGGTGGTGGTGGTGGTGTGATGAATTGGGCGATTGGGATTGACATGCATACACTGATGTGTACAAAATGGATGACTAATAAGGAATAAATAAATAAACATTTAAAAAAACCCCAAAAACCAAATGAATAAGTGTAACAACAACAAATCTTGAGGAAAAACCAAGCCACCAGCCTGGCAAATGTCAAAGTGTTACCATTTGCTGGTAAAAAATAAAGTAGTTTAAGTTCAGATTAAATTAAATTAAATTTAATTTAAAAATAAAAGGTAAGTTGAATAGCACGGTGGCTCTCAATTGAGGGCAATTAATCTCCCCAGGGGATATAGAGCAACGTCAGGAGACATTTGTGCTCATCACAATTGGTGGGTGTGCTACTGGCATCTAGTGGGTTAGAAACTAAGGATGTTACTCAACATCCTACAATGCACAGGACAGGCCCCCACAAGCAAAGACTCATCAGTCCCCAGTGTTCATATGCTGAGGATGAGAACTCTAATATCGTGTATTAAAAAGTCACAAGTGCTACAAAAAAAAAATTAAAGGAAGACAAGTCACGTTGGATAAAGGACCCTGGAGTGCTGGGCTGGGGCAGTGACCAGCAAGTAGGGTGGCCAGGGTTGGGCTCGCTGAGATGAAAAAATGTTTTTATTTTTGTTTTTTTGTAAGGAGCGCTTCTTGCATTGCAGCCCCCCCTTGTAAATGCATACACACACCTTCCGGCATCCTCTCAACAACCCTCAGAAATAGCAAACCGTATCCACTTTGTGTTTACAAATTTTATTCGATGCCTATTCTCTTGCCTTGTTTCAGGAAGGCATGGGAGAGACATATATGATAAAATAAAATGAAAAGACGAGAATTGGTTTTTTTTTAAAGGAAGACACTCATTAGTATAACTCAAAGTCACGTGTTCTACACCGTCTTCCCAAGGTCCCCAGTGGGATTCAGCTCCTGAGCACATCCTGTACTGGCTCCTTCCCTTCCCTCTCCCACTTCCCTACATTTCTCCAGGGACTTCTAGAACCACCGCCCAGGTAAACTACAAGTCCTCAAATCCTTATCTTAGGTTCTGCTTCTGGGGTGACCCAAAGACTCCTTGGCCGTTTCTACAGACCAGCAGAGTAACACACTCAGCCTGGCAGGGCTCCATAATAGGTAGCTGCTATTATTATTATTTTTTTTATTTATTTTTTTTTTTTTGCGGTACGCGGACCTCTCACTGTTGTGGCCTCTCCGGTTGCGGAGCACAGGCTCCCGACGCGCAGGCTCAGCGGCCATGGCTCACGGGCCCAGCCGCTCTGCGGCATGTGGGATCTTCCCGGACCGGGGCGCGAACCCGTGTTCCCTGCATCAGCAGGCGGACTCTCAACCACTGCACCACCATCGAAGCCCTAGCTGCTATTATTTTTGCTGTTGATATTATGATCTTTCCATGGTTGCCATCCAAGATCAACTGGGACCTCTAGTTAAATGAATTGTCCAGGTTCATGGAGAGAGTCTGCCAGAAAAGATTTTAGAATTGCTGATTTGTAGCCCGTTTTCCTGGTGGTAATTATAAGGAGGGTTGTCAGGGGATGATAAAACTGGATCGCTTCAACTTCACGGGAAGGAATCCAGAGCTCATACAGGAAAGGTGGCTTGCCCAAGGCTACCCAACCAAGAGGTGTTGGTGCCCTGACCCAAAGCCATGTTCCTCCGCCACAGAGACAATTCTCGTAGCTATTATGGGAGACTGAAAGATCCCGGCCAAATCCCACCCATCTCCTACACAAGCCTCCCTGCGATGTGACTTTGTTACTCCTCGTGTCACGTGGAATCAATTTCCTCTCACTCAGAATCTGGACCATCCACGTGACTTGCTTTCAAAAGTGGGTGTGAGAAGAGCCACCACGTGACTTCCGGGTCTGGGCCCCAGTGTGCTTTGCGGCTTCCGCACATGAGCTCATGGGATGCTACAGGTCTCCTTGTTAGAGAGCCTGGCTTTGATCCGTGAGGATGAGAGGCCACATGGAGGGGAAAGCGGTCCAGCTGGCGGCCAGCAGCGAAGGTCCTCTTGGCTCTTCCAGCCGTTCCAGCTGCCATCCCAGCGCAACAATGCAACCGATTCTAGGCTAGACCAGGAAACGAGTCGCTGGGTAAACCCATGGAATTGTGAGTTTTAAGCCCCAAGTTGTAGGGTGATTTGTTGTCGCGCATAAATAACTGAAACAGTCATAAACATAAACAAGCACATTCTTGTACTCCAAGCAAACGCAGTCTGGAGTATGGGGTGAGTAGGGAGGGGAGCCCCTTTCGCCTGGCAGTTGGGTATGTCAGAGAATGTTCCAAGACAGAGCAGACGGGCCCTTTTTTCCTTTCAACCTGGACGTTCTCAGAAGCGTGACCCTTGTCTTCAGAATCTCAGCCCCCACTCAGGTGTGAATGCAGTCATTTGGTTTCTGGCATTGCAGCTTTCCCAGTGACTTGGGTTGACCACAGCAACTGCTGCTACTCGGAACCAGGCATCTTGCGGACTTCTCTGAGGCACATTACCTGGTGGCCATGCCAAACTTCCTGTGGCTTCTGGGACACGTGCTTGTCTAGTGTGTGTGCTACCCTATTGCAGACACTTTCCTAGGCACTGGAGATTCAGCAATGGACAGAAGTGGCCAAAATTCCCATTTTTTTTTTTTTTTTTTTTTGCGGTACGCGGGCCTCTCACTGTTATGGCCTCTCCCGTTGCGGAGCACAGGCTCCGGACGCGCAGGCTCAGTGGCCATAGCTCACGGGCCCAGCTGCTCCGCGGCATGTGGGATCTTCCCTGACCGGGGCACGAACCTGTGTCCCCTGCATCGGCAGGCGGACTCTCAACCACTGCGCCACCAGGGAAGCCCCAAAATTCCCATTTTTAATGGATATTACAATCTTGTGGAAGGGAGGACAGTAAGCGAATGAATATGTACTATGTATTCTAGTGTCATAGAGCAATAAATATATACACTATCCTATACTATCCCACCAGGGAGTGAAGGAAAAATGAAGTGGTATACAGAGATAGTGAGTGATTTGAGGCAGCTGTTTTAGGATGGTCAGGAAAGGTCTTTCTGAAAATGCAATATTCTTTGGAAAACGGTTTGACAGTTCTTCAGTCAGTTAAACATAGAATTACCATGTGACCCAGCAATTCCACACATAGGTGTGTACCCAAGAAAAGTGAAAACATACATCCACACAAAAACTTGTACATGAATGCCTATAGCAGTGTGATTCATAATTGCAAAAAAGTGGAACTAAGCCAAATGTCCATTAACTGATGAATGGATAAACACGATGTGGTACATCCAAATGATGAAATGGCATACAGCCTTAAAAAAAGAACAAAGTCCTGATACATGCTATGACGTGGATGAACCTTGAAAACATTATGCTAAATGAAAGAAGTCAGATATAGAAGACCACATATTGTATGATTCCATGTATAAGAAATGTCCAGAATAGGCAAATCTATAAAGGCAGAAAGTAGATTAGTTATTGTCTAAGGCCAGGAGTGATGGGGGAAACTGGAGGGTAATGGTTACGGGGTATGGGGTTTCTTTTCAGGATTATAAAAGGTTCTTACATTGGTTGTGATGACAGATGCACATTGTGTGAATATGATAAAAACCATTGCATTGTAAGGGTGAATTATATGGTGTGTGAACTATAGTTCAATAAAACCAGGAAGATAGGGAGAGTGAAACATGGGAATAGCCATGAACATTTTGGAGGAAGCACACTCCAGCCAAAGGAAATAACAGGTGCAAAGGCTCAGAGATTTACTGTCATTTATTTAATAGACATTTATTCAACACCTCCTAGGTACCAGACACAGTCCAACGGCTGTGGATATCGCAAAGAAGCAGCTGCAATCTCTGCCCTCATAGAAGTCACACATTAAACCAAGAATTCCAATTACTATGTTACTGAAACAAAGTGTTCTATAAACTCATTTCTTTGTCTAATCAATGGCTTTCTCTCTTACTTTCCTGATTCACAAGCAGCCCAGGTTTTCCTTCTTTTCTCTTGAATTGTCCAAGAGTCTTTAGGGACCCTAAAACCCAAGTGTGGGAGGAGAGGGAGCAGAAAGGTTTCCACCCCAAGTGGAGACTGGATCTGAATCAGACCATTCTTGCAGTTCCTCACCAAACCACACAGTGACGCTGTTGAAGACTGGTCAATGAGATGGGCAGCCTTTTGGGTCCAGATACCCACAAGGCAATGCAGTCCTTTGCAGGAGGGCAATTATAATCCCCCCAAGGGACATGTGGGCTGAGATACAGACCAGGTACCCACCATCGCAGGAACTCCTCATCTTAAGTTGCACACAAATTCATTGAACAGATATTTAATGACTGCCTACTATGGCCTCTTATGCATTCATTTAACAAATATTTCTTGAGTTCCTACTATGTGCCATCCCCTGTTGAAGGCCATGTCATGGCAAATAAGACAATCAACCCCAGCCCAGCTGGATCTAAATACAAATGTTTGCAAAGCCAAACTTTGCGGAAAATATCCAGTAGAAAGGATTTCTTAGAAACAGACTCACAGGGACTTCCCTGGTGATTAAGAATCCGCCTGCCAATGCAGGGGACATGGGTTCGAGCCCTGGTCCGGGAAGATCCCACATGCCGCGGAGCAACTGAGCCCTTGCGCCACAACTACTGAGCCTGCGCTCTAGAGCCCTCGAGCCACAACTACTGAGCCCACGTGCCTAGAGCCTGTGCTCCGCAACAAGAGAAGCCACCGCAATGAGAAGCCCGCGCAGCGCAACAAAGAGTAGTCCCCGCTCGCCCCGACTAGAGAAAGCCCGCGCGCAGCAACAAAGACCCAACGCAGCCAAAAATAATTAAATACAATAAATTTATTTTAAAAATTAAAACTCTATTTAAAAAGCCTGATTTGTCAAGTGCAATCCTTAATGGCTTCATTTTCAATCCCTTGTTATCCCCCCCTTCCCCACCTTCTCTCTCTCTCTCTTTTTTCGCCCTTAGTTAAGAAAAAGTCTTTACGTTTTTATCACTGTTTACGTTTTAACTCCTTTTACTCCTTCTCACTGAATCTCATTGTGGCTTTTGATTGTGTTCCCTGACTCCTGGAAATTTTGAATATCAGTATATGTTGAGTCACTCTTCTGGTTTGATTTTCTATAAATTGTACCCTTTTACCCATCTTTTTCTTTTTTTTTTCTTATTAATTTATAGAACTTCACTAGTGAATAAGTAAAACTTATTCACACACTCTGAAACAAACGAGTAATAAACTAGTTGCAGAGGCAGCCGTGGTCTAGATCCCAGTAACCTAGGATGGCAAGAAGCAGAAACCACTCGAGGTGCATAGCACCGGGACATTTCTGTAACTTACACACACAATCACACCAAGTGTGTAAGGATGTGTATCGCCCATGTCATGATCTTGGAGAGGCAGCAGCAGTGAGCGGTGGCTCGAAGTGAGATCTTAGTTCCCTGCCCAGGAATTGAACCTGGGTAGCCTGGATGAAAACCAGGAATCCTAGCCACTACGCCAGCAAGGGCTAGAGGCTAGAAGCAAATTTCCCCTGGCTCTTACTCCCATTGAAAAATGCATTTCTCAAGGAGGCAAAAACTGTAAAAACAGGCACAAAGTGTATTATTAGAGACACAGCACAGCACAAGTGGGAGAGCACATAGAGAGACAGTTTGTTTAGTTAAGACAGAAGCAAGGCAGAGATACACACCTGTAGAGAAAAGGGTGTGGGCGTCCTCCCTAATGAGAAGTGCAGTAAAGAGGCTGGTCCATCATTTATATAGGGCAGTTCTTCCGGGTCTCTGTTTACCTCTGGCCAATTACCTGGTTTCTTTTTCCACACCTGACCTGCCCTAGGGCCCTCCCCAACACGCGTGCACAACTTTTTTCCAAGATGGATTCCAGCCCAGAGGGCTATGAGGGACCTTGGCATCACCTATTATGGGGTGGTGCCCCTTCTTTTTGGACCCCCAAGGGGCCTGTGCAGAAGCACAGGTGCAGTGTCTCCCTTGCCCCAAGGATGGGACGTATATGACCCTTTGATCTTTTCCTCAAGCAGGGTTTAGCCCCTCTCTGTTCCTGCCCTGACTGTTATCTTAAAGTGTCCTCAGGGGACAAAGCCTGGGTATTTATGCTGTTCTGTTGTTATTTCCATCTCAATGTGCAGACAGGAGGCCAGTTGTACTTAATCTGGAGCACATCTATCTCCTGCCTCAGTCAGAGAGGCTGCCTGTAGTACAGAGTGGGGAAGAATGGTTAGACATTAAAAGTCAGCAGTACTCAGAGACCAATGCAGGGCTGAGGAAGATTATTGTCCATAGAATGGGAGGGTCCCGCTCCCCTTCCTAGAAGTCCTCTGGTTCCGGGACACAAGATCCATCTTGCTTTTGTCATCAGAAATGGAACCTGAATCAACAGGGGCTGACAGCTGCCTTACCAGCAGGAGGCTACGGTGGGACAGGACCTTCAGGGAGGACACACCCTCCTCCTGGGGCTCTCAAGGACAGCAGTACTCAGGAGGGATGAGGGCTCAGTGGGAGGAAATGGAAGAAAAAAAAATCCACAAGTGTTGCACAATCTCACCAGAATATGTTCTTAGGAAAGGATCTAGATGGAAAGGATTCATCAGCCCTCATGGAGGAGAAAGAATGAATTTGTTTGGGGGCACGAGAAGAGGTTTTCTGAAAGAGGTAACACTGGAACTGGGTCATCAAGGACTTGTGCACTGTTGACAGAGAAAGGAAGGGTCTACCAGGCAGAGGGCACAGCCAAGGCAAAGGCAAGGAGGAAGGAACATGGGTCTCTCTTGTATATACCTGTAGCTGAAGCTGCCTTGGGGAGGTCGGGGGTGATGTCCGGTGTTGCCAGGCAACCAGAAGGCTGTCCACTCCCTGTCTTGTGCCCAGAATTTGTCACAGGGGAAATTAAAGGGAAAGAGAGGTCCCAGGCACAAGCCTGGCCACAGCCCTCTAACCTTTAGCCCTGGCCCACTCCAGGGAAGGGAGACCCATTGCGGGGGGGGGGGCGGGGGGGCTGGGAGCAGGGAGGTGGTAAACATGTGACCAGGGACTTTAGAATACCATTTTTTTATAAATGAATTTTAAATTAATTTTTATTGGAGTGTAGTTGCTTTACAATGTTGTGTTAGTCTCTACTGTACAGCAAAGTGAATCCGCTACACGTATGCATATATCCCCTCATTTTTGGATTTCCTTCCCATTTAGGTCACCTGACCAGGGACTTTAAGACCATGTGATGAGTCTGGGAGGCACAGGGGACTATGAGGACCCCTAGAGGCATCTGACTCAGCCTGGAGGATCCTGGAGGACTTCCAGGAGGAGGTGATGCCTGGAGAAAAAAAGCCAGAATTATTCTGGAGGATGAAAGAGTGTTCCTAGCATGATATTAACACTTGCAAAGATGGGGAGAAGAGAGGGCCTATGACTCTTCAGAGAAGCTGAGACTAATTCAGGGGCAGTAGTCTGAGAATGGGGTGCTAGCAGCTGGGGCCAGATCATACAAGGACTTGAATCGTGGAGACAAGGGGTTTGGACTAGTATGGGAGGAAGGTGAAAGTCATGGGATTCAGTCCCAAGGCCAAGACCACTCTGTGATTTCCATTCTCTCCAGAGACAGGAAGCTCACTACTCACCAGGGAACCCAGCTCAGGGCAAAGGGTATCTTATGCTTTGGTTGCGGCTGTTAGTTTTGGCTTTGCTCTGGGCGTGCTTTATTTATTAAGCACGCACAAAGATATGCCAGAGAAAAACATGAAAACCCGCGTGCCTTTCACTCAGCTTTATCAGGTTTTAACGTCTTCGTGTTTTTGAGATCTTCTTAAAAGTAAATAAATTATAGCTGATAGCCCCATATGCCCCCTCTGGTCTTATTTCCCTCCTTCCTTTACCAAGGAAAATGCCCTCCCGAACTTGGTGTTTATTCTATTTAAACCTATCTGAATTATGTGTGCATTGAGACAATATATGGAGTTGTTTTGCACATCTGGAAGCTTTACCTAAACGGTACCATGTGGTCTACATCCTTCCACAATTTATTTCTGTCCCCTCCACATTGCAATTATGAAATATATCTATTTAACATTCATTCCTCATTTAAAAAAAAAAGATAAACACAAGAAAACAAATGCTGAAGTAAACAAAGAACAGGATAGAACTTCCTTCATTTGATAAGTGGCAATTTCCAGGAACCCACAGAAATGTCTGACTTGTGAATTATGAAAAACATTTTTGGTAAAATCAAGAACAAAATAAGGATGCCCACCTTGCTATTTCCCCAGTGCAATAATAAATAAGACCTAAAAATTTTGGAAAGGAAGAGTGAATGTTAACAGTGATCATATTTCCAGAAAGTCCTAGGGACTTAACTTCTGGACTAATTAAAGGACTCACCAAGATTAATGTACAAGGGAGCAAGCTTCTATGTTCTAGCAGTGAACATTGGAAAATAAGAAACAAATCCTCTACCTAATATAAGAAAATCCCTTGAACGTTAAAGAATAATCATAGGGCTTCCCTGGTGGCGCAGTGGTTGAGAGTCCGCCTGCCGATGCAGGGGACATGGGTTCGTGCCCCGGTCCGGGAAGATCCCACATGCCGCGGAGCGGCTGGGCCCGTGAGCCATGGCCGCTGAGCCTGCGCGTCCGGAGCCTGTGCTCCGCAACGGGGGAGGCCACAACAGTGAGAGGCCGGCGTACCGCAAAAAAACAAACAAAAAAAGAATAACCATAACAAGACTATGAATAAAGCTGTTATTCTACCAAGAATGTGTCTGAACAAATCAAGACAACAAGTGAGTTCCCCAAATTCTCCCTAATTCTCCCTAAATGAATGGATAAATTCAATGCTATCCCAATTAAAATCCTAAATAGATTTTTTGATAAAATTCTTTTATTGTGGTAAAATATGCATGACATAAAAACCTACCATTTTAACCATTTTATTTATTTTTAAAAAACTGAAGTAGAGTTGATTCACAATGTTGTCATTTTAACCTTTTTTTTTTTTTTTTTTTTCGCGGTACGCGGGCCTCTCACTGTCGTGGCCTCTCCCGCTGTGGAGCACAGGCTCCGGACGCGCAGGCTCAACGGCCATGGCTCACGGGCCCAGCCGCTCCGCGGCATGTGGGATCTTCCCGGAACAGGGCACGAACCCGTGTCCCCTGCATCGGCAGGCGGACTCTCAACCACTGCGCCACCAGGGAAGCCCTTAACCATTTTTAAATGAACAGTTCAGTGGCATTAAGTACATTCACGTTGTCGTGCAACCATCACCACCATCCATCTCCAGAAACTTTCCATCATCCCCAACAGAAACTCTGTCCCCATTAAACACTCACTTTCCATCCCCTCCTCCAGCCCCTGACAATCACCGTTCTACTTCCTGTCTCTATGAATTTGACTCTTCTAAGTACTTCATATAAGTAGAATCTTAATTAGATTTTTTTGAGTCTTTTTAAAGAAACTTAATTTGGAAAGAATTTTAGAATCACAGATGAGATGCTACCAAAATACAGAGTTTGGTGTACCCTTTATCCAGCTTCCTCTGTGAATAACATCTTGCATTACCATCGGCGAGAAAATTCCTACCGGTACAATACTAACTAAACTCCAGGCTTCATTAGATTTCATGTTTTTCCACCAGTGTCCTTTTTCTGTTATAGGATTGCATCCAGGATCCCACACTATATTTAGTCATGGTGAAACCCTGTAACTCACATTGGGATTTGAACCCGCACGCTGGGACTCGAACCCAGCCCAAACCCAGATTGGGACTTGAACCCCCAGTCATTTAACTGAGATCACACACCTGGTCTCAGGACTTAATGAAGTTTAGGTTCTTGATGTCTCATTGCAGAAAGAATTCAGTGAGAGACAAAATGATAGGAAGTGGATTTATTTAGAGAGAAACACACTCCACAGACAGAGTGTGGATCATCTCAGGGTGCGAGAGTGGCACCGGGGTATGGGGTGGTCAGTTTTTGCGGAGGTGGGTAATTTCAAAGGCTAATGAATGGGAGGAGAATTCCAGCTATTTGGGGGAAGGGGTGGGGATTTCCAGAAACTGGGCCACCGCCCACTTTTTGACCTTTAGGGTCGGCCTTGGAACTCTCATGATGCCTGTGGGTGTGTCATTTAGCTTACTGATGTGTTACAATGAGCGTATACTGAGGCTCAAGGTCTAGTGGAAAGTTGACTCATCCGCCATCTTGGACCTATTTGGTTCTAATCAGTTGATGTCGTGTCCTCGGGCTATGTCATTCCTTATAAGGTTGTGCCCTGCCCCCTTCCCTCCTGTTTCATTTGTATTCATTTGTTCAGGCTGCCATAACAAAGTACTACACACTGGGGGGCTTAAACAACAGAATTAATTTTCTTGGATCTGGGGGCTGGAAGTCCAAGATCAAGGTGTCAGCAGGGTTGGTTTCTTCTGAGGCCGCTCTCCTTGCCTTGTAGATACCCATATTCTCCCTGTGTCCTCACATGGTCTCCCTCTGTGTGTGTCTGTGTCTTAATCTCCTCTTCTTACAAGGACACCCATCACATTTATCCATTTATCCACCTAGGAGTGGAATTCCTGGATCTTATGATAACTCAATGCTTAACAATTTGAGGGACTTCTGAACTGTTTTCCAAAGTGGCCACAGCATTTTATATTGCCAGCAGCAGTGCAAGAGGGTTGCAATGTCTCTACATCCTCGAGGACACTTGTCTTATCTTTTGGTTTCCAGCTCTAGTGGGTGTGAAGGTTTTGATTTGCATTTCCCTTGGGGGCACTCATTAAAAATGCAGATTCCTAACCCACTCCCAAGGCAGTCTGATTCAGTGAGTCTGGGATGAGGCCCAGGAAAATCAGGGGGGTGGTCTTTCTTTTCTGATAATTAGGTTAACTTCTCATTCAAGCCCCAGTGTCCTCCTGGTGGCACATTTCATCACAACGGAACATGCGTTCAACCCATACAATTAGATGAAGCTGAGGCCAAAGAAGGTAGAAATGGAAGAGCAGCATCTCTGATCCGACGACCATCACTGTAAAAAAGGACTTTCAGTGACCCATGCCAATTAATCATTTGCTGTTTGTGTTGTTTTTCTGTTACTTACAACTGGACACATCCTGGCTGACACACAACCTCAGAGCTGAGAGAGATGAAGCCAGTTATGGGTCCTGAAGCCAAAAAAACTCAGCCTCTGTGTACTGGTGCCGAATTGAATCTCAGAGACAGGGTTTTAAGTGAAGTAGAAGAGAATAGCTTGGGACTTCCCTGGTGGCACAGTGGTTAAGAATCTGCCTGCCAATGCAGGGGACACAGGTTTGAGCCCTGGTCCTGGAAGATCCCACATGCCCCGGAGCAATGCAGCCCATGCACCACAACTACTGAGCCTGCACTCTAGAACACAGGAGCCACAACTACTGAGCCCACATGCCACAACTACTGAAGCCTGCGCACCCTAGAGCCCATACTTTGCAACAGGAGAAGCCACTGCAATGAGAAGCCTGTGCACTGCAAGGAAGAGTAGCTCCGCTCGCTGCAACCAGAGAAAGCCTGCACACAGCAACGAAGACCCAATACACCCAATAAATAAATATAAATTTTAAAAAAGAAAAGAATAGCTTTATTGCTTTGCCAGGCAAAGGGGAACACAGTGGGCTCCTGCCCCTCAAAACTGTGTGTCCCTACCTGGGGGGATTTGGTGAGGAGTTTGTTTGAGGTCAGGGTTGCTGATAACAATCAGGGTGTGTGCAGGGCCTGCACTCCTTTAATCTGGCCTCAGGGGGTCTCCAGATGAGCTTCTCAAGGTTAGCAAACAGTGATCTTCTCTGGAATAAAGAATGCTAACATATTCCATTTGTTAGGGGTTTTAATTCTGTAAAGAGCTCAAATATATTGTTATGTGTATCCGTTGAGGGGGAACCAGGACCTGCCCCAAGGCTGCACTAATGTTCTTGGCTGCCCCTCCCTTGTCTCTGCATCACCTCCCTTCCCTGATTAGCAATTGTTCAAATCTGCCCTTTGGAACTCAGGGAAGGTCATGGAGGCTGGAGTCTATCCCTACAAACAAGAAATGGGAAGTCTAGACTTCTAGGGAAGTCTAGAATGCATAGCTTTTGAGGAAAGTGAAAGCAAGAAGGAAGAGAGAAGAGCTCTAATCTATAGCAATTGCATGGTGAAAAGGAACAGAAGCAAAGGGGGGAAATGTAGGGCCTTCAAGACAAAATTGTAGATCTCCCACCTAGAGTAATGAAAATAAAAACAAAAATAAACAAATGGGACCTAATTAAACTTAAAAGCTTGTACACAGCAAAGGAAACAATAAATAAAAAAGAAAGACAACTCACAGAATGAGAGAAAATATTTGCAAACGAATCAACTGACAAGGGATTAATCTCTAAAATATACAAACAGTTCATGCAGCTTAATATCAAAAACAAACAAACAGGGTCTTCCCTGGTGGTGCAGCGGTTAAGAATCTGCCTGCCAATTCAGGGACACGGGTTTGAGCCCTGGTCTGGAAGATCCCACATGCCGCGGAGCAACTGGGCCCGTGAGCCACAACTCCTGAGCCTGCGCGTCTGGAGCTTGTGCTCCACAACAAGAGAGGCTGCGACAATGAGAGGCCCGCGCACTGCGATGAAGAGTGGCTCCCTCTCGCCGCAACTAGAGGAAGCCCAAGCGCAGCAATGACAACCCAATGCAGCCCCCCCAACCAAAAAAAAAGATTGAATGGAGACCGTCTAAAGATTCTTAGAGCTCTCTCTATTCAGTTCTCTCTTCTTGGGACACTGTCCATTGAATTCTAGCCTTTTCAGCCTGCCTGAATTCCCAACTCTATCTCCTCAAGCCAGTGAGAACTCAGAGCTGTGCTTGGGTTTACCTTCCCTGCACTGCAAACTGGAAACTCCTTCCAGGCAGTCAGCTGGGCCAATTGTAGGGCTCACCTTGTTTCTCCCCTTTCAAGGACCGCTACATTACACTTATCTCCAGAGACTGAAAATAATTCTTTCATATACTTTGTCCAGTTTTTCACTTACTTCAAGCAGGAGCTGGTACCACATCTTGGCTGGAAATTATCATGGGGATCTCTTAATTCCGTCTTTACAAACACAAGCTAGTAAATAAGAATCGTAATAATTACTGGAGGGATTTTTCTTGAGAAAAGCCATTCCAGCATTCACTGAATGTGGACAGTGTGATTCCTGGATCATTTTTGTTTTCAACACAGTTCAACAGTTTCCATTTTTTCCCCCTTCGTCCCCTTTTATTTCACTGGAATTATTTTTAATAATCAATTATGCTAGCCTCATAGAATGAGCTAGGAAGAGTTCTCTCCTCTACATGCCAGGTGCATGGCTGGGAGCCGAGGTTCTGGAATTCCTCTGTGGACAAGTTAATAAGAATCTGCTACACTATGCCACAAATAGCAAATACACCCCAGCATCTCAGCAATGTAACACAACACAGTCACGGCCAAAACACTTGCAAAACTGTTGCAGATCAGAGAAGCTATCTTGCATCCAAGTTGCAATTGTGGGTTCCAGCGTTGCCGAGGGGAGAGAAGAGTGTGCAGGGAGGTGACCACCGATCGTTCTTAAATGTCCCAGTCTGGAAATGACATGGTCAATCTAGTCTCAGCCCATCCATTTACCAGGCGTGGTTCTGATGCACTGTTTGAAATGAGTCCCATGAGCCCAGCCTGAATTTGGTTCAGTTCCCCCAGACGCAGGCTTTAAGACAAGGATTTCAGTACAAGAGGTTGATTTGTTGTGTCATCCTCAGAGGGCACTAGGAGAGAAGGGAAGGAAGCCATAAGAAAGCATTATTTTTTTAAAATTTTTATTTATTTTTGGCTGCATTGGGTCTTCGTTGCTGCACGGGCTTTCTCTAGTTGCGGCGAGCGGGGGCTACTCTTCGTTGAGGTGCGCGGGCTTCTTATTGCAGTGGCTTCTCTTGTTGCAGAGCACAGGCTCTAGGTGTGCGGGCTTCAGTAGTTGCAGCACACGGGCTCAGTGGTTGCAGCACGCAGGCCCTAGAGCGCGAGGGCTTCAGTAGTTGTGGCTCGCGGGCTCTAGAGCACAGGCTCAGTAGTTGTGGCACACAGGCTTAGTTGCTCCATGGCATATGGAATCTTCCCGGACCAGGGATCGAACCGTGTCCCCTGCATTGGCAGGCGGATTCTTAACCACTGTGCCACTAGGGAAACCCCAAGAAAGCATTATTGGCATTATTGAGCAGGTGGCTTTTTCCTCTTGCTAACCTCTAAGAGCTCTGAAACATGCCTCAGAGTTGTCTAAGTCAAGAGCAGAGAGAGTTGGGGTATTACCCACCAACTCATTGAGATTTACCTCGTAAATCTCATCCATAAGAAGTACAACACGTGGTAGACAGAATAGCATCCCCCCTAAAGATGCCCATGTCCTAATCCCCAGGACTTATGAATACTTTATGCTACATGGAAAAGCAGGAAGTAAGGTTGCAGGTAGACATAAGGCCCCTAATCCGCTGATCTGAAAATTGTGAGATTAGACGGCATTATTCAGGTGGGCCCAATGTAATCACCGAGTCCTTTAAACGTGGAAGAGGGAGGGAATTCCCTGGTGGTCCAGTGGTTAGGGCTCCGTTCTTCCACTTCAGGGGGCACGGGTTCGATCCCTGGTCATGGAACTAAGATCCCACAAGCCGTGCAGCGTGACCAAAAAAAAATTAAATGTGGAAGAGGGAGGAAGAAGAGTCAGTGTTTGAGCAAATGCAGGGTGAGAAAGCCTTAGTCCTTGCTGGCTTTGCAGAAGGAGGGAGGGAGCTCCCAGCCAAAGATTGCAGGCAGCTTCTAGAAGCTGGAAAAGACAAGAAAGCAGATTCTCCCTGCTAACCTCCAGAAAGGAAGGCGGCCCTACTGACACCTTGATTTCAGGCCCATGAGACCCATTTTGGACTTCCAACTTCCAGAACTGTAAGATAATACATTTGTGTTGTCTTAAGCTACTAAGATTGTGGTAATTTGCTACAGCATCAATAGGAAACTAATACACATGCCTAGAAATAATGTGTTTGTTTGTTTTAATTTAGGGACTTCCCTGGTGGTCCAGCGGGAACCAACTGGACTGTGGAGTTAAGACTCCACACTCCCAATGCAGGGGGCCCAGGGTTCGATCCCTGGTCAGGGAACTAGATCCCACGTGCTGCCACTAAGACCCAGCGCAGCCAAATAAATAAATAAATATTTAGAAAAAAAAAGTTATATGAAGAAAATCATAAACCTTTACTGAAGGACATTTTTAAAGTACCCGAAGAGGGGAGGGAGGGTGGGGGAGGATGGATTGGGAGTTTGGGGCTAGCAGATGCAAATTATTATATATAGAATGGGTAAACGAGATCCTACTGTAGAGCACAGGAAGCTATATTCAATATCCTGTAATAAACCACAATGGAAAAGAATATGAATAAAAAAATATATATGTATAAAATCACTTTCCTGTACACTGGAAACCAACACCACATTGTAAATCAACTTTACTTCAATAAAATATATTTTGAAAACATAAAGTACCTGAATAAATAATTGGTTCACGAATCAATGAACACATAGATAGCTAGACAGACACATACATACCTATATGTATTGTATATACATACATATATGTATATATGTACTTTCCCAACCAAAATTACAAACTGATTCAAAACTGTATCTGGGAAATAAAATACACAGTAGTAGAGAAAAATATATTGAAAAAAGACAATGTCCTAAGGTACATCAAACAGATTATCAAACTATAGTAACTGAAAAAAAAAAACCTGTAGTAACTGAAACAGTGGCAAGGAACAAAAATAAGTTCAATGGGACACATGATGCAATGTATGACTTTATTAAGGGGATGTCATGGGGGAGCTGAGGCGGGGCTGAGACCATCAACAGATGAAAAAAGATGGTCTATAGCCTATGGTGGGATGGGTCCTAGAGTCTAAGGCAGTCTCAGAATCTGCCTCAGGATCTCGAAGACCTCCGTACAGGAGGGAGATGGGAATTCACCAAAGGGAAAAACAGAAACGGGTGGGGCCTGAGAGAAACCAGCAGACCGCATGTCTCAGTTGCCTGATCTCTGCAAACTGGGACAGGGTGGGGTGGGGGGGAGGCAGTGACCCTCAGAGGGCTGGGCAGGGAGACGAGGGCTTCTCACAGATCCAGGAGTTTTCTGTGCTACATTTGCCATCATTCCAGCCATCGTTGTACAATTCCACACAGTCCTCATTTTCGTGGTTGTTGGGTTCCCCTTTTTTCCAGAAGCTGTGAACCCCATGAGAGCTCTGAGCCCCCTACTCCTCCCAGAGCCCACCCCCAGGCCCCCCCTTTGGAGGAGCTGGTCCCTGGGCTTTGGCAGCAAATTGCCAAGAACCAGCCAGAGGGTGGTGAGGAGTTTGGAGGCAGGGTTTTGGAAATGTGGGTTAGGGTTAGAATCCACCTCCATTAGCATCAGCTCTGGCAAAGTTAAAATGCAGATTCTTGGGCCATTACCCAGACTTACAGAATCTGAGGCCCCCACCACTACCACTCCCACCCCCAGAATGAAGGCAGGACTCTGCATCTTCACCAAGCTCCTCAGGTGATACTTTCCAGTCCCAGAGTCTGAGCAACCCTGCTTTGAAGGAGGGGCGTCCCTGCCCACACCCTCGGGCCATTGTCACTGGGAGGTCACCTGAGTTGGAGGGGGCTGTTGTCCACCCATTTCCAGGAACCCTCATTGTGGTGGTCACTGAGGCCAATCCAGGTGGGTTTATTATATCTGACATACCAAATCTTCAGGAATTTCTGGGGGTGGGGGTGGGGAGAGGGGTATCAGGAGGAAGATCCCTGAATGCCACGCATCCCATGTCTGCCCACGTTCCCATGGTCCCCTGCCTCCCGTGGAAGTTCCTTTCACAGTCTAGCCTATAGCCCCTACTCCAGTTGTATGTGTTCACATGTGCGTGGAGGCTGTGGATGTGTGTTAATATACATACATGTGTGGATATGTGTTAACTTGTGTCTCAGTTGACATACATTATGTGTGGTCTCGAGGGTACTCTAAATTCCTTTTCTGTCCAGACATGGGCTCCTCTCAAACATGTTCTTCTCTCACTTGACCTTCCCGAGTCCATTATGCTTCCTCCTCCAGGAAGTCTTCCCTGACTGCCTCTCACCTCTCACCCCCATCTGCTCCCTGGACCCCCATCTCTCAGAGGGCAGAGGAGTGCAGCAGAAAGCTCTTTGTTGACCAGTCATATGGCCCAGCCCCAAGGGGAACCTTGCCCGGCCCACCTGCTCCTCAAGACTTTTGATGATCACCAGCTGGGCCCCAATGTCCTTACAGGAGGAGACAGCAGATTTCCAGTCACTCTGGGTCCAGGAGAATAAGTAGCAGCTCCCCTGGAAGAATTCCCAATTCCAAGGACAGGGACGGCACAGGCCAGCTGGGAAGGAGGAATGGGGTTGGGACAGAGAGGTCACTTGGCTCCTAGGCCCCAGATACCTGCCTCAGACCTTGGGAACCTAGGGCCAGCCCCTGTGTTCAGCTGTCAGCTCAGTCCCCAAGAAATCCATGAGAAAGAACCCAGCTCTGCCCTGCCCTCCTCAGTGTGGCAGCCACAGAAGGTGGGTCCCAGCCCCACCCACAATCCTGTGATTTCCTCTTGACTTTGACATGGGACCCTTACCCAGGGTGGCATTCATCCAGGTCAGGTGCTGCAGGATCTCCTCCAGGTTTGATTGCATCTGGCCCTGTGCAACATCAACTGGAGGGAGAGGACCTCAATTATTAAGCACCTACTGTGTGCTTGGTGCAGAGAGGGCCCCATGAGAACATTATGTATGGATCTCACAGGAACCTGAAGAGCCCATGACACAAAGAAACTGAGGCTTAGAGAGTGACTTGCCCAGCTTCACCAGCCCCCAGGACCTCTTGCAGGGCTCCAATCCACTCCCCCACTCCTGCCCTCTCTCCTTCACCCCTGGTGGTGATGGATGTTCCAAGGTCATGCTCCCTCAGAGCCCCATCCCCTCTCTGACTCCGGAACCCGGCGTCCAGCCCCTCATCCAGGCTGTTGTTCTCCACGTGGTGGTCCCCCAAATCTCTCTGCAGGAACTGGATCCTGGAAACTACAACAGAGCAGAGAATTCTCCCTTTATGAGCGCCAACTCTATCCCTGACCCGGTGCCAAGTCCGGTTTCAAGGTCTCAGGGAAACTAAGCTCCCCATAGAGGAGGATGTACTGCATTTCACGTGAGGAAACAGGATCAGAGAGGGGGAGTAACTGGCCCATGGTCACACAGAAGGTGACACGGAGCCCAAACGCCCCAGCCCTAGTAGGTCTGGGGAATGTGGAAAAGGGCAAAGACCATCCCAGAGAGAAAACCCAAAGGGACCCAGGACTCCAAACCCCCAGATGCTGACTCACCTTGAACCAGGGTGGTCAGCTGGAGCATGAAGAAAGCCAGTGAGATGAAGAGCAGCAGGGGAAGCAGAGGGTTCTGGGTCAGACACCCTGCAGGACCAGCAGATGGGCAGAGCTTGGGGCTCAGGGGCAGACCCTGTCCCACCCCACCCCCAACCACCCCCTTCCCCAGTCGCCTGCTCCTGAACCAGCCGCTCTGGTACCTGGTGAGCTCCTCAAACTGCGTAGGAGTCCAGGGTGTCTCTCAGCCAATGTCTGGCCCCCAAATGTCTCCTCCTCTGAATAGGACAGAGCACATGCAATTGAACTTGGAAGCCTGCTGAGCCCTCTCTCAGAACTGCAAGCTGAAGGCCAGGCCCCAGCACCTTCAGAACACTGGGGCCCTGTCATCCCCACCATCACCCCAGACTGGGGGTCCAGCCTCACCGGAGCCACCCGGTTCCTTGGGGTTACACATCTCTGCCATCCTCCTTTCCTCTCTGTCCCTCTTTCTAACTCCTCTCTGAACTATGGTTTTTATAACCCCACGTATTTCCCTCTGTAGCCCTTCCTCAGATCTGTTCTTTCTCAACTCAGGAAGAATGAGGAACAGGATGCGGATAACACTTCCCCTCAGAAAAATCCGGGGAGGGATAAAGCGCCTGACACAACTGAGAGGTCAGTTAGGATCGGGTAGAAGCTGTGCAGTCAATTTTGGTGCCAGAAGGCACTGTTCCAACCCCTATCCAGTCCTGGGACCTTCAGCCTCACATTCTCAGAGCCTCAGTTTCCTCAACTGTGAAATGGGACAATTACCCTGCCTCACACTGTAATTGTAAGGTTTAATACAGCGCACTAGTAATGGGTATAAATTGCCTATTCTAATGATGAATACTCAGAAATAACAGCACTTAAACATGTGCCCACTGTTCCCCCTGGTGTGTGTTCTCCCTCACTGTAGCAAGTAATAAGCCCGGATTTGTTAACCACAGGTGTGTTCCTAGTGGTCTAACAGTTCTCATAACAGCCCTATGAGATAGGTAGTTATTATCCTGCTTTACTGATGAGGAAACTGAGAAACAGAGAGGGCAAGCAGTTGCCTGAGGTCACATAGCTCAAAAGCAGTGGGGCTGGGAGTTGACCCATGAGTCCCTGCTTAACCACTACACAAAGCAGTTACTTTTTTCTCCTTTGTAGTTACTAAGTATTTTGTAGAGTCACTTTGAAACTTTGTGTATTGAGCTTCCAATTTATTTCTGTATGGACCCTGGTCTCCTATCTGATGCAATTGGGTGTATGTTACAATCTTTTTTTTTTTTAATCTAAAGTGAGTTTCTTGGGGCTTCTCTGGTGGCACAGTGGTTAAGAATCCGCCTGCCAATGCAGGGGACACAGGTTCAAGCCCTGGTCCAGGAAGATGTCACATGCCACAACTAAGCCTGTGTGCCACAACTACTGAGCCTGCGTGCCACAGCTACTGAAGTCTGCCTGCCTAGAGCCCATGCTCTGCAACAAGAGAAGCCACCACAATGAGAAGCCTGTGCACCGCAACCAAGAGTGACCCCCTCGCCACACTAGAGAAAACCTGTGTGCAGCAACATAGACCCAATGCAACTAAAAATAAATAAGTAGAACAAATAAATTTATTTTAAAAAATAAATAAATAAAGTGAGTCTCTTGTAGACAGCATATAATTGGATCATCTTTTTATTCATTCTGTCAATCTCTACCTTTTAATTGGAGAATTTAACTCTTTTATATTTAATGTAATTACTGATAAGGTAGGGCTTCTATCTGCCATTTTGCTATTTGTTTTTCATATGTTTTATTTCTTTTTCGTTCCTCAGTTCCTTTGTTACTATCTTTTTTCATGTTAAATAGATACTTTCTTCTTTTTTTTTAAATTGAAGTATAGTGATTTACAATGTTGTATTAGTTTCTGGTGTACATCAAAGTTATTCAGTACATATATATTCTTTTTTCATATTCTTTTCCATTACAGTTTATTACAAGATATTGAGTGTACTTCCCTGTGCTATACAGTAAATCGTTGTTGTTTATCTATTTTATATATAGTAGTTTTTTATATAGTAGTTCATCCTCTCCAGCATTTTTATTTATTTGTTTGTTTGTTTATTTTTGGCTGCATTGGCTTTTCATTGCTGCACACAAGCTTTCCCTAGTTGCGGCGAGCAGGGGCTACTCTTTGTTGCGGTGCACAGGCTTCTCATTGTGGTGGCTTCTCTTGTTGCAGAGCACAGGCTCTAGGATGCTCAGGCTTCACAAGTTGTGGCCCATGGGTCTTGCTGCTCCGTGGCATAAGGGATCTTCCCTGACCAGGGCTCAAACCCATGTCCCCATGAATCTGTAGGCTGATTCTTAACCACTGCACCACCAGGGTAGCCCTCCAGCATATATTTTTTGTAACTTTTAAATTTATTTTTTAAATTATTTATTTATTTATTATTTTATTTACTTATTTTGGCTGCACCAGGTCTTAGTTGCAGCATGTGGGATCTTCATTGCGACATGTATTGCAGAATCAGTTCCCCGACCAGGGATTAAACCCGGGCCCCCTGAATTGGGAGCTCAGAGTCTTACCCACTAGACCACTAAGGAGGACCCCTGTAAATTTTTAATGGTGGCTATTCTGACTGGTGTGAGGTGGTACCTCATTGTAGTTTTGATTTGCATTTCTCTAATAACTAGCAATGTTGAGCATATTTTCATGTGCCTATTGGCCATCTGTGCATCTTCTTTGGAGGAATGTCTATTTAGTTCTTCTGCCCATTTTTTTTAATTCTCTTGTTCTTTTATTTAACCAGTTTTTTAAAATAGATCTTTATTGGAGTATAATTGCTTCACAATATTGTGTTAGTTTCTGTTGTACATCAAAGTGAATCAGCCATATGCATACATATGTCCCCATATCCCCTCCCTCTTGAGCCTCCCTCTCATCCTCCCTATCCCACCCCTCTTGGTCATCACAAACACCAGGCTGATCTCCCTGTGCTATGCTGCTGCTTCCAACTAGCTAAATATTTTACATTCAGTAGTGTATATATGTCGATGCTACTCTCACTTTGCCCCAGCTTCCCCCTCCCACCCCGTGTCCTCAAGTCCATTCTCTATGTCTACATCTTTATTCCTGCCCTGCAACTAGTTTCATCAGTACCGTTTTTTTTTTTTTTAGATTCCATATATATGCGTTAGCATACAGCATTTGTTTTTCTCTTTCTGATTTACTTCACTCTGTATGACAGACTCTACGTCCATCCACCTCACTACAAATAACTCAAAAATATAGAACGCTTCACGAATTTGCGTGTCACCCTTGCACAGTGGCCATGCTAATCTTCTCTGTATCATTCTAATTTTAGTACATGTGCTGCCAAAGCGAGCACTTCTGCCCATTTTTTGATTGGGTTGTTGTTTTTGAGTTGTATGAGCTGTTTGTATATTTTGGAACTTAAGCCCTTGTCGGTCGTATCATTTACAAATATTTTCTTCCTAGTTGTAGGTTGTATTTTCATTTTGTTTATGGTTTCCTTAGCTGTGCAAAAGTTTATAAGTTTGATTAGGTCCCATTTGTTTATTTTTGCTTTTATTTCTTTTGCCTTGGTAGACTGACCTACAAAAACATTGGTACAATTTATGTCAGAGAATGTTTTGCCTATGCTCTCTTCTAGGAGTTTTATGGTGTCATGTCTTATATTTACGTTTTTAAGCCATTTTGAGTTTATTTTTGTGTAGGGTGTGAGGGTGTGTTCTAACTTCATTGATTTACATGTGGCTGTCCAGCTTTCCCAACACCACTTGCTGAAGAGACTGTCTTTTCTTCATTGTATATTCTTGCCTCCTTTGTCAAACAATAATCGACCGTAGGTGTGTGGGTTTATTTCTGGGCTCTCTATTCTGTTCCATTGATCCATTTGTCTGTTTCTGTGCTAATACCATGTTGTTTTGATTACTGTAGCTTTGTAGTATTGTCTGAAGTCTGGAAGGGTTATGCCTCCAGCTTTGTTCTTTTTCCTCAAGATTGCTTTGGCAATTCTGGGTTTTTTAAGGTTTCATATAAAATTTAGGATTATTTGTACTAGTTCTGTGGGAAATGTCATGGGTAATATGACAGGGATCACACTAAATCTGTAGGTTGCTTTGGGTAGTATGGCCATTTTAATCAATATTAATTCTTCCAATCCAAGAGCATGGGATATCTTTCTATCTCTTTGGATCATTTTCAATTTCCTTTTTCAATGTTTTATAGTTCTCAGCTTATAAGTCTTTCACTTCCTTGGTCAGGTTAATTCCTAAGTACTTCATTTTATTTTGTTGTTGTTGTTGCAGTTTAAAAAGAGATTTTTTTAAATTTTCCTTCTTTTTTTTTTTAAAGACTTTTTTTTTATTGCGGTACACGGGCCTCTCACTGTTGTGGCCTCTCCTGCTGCGGAGCACAGGCTCCGGACGCACAGGCTCAGCGGCCACGGCTCACGGGCCCAGCCGCCCTGCAGCATGTGGGATCTTCGCGGACCGGGGCACGAACCCGTGTCCCCTACATCGGCAAGCGTGCTCTCAACCACTGCACCACCAGGGAAGCCCTAAAATTTTCCTTCTTGATATTTCATTGTTAGTGTAAAGAAATACAACAGATTTCTGTATGTTAATCATGTGTCCTGCTATCTTGCTGAATATGTTTATCAGTTCTAGTAGTTTTTGTGTGGAGTCTTTAGGGTTTTCTATTAAATAGATATTTTCTAGTGTATCATTTAAAATCTCTTGTTTCTTTTACTATATATTTTTGACTTATTTTCTTAGTGTTTGCCCTGGGGTTTACTATTAACATTGTTAATTTATAACAATCTAGTTCAGAGTAATATCAACTTAATTTTAATAATATACAAAACTTTGCTCCTATTTAGTTCAATTTCTGCCTCCTTTTGTGCAGCTATTATCACAAATTACATCTTTATACACATGTGCCCATCAACTTAGATTTCTAATGATTGCATTATACAGTTGTCTTTTAAATCAGATGGAGGAAAAAAGGAGTTGCAAACCAAAAATACATGTATACTGTCTTTTATATTTACCTGTGTAGTTACCTTTGTTGGTGCTTTTTATCTCTTCATGTGGATTTGAGTTACTATCTAGTGTTCTTTCATTTCATTCTGAAATACTCCTTTCATTTCTTTTATTGTGGGAAAATACACGTAACATAGATTTTACCATCCAAACCATACAGTTCAGTAGCATTTAGTACATTCATAATGTTGTGAATTTTGTGAAACCATCACCAATATCTAGTTCCAGAACATTTTCATCACCCCAAAAGGAAACCCCATACCCATTAAGCAGTCACTCTCCATTTCCTCCTCCCCCCCAGAGCCAGAAACCACTAATCTACTTTCTGTCTCTATGGATTTCCCTATTCTGGATTTACCTATTTCATATATATGGAATCATAAAACACCCTTTGGTGTCTGGCTTCTTTTGCTTAGCATAATGTTTTCAAAGCTCATGCATGATGTGACATCAGTACTGTATTCCTGCCTATGGTGGAATAAAGTAGTTTTGCTGGATATAGAATCTTTGATTGGCAGGTTTTTTTCTTTCAGCATTTCAAATATGTCTTCCCACTGCCTTCTGGCCTCCACAGTTTCTGATGAGAAATACACTGTTAATCTAATTGAGGATCACTTGTACAAAGTGAGACATTTTTCTCTTGCTGTGTTCAAGATTCCCTTTGTCTTTGAACAGTTTGGTTATTATGTGTCAAAGTGTGGATCTCTTTGAATTTATCCTCCTTGGAGTTCATTTAGCTTCTGGATATGTAGCCTAACATTTTCATCAGATGTTGGGTGTTTTCAACTGTTATTTCTTCAAATATTCTTTCTGCCCCTTTCTGTCCTTATTCTCCTTCTGACACTCCCATTATGCATATGTTGGTATGCTTGCTGGTGTTCCACATGTCTCTCATGCTCTATTAATTTTTTTTCTGTTCCTCAGACTGGATAATCTCAATGGATCCATTTTCATTTTTTGCTGATACTTCCTTCTACCTACTCAAATCAATAGCAATTTGCCCTCTAGTAAAATTTTCATTTCAGTTATTGTACTTTTATTGATTGATTGATTGATTGATTGATTTTTGGCTGCATTGGGTCTTCATTGCTGTACGTGGGCTTTCTCTAGTTGCAGCGAGCAGGGGCTACCCTTCCTTGTGGTGCACGGGCTTCTCATTGAGGTGGCTTCTCTTGTTTCAGAGCTCAGGCTCTAGGCACACGGGCTTTGGTAGTTGTGGCACCCAGGCTCAGTAGTTGTGGTGCACGGGCTTAGTTGCTCTGTGGTATGTGGGATCTTCCCAGATCAGGGCTCAAACCCATGTCCCCTGCATTGGCAGGTGGATTCTTAACCAGTGTGCCACAAGGGAAGTCCCTGTACTTTTTAACCCCAGAATGGTCTACATTGTTCCTTTTTATAATTTCTATCTCTTTGATATCCTCTAGTTAGTGATACATTATTCTCATACTTCTCTAGTTTATTAAATGATTTACTTTTGCTCATCGATCACTTTAAAAACAGCTGATTTGAAGTCTTTGTCTAGTAACCAATATCTGGACTTTCTCAGGGACAGTTTCTATTCACTTTTTTCATGTGTACAGGTAATATTTTCTTGTTTCTTTGTATGTCTCATAACTTTTTGTTGAAAACTGGACCTTTCAAATGCAAGCATGACTCATTTTATGGTGCTTCACTTTATTAGGCTTTGCAATAATGCATTTTTTTACAATTGAATGTTTTGGGCAACTCTAAGTTGTCAGATGATGATTAGTAATTTTTAGCAATAAAGTATTTTTAATTAAGGTATGTACAGTGTTTTTTTAGACATAATGCTATTGCACACTTAATAGACTACAATATAGTGTAAACATAACTTTTATATGCACTGGGAAACCAAAAAAGTTATGTGGCTTGCTTTATTTCAATATTTGCTTTATTGTGCTAGTCTGGAACCAAACCCAAAATGTCTCTGAGGTATGCCTTGTGATATAACTTGGCAACTATGGAAATAGATTCTACCTCCTCCTGAAGGTTTGTTACCATTGCTGTTCTTCCATAGTAGTTGTTTTTTTGTTTATTTAATGACTTTTCTGAACTAATTCTGCAAAGTCTCTATTCTCTGTCATGTACGGTGACTAAAATCTCTACTTAGTTTGGTGCTGAGCTAATGATTGAACAGACTTCCCTGAAAACCTGAAACTAAAAGTCCCCCAGTCTTCACCCAAGATCTCTGTGTGCTTAAGACACAACTTCAACACTCAGCCAGGAAGATTAAAACTCTGCTTTCCCCTCCCCTTCCTGCCTTCTCAGAGCCTCAAAGTCTGCCAGAATTAAGAGCTTAGCACCTTTTCAGATATTTCCTGGGTATGCACACAACCCTCCACATACATGTGGCCTTCCAGATTCCCAGGGTATGTTGGAACTTGTCAAAGTCCCTAAGGACATCTCATTCCTTAACGTTTCCTTTTAAGACTTTTTGGTTAAGCTATTATTTACCCCCAACTGTTACCCATCACCTCAGGCAGCTGTGTTGTTAAAGCATTTGACAGGTGCTCCCTGCTGAGAGGATTTTAGCATTGGGCAAGTTCAAGTGAGGTCAATTAAAGACAAGCTTTTTAAGTGTGGTCTTCTGGGGAACCACTAGACAGATCAGATAATTACTCTTCCTTGGGAATGAGGCTTTGTAAGAGCTCCCGCTCTATTCTTTTTCTTCAGTACCAGGAATGTGGGCTGTTATTTTTTAAGGCTATTTCTTTTTTAAAAAATATTTTTCTCTTTCTTTCTTTCTTTCTTTGTTTCTTTGTTTCTTTCTTTCTTTCTTTCTGGCTGCATTGGGTCTTCGTTGCTGTGCGCGGGCTTTCTCTAGTTGCGGTGGATGGGGGCAACTCTTCATTGTGGTGTGAGGGCTTCTCATTGCGGTGGCTTCTCTTGTTGCAGAGCACGGGCTCTAGGCACGCGGGCTTCAGTAGTCGCGGCACACGGGCTCAGTAGTTGTGGCTCAAGAGCTCTAGACCACAGGCTCAGTAGTTGTGGCGCACGGGCTTAGTTGCTCTGCAGCATGTGGGATCTTCCTGGACCAGGGCTCGAACCTGTGTCCCCTGCACTGGCAGGCGGATTCTTTACCACTGTGCCACCAGGGAAGTCCCAAGGCTATTTCTTTTCTTTTTAATTTATTTTATTGAAGTATAGTTGATTTACAATGTTGTGTTAATTTCTACTGTACAGCAAAGTGATTCAATTATACATATATATACATTCTTTTTCATATTCTTTTCCATTATGGTTTATCACAGGATATTGAATATAGTTCCCTGTGCTATACAGTAGGACCTTGTTGTTTATCCATTTTATATATGATAGTTTGCATCTGCTAACCCCAAACTCCCAATCCATTCCCCCCGAACCCCACCCCTTGGTAACCACAAGTCAGTTTTCTATGTCTGTGAGTCTGTAAGGCTATTTCTGAGTTGGAGAGTGGGGAATGGGACTAGGGTACGTTAAAATTCCACCAAGCTCGTTGTTCTTTACTGAGATTCAGTCATTTCTCTTTACTCCCTGAATTACTGTAAGCTTTTGGTTGATTGCCAGAGTTCGAAAAGTGTTGATTCTGACAAATTCTGCAGTTTTTTCATTGTTTTTATGGAAAGGCAAATTTTACTCTGCCGTTTTTGCTGACGTTCCTTTTTTCTCTTTCTGTTTTTTGATGCTTAAATTTTCTTTGATTTGGCCAGTGGAAGCCTTTCATGCTGGCTTCTGTATCCTTTTGACATGTGCCTTTCAGTTTTTTGCTGAGTAGACTTTCCTTGTCTGAACCCTGGAATCAACCATTTTTCCAAAGAGCACTGGTTGCTTTTAAGCAGAGAATGGCATTAGAAACCAAGACCTGAGTATTAAGTATGCTCATTATTATTGGGGTGTCACTGATCCCAGGACTTCTGAGTAGGCAGATGAGAAGACACACACAGACACACACACACATTTATTTCTCTATATATTTTGAAAACCATGAATTCACACCAACATCTCCAATTAAATACAATAAGGTTCATTCTCACTTTCCCTTCATTCACTTTTTTTTTTTTTTTTTTTGCCACACAGCTTGCGGCATCTCAGTTCCCCAAGCAGGGATTGAACCCTGGGCATGGCAGTGAAAGCCTGTAATCCTAACCACTAGTCCACCGGAGAACTCCCGCTCCATTCATCTTTGTAACACTCTTTTCTGATGGTGGGAAACCTGGTTCCCATTATCCTTCATGATTTATTTATTTCATCAATCCCCCTATATATAGCCAATCTCATTTTCCCATCACTATCCCCTATGCCAGCGGTCCCCAATCATTTTTTGGCACCGGGGACCAGTTTTGTGGAAGATGATTTTTCCATGGACCGGGGTGGGGGTCGGGGGATGGTTCCGGTGGTAATGCAAGCAATGGGGAGCGACAGATGAAGATTGTCTCACTGGCCTGCCACTCACCTCCTGTTGTGCAGCCCAGTTCCTCACAGGGCATGAACCGGGTGTTGGGGGCCCCTGCCCTATGCTATGTAGATGCCCTCCTCACTGCACTTGGACACTGACCCTCTCCCTCCGGCTAGACAGATCCCCATGTTGTTGTCCTGCTTACGTCACTTGGGCTCTGACATCATCCCATACCAGCCATCCCTCCACGAGGATGCTCTCCTCACCAAGTTTGGACTCCAGCACTCTGGTGCCCACCATTTGGAATGCTTATTCTCGTCATCTAAGAACTGTATGATGTACCCTGTCCCCTAAACACCTCTCCATCTATGCAAACCTATCCACACCCAGAGCTGGTGTCTGCCTGCCCCCTTGGTACAGAAGCTAAAACTGCTCTTGCCTCACCTATGAAGGACTCTTTTTTTAAAAAATTGTTTTTTAATTTTTTGGTCACGCCACTTGGCAGGTGGGAACTTTGTTCCCCGACCAGGGATCGAACCTGTGCCCCCTGCATTGGAAGCTCAGAGTCTTAACCACTGGACCACCAGGGAAGTCCCTGAAGGACTCATTTTTATGTCTGAAACCCAGCTCATCAAGGCTTCCTTGCATTCATTCTTGACTAGTCCTATTGAAAAGTACGGGTTTTTCTAGTTATCACCATGGAAGGGAGGGTCTTTGGGGGACTTCTACATTCTCAACAGAAATGGAAATCCTGCCAGCACTCCTTCACCACTTACTTTGTGCTAAAGCCAGGAGGGTGTGGAGTGGGAACTAATAGTTTTGCCTTTCTTAATTAGGGAGTCCGACAGAGAGAGAGAGAGAGAGAGAGAGAGAGAGAGAGAGGGAGGGCCAGATTCAGGTTCAAAATTTTATCTGTCTACCAGCTGTCTCACCCTGAATGTAACCTTCTAGACCAAGAATTGGCAAATGTTTTCTGAAAAGGGACAGATAGCAAGTATTTTTCGGCCCTGTGGGTCAATCAGTCTCTGACACCGCTCCTCCGCTCTGCCCCTGTAACATGAAAGCACCCGGACAATATGTCAGTGAATGGGTGGGGCTGAGTTTCACTAAACTATTTATAAAAACAACTGGGAGCCAGCTGTTCACAGGGAGGAGACTGAGTCTATTTTCTTCACTGCTACATCCCCAAAGTCAAGAACACTGCCTGGCAGGTAGTGGGCACTCCAACAATGATAATAAACGAGTTATTATCACTTGTATATTCTTTTTTTTCTCTCTCTTTTTTTTAAAGTTTTTTCGGCCACGCCAGGCAGCTTGTGGGATCTTAATTCCCTGACCAGGGATTGAACCCACGCCCCCTACAGTGGAAGCATGGAGCCTTAACCCCTGGACCACCAGGGAAGTCCCTCCCTTGTATATTCTTTTTTTTTTTTTTTTTTGCGGTACGCGGGCCTCTCACCGTTGTGGCCTCTCCCGTTATGGAGCACAGGCTCCGGACGCGCAGGCTCAGCGGCCATGGCTCACGGACCCAGCCGCTCCGCGGCATGTGGGATCCTCCCGGACCGGGGCACGAACCCGTGTCCCCTGCATAGGCAGGTGGACTCTCAACCACTGCGCCACCAGGGAAGCCCCCTTGTATATTCTTGATGGAAAAGTAATGACACAACCAGAGTGACTAGTGCTGGTGGATGGTTGAACAGAGAATGGGAGATCCAACTGTGCGGCATGTTCAAGGTCTTTCGGAGGGGTTTTTGTTCCTTAAAGAAAGGAGGAGGGGGCTTCCCTGGTGGCGCAGTGGTTGAGAGTCCGCCTGCCGGTGCAGGGGACACGGGTTTGTGCCCCGGTCCGGGAGGATCCCACATGCCGCGGAGCGGCTGGGCCCGTGGGCCATGGCCGCTGGGCCTGCGCGTCCGGAGCCTGTGCTCCGCCACGGGAGAGGCCACAGCGGTGAGAGGCCCGCGTACCGCAAAAAAAAAAAAAAAAGAAAGAAAGAAAGAAAGGAGGAGGGGGACTTCCCTGGCAATCTAGTGGTTAAGACTCCGTGCTTCCCATGCAGGGGGCGAGGGTTCGATCCCTGGTCAGGGAAGTAGATCCCACATGCCGCCTGCCCAGCACGGCCAAAAAAATAAAAGAAGAAGAAGGAAAAAAAAGAAAGGAGGAGGGAAAGAACTTTTATCGGGCATCTGTTTGGTGCCAAGAGACCCGACTTTTCTCATGACAGCCCTGTGCACTGGGTTTGTATCATCGACGGGATGTTTGTGTCCCACTCGGCCACATTCCTATCTTGAAACCTAATCCCTAAGGGGATGATATTCTGAAGTGGGCATTTGGGAAGTGATTAGCTCGTGAATGGCATTAGTGCTCTTATAAAAGAGACCCCAGAGACGTCTCTCACCCCTTCTGCCATGTGAAGACACAGCCAGAAGATGGTCTTCTGTGAATCAGGAGGCGGGTCCTCACCAGACACCAAATCTCCCCACACGTTGATCTTAGACTTCCAGCCTCCAGAACTGTGAGAAATAAATGTTGGTTGTTTAAGCCCCCCTGTCTATGGCATTGCGTTATCGCAGCCTGAAAGGACTAAGACGCTCTGTGTCCCCATTTCACATATGGGGAAAACTGAGGCTCAGGGGTTGATGAGACACGCTCACGGCCTCACAACTGGAGGCAGATCTGGGGAGGTGGTGGCTTTCCCACCTCCAGAGACACATCAACAGAGCTGGAACACCAACCCCTCAGGAAGATGAAACAAGATACTTTCTCTTGGATGGGCTGTTCCTACTACTGTTCTTTATAAACCCCTCCGCCTGGTGTTCAATACTTCATGGTTGGATCCTGGACCGGCCATCCCATTTTTCCTCCTGGGGCTCTAAAGTCCTGCTGAAAAACTTTCAGTTCCTCTAGGAAGGAAGCCACATTCTCTTTCACTTCCTGACCTTTGCACGTGTGGATCACTTGAACTGAAAACACCCTTTCTCCTACCACCCTGTTCCATCTCCTCTCAAACAACTCATCCTTCAGCATGTAACCTTTCCCCTAGAATGTGACCGTCAGAAAGCTCTGGAGTATTTTCCAACATCACCAAGCCACTCCCTCAGTCTCACCCGACTCTGACTGGATGTCCTACAGATTGAACGCAGTCCTGACACTATCCACCTGGAGACAGCATCAGATCTGTTAAAAAAAAAAAAAAAAAAAGCAACTGTGTACATGTTAAAGATCTTATTGGCTTTATTCAATGATTCAAGAATTGGGCAGCATCCAGTCTAGCAGATAGAAAGGAGCCCTGAAGAGCTGTACAAAGCTAGAGGTTTCTTGGTTTGGGGTTTTTTTGTTTTTTATTTTCTATCTTTTGGCCGCACCACACGGCATGCAGGATCTTAGTTCCCCAGTCAGGGATCGAACCCATGCCCCCTGCAATGGAAGCGCAGTCTCTTAACCACTGCACCGCCAGGGAAGTCCCAAGCTAGAGGTTTTATATAGGCAGAAGGGAGTAGGATCAAGGAAGTGGTACCGGCAAAAAAGTGGCTGGGTCATTGTAAGATTATTTTCCTGCAGGGGATGGCAGGGGTCTATCAGACGATTCCTTATTGGCTGGTTTAAGATTCCATCTCTGAGAGAGCTCTAACTGTCGTTAAGCCTGAGTTTGGTGATGTGAGACTCACTATAAGTGACTCCATTTTGGCTCTGTTTTCTTGTTTTTAACAGATCCCACAGGTTAAGGGGTCAGTCCCACAAAACTGTCCTCAACTTCAGACACCAAGTGTAGATCCAGGCCATGCGTACTTCTGACCCACCCACTACAAATCAGGGTTTCCCATGACTCCCTCCTCAAGTCTGATAATTTGTTAGAACTCACAAATCTTAGGGAAACATTTACTTACCAAAACATTTACTGGTTTGTTATAAAGGATATTATAAAGGAGACAGATGAGCAACCAGACGGAGTACATAAGGCAAGGTCCAGAAGGATCCTGCATGGAGGAGCTTCTGTCCCCGTGGAACTGGTGTGCGCCACCCTTACCAACCGCGAAGCTCATCAGATCTCAACAAATGTCTGGTAAACAGATGAGATGAGTGAGGAAATACTGTCTCACTCCATTGCCTAGTTCATCTTCTGTACCACACAGACATATGTAGCTGCCCAGTCCTACATTCCCGCCTGGATTCTCATCTCTCTCTTCCACCGACAAATCGCATCATCTTTTAATACCACCTCCCCCAGGAAGTCTTCCTTGCCTACCCACGTGGAGCCCCCTCCCAAACGAGTTGAGCTGCACAGACTCTGTCTGCCTTATAAACTTTGATCTGACAGCAGAAGGATTTCCCCAAAGATCTGCCCCAGGTTATACCCCACCTTCCTCCCTGATTCTCAGACAAGTGCCACCTGCTGCTTTAGAGGTGTCATTGAAATGGGACCCAGGCTGGGCTGGCCTCACAGAAACCTGCCAGCACCAGAATTCCAGAACCTCAGCTAACATACATAGACCAGGAGGAGACCACTGTGGGCTGTGGGCAGGAATCAGGCAATGGACAGCCTACTGTGTTTCTCGCCAGGCTGGACAGCACCACCCAGTGGTCAAGGAGGCTTCAACACAGGTTTACAGAACAGATACCTTCCTGCCTCCTTGCCTTTGCATTAGCTGGTCCCTCTGCCTGGCATGCTGCCCTTCCTCCTTCTCTCAAGATTTTACCTATTCTTGAGAGTGACTTCACAGTCCTTTGGGTTTGCTCATTTCCTCACCTTGAGCCTTAGCCCCTCCTAGGCACTGCTGTCCTCCAGAGCCCCAGGAAGGAAGGTGTGCCCCATCACACATTCTGCCCTGCAGTAAAGGGTCCTGGGTCAGCCGTTGCTCCAGCCTCATAGACTCCATTCCTGGTGATGTGGATGAGTTGTGCCTCACGTCTTGGAGCAGGAAGACTTCCAGGAACAGAGGCATGCTTCATCCATCTTTGTGGAAAAACCTCTAGGTGTCACCACACTTCTTAGAAAAGGGCTGTTCTCACTCCTGCCTTCACCTCTCCCAAAACCACCAATGGCAGTATCTACTTTTCCTTTGAGAACAGCAGCAGACCCATTACTGTCTTGGCCTCACCCTTGATAAAGGTGGCCACTCCCCACTTCCTGCTTGAACCCCGCTTTCCTGGGACTCCCCTGATGGCTTCACCTGCTGGGTCTCCTCCTTCCTCCCAGCCCGCTATTGCTCCATCTCCTTCCTCTTCTTTTGCCTGACCTTGCAATTTGCCTGTCATTTATGAACCTTTGCAATCCAAATCCCCTTCTGCTGTTGGAAGGACAAGAAAGGAAGAGAACCAGGGATGGACTGATTGTCCAATTTCTCCAGGATTGCAGCCAGCCTGAGGCTGCAGAGGGCAGCAAAGTCAGAGGGAGACACCGAGACAAGAACTGAGTGAGAAACCACCCAAGATCCAATAGGTCAAAAGTGAAAGCCCAAAGTGGTTATAAATACCAAATGGCCACAAGCTAGGGTACAGGGAGACAAGGGTGAGGCTATAAAACAATCTTGTTGTGATGTTGTTTTAGGTACTAGATCTTGAATTACTTTCCTTTCTAGTGTCTTGTATGATATTTAGTCTGCTCAAGTTTTTGTTTGTTTGTTTTTTGTTTGTTTATTTAGTCTGCGCTGGGTCTTTTTTTTGATATAAATTTATTTATTTTATTTATTTTATTTTTGACTCTGTTAGGTCTTCATTTCTGTGTACAGGCTTTCTCCAGTTGCGGTGAGCAGGGGCTACTCTTCATTGCGGTGCGCGGGCTTCTCATTTCGGTGGCTTCTCTTGTTGTGGAGCACAGGCTCTAGGCGTGCGGGTTTCAGTAGTTATGGCACGCAGGCTCAGTAGTTGTGGCGCATGGGCTTAGTTGCTCCGTGGCATGTGGGATCTTCCCGGATCAGGGCTCGAACCCGTGTCCCCTGCATTAGCAGGCATATTCTTAAACACTGCGCCACCAGGGAAGCCCCTGCGCTGGGTCTTAGTTGCAGCGTGCTGGATCTTTTAATTGCAGCATGCAGACTCTTAGTTGCAGCATGCATGCAGGATCTAGTTCCCCGACCAAGGATCGAACACGGGTCCCCTGCATGGGGAGCACGGAGTCTTACCCACTGGACTTCCATGGAAGCCCCAGTTGGCTCGGATTTCAAGCTTCTTCTTGGGTCCCTTTGGATATCTTGTATCACTCTGTGATCTATCTCCAAATTGTTCACTGATTTGCTTGTTTCACCTCTGGCTCCCCTACATAGAAGTTATCTGTTTCTATATAACAAATTGCTACAAACTGAATGGATTAAAACAACACACATTTGTTATCCCAGGTTTTTGCAGGTCAGGAATCTAGCCATGACTTAGTGGATACTTTGCCTGGGATGTCTCTTGAGGCTGCAATTAGGGGGATGGCCAGGAGGACTAGGGTTTCATCTGAAAGTTGGATAGGGGAAGGATTCACTTCTAACCTCACTCATGTGGGTTTGGGTCAGATTTGTTTCCTGTGGGATGTTGGACTGAGTCTCAGTTCCTAGCTATCTGTTGGTCAAAGGATGCCTTTAGTTATTTACCACATGAGTTTCTCCAACAAGGCAACTTCATCAAAGCCAGCAAGGATGAGAGTGCCAGCAAGACAGGAGTCAGAATCTTTTGTAACCTAGTTTCCGAATTGGCATTTCTTCATGATGAGATATTCTACTGGAAGTAATTAGAAGCAAATTACTCTTTAGTAGAGGATTACACAAGGCCATGAATACCAAGAGGTAGGGACCATTTTAGAAACGGCTTACCATATCCCACCAGACTATAATTCTGTTAGTGCTGGGACCCTTTTGTTCACGTTAACTATCATGTCTCCAGTGTTTTCAAGTGAATGGCATATAGTAGATGCTCAATTAATATCTGTAAAATGAGAGACTAAATGGAGTAAGCTGTATAGTCTAAGAGTAGAATAGCTAAGGAGTGCTTCAACATTTCTTTTATTATGTTCACGGGTTGTTGAAACTAATCAAGGAGCAGTGGGATGGGTGGAATTGTCATGGCAGGTAAAACCAAGGGCAGTGGACTGTAGGGTGAACACAGACAGGGAGAAGTCATTGAACTACAGAAGCCATGGGTCTTCTCATTTACATCACCTTGCAGGGCTCCAGGAAGTGATCAGCAGATATTAGGCTTGGTGAGTGCTATATACCTGCCAAGATGTATCAGTTAGCATTTGCTGCATAACAAACTTCCCCTCTCCAAAAATTAATGATTCAAAATAAAAACTAGGGCTTCCCTGGTGGTGCAGTGGTTGAGAGTCCGCCTGGTGATGCAGGGGATACGGGTTCATGCCCCGGTTCGGGAAGATCCCACATGCCGTGGAGCAGCTGGGCCCGTGAGCCATCGCCGCTGAGCCTGCGCGTCCGGAGCCTGTGCTCCGCAACAGGAGAGGCCACAACAGTAAGAGGCCCACGTACCACAAAATAAATAAATAAAATAAAAACTATTTAGTTCATAATTGTGTGGTTCAGAAATTTGAGTCTGGCTCTGTTGGAAAGTTCTGCTGAGCACAGGTGAGCTCATTCATGAATCTGTGGTCAGCTGGTGGGTCGATTAAGTCTGGCTACTTAGCCAGTGCAGTTTTACAAGATAAGTGAAAATACTTTGACAATGCTCGCATCAAGAGAGGAGGTCTTGATCCCCCTGAATCTGGGTGGGCTTGGACTGCTTCAACGAATAGAGTATAGCAGAAACAATATTATATGAGCTCCAACACTAGATCATAAAAGACCATGCAAGCTGCTTCCTTGTTTGCTGGAAGACTCACTCCCAGAGACTTGAGACGTCATGTAAGGAGTCCAACTACCCTGAAGCTGCCATGTTAGAGATGCCATGTGGAGGGACTACATGGAGACACCCTGAGACTACAGAAAAAAAGAGGGATTTTCCCCCCAAGAGACCCCAATCATTTGAGTGATCCAGCCCAGAAACCAGACATGTGAATAGAAATGCCAGCTCCCAGCCACTCTAGGCACCCCCCAGCCCTTCAAGTCTTCTCAGCTTAAGTCCTAGATGCCATGGAGCAGAACAAGCCATCCTGTTGTGCCCTGTCCAGGCTCCTGATCCACAGAACCCATGAATATATTTTGAATGGTTGCTATTTTATGTTATACAGCAATAGAAAATGGGAACAGATGGACTTACTCATGGCTGGAGGTTGATTGGTTGGTGATTGAGGCCGCAGGGGTGACTGAGTCACGTGCCTCTCATCACCCAGGTTACTGGGCTAAATGGCAGGGTAGGCAGCTCTCTCATCAACCCCCAACAGAAACATCAAAAAACAAGCAGAAACTGTCATAACCAAATTTCTCAACAGTCAAAGGTTTATAGCAACCCTACCCAGTAAAGAGTTTAAGGTATGATTGCAATGGTGCTCAAAGAACTAAGGAGGAAAATGGATGAACAGAGTGAGAAGCTAGGCTTTTTTTTTTTTTTTAAGCTGTGCCACACAGCTTACAGGATCTTAGTTCCCTGACCAGGGATTGAACCTGAGCCTTCAGCAGTGAAAGCGCAGAGTCCTAACCACTGGACTGCCAGGGAATTCCCAGAAGTTAGGCATTAAAAAAACAAAAGTTGGAAAATATAAAGAAAAAACAAAGAGAGCTGAAGAGTACAATAACTGAAATTAAAAATACACTTGAGGGGCCTTCCCTGGTGGCGCAGTGGTTGAGAGTCCGCCTGCCGATGCAGGGGACACGGGTTCGTGCCCCGGTCCAGGAAGATCCCACATGCCGTGGAGCGGCTGGGCCCGTGAGCCACGGCCACTGAGCCTGCGCGTCCGGAGCCTGTGCTCCGCAACGTGAGAGGCCACAACCGTGAGAGGCCCACGTACCGCAAAAAAAAAAAAAAAAAAAAAATACACTTGAGGGACTTCCCTGGTGGTCCAAGGGTTAAGACTCCGCACTCCTAATGCAGGGGGTCGGGGTTCGATCTCTGGTCATGGAACTAGATCCCATATGCCACAACCAAAAGATCCTGCACACCACAACGAAGATCCTGCGTGCCACAAATAAGACCCAGGGCAGCCAAATAAATAAATATTTTTTTAAATACACTTGAAGGAATCAACAGTAGATTAGACGATACAGAAGAATGGATCGGTGAACTGGAAGAAAGAATAGCGGAAATCACTCAAGCTGAACAGAAAAAAAGAAAAAAGAATTTTTAAAAATGAGGACAGTTTAAGAGACCTCTGGAACAACATCAAGCATGCTGACATTCACATTATAGGGGTCCCAGAAGGAGATGAGAGAGAGAGAAAGGGGCGGAGAACATATTCGAAGACATAATAGCTGAAAACTTCCCTAACCTGGGAAAGGAAACAAACATCCAGGTCCAGGAATCACAGAGAGTCCCAATCAGGATCAACCCAAAGAGGACCATAACAAGACATGTTGTAATTAAGATGGCAAAGATTAAAGATAAAGGGAGAATATTAAAAGCAGCAATAGAAAAGCAAGACGTTATGTACAAGAGAACTCCCATAAGGCTATCAGCTGACTCTTCAGCAGAAACTCTGCAGGTCAGAAGAGAGTGGCATGATATATTTTAAGCGATGAAATGGAAAAACCTACAACCAAGAATACTCTACCCGGCAAGGTTCTCATTCACATTTGAAGGACAGATCAAAAGTTTTACAGACAAGCAAAACTAAAAAGACTTCAGCACCACCAAACCAGCTTTACAAGAAATGGTAAAGGGACTTCTCTAAGCAGAAAAGACCATAACTAAAACTGTGAAATTATGAAAGGAAAAATCTCATTGTTAAAGGCAAATATACAGTAAAGGTAGTAGATCAACCATTTAGAAAGCTAGTAGGGGGTTTCCCTGGTGGCGCAGTGGTTAAGAATCCGCCTGCCAATGCAGGGGACATGGGTTCAAGCCCTGGCCCGGGAAGATCCCACATGCCGCGAAGAAACTAAGCTGGTGCACCGCAAAAAAAAAAAAAAGGCAAATGTTAGGTTCTATATATTTTACCACAATTAAAAATTCTCCAAAAAAAAAAAAAAAAAAAAGAGCAGAAGCTGCTAAGCCTCTTAAGATCTGGGCTCAGAACTAGCCCAGCATCACTTCTGATGCATTCTGTTGGTCAGAATAAGTGATAAAGCCAGCTCAAATTCAAGTGATGGGGAAACAGACTCTACTTCTTTATAGGAGGAACTACATATATTGTCCCCTTTTTCGCTCTTTATAAGAGAGTATCAAGTCTGAGACCATATTAGTCAATATTCCCAACAAACAAATTTTGAGTCCAAAGCTTAGTCCAGAAAAAGATTTTTTTTAAGTGCTAAAACTTATCTGCTAAATACTGAGAAGAGTCTTTTAATAAATTTAAATATGCAAAATCTGACTCTGAAGAAATGACAACCACCCCCCAAAAAAAAAAATCACAGAGGTAGAATTGACAGCTGGTAAAAACTGGACAAAAAGAGTCCAATTAATGAATCAAATGTTTACTGCAAAAATCACATGGAAAAAAATGTTCCTGATAAAAATGATTTCACTCAAGTAAATATGAACACTGAAAAAAAAATTGGGAACGGTTTAAGTGCACTGAATAGCAAAGTGATCCAGCAATCTAATTGGCTAGATTCAGCTTAGGATTCAAAAGTCTTTTCCAACAGAAATGTGTTGGATTTTTTTTTCCCACTGTGCTTATAAAAATGGAATCAAAGCGTCCCCAGAATAAAACCATCCTTTGTGTGAATACGGCAGAGTAAGGATGAGAGGGTCAGATGCCCTGTGCATCTTCCTAGTGTTTAACTTTATTCCCCAGACACCAGATGCCACTTATGTCCTAGGCAAGGTCCCAGAAACGATCTGGTCATGACCTCTATCTGGGTGGCCTTGGACCCCACCCAGGTTTGTGCCTCTGCAGACCCCTCTGTCCTCCACCTCCTGTACCAGTCCAGGTTCTCCTGTTCCTTGGAAGTTGTGGGTCACACCAAACTGTTCTTTTCTGAAGGCAAACTCCAAGATTTGTCCTTTATGACGGCTCCTCACTCCTCCACATGAGGGACCATGGGCAGCCAGCTCAGAGATTGTCCTTTGGTGACTACTTGACCCTCACCACATCCTGGTGTCACTCTTGCCCTCCTGACTTACCCTGCATCCTATCTCTAACATGCCCATAGGGGTCCTCCCCCCGCCTCCCAAGTCCACCCAGGAATCAGAGGACAATGTCTAAGATTCTCTTCAGCTTCATACTCTGCAAATCCAAGGTCACCTTGGATTTGTCAAGGACTATGAAATGGCCAGCACATAAGCTTTAAAAGAAGTAAGGCAAATAGGGACTTCCCTGGCAGTCCAGTGGTTAAGACTCCACCCTTCCACTGCAATAGGGCATGGGTTCGATCCCTGGCCTGGGAACTAAGGTCCCACCAAAAAAAAAAAAAGGGAGGGGGAGGCAAAGATATGCTTTTCTTTTCTTTTTTTTTTGGCCCTGCGGCACGTGGGATCTTAGTTCCCCAACCAGGAATGGAACCTGGGCCCTCGGCAGTGAAAGCATGGAGTCCTAACCACTGGGCAGCCAGGGAATCAAAGTTATGTTCTTTTTTATATATATATAATTTCATTTTTTTAATTTTTGGCTGCATTGGGTCTTTGTTGCTGTGCGTGGGCTTTCTCTAGTTGCGGTGAGCAGGGGCTACTCTTCCTTACGGTGCACGTGCTTCTCATTGCGGTGGCTTCTCTAGTTGCAGAGCATCGGCTCTAGGCACGCGGGCTTCAGTAGTTGTGGCGCACGGGCTTAGTTGCTCCGCGGCATGTGGGATCTTCCCGGACCAGGGCTCAAACCCATGTCCCCTGCACTGACAGGCAGATTCTTAACCACTGCGCCACCAGGAAAGTCACAAAGATACGTTCTTTTTTAAAGAATGGGGTATGGGGGTATATGGGCGTGTGGGGGAGAAGGAATTCATTATAACTATTTTTACCACAGAGTTTTTAGAAATACGCTTGGAAGCTTTTCTTAACAGTTCCAAAATTTTAATAGATGCAATGTACAATAGATAGTAAGAGAGAGGGAAGACACAGAGAAGGAGTATAGACAGCGGCAGAAAGGGTGTAGACAGATTCAGAGTAGAGACAGAGACAAAGAAAGAACAGACACAGGCAAAATGTAGATGGGACAGCGTGTAGACAGAGGCGGAGACGGATGGACAGGGGCAGAAAGCGTGGCTGTATGGCATTCACCGCTCCCAAAACCAGAAGGAGCCCCCTCCCTACCTACTATTTAGAAGCTTGAGATCTCAAACCTCAGAAGGTCCTGACACTCCCCACTCTGGGTGCCAGCCTTCCCCGTTTCCATTTCTGTCTCTCCATTTTGAACTTGGGCGGAAGTTGTCCTTTTCTCTAAGTCTTGCCCCCTATCCATAACTGCCTCTACATCTCCCTCCCCAGCCTGAGCGATACCCCCACCCTTCCCTTCCCTGTTAATAATCTTGGGCCCGCCATTCATTCACTCATCAAACATTTATAAGCAGCTCCCATGTGCTGGGCCCCTGCTCAGCAATGCCGGGGAACCCCTGACCTAGGCCCTGCCTTCCCCCGCCCCCATCTATCTAGGAGGGGTGGGGGATGGGAGGGCCATGTAAGCAGTGATAACAGCGTCCTCTGAGTTTGATGGGGCAACATAAGACACTGTCAGCCTCAGACAAGATACCTAACCCGGCCTAGACTAGAGAATGCGACAGGCCTGAGTCTCCGGTGTGACACCCCGACCACCCAAAGCCCCGCCCTCAGCACAGAGCCGGGCTCAGAGAAGATGTGGTTCCGCAGCCTAAGGGATTTCTGGCAACGCCCCTTCTCAGACCCAACCCATTAGCCTCTACCTGATCTGCCCCCGCCCCATCACTGATCTAGGCCACGCCCTTCTCAGCCCCTCCCGTACTTCATTCACTCCACCAGGCCTCAAGCCCCACCGCCCGGGAGGCTAACCTCATATGATCTCGTTGGCCAGAGAGCGTCACTTCACCGCCCTTCTTCAGTGTCATTGGCTCTCTAGGTGTCAATCTTCTTTATAGAGGCCCAAGAGTTACCATGGCCGAGGTTTGGGGGGCAGATAATAATGGCCGTCCCAGGAAGTCTCGTTATTGGGCAAAAAGCCCGGCTCTGGGCGGGGCTTAGAGCCAAACGCTGGTCTGCCTCTGTCTGGGGTTCCTCAGGGACGCAGCCTTCCCTCAGAGACACACCCCTCTCTCCTTCCTATTGGTCCTTCCAAGTGTTGATCAACAGGATTCCACATTCCGATAGGCAAAACACCCCGTCCTTCACTGCTTCCCTAATTTCAATTCGCTTCTCTCCTTAAAGGCGGCAACCTTCTGGCCGTAGCCAGGGCCCTCGCCCTCCTTACGGAGTGACCATGGATTGGCCAGACACCCCGTCACTCCTGGCCAGTGGGCGGAGCCATAGCGCCTGGGGGCGGTGAATTGGCTGACTGGGCCTCGGGGGCGGGGCAGCGGCTCCTGTCAGCGGGTGAAATGGCAGCGACAGAGCCGGCGGCGGCCGCGGTCCCGGGGGGCGGCTGAGGGGGCCGGGCCGGGCTGCGGGGCGAGCGACGCGGCGGGGCCCGGGACGGCGGCGCGGCCCGGGACGGCGAGGCTCGGCATGGCTATGGCAGCGCGCTCTTCGCAGGTAGGTAGGCGGTGCGGGCCGGGCCTCCCGGGCGCCTTCTCAGGCCCGCGACTCCGCGCTGCGGCCCACGGGGGCCGGGCAAGACTGGGACTCGGGCCCCCTCGCTCCGGAACCCGCGCCGGGAGCCCTCGGCACTCCCAGCACGGACCCTGGCCGTCAGCCTCGGGCCCTGGCCCCTGCCCATCCTCGTTCCGACGCTTCCCGACCCCTCAGGGCCCCTCCCACGACTCCTCCGGGCGCCCTCCTCCCCCACGCCGCCCCCTCCCCGGGAGGGCCCCTCAGGCCCGTGACCCCCGCTCACCCTCTTTACTGACCCTCAGGACCCCTTCCCGGACCCTTCAGGGCTCCCCCAGTCCCCACCCCGCAGACCTGGCCCCTACGAGCGCCCCCGCAAGCCCAGGACCTCCGCCCTCTCTCTGTCCTGATCCCTCAAGACCCCTTTCATCTGTAGACCCCTTGCCACACCATCCCTCCCCTCACTTCACATCCTATCTCTGGGCCCAGACCTGCCCCCGCCCCCAAGGATACCCGTCTTAGAGCCATACCCCTCCCTTCTGACCGCACAGGACCCCTCCCCAGCCTCTGTAAATCCAGATTCCTGCCCGCAGGCCTCACCTCAGCCTGCTGGGCCATCTCCCACCGCCAGCAGCCCCATGCCCAAGGGCACCCCTGAAAGCCACTCCTCAGGGTCATCATCGCACACACTCCCTGATCCTGACCCGTCTTGATCCCTACTTCCTGAAAATCCACCCTCACCTCATGCTCAGGACCTCCCAACAGATGTTCTGAACCCCACTCCTCACCTAAGGGACACCCACCTCTGTGAGGGCCCCACTCACACGCACAAACACACATACACACACACACACACATCCGGGAGGCAACAGAGCAAAACCCATGAACCCCCAACAACTCATACTGATAGACACCCTGGGCCCCTCACACACATTCAGGAGCCCTTCACACACACGCACGGACAGACACTTGGATCCCCAGCACACGCAGAAAAACTTAAGACCTCCAACACAGGGCCAGGCAGTTGGGACCTGCCCCCGTCAACGCGCGCGCACGCACACACACACACACACACACACACAGGGCTCCTCAGCACTTTGGCACCCCTCCTTGGAATTCATCTGCCCAGGTCCTCCTGGAGGACCCCGCAGCTCCCAGCTCAGGCAGAGACTCAGAGACATGAGCTACCTGCCCGGCCCCAGGCAGCCAGCCTTCCCATCCACACCAGCCTCCCTGAGCCTGTGCCCCTATTGGGGCCCTGGAGGTGGCGGGGTGACCCAGAATCTCCCAGCACCCCTTGGACACCTGCCCCAGGCCTCTTCCCCTTTATTCATCTCCCTCGCTTTACCCTTCTTCAAAGGGAAGGATGCTCCCTCTCTCGCCTACACCAGTCTCCCCCAAAGAACCACTGGCTGCCCCCTGATTTCTGCCACCCCTGGCAGAGGGGTAGGGGCACCGCCTGCTCCTGGCCCTGGTCCTGAAGCCTGACCAGACTGGTAGGACCAGCATCCTGACCCCACCACGCCCGCTGGCCTCAGATGGCAGGAGCAGCCCCTGACAGCCCCGAGAACTCTTTCACCCACGACCGGCATGTCATGCCAAAATGAAACAGCTTCCTTCGATCCTGGCATTTGAGACCCAGTGGGGCTGGGTTTGGGCCTGCCAGAAGCAGACAGCTCTTTGTTAAGGAATATTTTCAGAAGGGAAAAATGTGCTGAAGAGGCTCGGGTGGAACACGAGTGAGGAGTCGGCTTGGTTTTTTTCCCCTCAGCCGGGCTGGGATGGATCTGGGGGACCCATGTCATCGTGTCTTTCCAGGTGTACTGGCTCTTCCCGCCCTACAGCCCACATCCTCGGGTCCAACCTGTGTGTTCCCTTGGGCTTCTGTGGTCGACTGCAGGTGGTTTGGTTTGACTGCAGGTTGGGATGAGGCAAGTCAAAGAGGAGGGCAGATCACAGAACTGGCGAGACAGGGCAGCCAGGACCGCAGGGACTGCTAAGGAGCCCCAGGTCCTGCCTGAGGGGAATCCAGATCAGGCCGGCGCTGCCTGTCTGACATAAGCACGCCTGGAAAGCCCCAGAGGAGCAAGCCCAGTGGATATTTACCAGTGGATTCTGGATGGCTCTGGGGAAAAGCGCATCTAGCCTTGGGGCCTCGACTTACCCATCTAGAAAATGGGGAGAGAAATCCCGAAACCAGGACTTTGTACTGCAGGGGAGCCAGAGGGGTTAGGATGTGGCCCTGAATGTCCCCTGGGCACCAGGTGGAAGGGGTCAGTGGGGTCAAGGAGGGCAGTCACCCACCTGTGGGTGCTGGCAGAGTCACTGGGCATCCTGGGCCCCTGGTTGGAATTAGCTGATGCCTCAGTGGATAATGACTGTCTTTCCATGGCTGAGCCAGTTTACATCAGGGCTAAGAGACAGTTGGTTGTGGGATTTGTGGCCCCACAGGGACCTCCCGGGGGGCAGAGGGCAGTCGGGTGCCTGCTTGCTGGCAGTGCCCACACCCCACGTAGACCTCTGACGCAGGGCGGGGAGAGGTTTGTTCTGCCCACGTGCTGAAGGGAGGACTGAACGAGGAGACTTCTGAAGGTCACGAGGCACACAGGAAACAAACTCCACGGCCTCCCCAGGGGGGACTTTGTGCAGATGCAGTGGGCTCAGAAGCCTCCCCGGGATAGACTGTGGACTCCTTAGGAAAACACGGGAAGGTTCCCGGGAAGGGCTGGTGAAAGACATCAGTGCCCTTTACCCTAGACTGGGGGGCGGGGGCCGGGTCTTTGTGCATGTGCTTTTGATGGGTGCAGGGGGAACGGAGGATTGTGCTCTAGTTTCCTCTTGCAGAATATGGGTGCTGGTTGTTCCGGATGAGGCCTCCACCACGTACTGGGAATCGAGTCAGGGGCTGGGGTGTGAAGGAGCGTCAGGGGTGGCTCCTGCCCTGCATCTAAAGACCCTCTCCACGTCAGCAGGCAAGAGCTGAAACCAGGAACGCACACTGATCAGGCCGTGCTGCGCACCAGGCCCTGTATCAAGCCCCATTGATATACTATCTCATTTAATCCCCCCAAACCACCCGGAGGAACCAGCATTCCAGCCCGTGCCCGTACCATCCCATCCTGTGTGGAAGCAGGAGACAGATTAACGGACAGCATGCTGTGGAGCAGAGAAAAGGGCCCGGTGCATCCCCGGGGCATCAGGGAAGGTGGAGCAGAGATGATATACGAGTTGGGAGAGGAGCTCTCTGGGCAGGCATGGCACGGAGGGGTGTTCCAGGCAGCCTAAGTGCTTGGAAGAGGCCCAGGCGGCAGGAGCAAGCATGGTGCACGCAGGGAAGCGTGCCTTGTTTGGTGGGTTTCATCCTATAGGCCTTTGTGTCCCAAATGCCATCCAAGGGGCACACACCATGGGACACTCCCTGGTCAAAGGGACCAGTATTTGAGGGCTTCCCTGGTGGCGCAGTGGTTGAGAGTCCGCCTGCCGATGTAGGGGACACGGGTTCGTGCCCCGGTCCAGGAGGAGCCCACATGCCACGGAGCGGCTGGGCCTGTGAGCCATGGCCGCTGAGCCTGCGCGTTTGGAGCCTGTGCTCCGCAACGGGAGAGGCCACGACAGTGAGAGGCCCGCGTACCGCAAAAAAAAAAAGAGACCAGTATTTGGAATTGAACTTGGAAAGGCAGCAAACCACCCCACCCCACCCCTCCCCGCCCAGGGACGTCTGCTGCACACATGTTCTAGAAGCCAAACAGAGGGCAAGAGGGAGGTTACTTAGGAGAACTAACAACTCACTGGGGCTGGGGAAGAGATTGATCCCTTCCAGGGAAATTTCAAGAGCCCCACTGGCACTTTTCTTTGATTTCTCAGCGCACCGTGATGTGTTTGTGAGATTGTTCTTTGTTGTTGTTGTTGTTGTTTTTTATCTTTTGGCCACGCCACGCGGCCTGTGGGATCTTAGTTCCCCAACCGAGGACGGAACCCGTGCCCCCTGCATTGGAAGCATGGAGTCTTAACCACTGGATCACCAGGGAAGTCCCTGTGAGATTGTTTCATTGAGGGCTATCTCCCAGCCCAAGAGTCCCACGAGGGCAGGGCACGTCTCTGTCTATTCATGGTTGAGTCCTAGGCGAGAACAGGGCACATAGCAGATGCTCAGTAGACACTTGGTTGATTTTAGGAGCTGACAGCCCTCCCTACTCACCCACTTCTGAAAGAGGGCCTGGATCTCTTCTGTAGAAAGAGGTCAGATCCATCTGCTTGGAGAGCCCCCAAAGGCAGGGCCAACCCACCTCACCCTGGGCCCTGGCCCAGCCAGCCTTTGCAGCAGGAAAGATACCATCTTGGCTTTGAAGAGCCGAGATCCTTTACAAGATGCCACTTCTCTTATCCACCTGTCCCTGGAAGGCTTATGAGGGCTTTAAATTGTTTCCTTTGTCATTCTCAGGGATACTGAAATATAGAGAAATCAGGGATTTGCCACGAAGGAACCTGTGATGGTGGCAGAAAGTAGCTGCTGACATGCAAGGTAGTAAACTTTTTTTTTAGGTCAGAAGGGATTCCACAGGTCCTAGGTCAGAAGGGATTCCACAGGTCCTAAGGGATTCCACAGGTCCTTCCACAGCTGATTTTAGCCTGAAGGTACTTGCTGCTGCTGCTGTTACTACCAATAACAATGATTTTAGTTTTATTGCGTTTAATATTTAAACAGGGCCGCCACATAAGGGGTGGGCCTGCTGAGGAGGGGAAGTTTGTTTATTCAGTCCACAAATACCAGATGCCTAATGGTACACTAGACTCTGGGGATCCACTAGTGGGCTAGCCAGCCCCTGCCCTCATGGAACTTTCTACCCAGGGGGAGATAAATATCATGGGCCAGCTCCTGAACTAAGTACTTGACAGGCTTTAGCTCATCTACTCCTCCCAACAAAACCTGTGAGGTCGGTACTATCATCAGCCCTGTTTTCAGATGAGGAAACTGAGACAAAGCACATTGTACCCAGATCAGAAAGATAGAAAAGTAGGTGAGGAGGGATTTGAACCCAGGCTGCTGGCCCTGAAGTCCTCCCGGGAGGCCAAGAGATCTGGGATCATTTATCCACACATACAGCCATGGAGGAAGGTACCTGGATGTGGAAACATCACGAGTGGCACGGAGGAGCGGCTAGAACTGGGGACAAGAGAAGGGCCGGCAGTGACTGCTGAATTCCAGCAGTCGTTCTTGTTACCTGAGGGGCAGCTCGCCCATCAAATGCCCACCCCATGGCCAAGGAAAAGACCCGGAGACGTCAGGCCGTCTCCCCAGGAGTCGGGGTGGTCTGAGTGGCCCAGCTGATAGTCTGTCTGGGCAGATGGGGTCACGTGGCATCTTTCAAGGCTTCAGATTTAGAAATGACTCTGGGTCCCCATAATCATTAGAGGTAGAGGATCAGAAGCTGGGCTGGTAGGGGGTGGGGTATGGAGGCGGGGTAGGTAGGAAAGCAAAATTAAAGGAGTCTTGGGGTCTTCTGCCTGCCTCTGAAAGATGGCACACACACACACTCACTCACTCTCCCTGTTGAAAAAGAGTAAGTCATTTACTGAGCGCTCACTGCATTCGGTGTTTTACATAGGTTGTTTCTAAAGTCATTGAATGCAGAGTGACAGCTCAGCTGATCAACTTGGGGCAAAGGCTCTGGAGTCAGAAATCCAAGTGCAGGGAATTCCCTGATGGTCCAGTGATTAGGACTCTGCACTTTCACTGCTGAGGGCGCGGGTTCAGTCCCTGGTCGGGGAACTAAGACTCCGCAAGCCGCTCAGTGAAAATAAAATGAAATGATTTTTTTAAAATACTTTGGTCAGTACTTAAAGAAAAAAAGAAAGAGAAAAGAAATCCAAATGCAAACCTTTCTTCCTCTACGGCCTCGTCAGGAGACCCAGTGAGCAACTCTCTACTCGCTAGGGTACCTCTCACATGTTATAAAACTGTCCTTTACTTTTCTGTCTACCCTGGTACAGAATCTTTTTTTTTTTAATTTTAAAAATAGACTTTAGTTTTCAAAACAGTTTTAGCTTTACAGAAAAATTGAGAAGATCAGGACTTCCCTGGTGGCGCAGTGGTTAAGAATCTGCCTGCCAGTGTAGGGGACACGGGTTCAAGCCTTGGTCCAGGAAGATCCCACATGCCACAGAGCAACTAAGCCTATGCTCCACAACTACTGAGCCTGTGCTCTAGAGCCTGCGAGCCACAACTACTGAGCCTACGTGCCAAGAACCTGGTCTCTGCAGCAAGAAAAGCCACCGCAATGAGAAGCCTGCACACCGCCATGAAGGGTAGCCCCCGCTCGCCGCAACTAAAGAAAGCCCACGCGCAGCAATGAAGACCCAATGCAGCCAAAAATAAATAAATAAATAGATGTAATCTCTCATCATTTCTTAAAAAAAAAAAAGAAAAATTGAGAAGATAGTACAAAGCATTCCCACAGACCCCACCCTCACAGACTAACAGCCAGTTTCCCCATATTAGTAACATCATCTGGTAAGTTTGTTATAATTAATGGACCAATATTGATACATTATTATTAACTAAAGTCCATACTTTATGCAGATCTCCTTAGTTTTTCCCTAATTTCCTTTTTCTTTCCCAGGGCCCCTTCCTGGATCCCGTAGGACATTTTGTCAAGTCTCCTGAGGCTCCTCTTATCTGGGACAGTTTTCTTAGGCTTTCCTTGTTTTTGATGACGTTGACAGTTTTGAGGAGGACTAGTCAGGGATTTTCTAAAGTGTCTCCTAATCTGGATTGGTCACATGTTTTTCTCATAGTCTTGGGGAGAAAGGCCCAGAGATGAAGTGCCCTTCTCATGTCAGCGTATCACGTGCACATGCTCTCAACATGACTTATCACTGATGGTGTTGACCTTGATCACCTGGCTGAGCAGCACAGGGGTTTTTCTCTTCCTTCATCCAGCAGACGTTGATTGAGCACCTACTATTGGCCAGATGCTGCATTAGGGGCTTGGAGTAGAAAATTAAGAAGATAGGCCTTTGCCCCCAGAAGGTTCATGACCCAGTAGGGCAGGCAGGTGTGTATGGTAGGAATTGCCATAGAATGTGCCTTGGGCTGGGGTATAGGGGTAGGTATTTTGGGGGAGAGGGGAGAGAAGTGAGCCAGAACCCTGGAGGTGGTCGGGGGCAGGGTGGTTTGCCAGGAAAGAGTTCACTGAAAAAAATCAGTTTCCTTCTTTTTGATGGTTGAATACCATTCCATTGTCTGGATGGACCACATTTCATTTATCCATTCATCCATCGACGTCTGGGTTGCTTCCACTTTCTGGCTATTGTGAATCGTGCTGCTGTGAACCATCATGTACAGGTGGGACTTCCCTGCAGGTCCAGTGGTTAAGACTCCATGCTTCCAATGCAGGGCGCGCTGGTTCTATCCCTGGTTGAGGAACTAAGATCCCACGTGCCGTGCACCCCGGCCAGGAAAAGAATTAAAAAAAGAATTGTGTACAGGTTTTCCTGTGAATGTACGTTTTCCATTCTCTCAAGTAGATAACCTAGAAGCGGAATTGCTGGGTCATATTGGCAACTCTTTGTCTACCTTTTTGAGGAACTGCCAGACTATTTTCCTCTCTATTATTCCATGCGTTTCTTTTATTCCATGCGTTTCTTTTATTCCATGCGTTTCTCTCAATCTGTAATAGAAAGCACAGGTGATCATCTCTTGGTCTCTGCCCGCCCCCCACCCCTGTATGCTCTGGGCGTGCAGGGGCTGCTTCTGTCTTTGCCCAGCAGTGTTCAGCCCTCATCATGGTGCCCAGGACCTGACTGGCACTAAGGAAATACCGGTGGGTGGGCAGGCAGGTTCTATTCCTCCAATATTTCTCAACTCTCAGGTTGTACCAGGCTCAGTGCAGGTCGCAGAAGTAGCAGGGACCCAGACAGTCATGATTCCTACCCCGGTGGTGGATCTGATTGAGCCATTCTGGAGCCAGTTGGCAATCTTGGCTGGTGCTCAGGAGAAAGGAGAAGCTGCGGACGAGGGTGTCACAATCACCGACATGTATCTGGTCATTTAAGTCCTGAAAGTGAACTCACCGAGGGCATGAAGGGATAAGGACCAAAGCAGGGCCTGTGGAGGAAGGGGTGCCAGGCTGGGCCGAGGCAGGAGGAGCCTCAGGACCCTGGCCTCTTGGAAACTAGATGGGAGAGTACTTCAAGAAGGAGGAAGCATGACTGGCAGTGTCCAAACACCCCCGTGAGGGAGAGGAAAAGGGAGGTGGAGGGTCCCCAGCATCTGGACCTTTCTGCCCCCCGACCCCACCCCCAGCTCACCGGCAGTCTTCTCCCACCCCTCTGGCTTGACTGGGCTTCCGAAGCCATGGGCCACCTTATAAGGGCGTGGCGGGCGGTGGTGCCAGCAGGGACGGCATTAGGTGGCCCACTGCCCACTCCGCAGGAGCCAGGAACCCCCTTCAGGTGGCTGCAGTGAAGCAGAAACAAAGGGCATTCAAATGGGGCCGTTGAGAGGCTGGGACCCCAGACCTGGAGGGCCTGTGTGTGGATCTCAGAGGCCAGTGGCCCCTCAGCACTTGAGGGGACCTGGCTTGTCTCTGCGTCTCTGTGCCCATCCAGCAAGGGTAGGGCGGCCGCGTGCCCTGGGAGATGGGGGCTCATTCGCCTCGTTCCACTCCACATCCCTGTCCTTAGAACAGTACCTGGCCCTCAGATGACCCCCAGTAAGCGCCAGGGAAGGAGGGACTGAGGCAGTAAGAGTCCGGGCGCTCTGGAGAAGGGACAGGGCTGCTCACAGAGCTAGGAGGGCAGTGAGCCCATGTCCATCCGTATGTACTCGGTTCCAGGCGTGGCGAGACCTGGTCAGTGCAGGAAGCGTGCGTGTGTGTGTGTACATGTGCACGTATGGTCAAAGGGGTGTGTGGGTGTGAAATAGTGTGTGATTGTGTATCTGAGCGCGTAGGTCTGCGACTGTGTGTGAGTGTATGTCAGAGCGTGTGTGCATGTGCACGCAAGACTGTGTGTGAGGTGGTTTGTGAGTGTGAATGTATCTGAGTGTGTGGGGTGTGAGGTTGTGGGTAAGTGTGTGTGTGTGGATGTATCTGAGTGTGTGGGGTGTGAGGTTGTGGGTAAGTGTGAGTGTGTGAGTGTGAAGGAGTATGTGTCTCTGTGCGTGCATCAGGAGGATGGCTTCTGGGGCTGCGCAGCATTTAGAGAGTATGGGGATGAGTCAAGAGAAAGTTCCTGAGGGACCAGAAGCTTCTGCCTCTCAGACTGCAAATTTAAGCCCTGGGTATTGAATACATTTTATTTCTTGTATGAAATACACATTAATTTGTGATAAGTATCTGAGCAAACTCTGCTAGTGGATTGCCCTAGTAGTTTCTTTTAATCGGAAACCCAGAGCTGAACCATTCTCTTGGGCTCTTTGCAAGCCAGGGTTGGGGTTGGCGGGGGAAGGCAATGTGCTTCTGAGGCTGGGGTCCCCTGGGCTCAGCACAGAGACAGTGGACCCCAGCCCCAGCCCTGGCCACGTGTGGTCTTTGTCTCTGAGGCCCCCACTACTCCCCAAATCCAGCTGTGCTTATGGGGCTCCAATCCTCGCCTCCACCACCTACTCCCCTCTCCCAGCTCTGAAGTTGGGAAACCCACGCAGCCTTCCCAGCCCCTCCCTGCCCAGAGAGATCCTTCCAAGTCAGCACTCCTTGTCCATGGCCCGTCTCCGCCCCAGACCAGCCACAGACTTTGCGGGACGCCCCAGAGTGGCCCCCACTGTCCCCCTCTCAGGAATGATTAACTCCTGGCTTGGTGGCACACCATGGCTTGGTCTTTGGGGCAGGTTGTCCCTGGCCAGCTGGGCAACAGGAGGAAAAGGTCTTCTGCTTCTGATGGGAGCCATCGTCTAGAGTTTGTACCACTCACCAAAAGCTAGAGCCCTCAGTGCCTGACAAACTCGGGGGCCCTCAGGGGCCAGAAGCAGAACCAGTAGCCTTGGGGAGCCACAGAGTCCTGGGGTGGGAGGGTTATGAGCCCCCCATGAGGTGAAAGAAAAATGGTGCCCCCTGCCCCTTGACAGGGGAGCACAAGGGAAGGAGACTAGAATCAAGTGCATGGCCAGGATCAAGTCCCGCTGACCTGTGGACCCTCAGGTGCTGGTTGGGGGCTGAGCTTGGGCTGTGGGAAGGTGCTCAGTGACCTGAGGGTGCCAGGCAGGTGCAAAATGGGCTGCTTTTGTCCTGTGACTGTCCTCCTGCTGCCTGGAGACCAGATGCCCCCTCTCCAGGAACTGGGCGAGGGCCCCTCTGTGGCTGAGCTGTCAGAGCCAGGTCAGGTGAGGTCCAAGGAGAGCCACACTTCAGACGCTGTTCCATTTGAGACCAGAGCCTTTGCTTTCGGCACAGTGCTGAGCTGGAGCCAGTGTCCCTGAGGCTCCCAGGAGGGTGGGGCTGGACCATCCCCAGGAGGAGTAGGAGAGATGGGCCGGCACCCACCTGGCACATGACAGGCCAAGAGCAGGATACTGATCAGAGCCTGTAGCTCTCACTCTGACGCCATCAGAGCACAGATTCCTAGCACTTTGACATGTCCCTGGCTTCCCAGCCCAAGGGGAGTTGACTCTTCTGGCCATTGGCAGCCCCAGACAATTAACAGTAGAGAATAATTGCTTCTGGCTGTGCCAGCAGCCCACTTTGGTTGATGAGACAGGGAAGGTCAGATGCTGAGGCAGGGCTCCCAGGACAGGCCACAGCTGGGGACAGGGACCAAAGCTGTCAGGAACAGCCACCAAAGCAGGGGCATCGGCACCCCCAAGGTTGCAGCAGGGACCCTGAGTGTGACGGGGAGCCTTGGCCCCTGGCCCTGCTGAAGACTCAAGGGTGTCAGCTGAGACTTGGCGTTCATGCGCAGGGACAGCAGGACAGCTCAGGCGCTGGCCGTTGCCCTCCTGATTCCATCCAGGCGCTGGACTACAAAGGCAGGGATCCCAGTAGCCAGCCCCGGGGGCAGAAGGAGCCGGCCAGGCCGTCAGCTAGACTGGGGTGCATGGGGATGAGGAGTGACCAAGTGGACAGACCAGAGGTGGGAAGCCCGGGGCGAGGAGATGTCTCTGGGTGGCCAGCAGGCTCACTGGTCCAGAGCCGGCAGGACAGGGTGGGCACCCTGCCCAAAGCTGACCACACCTTTCTGGTCCCCAGACAGAGCTGTGACCTGGCCCTGCTCGCAGCTGAGGAGCCTGCCCACCATGGCGAGCCCCACTCTGAGCCCCGACTCCTCGTCCCAGGAGGCCCTGTCGGCCCCCACCTGCTCCCCCACCTCTGACTCCGAGAACCTCAGCCCCGATGAGCTAGAGCTACTGGCCAAACTCGAAGAGCAGAACAGGTGAGTTGGGACCTGAGGGAAAGGGAGAGGCCCCAGGGGTATAGCCTGGGCCCCAAACAGAAGTTGCTGGTGCCACCTCACACTCAGAGCTAGACCTGGCCCTGGGCCAAGTGACAGCTCCAACAGAGGCTTGACAAGGATGTTTGTCGTCACCTCCCACCAGACGGTTCTCCCATTCAGATGAGGAGGCCACGGTATCAGGGGGCCCAGTGGACCTGGCCTTCACTTCTCTAGCCTTTGTTGAAGGGAAGAGTAAATCCTCTGACTCTGGCGTTGGCCCTTCCCACTTCTCCTCTGGCCCACCCCCTGTTTTAAAGTGTAGGTTTTATTATTATGCCAGTATGGCGAGGCCAGCAGATCAGGAGATGACTGCCATTAAAAAGACAGTTTGGGGAATTCCCTGGTGGTGGTCCAGTGGTTAAGACTCCATGCTTCCACTGCAGGGGGCATGGGTTCGATCCCTGGTCAGGGAACTAAGATCCCACATGGCGCGTGGCATGGCCAAAAAAAAAAAAAAAAAAAAAACCCACAGTTTGTTACGCACAGATTCCAAGAGGAGGGGCACAACACACCATGCACCATGCAGGGCCACCTGGGGAAGCACCAGGGTCAGTCAGGAGGCAGAGGGAATGAGAAAAATGTGGGCAAGAGCCTTTATTGTGGTTTCTGCCAGAAGGAATGGTGAGGCAATGTAATCAGGCTTAGGACTGGCTAGTCTGAATACCTTCAGCAAGCTGGGGGCATAGGGGCTGGGCCTATTTGTCTAGTACCCGGCCCTGGGGTGATTAGGGCAGAGGGATAGTGGCCCTGAGTGCAAGAGCCTAACAGAGGTGGGTGGTTTGTGGGTTCTGGGTTGGTTGGTTTGCATATGAAAAGTGCACTAGCAGGCAAGTCCTTAATTATCTCTAGGAATCTGCTAGGCCTGGGAGGGGCAGTCCCTCCTGCGTCAGGGAGGCCCCAGATGTCAAAGCCTCAGAAATAGGTGGTTCATGCAACCCCTTGCTAGTTGGGTGCCCCCAGCCAGGATCTCACCCTCTCTGTACCTCGTCTGTAAACAAGTCTTTACAAAACCCGCCCCACAGGGTTGGTACGAGACTAAATGAGCTACTCCCCATGCTTCTCAGCCCAGGGCCAGGCACAGAATGGGACACATGAATGGCAGCCTCTCCAGGGCTCCCGGGATCAGGACCAGGGCTCAGAGAGGTTAGGGCACTGGCGAAAGTCACTCAGCAAGTGCCGCTCAGGAAAAACAACTTAGACCCAATCCCTGGTATCCTCTGGGACCCCAGGGAGGGGGGGCCAGGCTTTTTGGGACCCAGGGGCCAGGGTGGGAAGCTCCTGCAGCCTCCACCCTCCCCCCCTGCCACACCCAGGCTCCTGGAAGCCGACTCCAAGTCCATGCGCTCCATGAATGGCTCCCGGCGGAACAGCGGCTCCTCGCTGGTGTCCAGCTCCTCAGCCTCCTCCAACCTGAGCCACCTGGAGGAGGACACATGGATCCTGTGGGGCCGGATCGCCAACGAGTGGGAGGAGTGGCGGCGCAGGAAGGAGAAGCTGCTCAAGGTGGCCCAGGCGGCGGGGCTGGCCGGGCGGCCGGGGGGTGGGGAACGTCTGCCAGGGGCCCCAGCACGAGCAAAGGGCAGGACTGGAGGTGTGTGGGCACTTTCGGGGTGCCTTGCCAGGGCCGGGGGGATGGGTGTGGAGATCAGGGCTGGCACCCCAGGCACCCTCCTGCTTCCCGCCCGTGAGTTCCGTGATGGGCTGGGGCAGCACATTCAGCCTCATGGACGCCGCGTGCCGTGCAGTGGCTCAGCCGATCTCTGGGCCCCGGGTGAGGCGTGGGTGGACCCGATCTCAGAGGCCGGGCTGGGCGGCCATGGGGAGGCTGCTCTGGGATGGGGTCCAGCCCAGCCTCCCGATCCGACCCCCCGACCCCCCCACCCCCGCTCTGACCCTGTCGCCAGGAGCTGATCCGCAAGGGCATCCCACACCATTTCCGGGCCATCGTGTGGCAGCTCCTGTGCAGCGCCACGGACATGCCAGTCAAGAACCAGTACTCGGAGCTGCTCAAGATGTCCTCACCTTGCGAGAAGCTGATCCGCAGGGACATTGCCCGCACCTATCCAGAGCACGAGTTCTTCAAAGGCCAGGACAGCCTGGGCCAGGAAGTGCTCTTCAACGTCATGAAGGTGAGGCCCCCTGGCCCCACGGAGAACCGCTGCGGTCATCAGGCCTGGCAGGACCCTGCCCTGACTCGCATGTGTTCCCTCGCAGGCCTACTCCCTGGTGGACCGGGAGGTGGGCTACTGCCAGGGCAGCGCCTTCATCGTGGGCCTGCTCCTCATGCAGGTAGGTGGCCTGGGCCCGGCCCATCCGGCTCTGTCTGCCCCCAGGAGGTAGACAAAAGGAGAGTGTTCCCTCCATCCGGTGTCCTTCTAGGTCAGAACCTCCCTCTGTGTCCACCTGTGGCCTCTGACAGTCTCCCAGCCAGGCCCCCAGGGGGTGAGCACAGAAGGCTGGCCACCTGTTCTGTCCCCTGTCCCGTCCTAAGATTGGAGGGAGGGGTACGCCGTCCTACTCAGTCACCCCCCAGGGTTGGGTGGGACATTCAGGCTTAGGTCAGCCAGTGTGATGTTTATGGGGCTCGGGGTTTCCTCCAGAGAATCCAGCAGGCTTAGGAGGGGGAGAATGGAGATGGCTGGGAATGGACCAGAGGATGCCTCTACCATGGGCTCTGGAGGTGGCCAGACCTGGGGTTCAAGTCCCAGCTCCACTGTTTCCTGCCAGGAGGCCTTGGGCAGGTGACTTCAGCCTCAGGAGGCTTCCTGTCATTGAAACAGGGTGATGATATTTACCAGAGAGGTTTGCTGTGTGGGTCCGGGCAGCCCGGCACTGTCCACGTTCAATAAAAGTAAATGGAGCAGAGACAAGCGAAGCCATAAGAAGAGCAGTGGGCGCCCCCGCCCCCCCACCCCCACTCACAGCCTCCTGCCCGCCCACCCCCAGATGCCCGAGGAGGAGGCCTTCTGTGTGTTCGTGCGGCTGATGCAGGAGTACCGCCTGCGGGAGCTCTTCAAGCCCAGCATGGCAGAGCTGGGGCTCTGCATCTACCAGTTCGAGTACATGCTACAGGTGAGTGGGCCCAGGGGCGGTCCCGCCTGCCCCCTCCTCTCCACCAGCCCACACCTACGGGTGCTAACGTCGGCCGTCCTGGCGAGTCTCTTTGACTGAAAATTCCACGCCTGAGAAATCACATCCAGACGTTCCAGCTCAGAGAGGGGCTCTACTACCCAAGGGGCCGTAAAGCACTGCCCTGAAGGATGCTTTGAGGGACCAGGTAGGGGCCAGCCCTTTCCAGAGGGGGCTCCTCAGAGCTCGGGGCTCCCAGAGCCATTACGGCCAGGGTGGAGGGGTCAGCCTGGCTCAGACACACACACGGCGCCCTCCTGTCTGCTCCCTGGTGTGGCAGAAGGAGGGGAGGTGTCGTCTGCCTGCCTTTGCTGATTACTGGAGAACCACAGCCGCCTCTGTTTATAAATAGCAGCCCCACAGGGCCCGCTCCTGGCGAGAGCTCCTGAGTCAGGAAGCCCAGGGCAGGCCGGGGGACAGCCCGAGGGTGTGTTCTCCCAGTGAAGGACCTCCAGGGGGTCCTACCGCCTTCTCCAGCCTCAGTTCCCCCAGTTTCTGTCGCTTTCCAGCAGACCAGTCAGACAGGCATCCCTTGAGCGTTGCTGGGCGCAAAGCACAGAGCATTGTGGGAGGCGGTGGTGAGCGTCCCACGGGCAGCTGGGCCTCCTGCCATCCCTGTCCATGCCCCCATCTAGTGCTACTCAGAGCTCTGGGGTACTGCCGCCCCACCCAGAGACAGTGCGGGATGCTGCCCAGGGCAGGTCAAGGAAGGCTCCCTGGAGGTGCAGGCACTGAGGCCTAGCACTTCCAGGTGGAGGGAGCCTGTGGTGCCGACAGCTGTGCCCAACACCCTCCTCATGGCGCCTGGCCTCCTCCCCCCACCCCAGGAGCAGCTCCCGGACCTGAACACCCACTTCCGCTCCCAGAGCTTCCACACGTCCATGTATGCCTCCTCCTGGTTCCTCACGCTCTTCCTGACCACCTTCCCACTGCCCGTCGCCACGCGTGTCTTTGACATCTTCATGTACGAGGTGAGGACCACATGCCCCTTCCTCTCCTGGCCATTCTGGATGGAGTGGAAACGACTGCAGGGCTCAGGGAGGGGTCGGAGGGCTCCCAGGAGAGCATGACCAGAGATGCACTACCCCCGCCTCCTTCGCAGGGCCTGGAGATCGTGTTCCGGGTGGGCCTTGCCCTGCTGCAGGTGAACCAGATGGAGCTGATGCAGCTGGACATGGAGGGGATGTCCCAGGTGGGCCAGGAGGGCCAGGGCGGGCAGGCTTGCCCCCCAGCAGGGGCACCTGGGCAGGTGGAGCCCTTCTGAGAGATGGGGAGGCCCTGGACTTCCTGAGCACCCTGATCCTTTCCCATCACCTCTGCGCGCCCCCAGGTCTCCATGGAGGACCGGGGTGGGGGGGTTGCCTGAGGAGCCCCAGGCTCTGCCAGACACATCCCAGGGCCAGCAGCCTGGCAGCAGGGAGAGAGGAAGGCCCAGGCCGAGCCCTGGGAGTCCCCCCGCTTCACCTGCCCCCAGCTCTGTGTCCCCGGAGCCTAACATGGCAAATAGTAATACTGGCCAAACCAGGAGGCCTTGGGTGTGGTTTTGGCCCCAGCAACCAGGCCGGGCGAGGGCACAGGAGGGAGTGAGGGGTCTGGGGCAGACTCTCGCCCTGCCTCACCACAGCCTACCCCAGCTGCCCTGCCTGCTGAGAAGAGGCCGGCCTGCATCTCACCGCCATGTCCGCATCATGCAGGCCCCCGCCCCCTCCCAGCGTCCTCCAGCTGGTGCTTCAGGGAAGAATGCACAAAGGCCACAGTTGTGTCCACGAACACGGGCATCCATTGTCCGCAGCTGCCAGAGGGGCCAGCTGGGCTAGGGCGCGGGAGCCAGCCTGGCCCCGAACTTCAGCAAGCTGTGTCCACCCGGCAGCTTGCACTTAACTCTTTGCGGAGGTTCCCGGGGCCCCAGGCGAGCAGGCAGACCACTGAGGGGCCCTCCCTCTGGCTTCCTCCACACCACCCCGATCCTTCAGCCTCTTCCGTCTCCTCTCACTGCCCCTGGGGCAGCGGCATGTCTCCCCCTTCCTCCGTGAAGGTTCTCTGTGCTCGGACCCCACCCATACCCACACCTGGCCTTCGCCCTCAGGAGCTCCCGAAGCCGCTTTCCCTGCACACAGAGGTCCTGGCTGCAGGCAGCTCCTTCTCATGATTCCTGCTTCTCACACTCACTCACTCAACCCACACAACAGGCCAGGTGATGGCGAGGGCCCAGGCTGACCGGCTCTGGCCGTCCCTCCTGGTGTACCCAGGCCCTCCTCCAGGGGAGCAGGGTGCCACAGGGGCTCAGGTGGCCCCAGGTGGTCAGGGCCCGTGTGTCCGTGACCGCCCGTGTCCCCACAGTACTTCCAGAGGGTAATCCCCCATCAGTTCGACAGCTGCCCGGACAAGCTGATCCTCAAGGCTTACCAGGTCAAGTACAACCCCAAGAAGATGAAGAGGTCAGTACCGGGAGGCCAGGGTGCTGGCAGAAGCGGGGTCCCCGAGGGTGGGACAGTGAGCACGTCGGCCCTCTCCTCTGCAGGCTGGAGAAGGAGTACGCAGCCATGAAGAGCAAGGAGATGGAGGAGCAGATCGAGATCAAAGTGAGTCCCCGGTTGGCCTGGGCAGTGTTGGCGGGAAAGGGGGGGATGGTGGTGGTGGTGGTGGATATGCCCTTGGGAGCCCCCTCGATGGCCGCTAGAGGGCAGCCCACCCAGCGCGGGCCACACAGCAGGGGGTCCTTAGGCTCTGAGAGGTGGTCCCTCGGCCTGCCTGTCCTTTCACTCACCACCAGGCCGGCATGGGAGCAAGGCCCGCCGCCCCCCCCCCCAGCACTGGGGACACGGTGGTGAACAGGGCCACTGAGATTCAACCTCCAGCCCTTTCCCCTCCCGGTGGTCTCAGGCTGGGACTGAAAGGTCCAACCCTCTCATCACAGGACTGGGTCCCCTGGCAAGCAGCACCATCCTTAGGGCGGGTGGGGGTGGGGCTTTCCAAAAGTCGTCTCATTAACATAACAAAGACACCTTTATTCCTCTCCTCACTTAGGAAATTCCCAGGGTTTAGGAGCCTGTGCCAGGACCAGGGACAAAGACCAAGTATATATTCCTTGTAAATCACAATATCGTAGAGGGTTTTCTGGGTGTGCAGAGCCTCTGAACCCAGACGTCCCTCCATCTCCTTCCCTCTGCTGTCATCCCTCCAGACGTGATTTTGGTTATTCCCTCAAGAGGCGTTTAGTGAGCACTGTGTGTCAGAGTCACAGCAGGACTGAGGGCCCCCAGTCCAGTGGAGGTGGGGGACAGACACAAACACAAACACCAGCACAACCTGGCTCTGTCCTCTTCAGGGGCAGAGTCCCACAGTGGCTGGGACTGGAGTTCCACAGACCAGAGTTCAAATCCCAGCTCTCCTACAGAGCAGCTGTGTGACCTGCGAGGAAGGTGAATTCACCTCTCTGAGCCTAAGTGTTCCCTTCTGCAAAATAGGGATGACGCTCTCCTGTTCAAATAATTATTATTATTAACCACCACCATCATCGTCATCCCTACCTCCTCTAGAAAGGCAGAGACAAAACCTAGGTTAGAATCCAGGTCACCTGCCACCCATACCTGAGTGGCGAAAGAGGGCATCATTGTCCTGGCCCCGTTTGTAAGTTTTTGAGAAATAGTCTTGTGTCCTGAATTTTTAAGCATCTCCCTTTCTCAGGAATGGCAGCTTTACTGATGCACCAGTCCAAACGTGTATGTGTGTTTTGCTCATGCACGGACAAGGGCCTGCTGCCATGTGGTGACCATGATGGCTCAGCAGTAGGGAGGGACACAGCGGATCCTTAAACCACATTCCCAGCCTGGAATATTATCACTAGAGGAGACTGCGTGCCCCAAGGGCAGGGCAGATGCCTTCTCCCCTGACCCTGCCCTGTGCCCTTTCACTTCTCGCCTGTTTAAAAATGTACCTGGGATTTGTTTTAATCAGGTATGGTGAGGTGACAGACACAGAGACAACTGCCTTCAAAAGAAGAGTTTATTACTCACAGGAGGGGGCACACTTCTGCACGCAGGGCCACATGAGGAAGCACCAGGGTGGGTCAGGAGGCAGAAGGAGAAAAGCATGGGCCAGAGCCCTTATTGTGGTTTCCACAGGAAGGGATGGGCGAGGCAGGGTAGGCAAGTTCAAGCGAGTTCAGGATTGGCTAGTTTGAATAATTTCCAGGCTCTGGGCTATAGGGGTGGTCCCTAGCTGTCCTGGAACAATTGAGAGCAGGGGAAATACTAGCTTGGTGTGCGAGAGTTAGATAAGGGAGGTGGGTGGGGGCATGGGCTCTGGATTGGCTGGTTTGCCTGTGGAAGGCAAGGAGCAGGCAGGTTGTCTACTCTCCCTAGGAATTAGCTAGCCCTGGGAGGGGCAGTGCCTCCAGGATTAGCAAGGCCACAGGATGTCAAAACATCAAAAATACAGAAAAAAAGGGACTTCCCCGGCAGTCCAGTGGTTAAGACTCTGCGCCCCCACTGCAGGGGCCACAGGTTCAATCCCTGGTTGGGGAACTAAGATCCTGCATGCCGCATGGCAAAAAAAAGAAAAAAAAAATTTAATAGTGTGATTAGTACATAGGCCCCCGTAGTCCTTGTTCACTCCCTGTCTGGTTTTCCCTTGGGAGGAAGAGGAGAGAGGCGAGTTGTTGGCACATCCAGCTCTTCCAGGGATGGCTGAGCTTGTGGCATCAATGCATTGAGGCCAGAAAGGGGGCAGACATTCCAGGGGTCAGGGGTCAGGACTCTGGTTCTGGATCCCTATGAGCAACAGAGACCTGTGCCGGCAACAGCTCTGACCCCAGCGAGCCGGGAGGCTTGGGCAAGACACTGCCTGCCTCTGACTCAGTTTCCCCTCCCATGACATGAGTCAGTGCCTACCCATCAGTCAAGTCTGCAATCCTCTCTGACCAGAGTTGCTTCCTGGGAGTGCTCTGGGTGTTTCCATCGCCTGTTTCTCCCCGGGAGAAATCAGGCAGTGTTCTGTGTGGTCCACAGGGAAGCAGGACCCTCAATAATCCGCCGATCAAAACTATTTCTGTACCCACTGCTTAAGGGGTACGTAGTTAGAAACTAGGTGCAAGGCAGATGTGAACCTCCCCTGCTTCCCAAAAGGCTGTGAGGGAACCTAAAACCACAAATATGTAACCAAGACTACCAGCACAGGATGGAAGGCGGAAGCAAGGAGACCATCTCCAGAACCCCAGCCGGGGGAAACTGACCACTCTTGGGTACAGCTGGCTCTCAGTGGGTTGCGGAAATGTAGTTGTCAAACTGAAAGAAGCATGTGTTCAGCAAGACCTCTTCCCCTGGACCCAGACTCTGAGTTTGTCCTCTGAGAATTCAACCCTGGCGCTCCAAGTGAAGCAGTGAGGGGGTGGGGCCTGTCTGCGAGCAGCTTCCCCCAAAACACAGAGGCCTTTGCCCTGTGGGAGGCGTCACATTGGCCCTTGACAGGCTCAAGCGTTGGGTAGAAACAGACTCCGGAGGAGGGACCACCCCCCCCCAACGCCCCCCACCCCCTGCACACACAGTGCATAGCCATCAAAGTGATCACATTATTTTTACTGAACCAGAGTTTGTTTTTAAAAATAACACCTGGTGGACCATTCCAAACGGGAATTGGCCTTGACTGGTTTCTGGAATCACTGACCCAGAGCGAGAGACACTGGCGCTGTCCTGCCGGGAGGTGGCCTAGCCCTGCAGGGACAGCCGTCTGTGTGTACAGAAGCAGGCGGCGGGCTCTGACGTGCTCTCCCCTCTCCCCGCATAGAGGCTTCGGACAGAGAACCGGCTCCTCAAGCAGCGGATTGAGACCCTGGAGAAGGTGAGGGGTGTGGCCACCAGCCTGTGGCACCGAACCCTCCCAGTCCCGAGCAGGACCCAGCAGCCAGAGGGCCAGCCAGCCTCCTGCCCCGGGCGCCGCGCCCCACCCCCCCGAAGCCTGTGGCGTAAATCCCAGAGACCCCACCACAAGCCTCAGTGAGATTTGGGCTGCTGTATAAATTTGGGACTGTGGCGAAACTTTGCTTGAGGAGGGATTGAGTTATAACCCTGCTAACTGCAAACACGGAAATCCATTTGTGCCCGGTGCCCTCCCGGGCTGCCTGGGTGCGGGCTGCTCGGACAAAAGAAAGGAGACAGGGTGGGGGAGAAGGGGGCGGCCTTGCACCGTTGAGGGGCTGCCATAGCCTTGACCCTGGCCCCCAACCTGTTTTTAAAGATGGGAGTAGAGACGGGGATCCTCTACTTCCAGCTCCCCACTCAGTCTTGCTTGACCCTCCACTGACCACACGGAGTAGGTGGAATTTGTTGCCCTTGCCCCAAAGCCTTGATTCTTGCTTTGCCTCCAAATTAAAATGCACCCACCGGGCCCAGTGCTTCCCTCCCCTGCCCCCTCCCCGGACGGCACCTCCTCACTCACGAGTGAGGCCCCCGCCTGGCGGCCCCCATGAGTGGCACCGCCCTCCCCACTCACATGCAGACCCCTCTCCAGGATGGAGCTGGCTCTGGCTTTGGTCTTCCTCTGGGTCCTCTCCTGCTGGTTCTCTGGTTCTCTGGTCTCACTCCTCTCTCCCTGCTTCTAGAGACAGTCCACTGCGTTAGTGACAAGTGGTTCTTGTCTGTCTCTCCCTCTCTCCTGTCCCCGCGCCTTCTGCTCTGCCTCTTCCCCCTGTCGCTCGGAACCCCTCCACCGGGTAGGAGAGCGCTGCTCTGGCTGATAGGCTAATCCAGGTACTGTAGCTTTTCGTCTCCCGTTCCCACTTCTTCCTGGTCCCCACACATGACCACCACACCACCTCTTCCCTGGCCGCTGCCATCCCCCGGGGGGTGAGGGGGGCAGGCCTGGAGCTGCGCATGGGGGTGACTGGGGACCGCTTCCCCCGGGAGATAGAGGCTTCCCTCTGGGGGAGGGGCGTGCGTGTGAACGCGTGGTGCGTGTGGGCGCATCTGTGAGTGTACCCACACGCACATGCACAGGTTTCCTCCCACCAGGGGATACAGGTGGGGACCCAGGAGGGCTCGGGGACCCTGAGGCTGCATCAGCAACAGGCCCTGGTGTGTGCACGGCTGAGCCTCCCCAATACACACACACACACACACACACACACACACACACACACACACACACACACACACACACACACACACACACACACACACACACACACACACACACACACACCCCTTCCGGCCCCTCACGCTCTTCTCTGCTCCCACCTGCAAGGCCTGCCATCTTCTTTCACTCACCTGCTTCTGCTGCTGCCTCATCTTGAATGGCTTTATCTGGAAGCTTCTGCCCACTACCTAGTGGCTCTGAGCCTGGAACGGGGGGCCTAAATTGGGTGGGCTGAAGGGATGAGGCTGGGGGGGCCTTGGGCAGGTGGAAGTCCCGGGCTCCAGGACTGGAGAAGGCCCCGCGAGAGCTGTATCCCACCCCCTGACCTGGCCCTAAGGAGCCAGCCTCTGGGCCCTTGGCTACCCCCACATCCTCAGCGTCACCAGCAGAGCCCAGCCTCTGCTGTGCCATGTGCCCTGGATAAGGACTTCTTTCTCCTCACCTGGGACAGAGGCTGAGAGCCAGAGCCTGGGCCCCGGGCGGCTGTGTTCCTCCAGGTTCCTCCCAGAGTGTCCTGTTACTGCCGGTCCCCCCATCCCCAGGCCCCGTGGGGCGCCCCATCCCAGGCTCTGAGTGTGGGAGGCCTCACCCCTCTCCCTTCCGCCCCACCTCCACCCTCTCTGGGCTTCGCCTGGGGTGTGAGCAGAGGGTCACGGCCCCCTGTCCTCGCTGTGCTCAGGGGCAGGTGACACGAGCGCAGGAGGCTGAGGAGAATTACGTCATCAAGCGGGAGCTGGCAGTGGTGCGGCAGCAGTGCAGCTCAGCGGCCCAGGACCTGCAGAAGGCACAGAGCACCATCAGGCAATTGCAGGAGCAGCAGGTAGCAGGCTGGGTGGGCGGGGCCACCAGGGCCAGGCCACGCCCCATGCCCAGCTGCCTGCAGGGCTCTTGAGCAAATGGCTCCAAATCAGCCCTGCCTCAGTCCCTGGCCCGCCTGTTCCTTGCTGGGGGGCAGGGGACCCACAGCAGAGTGCAGATTCTTCCCCATCCTCAGCAGCGAACAGCCCCACACCCAGGGGTATCCCGTGTTTTCCGTTTCCCACCCCCCAATAGGGTGTCTGGCCTTCCACACTGAGAGCAAGGCAGTCACCCTCCCCGGGCCCCAGCCTCAGCACAAGAGCCCCTGGGAACCAGCTGTCCCTGCTGGGACCCCTCCTTCCACCGATGGGGCTGTGATTCCTTGGGGGAGCCCTGGTGTCTCCCCAGGGTCTGAAGGGCTGTTGGGCTGTTATCGAACTAAACCCGGGTCCGCTCACCTGACATGTAGCAAAGCCAATCTACCAACACTGGGTTGTGGCGAAGGAAAGTAAAGCATCTATTGCAAACAAGGAGAACAGGCAGCTCATGCTCAAAAGAACCCATAAAGTCCCCAATGGCTTTTAGGCAGGGGTTTGTAAAGACGGTGTTGGGGGAGAGGGTCCTAGGATGCATGACCAGCTCATGGACCTCCTTCTGGCTGGTTGGTGGGGAGGTAACAGGGTGATGTTTCAGGAATCTCCGTCATCAGCCTTCTGGTTCCAACCAGGCGGGGGTGCATGCTTGTGTTCAGCATGTAGTCACCATCCTCCACCTGGCTGGGGGTCCCAGTTCCTGCAGAACAGCTCAGAGATCCATGTCAGATGGTTATATCTGTGTCCCTTCAGGAGGACCTAGGCGTCCTGTGACCTGCTGTCCTCATTAACTGCTTGCTGCGTTCTGGAACTCAGGGAAGGCCTAGGAGACTAAAGCCTTTTTCTACAAACAAGCAATGGGGACACCAAAGGGTTTTTGTACTTGGGAAGGCCCCACAGGGTCCTGCTCGGTTTCAATCCCCCGTTTTCTTCGAAACTTGCCAATCCTGATGGGGGGAGGGGTGGCACAGAAAGGCAGTAAAGTTTTGGATGAAGAGGTTAATCCTAAGCTTGGCAGGGGAACTCAGCTTTAGGGGGACTCAGTTTCAGGGCTTCCCCGGCGGGGCCAGCCATGCAGGGCAGGACCTGGGACAAGGGAGAGGGTAACTCCTTCCAGCGCCCAGCACTTTGCCCTCGGAAGAGGGTCTGGCCTGTGCCCACCAGTCTGAGCCGGTGAGATGGGGGTGAGGGGGCAGCCCAAGTCTGTTGTGGGGTCATGAACTTCGGATGGGTAGTGGGAGGACCCATGGGCTGGAGCACTGCAGAGAGTCCGCTTCTCCCAGAGAGGGCTTTCAGAACTTTCCTCCAGCCGTACCCAGCAGGCTGCCTGCCTCATGTGGCAACCCACCAGCAGCTGCAGCCTGCAAACTCAGCATGCGTGCCCCAGCGCAGGTCCCAGAGGGGCAGGGAAGGATGCTGTAGGCTCCCTGCGATCCAGGGCTGAACCCAGCAGGGCCTGGCAGTGAGCTGGGGGCAGGGGTGTTTGGGGGGTCCCTGATTTGGAGAAACCACAGGGTGCTCAAGAAACAGTAGGTGGAGACAGAAGGGTCATTCGCTGAGGAGGGCCCCCTCACCCAGGCCTGGAGACCTGGCCTGAGGGGTGCAAGCTGATTCTTCACTCCCAGGTCCAGGGGGGTGGAACTTCACCTTTGTTGCTCACCTGCATCCACCTCCTGCCCCACAACTTCGAGTGCTGTAGCCCCACCTGGCTCTGAAGCAGCCAGGCCAGTGGGGAAACTGAGGCTGGGCTAACCCCACCCATGGCATGATGCCCCCTCTCAGGCCAGTCAGAGAGGCATTCACCTGCCACCTCTGAGCTCTGGCCTTTAGGGCCTGATCAGAGCTGGGTGAGGCAGGGAGGCCGCTGCAGGCAGAGGGAGGGAGTGCGGGAGGTGCCAGTGCAGCCCCTGAGCACCGTCTCCAGAGGCTCCTGGAGGAGGTGCAGCCTGGCAAGAGGTTGGCATGGGGCCCAGAGCCCATCTGAGCCAAGGGAGAGCCACTGGTACGCATGGGCCTCAGAGACCCCCAGTGGTCAAGGGCAGCGAGCAGACCTGGGCAGCTAGACAGGTGGGGGAAGAGGGTGGCAGCTGCCCTGCCAGGCTCCCCGGGCAGCAAGATGCAGGCCCCGCTCTGACCCCAGGGGCTGCCCTCCCCCACTGGCCAGGTTGGTTTTGTTTTGGCCATGCCACGCGGCATGCGGGATCCTATTTCCCCGACCAGGGATCGAACCTGTGCCCCCTGCAGTGGAAGTGCGGAGTCTTAACCACAGGACCGCCAGGGAAGTCCCACGGCCAGGTCTTCTTTATTGGGCCCACCCATCACCCCTGGGACTCCTAGGGTACCTTTGAGAAGCCCCTGGGCACTGACCAAGAAAGGAGTCTCAGCAAACTCTTTCCCCATCTGCCCCATGCCACCCTCACCCTGTGGTTAGGCCACGGGCCACACAGCAGGAAGGGGTCCCCGGAGAACTCACCCTCCGTCCTCATCCCAGTGATCCTGGGAACCAGTCACTGGTGTCCCTTTCCATGGCATCCTGAGGCCATGGAAAGTCCCCTCTGTTTCCAGGACCCCTAGACACAGAGCATCAGGGCCCCCATGGCATCCGGCCCCTCCGGCAGATCCGGAGTTTCTCCTCACCCCCCTCTCCACCCACAGCCCGGCCCTGGAGGTGGACGGGGTGGGGCCAGGCCTGGGCCCACAGCTGGCTGGCAGGAAGGCTGCCCCCCTCTGGCCACAGCCTGGGGCCCAACGCAGCCCTCTGCCCACCCCCAGGATAACCCGCGCCTCACCGAGGACTTTGTGGCCCACCTGGAGACAGAGCTGGAGCAGTCACGGCTGCGGGAGACCGAGACCCTGGGGGCCCTGCGGGAGATGCAGGACAAGGTTCTAGACATGGAGAAGGTGCGACTGGGCAAGTGCTGGGGGAACCATGGGGAAGGGGAGATGACAAGAGGCCCTAGCCAAGGAGAAGGGGCGGCCAGGGGGACCAGTGGGACAGGCCCTGGAGTCAGAGCCCCCTGCCCCAGCAGCCCCCAAGGAGCTCAGGGCACCTCCCTCGGCCCCTGCCTCCTTCTCCTTGGTCTCCACACCAGGGTCAGGGCAGATGGGAAGTTGGGCCCCTCACCCTCAGACCCTCTCAAGCCCTGGAGGTACATACGTGCGTGCGCGCGCGCGCGCACACACACACACACACACACACACGAGCATACAAAAAGCAACACGACTCCACAAGGGGTGCGCCCACCCTCATGTGCCAGGCACCAGGCCACCAGTGCGGTGGCCTTCATGGGCTCCCTGGGCTGTATGTGTCCCCTTCAGGCCCTGGGTTCCAGGATGGAGAGGGGGAAGGGAAGGCCAAGGCCCAGGCCCATCAGGGCTGCTCCCCTCCATGGAGACACCACCCAGGGGGCCATCATCTCCCACCTGCAGCCCTGCAGGGGGCACCAGGCCTCTTGGTCCTTTCCCAGCTCCTTCCACACTGGTTGTCTCAATTCCCAAGGCGCTGCCAGAAGGGAGGTGCCCCGGCCACCAGAGGGCAGCACTCACCCACTTGCAGGAGCCGTGCCCCCCACCTCCAAGCTGCGCTATTTTGGGTGCCCTCCCAGGTGGGGTGTCTCTGCCACAGCCTTGCATGGGGCCATCGGCCTCTCGGTCCCCAACTTCCCGCCTGCCCAGAGCTGGGCTTTCCACCCCCTCCCTCCACATCAGAGGGAAATGTGGGCCCAGTAGGTCTGCCACCCCCCGCCACCCCAACTCCCAGACTCAAACGAGGGTCAGGGAGAACATCATGCAGCAAGTTGGCTTTTGGTCCAAGAGCCTGGAGCACGAATCTCTCATCACTGAGCCCTTGGGAGGCCAGGATAGGGCCTAAGCCGGCCCTCAGTCCATCCCCAGGGAGACGGTGCTGAAATCCACGGTCTTCTCTGCTCCAGCTGGGCCAGGTCCCGGGTCTGGGCCCAGAGGGTGTGGATCTCAGATTCCCAGGCGGGTAGCACCCGTCCTGTCCCAGCTAGTGTTACTAGCAGTCACATGTTGTAAGGGGGTTGCCCTAGGCCAGTTGTGCCAGAGAGCAGGTGCTGTTATTACACCGATTTTACAGACCACGATGTCCAGCTGGGGCGACAAGGGCGGGGTCTCCCCGCCTCGGGCCTGGTCCTTGTTCCCCCGGCGCATCCTGGGGTCCAGGGTGCACCCTCTCGCAGCCGGGCCGCCCAAGGCGGAGCGCAGAGGAGAGGAGAGCGGGGGCGTGGGGCCTACGGGAAGGGCCGCGTGGCCGCGCAGCTCCCCTGGGCTCTGACTGCTCCTCTCCCCGCAGAGGAACAGCTCGCTGCCCGACGAGAACAACGTGGCGCAGCTGCAGGAGGAGCTGAAGGCGCTCAAGGTGCGGGAGGGTGAGGCCGTGGCCTCGGCGCGGGAACTGAAACTGCAGCTGCAGGAGCTCTCGGACACCTGGCAGGTGAGGGAGGGCCTCGCCCAACGCGCACGAAGCGGCTTCGGGGTTCCCAGGCGGAGGACGACCGCCGACCTCTCCCCGCAGGCCCATCTGTCCCGCGGCGGCCGCTGGAAGGAGTCCCCGCGGAAGGTGGTCCTGGGCGAGCTGCAGGACGAGCTGATGAGCGTGCGGCTGCGCGAGGCCCAGGCTGTGGCCGAGGGCCGCGAGCTGCGGCAGCGCGTGGTGGAGCTCGAGACGCAGGTGGGCCGCTGCCCGCCTGGGGAGGGGACCCGGAGCCCGGGGTCGGCCCCGCGGCGAGGCCGTGACCCCCGCCTGTCCGCCCCCAGGACCACATCCATCGCAACCTGCTGAACCGCGTGGAGGCGGAGCGAGCGGCGCTGCAGGAGAAGCTGCAGTACCTGGCGGCGCAGAACAAGGGGCTGCAGACGCAGCTCAGCGAGAGCCGCCGCAAGCAGGCCGAGGCCGAGTGCAAGGTGCCGCACCCCCCCCACACACCGTGCCCGCGCCCCCGCCCGTCCCGCAGCGCCCCTTGACCGCTTGTTCCCCCGCCCCCAGAGCAAGGAGGAGGTGATGGCCGTGCGCCTGAGGGAGGCGGACAGCATGGCGGCGGTGGCCGAGATGCGGCAGCGCATCGCCGAGCTGGAAATCCAGGTAAGCGGCGGGGCCGGGGCTGGGGCCGGGCTGCGGGGTGGGACCCCGCGCTGAAGTCCGGCGACCTGGCCCGCCCGCAGAGGGAGGAGGGCCGCATCCAGGGCCAGCTGAACCACTCGGACTCGTCGCAGTACATCCGCGAGCTCAAGGACCAGATCGAGGAGCTGAAAGCCGAGGTGAGCGCGGGAGGGGCGTAAGAGCCCCGGTGTTCTCGGCCGGTGACGGGCCGGGAGTCGGCGCTTCGGGGAGCGGGAGAGGAGGGGGCCAGGCGGCCGGACTCCGTCCGTGGGTACGTCGGTCCACGCCTCCAGCGCGCGGGTCCCCCGCCCCAGGTGCGGCTTCTGAAGGGCCCGCCGCCCTTCGAGGACCCACTGGCCTTCGACGGGCTCGGCCTGGCACGGCACCTGGATGAAGACTCGCTGCCGTCGTCGGACGAGGAGCTGCTCAGCGTGGGCGTGGGCGCGGCGCTGCAGGACGCGCTCTACCCGCTGTCCCCGCGCGACGCGCGCTTCTTCCGCCGTCTGGAGCGGCCGGCCAAGGACAGTGAAGGCAGCTCAGACAGCGATGCCGACGAGCTGGCCGCGCCCTACAGCCAGGGCCTGGACAACTAAGGCAGTGCCCCGCGTGCTCGGAGCCCGGGGCCGCCGCCTGCCCGCTCCTTGGCCGCCGCCCGCACTTAACAAACTCCAGGCCCTCGGTGGTCCCGCCCACCCCGAGGGCCAGGACCAGCGCGGCAGGGCGCGGAGGGTAGGACCGAAGTCTGGGGATCCTGAGTCCCCTGGCAGGCCCACTCTCCCCAGCAGTGTTTACCGATCTTGGTCCGTAGCCCTCTGGGCCCAGTTACCTGGAGGGTCTGCCCCTCTTAACAGCCAGGGCAGGGGCGGACCCAGGGGTCCCAGGACGGGAGGAGCAGGAACCTCCCCCCTCCTAGCTGGCCTCCTTCTGGGACAAGGGTGGCCCGGCTGGGAAGGACCCAGGAGCTAGAGGAGGCCTGAGGAAGAAGAGGCCGCTCTAGGCCTGTCGTTACAACCCCGTGCCACCCTCGGGACCCTTGGCCTCTGGGGACAGATGGCCAGGCTGGGTTTTCCTGCCTGGGGCAGGCACTGTGGCCCCTGCGACAGAAACCAAAGCCCCCCCTACTGTGTGCAGGGCCGCGCAGGGTGTGGTGGCCAGCCGGAACCAGCCAGGGCCTGGGTAGTGTCTGTCCCTGCTTCTTGGGGGCCAGAGCAGCTGTAAGGAAGTGAAGAGACCCCCCTCTCCCCAGCACACCACGTCTCCCTCTGTGACAGTCCCATCACCCCAGCCTGGCCAGTGATGAAGGGGCTCCCCGACCCAGGCTAGCCTCCTCTCCAGGGGGTCCCCAGCCTCCACTTCCGTTCCTTCTCAGTATCCCCGGCCCCACTCTCTGGCCAGAGCCAGGCCCCAGGGGAGGAGGCCTCCCAGTTGAGTTGCCTCCCAGCGCCTGCTCATGGTGGTCCCGTGGTCTCTGCTGAGTCAGAACCAAGAACGGTGCCAAAATCCAACGATGCCCCCAGACCCCTGCCCCCTGGGGCCTCACGACCCTCAGGCTGACCCTCTCGGTGCTCCTGGAGCCTAGAGCAGCATCACAAGCAGTCTCCCCGGCACTTCCTGGGGTGGGGATCCATGCTCAGTACCCCCTTCCCGGTCGCCCACTCCTCAGTGTTACAAAGCCTGGGGACCAGGGTGGGCATCCGAGGGGCTCTCCCATGTGCCCCCCACACTGCCCCCCACCATTTTGCACACTGCCTGTTCACACTCCACACGTCGCCCAGGCGGGAAAGATGGAAAATAAAGTGTATTTACACAGTAACGGACAAGGGATGCTGAGTGGGGCAGGCCTTGGGGTAGTGGAATCACCAGCAGCCATGGGTCCCCGGCCCCTTGTCCAGTGAAGCAGCGGGGAAGGGAGCAGGCTGTCCTTGCCCTTGGGAGCCTCCCACCATCTAAGAGAACCAGAGGTGGAGGTCATAGCACGCCAGTGCGGGCGGGGGTGGGGGGGCAAAGAGGCTGTCCAGGTCGGGTGCATCATGGAAGAGGAAAGGACATTCACACGTACAGTGTGAGCATAAGTGTGGACGTCAGAAGAGATGGTTAGTATTGTAGGAACGAGTCACCAAGGACCTGGGACGTCAGGCGTAGGGACAGACCCTTAGAGCAGGGCATTTTCAGGAGGGTGTCTCTGGAGATGGGGAGGGAGGATGGGCCATGATTTCCCATCATGGGTGACTGGGTGACTCAGCTGGGGCCTCCCCTGAGAGACACAGAGGAATGAAGGGTCTTAGGGCCTCAGGAAGATTCAGTATCTGGTTTATTCAGCACCCACTTCCCAAGGCCTTCCGGGTGCTCCACTGTGCCCGGTTCTGAGGGGTCCCAAGTGTAGTGGAGCAGACAGACATTGGGGTGGGGGCGGGGACTTAGCCGGCACAGTAGTGTGGCAAGTGCCTAGATGAATGTGTAAGGAGATCAGGGAAGGCTTCCTGGAGGGGGGGGGGATCTGCAAGGGCATAAGCATAACGGTGAGACGTGGCAGGGACCAGCAGGAGGCACATGAGGTCTGTGAAGAAGGAACAGGAGAGAGTGGGCATGGCCAGACCAGGAAGGGGTTTTTCTAGTCAGGAGAAAGAGTTTGCACTGTGAACTAAGGGCGCTGGGGAGCCATGGAGGGCTTAGGTGAGAGGGGCACCATCAGGTAGACTACAGTGTTGGGGGGCAGTGCAGAGGCAAAACAGCCAGGCAGTGGGGGTTCCCCTGGGGGAAGAAGGCCCGGAGAGGCAGCATCCTTTGTGGGGTTGCCCATGGAGCTGAGACAGAGTCCCAGTTAGAGGGTGACACAGCCAGGAGCAAAGGAAGGCTTCCTAGGAGGAGACATTTAATTGGGTCCAGCTAGGTGCCAGCCAGGCCCTACCCTCTACACCCAGTGTGGACCCACCAAGTGTCCCCCACTCTGCTGCCTGATACCTGCCAAGCGGCAGGGCAGGACACTGGTTATGCACCAGGACAGCCGAACCCCAGCTCTATTCCCTCCCACGACAGCTCCTGTGGGCCCATGCGTCATTCCCATCACACAGATTTAACACTGAGACCCTGACAGTTGCTGTCTGCCTCTCCTGTTGCCACCGGGCAGCTGGCGGCTCCAGCTGGCTGGCTCCCAGGAGGGGGCACGGCCTTGGGGGAAGTGTCTGAGGTTCTGCCCTGCTCCCTCACAGGGGGCCTTGGGGCCCTGGCTGCCCAGCATGTCAAGAGTCAGCCCCTACCCTTGGGCTTGTCTCAGCATCTGGAAACAAGGACACCTGGGTTCTCACCAGGGCCCAGCTTAAAAAAGAGACCTCTGTGGACTTCCCTGGCAGTCCAGTGGTTAAGACTCTGCACTTCCAATGCAGGGTGCATGGGTTCGATCCCTGGTCAGGAGAACTAAGATCCCACATGCCACTAGGTGTGGCAAAAAAAAAAAAAAAGGAACTTCTGTAGTTTGCCACCTAACTGATTGGCTCCCAGGGGTGGAGGTGGCAGTGTCCCACTGCGACAGCGCCAATGTCTCTTCAGACCCCAGGTTGGGAGGCAGCCGCTTCTGGGGTGGGGGACAGGCAGGACTTGGTGATTCCTGTCTGACAGGAACCTGGCTTCAGGGACTGGGTCTAGGAGCAGAGATAGGGCTGAGGGCCCAACACAGGGTCCCACTCTGTCCTTCTACCTGCCCTGGGGATTGTGGTTCCCCTCGGGCCTCCATCATTCTTGGTATGAAGCAGGACACCCTCAGGGAGGGAAGGCGTAAGGGGTGCATTTCCGGCAGGGGCACTTGGAAAGGAGAGCCTGGGCTGGGGTTTAAAGGGTCCAGGGTCAGGGTGACTGGACTGTGGGAGAGCAAGGAATTCTGACTGGGGGAGACAAGTGAAGACATTGGTTGGCTCTGGTGAGGACCCTTGACTCTGGAACACGGGCAAGAATGCCTGGCTGGAGGGGCTTGGGGAGGACGCCCGAAGTTGGGATGAAAGGCGAGGCCCATGGTTGGGAGGCACAGAGGGGCATGATGAGGGCACCTGGAGAGGAGTGGGCATTGTGAGGACTCCCTGATCTCCCACCCAGCCTTGGGAGAGGCTGCTCCTTCCCTGCAGGCCCTCCTAGTGCGGTCCACCCAGGAGGCAGGGAATGCCCTTCACGAGCCCTGGACCCAGCTGCAGGCCCGCCTTTTGCACTGCAGCCTCCTCGGTGAGCAGAGGGCAGTGTGCGCGCTTGAGAGGCCCTGGAGGGACCCGAGATGACCATGGGTCTCAGGCCACCCGTCCCCCTCCTACACCCCAGGGTGTGCAAAGTAGGGCGGTTCACACTGTGAGGAGGGACCTCAGGAAGGGCCCCCCCCTTGTTGGATCCAAGCAAGCCTTTCCCACGTCTTTCCCCTCCCCCCAGGAGTGCGCGCTCCCCTGGCCGAGCGTGGGAAGAGCTTGGTCAACTGGCCCACGCCTTGCTCACTCGGTCGCGCGGCCCCACCTGGGCCCCTCCTGCACCTAATTTTTCCATGAGAAATTTGGCATGAGAAAACCTACGTTCACGAACGCGGGTGGGTGCGCGGCGCTGGACCACGGGGACTCGGCATCGCCTGGTCCCACCCCAGCCCCTCCTCGCGCGACCCTATCCTCAGTGGAGAAGACGCAAGGCCGGGGAGTGTTCGGGAAAGCCTTCAACCAGAGCTACAACCTGCTGTGCACAGCTGCCAGCACAGCCCGGCCCGGACCCTCTCGCCGCCCTGCGGTCAGCTGCGCCGCTGAAGGGCCCCAGCCCGCGACCGCAAAGGCGAAAGTGAACAGGCTTCAGTGTCCCGGCTTTATTGCAAACTCGGGCTGCGCGCGGTAGACGATACACTGGACTCCAGGCAGGGCCTAGGCCGAGGGAGGGACGAGGCTCGAGGGGAGCGGGAGCTTGTCCTAAGCCAAAGGGGCGGGGCTCAAGGGTGAGCCTTGGCCAAAGGTGTGGGTGGGTCGCAAGCCTGGGCCAAAATTCTAGGGCTCTAAGGGGTCTGAGACGAAGCCACAGGGAGCCGGACTCCAGGAGGAGGGGAGGGGGAGATCTAAGACAAAGATGTACAAACTGAGGGACGGATCCTAAGGCAGGAGTGGGGCGGGTGGGCAGGGCTAGGGTCTGGCTCAGTGGAAGGTCTCCACCTCTACCACGGTCCAGTCACCCTGCGGGGAAGTCACGTCATCCGGGGAGAAGCTAGTGACTGAGGTGATGCTGGCGCGGGACTCGTCCAGGGGAGACAATAGTTCGGCCCAGCGGCCCAGTTCGGCGTCGCTGAGCGCAGTGCGGGCTCCCCCCGCGCTGCCGGCACCCCCCGCGTCCCCTGAGCCACCGGTGCCGCCCGCGGCACCCTCGGCCGCAGCTAGCAGCAGCGTCCGGCTCAGCAGGTGCTGCACGACGCTCGCCTGCAGCGCCCCCAGCGGCAGCTCGCCCAGACGCGCCGGCTTCGCTCCCCGCGAAGCCGCTCCAGCCCCGGCCCCAGCCCCAGCCGCCGCCTTCCCACCGCCCGCGCCAGACCCGGGCCCCGGATCCAGCGCGCCTGTGGCGGGAGTTGCCGACTCGGGCCCTTCAGCCTCGTAGATGGTGCACAAGCCGTCAGCAGAGCCCGACCCGGCAGCAGGAGACCAAGGCAGGGGCGCCCCTGCGGGGAGAGGAGCCAGACTGGGCAAAGGGAGCGGGAAGCCCCGCCCCTGAACGAGACCCCGCCCCTTCCGTCAACTCCGCCCTCAGACCCAACTGTCCTGCCCCCGAGTTGCAAAGCCTCGCCTCCAACCTCGCCCCTCCTACTGGTCCGCAGTGTCCGGAGGGCTGCTTACCTGAGGTGCCGCGGATGGCCAGCGGCGGAGCGGAACCTCGGCTCCAGGCGGCCGGGTGGCAGGCGGCGAGCTCCGCATCGGCGGGCGGGGAGGTTGCGGCGCCGCCCTCGGGCCCACTGTCGTAGCCGCGCAGCTCTTCGGGCGTGCTCGTGGCGCTGCTGCTGTGGCCCGCCAGGTCCGGGCCGCTCAGCGTACTGGACGGGCTGCGCGAGGGTGGCGGCGGTGGCCCCGGGGCCAGCGCCAGGGTCAGCCGTGGGCCCGAGATTGGGGCATCGGGACCCGGGGTTGGGGGGCGGCGTGGGGCTTGCAGAGGGGGTGAGGCAGGGGGAGAGGGAGGGGTCTGCAAAGCGGGCAAGGCCAGGGAAGGTGGAGCCCGCGGAGGGGGCGAGGCCAGGGGAAGGGGAGGATCTTGCAGAGGGGGTGAAGCAGGGGGAGAGGGAGGAACTTGCAGAGGGGGTAAAGAGGGGGGAGAGGGAGGGGCCTGCAGAGGAGGTGAGGCCAGAGAAGGTGGAGCCCGAGGAGGGGGCGCGGCCAGGGGAGAGGGAGGGTCTTGCAGAGGGGGTGAAGCAGGGGGAGAGAGAGGGGCCTGCAGAGGGAGCGAGGCCAGAGAAGGTGGAGCCTGCAGAGGAGGCAAGCTCTGAGGAGAGGGAGCGGCCTGAAAGGGAGGCGTGGCCAGAGAAGGTGGAGTGTGTGTGGGGGGCACGGCCAGTGGAGGAGGGGCCTGCAGAGGCTGTGAGGCCAGAGATAGTGTCTGTATAGGAGGAGTGGCCTGTAGAGGGGGAGTGGCCAGAGGCGTGGCCAGGGGAGAGGGTGAGCCTAGAGGAGGAGCACCTGGCAGAGAGAGTGTGGTCAGACGAGAGGAAGGGGGAGAGGTCTGTGGAGGGGATGTGGCCAGAGAAGGGTCCTGTGTGGGAGGCGTGGCCAGTGTATAAGGCGTGGCCTGAAAAGGTGGAGACAGAGAAGGACCGGCCTGCGGAGGGGGCGTGGGCAGAGCAGAAGGAGCCTGAAGAGGGGGTGTGGTTAGGGAAGAAGACGGGTTCCTCAGAGATGTTGCTTGAGATAGAGGGGCTTGTAGAGGGGCAGTGGCTGGTGGCAGAGGACCCGACAAAGGAGGTGTGGCCAAGGGAGAGGGGAGAGCTGGAAAAGGGGGTAAAGCCAAAGACGCTTCGGTGGGGGGCATACTCTGCAGAGCGGGTGAAACTGATGGAGGGACTGATGCCAGAAAAGTGGCCGTGGCCAAGGAAGAGGCGGATACCTCCGGAAAAGATGTACCCAGATGTGCTGGGGGAGCTTGCAAAGGAGGTGTGGCCGGTGGAGAGGGGAGGGTCGGCAGAGAAGGTGGAGCAGAGGGAGGAGGGGCTAGTGGAGGGGGCGTGGCCAATGGGTGGATATGGGCCTGGGGAGGGGGCGTGGTCGGTGGAGATGGTGGGAGCGAGCCCCTCAAGGGAGTGTCTGTGATATGGGAAGGAGGTGCAATAGGACAGGGTAGGGAGGAGGTGGCCAAAGGAGGAGAAAAGCCCCGTGCGGGGACTGCGCCCTTCCTTGGGGGTGTGGCCTGCGGGGGGCGTAGAGCCTGCAGTCCTCTGGACTTGGGCTGCGAGGGATGCCCCAGAGCCCGGGGTGTTCCAGCCGGGGAAGCCCCGGAGCGGGCTGGGGAGGACAGAGGAGTGGCGCTGGAGGCCAGGGGGCGCAAGGTTGGCCTCTGGAGGCCCCCGCCGGCGCTGGGTCGCCTCCTGGTGGCAGGGCTCGGCTCCGCGGCGCTGCGCTCTGGGGCGCTGCTCACTGATTTCCTGGAAGCCTCGGTCGGGGGCCGGGGCCGGGCACTCGGAGCTGCCCGGGGGACACCCACCTCAGCGCCCGCAGCCCGGGATCGACGGGAGATGGCCGAGGAGGAGACGGCTGGAGTGGACCCAGAAGAGTCTGGGGACAAAGCAGAAAACCGAAGGGTCGCCGATCCTTCTAGGCTGGTCCCCCTCACATCCGAGGAACCCCCTTCCTCCCCAGATCACATACCTCTCCGTGCCCCAGCGCTCAGGGCGCTCCTTCTGGGCCCTTCAGGGGCTTTTCCTCTGGCCACAGGTTCCTCACCTGGGGGCCGGAGCCCCTTCTGCCCAAGAGGGCCTGGCCTGGGGACAAAAGGGTCTGCGCTCAGGACAGCGCTCCAGCTCCTTGTTTCGTCTCCCAAGTCTACATTTCCCCGTGGGTGAGGACATATGCCCTCTCTGCCAACCAATAATAGCTTTCACCAATTTGCACCCAGTGATGAGCAAGTACTCCCACACACTTTAATTAAAAGCTTCCAGATGGAGACACTAACCCTTGCCCAAGGCAACAGGGGAGAGGGGGCTTGTTACCTGGTGGGCCCGCTGGCATGCCCCAAGCTAGAGATACAGCCTGGGCCTGGGGTCTTCGCAGGGGCCCGCTCCCCTCTCCCAGCTGCTGGGGGCCTGGAGGCTGTGGGGGGAAGGCCGAGTCAACGCAGGTGCCCCGGAAAGGAAGGGGAGGCTGGTGCCTCAGAGGAGAGGGGGGCAAGAAGATGGGGTCCGAATCAGGGAAAGAGGCTGGAGTACCTGGGCTCCGGGGGCCTGTCCCAGCACTCCGCGGTGGTCCCCCCCGGGGAGTAGCCTCCGGGAGAGCGGCTCCCCGGCTGCCCCCCGCTCGCTCTGCCAGAGGCCCTCGGCCTGAAGCTCCAGCTGCTCCCAGAACTCGAAGAGCCGCGCTGGTTACGGGGGGAAGGGGTCGCGGAGACCCTGGGGGCTTGGGGGTCGGAAGGTTGGGAGGGCGAGAAGAGGGCGTCCGACCGGCGGCCCCTGCCCTGGACTTGTCCCTCTTGTCCATCTCGCACCTGATGAGGAGACAGACCGATCAGCATCCCAGGTCCTGGACAGCTACGCTGCCTGCAGGGATCTGGGTCCTGGCACCTCTCGGCTCTTTCCCCAGCGTCGCCACCCATGCGCGCCCAAACCTCTGCCTGGATCCACTTCCTTCCCACCCACCCACCACTCACCAGCGCAGCTGCTCATGGTTGTCCCCAAGTCCCACCCTCACCGCCTTCCTCCAGGCCATGCCAGCCTCAGCCAACCCCCTGCTCCCTCTCAGGACCGGAGATCCACCCCCCTACCCCTCGCCCCCTCAGGGACCCTGACCACCAGCGTCGGGACAGGGGGCTGCCACAGGTTCCAGATGAAGGGGACGGGAGCACACGCCCAGGTCCCCCTCGCCAGCCACCAGCGCCGTCCCGGAGGGATGTCGGCACCTGCCGGGAGGAGGAGCGGCCCTGGCTGCCCGCGCACGGGCTCGGGGAGACAAAGAGCCGCGTCCCGAGCCCTTCCCCTCCCCCAGCTGGGCCCTGGTCCGCGCCACCCTTCCACCTGCTCGAGCCGAGCTCACCTTGGGCTCCGGCCTCCCGCCGCTCCACGCTGGGTCGCCTGGGGTGGGGCAGGGTGGGAGCGCCGCGGCGGCCGCGAGCAGAGGGCAGGCGAGGGGAGGGGGCGGCGGGCGGCGGCGCGGGGAGGCCGGACGGCCCCTCGGCGGCGGGCGGGGGAGCAGGGGCCGCGCGCGCTGGATGCAGACCCGGCAGGCAGAGGCGGGAGCGCGCCGAGTAGGGCGGCCGGGAGCGCGTAGGAGGGAGGGGCTGCTTCTCCGCGGCTGCGCCTGAGGACCCCAGACACCCAACCGGTCGGGCTTCGGGGGGAATCCCTTGGGGTCCCGAACTCAGCCTAACCTCCTCTCCCCACCCCCTGCCATACACACCTGCCCCGGCCCCCACCCCAACTGCTTGGCGACCAAGGCCCGCCTGGACGCGGATAGGTTGGGCCCTGGCAACCAGGGGGCGGGACCATTGCGCCTCGTGCCCAATTGACCAATCCGGCCGCTCGGTGTCCCAGGCCCTGTCCTCGCTTTTGCGACCGCAGAGGCAGGCCCCCCAGGATTCTTGGGGCTTCCGCCCCTCTCATACCCAAAGGGTTTTCACAGACCCCAGGAAACCCCGTACCTGGTTGGGCTAGGGGGACTGGTGGGAGAATGCAGCCCTGGGAATGTAGGGGTAGACCCCAGATTTGGGGGAAGAGAGGAAGAAAGGACAAGAGCGAGAGACGGAGGATGGTGAGAGATGACCCAGCCTTCTGCAGGGCAGAGCACCCCCCCCCACTCGCCACACCCTCCCAGGTCACACGAAGTCAAGTCAGCAAAGGCTTCCTGGCAGAGCCGGGATTTGTGGGGATGAGATTATGGGGGGCCTGGAGGTATAAAAACGGGTGCAAGAGGAGCCGAGGAGATCCCGTCTGAGGTTTCCCAGCCCAACCTGAGGGAGTAAGAGGTGTCATTTTGGTGACCCGCCAAACTGGTGCAGAGGCCTCATGGAGGACCTTGGTAGGGGACTGTGGCATTGAGGGGGTTGAAGCAAGAAGAGGAAGATGGCCATCCTCAGCTGCCCACAGCTGGCCAACAGTGCCAGGTGCCCTCTTGCACCTCTGCTTATACTCAAGGCCACATGGCTCCCCACACACACACTCACACACACTGTGCTCTCTGCCCCCAAGCCCCATCTCTTCAGACTCTTAGCCACTCACTACCCCATCCCAAAGAACCAGCTCCTTCTGCCTCACCCCTTCCCCCATCACATTTGTACATACATACACAAACACAGAGTATCCACCGTACGATTCCATTTATATAATGTTCTGGAAAACACAAGCTAATCTATAGTGACAGAAAGCGAATCAGTGGTTGTTGGGGACCACCGGGGGAGGGAAACTTTTGAACCACCAATTGAAGCCACTCTGATTGATTCCTGACCCTCAGAAACTATGTGAGACAATAAATTCTTGTTGTCTTAAGGTGCTAGGTTTGGGGGCAATTTGTTACACAGCACAGTAATATGTAACTACCTCAGGCTCAGAAAACCTTAAAAGCTGGGTATAAAATATCAAGTGTTGTTGAGAATGTGGAGAAATTGGAACAGTTGTACTGTTGGTGGGAATGTAAAATGGTGCAACCACTGTGATTCCACTTATATGGGGTCCCCAGAGGATTCAAATTCATAGAGATGGATGGTAGAATGGTGGATGCCAGGAGCTAGGGAGAGGAATGAGGAATATGAGTTCAATGGGGACAGAGTTTCAGTTCTGCAAAACAAAAAACGTTCTGAAGATGGATGGTGGCGATGGTTGCCCAACACTGAATGTACTTAATGGCCCTGAACTGTAAACTTAAAAATAGTTAGGATGACAAATTCTATGTTATGTGTGTGTTCTACCACAATTGTTTAAAACCTGGACAGTGTCCATGCGGGAAAACTCACAAACTACCTGTGGGAATGTAAAGGGGGCAGGCTTTCTGGAGGACAGCTGGAGAGCATTGTATGCGTGTCATATGACTGAGACATTCCACTCAAGCGTCTGTACCTGTGGCAGTGCCATACAGCTCCTTCCGTATCTCCTGAGCACCCAGAGTCCCCACCCGCAGGAAAGTCAGAAGTGTCAGGGCCTTAACACTCCCTCCATCCCCCTCTCCAGAGCAGCCCTCAGCCAGGACAGGCAGGAGCTGGTACATCAATGCTTCAACTCCCTCACCTCTTGGGTGGGAAAACTTGGAGGTGTGTCCTCCACCATCTCCCAGAGCTCCCCAGCACAATGGAACCCCAGTTGCCTATATTGGCAGCCTGCTCCTTCACCCTCATTAACACTACTGGCTTCCTTCCCTTCCCCACTGCCTCACCTTCCAGAGAAACTATTTGCATCTAATTCCTTGCCTCAGGATCTGCATCTAGAAGGGCCCGAACTAAGCATCCATCCGTCCATCATTTACTGAATGCCCACTGTGTGCCAGGCACCATCCCAAGTGCTGGGGACACAGTAGGGAACAGAAGAGACACGTGTCTGGGGATCATGGGGCTTCGATTCCAGTCACCACAGAGACTCTTGCACAAGTGCGCAAAGCGTCGTTTATGAAAACACTTATCCCACTTATAAAGCCGGAAACAAACCGCCAGGGTATGGATCTCAAGGAGCGTCTCCCGAGGCTAAAGGAAAGGGAGAAACTATTCACCTCAAAAGGCCCCTGCCCCCTTGCTACCACCTCACCTCACCCTACTTTGTTATACACACAGCATTTGTCACAAGCTGACATTACCTTGTTCCTTACTTATTTGCTTCCTTATCTCTGTCTCCGCCAACAGCACTCCACCCCCAATCCACACACACAGCAATAGAGCAGAAGCTCTGAGAGAGAAGGTTTGCCTTTGGGTAGCCTGTGGCCGAGCCCACAGGGACTTCTTCAAGGGTCGCGCCCATTGCAGGGTTTCACAGGGGAACTGAAGCTTAGGGGATCCCAACCCTCAAGGTTTCGGAGTGTCTCTACCCTGGTGAACTTGTTTTCTTTTTCCCCATGGGAGATGGGGCCTCCCTCTGCCACCTGGTCCAGGTCCCCTCTCCCTTGAGTTTTGCAGACAGGGCAGACCAAGGTCAACTGTCGCCTAAGACCCAGCTCAGGCCTCCCAAAGTGGGGAGGAAATCATGGTGTGGAGGGGAGGCAGAGTCTCCCTTTGAGAAGCCGGCCTCCCAGACCGGACTCCAACCCCGGCTCCCAGAGCCCTCTGACCCCCGTGCCCAACCCCACCAGGACCCGGGAGCGGCTCACTCCCTCTCCTCCCCCAGTGGAGAGCTTCCCCTGGCTGGGTGGTCAGAGCAGGAAGGGGGAAGCGCCGTGCCCTCTCTTGGGCCCTGGTCACTGATTCCTTGGGTGAGCCTCCAGGCCAGGTAGCTGCACCTGGGAGTGAAGGGAGGAGGAGGGGAAGGAGGACTTCCACGCGTTCCTGACAAGGTCTATGCAGCTGGGCTCCCGGAAGCGTGCCTTCAGGTCGGCTTTGGGAGCCCAGCGCCTCCAGCCCTCCTCAGTTTCCCCCGTGCCAGGTTTGCCTCACTGAAGCGGAGCCCAGAATTCTACGGTCCCCGCTCCTCCGACCAGCCCCTCGCCCACCTCGGAGACACCAGGATTAGGATCGCCCTCCTCCCGCGATCCCGCGGTACCAGGAGTCGGGGGCGACCTGTGAGCGCCCTAAGGGAGGCGGGGCCGAGACGGCTGGTGGGCGGCGCCTGGCGGGGCGGAGCTGCTCCCGGCTCCTGTCCAGGTCGCCCGCCCTCCCGCCCTGACTCACCCAGCCTGTCCCGCGAACTCTGCGGGAGTCCCGGCCGCTCCGCTCCCAGAGACACAGGAGTTGGAACAAGCGTCCGGCCCGTGAGGTGAGTAGGTGGCTCTCCGCCCCTGGGGACCAGGTGGCGGGGTGAGGATCTGGCCCACGGGAGGACCGCCCCAGGTGCGGCTGGCCCTGTGACCTGAGCCCAACGCCGTCTGGGGCACAGAAGGAGCTGGGGGGTGGGCTGGGGGGGTGCAGAGAGAGGCCCCGCCGTGGCCAGCCCAAGGGCGCCCGTCAGGGAGCCCGGCAGGCCTGGCCAAGGACGGAGTGAAGATAAACAGGCTGGGGTCCACCCGAGGGTCTTGACCGTGCTCCCCTCTCCTCCGCTGCTGACGACTCAACCCTGTGAGCCCCTCAATTCCCAGAACCCTACCACTTGGGAGCCTCACCAGGCTGTCCCTTCTGGGACTCTTGAACCTCAAGACTCCCCAGACGCCCCTAGTCCTGGCAGGACAGCTTGGAAAAGTACTGGGTTGGGAGTCCCCAGGCCTGGGGCCCAGAGCAGGATCCGCCACTACGGGGCCACCCTCCCCCACCCAGGCCACGGTTTCTCACTTGTGTAAAAGTCCAGAGTTGGACCCTGTGTCCTCCAAGACCCATTTCAGGGCTGACAACAGTCACTGTTGCTTCTTTGCCCCTTAGCATGGGCTGTGGGTGGGAACGGTGTGGGATGGCGCGCTGGTCCAGGAGCACCCGCCACCGCCACGTGGTCAGAGGCAAGCTGGGGGCTTGGGGAAGGCCTGAGAGGGAAGCAGAAGCAGGGTGAGGCATGGGTGAGTGGAGCTAAGGCTGGGTAGGGGGCATGTTCCTGGCCCTAGGCTCAGCCTGCTGGGCAGAGCAGACGTCCTCCCTCCATTTCTTCTGCCTGAAGGAACCCCTTCTGAGGTTCTTTTGGCAAAGATGCTTCAACTCAGCGAGACGTTCTCGCTCAACAACGTGATCAGACAGACGGGACTTGGGGGAGTCTCGCCTCGAATGCCACGTGTCACAAGCTGTGACACGTTGAGCAAGTTATTTCACTCTCCTGAGTCTGGAAAAGGAGGGTCCCAACATCCACACTCCCAGAGCTGGGATAAAACGAGACACTGACGGCATCTGGTGGTTATAAGTTCTCTGCTCCCACACCCCCATGAAGCCTTCTCCCCAAGCCCTCCCACCAGCCCTGTTCAGACACAGGGGGGCCAGCCTTGTGTCTGGGGAAACTTAATGGCAGGTTCGGGACGATCAAGATTGAGTCGTGGAGGCAGATAATGATAACCCCATGTCTGCTTCTGAGGCTGTTGCGTATACACTTTGCTCTGTGGGTGCATCCCCTGGGCCATCTGCTGGGGACCCTGGGTGTGTCTCTGCCTTCTTGCCTTTGATTGTGGACCCGGGATGGCCAGTGGGGAGCTTCCACCATTATGAGATGGGTCCTGAAGGGTGGCAAGGACTCGGGGGCAGGCAGTTCGTCCCTGCCTGTCTGTGTGGCATTTTTGCTAACAGTTACCATTCTCAGGTGAAGCAGCTAAGCAGTGTCCCTCGCAGGGGTAGGTGGCCAGGGCAGGGAGAACAGTGGGTGGCCAGAACTGGAAGAGGGCATATGGCCGGCTCCCTGGTCCTGGGTCTCTCCTCAACTTAGTGTGTACTTACCCTTTGTACACACATGCCCTGAGGTGCACGCTCCAGAATGCCCCCAGGGTGTCCCTTTCGGTGTCTGCAATTTGGCTCCTGGGGGCTGTTGAGCTGCCCTGAGTGTGTTTCTAGCAGATTCCCTGGTGTTTGAGCCTGTGACGCATGGGAGGCATCTTTACTCGGCTTATTGTTTAGGACAGGGTGTGAAACTGAGCACGAGGGATGAGCCCTTGGGTGAGGGATCCTGTGCTCTGTCTGCACACCCCCTTGCATGTGCCGGCTGCTGGGTGAGTCAGGGCCTGAGTCAGGAGGCCCCGGAGACTGGGTGTGGGCAGGCGTGTCCCTGTCCCTTACATATTATCCCTGGTACTGAGGTGGGAGCCTCTGATGGGATTAAGGGGATTAAGGACTGCCCCGACTTCAGCCTGGCGGGTGGGGCCTGCATCCCATATCCCCCGCCCACTTCCACCTTGTCCTCACTCAGGAGTAACCCTAAGGCCTTCAAGGGTTGTGGAGACCAAAAAGGGAGGCAAGGAGGTGTCAGAGCGATTGACTGAGGTGTGGGACAGAGGCCAGTTTCCCTCCCACCCAGGAGACGGGTGGGAGGCTGGAGGACCAGCTGGTGGCCCAGATGCCTCCCTTCTTTGCCCAGCCTGTGCCCAGTGACAGGCTGTCAGGATGAGGACCGCAGGCCGCAGGAAACCTGCCTGATATAAAACAAGATCTTTATATTTGGGAGCATGGATGCTGGGGAGGGGGGCAGACGCCTAGGAGCCCCCCCAGAGGCGGCGAGGGGCTTGCTGCCTCCCTTTCCTTCGCCCCTCCAGCCTCGGAGGTGGGGGAAAAGGCTCCCGACTGCCTGTCGGGGAGGGTGATGTCCCAGCCCGTGGCCCACGCCCCCGTGTGACTTGCGCCTAGTTGTCTGTATCTGGAATAATGATACCTTGGTCTAAAATGAAAGCCTGGGACAGACAGAGTGGGCTGGCCGCCCAGGAGCCTGGCAGCCCAGCCCTGTCCCAGTCGTAGGTGTCACCCTGGCTCTCTCCCTGTGAGTTTTCCATTTCCTGATCCTCTGCCCTGTCCTTGCGCCCCCCCTGCCCCTGACTCTCAGAGGCCAGGTCTCTGTTTTCTGCCGCAGATCCTAGGCACTTGCCCCACTAGAAACCCAGGTGTCCTAGTCACTCCCACCCCCCAGGGCTGACCAGCCTTCAGCTTTGCCACTCCCTGCCCCTGGGGCCCGAAACCAGAGCCAGGCTCCAGCCAGGCTCCAGCCGGCTTTTCCGGTTGGAGGTTGGAGGTGGTGCCCGGAGCGCCCCTGAAGGGGGTGCGGGGCCCATGCCCCGGAAGTCTCCGTGTCTCTGGGACTCTCTCTGGTCCAGTGGTGGAGGGAGCCGGGGCTGGCCGCCTGGATACCGGGTACCTGGGGTCAGAGAAGCAGAGCGAAGTGTTTCCAATTGGCGTCAAGGGTGGGAGGAGATGCCTGGGCCCCGGGAGAAGGCCACACGGGCAAGCTGTGGGGCAGCGGCCCCGTGGACTGCCCCTCCTGAGCTCTGAGGGCAAGCAGAGTCCGACCGAGGCAGGGGTCCCTGGGAGCAGAGGTGGTGAGGACAGTAGTTGCCCGGCTCCAGGAAGGAGGCGAGGTCTGTGGGGGGAGGGGAAGGAAGCGCACAGCTTGTGGGTTCTGCCAGAGTTTGGCAGGGCCGAGCGCGGATTGGGAGCAGATGCGTGTGTCTGGCTCTTCTGGGGACCCGGCACCGGGCGCCCTTTCCTGAGGGTCTCTCTCTGCACCCTCCACTTCCCGCTCTCCCACAGGCGGGATGATTCCGGTGGCGGAGTTCAAGCAGTTCGCGGAGCACCAGCCCAACTTCAAGGTGCTCAAACCTTGGTGGGACGTGCTGGCCGAGTACCTCACCGTGGCTATGCTCATGATCGGGGTCTTCGGCTGCACCCTCCAGGTAAGGGGCGGGGCAGGGGCGGGGTCTCTAGGGGCGGGGTCTGGGAAGTTCCGGAAGTCTTCCGTTATCGTCTCTTAGTTCTGGAGACTGGAAGTCTGAAATCAAAGTGTTGACAGGGTTGGTTCCTTCCGAAAGCTGTGAGGGAGAATGTGTTCCACGGCTCCCTTCTAGACTCTGGTGGCCTCAGGCATTCCTTGGTTTACAGATAACGTTCTCCCTGTATCTTCAAAGCATCTTCTGTGTGTGTGTGTGTGTGTGTGTGTGTGTGTGTGTGTGTGTCTGTGTGTCTGTGTGTCTGTGTGAGTCTGTGTCCAGATTTCTCCCTTTTATAAGGCCAGAGTCCTATTGGGTTAGGGCCCACCCCCAATGACCTCATCTTAACTTGATTACATCTGCTCTGCAAAGACTATTTCCAAACAAGGCAACATTCACAGGTATTTGGGGGTTAGGACTTCAACATCTTTTCGAAGGACACAAATCAACCCAGCCCTTTTTTTCAGACAAAGTCCGACGCTCAGAGGTTTACTGACTCTTCCAAAGCTGGGGAACAAACTGGGGACAGTTGGGGGTTGATGGAAACCCCTCTTGCCTTCAGCCTGCTTCCTCCCCCACCCCACAACTTCCCAGGCCGCCCCAGATCCTTCACCATCTTTCACCCTCTCTCCCATCCCCAGGTGACACAGGACAAGATCATCTGTCTGCCCAGTCACGGACCCCGGGAGAACTTATCAGAGGCCCCGTGCCGGCAACTGCTGCTGCGGGGGGTCTCCGAGCACGTGGGGGACCTCCAGGAGTTGAGCGGCCTCAGGAACAACCTGGACCTGCAGCAGTACAGCTTCATTAACCAGCTCTGCTACGAGACGGCCCTCCACTGGTACGCCAAGTACTTCCCCTACCTGGTCGTCATCCACACGCTCAACTTCATGGTCTGCACCAGCTTCTGGTTCAAGTTCCCCGGCACCAGCTCCAAGATCGAGCACTTCATCTCTATCCTGGGCAAGTGTTTCGACTCTCCGTGGACCACGCGGGCCCTATCCGAGGTCTCCGGGGAGAACCACAAGGACCCTGCCGCCGCCGGGCGGGCAACGGTGACCATGGCAGCAGCGGCGGCAGGACCGGGGAAGGCAGGTGAGGGTGAGAAGGAGAAGATGCTGGCGGAGCCCGAGAAGGTGGTGACGGAGCCACCGGCTGTCACCCTGCTGGACAAAAAGGAGGGTGAGCAGGCCAAAGCCCTGTTTGAGAAGGTCAAGAAATTCCGCATGCACGTGGAAGAGGGGGACATCCTGTACACCATGTACATCCGGCAGACGGTGCTCAAGGTCTGCAAGTTCTTGGCCATCCTGGTCTACAACCTCGTCTACGTGGGGAAGATCAGCTTCCTGGTGGCCTGTACGGTGGACACCTCGGAGGTCACGGGCTATGCCAGCTTCTGCTGCAGCCACACCAAGGCCCACCTCTTCTCCAAGCTGGCTTTCTGCTACATCTGCTTCGTGTGCGTCTACGGGATCATCTGCTTCTACACACTCTTCTGGCTCTTCCACCGGCCCCTCAAGGAGTACTCCTTCCGGTCCGTGCGGGAGGAGACGGGCATGGGTGACATCCCCGACGTCAAGAACGACTTCGCCTTCATGCTGCACCTCATCGACCAGTACGACTCACTCTACTCCAAGCGCTTCGCTGTCTTCCTCTCCGAGGTCAGCGAGAGCCGCCTGAAGCAGCTCAACCTCAACCACGAGTGGACGACCGAGAAGCTGCGGCAGAAGCTGCAGCGCAACGCCTGCGGCCGGCTCGAGCTGGCCCTCTGCATGCTCCCGGGGCTGCCCGACACGGTCTTCGAGCTCAGCGAGGTGGAGGCCCTGCGGCTGGAGGCCATCTGTGACGTCACCTTCCCCCCAGGCCTCTCGCAGCTGGTGCACCTGCAGGAGATCAGCCTGCTCCACTCTCCGGCCAGGCTGCCCTTCTCCTCGCAGATCTTCCTGCGGGACCACCTGAAGGTCATCCGGGTCAAGTGCGAGGAGCTCCGAGAGGTGCCCCTCTGGGTGTTCGGGCTGCGCAGCCTGGAGGAGCTGCACCTGGAGGGGGTCTTCCCCCCGGAGCTGGCCCGGGCAGCGACCCTCGAGAGCCTCCGGGAGCTGAAGCAGCTGAAGGTGCTGTCTCTGCGGAGCAACGCCGGCAAAGTGCCCGCCAGCGTGACCGACGTGGCCGGTCACCTGCAGCGGCTCAGCCTGCACAACGACGGGGCCCGCCTGCTGGCACTGAACAGCCTCAAGAAGCTGGCGGTGCTTCGGGAGCTGGAGCTGGTGGCCTGCGGGCTGGAGCGCATCCCCCATGCCGTCTTCAGCCTGAGCGCACTACAGGAACTGGACCTCAAGGACAACCACCTGCGGTCCATCGAGGAGATCCTCAGCTTCCAGCACTGCCGCAAGCTGGTCACACTCCGGCTGTGGCACAACCAGATCGCCTATGTCCCCGAGCACGTACGGAAGCTCCGGGGCCTTGAGCAGCTCTATCTCAGCCACAACAAGCTGGAGACACTGCCCACCCAGCTCGGCATGTGCTCTGGCCTCCGCCTGCTGGACATCTCCCATAACGGGCTGCACTCCCTGCCGGCCGAGCTGGGCCTCCTCCAGAACCTGCAGCACCTGGCTGTCTCCTACAATGCCCTGGAGCTTCTGCCCGACGAGCTCTTCTTCTGCCGCAAGCTGCGGACGCTGCTCCTCGGCTACAACAACCTGAGCCAGCTCTCGCCCCAGGTGGGGGCCCTCGGGGCCCTCAGCCGCCTGGAGCTCAAGGGCAACCGGCTGGAGGCGCTGCCGGAAGAACTCGGCAACTGTGGGGGACTGAAGAAGTCGGGGCTCCTGGTGGAGGACACCCTTTACGAAGGGCTGCCGGCAGAGGTGCGGGACAGAATGGAGGTGGAGTGAAGCCAGGGAGGGGCAGGTTGCGGTAGAGGCCTTCCAAATGCTATCACCCTGGAATCTCTACTGTTATCTTCAAGGGAGGGGGCCAAGTGAGCCCAGGCCGGGACAGGAGGAGCAGACGTGCCAGGCTGGTGGAGCCCAAGGCAAGATCCTAGGATTGGTTTGCCTGGGAGGCTGTGGATCTAGGGTGGAACATCCTGGAGGGATTAACTCAGTCATAAGACTCTCAGAGCAAAACCACACCTGTGTCTTTGGCTAGCTTGCCTGCCCCCAGCCCTGGGCCAGAGCTGCTGCTCCCCCAACCCACTCCGAACATTCGGGCTCAATCAATGCCACATATGGGGGTGGGGCTCATCCCAATGGGATTTCAACCCTCTCTTCCTGACCAAAACAGCTTACATCTGGGGTTCTCTCCCAAGGAGGGGACACAGACGCAACGGACAAGCTCCCCCCTCCTCCACCTCCAACTTGGATGTTAATCCCCTATTTTTTTTTCATTTATTTATTTATTTTTTTGCGGTACGTGGGCCTCTCACTGTTGTGGCCTCTCCCGTTGCGGAGCACAGGCTCCGGACGCGCAGGCTCAGTGGCCATGGCTCACGGGCCCAGCCGCTCCGCGGCGTGTGGGATCTTCCCGGACCGAGGCACGAACCCGTGTCCCCTGCATCGGCAGGCGGACTCCCAACCACTGCGCCACCAGGGAAGCCCAATCCCCTATTTATAAGTTGTTTGCTATGGACACCTGAACTCAGAAAAAATGGTTTTCACATTTGGCTAGGCATCAAAGTCAACATCAAAACAAAACATCCCAGGCCCCACCCCTGAAAGACTGACTCAGGAGCTTTGCCTGGAGGCCAGGAACTTGCCGGTAAATATAAGCATCCCAGGTAATTCTGACAAAGACAGTCCCAGGCCTGTGTGTTGGAAAATGCTGACCTACAGAGTCAGATATCTGGGTGTCTAGAGTAGGGATTCTGAACTTTTGTTTAGATCCCTAGATGCTTTGAGAAACCTAATGAAAGCTGGGCACCTCCTTCCTCAGGAAAATGCTCACGTACGTGAAAAGTTCTGCAAACAACTTGAGGCAATCAACAGATTTCCCCAGATCCCCTAGAGGGCTGTTTATGGATATCCTAAGGATCGGAGACCCCAGGTTAAGAACACCTGCTGTGGAGGGTACATTTTTCTGAAGACAGGCTGGGACTTTGTCTTTCACATGTTCCCTATGCGAGGGAATGTATATCAGTGGGTGCTTAATAAATGATACTAACTATGAGAACTAGAATCTTGATCCTTGTGTCCACTCCTGTGAGTCTAAGCCTTCGATTCCACCAGACCAAGTACAGGGAAGTGGCGACAGTCACATTCCAGAATCAAGGGTATCAGTGCATCCCGGAAGCAGAGGCAGAGAGAGACCTCAGCTAACCAGGAGAAATCAGGTGGCATCGTCTGCCTAGGTTTTTTCCTGGAGAACTGCTCTTCCTCTACCTTCCCTGTTAGTCTCCCGGCTCCACAGTTTTGGATCTGCTCCACCTGTAAGTTGTCACCAGAGGAGTCGCCACAAGCCTTCAACGCCCATCACAGTGTCCCTGTGCTGGAGCGGGCAGGGCACAGCCTGCCCAACCCTGACCTCCTGGGATCACCACCTCCATGGTGTCTGCAAAATGCGAGCCTCCTCCTGGCACCAGAGAGCAGAGGCAAGGTGCTCTCCAGGGGCCCCAGGGTTCCAGATGGGGACATTTTCCCAGCACTCTTCAGACCAGCTAAAGAAAATGTGTAGGCCGCGGAGGCGCCAGGTAGAGGAACCAAACCCCGGGGCCTATCTTCTGCGTTGTCCAGGAGCTGGGAGCAAATTCTGGGGGCAGGGCAGTTGAGGGAAGTCTTAAAATGTCCCACGCAAGTCTGATTTGGAACTCTCGGACCTTGACCTTGGCCCCCCTACCGGCCCCCCAGTCGCCGAGGGCAGGGGTCACGCCACTGGATTCCCAGGGTCCTGACAGTGGCCCGAGCCCTACATCGCCCATCCTACATGTCCTCGGCCAACCCTGAGCCTGCTGAAATGGAAAGGGCTTGCCCCGGGTGCCTAATTATGGTGAGGAGGCAGCAATTAAGCATAACAGGGATCCTAAGGAAGCACTGAGATGAGAAAGGCAGTTCCGAGAGGGAGTAGGTGCCAGCGATGGCCGGGCCGAGAAGAGAAAGAACGACGCTGAGGACACACAACCATGGCGACCACCGGGGACAGCGACAGGGGAAAAAAAAAACAAAAACAAAGTCACGAGTGCGCATGCGCAGCAGAGCCCACGGGCGTGACCTGGCCTCCTCCTCTGTACGCTTGCGCGCTGCTTTCTCCGCCCACCGCTGTAAGCGGAACGGTGAGTGGGCTTCCAGACAGCGCCTCTTGCCGGAGCGCTCGGGAATTCACGCATGCGCCTCACACTGAGAGGATTCGCACGTTGCCAGCAGCGAGCTCTAGGCGGCGTCATCCCTCCGGTCGGGACGAAGCACGCACGCGCGGAAGTTCGCACGCGGGAAGGGCGGGTGTGCACCGCGAGCATGCGCCCTGCTGAGCGAGACGGCGGCTCGGCGGGGTCATCCGAGCGCAGGCGCAGTGCGGTGTTTGTCTGCGGGACTGACGGGCGGCCGGGCGGTGCGCGGCGGCGGCGGGGAAGATGGCGGCGTCCTCCCTGGAGCAGAAGCTGTCCCGCCTGGAAGCAAAGCTGAAGCAGGAGAACCGCGAGGCCCGGCGGAGGATCGACCTCAACCTGGATATCAGCCCCCAGCGGCCCAGGCCCAGTAAGCACGGCGGCGTGGGGGAGGGGGCGAGCGGGGCGGGGCGCGCGCCGCGGGAGGCCCCGCCCCCGCCTCCAGGCCCCGCCCCCGCTTCCGGGGCGCTCTAGCTCCTTCTCTCCGCCCCGCTCCTCGCTATCGGCCAGCGGTGAGAGGGTCACGGTGACCCGGGAGGCGTGGGGCCCGCGGGTTCCCGGGCAGCCCTTCCCCTGCCTGGGGGTTCCCCCTTAACGGGGCCTGGGAGCCTAGTTACCCGGCTCCAGGCGAGGCCCCCCACCTGATGACCCGCCCCCAATCACCGGGATCCTCGGAGCCTCTGTCACCTACCCTGAGCCTTGCTTCTCCTACTTCATGCGACCGTGACTACATCCAGGTCCTCCGCTAACATCCCTTTTCACCAGCTGATTCTACTCCCGCCATCTCAGTGATTGTGTCAAGAGGTTCCCCCCCCCCGTTCCGCACCTGGGTCCGTGTCTGGGATCTTGTCATTGGGCTCAGCGGACTCCCTCCCACATACAGTTTACCCATATACACCAGGCCCCCTCATACTCCTCTGACTCGTTTCACTGTTGCCATCTTTCTGGCTCCTCCAGAAATAAACACGCAACTCGCAAGCGCGGCGACTTTGTCATTTAGAATCAAGTGACTTCCCCATTCTTACACACCCACACCTATCCAGCCCGGGGATACCTGAGGCCAGTGCGACTTTATCTAGGCATCCCAGGGCACGTACACCTCCTTTCTGGTCCCACAGTCCCCGTGTCTCCCTGGCGTCTTGTCATCTGGAGTCAAGGCTACCCCCCAGCACGCACACCTGGCTCGGAATCACCATGACCACATCTAGTCTCCTTGTCATTTCCTGCATGATCCCCTCCCCATATCCTTGAAGCTCAGAGGGAGTCAGATTTTTCCCCTTCCTACAGACCTGATGAACAGCAGCCCACACACATGCTTTCTGTTTTTGTTTTTGGACGCACCGCGCGGCATGTGGCATGTTAGTTCCCCCACCAAGGATCGAACCCGTGCCCCCTGCGTTGGAAGTGCAGTCTTAACCACTGGACCACCAGGGAATTCCCCTGCCCACACACCCATGCCTTCTGTGTCTCTCTTGACCCAGCAAATTGCTCTCCTTTTTATCCCCTCTGATATGACTCCTGTGGCTTATGTAGCTCCCTGTGGAGTCATCCTGACAGGACAGGGAAGACACTTCCTCATCTGGGTTCCCCCACCACTGCCTGCTCACCCAGCCTGGCGCCCCCATCCTTGTGTAGGGTCCACTCCCCATTCTCCCTTTCCTGACCTGGGCCCGTGTGGGTTTCTCACTGGATTGGGGGTGTGTGTGTGTGTCTCTTGGGGCCCAGAAAAAAACCCGAGGTGGCAGTGCTGGCACTGGACACTGCCTGGGGTAGGAAGCCCAGCCAGGACTGGAGGGTCCCCGCTGGTCTCTGCAGTGTTACTCCCCCTCCAACCCCAGTGTGGACAAGACAGGCCTAGGTACGGGGCCTGGGGTGCCTTGCAGGGTGGCTGTCCCAGATGGAGAGCGAGGCACGGTGAGACCCATGGCGAGCAGGCCGCGGGGAGCCCCCTCCAGGCGTCTGTGTCTGTGTCAGCTCCATCCCATCCTCCCAGTTCTCCCATCTCTGTCGGTTTCTACCCATCTCTGCAGTTTGGTACCGCGTGCCTCCCCCTCCTCTCCGTTATGATTTGATTTGATTTCTTTTCTTTTGGACAAATCGGTGGTTTCCGTTGTGATTTATCGTGGTGTTGTTTTTTTTTTTTTTTTCTTCCTTTTCCCCATCCAGTTATTGTGATCACTCTAAGCCCTGCTCCTGCCCCGTCCCAACGAGCAGGTACCAGCCTTTTTATCATCGCTGCTTGGACCTCTGCACCATTGACCTAACCGCTGCCCCGGCCGCAGAATGCCATCCCCCCCTTCCCCCTCCCACGTGCTCCGTGTGTGCGTGTGCGCGTGCGCATCCCCCCCCCCACCCTCACTCTCTGTCCATCCACACCGTCCGCGTCCGGCCCACCCGGCCACTTCCTCTGTCTTCTCACCTCCCGCTCCTCCCTTCCTCTTGGGCTCAGGTTTGGACTCCCTGGAGGAGGAGACAGACTCCCTCACCGGCCGGGAGTCTGTCGCCTGCCAAGGGGGTCACGAGTGTCCGTGCGTGTGCCTGCAGGCGTGTGCATGAGCGGGGGGAGGGAGAGCTGCTCATCCGCCTCAGCAGCCCAGCGGACCCGTGTCGCCCCCTGGGCTGAGCCATGCTAGGCTTGGACTGAGTCCCTGTCCTCTCAGGGCTGGCGCGCCCCAGGGGGTGGGGGACCCTGGGGGTTGGAGGGCAGTGAGCACTGAGGGCCTCCGGGCGGGAAGTGGAGGAGACCCCGGCGCCTTGGAGGGAAGGCCGGGTGGAGCAGGGAGCAGGGTTGCAGTCGGGAAACCTCTGGAGAAGGTGGAATTTGAGCAAAGTCTCCTGGGAGGTGGGGGCAGCGCAGGGATGGAAGTAGAGGAAGCAGCCCCCCTAGGGGCGGAGGGCAGGTGCCAGTGGGTCTGGGAGCAGACGGGTGTGGGACATGCCTGTGCGAAGGGCGGGGGTGCTGAGAGAGATGGGGTGGGGGTCTGGCCTCATTGGTCCTTGTGAGCAGGACTAGGTTGGGAAGTGTGTGCGTGTGTGTGTGTGTGCACGCGCGTGCGTGCGTGCGTGCGCGCGTGCGTGTGTGTCGGAAGGTGAGGGGCTCTGTGGCTCTGCTGGAGACCCTGTGGCATGTCGTCTGCCCATCTGCGTGGGTTTGTGCCATGCCCTGTGTGCGTGTGCCTACGTGTGTCGACTGACAACCTGGTACGTGTGTGGCTCCTGATGGCCGCGTGCTCCCCACCCCCCACCCCCGCCCCGTGTCCTTTCTTGTTCTCTCTCATTCATTCTTCTCTCTCTCTCTTTCCCCTTCAGCCTCTCGCTCTCATTCTGCCCTCCTGACCTGCCGTGGGCCCGGTACCACCTCTGTGACTTCTGTTCTCAGGGTCTTTGTCTACCTCCCTCCACCCCACCTTAGCCACCCCGCACCGGCCCCGCTCACACGCCTACCGTGCGTCAGTTTGTGGGGCTGGCTGGAAGCCTCTGTCCCGCTACAGCCTTGGCCCCGGGTTCTGGGGCGGCCCTCAGAGGGCCCGGTGGACTGTGTAAGGGAGGGGACCGACAGGACACCACACCGAGAGGTGTGGGTAGGAGAGGGCTGTGGTCCTCACTCAGAAAGGGGGCCCTGGTGCCCCCAGGGAACCTGAACCTGACAGGGATCCAGGGTCCCGGTGCAGGGGGAGCTCGAGGGTCCTCGGGAGCCCCGGAGGTTGTCCAGCCAGAGAGGGAGGTACTACGACTGGGATTCTGGCCCCGGCAGAGCAGAGCAGCAGGGAGGGCACGGGAGGAGAGGCCTCCGGGCCAGTGGAGGGGACTGGGCCCGGCCACGTCCCCGGGGTCCCCAGAGCTCTTCCATCACTCCCGCCAGGCCCTCCTAGGACTGCAGGCCAGGCTCATAGACCTGCCCCTCGCTCTGGCTGCGGTCAGGGTTGCAGGCCAGCAAAGCGCCTGGGCACCAGGTGCTGAACATACCTGTCTCTACCCGTTGATCACTGGGCCCACGTCACCAGGTGCCTGGAGAACTGTGGGAGGAGAAGGTGGGCCATGCAGGAAGTGTGGAGAGAGGAGGGGGCGTCAGCCAAGGGCTAAGGAGAATGGCAGGCCCCCAGCTCCTGGCCTGCTCTCCAGGGAAAGGTGAACCTGGGAGGTGCTTGTAGCCTGCAGCCTCCTCAGCCAGGGGCTCCCCTTCTGGAGGCCGAGTGCCAGGGTCTCCGGGGTTCAGGGGTTCACTGGAGGGTCATCACCCTGGCCCCCACTCCCCACCCTGGGGCCTGCCCAGCCCGGAGGCTCCTAGCCCCTCAGGGAATCCGCTCTGCTTTCCCAGGCCCCTCCCCGGCCTGTCTCTGCAGCGCGTCCTCTGGGCAGCTGGGCCCCGAGTCTCGGCTCCCGGCTGTCTGTCTCCCGCCCTCCCGTCCCCTAATGCCGCCTGCCCGTCCTGGGGTGCCCGCTGCCTGCACGCTGCCTGCCCGCTGCCTGCCTGTAGCATGCCCGAGCTGTCCGCATGCAGGCTTCTGGAAAGAACCAAACTCGCCGCCTGGCCTGGCCCCTGGAGGGGCTGTGCCACCTGGATCCCCTCACCCCAGCCTGGGGTCCTGCCCCTGCCTCGTCGGCCCTAGCTCCGCAGGCCAGGCCGGGAGGCTCACCGATGAGCCCGCAGGCCAGAGGGCGGCCCTCCCTGACCCTGAAACAGAGTGCTGGGCGAGGCAGCTGGAAGCCTAGGTCCCTTGCCCGCTCTCTCCCCAGGGTGGTCCAGCCAAGGTCAGGCTGCCCACAGCGCCAGAGCTCGGGCTGATCCCAGCGGGCATTCCTGCCTTGTGTGGTCCAGAGTGTGGGTGTGGTGGCCCTGGGCCTGCTTCCCCGGCGGAGGTGGGGAGGAAAGGGACACAGCTGGGAGGCTGCCTGCCCGAAGGACGGCATCCGCCTCTGGGCCTCCGTTTTCTGTCAGGGGAGGCTTGGGGATGAACCCTCAGCCTCTGGGGACCAGCCCACCGCAAGCCCTTCCAGGTCAGAGGAGTGGGCGGGGTGCGGGGTGGGAAAAGGCACCCTAGGAGTGGTCTGGGAGCGGGGAGCTCCTCCAGCCCAGCGGGGCAGGGGGCTGTGCCGCCCTACCTGAGGGATGCCAGGGAGGGTAAGATGAGGGTTCCAGGCCCTTGAGTTGGGGCCAGCTGGGAGCTAACCCCCTCCCCGCCCCTGGTTCTCACCACCCCAGCCCTGCAGCTCCCACTGGCCAACGATGGGGGCAGCCGCTCACCGTCCTCCGAGAGCTCCCCGCAGCACCCCACGCCCCCCGCACGGCCCCGCCACATGCTGGGGCTCCCGTCAACCTTGTTCACACCGCGCAGCATGGAGAGGTGAGCGGCTAGGGTGGCCGGTGGGAGGGCCGGGAGGTTGGGGCCGGGGCGGGGCGGGGCGCAGGGCAAGCCTCAGGGAGGAGCTGGTGAGCTCTGTGGGACCCTGTGTGTTAGGGGCTGGGGTGGCTTCAGGTTGGTCAGGACCCGCTCTCTGTCCCCTCAGCATCGAGATTGACCAGAAGCTGCAGGAGATCATGAAGCAGACGGGCTACCTGACCATTGGGGGCCAGGTACCGCCCTTCCCTCGGCCCCCCCAGGGAGGGTGGGCAGGACGCTGCTGGTAGGTCTGGGCTGGGGGTGGAGGGCAGAGGCCCGGTGGACCCCCAGCCCTGGCTCTCCTCGCCAGCGCTACCAGGCGGAAATCAACGACCTGGAGAACCTGGGGGAGATGGGCAGCGGCACCTGTGGCCAGGTGTGGAAGATGCGTTTCCGGAAGACGGGGCACGTCATCGCTGTCAAGGTGAGCCCGCCCCCGCCCCGGGTGGGCCCCGCGCCCCAGGCTCGGCGCTAAGGCCCCTGCTGTCCCGTGCAGCAAATGCGGCGCTCGGGGAACAAGGAAGAGAACAAGCGGATCCTCATGGACCTGGACGTGGTCCTCAAGAGCCACGATTGCCCCTACATCGTGCAGTGCTTCGGGACCTTCATCACCAACGTGAGCCGGCCGCCTGCCCCCCAAGCCTCCCGCGCCCCCCGCCCCTCCCCCAGGACCCGAGCCTGTCTGGGGTGGGCAGGAGGGTACAGCCACCCCGCCAAGCCGCCACCTGCTGTCCCCGCAGACGGACGTCTTCATTGCCATGGAGCTCATGGGCACGTGCGCCGAGAAGCTCAAGAAGCGGATGCAGGGCCCTATCCCTGAGCGGATCCTGGGCAAGATGACGGTGGCGGTGAGCAGCTGGGTGGGGCGCGGGCGGGCGGGCGGTCCCCAACCCCCCCCCCCCGCCCCACCAGGCCCCGTCACTGCCATCACTGGTGCCCTCCTCTGCCCGCGCCGCAGATCGTGAAGGCACTCTACTACCTGAAGGAGAAGCACGGCGTGATCCACCGGGACGTCAAGCCCTCCAACATCCTGCTGGATGAGCGGGGCCAGATCAAGCTCTGCGACTTCGGCATCAGCGGCCGCCTCGTCGACTCCAAAGCCAAAACGCGGAGCGCGGGTTGCGCTGCCTACATGGCAGTAAGTGGGGCCCAGCAGCGCCCGGCGGGCGGGCGGGCATGAGGGGCGGTGCGCCCACCCCAGCCACAGGGATACATCCACCCTCTCCTCCTTCCCGCCGGCAGCCTGAGCGCATCGACCCCCCGGACCCCACCAAGCCCGACTACGACATCCGGGCCGACGTGTGGAGCCTGGGCATCTCCTTGGTGAGTTGGGGTCCCTGCTCTCCGAGGCCAGGGGTGGGGTCTTCTCGGGGTACGGAGGCAGGTGGCGGGAAAGGGCAGGATCCTGTCCTTGGCCGGCCCAGCCCTGCCCGTCTCTCTCCCAGGTGGAGCTGGCGACGGGACAGTTTCCCTACAAGAACTGCAAGACGGACTTTGAGGTCCTCACCAAAGTCCTACAGGAAGAACCCCCGCTCCTGCCCGGTCACATGGGCTTCTCGGGGGACTTTCAGTCCTTCGTCAAAGACTGGTGAGGGGACTTGCCTGGTGGCACAGCGGTTAAGACTCCACGCTCCCGATGCAGGGGGCCCGGGCTCAATCCCTGGTCAGGGAACTAGATCCCACATGCATGCCGCAACTAAGAGTTAAAGACTGGTGAGGAGCCCCGCCCCCGCCCTCCACTCTGGAAGGCAGGGTGAGGTCAGATGTGGCCCTGCACCCAGGCCACTGGGGAGGGGAGAGGGGCCCCAGGATGGTGTGGGGGCTGGAGCCCGAGCCCCGGGAGCTAGGAGTTGGGTTTGGACTCAGCCTGAGGGGACACCTGGCCCCAGGGGTATTTGGCAGGGTGGCCCTCGGGCTTCACCTTGGGGGAGCTGTGAACGAGCAGAGGCGCCCCAGGGCTAAGGGCTCTGAGTGTCCTGCACCAACTGGCAAGAGTAGCGCACGCAGCACGTCCACATTGGAGCCTCCCGTGGGGGAGCCCACCCACCCCTCCCATGGGCGTCTCACGGCCCACATTGGGCTTCTGTCACGGTGGGGGGCCCAAGCGCAGGCCCGGGAGGGTGCGGGCTTCTGCCCACAGATCTTGCAGACCCGACAACTCAGCCACGAGGGCGGCCAGGCCTCTCCTACCTGCTCTTACTTCTCTTCCTTTCCTCTTCTCCCTCCAGCCTTACTAAAGATCACAGGAAGAGACCAAAGTATAATAAACTACTTGTGAGTACCCGGGGCCCTCCCCAGCCCCCATCCTAAGCCCCCCGCCACACTGGGCACCGGGCCTGAGCAAGGCCAGCAGGGAAGACGCCCTCGCCCTAAGTGCCCTGCCTTGGGCCCCACAGGAACACAGCTTCATCAAGCGCTACGAGACGCTGGAGGTGGACGTGGCGTCCTGGTTCAAGGATGTCATGGCGAAGACCGAGTCGCCGCGGGCGAGCGGGGTCCTGAGCCAGCATCACCTGCCCTTCTTCAGGTAGCCGCACAGCGGCAGCCAGCCTACTGGGGGCCGGGGGCGTGGCCACCGGCCTCCCCTTCCCCACCCGGCCACCCAGCTGCCCGCCAGGGGAGCCCTGGGACCTGGACGGCCGCCGAGGGCTGAGGACAGAAAGTAGGGGGCGCCAACCCACCCCTGACTCCCTGCCCACCAGCCATGGACAGATGGGCCCACCAGGCCCCAGCCCTTCCCGTCCTAGGATCAGCCGGCTGTGCGCATCCCCTCCGACAGACACTGTGAACGGAAGACAGCAGGCCGCGAGCAGACTCGCTATTTATTCAGTTGTAACCTCTGGGCTGGGGCGGCCCCCAGGGGCCGGGAGAGAGCTGCCCGTCCTGTCCCCTCCCCTCCACACCGCGCTGTCCCACCGCCGCCTCGCACGCACATGCACCCTGGCTCCATCTCCCTCTCTCTGTCCCCTTCCTCTCTACCTCTCTGGCTTTCCCTGTCTCCCTCCCTGCTTCTGCCTCTCTCCTGGCCCAGGCCCTGCCACCCCCGGCGGCACCCCTGGGTCCGTTTAGGTCTCCGGCAAGCCATGAGTCAGTTGGCTGGTGTCCTCGCCCTGGGCAGGCGGGCTGGACGTTGTGACTGCAGCCAGACCCAGGCTGGTCTCTCTCTTTCTCTTTTTGATCTCAGGGGGTCCTTTTTGGAGTTTATCGTATTTTATTGTACTTGGTGGGGTGTTTGGGGGGTGGGGGGAGGAGAAGAGCTTGTTCTCATGGGGTTTGTCGGTACCTTCAGAAACTTTTACCAAAGTCATGTTTAGCTGCTTGTGGTGGCAGCCCCCCCGATGGCCCACGGGCGCTGGGGGGCTGGGGGCCGAGCCTTGGGGGCCTGGGCCACCCCGCCGGGGAGAGACTAGTCCCAAAGGTGGGCTCTGGGTGGGGGGGCGGGGTGCTCCTCCCTCGGGGCTGGAGACTGGCCACAGCTTGTAGGGGTGAGTTGAGGACCTCGGGGGGTGTGGAGGGAGCCCAAGGGGCCGTGGCCACACAGGGTGGCCTTCAGGGAAGGCAGGCGTGGGGCATGGTGGAGGGCAGCAGGTGCTGGTGAGGCAGAGGCGGAGGAGGGAATGGGTGACAGGAGCGGGGGCCATGGGGCCCGGGGAGACAGGGATTGAGGGCACGTGGAGTGGACGTGGGGGGTCTGAGGATGTGTGACAGGGACAGAGGTGGGGCAGGCCGAGGGCTGGGCGTGTGGAGGCAGTCACGCCCTCGTAGTGGCCCTGAGCGCCCCTTGACTCACCCAGAGCTGGCCAGTCCCCAGCCCACACCGAGGCCCGGGCCCTGGGGAGCAGCGAGAGCAGGAGGAGGGGGTGTGTTTCCTTTTTGTTGGTGATGCATGCAAATCAAGTAGACAACGAAATAACAACAAAAAACAAAAGAAAACTCCAGAAAAACCACAAAAAGCAGCCAACACCAAAGGTGAGGAAGCTCGCTGGATGTAGCTGAAGCAATCTAGACTAGGCGTCACTGTACCCTCCATCTAGCTCACCGACTGTAGTTACTACTAGGATAGTCACAAAACGCCGCATGTTTTAAAAAGTACTCGAAGTCATCTTTTCTCTGCCCCCCACCCCGGGGGTGGCCACCTTCTTTCGCTCCAATCCCCTTTGTGAGGGGAGGGGGGCAGGGTGCGGGGCCAGTAGGCCTGGCTCCCGCCCTCCCTCATGGGCCCCAGCCACAGGGGCCTTTGTGGGTAGCCGGGAAGGTCACGTGGCTGGCCCCAAGGGCCAGCTGCCTGAGTTTATTTTTATTTAACTTTATTTTCTGTTTTGTGAGTGTGTGTCGGCCCGTTTCCCCTCCCCGCCTTCAGTGTTAAATGGGAGCCTCTCCTTCCCCCCTACCTTTCCCATGTCTCCCCCCCTCCACCCAGTCACCAGTCACCAGCCATCCCTCTCCATCAGGCAGAGGGTGAAGTGGGCAGGTGGGGGCCTGGGGCGGCCTGGGCCCAGCCCATGGTCTACAACCCCTTCTCAGGCCGCCAGTACTGCCCCGTCCCTTTTTAAAACGAAACGCCCTCGTTTGTAAATCCTTAGACGCTTGAGAATAAAACCCCTCCCTTTTCTTCTGCGGTGTCTGTGGTGTGTGTTGTGAGCCTGGCAGGGCCTGGCAGTGAGGTGGGGGAAGGGGTCGTGAGCCCCGACCTTGGGGCTCGGGGGCTGGTGGATGGGGCCTCTGCAGCGAAGAGAGACAGGCAGGGCTGGGGGCTGGCGGGGAGGTGTTTGTAGTGACGCCCCATTTCTAATGGCCATTGTGAGGGACCTCCCCCCAGCCTGATAGCTACGGGTCTGGTCAGAGAGCCCTTAATCCCCAGCAGGCCTTGGCCATGGGCTCTGATGTCGGCCCATCAGTGCACCGCCCCCGCTCCTTGCCTCCCCAAATGGCCCCCCAGCCAAGGCCAGAGCCGCCTGCCCGCCTGCCTGGCCCAGTGCTGCCTCAGCCGGTCCAGCATGCTGGGCACCGCTATCCTGCTGCTGGCCCTGCTCCCAGGGATGACCACCTTGCCCAGCGAGTCAGCTGGTATGTACAGGCAAGGGGACGTGGCCCAGCACACCCCAACTCCCGTGTTACTCTTTCTCAGTGCACCCTCTCATCCACCCCGCCTGGGGGAACGGGGGTGGGTGGGAGGTGGGGTCTGCACCGTCCCCCGTTTTCCAGGTTCTCTGGGATCCCCAACTTCTTCGAAGTCCCAGCAGCCAGGTGAGACCAAGGGCTGTGGGAGGGGAGCAGTCTGCGCCAATGCTTTTAAGGAGTGTCTGTGCCGGTAATTCTGGACATTTGAGAACATCCTTTGATGAGGACCCCAGCTGAGCGCCTCCTTAAGGCAGAGGTCTTTGTCAGTGTGGTGCATGTGTGTGTGATCACACACCCCAGTGGAGGCTCCCCTGTGCCTCTACCCTTTGCCGATGCTGCCCTCAGCCTGCGAGTGAGTGAGGAACACTGACAAAGGGAAAAGGCCCAGACCCGTGTGGCCGGGCTGGGCCTCCACGATGCCCAAAGGGCTTGGGGGAGAGCGCCTTGCTATTCTTCCCTCCCCTTAGAAAGGCAAGAATGGGGCCAGCACCCTCCCCCCAAACGGCCCTGCTGTGACCCCAGAGGAGCCCCTGGTCCTCGGTGGATGAGCGGGGGGTTCAGACTCCAGAAGGGGAGGGCCTTTGACCTCACCCAGGCTGACCCTCCACCATCAGGTGCCCCTCGACCCCTTCCGGGCCAGGGATTCCCTCGCTCACTGGGGATGGTGAAGTAGAGGTCTGGGAAGGGGGCTCCTCCCCAGGAAGGCGCAGCTTTGCGCCCGGGCTCAGGGGCTGGGCTGGGATGTCCCCCAGGTCTCCAGCGGGTACATCCCAGCTGCTTTACGGCTGGCGGTGGGAAGCGCGGAGCCGAGCGCGGGTGAATCCTCCACCGCAACTGCATCCATTTTCCAAAGTAGGCAGTGGAGGCGAGGTTGGCTCACTTGCCAAGGGGGCCTAAGGGACAGCGCATCCTCCTTCCCCTGTGCCACCCTTTCTCCCTGCCAGTGTCCCCGTTCCGCGCGGCGCCAGGGCCCAGGCTGCGCCGACCCCTTTTCAGTCTGGAGCTGTCGGACGCGGAGGACGCCTTCCCGCGCCGCGCGGGGCCGTTGGAGGTCCCGGCTGACAGCCGCGTGTTCGTGCAGGTACGGGCGCGGGGCTCACCGAGGCCGGGTGGCAGCCGGTGGGGGCAGCCAACCCTGACCGCGACCCCGCCCCCCAGGCGGCCCTGGCCCGTCCCTCCCCGCGCTGGGGCATGGCCCTGCACCGCTGCTGGGTGACACCATCCTCACGCCAGACCCCGGGCCCCGCCCTGGCGCTGCTGCGCGGGGGCTGTTCCGCCGACTCCTCGGTCACCTTCCCGCCACCGCGGCCGCTCCCAGGTGCCGCTCGCCCCGCGCGCTTCAGCTTCCGCCTGCGCCCGGTCTTCAACGCCTCTGTGCAGTTCCTGCACTGCCAGCTGAGCCGCTGCCGCCGCCTCCGGGGAGCCCGCCAGACGCCTGCGCCTCTGACGCTGTCTCCACCGTCGCCGGTGCTCGGGCACGGGGCGGGGAATCTGGGCGCCCGGGCCCGTCGGGGCTGGGCACAAGAGCCTCTGGCATCTGAGGGAGAAGCCTCTTAGGGTTTGGGGATCTGAGGGTCTGGGAGCTTTTGGACCTGGGGGCGGAGGTACCTCGAAACTGGGAGTAGGCACTGGGTCTCAGGCTGAGGTTAGGCGCAGGGGCGTCCGAAGGGGCCGAATTTCCAGGGGTCTAGTATTGCGACACCTGGTTGCAATATAGTGCTGGACGCTTAGATCTCTTGGGAGCCCTGGGGACCCGCCCCTGGAGCCGGGGCCCTGACGTCCCCGCCTCTTGCCTCCCCCTCCTCCCAGTGTCTGCCTCGGGATGAGGCGTGCGCGGGCGCCGGCAGTGGCCGCGATGAGAGTCTGGGTGCCGACAGCCCTCACCTGCACACGCTGACGCAGCCCATCGTGGTCACGGTGCCGCGGCTGCCCCCCAGTGAGCACGCAGTAGTCCTCAGCGGGGCTCTCTGGGGTCGGGAAGGGGGATGGGGAGGACATCTGAGGCATGAGCCCAGTCTCTGCGTTGTACTCCTCACAGGGCCACCCAAGGGCGTCCCCGGCAGAGCCGTGCGACCCGAGCCTCCCGCGCCGGCCCCGGGGGTCCTGGAGCCCGCGCCGGTGGTAGCACTTGTGTTGGCCGCCTTCGTGCTGGGCGCCGCTCTGGCCGCCGGGCTCGGCCTCGTCTGCGCTCACTCAGGTACCAACCTGCGTCCGCCGGGATCTCCGCCTGGCCCCCAGCCTATTCCCACGCGTCCGGACCCCTGGTCGCGGCGATCCCAGCCTGCTCGGGCCTGACCATCCCTAGACCTGCTTCCGCTACGCCTGCAGCAGCCCCCCAGGGGGCGCCCTTGCCCCAGCCCAGCGCGCAGCAACCCCTACTCCTCAGACTGCCTTTCCTCTCCAGCGCCCCTGCCCCCCGGCCCGCCCCCGACAGCCTCGCCCAGCGGCCCCCCGCCCAGCAGGCCCCAGTGAGGCAGGTAAGTGTTGGGGGGAGGGAAGAGGGGGAGTGTAACCTGGGGCCGGTAGGACGGATGGAGGAGGGAGGTGATAATGACTCTTCATAGCGCGTTCTCTCTGCCAGGCGGAGTACCAAATGTTTTACGCATATTAATCCTTGTAACAAGCTTCAGGTAGATACTCCTATAATCCCCATAATAGATATTTAAAAATGAGACACTCTCTGAAATTAACTTGCCAAAGATCACAAAATTTGGTGGAGCTGGGATTAGAAATCACGTAGTGGGTGACTCGCGGCCGACTGAGCGCTTAGTGTCGTAGAAAGGACCTCAACACCTCAGACAGGCACACTAGGCAAGGAGAATTCGGGTTTCAGACCTAGCACCCACCCTCGCCCCGGCACACAGACTGATGGGGCGGCCAATGATCGGTTGGGAAGGGGGTGACCTGCCGTAGCGTCCTCTACCCTGCTCAGCCTGAGTCGCCCCTCTCCAGAGATAGCGCGCCCCCAACAGGGTCCAGAGACATACCAGCCACAGCCTTGGACCAGGCCCGCCAGGACCTGAGACTCGATGGGACTAAGATCCCTGCGCCCCGCGCCCCCTCTTGCTCCTCCTCCCACCCTCCCACCTGGGCTCAGAATAAACATCTGGCCTGAACTGCAGCGTTCTGAAGTCTGCGTGCGCGCGTGGCGCGGGGGTGGGGATTCCGGGGTGGAAAAGGTCCAGACTGGAGGGGTGGAGCTCTGGGGCGGGGCTCATACGCCCTTATATATACGTGTGCGGTTACCGCCCAGGGGAGCCCCAAGGGCATTTTGTCCCAGACAAAAAAGGGACACCCAACCCCACCAGCTTAAATTTAAAAATAAGCCTCGCCTCCTTCTCCACCCCTGCACCGCCCACCTGCCTTCTCAACCCCAGGATTTCTCCGCTCTCCACTCCCACCGCCCGGACCCTGCCCTCGCTAGGGCCTCGAGCTCAGGCCTCTGCTCCAGTCTCCTCTCCGTCTAGCCTAAAGGTCCTAAATCCCTCCTGCCCGAGCTCCTCCCTCCCCAGAGCATAGACAAGGGGATGACTATTAGCTCCATTTTACGGTTGAGGAAACTGAGGTTCGGCAAGGCCAAATCACTTGCTCACCAGTCAGGGCTGGCCGACCCCACAGCCCAGGCTCTTGGCTACAAAGCACATAATAGGAGTTTCACAAGACGTAGTTCTGGAAGGGAGGGAGGGCACGAGATCTAAGAACTTGGCCCCAGTTCACGAATGAGATAGAATGCGGGCGGGGGGTCTCGTTCGCCCCCGCCTCAGTTAGACGCCAGTCTCCCCATTACTTCCCGGGGAAGCAGTTCCCTTCGGCCCGCAAACGCAGAGCCACGCCCCCATCTACTTCTGCCTCCGCGCGGGGTCTTTTGGCCCCAGCGGCCGCCGTAACCCCGCCCACTAGGGAAACGGCCCCGGAACGACGACACCGCCCTCACCCGGCTCACCGGCATGAAGCCCCCGCAGCGGCGGCGAGCGGCCCCGGCGCGCTATCTGGGTGAGGTGACCGGCCCCGCGGCCTGGAGCGCCCGCGAGAAGCGGCAGCTGTTACGACTACTGCAGGCGCGACGGGGCAAGCCGGAGCCGGACGCCGCCGAGCTGGCCCGGCAGCTGTCGGGCCGGAGCGAGGTCGAGGTGAGAGGGGTCTCGGGATGGGAGCGAGGCTGGAGGTGGGGCTAGGATGTTTTCGGGGCTGGCGGAGGGGCGGGCCCTGGGAGTTGGCGGGACGAGAGTGAGGCTGGGGGCGGGGCCTTGGAGTGGGCGGGTCGAGGGTGAGGCGGGGGCGAGGTTGAGGAACCGGAAGAACGCCGGAGGAGGCGGGATTAGTGCAAGGCTGGGCCTTGTGTGCCTGCGAGAAGCTGAGGGCGGGGCGAGGGCGGAACATAGCCGAGAGGCGGGGCGAGGAGGAGACAGTGCTGCGGCAGGCTGAGGGGCGGGGCGAAGCCAAAATTTAGGAGCGGAGCGAACTCTGAGTTAGAGCGGAGGCCCCGGACTGGATGGAAGGCGCAGAGGGACTGGGTGGGAATGAGGTTGAAGTGAGTCAGGAAATGGGGCGGAGTGGACGAAGCGGGCAGGTGACTAGGGTAGTACTTAGCAAAGGGTGGGCCCTGGCTGCGGGGAGGAGCCAGAACCAGCCAGGGCCTTACATCTTTGTCAGGTAACTGGTCACACCTGGGGCCTTGGCCCAAGACCCCTGGGCAGAGTCCCTATGACCCTTAACTCCGGGCCAGCGGGAGGCTAGGGAGCAGTGGCCGGCCCTGGAGCAGGCAGTGGACTGCCTAGCTCTGGGCTTCTAGAAGGTCCGTTTGGCCTCATCCTCTCACTTCCCCAGATCCAGGACTTTCTCCGGCAGCTCAAGGGCCGAGTGCTCCGAAAGGCCACTCGGAGGATGCATCCAGGTGGCCCACAGGGTCCCAGGCGCCGGGAAACACAGACCCCGGCCCCCATCGAGGTGAGGCGGGGCGAGGCTCCCCAAGGCCGGCCCCTGGAGGATGAGGTGGGAGTTGGGGGGATAACCTGGTCAGGGGAGCCGCAGGAGGGGTAGGGCTTGGGGGACTCCTGAAGGTTGATCCGTGAGCACCTTCTGGTTACTCCACCCAGGTGTGGATGGATTTGGCTGAGAAGATAACAGGCCCGCTGGAGGAGGCCCTGACCGTGGCTTTCTCACAGGTACAGCCATCTGCCAGGAAGGATGGGGGTATCCCGGGGACGGGGTCATATATGTGAGTCTCATTAAGCTGGACCTGGTTCCTGGGTCCCTTCCTCTTGCCAGCTCTGTGACTCTGGTCCGTCACCGGACACCCTAGCCTCAGTGTCCGCCCTTCTGAGGCCCTCTGCTGAATGTGACGCCTTCCTCAGGGTGGTAGGGAGGATTTGGAGGTGGAAGGCTGTCTCCTGCAGGGCAGGGGAGTAGCCCACGGGGACACTTCTGCCTTTCCTTGCCTGATCTCTCTGCCTGCCAGGTGCTCACCATCGCAGCCACGGAGCCCATCAGCCTCCTGTACTCCCAGCCCCCCAAGCCCACGCAGGCTCGTGGAAAGCTACTGCTCCTCAGCGCCCCTGGAAGGCAGGAGGACCTGGGCCCTGAGGCTCCTGGCCCCGCCCCCAAGACACAAGGCCCTGCCCCTGAGGCATCCTCTGAGTCCCTGGCTGGCCCGTCCGCTGAGGAAGACTTTTCTGTGGACTTCGAGAAGATCTACAAGTACCTGTCGTCCATCTCCCGCGGCGGCCAAGGCCCCGAGCTTTCCCCAGCTGGTGAGAAGGGAGGGGCTGACGATCTGGGGGTGGGAGTCTCCGGCGGCAAGCCCCGCCCTTCCCTCACCCGTCCCCTTTCCATCCATCACCAGAGTCAGCTGTGGTCCTTGACCTGCTCATGGCACTTCCTGAGGAGTTGTCCCGCCTGCCCTGCGCTGCCCTGGTTGAACATATGTCAGATACGTACCTACGCCTGATGGCCCCCCAGCCCGACCCTGCCAGTGGGGGCCTGGGGTCTGGGGCTGAGGATGACGGGACAGGCTCCAGGGGGCAAGAGGAGGCTGGCCAGGCCACTCCTCAGGCCCCCGAGAATGCTGGGCCCAGCGAACCGATATCCACTTGGCAAGCAGCTGGGATCTGCCCCCTGAACCCATTCCTGGTACCCCTGGAGCTTCTGGGCCAGGTGGCCACCCCTGCAAGGTGAGGGGCCCGGCACCTCACCAGACACACCAGACATCGGTGAGCCCCCAGGCCCTCAGTCCTGCTTGGGCTGGCACTGGGTTGTCACTGAGGATCTTGCCACGGCGGAAGGTCCCTGATGCAGTGTGCAGTACAGGTCGCCTTTAAGGTGCTCGATACAGCGTGGGTCTCAGAAATGGAAGCACAGGGAATTCCCTGGTGATCCAGTGGTTGGACTACACGCTCTCCCTGCCGAGCGCTCGTGTTCAATCCCTGGTTGGGGAACTAAAAACCCACAAGCTGTACAGCACAGCCAAAAAAAACGCCAAAAACCGAAGCAAAGTTGTACAGGGTTTCAGCCATAGAACTGGGGTGGGGGGGTTCCAGCCAGATGGCTGGGCTAAAATCACCCTCAAATACTCCCCCCACTGGTTTCTCATCCCTTCTGAAGTCCTGTGTCCGGTGTCCTGTAACTGTGAATAAAGTTCTGGTCTATACCCCTGGCTGTCTTTCTCCTGTGAGTGAAAGGTGGGAGGGGGCCTAGAATCAGAGGTAGGGAGCCATAGCTTGGAGTCCTGGGGACGGAGCGGGGACATGCCAGGGAGGAGGGTGTGGTTTTCGGTAAAGGCCACTGCACCAGGTCCAGTCTGATGCCATCTGGAGCGACCTTGGCTTGGCTGTGAGGGGACCCTTGGTGATTGTTTGGAGGGTCTAGGCCTGAGCCTGACCCGTGTCGGGGAAAGGTTTTCAGAGCCCGATGACCCTCCATCATACAGACGGAGGGGAGAGGCTAGCAGAGTGAGGGTGGCCAGGTCGGGGGAGCTGGACTCCTGACCACCGGAGGGTTAAAGGTGGGCTGCCCATGTGGCAGGAAGTTGGAGGGAGGGGAGTGAGTCCCTGAGGTAGCCTTGGGGAAGCAAGTGGGGGAGGGAGGGAGAGCTGGAGGGGCCTTAGGAGCAGGAAAGGGGGGGCAGAGCTGGGTGGAGGAGGGGGCTGGGGTCCTGGCCGTGACCCAAGGTCTCCAAGTCCCAGAGGTGCTGCCAGGTCTCCCTGCGCGGGGGCCCCCCTCCCTCAGCCTCGATGAGCGTGTGGATTCAGGGGCAGGTTGGTGAGGGCCGGGTGAGGGAACCGGGTGTCCTCCTACGGCACCACCTTCCCCCAAATCGAACCAGTCCTCTGAGAGCCAGTGAATTTTCTGTTCGCAGAGCCTGTGCATCCACACAGCCTTCCTTTTATAGCCACGCTCGTCTCTCCCCACACACAGTGCACACGGCTCCCCCCGGGGGCGCACAACACATCTCGCAGGCGGGCCGTGGAGCGGAGCCAGCCCACTCCATGCCCAAGGACTCACAGCACCAGCCCCTTGGTGTCCAAAGTGCACATGCTGATGGTGGGACAGAGGGACCAGGCCAGAGAGGTTTGGGGCTGCGGGTGTGGTCACAGTACCAGAAGGCCGTGCCAGTTCTTGGAGACAACCTCCAGGGCTGGCTGAGGGCACCCCATCCAGGCTCCCTACTAGCCCAAGTCCATTCCACGGCCCCCAGAGTCTCCTCAAGTCAAGGGAAAGAAGGGTGGTCCTGGCTGTTCCTGGAGCGAGGGGGATGGATTATGCCTTGGTCCCCCAGAGTGTACATCTGGGTGTTTCGCAGCCCTGGGCAGCTGTTAAGAGTGTGCAGAAGTCAGCCCTGGGTTCAAATTCTAGCCTGGCTAGAAGCCAGCTATAGGCAGGTCACTCAACCTGCCTGGACCCGAGTCCCCCGGCCTGTAGAATGAGGATGCTAACAGGGTCCTGAAAAGAGAACAGACCAAGTACAGGAGGAGCTACCTCAGCACGCTGCTTGGCATGCAGTAAGCGCTCAATAACAGCTTTTATTAATACCGTGGGCTCAGAGGCAGGGAGGAGTGAGAAAGCAAGGGGAGAGCCTGGGAGGGGGGGGTTGCAGGAGGAACCAGGGGGAGGTGGCAGGAGGGCCAATGAGGGGTGGAGGTGGTGACAGAGGGAGGGGCGCGCTGACCTGAACTGGGGCCTGGGCTGGGGGCGGGAGGGAGCCTGTCTGCCCTCTCCCCCCCATGAAAGAAGCCTCGCATCCTGGACACAGCAGCCATTGTCGCTCTTCAGTCACTGTCTCCGGAGCAGGCCCCGCAGGTCATATTGGTATGCAGCGTCCACCTCATGGGCCCAGGAGAGCCCGCAGGCCCGGAGCCCGAGGAGGGGCTCAACACTTGGCGGGGGCGGGCGGCGGGGGAGTGAGGATGGCCAGAGGACAGGGGAGGGAGGGGAAGGGACACGGGGGTCCCCGAACCCGGGAGCGGACATGACACTCATGCTCGGCGGCAGGGCAGTAGCAGAGCCACCTACACGCTGGGGGCGGAGGGGCGGGCGTCCTCTTCCCACCCAGGCTTTAGAGTCGGGGGCCAGCCGGGCCGGTGAGTTACGGAGAGAGGACAGGGCGGGATAAAGGCACGAAGTGGGGCTCCGGCCTGGCCAGGAGGGAAGATGGGAGGGGTGTGAGGGGGGAGGGGTTGGACTTATCCTGACGCCCTCCCCCCTCGGGCTGCGGGCTCGGGGGCAGGATCCTGAGCGCGGTCCAGGCCCGGCGGCGCACCGTCGGATCGGCCCCGGGAGAGAGACCCCGCGGAGGGCCGGCCGAGGGCGCCGCACCGCTCAGACCAGCGCGTAGTCGAACTGCCCGCGCTCGAGCGCCTCCTTGTGGTCTGTCCAGGACGAGGCGGGCATGCGGCTGTAGGGGTCGAGCAGGATACGCACGCAGCGAACCATCAGCAGCACCAGCACCACGAGCAGGCACAGCACGAAGGCGAACACGGTGCGCTGCTCCGCGTCCAGGCCCGCGCCTACCGGGGGCCCCGTCGATGGCGGCAGCGGCTCGGGAGACAGCGTCCACGTCGCGCTCATGGCTCACATCGCCGCGCGCCCTGCGGAGGAGGGGGCCCGCCCGTGAGGCAGGGATGAAGCTGCGCCTTCCCGCGCCCCCGCGTCGTCCCCACCCGCCGCCCCCCCACACACACCCTGCCGAGCCCCAGCCCCCGCCCGCGCCTTTGTCCCCTGGCTACGCCCATGCCTGGCCCGCGGGCACCCAACTCCGGGCGTGCGCGCAGGTGGGGACGCTAAGAGCAAGGAGAGGAAACCCCGACCCGGCCGGCCCGCGCACAACAGGTGCGAACGCGCGGCCCGGGCTGCGTGGTGGGGGGCGAGACCCGGTTCCCCCACCCCGCTCCCTTTGTTCTTGCGTCCTGGGGACCCCCCTCCCCCACCGCCCCCGCCCCCGCCCCGCCGCGCCCCTCACCCTGGCCTCGACCGGGACCGGGACCAAGCGGCCGGCAGCCGCGCTCTCTTCCGGGACCCGCACCCGCTCCTGGTCTCTCCCCGGTGGCCGCGGCGGCGGCCCGGACTCTGCCCACCCCACCCGCCCCTGGAGCGGCGGAGACCGAGGCAGGCGAGCTCCGCGCCAGCCGGGCCGCCGCGGCTGTTCCCATGGCGACGGGGGCGGGGCCGCTGCGGGGGGCGGAGGCTACGCAGGGAGCGGCGCTCGGGCCCGCGACCCCGCCCCGTCCTCCGGGAGAACCGGGTCCCGCCCAGAGGCGCCGGGGAGACCACCGGCCCCAAAGAACCATGAGCACCGAGGGCCTCGCCCTCCCACCCCCACAGGCACCCCCCACCCCCACAGGCACCCCCCCAAAACCACCCAGCCCGACTTAAGCTCCCACAGCCCCATTCTCTGCAACCGACCCCTCAGACTCCCTGTTTGGGGGATCCCAGTGCCCCCAAAACTCATACAGGCGCTTAAGGTCCTCCAGCCTCGGGGACCCCAACCCTCAAGCAACCCCAGCCAGGTCACTAAAAACCTCCGTAGCTTTTCCAGTCTCCTTCCTCCCCCCCCCCGCCCCGCCCGACAACATACTCAGGGTGGGCAGGGTCCCGTCCAGGTGAGTCCTCCCCCTCTTCTGTTAGAGTTCCTTCAGTGACCACGACCGCCGCCCCATGACCACTGGGCTGCCCACTCCCAGTCCCAGCTCCCCCCACCCCAGTGACAGACACCTTGGACTACCCAGGTTGCTCTCCTGCACTTTGGTGTTTTATTATTTCCAAATCTCTGCATATGTATAGGATAATAATAAGGGCACTGTTTAAAAAAAAAAAAAAAAAGGCTGAAACGGCCTGGCTGATGTGGCCAGTGGGCCCAGGCCGCACCACTGGGTCCTGGGAGGGTACCCCTGGGCTGGGGGCCTCTGGGCACTGCCCGTAGCCTGGGTGCCCACGGCCCAAGCAGCCCCCATGGGGCAGAGGGGCGGTGCTGGGGCTGGCGTTGTGCACAGCAGCCCCTCCCTTCCCCGCCGCATCCCGCTAGCTCTGCAGCAGTCCTGGCACGGCGGGGGCACAGCTGACAGTCTTGTCCCCAGAGGTCTAGTTGCTGCAGGTGGACACCAGTCCCCCGTGTGTCTGCAGTGACGATCCAGCCCCGAGGCCCCACTCGTGGCTGCTGCGCTCAGAGGACCTGCTCTGTGCTGGAGGCGGAGATGTCCAAGAGCCGCCAGGCCGCATAGGGGTTGAGCTCGCCCTGGTCTCGGCAGAGAGCCCACACGCACAGCATTCGCAGTACCTTGTCCTGCAGAATCGGGGAAGGGTGAGGGCTAAAGGCAGGGTGCGAGCCCGGCACCCACTCCAGGACGAGCGCAGGGCACGGAGAGAGACACTGCCAGCTCAGGGCACTGGGAGGGACTAGGGAGTGGTGCTGCGGGGTCTGGGGTCCAGAGCAGAGGCAGGAACAGAGGCTGTAACTCAGGACTTGGTCAAACTGGAGAGATCGGCTACCCTCCACCAGGCCCAGCTCAAGGTGCTGCCCCGCCACGCCGCAACTCCTGACTCTCAACTGGCCTCACTGCGTGTTCCCGCCCCATCCCCTCCCCCGCTCACTCACCGGGTCACCCTCGACCACCTCGCCTTTGGGATTCTTGATCACCATCACCAGCTGGGCCTGGAAGGTGATGATCAGCACAGGGCCCTGCTCCATCATCTTGCCCATGGCCAACTGCAGGGGCACGACAGGGCAGGCAGGCCTGAGAATGGTCCCCAGCCCCTTCGCTGCCGCTCCCCCCTCCAGGTGCAGACCCCTGCTTCAGCACTCCAGGGCTGCCACCTGCCACTGGCCCGTTTCCGGGCGGGCACTTCTCAATTGTGAGGAAGAACGTGAACCACTGAGGACCCACACAGGCTCCGCGGACTGAGGCTGTGCAGGCGTGTAATGGCCTCTCGGAGCCGGCTGTCTCGCGCACACGTGTGGTGGGTGTGCCTTCAGCTCCCCACGGGGAGGAAATCGAGGGGATCGTGGCAGAGCAGACCAGTGGGGGACCTGAGCGGTCCTGACAAAGCCTCCTCAGTGAAGGTGCAGGGATAGCCCTGGCTTCAGGGGCCTCAGGGGACCCTGGGTCTGGGCAACAGCACCCCCTGGGCCACCACTTGCCTGAGAATTCCCGACAGCAAGACTGTGGAAACCTTCCACTGAAAGGGACCCTGGAGGTCACTTAATCCAAGCACTGGAACTCCTCCAGGGAGGGGGAGCTCAACCCTCCCAGCTGAGCGCAATTCAGAGAAGCACCCCTGCCCACCCTGGGGTCCACCTGGGCCCCCGGAAGAGGCACTCACGTCGATGTTGTCGATGTCCAGGATGCGGGAGTGGAACTGGAGGCCCAGCGCCTTGGCCTGCTGGATCGGGTGGGCCAACTGGCTGTAGGTCTGCAACAAGAAGCCAGACACAACCGTATGGCCGCCCACCTGTGCGTGCGACCCAGGCCAAGGCACTGCACCGCAGGGGAGCCGGGGGCTGTTGCGATGTCTCGGGAAGCTCCCTGTGGGCGAGCTCACCATGGGGTTTCAGGCTTTCAGCTCTTGTACCTTCCAGAAATGGCTCCCGGCTCCTGGGTGTGCGGCGCCAGGAGTGGCAGATGCCAGGAGCATGGGTCCAAGCAAGGAGGCCGGTGCCACCCGTTGGCTGGCTCGAATCACACACTGCCCTCTCATTATAAGGACAGCACCGTATCAACGTTATCAAAAGCGGTATTAATCAGTGAGTCTGGTTAGTTCTCCGGGAACGCGATCTGGAATACACTCCCAGAGGTAAGTCGAGGCCTCTCTGGCTGACCCTGAACATTCCCATGTTCACCTCACTGTGAATCTTGGCCTGGAACCAAACGCTTTTTCTAGGATTCATCCTACCCCGCGGCTGCTCTGGGGTGAACTGCCTGGGTCTACTGCCTTGTCACTGACCAGCCCCTGTGGGCGGGTCTCGGCCACTGGCAGCTTCTTCCTCTTACGGGGGCAGTGGTGCCCCAAATGACACCCTAACCCTCTTGTGCCTGCTCCCAAGCCCGGGACACAGCAGCCAGCAGCTTTATATCTCAACAAGCAACCATGACAGAAGACATTCCAACAGCATTCACTCTTTATGGAAGTAACTGATCCACCAAGTGAAAAAAAAGCGCCCATCTTGTGTGGTTTCTTAAAGATGACACTTTCAAAACACCCCTGTGTGAGCGGCTGCAACTTCAGCTGCGCTTCCAGGGGCACCAGCAGCACCTTGCTGGCAAAGATAACCAGCTACATCCTAATGGTCCCAAAGTAAAAAAAAAAACCAAAACAACAACAACAAAAACCAAACCACTCATAAACGCCCGCTGGATTAGTCACCGTGCAGGGGAGTATTTAACAAGGAAAGCTGGCATCTCCTCCTCTGCTTTTTCAAGTTGTTTGTGAGCTGGGTACAGAATAAAATCAGCCAAGAGACTCTGCATTGCTCAGTAAGAAGCTGCTGGGGGAGCGACGGGGGGAACAAATGCTGTGAAGACACAGGTCAGGGAGTGAGCAGGGTGGGGTGAGGTGGCCTGATGACGAGGACGGGGAGGCTGCCAGGAAGGGGCAGTGCAGACAGCATGCTCCCAAGGACGCCTGAGCTGCCGCCATGCAGCCCGGCGCGGCCTGTGGCCCGGGGCCCAGAGCCCGGACTCCAGGAAGCAGCCGGGCCTCGTCAGGACACGCGGCTCTTCCCGGGTGGGAATCTATCAATGTCTGTTTGGATGTGTTTGAGGATCTTGCAATGAGAACAGCTAATGAATACATCCAGCGCTGCATGTGCTGGAGCGCTGCCCTTGTGTCCCCAAAGCGTCCTCACGACCCCCATGAGATGAGCCCGATGATGTAACTCCGGCCCAGGGAAGGGAGGCTGTGGGGCCTCAAACCCCACTTGCCCGCCAGCACCCACCACCCCCGTGCACTGAGGGAACATCGAATGCACCCTCCGAGTTATCCGCCGTCCCTTTCTGCCCACCCCCTGACCCCTGGGCCCCCAGCCTGTAGCCACCCCCGCCCCTGACATCTCAGCCCTTCTCGGACTGAGCCACCCAAGCAGATCTCCTCTGAACTGTGATTTCTTCTGAGGCCTGAATAGGGGGGGGAAGCAAGCAAGCACTTACAGCTTCATAGCACCAGTCTTTGAGAATGTCAAGCTCTCCAGAAATCATGGCCTAAAAAGGGAAAGACAAAAAAAAAAAAGTGTGAGAATGAGAGTGGGCTTTTGAGGCAGGTAAACTCTGGAGAATACTCTCCAGTTAGAACCTTTCCTCTGCAGACCCCCGGCCCCAGCCTCCGGGTCCTAGTCTGGGGAAGGGAGACTGGGCCAGGCTGCAGCAGTGGGAGCAGAGCCCCCGCAAGTGACAACGGGGCAGCCCAGGCTGGGTCCCAGCGGCCTGCTGGAAGGAGAAGGAAGGTGGCAGCGTTTCGGGCTCTCGCCCTGGCCGGGAAACCAACCCAAGGAGGCCAGGCAGGGCATTCTACCTCCCCTGGGGACGAAGAAGCCTTAGGCAGCCAGGTCCACGCGGGACGGGGCAGAGGGGGAGTGCAGGGGAGGGTTCCCAGGGTGCAATGAGAGAAGCTTCCACAGGAACCCAGAGACAGGGCTGGATCTGGTGAGGGAGAGGGTGGGTTTTGGGGGGAGTGGGGTGGTGAGATGCTGGTGGGAAACCACAGGGAATCTGGGGGCTGAGATAATCTCAGCCCAGAAGATTCTGCCCGTGCTTGGGCTGCTGCTTTGGGGAAATGCTACAGTTTCACCTCCTCCCAACCCCGCCGAGTGTCGTGAGGGATCTGGGAACTCGGAGGCGGGAGAGGGGGCCAGGCAGACGCGGTGCGGGAGGAAGGGACGGACATCCTCACGGGGCTCGACGGGCTGCCTGCGGCCCCACTAAGGCCGCGCCAACAGCCCCTGGCTTGGCTGGGCTGCAGGATGCCGAGGCTCCAGCCCCAGCTTGGGGCGGGGGGGCCTCGAGGAGGGTGACCTTGAGCAGGTCGCCTCCTCCTTGTTTATGTGCCAAAAGGAGAGGCGAGAAGACCAGAAGATGAGCTTCAGGGCTCCCAGAGAGGAAAGGCCCCTGAGCTGCTGTGCTGGTCCCGCCTCCCTGCCCTGAGTCATGCGCTGCCCCCGCACCCTTGAAGCAGCAGCCGGCTTCTCCCAACTCCTGAAAGGCCCCTGGCCTCTGGGAGACAAACACCTGGCCCCTGGCAGCTTCAAGGGAACAACTTCAGGAAGAGAGCTCGAGGGAAACAAGCCACGGGGCTCCAGGCTCCAGTGGGTGAGAAACTCAGTCCCTGGGGCAGACACACCCTGTGGCGAGGCAAGAATGGTCAGGGCACCGGCCCAGGGACCAGCGGGGCTGCAGGAGACCACAGCGGCCTGGCTTTCCCGAGCTGCTCGACTAACAAGGGCTGGGCGTGTGGGGTGCTCAGGCCTCTGTCAACACTGGAGCCACCTCTCCGCTCAGAAGCCCCGTGCACAGCCAAGCGGCCCTGCCAGAACTCTCCACAGGGCCGCGGCCCTGCCAGCCGCACACCCACCTCCAGGACGTTGGGGATGATGTCGTTCTCACACTGCTGCAGAAAGCGGTCCTTGTCGAAGGCGGGGTCCACCCGCAGGATCTCCGTGAGCACCTCCGACATCTCCGTCTTCGAGAACAGGCCCCCTGGGGCAGCCGAGCCAGGAGTGGGGTGAGGGCCCGGGACCCCCTCCCACCGCCGGCTCGGGCTGTGGGGGGACGGTCCCGGGGCAGCCCACTCACCCAGCAAGTCTGTGACCTTGTCTGTCAGCAGGCGGGACGCCCGGATGAAAGCGTTGTCGCTTTCGTCATACTTCATCTTCATCTCGAAGAACCCTGTCGGGGGTGGCGGATGGGGTCATGGGCCCCTTCCGGAGAGACACACCCACTCCATCGCAGCCCCCTCCGAGCCTGCTGGCCGACCCTGGGAGGCTGCAGAGACCCCTCCGCCAGGGGCTGAGGGGAGGCGAGTGAACGCCGGGCGCCACCCCTGCTGGCTGCGGGTTTCGCTACTGAGGGAACACAGGCCTCTGGACATCCTCATTTGAGGAGGGCCAGGGCTCCCTGTCAGCGCCTGGGAAGCCACGTGCCCCAGACTGAGCAGAGAGCTCTGGGCCTTGAGCTGGCTCCTGGCCCGTGAGGGGGTGTGTCGAGGCCAAGTTCACATGGGGGGTGGCTGGCGCGTGCACCTGGCTGCCTCACAACGACACTGGCTCCAGCCAAGGTGGTGGCTCAGCCCTGACGGCGGTAGCCCGCCGCCCGAGAGGTACTGGGTGCTCCCCCTCAGGCCGCCTGAGGCCTGCGCTCCGCTGCTCACTCGCTGGGCAACCCTGTGGGAGTGACTGGTCCTCTCTGACCCCGGCCTCCTCCTGTCTTGTGCCCGGCCCTCGGGGAGCACTTGGTAAGTGTCCGTCACCGGCCTGCTGTCAGGCAATTCTCTGAGATGGGAACACTCACGATTAAACACCACGTTGTTGTCCCTGAAGTCCTTCCACTGCTGATACCACTTGGAGTCCTTGTGCAGCACGACCCCCAGGGCCTCCCTGGGGAAGATCAGGGAAGCCAGTGAGCGCAGCCCGGGAGCCGCTCCACTCATGGCAAGAGGGGGCAGCAGGACGGTGTGATGACCCCGGCCTCTTGCCTTCTCTTTCCCCCTTCCTGCCACGCTACCCTTCCCCTCCCAGTTCTCTCAGGGTGCCTGGGAACCTCGAGCAGAAAGAAACCCCACAAACTGACTTGGGTAGGAACCCTCTGTGGGTCCTGGGAAATGGACAGCAGTGCAGGTGCTGCAAAGGGAGGTGGTGAGAGGTGGGCCCCTTGGCAGGTCTGGTACCTACTCATTGGCCTCAAACACTTTCTCTTCCTTGAATTTCTCTCCCGAGAACTCTTTCCTTTTCCTGAGCCGCTCGGGCCGCCTGTAGGGCCCGGTCTGCCCCAGGACACTCTCGTCGATCTCCTTCTTGACGGACTCCACACCCTGCAGAGCACAGCCGGCCATGTGGGAGCTGGGGCTCCCCAACACCCCAGACCAGCAGCTGTGGACCCACCCCGGGGCCATGCCTCCCAGGTCTCAAGGTCACGTGACTCGCAGGTGCAGGGCAAGGACACGCCCAAGCCTCGGGGGGAGGCAGAGGGGAGACCCCAGCTCTGACTTCTGCCCCCACCTGCCCCCCGCCAAGAGCTGCCCCCAGATGACCCTCACATTCTGAGGCCGATTCCACACTCTTGCTGGAAACTTCCTTCACATGGACCAGAAACCGGACAGGCGTCCTGAGAGGCTGCCTCTGCCCCACCACCTCCATCCGAGCTGACCCAGCCTCTGGATCCCACCTCCGCAAACCTCTGGAGCCCATTTCCCTCCTGGCTCCATCACCCAAGACACTCTCCGGCCTCCTCTGAGCTGCTGCCGGAATCCTCACTGGGAGGCTGTGCTTTCAGGATGAACCTAAACTCCCCCGCACAGCCTCCAGGACCCTCTGATGTCCCTGCAGCCACTCTGGCCACACCTAGCTGCGTGGGGCGCCCCGAGCCGGTGATGCCCGCTCCCCTGGCCCAGCGCCTTCCCCGAGCGTTCCTGTCATGTGTTACTTGGAACTGCCTGCCCCTTCCCTGTCCCTATTCCTGTCCCAGGATCCTTTGAGAGCAAGAACTCGGACCTTCTCTCCTGAGGCCCCATGGCCAGTAGAGGGCCCAGCGTGTGGTAAGTGATATTTACGGAATTAATTCAGGACCTCAAGTGACCCAGAGCCTGACAGTCTCTGGATGTGAGCTAAGGGTGTCAGCAGCTGACATCGGGTTATGTGTAGCTCCCTAGGGGCTCTGACTTGCCCGAGGCTGCTCAGCCAGGAGGGGCTGAGGCCTGGTGTCCCTGCAGCCCTCGGTGAGGTCTCTCGGGGCTGAGCCCAGAGCGCCCGCGGGCACAAGCCCCAGCCCAGCTCACCTGGGAGAGGGCTTTGAAGGCGGCGGTCCTGCCAAGCTTCTCCCCACCTTTGGACACAGACTCAGCCGACTGCTTGGCGGTCTTGGCTGCTTCTTCCACACCCTCCTTGATTTTCCGGCCAAGGTCACTTTTACTGACTTCGTCAAGACTCTACTGAGACAGAGAAGAGGGAGGTGTTGGCGTGGCACCCGGTGGGGGCCTGCAGGAGCTCCCCCCGAGCTAACAGCAGACCCGGCCTCCAGAGGGCGGGAGCAGGTGTCCTGAGCCCATTCTGGCTCATGGAGCCGAGACTGGGGTGCACATGCACCAGAAGGATGCCTACGATTTCTGGGGCGCTGGACCCTAGGGCTCCGGCCTGGAACACGCAGGAAGGACAGCACAGGAGCAGCAGCCCCGGGGTCAGGACACGAAGGGGAGGTAGGCGTGTCCAGCGCGCTGGGCTGGCCTCGAGGTAAAGCCCTGCCCCTCTCTCCAGCCCAGGAGAAGCAACAAAAAGAAAGTCTCCCAGGCCCTCTAGGAGTCTCACCCCCACCTCCACCCTCCCGGGGTGGGGGGCGGGGCGTGCAGGGTCCCAGCTTCCTTCTAGCCTAAGGCAGGAAGAAAAGCATCCTCCTTTCACCCTCCTGTTCTTGCTTGTAGTTCAGAGGCTTCTAACCTAAGTGGTGACTCGCAGGCCAGTGGGTTAGTCTGAGCTCTCCCTCCTTCCCAAAGGCATCCTGCACTTTGATTCCGGAAGCCTCCCGACCGGGCAGCCTCCCCCGCCTGCTCACCCCTGGCTGCCCCCAGCATTGCTCCCCGGCTCCTCCGCGAGAGGTGAGGAACAGAAGGGCTCCGGGGGCCGTCAGGGGCCTTGGGGGTCCGGAGGCCATTACCTCCTTCACGGTGCCGGTGATCTCCCCCAGCTTCTTCCTGATCACCTCGCCCGTCCGCATGGTTTCTGATTCAATGGTTCTCTAGGGTAAAGGATGTTGGATCTTTGTGTTGCGACACACAGTCTAAAGAAGCGTTTTCTCAGAAGTCCCTTCCTTCCTCCCCAGACACACCCCGTTCTTCCACCCCCTCAGCCTGTCCACCTGGCCCCTCCCGGCCCCCCAGGGTCCCTGGCTGTAGGCTGGGACAGGGACCTCCTGAGCACAGGGCCCCAGGCCCCGCATCTGTCTCTGGGCGGCAGGGGGTGATCTTGCCCATATGCTCACCAGTGATATATTGGGGGCGGGGCGGGGCATTCTCAGCGTCATCCTGCCTGGCTCTGCCCCCTCCCCATCACCCGGCCCCAAGCTCGGCCTGCGCTGCCCCCAGACAGACACCTCGGCTCACTCCTCTTCCTTAATGAAAAGGAAGGGCGATCTCCCGCAGGGTCGGATCCCTCACAGGTAGTTACATACAAGTGAATGACTTGGGGAGACTCAGGGGTACAGACGTCGCCCATGGCCTGGGAGGGGCGCCAACAGAACAAAACCCCCGAGGGGCCTGGGGCAAATGCCCACAACCCCAGGCTCAGCTGCCCACAGGTGAGATGGGGGTGCCGCCGGGCAGAGCCCTCAAGGGCAGCCAAGGCTTGAGGAGCCAAGCCCATCCGCTGGCGGGTGCCTGGCAGCTGCTCCGTGAGAGACGGCGGCAGTGATTAATATAATGATTACACCAGCCCCGCAACTCACTTTCTACCCATTTCAGTCAGAGGCCCTCAGGAGCAGCGTATCTCAAACCTAGTGCCCGAGGGACCCGTGGAGATGCAGATTCTGATGCAGCAGGTCGAGAGGGCTCTGAAACCCCGTCAGTGCTGCTGGGCCGTGTGTAGAGAAGGCTGCAGTCTCACGGCTGAACTGGAAGGCTGGGGGCCTGCTCCTGTCCCCTCACTCCCCGGCCGCCCCAGCACTGCACTGGGAGGGAACTCCTGGCTCTGAGAGCAGTGTGACTGCCCAGGGGGACTCAGAGCAAAGGGGACTCACGTATTTCCTCCTGGCTTCCTGGAGCGCATCGGACTCTTCCAGCTTCCGGGCCTCGTCTCGGAACTTTTTTATACTTTCTTTCATTTCTTTGTTTTTGGCTAATTCTTGTTTGATATTATCTAGCAAGCCGGAGAGAAAGCCTTTCCTGTTTCCAGAAGAATAGGATCTGGACTAGAAAGAATGTAAAAGGAACGAAGAATTTTTTCATTTTCTCCTTTCTGTTGATATAGGTTTAACAATGAATACAAGCCGCACGGCGTGGCCAAAAATACATAAATAAATAAAAAATTAAAAATAAATAAAAACAATATTTGGGAATTCCCTGGCAGTCCAGTGGTTAGGACTCTGCGCTTTCACTGCCGAGGGCCCGGGTTCAATCCCTGGTTGGGGCACTAGGATCCTGCAGGCTGCTGGTGTGGACAAAAACAACAACGAAAACGAAACAAAGCAAAACAAAAGGCAAAAAAACCCCACAATGAATAGTTATCTCTTTTAGAAGAGATAACAGACAAAGTAAAAAGCCACCAGGCGGTAAACCGTGGGACAAGATATTCAGCAAGAAAAAGAAATGAGTTGGGCTTCCTGGTGGTGCAGTGGTTGGGAGTCTGCCTGCCGATGCAGGGGACACGGGTTCGTGCCCTGGTCCGGGAAGATCCCACATGCCGCAGAGCGGCTGGGCCCGTGAGCCATGGCCACTGAGCCTACGCGTCCGGAGCCTGTGCTCAGCAACGGGAGAGGCCACAGCGGTGAGAGGCCCACGTACCGCAAAAAAAAAAAAAAAAAGAAAGAAAGAAAGAAAAAGAAATGAGTTATCAAGCCATGAAAAAAATACAGGAGTCACATGACATGTTATGTCAATTACATCTCAATAAAACAAGATGCGGAGGAACCTCAAGGGCATATCACTAAAGGAGAGAGGCCAACCTGCAAAGGCCACAGGCTGTAGGATTCCAACTCTAATATCCTGGAAAAGGTGAAACTATGAAGACAAGGAAAAGGCCGGTGGTTGCCAGGGGCTGGAGGAGGGGAGGGAGGGTGGACAGACAGAGCACAGAGGATTTTCACCACAATGAAACTACTCTGTAACCATACTGTTAACGGTAGATACGTTATACATTTGTTCAAACCCATAAAATGTACAACACAGAGAGTGAACCCAATGTCAACCACAGACTAAAGTCAACAATAATGTGTCAATATTGGCTCATCAGTTTTAACAAATGTACCGCCCTAACTGCAAGATGTACAACCGGAGGAAAACTGCGTGCCGGGTGGGAGGAGAGGGGGACAGGAGGTTGATGGGCAGGCCCTGTACTTTCCACTCAATATCCCTGTAAAACTAAAACTGCTCAAAAAAATAAAGTCTATTAAAAAACAAAAGAAAATGCCAGGCCCTTCTCTCTCTGGGGTGAGAGACAGGCACAGCTTGGAATCCTCATGGGGCCTCACACACGCCCACCCAAGGAAAAGGCCAACACCCAAAGGGACCCTCGTCCCAGGACTTAGAGTTGAAAGGACTCTGTGGCCCCTTATCCCAAAAGAGCCGGCCCAGGCACTACTCCAGGGGCTTCTGGGCCCAGGGTAACTTCTTCCTTTGGGGCCACTCCCGAGTCCCCAGCCGGGCCTTACATGTCACCCAAAGGCCTGGGGACTGGCACAAACCTCCGTCTCTTGGCCCACAGGATCACAGTCTCTGAGAGCCCGAGCTCAGCGCCCCCCCTCCAATCCCCACAGGAAAACCCAACCGAACACACCCAGAGGCCAGAAGACAGCCTGAGGCCCTGCTCCAGGCACCGCCCTACCCGAGACGCAGGCTTCTGGGTCAGACACAGCTGGCTGTAGATGCCTGCTTCGCCCCCCGTGTAACTACGTGCAGGCTCAGGAAAGAGAAAGCTTAGAGACTGACTGTGAGCCAGTAAGTCACAGGGAAATAGCCGCACGTGCTCAGCTGCTCCCACCACTCCTGCCGGTGTGCGGGGTCCGCTGCAGCGGCTGGGGGTTCACCCTACCAGTTTCAGGGGCGACTGCTTACCCGGTCCCTGTCCAGCCCCAGGGAGAGCAGCAGCAAGTCTGGGTGCTGCCCCACAGGTGTGGTGGCCTGGCCTGGCAACAGCAGGCTGCTGTCTGGTCCAGATGTGCCCTGACGAGCCTTGCTCCAGGGGAAGTCCAAGTTCTAAGACTGTCAGGGACTGCACCAACTCGCGGCAGCCCCACGGCTCACTCCAGGGCTGCAAACTGGGGGTGAGGGCGGGGCTGGACAACTAAGGGGAAGCGCCAAAGGGCATGTCCCAAGCCCACAACAGCCCCAGGACAGGATCTGGGAGATAAAGCATGCTGAGGGTAGAGGATGAGATGAGACTCAGAAGGGAAGGGAGGGTGTGGGCTGCCTGAGCATGCGGATTTGGAGACTGTGAGATTTCAGGCTTTCTTCCCCATGGTGGTAAGGAACCAACAGAAACGTGGTTGAAGAGACATGACAGGGAGGGCAGAAAAGCTCTAGAAAATGCTCTCTGTGACGAACAACATAAAGAGGAAGGGAGATATGGCCTGGGGAAACCCAGCTCCAGGAGATGGATGGGTGACTCTGCTCAAATGCCCAGAGGGCTGTCACCCAGCAGAGGGCACAGCCTTGCTTGGTGAAGGACCCACATGTGGGAGCCACCGGGAGGTGGCTTTCAGCTCAGTTAGAGGAATGCCCTTCTAGCCATCAGAGCTGAGACACGCTACTTTGTGTGAGGCAGGAGCCCTACCCCTAACAGTGTCGAGCACTTCCCGGGATACCAAGAGGACCAGGCCCACTGGGCTCTGTAACTCCGGAAGACCTTGGATGTGGAATGCCTGCCAATCAGACACCCCCAGCAGTGTGGACAGCATCCCGCAGCCCTCTCTCCTGTCAACTAGGTCTGATTTTCACACCTCCCCCTCCTGCCGGCTTGCTTGTATCCTGAGTCACTCACCAGGGTCAGCTCTCCACTCGGCCGGGGAATCTGATAGGTACCATGGGGTAGTGGCACTAGGTTGTGGCTGGAGAGAAAACGGACTCCACCTCCAAGGCATCTCTAATTGAGGGAGAAAAGAGAAAGATGCATTTAGACTAGAGGGTGATGAGGAAGCAGGCCACGCTCAAAGAGCAGGGGTTGTCGGAGACTCATTTGACGATTTTTATCACATGTCTGCTCCATGCTAGATGCTTGACCATCTTCCCAAATTCTGAGAAGCCAGCGGAATCTGGTGGAAAGAGAAAACGCTCGATTTGCACCTCCGGGGCCCATATCTACCCTCCTGCCTCTGAACGTGGGGGAAACCGATGGGTCCTAGGAAATGCCAACCTATGGTGGAAGAAGGCTAAATATGCCAGTCTAGCTGAACACCTTAGTCTGAAAATGGGCAGGCTAAGACTCGATGCTGGTGGCAAGCAGTCTTCTCTCACCAGCCCACCCTACTTCTGCCAGCCTTGGAGGACCAGAGGCCCGGGCTTCAAGGGGTAAACACTGCTAACCTGTCCCAGGCACAACCCTGGAATAAAGCTACCATGTCCTGGTCCAGGGTTGAGATGTGAGCAGGGCAACTTAGGGGCGTCACCTGGGCAAAGATGCTGCCAACCTCACGTGCAGCACCTCTTTGGTAAGCATTTCTTCTCCTACCAAATGAGGAACTTAAAGCTCCATGAGGGAAGCTCCGTGCAGGTCCTGTTCAACGCTACACCCTAGCACCCAGCACGGAGCGAGGTACACTGATGTCAATGACCTGATAGAACCACTCTTCCATTTCCACATCCCCTGGGCCCTTCCTCTCCCCATTCCATGCTTCCTGTCTCCAGTCACTCTAAGCAACACCCCGAACTTACACAGATGCCACACTCTCCTACAGCTACTCAAGAGTAACTCTTGGGAGTTTAACTAACTTGTTTTACTCCTCTGAATGCCTACACCCATTGATCCTGGAGCCACTGACTTCAGCAACAACCTGAAATAGACGTGGATGGTTGTCTCACTGAGGAGAAAAATCCCCCAACAGGACCAAACCTGAGGGTGGTTCTCCTTGGGACGTGCCCAAATCCAAACACGTGTACATTCAACCTTTAAAACCTGCCTCAAAAGACAAGCAAGCCCAGAAAAAAAAGCTCAGTCCTGAGTCGAAAACACCTTCTTTGTCCTGACACTCAGATTCCTGGGAGATATTTTCCTTCCTCCAGAGTCTGGCTCTGGCGTCAGACTGACCTGAGCTTTGGACCAGGTCAGCCACCCCACTAAACTCTTGAGACCGTGCGCGGCTTGCTTAACAATTCTGAGTTCCCAGCTTCCTACCCTGTGAAACAGCGACAAACAGCTGCAACGTGAGTACTATTTTCTGAAGCCGCTTTACACGCCTTGACCCCCAGGGCATCTGTGAGCCCAGGCTTTTAGCCAGGGCGACAACTACCTCCCACACTTTCAGAGGATTAAGAGGGGCGATGCAGGAAATGCTCCTGGTAGGGGGACGTGGCATATAAAGGTGAGCTGTGACTGTCACGGTTTTTTGCCTTTTCCTCGCTACTTTTTCTCCACTGAGCACCACGGACACCATTCACTCTTCGGTACACATGGGGTCAGCCAGGAAGTGAGGGGCGATCCGCTCCCGGCCCGGCACGCCCGGCCCCCGCCCTCCGGCCTTGCTTCGGGACCCACATTCCGAGGCCTCGCTCCGGGGCCCCCGCCCCGGCCTCGGCTGACCCAGCGACCAAACTCCTAGCCTCTCGCCAAGCTCAGGGAAGAGCCGAAGGGGTCAAAAGCCTGGGGAGAACGAGGCCCTGGAGGTCACGGGTCCGGAGCTCCCTAAGCCCGCCCCCACGGCCCCGCACTCTGCTCACCCGCGGGCAGCGGCACCAGCATCCCCGCAGCGCCGCCGCCGCCGCCATGCTGGAAGATCCCGTGTGACCTTCTCGCGGCGTCATCCGATGGCGTCATCCGCCGCGTCGGCCTAGTGCGGCCTGGGCCTGGGAAAAGCGAGACCTGCGGGTGGGGTTTGTGGGAGGGAAAGGCCTATCACTGGACAGGGCTCCCAAGGAGGGCGGTGCCGTGGAGGGAAATCCACTATGGGGGCGTGGCCTAATGGTGGGCGGGGATTCCTAGAGAGCTAGGCCTCTGATAGGGCAGAATTTCGGAAGAGTGGGGACTGTGACTGGATGTGACCTGGGGGGCGGGTACCCCTGTGAGGCAGAGACGTATGGTTGGATAAAACAGCTGGGGGGCGGAGCCTTAAGGTGTGGATTCTGTCGCGAGCTGTGATTCTCCGATTGGCAACTCGGGTTTCGCGTGGCCGGAAGAACGGGTAAACAGAACGACCCACACCGACGCACCAGCCCGAAAGCCACTGACTCTGGCTCTCACTGACAATGATGGACAGTGACCAACAGACGGGCAAGTGAGTTGCTTCACGAGCAAGGGCGAATGAGCCCACTTTTGTACAGCACTTTGGGAAGGCGCCTGTTGGTTTTGGTCCAGAAAAGGAACGGGAAGCTGAGACCTGGGTGGGGGTGGACTACTCCTCCCTCCATCGATTCACTGTGAATTGATACATCTGGCCCTGACAAAGCTCAAGCCTCTGTCATGTCAGCACCCAGATACTATTTTCCATTTGGAGAATGCCGCCACCAAGTGGCGGTACCTTGACATGGCCATGCAATCTGAGGCTGGGGAGGGGTGGTGGGCTGGTACCCCGGGGAGAGTTAATGTATGTTGCCTTTGCCCTATTGAAACCTTTTGCATTACTAAACTGTGATAAGGTCTATGGGACTTGAAAGGGAGGCAACATACATTCCCTGGCTTCAGGATTGGACAGATCTGCGTTTCCTCTAACTCAGGACCTCCACCTCGAGGTGACAGAAGGGATGAGGGCTTCCACTCGGCTTTGTTTGAAATGTCTTTACTGCAAGAGGAGCAAACTAGTTAAGAGGTTGGGATATACAGGTTTGTTGTTGAGAAAAAGGTCTGGGCTTCTTAGTTGTAGTTGAAACCGTGGAGTTGGACAAGGGCACCCAGGGGGAGTATGTCAGAGGGGCACATCAAAGCCCCACAGTCAAATGGAGGAAGAAGAGCCCTTAAAGGAGACTGGGAAGGACTGGTCAGCAGGTCAGAAGAGGACCTAGAGGGCCTTGGAAAAGGCAGGTAGAGTAAACAGTGCTAAATGTTGCAGAGAACTCAAGCAAGGCAGACCAGGCCAGAGCTCTATCTATCGTTCTTTTCATTTTGTAATATGGAGGAGGTCCCTGGGGAGACAGGCTAGAGGGTTTTGGTTGAATGGTGGCTGTGGAAGCCAGGTTTCAGTGGGCTGAGATTTTTTCTTTTTTTTTTTTTTTTACAGAGGTGTGCTGGTGCCAGCTTGTACTGCCTGGCAAGAGCCAACTATCAAATTTTCGGGAATTTTGGGGCCAGTTGTTAAACACAGCCATTATTTAAAAATTGATTGTATAAACTTACGATCAACTGGATTTTATTAAAACAAAGGTAATAACTACTCAAAACTCAGCACTTCTTAATTATGTTACTATCTATGCTACTGAGGTTATTTGCATATATCACATCTGTAGGCTGGAAATACCATACTATATGCGGTGCATCTCTTATGCATTTTGTCTTTAATGACACCACATTAATAGCCTGAAATTGGCCGTGGTGGGAGTATTTACTCCCGTGGTGGGAGTATTTAGGAATTGACAAACACTACAGATCGGTCGCTTTCTGGTTTGTTTGGAGGGCCAGTTATTAAATGTTTAACCACCACATAGAGAGGGAGAACAGAGACGCCTCCAAGGAATCTTTGCCGTGCTTAGAAGGTGAAATGATGACAGCTGGAGGGACATATGGGGTAGAGTGAGGGTGGTTTGTGTTATTCCCACCTTTTTATTTTGAAAATTTTCAAAGCTACAAAAAAGTTGCGAGAATACTATAATGAACACTCATGTACCCTTCACCTAGATTCATTTTGCTACACTTGCTTTAGCATTCTTTCTCTATGTATATGCAAACAAACATATGTATGCAAACAAATATATATGTGTTGTCAAACTCAAGGTTGTGTGCCCAAGGAACAGTGAGGCAAACAAACCGAAACACTGGACTTTGGAGCAGAGAAAGGTTAATTAGTTGAAGAGGCACCAACCTGGAAGATGGGAGACGTAGACTCATCTCAAATCCATCTTGCTGGCTGGCTGTGGGCACAAGGTTTTTGTTTTTACTGAAGTATAGTTAAGTTACAGTATTGTGGTACTTTCAGGTGTACAGCTAAGTGATTCAATTATATACATATATGTATATGTGTAATGATTTAAAAAATTTTTTTCCATTATAGTTTGTTACAAGACATTGGAAATAGTTCACTGTGCTATACAGTAGGTCCTTGCTGTTTATCTATTTTATATATAGTGGTGTGTATCTGTTAATCCCATACTCCCAATTTATCCCTCCCCCCTTCCCCTTTGGTAAACATAAGTTTGTTTTCTATGTGTGTGAGTCTGTTTCTGTTTTGTAAATAAGTTCATTTGTACTATTTTTTGGATTCCACATATAAGTGACATCATATGGTATTTGCCTTTCTCTTTCTGACTTGCTTCACTTAGTAAACTTTTCTCTAGGCCCTTCCATGTTGCTGCAAATGGCATTATTTCATTCTTTTTTATGACTGAGTAATATTCCATTACTTATTATATATACCATTACGTATACCACATCTTCTTTATCCATTCGTCTGTTGATGGGCACTTAGGTGGCCTCCGTGTCTTGGCTATTATAAATAGTACTGCTCTGAACATTGAGGTGCATGTATCTTTTCAAATTAGAGCTTTTGTCTTTCCTGGATGTATGCCCAGGAGTGGGATTGCTGGATCATATGGCAACTCTATTTTTAGTTTTTTAAGGAACCTCTATACTGTTCTCCATAGTGGCTGCACCAATTTACATTCCCACCAAAGTGTAGGAGGGTTCCCTTTTCTCCACACCCTCTCCAGCATTTGTTATTTGTAGACTTTCTAACGATGGTCATTCTGACCAGTGTGAGGTGGTACCTCATTGTAGTTTTGATTCCCACTTCTCTAATAATTAGCGATGTTGAGCATCTTTTCATGTGCCTGTTGGCCATCTATTTGTCTTCTTTGGAGAAATGTCTGTTTAGGTCTTCTTAAAGGCAAAAAAAAGGTAAAAGGGAAGGGGTCTTTGTGATTTCAGCTCCCTGATAAGACCTCAGTTGCAGACGTACCTGCTTCGTCTTGTGACTTGGTGTGTCATTGGTGATTGTGATCGATCTACATGTTCCTGCAAAGCATACTAGTAAATTATGGTCTGTTGTTGAAGCCACCAGTGGGTGTGGTGTTTTGTTATAGCCGCCCTAGCTGACTAAGACAAGTCTGTTCTCCTGGATCAGTAGACTAACCCCAGGCTGCCTGGAAACCTTCCCAATGCCGTCCAGTGAGTGTGTGTTACAGTGGGCTGGGCACAGTCAACAGCAAGGCCAGGAGTGGGACATGGACCAAGGCAATGGGGAGTGTGTGCATGACAGTGTGTGCATGGTGTCCCCGGAAGGGCAAGATCTGGGGCTAAGATGATCACAGAAAGACTCTTTGTATTATTCATCTACTGCTCTGCAACAAATTACCCAAAATGTAACGGCTTAACAGAGAGTAGGATGGTGGTTGCCAGGGATTGGGGGTAGATACACAAGATGCGTGAATTCTAGAGCTCTCTCGTACAGCCAGCTTGGTGCCTACAGTTAATAGTCTTGTACTGTGCACTTAAAACATTTCTTAAGAGGGTAGATCTCAGTAAGACAGAGAAAGAGAGATATCCTATGATATCACTTATATGCAGAATCTAAAAAAAAGTGATACAAATGAACTTATTTACAAAACAGAAACAGACTCACAGACTTAGAGAACGAACTTGTGGTTACTAGGGGGGAAGGGTGGGGGGCAGGGATAGATAGCGAGTTTGGGATTGACACACAAAAAAATTGTAAATCACTATATTGTACACCTGTAACTTATATGATATTGTACATCAACTATACATCAATCAAAAAGAAAGTGAAAAAGAAGAGGGTAGATCTCATCCTCCCCACGCCCCTCAAAACAAACAAACAAACAAACAAAAAGCCACACACAAAACACAAAACAAAGGGATACATAGAAAACTTTGGAAATGATGGACGTGCTCATCACCTCGATGGTGGCGACGGGGTCTGTGTGCAGATGCCCCAACTCATCAAATTGTATACACTGAATGTGTGCAGCTTGTGTATATCAATGGTACCTCAATAACGCTGTGTGTCCTCACATGGTGGAAGGGGCAAGGGATCTCTCTGGGGCCTCTTTTATAAAGGTACTGGGGCACTTTGATGAGAAGCATCCGGAAGTTTGCCCCGCTAGGCCCAACTGGGGGAAGGTTCTGCTCCAAGGTCACTCACGTGGCTGTTAGCAGGATTCAGTCCCTTGCTGGCTGATGGATGAAGGGCCTCCGCTTCCCACTGACTGTTGCCTGGTGACCCTCTTCAGTTTCTGCTTCCATTATGGCGGTTGGCTCCCATCCGAGGGTGCAAGAGAGGGCCAGCAAGACAGTCTTTTGTAACCAAATCTTGGCTGTGACATCCCACCACATTTGTCATATTCTGTTAGTTAAAAGGGACTCACTAGGTCCTGCCCACCCTCAAGGGGACAGGATCAGACCAGAGCGTGAATATAGGAGGTAGGGGGTCCTGGAGGCTATGTTAGAGGCTGCCCCCCACCTACACTCTTTGTAAGTGTTAGAGCAATTTGATTCTATGGCCTGGGGAGGCCAAGATTGAGGACTGACTCAAACGTTATTTGTTACAGTTGTACCAAACAGAACCTGGGGCAGAAAAAGGACATTAGGGGAAATCTGAGAAAATCTGAATAAAGTATGGACTTCAGTTCATTATAATGTATCGGTATCAGTTCCTTAATTGTAACAAATGTCTCCTACCAGTCTAAGATATTGCTAATAGGGGAAATGGTGTCTGTGTCATTATTTTTAATGAATAGATGCATAATTTTAATGTATTTGCTTTACTAGTCTCAATATAGGCATTAACGTAAAAAAAATAATTAGGGACCATTCTTCGTTTTCTGTTGGGTTTTTTTTTTTGGAACATAAAACTTTGTTTTTTAGAGTTTTAGGCTCATAGCAAAATTGGGCAGAAAATCCAGGGAGTTCCCATATAATCCCTGCCCCCCAGCCGCCCCACACAGCCTCCCCGCCACTGTCAACATTGGCACCAGAGTGGTGCCTTTGTAACAATCAATGAACCTGCACTGACATATCATCGCCACCCAGAGTCCATGGTTTACATTAGGGTTCACTCTTGGTGTTGGACATTCTATGGGTTTGGACAAATGAACAATGACCTGTATCCACCATCACGGTATCAGACAATAATTTCATTGTCCTAAAACTCCTCTGGGCTCTGCCTATTCATCCCTCCCTGCCCCATAACCCCCGGAAACCACTGATCTTTTTACTGTCTCCATAGGTTTGCCTCTTCCAGAATGTCATAGAGTTGGAATCATACATCATGTAGCCTTTCCTGATGGGCTTCTTTCACTTAGTCACGTGCATTTTAAGTTTCCTCCATGTTTTCGTGGCTGGGTAGGTCATTTCTTTTGAGTGCTGTCCAGATATACCACAGTTTATTTAGCCACTCACCTGCTGAAGGACGTCTTGGTTGGTAATTTTGAATAAAGCTGCCGTAAACATCCACGTGCAGGTTTTTGCGCGCTGGTAAGTTTTAACCTCGTTTGGAAAAATCCCAACAGGGGCAACTGCTGGATCAATTACTTGTTTTTTATGCACTCAGTAGGATGATATTCAGTTCTCGCCGCAATGAATGCCTCTGTCAATGTCTTCTAGTCCTAACATTTTTTTTCCATTTTATTATTGTATGTTACGAAGGCTCTAGGTTTAATAATGCCACAGCTCCAATTTTACGGTAATGGTAATCATTATGTAATCAGGTTCTTAATATTTTTGACCTCATTGATATTTTTTTCTGAAATTAATATCACTGATCAAATAACCCTTAGAACAATAATAGCTACGATTTGTAGAGCTCTTCCTGGGCTAGGCAGGGTGCCAAGTGCTTCACTCATAGGGAGGCCCTCTGTGGCTGGAAGGAGCCTGAGTGTGGGGGGGGACGGGCATCTAACCCTGCAGCTGGGCCTCATGGGCAGAACTGAACCGTCCCTCCAGCCTCAGACTGGGATGCAGGCACTCTGTTATTAAGAGGAATCTGTTGTCTCCAACCTTCCTGCTCCCCTTCTCCCAACGACCCCCTCACCAGCTGTTATAGGCTGAGTGGTGTCCCTCCAAAGTCACGTATTGAAGTCCTAACCCCAGGACCTCAGGATGTGTGTTTGGAGGGAGGGCCTTTGAGGTGGTAATTACGGTAAAATGAGGTCACTGGGGTGGGACCTAAGCCAGTATGACTGGTGTCCGTATAAGAAGAGGAGATTAGGACTCAGACACACACAGAGGGACGACCATGTAAAGACACAGGGAGAGGACAGCTGTCTGCAAGGCTAGCAGAGATGCCTCAGGAGAAACCAACCCTACAGACACCTTGACTGTGGACTTGCAGCTTCCAAAGCGGCGAGAAGATTAATTTCTGTTGTGTAAGCTGCCCAGACTGTGGTCCTCTGTTAGGGCAGCCCATGCAAACTCAGACAACAGATCCTCTACCTCTCCCCTCAGGCTCAGAGCCCCTGCGCACATCCAGCTTCTGCTGCCCACGGGCCTCCGCCATCTGTCTCACTTCTGTCTGGCCTCCTTCCCGCTTCTGCTGCCCCCTCTACCCAGCTGACTCTCTCCTCCTTCTCCTGTTCCCCTTCCTCAGGAATAATAATAGCTGCTGGCACTGGCTGTGTGCCTTCCCTGTTCCAGACGGCGCGCTAGGCCCCAGGAAGCGGTGTCTCATTTAGCACCAGCCCACCAGCCTTCAAGGCGGATGCTATCATTAGCGCTCTCGTACAGACCGGCACCCAAAGCTTGCAGAGGGAAAGGAAGCTGCCCGTACTGACCACGTCAACAAAGAGAATCTAGCTGGCCCGGTTAGGGCAGAGCCTCGGACCCAGGTCACAGCATAGACCCCTGGCCCCGTCGGCTGTGCCCAGACCAGGTGATGTGAAAGCAAGGGCCGTCTGTAAGACAGGCTTTGAATCCTCCTTCATATCTGTGAAGCTGGTGGCATCATTCCCTTTCCTGGCAAGGAAGCAAAGGCCTCCAGAAGTTAAGCCACTCAAGTGCTAGGATGGGGAAATCGAAGGCGTTTGAAAGAAGCCATAAAGGGCAGCTAGACTAGAAGGCTTGCTGTGGGGACGGCACCAGCAGGGGATGAGGACAGATTGGGGAAATATCAGGGGGAGCAAAAGAGCTTGGCCGGAGAGACTAGGCAGGGACAAGATCACGAGGGTCGCCTAAGCCAGGAGCTCCGGGGAGTTTTAAATGGGGCGTGGCGGGGTGTTGTGTGAGCCATACGGTCAGTTCTGTTTTGTGGAAAGATTCCCCCTCTGGCTCCAGTGAGGAGGCCACTGTGGTCGCTAGGAGATCACAGTGTCCCAAACGAAGGGGACGTGGCAGATGGGCCTGCTGAGCAGCCAGGAGTCAGGGCGCTCGGGACTCAGGGACAAGGAAACCTTTTATGGTGCAGGTCGGTGGCACACCTGGTTGTCAACCTCCAGGTGCGGCCGTGGTGCAGTGCCCTTGGCCATCGCAGGCGGGCGATCGGGAGGGGCTTCTAGCATCTCCAGTGGCCCTTGAGGACACTCTCTCTCTCTGGAACCTCATCTCTCTTCTCACAATTATTTGCGCTTATTAGAGTCTATGGAGGGTGTGGGTGGAACAGTCAGGCAGCAGATGCAGGGCTTCTAAGGCGATCAGCCCTTTCAAAGAACCAGGCCTGACCTCTTAGCAGGGCTGACCTACCTATTAGTTGCCTAGGGCCCACGACACTTTGGGGGGCCCTTGCAAATGTTTCACTTTTTTTTTTTTAATAAGAAGGGAAATATATATAATCTAGCTGGAATTATAGTCATCTTTATGCCAACTTAGTTGTAAAATATAATTTAAAATTTTTGTTCTTTTTTTCGTGAAGGATGGGACCCATGAAGGCAAAAGTGCCTGGGACCCATGAAAGTCACAGTGGGGTATGATTTTAGCTTACTTCTTTGGCCTTATCATGCTAAGGTCTGTCTCTTCAGTCTTGGGTGCCATTATCAACTCCTTTGTTACCATGACCCAGGAAGGGGAGGTGGGGAGGGAAGAGAGAAAAAAAATAAACAGTGGGACCAAAGGGGTATTGGCACACCCATGTTCATAGCAGCATTATTCATCATAACCCAAAGGTGGAAGCAATGTAGGTGTCCACTGATGAATGAATGGAAAAACGAAATGTGGTCCATCCATACGATGGAATGTTATTCAGCCTTAAAAAGGAATGAAGTTCTTTTCTCTTTCCTTTTCTTTCTTTCTTTCTTTCTTTTTTTTTTTTCTGGCCATGTGGATTGCAGGATCTTAGTTCCCTGACCAGGGATGAACCCGGGCCCTGGCAGTGAAAGCACTGAGCCCTAACCACTGGACCGCCAGGGAAGTCCCAGGAATGAAGTTCTGATACATGCTACAGCATGGATGAATCTGAAAACATTTGTTAAATAAGCCTACGGTTTCTGAAATGCACGAAACTCTACACGTAAAGAGCCATTCTCCTCTCAGCATTTGGGTGGGCTTAAAACACAGATCTGGTGGCCTCGCCTCCCCTTCCCCACTTAAAATACAGCATAGACCTACAGTTGGCTTGAATGTGCAGAGTTTTTCAGGAGGGAAACACACAGGCAGCTCGAGAGAGGAAAGCCAGGTGGCTGGGAAACCAGAGGGAGGGGGAGCTTTCCTTCACTCATCTTTGGACCTTGTATGCTTTGCACAGTGAACATTACTTATTAAGAATAAACACAGGGTTCCAAAGAAGACATACAGGTGGCCAATAGGCACATGAAAAGCTGCTCATCATCATTAATTATTAGAGAAATGCAAATCAAAACTACAATGAGGTACCAGCTCACACCTGTCAGAATGGCCATCATTAAAAAGTCTACAAATAACAGATGCTGGAGAGGGTGTGGAGAAAAGGGAACCCTCCTTCCTATGCTGCTGGTGGGAATGTAGTAAACTGGTGCAGCCACTGTGGAAAACAGTGTGGAGGTTCCTCAAAAAACTAAAAATAGAGTTGCCATATGACCCAGCAATCCCACTCCTGGGCATATACCCAGACAAAACTCTAATTTGAAAAGATACATGCACCCCAATGTTCCTGGCAGCACTATTTACAATAGCCAAGATATGGAAACAATCTAAATGTCCATCGACAGATGAATGGATAAAGAAGATGTGGCGCTTATACAATGGAATATTACTCAGCCAGTAAGAAGAATGAAATAATGCCATTTGCAGCAACATGGCTGGACCTAGAGATTATCATACTAAGCGAAGTAAGTCAGAAAGAGAAAGACAAATACCATATGATGTAATTTATATGTGGAATCAAAAATATGACACAAGTGAACATATTTACAAAACAGAAACAGACTCACACATATAGAGAACAGACTTGTGGTTGCAAAGGGGGAGGGGGAGTGGGGGAGGGAAGTATTGGGAGTTTGGGATTAGCAGATACAAACTATTATGTGTAGGATACATAAACAACAAGGTCCTACTGTACAGCCTAGGAAACTATATTCAATATCCTGTGATAAACCATAATGGAAAAGAATATGAAACAGAATATATGTATGAATACCTGAATCTCTTTGCCGTACAGCAGATATTAACACAACGTTGTAAGTCAACTATACTTCAGTAAATTTAGAAAAAAAGAATATACACAGGAAATGGCGAGTTAGTGATTAATGGGGACAGAGTTTCAGTTTGGGGTGATGAGGAAATTCTGGAGATGGAGGGTGGGGATGGTTGCCCAATAAAGTGAATGTACTGAATGCCACTGAACTGGACACTTAAAAATAGTTTAAATGGAATCTAAAAAGTGACACATAGTTACAGAACAGAAATAGACTCACAGACATAGAAAACTTATGGTTACCAAAGGGTAAAGGGGGGGAGGGATAAATTAGGAGTTGGTGGCCAGGGTTGGTCAGGAGGTGGGGGGTGGAAGGTGGGGCTGGCGGGGAGCGTGTGCAGCAGCCTTTATTGTGGTTTCCATGGGGAGAAATGGGCAAGGAAGCGTAGGCAGGCTTACGCTTGGCTAATTTGAATAACTTCAGCAGGCTCTGGGTGTAGGGGCTGGCCCTAGTTGTCTGGCACCTGGTGCTGGGGTGATCAGGGCAGAGGAATATTACCTCCTGGAGTGTGAAAGCCTGATAAAGGAGGTGGTTGCCGCTATCGTCTCTGGACTGGTGGATTTGTCCATCAACACAAAAGGTGCACTTGTTGGTAAGTTGCTTACTCTCTCTAGGAATTAGCTAGCCCTGGGAGTCTCTCCCAGATCACCAAGGCCCCAAGATGTCAAATCATCAGAATACAGAAAATAAAGGACACAGTTAATATGCAAGGAACAGGAGTAGCGTTGCCAAAGGACAAAGACAGGAAGGCTGGAGCAGGACTGAGGGCAGGTTCTATGACATGGGTGATGTGGGAGGCTGGGATCATCAAAGCTGAGACTTCCCCCATCCCTCCCAGGCCCTCTGCCTTTGAGCCTTCTGTGGAAGAGAGGAGCTGAGGGGATTGCCGGGACCAAGCTTGGGGTCCAGGCTGACAATGCCGGCACCACCAGGGCTCTGTCTTCTTCTGGCTTTGCTTACGGCTTCTGGCAGGTGCAGCTGTGTCTATGGACGGAGTCGTCCCAGGAGCCCTGCCCCACTGCCCTTGGATTCCTCCTGCCCGGTTCCGCCAATGGCTTCTCCGTCCTCCTCCCTACTCTGACCCCTCCTGATTGGATGAAATCCCCCCCAGTTGCTTGAGCCCCCTCTAGATTGGGCCCCTCTGCCATTCCTTCTTGAGGCTCACTGTTCTTCTCTAACAATGTATAGTGAAGCATCAGGTTGTGGTTGTGCTTCTTTTTAAATTGCCAACCTCTTGTGAAGCTACGTGAGGTTCTGCTGTATGTGGCCAACACACAGCTGGGAAAGTGCCAAGCGACTTCTAAGATTGGCTTCGACCCTGGGCAAGGAGAAGGGTTAGCTGAGGATGCGCTTGGAGGTCGCAACAATACCAAACGGCTTCCCGCATTTCTAGACACCTCTGCTCCGGTCCTGTACTTGTTTGCTGTGCTCAGCCTTGACCAGCGTAGCACATGCTCAGTGCGGACAGGGACTGTCCTTTTGGGCTCATCTTTGTACTCTCAGAACCAGCGCATTGTAGGTTGTTATGGGTTGGATTATGTCTCCCCAAGTTCATGTGTTGGAGTCATAACCCCCAGGATCTCAGAATGTGACCGTATTGGGAAATAGGTTCATTGCAGACGTAATTCATAAAGATGAGGTCATACTGGACCCCAAATCCGATAGGACTGGTGGCCTTATTTGGACACAGACATGCACACAGGGAGAATTCCATGTGAAGGTGAAGGCATAAATTGGAGTCAGGCTACCAGAAGCCAAGGAACGCCAAAGATGGCCAGAAACCGTGGAAGCTAGGAGAGAGAGATTCCCCCTCACAGCCCTCAGAAGGAGCCAACTCTGCTGACACCTTGATCTTGGACTTCTAGTTTCTAGGACTGTGAGAAGTTTTTCTGTTGTTTAAGCCACCCTAGCAAACTAAGACACGTCTTTAGTTAATGCCTGTTGCACGCTAATATCTGTGCATGAATAGACTTAATATTCCCTATGTGAGCTGACCGATTTGGAGTGCCGAATGGGGTCCCCACGTGGGCTGAGCACGCATGATTGGGTCAGCTGATCCACCACGAATGTCAAACTCTCGGCAGTGGAAAGCCCTAAGGTGATTTTTGTTTTTTTAATTGAGATAAAACTCCAGTATCAGAAATTTCTATTTTATTCTATTTTGTCTTATTTTATTTTGTCTTATTTTATTTGCTGTGCTGTGCGGCTTGCAGGATCTTAGTTCCCCGACTAGGGATTGAACCCATGCCCTCAGCAGGGAAAGCACAGAGTCCTAACCACTGGACTGCTAGGGAATTCCCAGAAAATTCACCATTTTAAACTGAACAATTCAGTGGACTTCCCTACACTCACAAGGTTGTGCAACCACCACCTCCATCTTGTTCCAAAACATTTGCTTCACCCCAGAAGGAAACCCTGTGCCCATTAAGCAGCAGCTCTCGTTCCCTCCTCCCCCAGCCTCTGGAAATAACTGATCTGCTTTCTGTGGATCTGCCTGTTCTGGACATTTCACATCAATAGAATCATATAATGTGTGGCCTTTTGTGTCTGGCTTCTTTCACTGAGCATCACATTCTCTGGCTTCATCCATGTTGTAGTGTGTTTGTCCGTGTTTCATTCCTTTTTACGGCTGAATGATACTCCACTGTATGGATGGACCACACTGTGTTTATGTTCGTGTGTTGATGGCCCACTTGCCTTAAAATGCTCTACCCAGTGAATATGTGCGGACTGAAAAAAAGAATGACTGGAAGGATAGAGGTTGAGGACAGGTGAGCTGTGGGGGCAGAGGCACAGGTGGCCCAGGCCCTGCCGCCCTCCCTCAGGGCCAGGAGTCCAGCGGGGACTCCTAGGTCAGCCAGGGGAGCATGGGAGAGGGGGGATGTGGGGTAGGTGATGGGGGGAGGGGAGCAAACTTCGTCCTCGCTCAGAGCCGCGCCTGACCTGCTCCCCTCTCTAGGTGACTGTGGCCGAGGCCCCCCCTTGGGGTCCTTCGGTTGGGACCCCAGCAGGGGCAGTCCTCCACCTGCAACACCCAGACCTTGTCAGGAGGGAAGCCAAAATTCTGCCCTTGGGACCCGATCACCACCCAGCTTGCTTCTCTGCCAGCAAACGCACTGTGGATTTTCATACAGAGAGACCTGGGCTGCATCTGTCCAGGTGCTGAAAACACCAGCTGTGGGGAGCAGGTGTCTCCTCACCTGGGCACCGAGGGCGACATCGTCTTGGCAGCACTGGGAGGTCTGCTGGCTGCACCAGAGGGGGATGCAAGACGCAGCCAACTGGGGCAACGTCTGGTCCCCGGGCTGGTCCGCGCTCAGTTTCATGCTCTGCTGTTGCCATCCTGAAATTCTTAATACATCTTAAAATACTTTATTTTAAAGTGTGGTAAAATACAAATAACATAAAATGCATCATTTGTAAACGTGTTCAGCTCAGCAGCAGCGAGCACATTCACACTGTCGTGCAACCATCCCCACCATCCGTCTCCAGAACTTTCTCATCTTCCCAAACTGAAACTGTCCCCATGAAACACTGACTCCCCATCCCCCTCCCCCAGCCCCTGGCTCCCACCATCTACTTCCTGTCTCTGTGGATCTGACTCCTCTGGGGACCTCGCATAAGTGGAATCAGACAGTATTTATCTTTCTGTGACTGGTTTATTTCACTTACCATCATGTCCTCATGGTTCAGCCGTGTTGTAACGTTTGTCAGAATATCCTTCCTTTTAAAAGATGAATAATAGTCCATTTTATGTATATACTAACATTTTGTTTATCTGAAATTCTGAATAATTTTTGAACAAGGGGCCTTGCATTTTCATGCTGCACTGGGCCCCCCAAATTACATAGCCTGTCCAGCTGGCCCCTGTCACACTAGATCCAGTAGGAGAAATCCTTCCAGGCCCAGCCGACAGCTTACTCAGTCCCCTCCTCCCTGAAACTCCCTGAAGGGAACCCAGAGGGGGTCAAATGACTAACTCCCCCCCATACGCTGCTTTGGGGAAGAACTCGGAGAAGACCCAGTGACAAATTTTGAAGGGCCTTTTATGGGTTGAATTGTGTCCCCCACAAAACGTATGTTGAAATCCTAACCTCCAGGACCCCAGAATGCGACCGTATTTGGAGATACAGTCTTTCGAGAAGTAATCAAGTGAAAATCATTGTGGGCCCCAATCCAATAGGACTGGTGTCCTTATAACAAGGGGAAATTTGGATACAGAGACAGACATGCACAGAGGGAAGACAACGTGAGGACACAGGGAGGAGACAGACATCTACAAGCCAAGGAACGGCGCCACCCCTTCCGCTGAGACTCGCACGGGGCAGGCACGGGGAGAACCCAGGCCTGTGTGAACCCACCTGCCTGTGGATGCCCAGGGGCGGCTGGGATGCTCTCAGCCTCTCCCTTCCCTCTGTCCCGACTCCCTGACATGGTGCCCACACCTTCCCGTCTGATGCAGGATCTAATCTGCACTGGGCAAGGGAGGATTCAAAGGGCCTGTAAAGGGGGAAGGTGAGGAAAGGGGTGCTATACACACATCGCGTCTTTAAATTGAAAACGTTTACAGGTTGCATCTTCGTGTGGCCAAAAGGGTTTAAAAAGAACTTGATATTTTTTTTAATTTATTTTTTTGGCTGCGTTGCCAGTCGTTGCTGTGCACGGGCTTCCTCTAGTTGCGGCGAGCAGGGGCTACTCTTCGTTGCGGTGCACGGGCTTCTCATTGCGGTGGCTTCTCTTGTTGCGGAGCACGGGCTCTAGGCGTGCGGGCTTCAGTACCTGTGGCGTGTGGGCTCAGTAGTTGCGGCACGTAGGCTCAGTAGTTGTGGCACACAGGCTTAGTTGCTCCGCGTCATGTGGGATCTTCCCGGACCAGGGATTGAACCCGTGTCCCCTGCATTGGCAGGCGGATTCTTAACCATTGCGCCACCAGGGAAGCCCCGAACTTGATACCTTTTAATGTTCTTCTTCAGTCACGAAAGCAGATGAGTGAAATGCTTTAAGATTTTTAAAAATTACCAAAAAACCCCACAAGAGACCAAGCCTTTTGAAAAAGCATATTTAAGGTTTATGCTTTTGGTTTTCTGTGGGTCCGGGGCCCCGATGCATCCACAATCAATGATCGTCCTCCTTCGCGCTCTAAGAAGCACGTTGATACCTCCACATCTCTTTGTAAGTTTCCCTTTATTCATTCACATTTTATTGTCACCTTGAAACGCTGCCCTGTGGTCCATTTGTTCCTTAGCCCCAGGCCTCCTCAGTCAGAGCACAGGCACCACCGCCAGATGCCCCGTGAAAACCCTTTAGTGGCGTTGCCCCCTCGCGCCCCGGCCCAGTCCACGCAGCCCGGGAGGTGGAGTTTATGCTGAAGAGCCGACATGAGAAGGGCAGGGCCACTCCCAGCAAGGGGAACAGCAAGGGCCAGGCCTGGCATCCGAGGAACACGGACCCCTTCACTGCGGGTGTGACCTCGGCATTCGAGGCCTCCACCGCCTTGACTTGTGAACCTTGAGATAGACACACCCAGTGCCCCGTCCCCGGGAAAGGCCTGCGTGCCCATCTACGCCGTCTTGCAGGGTCTGCCTTGAGATTTCTGTGCGAGCACACGTGCATGGCTCTCTGAGGGGCCCTGGGCTTTTGGTTGCCGTGCGTCATGTATGTCAGGTGAGACATCCCCATCAGGCCACTTCCCTGTTTTCCAGGCATGCGGCGATTTTATTGATGTGGATGTGCGTTTGTCGGTCACAGCTGGCTTTAGTTTCGGAGCCTCTGGATCCCAGGGTCTCTCCCGCAGGGCCCTGGTGGTCCTGGAGCTCCAGCCCCTGCACAGACGATGTCTGAGGACTCGCTCTGCCCCGTTCCTCGGTGCTGCCCCGGGGGCTGGCTGCATGGCGTGGGGCGGGCAGGTGGGTGGTTTACACAGTTGACCCACCAAGCGTCTCCAGGAGGCTTCACTTGACAGAGAGGAGAGGGCATTCGTGCCTGTGCCTGCCCAGCCCCACCTCTTGTCCTGGGATCCCTCCAACCGGGAATGTCCCTTCAGCGGGGCCTGCCCCGAGCCCTGGTCCCTCTCCCCGACACCCACCCAGCGGCTCTCTGAGCTGCAGTTTCTTCCGGGACCCAGGCCCTCACACCGCAGGGCCCAGATGCCGCTGTGCTCTGACTCTTCAGGCCCTGCACCAAATCCTTCAACTCTGAGAAAACCAATCAGATGGAAGGCGGTCCTTGGAATGAAGAAGAAGGTGGAGTTTTTTTGTTTTTTTAAATTAATTTACTTATTTTGGCTGCTCCGGGTCTTAGTTGCGGCATACGGACTCTTTTGTTTAAAATTTAATTAATTAATTAATTAATCTTTGGCTGCGTTGGGTCTTTGTTGCTGCACACGGGCTTGCTCTAGTTGCGGCGAGTGGGAACTACTCTTTGTTGCGGTGCACGGGCTCCTCATTGCGGTGTCTTCTCTTGTTGCAGAGCGCGGGCTCTAGGCGCGCGGGCTTCAGTAGTTGTGGCTCGTGGGCTCTAGAGCGCAGGCTTGGTAGTTGCGGCGCACGGGCTTAGTTGCTCCGTGGCATGAGGGATCTTCCCGGACCAGGGCTCAAACCCGGTCCCCTGCGTTGGCAGGCAGATTCTTAACCACTGAGCCACCAGGGAAGCCCGGCATGCAGACTCTTAGTTGCAGGCATGCATGCGGGATCTAGTCCCCCAACCAGGGATCAAACCCAGGCCCCCTGCACTGAGAGCACGGAGTCTTACCCACTGGACCACCAGGGAAGTCCCGGGAAGGTGGGTTTTGAGACTCCACAGTCTCCAGGAAGCCCAAAGAAAACCAGAAACCTCCTGAACAGAGAGGGTGGCAGGCCGTGGGAGTGGGACCCGTGCTTCCACAAGACCCCAAGCTCAGAGGGCCCCACGCCCCACGCTTGGTTTAACGCTCTGCGGTCACCGACTTGAAATTCTTGGTACTTTCTGAACCAGAGGTCCCTGCAAATTCTGTCCCAGTTTGGTGGAGTTTAGGAGAAGCCCTCGGGCTCTCAGAGGACACTGTCCCTGGAGGTCCAGGGTCGGGGGGAGCTGACTGTGCGCTCACGATGCAGGGGCTCAAGAGAAATTCTCTCCCTCGCTTGCTCTGGGGTGACTGAAAGACCCCCGGGGAGAGCTGGGGGTTGGGTCCAGGCCCCTGGCACGTGCCCACGGGCACCTGAGCCTCTCCCCACCCCTGTGCAGTTACACAGGCATAATGTCTCACCTGTGGGAGGAGCCCTGCCCCGTCCAAACCCCCAACTTCCCATCCCTGACTGAACCCCAAAATGGACACATTCAGAGGCGCAGAGCTAAGGGGCAGGTCCAAACCCAGGATGCTCTGTATCAAACCAGTGAAAAAGACAAAAATCACCAGCGCCAAACGGTGTCTGTTTTTCCAACTGGCTAAGCTTCCGGGCATCACCTTTAAATGAGTACGTGGGCAATACTAAGACCTTGCTCACAGTTCAGTGAAGTACTCTGTAAGGTACACAGCACGCTAGTAGCTAATAGCGATCACCTCTCACCACCACCTCCTGGCTCCTCGGAACTTGCTCCCACTTGGACGCCACGCCCCGGAGGGCCTCACATGCCCCGGCACTCGGCACACCCACACGTGGGATGGGGGTCTTCGGTCTGTTCTTTTGGACCCCTGGGTGGGCAAAGCAAGGCGTGAACTGGGGAGAAATGCTCCCTGGCGAGCTTGAAGTTTGCTGCGGGACTTCCGGACGGCTTCCCAGAGCCCGGGGTTGCCACTTGTCCAGGCTTGCAGGCCCACGTCACCACCATCTGTCCTGCTCTGAGTGGGCTCCAGGCCAGGGGCAGAGGGTAAGATCCACTGTGCTGTCCCTAGCGCCCCCGACTCCATGGTAAAAAACACTCTCACAGCAGAACGGTCCTTCCTGTCACTAAACAGAAACCATGGTTCTCAGGGACACCACCAGTGTCTATGATTTTCTCCCTTCTCTTTAGGAAATCCTTTGCAATTGTGCTAGGAAAGTACTGAGGTGAAACAAATAAAAAGACCCAAAAGACAGGGACTTCCCTGGTGGCGCAGTGGCTAAGACTCTGTGTTCCCAATGCAGGGGGCCCGGGTTTGATCCCTGGTCAGGGAACTAGATCCCACGTGAGTGCCGCAACTAAGACCCAACACAACCAAATAAGTAAGTAAATATTTTTTAAAAATATATCTTAAAAAAAAGAAAAGACCCAAAGCAAAGGGATGCAGGCATTAAGCCCTCAGAGTCTTAACCTTGCACGGAACCATGAAGACGGCACCCCCCCACCCCGGGCAGGCTGGTGGCAAGAGCCCCCCACCTCGCACGTGGACTCAGCCTCTCAGCTCTGAATCCTGGGGTGGGGGGAGTCGGAAGCTGGCCTGCGCACCAGACGTGGAGCTGGGGGCAGCGAGGCTTTGTGACAGCACACCCCCACTTACACCACTGGCTTCTTAGAGGGGGTCCCTGGAGCGTCGGCATCGCTTGGGAGTTGGTTAGGTTAGCAGTGCAGAGTCTCGGGCTCAGCCCAGAACTGCTGAATCCAGATCTGCTTTTGAACAAGGCCCCTGGGGGAGGGGGACACACACTCTGGTCTGTGATGCGCAGGCAAGGGCTGACGCCCAGACCCCTTCTCCTCAGTGCAGTAGGTGTAGACGGCGCCTGCGGAGCTGCCTGGAGGTCCCAGGACACCCCTGGAGCCACCTCCAGCTGGAGCCCAGCCGCCTCCCCCAGGTGGTGCCCGCCTGCCCCTCTGCCAGGGACTCGGGCTGGGTATTCTGAGGGACCTCAACGCAGAACCACAAGACACACACACAGAGGAGAAAGAAAACGCAGTGACTTCAGGAGAGGCCCTGCAGTGCCGCTGGGGAAGCACGTCCGCGGGTTTAGCTGAGCCCGCTGGGTGCGGGGGAGCCGGGGGGGGGTTCCTGCTCTCTCTGCCAACCCTAGCCTCTCTCCTTGCATGCATCTTGGCTTCAGAGTGGCTGTGGTGTGGTACCTACTTGATCTGCTTTCCTTTCCACAAGAATCCTATGGGCTGGGCGTTATGGACCCCATTTCACAGCCGGGGAGGCTGAGGCTTGGAGAGAGTCAGGGGCTTGCCTGCGGTGCACAATGGGGAGGTGGCAGAGTCAGGATTCGAACCTAAAACTCCGACCCTAAGACTCTTATGCTCCGTCCTGCCTCTTGGTGAGTTCGAACTCACCTTCCGTCACCCGAGGAGATTAGTGTCAGAAGACATTTGGAATGGCCAGGGGCTCAGGTGTGGGGAGCAGACAGTCAGGCAACACTCAGGGACAAGACAGGAGGCCCAGGAACCTTTGAGCCTGGAGAAGAGGGGTCCATGGGTCTCCAGGGGGAGGGGGCTGGTTTGTGAGTGCGTCCAGGGGGGAGGCCAGCATCTGAGCAGGGGCAGAGGGAGGTGGGGGAGCCAGTCACAGGGCGTGTCCTGGTGCCTTCCTCTCCGTCCTCCAGGCTGGGCTGTCTGAGGGCTCCCTCCTTCCCCACACGGGTCAAGGCCACGGCCTGGCACAGAGCCTGGCGAGGGGCAGCCCACGCTCACCTAGGAAGGAGCAAGTCACCTGTGGCCCTGGCTGGCGCGTCACTCGGCGATGGCTGCTTACGAGTCACACACCATCACCCCTACACCACCGTGTCTCAACGATCCCACTTCATTTATTACCAAAATATCACAGAGGTCCAGTCATAGTTAACATACAGCGTTTAACACAAACCTGATACCTGTGAAAGGAACTAAGTATTCGGACAATCGAGTCGTTTGGAACCGTAACGCCCCAAACCGTTATCACTCCGTACTCCAAAAATACACTTTTGAGAGCTTTGGAAACTGAATTAAAATGTCTACACAGCTATGAACAATTGTTTAATAAAACTTTTTCATGTTTCCATTACATGTAAATATATCAATTTGGCATCTCTATAAAAACTCTGAAAATGGTGCAAAAGTTTCATTCTCTTTGAGAAAGCCATTGACAAAAAATATTCACACTTCACTAAAATTTTGAAAAATGGTCTTCTTTCAAAGCTTCTTTATTAATCTGAAATCTTCTGGATTATCAAAATCTAGGTTTGCTTTTTCCTCCTAAAACACTAAAGAACATTTATTCACAAGGATAAAAAGGCAAACTCGGGGAGATGGAAAACTGAGAAGGACTTTTTTTTTCTTCTGAAAAGCAAAAAAAAAAAGGCAGAAAAAAAAAAAAGGCAAAAAAAAAAAAAAGGCTAGTTACATAAGCATCCTCCAAAGAACACAATGGGATTCATTTTATTGTTGACTTTTGGACAGCAGTGTCATACTTTATTGAAAACAAACCCATGTAAAAACAAAGTTAAAATGAAAAATGGTACCTGAAAAATAAATTATTTTATATAAAACAAATCAATAACTTAAAACACACTAATATACAAAAGGTCTACCCATCTACTGTACAACATGGGAACCAGCTGGGAAAGTGCCCCCCAGAGCAAATCACTGTAAACGGAACGTTACATGGTAAAGAGGTGGCCCCAACCAACAGACAAGCCTTCTCTCCTGGTGGAAGTGAAACAGTCCTACCGAGTCGCAGCAAACCACCGGTCAGCCTATCTTCGGTCCTCACGGGGACTTACAAGGAGTCATTTATTTATTTATTTAAACTACCAAGCGGAAAACTGAACTCTGTCACCAAAAGGTTGTGGAAAAATACAATCATTAGAAGTCAGAGTCCAATCAAAAGGTGTGGAAATGTGAACCCTGCCGGGGGTCCTACCGCTAGCTACCGTAGGACTGTCCATTCTCGATGCCGCTTGACGGAAAGCACGTGGGGCTTCGGGTGGGGGCCGGGCCTGGGAATCTGATGAGCAGCAGGTGTTTTCCTGAGGAGCTGCCTCAGGGCCCAGGAGGTACCACGGGTCCTGGGAAGATGGGAAGGATTTCAGATGGAGGGTTTGGGGGTTATGGGGAAGAGAGGCCCCCAGCAGCTTATTCTCACTCTCTGTGATCCAACCCAGGATGGGTGCGGAAAGCACAGAGAAGTCCGGTCAGGCTGAATCGGATGGGAAATGGGGCAGCTGGGAGACGTGAACTCTGATTTTCAAGGCCAACAGCGACTGGGGTCAGTCCATGGCCCTAGTCTGGAGGCAAACCAGCGATAAGTTATTGCCAGTGAGTGTCTTGGGATTCATCTGTCTGCCTGACCCGGCAGGGCTCCCCTCGAGCTGCCAGCTCCCGAAGGGCCGACTCCCTAAGCAGCGTGGTTCAGACCCTGGGTTTCCAGCACTAACACCAAGTGCAGACTCTCGGAGGTTAAGGCAGCTGCCCTTGGCAAGGGAAAGACTCACCCTTCAGGGGACAAAGAAGGTGAAACCCACCCGGCGCCACCTGCCCACGGGCTGAGCCCAGCTCCTCCGTTATTCTGGCAAGAGGGTGGCCGTGGTGGCCGGGGGATCACAGTCACAGGACGCGTGACCAGAGGCACAGCCAGTGCAGAAAACCACAGCTTGCCATATCACATCGAAAAGCTAAAAAGAAAGGCAGCGCCACGGGGTAATAAACAATGAATAACTCAACTGGAACCAGGTTCACAAATCTGGAGCTGCTTAGCGAACAACTCTGAGGGGAAGTTACATAGGCCAAAAGAGAATTCAATCGATTCAATCAAAAGAGAATTCTTTGGTATTTATGTACCAAACCAAAGTTTCAATAAATTAACATCATCTACTCTTAACTTTTTCATCAAAATTCCCAAATAAAAGGAGAGCACTCATTTTACGAAATACAAATAAGATAGATCTATGTAAAAAAAAAAAAAACACAACGTTTTTTTTTAACACAGTTTCTTTTGGATTGTAACTTCAAAAAAAATGGCATCTTCCTTTTGCAAACAGGCCTAGAGAGAAGATGTAATGAACTTTTTGGACACGGGGCCAGCGCCTGGCACTTCCATGGGAGTGACAATTACTTTTCAGGAGTAAAACATGTCAAAGGCAAAATCCTCCCGCACGCTCACAGATTAAAACTCCCGAAGAAGCACATTGGGGTTTTCAGCCAGAAGGATGTTCAAAGAGTGGGGACCATGTAAAACGAGAATTTTACTGAGAAACTTCAGGCAACTCTCAAAGGTCCGTATGCGCTTCACGTTTCCCGTTCGTCTGTACCAGCACCAGGATAATCAGTGTGGTTCCAACACAATAGAGGGGAGGAAATCAGCTGCGGTGCTGGCTGTGAGCCCGCCACTTCGCAGTTTAGGCCTCTGACAGAATTCTCGTAGGAAATGGAACACTAGTGCAGGCTGGCAGGATGGTGTGTCAGCAAGGAGACTCAAGGGTCACTCTCAGGACTGGGAAGCTCATCTTCACTGAGATGTTGGCCCGAGGCTAGCACAACCTACACGGCATGTTTTTCCAGGAAAACATCCCAGTCCCGGGGTGCAGAGCGCTCTGGGGCACACACAGCGGGGACCCTCTTTGCATCAAATCTGGGCCAACGGGCCTTGGTTCCAGGAAGAGGCACGCAAGCTAGCTTTGACTTAGAATCTGGAAAATTCTGCCGCAGAGAGGAGGCCCTCCATGGCACTTGGCCACTTTATAAGACAAGGCTTCAAGGTATGAACTTGGCCCTTTGTGGGAGAAGAAGAGGGCAACATGGGAAATTCAGGAGGATCACGCAAGCAGCTGGCAGCCCCTCAGTGAAGTATGAGGGAAGCAGTGGGGGCGGGGGGGGACGGGCAGCCTCAAACGGTCCAGGGGTTGCTCAGAACACAGACCCGCTCTGGAGAACGCTGTGCCTACTGCCCAATGTCTTCCACTTAAATAAATAGATAGATAAATAAATAATGTTGCAATTTCATGACATCAATAACTAAAAAGCAGCTTACTGTTACATGTTTTAGTCTCGTGTCAAGGTTAAAAACTGCTGGTACTAAGTTATTGTGTTTTTGATTCTCTTGCACACTGGTTATTTATAAAAATCAGATCACGCTCCTGAGGAGTTGCCCGGAGATCGGGCCCTGCCTATTTACTTCTCAGGCCCTCTCTTAGACTCTCCCTGCCGGCTCCCCATTTAAAAAAAACACCATCTGTGATGGCACAATCCTAACGTCACAGATTTGTAAATGCTTTGTCTTGAGGCAAGTATGTTTGTTTCTTAAGATCTTATAAATCCTCCCTGAATGCTGGGCTGTCTGTACCTTACCTAGCCAAAAAGAAAGAAAAGGTAAAATAAAAAACAAAACAAAATTCGAGCAAAACAAAATCAAATTTAATGGTCTTAAATGCAAAAGTAAAAACAAACGAAAAACACAAAAAAGCAAAAGAAAATTAACAGAACAACCCAAAATGTCAAGGCAGTTATGAAGAGAACTTTGAAGGTTAATCTTTAAAACTACAAATCAAAGGGTTTTTTTTCTTTTTTTTTCTTTTTTCTTTTTTTTTTTGTTAATAGGTAACTGGCAGGAAGTAAGTACTTTTCTGCTGAGTGTTCATAGGAAAGCAAAGTTTCAAAACAAAATCCGACTAAAATAGAAAAAAGCCTAGCGCTCACGAGAAGGGATGCGAGAAATACAATGCTCAAATGTTTCTGTGTCATTAAAAAATAGAGCTATTTTACGCACTGGGGCCATGTTCAATGCTCTTGAAAACTGGAGAGATGATTGTGAACAACAGTATCTGATGTGTGGAGGCACCATGCATGCAATGTGTGGACAGGAATCGGGATGTCAGAGGAGCAACACGTCTTCAGGCGTGCCTGGAGCTGAGATCTGACTCTGGAATATACTGGAGTTTCCCTGAAACTCTTTGGTCCGTTCCCATTGGCGCCTGGGCTTAGGAAACCCACTCGTGTCCTCGGCAGAGCCTGGCCCGGCCTGGTGTGTGGCCCCCCTCCCCGCTTGCGGCCCACGGCAGACGGGCCCGCTGCCACTGCCGGGGCCAATCGGCGGAGTGAGCAGGAGGTGGCAATGGGACCTGCTTGGGAAAGCAATTTCCTGTCAACCAAAGCAGAAATCGCTTAAAATGTTGAAGCGGTTGAGAAACGCACACAAGGCATCTGTCTAACATCTTTAGTTTAAAAACTAAAACTAAAAGGTCATTTCTTTTTGTTTGTTTGTTTCTATCCAGTTTGTGGCGACATCGAATGAAACGCGTGTTAGACAGTCTCAGAAGTTAAAGCATGCTTCAGTTTCACCACCATCCCGAAGGACTGGTTAGTCAATGCAGTCTACTTAGATTTCTGTTTAATATATATTTTAAAGGAAATAACTTAAGAAACTTAAAATTGGTCTAACATTGTGGGATTTCAAACATTTGAACATGTCGGTTGCATCCCAGAGTATAAAAACCTTTTCACTTCTCATTTAGACTAAGACAAACACTTGTGAAAATTGGCGCAAAATGAGTTGTACACTAACAAAAAAGTTTCAACTTCTTCACTCTTAATTATCTATTCCGTACAAAAAAAAGCATGAGCGAGTTATTTGTGGGACTTGTTGGTTTTGAAGGAAACCTGTAAGATTTTGTCCCCCAGGCGGTAGCCGTTCAGACTTGCTATGGCCATCGCGGCTTCTTCATAGTTTGTCATGGTCACAAAACCAAAGCCTTTGCACTTGTTGGTGTTGAAGTCGCGAATCACTTTCACATTGGTAACTGCACCAAAGGGGCCAAACATCTGCCAGAGGATTCCCTCATCGGCATCTTGACCAAGGTTGTAGATGAAGATGCACCAGCCCGAAGAAGCGTTGCCTGGGACATTGACACCAGAAAGCCCACTCATGTGATCTACACCCATAGGGGAGAACCTAGCAAACAGAGAGCACAGCATTCAGGTCAAGGTAAGTGCGGGCCAGCGAGCTGCACGCAGCCCACGTGAGGCGCTCGGGCTGACACACCCCACTCAGTCAAAATCAGGACTTTTCAACTGAGAGGAACTCAATATGGGGGCAGAGGGAGGGCATGGGCTCCCTGCTCTGTAGGGAGTCGACTCTGAGGAGAGACGTTTGCTGCCTGCAGGGGGTCAGACCTCAGAGCTACGGCCTCTAGTGGCCTCTGACCAGCCACTCCCTCCACCCGTCCCACCTTGGTGGGGTGGTCCTGTTTAGTCACACCCGTACTTCCCACATTTTAAGTGATGGAAGCTTCTCCACATCCTCCGAGGTGCTGTTACACCCCCAGCTCTCCCTGGAGGAAACCGTTCCTCATCCTGTGTCTGTGTCTGTATGTGTGTTTGCGGGGGTATGGTGGGGGTGGGGGTGGGGAGAGGGCTGAATTTTTTTCTTTTCTTTCTCTGAATTTCATACCCCATCCCCACCCACATCAGCACCCTCACTCTCCGAGGGTTCACGTCCGAGCGGTGCCTACATATAGCACACTCTCGTGAAGGGCCACTGCCGGCAGGGCACAGCTCCGGACACCCTTCCGCTGCTGGCTCTTAACAGCCCAGAAGGGCCAGGGCTGTGAACTGTATGTCCACCGAGCTTTACCAAAACTGTGGAGCCCCTTTCTAAAGCACCACTTTTCATCACATCAGAAATAAGCCTTCTGCAAGTCGTGGGCAACAGGATTAAGGGAGACGACAAGATTGGTACTGAAGCCACGTGGCCCTTGAGATGTTTCACAAGCTCAAAAGTAACTGTTGGAGGATCAATTTAAGAATATCTGAGCACGATACAGCATCTCTGAAGCCACACAATGCAACTGGCGAAGTATTACCTGCTCCAAAATAAAATCAGGTTCGAGTTGTGGGTCTGATCCAGGGGTGAGTGGGGGTGCCTTCAAGTGTCACTAAACAGATTCACGCACTCAGCACACATGGGAGAAGAGTGGCCAGCCCTCGAGGTGCAGACCACTGACACAACGGTGATCGCTGATGCAGGTACAGAAGAATCAAGGCACACTGTGGGCCATGGTTTTGAATTTGCGAGAATAATTTTAAACAGCCCGTACCAAATGTCTGAATTGGTTAGATGACTCAGGAGGCTTGTTAGTGGTGAGACCACAGTATCACTGAAATGGGGGTGGGAAAAGGCACCCAAGTATCTGTATGAGCTGCTTCTCAGTGAGAAATGGAAAGACATTCTGACTTTTAGAAGGACCTCCTTTTCTCCAAGTTTTGTAGGACACGGCGGACCCGTTATCACAGTTAACTACATCTTGAGATAGATGTTATACTGAAAATAATCGGAGGTAATAGTTTACTGTCTTTTATTGACATGATTCTCATTCATTCTTGTGAGTTTTCTCCTGCTAGTTGGAGCTGATCTGTTTCATCTCAACTGTCATGAAACCCACCCCCATTCTTTCCTCTGATGGTACAAGAGGAGAACTGACTCTTCCTTGACTTGGGGACTTTTCCCAACGTGATAAGAACGGACTGCAAACCCTCTCCTCTTCTGGGTCTTCTTTCTTCTCCTTCTTATCTTAGTTGGCCTTCTGGTGGCGAACCTTCCCGCCCGCCCCTTCCTTCCGTCCATCTCTGGAGGTCACGGTCCCTCTCCTGCCTGGCCCCTTCTGCACCTCCCATTTCTCCTTTCTCTTCTCCTCCAAGCTTCCTGGTTTTCCAGAGTTCCTGGGTAACTCACTGAACTTGGCTATCTATACATCCCACCCGATCACCAGTGAGGCCGACCGTGCTGACGTTCAAAACTGGATTTAGCTCACTTCTGTCCAAAGACGCTTCCCCTGCTTTGCCTTTAAACCAGAAGAGCCAACGAAGGAAGGCCAGCTTTGGAACCTGAGCTGAGTTGAGAACACTGGATTACTGGACTGTGAAAATAAGACCTTGAAAAACAGCATCTGTGGAAATGAGCGGGGTGTTACCCAACCTCACTGCTTAAAACAAAGACGGGCACCCTGAAAAGTCGCAGAGAGAAATCCTTAACATACCTGAGATTAGCCCTCATGCCACTTCTCAAAACTGGGAGAAGTGGGATATCAGCTGTTCGTGAGGCAGTAACACACCTGATTTCAGAGTCCAAGTTACTGACTCTGCTTGGCTCTGTTCTGGCATGGCCAGATCCTGGCGACTAGAATCATTTTATATGGAAAGACTAAGGAAGGTGGGAAAACAGTTCACCTCTAGGATGCGGCTTTTAAACAGAAGGCATATAACAATATTTCGACACCAAATGACTCCACAAGGTAGGTGTATGAGAAAGGTTTGCCTTAGGGCTGCTGATCAAATGTCTAAAACCTGTTTAAAACTCTGGAAGAACGGCTCTTGCCTAAGCACCCCTAAAGCTGCATCTTTTCTCTCCCAGATACGGGATGATCTTTTAAACTCATAGGTCTACTCACATATCACTAGAAACTGTGGGCTGCAGCGCTATGCACTCACTCTCCTAGGAGCTGGCTGGAGCTGCACTACCTTTTTCATTCTAGTTAAAGACAACACTTGGATGGAAATAAACAGCTTCCATACAGATACCTTTCTGATGCAGGTGGGGGACATGGAGACATGAAATGGCCGTGAGCGCGACTTTCTGATGTGATCAGCCCAGAGGTTTCCACTGCACCTAGTCACCCAACCAGCAGGGCTCCGCGCAGCCAGAAGGGGCCCGAGTGGCCGTGGTGGGAAGAGCGCGTCCTCCTGACCCACCTGAATCTCTGCGCCTGGTGATGAACGGGGCCTCCGAACCGCCTAGCTGGCGAGTGGTACAGCTGGGAGAGCAGCGCCACGTTTTTGTTCTGGTTGGGATTGGCTGCAAACTTCACTGTAATGGGCTCGGAGGAACCTGGGGGTTTATGACCATTGAAACTGGTAATTGCCTCTTCTGCTTCCGACCGTTTGTCAAACCGGATAAACGCAACCCCTCTGGACAAACCTTTTTAACAAACCAACAAAAATGGAGTTAGGGGAAAAACTGCAAGGATTTTTAAAACTGAAAAGCAAAAGTCAAGTCAGTCAGGCTACTGTGGTTCAAAACTGGATGCTTGGTTAATGAGATAAACAAAAATTAAACCTAAATATGGAAACATGAACAAATTAAAAAAAACAAACAACAACTAATAAAAGATTAAGGTTTCAGACTTTCTTCTGAGTTGAAGCAACGACTCCACAGCCTCAGTGCCAAAAGATACTTTGGTGAAAGGAGTCTCAAATAAGACACCCCAGACCTCTTTCTTAAAAGAAGCCACATTAGAAGAGATTATGTCCTCCATCACCATTGCAATGCCAGGTGCCCACCGCAGTGTGGGTGCACGGTGTGCTGAGGGGTAGGGGGGTGACAAGGAATTGTCCCTGGGCTCCGGGAGCTCCCTCCCATGGCCTTCCCGGCCATCTGGCCACATTCCCCAGCTGGGCCTTTGCAGCATGTCGCCTCCTGGGCCGGCCTGACTGAATCCCTGTTTGCTCGGTGCCTGGCTCAGCCTCCTGCATCCCTCAAGGGCGTAGAATCCTAGTAACCAAGCTGAACCCTGATGACTCTTTCCTGCCACCAACACCTCACTCACCTCTTGGATACTCCACTGTAAGGTCACTGGACCTCCTGTGGGCCGCAAATTGCCCTCAGAATCAAGTGAGGCCACGCATTCTTTTCCCAGAAAACTGCCGACAATGGTGCTGACACACCCACCCACAGACTCCCCAGCAGCTGAAGAGTCCCCGTCTTGCGCCCGTTCACCGCCACCTCAAGCTGCCTTGGGAGAACACCTTCTCTTGCCACGTGGACTGAGCCACCAAAGGCAAGTCCTGGGCCTGCTGTAACCCCACCCTCGACAGAGCAAGGACATGGCCCGGGGCCAGGCTACCTGAGTCCCAGGCCCAACTGCTGAAGGCAGGGTCAGCGTAGGCTGGCACAAGTGTGGGACCTGAACAAACCAGATGGGAGGGGCTCAGTCACCCTCTAGCCCCTTGAAGAACTCGAGGAATGGAGTGGGGCTGAGGTGAGGGAATGTGGAGCCGCGGAAGAGAACTGGCTCCTTCTCCTGGGGAGAAGAAACAGGGGTCAAGAGTGAAGGTCGAAGTGTACTGGTGATGGCCAGGGCCAGCCTGGGGGTGACGGGCCTGGGCTGGAGGCACCGTGTGCCCTGGTAGGGGAGGCTGAGGCAGACAGCCGTAAGACACAATTTCTCCTCTAGACAAAGGCCTTTAGCATGTGGTGAGTGACGACCATCAGAGCAGAAGAGCCCAGGGCCTTGGGCCACCGGCTAAGTGAGCGTGAGGAACGTCCCCCAGTCAGCTCCCACATCCCGGCACCTTTCCTCGCCATCTCCCGCAGGGTCCCACCCATCGTCCCCACGATGGGCAACAAGGTGTGGGTATCCCCAGCTGGCCCCAAGGCCGCGGAGGGGCCTGGGAGATTCGGGCACACCAGGCTGGTGCGGAGATGACAAGCGTCACTGCAAGGCGCGGTCGTCCCCTTGGGGCCTAGAATCCCAAGCTCTGTCCTGACTTGGATGCAACACCGTGGGCCCCCTGTGAACAAGCAGACAGTAGTCAGGGGCCCTCGGGCAGGGGCTCTTTCTTTACAACAGGAACGTCCTGTGGATGCCCTCCGCCAAGTCCTAAAGCACACACCCCAACTCTCCAACTGGGAAACTCTCCCTTCTTGGGCGCCCCCAGCACAGCGGCTCCTCATGGCCTCAGGGCTGCCCCTGCATTGGTTCCATCACTATTTAAGTATAAATTTAAAATTGACACAGCCAGAGATGCTCACTGAATTAGTGAGATCAGACCCAGCAATTCACACGTGTGCCAGGAAAATTCTAGAGCCTGAGCCCACTTTAAAATTTCGGTTCAGAAGGAACACCTGAAAACATGTACTTGGCATACACTGTTTTTATTTACTCTTAAACGGCACGAACGACAGCTTAGACAGATGGGAACCCGAACGAAATCTAACTGCAGGCAAATCCCACTGGAAGCTGTGGTTGGCTGGCTGCTACAGAAAGCTGTCTGCAGGATACGGTTCCACTCTATTTATAAAGACCTTGCAATCAAGCAGACAGTGTGTACGCGCAAGTGTGGTTTCCCTGTTTGGTTTTGCAAAATGACTATCAAATGAAAACTGCCCGAGTGAAATGAAGAAAACCTGAGAAAGAGAGAGAATGTTACTTAAACTGAGGGAATATAAACTCACTCAATGATTGGATGAATGTACACTTTTTGAAAATGACTGGATTTTTTTTTCCTATAGCGTTTTTAGGATTAAGAGCAGAGACCAATAAATGGTACGATCTCCAGATGAGTCAACTATGAAGTTCACAATTAAAATGTATAAAGAAGCAAAGACATTCTCTGAAAAAGTTCTGTCAGCTCAGGAGATTAAGGTTTTTTAAGAGAGCTTCTGTTTCTTTAAAAAGCACGTCATACGAAGGAAACTTGACACACAAACTTGCTTGCCCCGCTATTCTCTGCCCCAGCCGCCAGGGCTCCATGGGGTCCCAGCAGAGGAGCCCTGCATGGTGGCCTCCTCCAGAGCAGAGGGAAGGAAGGGGAGCCCACAGTCCCGGGGGCTCACCTTTCTACTCTCCAATTCGACACGCAGCCTAGGGGAGGGCTGTGGAGAGGGAGGAGCCCCGGGGGCTCCCTCGCGGTTTCCATCCCCCCGCCCTCTCGCAAAGCTCCTGAACACAGACAGAGGTGTGGGGTAGGGACCCTGTCCCCTCGCCTAAGTGGCAGAAGCTGGTGGGGAGGCCTGAGGGCACAACCCTGAGGTGCCCCCAAACTCTAGGAGACACCAGCTTTGCAGAGGGAAAGGAGGCAAAGTCCCAGCAAAGGGGTGAGGGAACTGTCTGCAGGAGAGACGTCCCTCAGGATGATGCAGACAAAAGCTATGTGGCAGGGGGTGCGTTCTCGAGGTGGGTGGACTCCAACTTGAGAGCTGGGGCCCTGCTCAGCGGTGCTGGGCTGGACAGAGACGAGCCGAGGCACAGCAGTCCGTACAGGATCAGGAAAAGCAGGGCCACGGAGGCAGAATACGGGCCAGCACCGTCATCCCTGCCAGGTCTCCAGGTGGCCCACTCAGGCACTTCTGTGCAGGTGGGGCTGGGGATAAATACATGTGCTGACCAGCCGACGGGATCACTCTCTCAACTGGCATTTGAAGATAAGTAAGGGGAACTTTAGGGACCACGGGAAGCTCTTCTGGCACAGAACAGGGGTTTACACCAAGTACACGGCATCTTTACCTCACGCCCATCCCCCGGCCTAGAGCCGAGGGGCAGAAAGAAGGAGGCCGGGTGGGTGGAGTCTATGTCCCTCCAGCAGAGCCTGCGGTCCAGAAGCCCCTTCTCCTCCTCAGGCCCCTGGGAGACTCGAGCTGTCCACTCGTCTCCAGGCCGGGCCCCAGCCCAGGACTGCAGCCTGGGCAGCAGGTAGGGCCAGCCCATGCCAAAACGAGCTTCCACAGCTGGGACAGGACAAGGGAGTGCAGGTGACAAGACTGTGGGCCCCAGAGCACACAGCTTAGGGGGGATGTGGGAAAACACGCATGCACCTCCACCCCCATCTGTCATGGGCCAGGATACCCTGCCCACCTGCTCTCTGTGTGGCCCTGCAGCCTCCCGGGGGAGGTCACCTCAGAGCCACGACTGCTCTGGCCCGACCACCCAGTGTGTGTCTGACTACCTCAGCCAAGGGGGTGGTGAGCACGCTCTGTGCTGGAAGAACATAAAAACCAACCGCAGACAATTCCACTGGCTTCGCTGAGCTCCCTGAGCAGTAATCTTTTTTGCTAGTTGGTCAGTAAATTCCCACTCCTGCTGAGAACAGAGATGAAGGGACCTAAAGCAGGGCGGCCTGAGTTCGCTGCTCCCCAGATGGAGCCACACACAGGGCTGGGCGGGGCCGGCCCGACCCCAGTGGGGCAGGTGGCCGCAGTGAGGGGCTGCTTCCGGGGTACGCAGGGCTCAGCTTGGCGGTGCCTTATGCAAAGCCCATCGCCCAAGCTGCTCGTGTCCTGAACTGAGATGACCCGAGAGTGGCTGGCAAAGTGGCCAGGACTGCCTGAGAGAGGAAGTCACTGCCTTTGAGCTCTGAGCTTTGAATGTGCTACCCGAGGTGGGAGCGGCATCCAAGTCATGAAGACTGAAGAAGAGCTCCTCAGAAACAGTCACCCTTGGAGCTCTGGGGTAATGAAAGGTGGGGACTCTGGACCTCAGCTAAAGACTGTCTCACGCAGCACACCACTGCCTGCAGGAAGAACGGCAACATTCGTAGTCCAGGCTAGGACGTGTGGGTGCCTGCAGAAAGTGCCAGAATCTCTTGGTGTTTTCACCATAACAGGCTTTTATGTCAGGGCTGCTTTTATGCCACTTAACCTCCCCAGCCTCATTAAACAAAAGCCAACGTCTTCTCATTTTGATTCTGTCCTCATTGGTGGAATAACTAATGACAGCGATCTGTCTTCCCTAGGAGACCCAGCCCCTGCCTGGAGGAAAACCTCGCCGTATCCTGGGCCACCCGCCGTACCTGTGGTCTGATCCACGAGGACCCGGGAGTTGATGATCCGCCCGAACCGAGAGAACATGTCCTCCACATCCTTCTGGGTCATGTTCCTCGGAAGCCCGCTGATGTACAAGTTGGCATCTTTGATGACCTCTGAGCTCGGGCGAGCGTACGACACCTTGAAAACAAAACCGCTCACTGGCATTAGGGCAGATGTGTGGCCAAAGCATCGAGGGAGGGTGTTAAACTTTCAGGTGAGAAAAAGCCAACCCTATGGAAGGCGGTCAGCTGCAGCAGCCCGTGCTGGCAGCTCCCCATGGGCCAGGCAAGGGCCCTCACACACCCTGATGACAAGACATTATCCTTGTTTCACAGTCGAGAGCCTGAGGGTCCATGGCTGTTCGGGGGCAGGGCAGGGAGCCAACCCCGGCTGGCTGTGCTCCTACCGTGGCCTCAGGCCTCTCTGGACAATGAGCAGGGCTGGAAAGGGGACCTGGTCCTGCCTGTGAGGAGCCCAGGGGACAGCGGGCTGGGTGCTCTGGGACTGTGACACCCACCTGACAACAGGCAAGCTTGCCATGGGAGCCCAGTGGGGCCCGAGTGCTGGGGGGTACACACATATTATATGACCCCATGCTTTTTAGGCTTATGTTCTGCAAAGCTGAAGAAAGGCTAAAAGGAGCTTGTGCAGTGGTTTAGATAAAAGGGTGCGTGCGTGTGGGGCTGGTAGCAAGGAGAGGGTCTCTGGTGCTCTCCCAGGTTGGGGCGACAGCTGGGTGGACCCTGCCAGCCAAGGGGGCAGCACAAGGGCAAGACGACAGGTGTGTTCTCACCACAACACTCAGGCCTGCCAGGAAGGGCAAGGGTGTAACTCTACATGCTAAGACCACACACTCACATACACACACCCACCCCTTCATTCATGTGCTCGTTGACTCGCAAACATTTGAGGTGCACCTGGGACATTCCAGAAAAGGAGAAGACAGACGCCACCTTTGCCTGCAAAGCAGAATGCAGTCTAGCGGGAGAGACGGCAGATGGAAGGAGAAACAGCGTGGCGTGGTCAGAGCCCAACTCCACCCGAAGAGGAGCTGGGCTCATGGAGGTGTCAGAGGAGAGCGGAATAGAAGTGATGCTGATCGGAAGGATGCCCCAGGGCACCGGGTCCCGTCAGGGGCTGGTGGCCTCCACAGAGCAGTACTGTACAAGCTGACATTCCCTGAAAGCTTCCCTGCACTGCAGCCAGGCCTAAGGCACTCTGGGGACACTTTGGGGCCACCCGATGGTTTGTTCACGACCTGGGGCAGAGGCAGCACTGTCCCCAAGAGGCCACCTTGGCCCCTGGGGCCTCCCCAGGGCCTCCCAGGTGGGCGTGGTCATGCTCCTTGACTACCAGGAAGGACGTTGGCCCCACTTCTGGGCCTCCACTTTCCGGATCTACGTCAACCAGCCCCACAGAACACCCCACTCAGACTCCTGCCAGAGGGGGTCACTCCAACCGTCTGCTGTCCAATTTTATCAAATGCCCCAACGAGGGGCGTCCGATTTCAGGCAGGACAGCTGAAGGAGGGAGGCAGGCCTGCCGGGACTCAGGCTAGTCTGTGCTTTCCCAGGATCAGGCTGGGCCAGTAGGGAGCTGCCTCCCAGGACCATCCTGTCTCGTCCCTTGCAGATCTGTCCAGAACAGGTTGCATTTGGGGTCTGCCCTTGGCTTTTGGTGAAGGTCACTGTGGGAAAGAACATTCCCAGATTAGCACCGTGGGAGTGGTGTAGAGGCTGGCACTGACTGTAGTTACAATTGTCCCCTGATAAAGCCCCAGAGAGGCAATGCTTTCAAAGCCAACTGCGCTTCAATTCCTTTCAGCACAGGTGTCTCCAAGGACGTTGATGGCCACTGCAGCTTTCCTTTGCTCTTCAGCCACTGTCAAGCTCAGAGTCAAATCAGAATCCAAGAAGACTGCACTAGAGAACCCTCTCACGGCAGGTGTGTGATGACGCAGCAGGTGTGCCTGGCCCCGCTCTGAGACACTAGGCCCAGAACCCTCTTTTCTAAGCTCCTGGCACCACCTGCTCCTTTGCCTCAATCTGGTCTACTGCCCTATTCTTTTTTTTTTTTTCTCAGTACGTGGGCCTCTCACTGCTGTGGCCTCTCCCATTGCGGAGCACAGGCTCCGGACGCGCAGGCTCAGCCGCCATGGCCCACGGGCCTAGCCGCTCCGCGGCATGTGAGATCCTCCCGGACCGGGGCAAGAACTCGTGTCCCCTGCGTCGGCAGGCGGACTCTCAACCACTGCGCCACCAGGGAAGCCCTACTGTCCTATTCTTAGGAAACATTCCTGTGAGAGGTTTTTGAAGAACAAGGAATTTTTGAATTACGTTCCCCCACAAATTCACATGTTGGAGTCCTAACCCTCAGTACCTCAAAATGTGACCTCATTTGAAACAGGATCATTATAGATGCGATTAGTGAAGATGAGGCCAAAGCGGAATAAGATGGCCCCAAATCAATGACTGAGGTCCTTATAAAAAGGGGAAGTTTGGACACAGACATGCACTCAGGGAGAACCCCGTGTGAAGATGAAGGCAGAGACTGGGGTGATGCTTCTATAAGCCGAGGATTGCCCAAGATTCAGTGACCACCAGGTGCCAGAAGAGGGGCACGAAACAGATCCCCCTTCACAGCCCACAGCCCTCCGAAGGCACGCAACCTGCCAACACCTGGATCTTGGACTTCCAGCCCTCAGAACTAGGTGTGAGGAACTGGAAGATGCAAAGGCTCAACAGGATGATCTCATTCCAGTGGCTTCGGGTCGAGGGACACAACTCTGGTGACTCTGGCAGGCATGTGTCTCAGGAATGAGGGCTGACTCGCCAGTCTGCAGGTGAGGGGCAGTGGGCACAGTGCTGAGAGGCTGCTGCAGGAAGCCGGGTCAGGGTCCTGCGTGGGGCGGGGGTAGGAGGCATATTCTACAGGAGGGCTCGGCAGGGACCGATGGTCGGGAAAACCCAAGGTTGGTCCAGGGGTAGGCAGAGCCTGAAGACAGACACTTGGGGTGGGGAGGAGGTGGGGCTCCGGGCTGAGAGAAGGAGGGCGTGGTTAGCAGTGGCAGGTTGAGAGGAGCGTGAAGGTTGGGGAAGCCACCCTGAGGCCTGGAGGACTCGCTGACTTGTCCCAGGAAGCCGCCACACAGCCCTTGAACTGGGAATGATGCTGATGACGGTCTGCCCAAGGCCCTCCCAGCTGGTGCTGCATGGCTCCCTCACTCTCCTCAAGTCATCATGAACCACCCCCCCAGGACACGGCACCCCTGGGACGCCTACCTCTGCCACACCTGGCTTTCATTGTTTTGTTTATCGTTTGTGCGCACGCACGCGCACACACACACACAGGCCCAGCCCCACAAGGGTATGGAATTTGTTTTGTTCACCGCGTGGCATATAGTAGGCACTCATAAACATTTGCCAAATGAATGCTCAATGACTGGTGGGAGAAGGATTACACCAGTGATGGAACAGGAATGGAAGCCTGGGCAGGAGGCGGGAGGGACGATGCTGCTGCTGCCGCTGCCACCACCACAGCAACAACCGGGCGCGAGCAGGAGGGCAGGGCAGGCCCAACACCCGCTCAGCATGAGGTCGGGAGCTGCAAGAGGACGGGAGCACCTTGGCCAGTAGAAGAGACCGGTGGGGAGGCCTTCGGAGGAGGCTGCTGTGAGCCAACATACGAGGGACACCGGGGGCCAGGGAGAGGGATGTCCCAGCCTAAGTCCTTCACGGAGACCCTCCCGTTGCTGGTGGGGCTGAGAAGGACATGAGCCAGAGGCACAAGGCCTGGGACGGTCACCACCCGACACATCTGACACGCAACGCCTCTCTTCTGAGCAGACAGGAGGCCCCCCAGATGCCCTGGAAAAGCGGCAGGCCTCTAAGGCGCAACTGTGCTAATGGTGCGGTGACGGTGATGTGACGTAAGGGTTGGGGGGGGGGGTCTCTCACCCAGGCCAGGGCTCAGCACAGACCTCTGTGCAGCCAGGAATGAACGAGATGGTGATTGCAGCTCCTTACCTTAATGGTTTTTGACTGGAGCCGCAGGCCATTCAGCGTGTTTATCGCTCTCTCTGCATCCTTTGCAGTCACGTAGTTCACAAAGCCGTAGCCCAAGCTGTGTCCTGTGTGGGAGAACACAGGGACATGGGTGAGCCACTGAGAGCCAGTGAGTGAGCGAGACAGAGAGATGGGGAGGATGAACAGGACTATGTCCGGCTGGGCTCAAAAGGACAAGAGCAGAGAGAAGACCGAGAGAGAACGCTAAGAGCCAAGGCCTCTGGGAAGGTGGGAGTTAGAGATCAATGGTTACAATCTATATTGATGGTTTATTTGTTACACTCCCTTGGCCAACCTGTACATTTTCTGCAAGGAACAAATTTACAAAATGTTACTTTTTAAAAAAAAGTTTATTTAAAGAGAAACACTGTGTTACTAAGAGCATCCTAGGGAACCCATCACCAAAGCAGTGACAAGGAGCCGTCCCACTGGTGCCGGCCGCTCTGTGTGGCTCCGCGGGGGACTGCGTTGGGGGGGTGAGGAGGAGGACAGTCACAGCAGCACACAGGACAGGCTGGTGGGGAGAACCTGACTACGATCAGCTGTCAGTGTCCAGGCTGTTTTCCGCGACTTCCACGCCCAGAGTGGGAAGGCCTGCTGGGCTCTGGCGCCACCCAGTGTCGGTTGCCCTCACTTTCCCAAACCTGCCGCCCAGCTCGGGGAGGAGGAAGGAAGCACCGGGAGAAGCCGGGGGCCCCACCTCCACAGCCCTGGCCAGGTATCCAGAGCCCCCCTGGAAGCAGCTCCCTCGGCAACAGCCTCATTAGCCGAAGCCTGGGGGAGTTGTAAGGCAGGTGCAAACCTGAGTTCTTCCCAAAGAAATCCAGGGTTACAAGCAGGGTGTCACCACTCCCTCTTGGGGAACTGTTCAGAAGTGGCAGGAGTGACCACCAACTGGATACACAGGAGGGACACGGCACAGGAGAGGGGCTGTGGGTCCCCGGGAGGGTTGGAGTGTTCTACTCTCTGTGGTGGGCAGCTGTGTGCGCCAAGAGGGAAGGCGGGTGAGGAATGAAGGGGAGGCCCTGGTTTCGTCCACTGGATGAGGCCGGTGACTAAAGCGTTAACACACAGTGCTGAGTGCCCACCTCCCCCCTTTCCTTCCCTATAAACCAACTGCTCTCAATTCTAGCTGCTTGTTAGAATCACCAGGGCGGCTGCTAAAAACTATCACTGCCCAGGCCAAGTCCCGACCAATGACATCAGAATGGGGGTGAGCGAGGCAGGAGTGGGGACAGTTTCGGTTGTTTGTAAAGCTCCCCAATGATTCCAACTCAGAGCCCAGGTTGAGAACTGTCGTTGGAAGTGCACGACAGGAGCAGGGCTCCCCGTGGTTATGCGGAAGAGCCCCCACTTAACGGGCTGTGATCAGAGCAGGTGCCTGGGGGAAGGCCCTCACTTCCCAAGTTACTGTTTCTCTAATAGGGGCCACAAGCTACGCGGGGTAACGATGCAGCCCCCCCAGGGCCCTCCTCAGCCCAGGACCCAGGACGTCGGACAGGCGTCGGGATCCACACTTCCAAGCCCCTTATAGATGATCCTGCCCCGTAGAGGCAGCGGGCCTGCTGCAGTCAGTGCCTTGAAAGCAGGTCAGCTGCTGCCCCCTCCCACTTTAGGGGCGATGGAAGACCAGCCCTGAATGAGGGGGGTCTGAGGTCTGGTGGGGGAGCAGGGGGGTGGTGCTCAGGCACAAGCCCGGTCAGTGCGTGGATCCTGTACAGGCTGCTGGGGCTTGAGGAGGGCGAGGCCTGCCAGGGTCAGGAGTGGGGGCAACCAGAGCCCAGGATGGGAGATATGGTGGAGGGCGGAGGGGCGGGAGATGAGGGAAAGAAGGACGGGGACGGAGGATGAATAAACCCTGGGCCTGATCTAGAGATGTATGAGGCCAGCGCCCCCCCAGCTCTCACTTCCCTGCACCGTAGGAAGGGCACTGCTTCTCAGCTCTGGTTCTGACTATGCCCGGCACCGGCATTGCCCTCCCTCCAGAAAGGTTCAAACACCCCAGACTGGCCGATTCAGTGGGTCTGACTGGAGCCTGAGAGGCATTTCTCCCAGTCCCCAGGTGCTGCGGCTGGTCAAGGGCTGGCACCCGGGAGCCGCTGCCCTGGAGAAAGCAAGGCTGTCTCCACAAGGGGTGCTCTGCTGGGTGACCCCTGGGCCAGTGCTCTTGCATTACCAAACATCTTTCTCTCTCTTTAGACAAGGGTTAAGACTAAGAGACGATTCCATGGCATTTCGCCTCGCTTTCGTGGACCAGAGCAGCCAGATGTAATGTTTTAATCCCTTAGTGTTCCTCACACTGACCTGGGGTGCACAGCTGAGGAAGGTGAGTGCCCCGTGGACGAGGCCCTCCTCTGCAACGTGAGTCCTTTCTCTAAAGGTCCACGGGGCTCAAGGGAAGACATCACTGATGGAGGGAGACTGGGTCTTGGGGGGGGATGAGTGAATTAGTTAGGCAATAAATAAGAAGTAGCAAATGTCCCCAAAGGAAAGAAGATGGGCAAAGGACAAGAGTCCTTTTACAAAAGAGGAGTACAAACAGCCAGAAGAGATGAACTTTACTAGAAATGCAAACTGCCACCACGATCAGATGTCATTTTTCACTTAAGAGGTGAGAAACCCTGCCTGGCCTAGGGGATGGCAGGGCCGAGCAGAGGGTGAACCGCAGACCCCTGGAGGGCCAGCTGGCAATAAGGGTCAAGAGCTTTTAGAAACTACACTCTCTCCCCTCTGCGGTTCATTTCTAGGAAGACTTCCTACAGAAATAACCAGTCAGCAAAGATTTGTGCCAGGATATTTATCTCAGCCGGGCTTGTAACTATGGAAAAACAGTTACAACCTGTTGTGAACTCAGAACCTGCATGCAACAGAATACCACGCAACCCCTGTGACCGTGAGACAGCTATGTTCAGTGACAGGGAAAAATGTTCACAGGTACAGGAAGAAAAGTTCCCCACACAGCTTGGGAGGTGCGAGCCCATTTTTGTAAAAGCACATGACTGCTCACAACCATAAATATGTAAAGAAAACAGTCTGGACAGACATGAACCAAAAAGCTAACAGTTGTGGGATTATGGGTAACTTAAACTTTTCTTCCTGTTTGTCTCATGTTAAATTTTTTTCTAAAGGGAACAGAGGTGATTTACATTAAGAAAAAAAGTGGTCAGCTGGGTAGGTGTGGAAGGGCATCCCTGCAGCGGGAAGAGTACTGGAGAAATCACAAGAGTGTGACAGCAGGGTGTGTCTGGGAAATGACAAGCAGCTCAGTCTAGCCCAACAGGAGGGTGAATGGGGGGGGTGCATGGCTGGGGAAGAGGGGGACAGGGTCTCAAGGAGACTTGGGAGTTGCAGGCCAGGGTATGGGCTTTATCCTGACCAGAGGTGCAAAGCAATGAGACAGAAGCTGAGCATGTAGGCTGGAGTCTGGGGACCAAGTGGCCAGCGTGACGTAATGCAGCAAGGTAGAGCCTGGCTCATGGTCCCACGTGGGCCATATGTCATCTGAGGAGGGGCTAGACACCAGGACAGAGAGCAGGGCAGGGCTGCACAGTAAGGCCAGGTAGTGACTGTGGATGCAACAGGCATCAACAAATGCACGTCTCCCACAGGGGGGCCTGGCTGGCCAGAAACACTCTGAATCTCGAGGCCAGCACGTCAAACATTCTCAGCATCCCAGCCACCACCGTGTCCCTGCTTCCTCCTATCACTGGTGCTTGGCCCATGGTCGGCACTCAATAAATATTTGCTGAATGAATGAATGTCTATGTTGATCTGCATTCTCCCCCAATCCCTAGATCTACTCATTCATTCACTCAACAAACACTGACTCTGGCTACATCTGGGAATACAATAGGGTCCTTGCCTCCAAGAACCATAAGGACCTACTGGACCAGAAAGTTCCAACCCCAGTGCAGTGTGGAAACCCACGTTGCAGGTCTGCCTGATTGCTATGGGGACCCAAAGAGCATCTCACGCCGAGTAGATCAGGCCAGGAAAGACATCCTAAAGCAAACGGGGCCCAGGAAGTGAAGGCTTTAAAAGCAGCTGAGTGACAGGGTACATCTGGTATGTTAAAGAGAGATTCCTTTGCCGCAGTTGGGAGAATGGGCTGGAGGGAGCATGGCTGGCCAGTTAAGAGCCTAAAGCAACAGGGCAGGCAGAAGACGACGTGGCCTGGTCTAAGATGGTAGCAGAGGTGATGGAGGAAAAAGGATGGAAGCATCCAGAAGGACCAGTGTCAGGGACACACGTCAAAGGTCATGCTTAGACTTCTGACTGGAGCCACTGAGTGGACGGTGGAGCCATCTGCTAAGATGGGGACCCTGGGAAATAAGCAGTCGGCTTGTGGGAGAGTCAAGGTCAGTTTGGGAAACACTGAGAGGCTGAAGGGCCTAGAAAGTTCTCTCGGGAGAACTTTCTGGTTGAAAGAGAGGTGGCCAAATTGAATGTCCAGCTAAGCTGTGGGTGTGCATCCGCTGACCCGAGGGTTGGCTTAGAAAGAAGAGGAGGCATGGGAATAAGCCGAGGACTGCCTAGGTCAGCGCCTGGGAAGGAGCCGCAAGAGAGACAGAGGGAGGGAGGCCTCAGAGGTAGGAGAAAGCCAGGTTCACGGACCCGAGGGAAGAGGAAGCTTCCAAAAGGAAGAGACAGAGGAGACGGCTCTCTGATTGGGAGGAGAGGGAGGACATCAGCTGGAGCAGCTCCTCAGTCGGGGGCGATTTGCTCCCCAGGGACATGGCAACATCTGGGAACATTTTTTCGTTTTCACAACTCAGAAGGTGCCCCTGGCATATCTACTGGGTGGAGGCCAGGGATGCCGCTCAACAGCCTGCAATGTACAGGACGGCCCTCCCACAAGAGTTATCTAGTTCCAAACGTCAACAGTGCTCAAGCGGAGAAACCGTGAGCTAGAGGGAGTCCAGGCATCTCTTAAACAGCGCAGAGGCTGGAGCGTGTTTGAATGCTGGCAGGTGATCCTGGAAAGACCCACCAGCAAAGTGGGTACTTGCATAACTTGAGGTTCCTGGGATGCCGAGAAGGGAAGGGATCTAGCGCAGAAGTGAGCCAGCTGTTATTTTCATTGTGAAGTAGGAAGCGGCCATCATGTGAGAGGAAAGGGGCCTCAGGGGAGAAAATGCGCTGAAGTGGCTGCTGTGGCACAGGGATGCCCATGTTGTGAACTCGGTTGGGGGTTTCATCAGACGGGGTGCCTGTCTGCTGGGGTGCGAGACTCTCTCTGGGGTGGGCACCTGAGACAGGCCAGGAGAAAGCAGTCAGACATAACCAAGCCCGGGGTTTCACCAGAGCGGTGTAATAAAGGACAAAAGGGAATGAGATGTGAGGCCACGGCCCCGGGAACAGCCTCTAATTAGTTTTCACACACCGGTGGCAGGAGGAGAAAAGTGAATGCAGTAAGTTTTCCATAAAGTCAAGTTCATTCAGTTTAAAGAACTGCTAGCAAGATGCAGAGCTGAAATGCCAACCCAGGCCCACCGACTCCACAACTCCCAGTGCATTACACTCAACTTTGCCCAGAGAGCAGAAAAGGACTATTTCTGTACTGAAATAATTTCCAAATTACGCTTTTGCTGCTTTCGCTGGTTCTCAAAACCAGTTCTCTCCGGACTGATCTTGCCAAATCTAGGTGTTCCTATTAACATAGCTCACATTCCTTTGAAAACCACAACAAGCCAAGAGACAAAGAAGTCAGGAATATCAACAGGACTGAAAATTCCCTTCCACCAGAACATAAAAGGAAAGACTCAGTAGCAGCGCGGGAGAATTTCAAACCCCTCTGAACAAGGACTCTCTTATTCAGGATGGTCTCCTGGAACTGGAGAGAGAGTGTGGCTTCTACAACATTCCAACACTTCAATTTTGTGTATTATCTAAAGATCCTATTTTGAAGACATTTATTACATTGCAGACTCTCAGAACTGGAAGGGTCCTTAAAGGACTTTTGCGTTCAAAGTCCCGTTCTGATGAACCAACTCCCTGTACAGTAGTCAGCCAGCCTCTACAGGAGTCATCTCGGGTACAGGCACCTTCACGTTACTGGCAAAGGCTGAAAGTCGATGAAGCAGGATGATGAGTACATGGGGTTCAATAATATTACTCTATTTTAATGTAAATTGCAATACAATAAAATATTAGGTTTCTATAATAAACGGCTTTTGACTTTGAAATTATTTTTCAGTGTAGGGAATCCTGGTCCCACAAGCCAGAGTGGCAGCCAGAGCCCTCCTGAGAGGACCGGCCATTCCTCAGCCCAGTTATGCAGAGAGGAGGAAGAAGAGGAGGAGGGGGGAAGAGGGGAAGAGAGAGAGGAGGAGGCTCCCTAAAACGTTCCTCCCTGGGGAGGAAAGAAAGGAAGAAGTGCTTCGGAGCACCTGGTCTCCCCATGTTTTTCTCCAGAGCCCCTGAAACCACGCTCTCAGAACAGAGGCCTCTCTGTAGGGAGGGCCTTACCAGGCACCGGGCCTTGTGCAATCTCTTAGGCAGCTGGCAGCATCAGGATGTAGGCGCCACCATCCCCACTTCATGGATGGGGACACTGAGACAGGGTGGGACTCTGAGCCAGCCTGCCAACCCCACAGCCTGCCCATGACCCGCTGCCCTGCTCCAGCCCCCCTGAGAGTGCAATCTCAGTTTCAGACGTTAAGTTGATAGCACAACAGCAGACAGTCAGGGTGGCCCAAACCTAACGAAGGACAGCCCACAGGGGACTCAGTGTTCTGCTGCGGGCCTGACCTTGTATGTGAGCCTGGGAAGAGAGGGTGGACCTGCCTGGGCCTGCCCCGAGCAGGGCGCTGGCCAGAGTCCCTTCCACACGTGGCACCATGCCCCTTCCAGCTCTCAGACTGTCCCTGTTCTCCTGTCTTCTCATTTTCCCTCCCCTCCCACCGTCGTGTTTTGTATATACTCTCCATCTTATGATGGATTTTTCTCTTTGGGGAACCTACGTCCAATCTTACACTTGGGTGGGGGCAAAACAGAGTTGAGATAAAAATGAAACTTCACAGCTATCATTTCAAGGCTATGGCTCTTCCTGGCTGAGGAGCACTGCAGGGCAAAGAAGACAGTGCTTAGCAGGACGGCCACACGTACCCCCTTTACAAAAACGGCTCTTGTTTCTTTACCTGCTACTTTATCCCGAATAAGTTTTGCAGATTCAACTTCACCAATACTGCTGAACAAACTTCGTAACTCATCCTGGGTCATGTTCTGAGGGAGGTAGTTGACAATCAAATTTGTTCTCCCAATATCATCCCTGCAGTCTTCAGCCATGTGGTCTTCATAACCATTAGACATTGTATTTTTTTTTAAATCTGCAGGGGGCAAAAAAAAAAGGGAAGTAAATTCCAAATGTTCATAATGCAGGATATTAAGGCAACGCTCGCGACTGTGTTGCATTTAGACATTTTTCTTTTCAACACTAGAAGTTCAACTTATGTCCACACAAAAACCTGCATGTGGATGTTTATAGCAGCTTTATTCATAACTGCCCCCAAACTGGAAGCAGCCAAGATGCCCTTCAGTAGGTGAATGGAGAAACACAGGCCAGTTGTCTGGTACATGCACACAATGGAGTGTTATTCAGTGCCAAAAGGAAAGGAGCTAGGAAGCCACAAAGGCATGGGGGAACCTTACATGCACACTGCTGAGTGAAAGAAGAGCTTGAAAGGCTACACACTAGAGGGTCTCAGTTATACGACATTGTGGAAAAGGCAAAACTAGAGAGACAGCAAAAAGATTAGTAGTTGCCAGGAGTTGCGGGGAGGGAGGGTGAATAGGCAGAGCACAGGGGGTTTTACAGGGCAGTGACACTATTCTCTATGAGGGTGTAATGGTGGATACACGTCATTATACATTTGTCCAACCCCACAGAACATAACATGAAGAGTAGACTCTAAGGCAAACCCTGGGCTTTAGCTAGCATGTAATAACAACGGCTCATCAATTACAACAAAATACCACACGAAGGCAAGATTTAATAATAGGGGAAACTTTGTGTTGGAGGAGGGGTTTATGGAAACTCACTCTGGACTTCCTTCGCAATCTTTCTGTAAACCTAAAACTGCTCTAAAAATAATGTCTACCGAAACAAAAACAAAACAAGCCCAAGTCCAACCATTTCCACTTACCAAGAGGGCTTTAAAGAAACAAACCTACAAACAATTCCAGCACCACAATTCAAGCCTCTGGGAAAAGTGGGTTGTCTTGAGAACGTTCCAAAGATCTCTGATTGCTTTCTCTCATCTCCACATGCACTACTGATGCAGCTGTACATGGAGGAGCCTGCGAGGTGCACCTGAGCACCCCACCCAGACATGCTGTCTGTACTCTAGCAGGCAGGCAATGGTCCTCTGTGCCCCTTTATTCCCAAGACAGAGCAACTGAGCCAAGAAAGAGGTTAAGATGTCTCTTCCTGTTATAGGAGCTTGGTCTCCAAAGCTGGCAGGCTCTGGAATACCTTTAGCCACCTGCACAAATCTTTACTTTCAGTGACAAATACCAGAGCACAGTGATGGCTTCGGACTAGAGTCAGCTCAAGACCACTCTTCTGGAAGCACCACTCACTCTAGGTTTTGCTCACAGGCACTGCTTTGCGGCTGCCTCGTCCAAGATGTCCTGTGTCTCTGCCTCTAAAGAAATAGGCACCCTGTGGGGCTGAAATGTCATCACTGAGAAAAAGGCCCTGCTGCCCATCAGTCGGGGTAGGTTACAGGGGAGCAGCCCACTCCTTTCTCCAGATTCCTACTGCCTAGTTCTGATTTTATGCTTCAAAACCCAGTGCCCAGGGCTTCCCGGGTGGCGCAGTGGTTGAGAATCCACCTGTCAATGCAGGCGACACAGGTTCAAGCCCTGGTCCGGGAAGATTCCACATGCCGCAGAGCAATGAAGCCCAGTGCACCACAACTACGGAGCCTGCGCTCTAGAGTCCGTGAGCCACAACTACTGAAGCCCGCACGCCTAGAACCCATGCTCCACAACAAGAGAAGCTACCGCAATGAGAAGCCTGCGCACTGCAACAGAGTAGCCCCCCGCTCGCCGCAACTAGAGAAAGCCCATGCACAGCGACGAAGACCTAGAGCAGCCAAAAAAACCAAAAAAACAACAACCCAGTGCCCAGTGTCAGGAGCATTTAGCCTCCTCTAAAAATAGCCTTGCCAGTGGTTATATAGAAACCTGAACACATCTCCTGCACAGGATTTCCCATCTGCCCCGAATCAAGAAGCAGAGAGGAATCGGGTCTGGTTCCCTGTTTCCTGGTGGAGACATTCAGGTCTTCTCTACCTTCCCACCCTCTCACTTGCTTCAGACCATACACAACATGCAAAATTAGTCCAGTCTCCCAGAATTTCTTTTATTTATTTGAAAATGTTCTATGCTTCCTGCTCTTTATAAAATATTTCAGCATCAAGAGCCATAAAAGGAAAGATTGGAAACTTAGACTTCATAAGGTTAAAAACTTTTGGAGGGCAAACGCATCACACACAGACAAGCAGCAGACTGGGAGAAAATGCCTGCTGCCTATCATCTTATTCAGAGCTGCGGGTCTCACACTGGGTGATTCTGCCCGCCTCCCCACCCTGGGACAGGGGGCAGTGTCTGGAGACACTGCTGGCTATCAGGACTGGGGGGTGGTGCTGGGCCACTAGCATCTAGTGGGTAGAGGCCAGAGATGCTGTTAAATACTCCATAAAGCACAGGACAGGACAGGACAGCCCCAACCAAGAATGATCTAATCCAAAGTGTCAGTACTGCTGAGGTTGAGAAAAGTTGATTTGGGGCATCTGCAAATTAAAAAGAAAAAACCCACATATCACTAGCAGAGAAGTGGACAAAATACATGAGCTGCAACTAATAGATGCTGGCAATTCATAGAGCTAATAAGCCATGAAAAGAAGCTCAAGTTCACAAACAATGAGGAAAATGCAAAATAAAAAGAGATGCTACTTTGTGTCAGTCAGATGGAATACAATCCAGGATGGATAAAACCCAGTGTAAGTAAGGATAAGGAGGAAAAAACACCCTTATACACCATCGATATGAGTGTGACATGGTACAATCTTTTGGAAGGATAACATGGCCGGTCCTATCAAAATGTTTAATGTGAATGCTACCCTCTGACTCAGGGCTGTAGGAAACTGCTCTACAGAAATAATCATACATATGCAGGAAAACATGTGCGAGGAACACACCAACCCCATGGCTGGTAAAGTGCTGGACACAATCTAAGTATGTTATTAGTGGGGGATAGTTCAATAAATAACAATTTTCAGTAGAAAGCATGGCATTAACGGGTTTAATAAGGAAAAACTCCACAAATCTATTAAACCTTCTGTGGCCATGAGACTAAGATAGATCATTAGCTCAAAAACAAACAAACAAACAAAAACATCTGTTGAAGCCTGAACCAAAGTACAAGGGTTAACTCTGAAGAATTCTAATGCACACTGAAGTTTGCTCAAAATGTGACTCAAATGTTTTTCTTCCTCCTTCCTCTTTTTTTCCTTTATCCCCCTCTCTCTTCACTCTTGTTCTGAGTTAGGCATCCACTCTTCTGCCTTTTCCCTCACCCTGCTTTCATGGAAGATAAACTGGGCAGTAATTACCCCATTCTCGTTATCCAGAGTGGGGTGTCCTCTATGCCTGGTAAAAAGTTAGCTTCCTAAAACAGTGGTTGGCAAACCATGGCCTGCAGGCCAAATTTGTTCAGTCCACCTCCTGTTTTTATAAATAAAGTTTTATTAGCACACAGCTGCTCCCATTTGTTTATGAATTGTCTATGGCAGCTTTTGCACTCCAGTGACAGAGCTGAGTAGTTGTGACAGAGACCATATGGTTCACAAAGCTGAAAATATTTACCATCTGGCTCTTTACAGAAAAAGTGTGCCGACCTTTGTTCTAAAATGTAAACAACACAAAAATTTCTTGGAGAAAATCTTTGCGACACCAAGTGAGGCAAAGAGTTCTTAGATACCATGCCAGAAGCCAAATTCATTTAAAATAAATTGACAAACTGGATATCATCAAAATTTAAAACTTCTGCTCTTGCAAATGACACTGCTAGGAAAACTATAATCCACAGACTGGAAGAAAATATTCAAATCACATATCTGAAAAAGGACTTGTATCCAGAACATATTTTTTTAAAAAACCTTTGAAACTTAACAATAAGAAAAAAACAACCCGATTTTAAAATGGCAAAAGATGTAAACAGATACTGAGCCAAAGAAGATATACGGATGGCAAATAAACACATGAAAAGTTTCTCAACATTATCAGTTATTAGGAAAACGCAAAGTAAAACCACATCAAGGGAATTCCCTGGTGCTCTAGTGGTTAGGACTCCACACTTTCATTGCCGAGGGACGGGTTCAATCCCTGGTCAGCGAACTAAGATTCTGCAAGCCGTGTAGTGCTGCCAACAAACAAACAAACGAACCACATTGAAATACCACTACCCGTCTAGGAGGCCTAAAACCAAACAAAACAAGCAAGCAAGCAAACAATGACGACAAAACAGACAATATCAAGTTCTGGTGAGGATGTGGAGAAACTAGAACTTTCATGTACTGCTGGTGGAAATGTAAAAAACGTTACAGCAGGGCTTCCCTGGTGGCGCGGTGGTTGAGAGTCCGCCTGCCGATGCAGGGGACACGGGTTCGTGCCCCGGTCCAGGAGGATCCCACATGCCGCGGAGCGGCTGGGCCCGTGAGCCATGGCCGCTGAGCCTGCGCGTCCGGAGCCTGTGCTCCGCAACGGGAGTGGCCACAACAGTGAGAGGCCCGCGTACCGGAAAAAAAAGAAAAAAAAGGGGAAAAAAATGCATAAAGCTGCTATAAACGGTATCGCATAGGTTTTTATATGAACAAAACTATTTCTTGTACGTGAGGACTAGGCAAAGGTTGCTGGGTCCTATGGTAAGAGTATGTTTAGGCATAAGAAAGTGCCAGTCTGTTTCCCACAGTGGCTGTAACGTTTCGTTTTTTGTTTTTTGCAGTACGCCGGCCTCTCACTGTTGTGGCCTCTCCCGTTGCAGAGCACAGGTTCCGTACGCGCAGGCTCAGCGGCCATGGCTCACGGGCCCAGCCGCTCCGCGGCATGCGGGATCCTCCCAGACCGGGGCACGAACCGGTGTCCCCTGCATCGGCAGGCGGACTCTCAACCACTGCGCCACCAGGGAAGCACTATGCATTTTTTTAACACTCGGTTTTTATTATTTATTTATTCTTTTTCATAGTCTTTTCCATTATGGTTTATTACGGGATATTGAATATAGTTCCCTGTGCTATACAGTAGGACCTTGTTTATCCATTCTCTAATAATAGTTTGTATCTGCTAGTTCCAAACTCCCACTCCATCCCTCCCCTCCTGCTTGGCAACCACAGTCTGTTCTCTATGTCTGTACGTCTGTTTCTGTTTTGTAGATAGGTTCATTTGTGCCATATTTTATCATTTTAAAATTTTTATTTACTTGTTTTTGGCTGCACTGGGTCTTCACTGCTGCGCACGGTCTTTCTCTAGTTGTGGCGAGCGGGGGCTACTCTTCATCGCAGCGCGCGGTCTTCTCATTGCGGTGGCTTCTCTTGTTGCGGAGCACGGGCTCTAGGTTTCAGTAGTTTGGCACGTGGGCTTCATAGTTGTGGCTCGAGGGCTCTACAGTGCAGGCTCAGTAGTTGTGGCGCACAGGCTTAGCCACATGTGGGATCTTCCCGTACCAGGGCTCGAACCCATGTCCTCTGCATTGGCAGGCGGATTCTTAACCACTGTGCCACCAGGGAAGTCCCCATGCCGTACTTTAGATTCCACATATAAGTGATATCATATGATATTTGTCTTGCTCTTTCTGACTTACTTCATTTAGAATGATAATCTCTAGGTCCATCCATGTAGCTGCAAAGACATTATTTCATTCTTTTTTATGGCTTAGTAGTATTCCATTGTATATATGTACCACATCTTCTTTATCCATTCATCTGTCAATGGACGTTTAGGTTGTTTCCATGTCTTGTCTATTGTAAATAGTGCTGCTATGAACATAGGGGTGCATGTCCCTTTTTGAATTAGAGTTTTGTCTGGATATATGCCCAAGAGTGGGATTGCTGGATCATATGGTAACTCTGTTTTTAGGTTTTCTGAGGAACCTCCATACTGTTCTCTAAAGTGGCTGTACCCATTTACATTCCCACCAATAGTGTAGGAGGGTTCCTTTTTTCACCACACCCTCTCCAGCATTTATTATGTGTAGAGTTTTTAAAATATATATATATATTTAAGTTAATTAATTAATTTATGGCTGCATTGGGTCTTTGTTGCTGCATGCAGGCTTTCTCTAGTTGCAGTGAGCAGAGGCTACTCTTCGCTGCGGTGCATGGGCTTCTCATTGCGGTGGCTTCTCTTGTTGTGGAGCACAGGCTCTAGGCACGTGGGCTTCAGTAGTTGTGGCTCACAGGCTCTAGCACGCAGGCTCAGTAGTTGTGGCGCACGGGCTTAGTTGCTCCGCGGCATGTGGGATCTTCCCGGACCAGGGCTCAAACCTGTGTCCCCAGCATTGGCAGGTGGATTCTTAACCACTGCACCACCAGGGAAGTCCTATGTGTAGAGTTTTTGATGATGGCCATTCTGAGTAGTGTGAGGTGGTACCTCATTGTAGTTTTGATTTGCATTTCTCTAATAATTAGTGATGTTGAGCACCTTTTCATATGCCTATTGCCCACCTGTATGTCTTCTTTGGAGAAATGTCTACTTAGGTCTTCTGCCCATGTTTCGATTGAGTTGTTTCTTTGTTATTGAGTTGTATGAGCTGTTTGTATATTTTGGAAAGTAAGCCCTTGTTGGTAGCATTGTTTGTAAACATTCTCTCCCAGTCTGTAGGTTCTTTTTCATTTTGTTTATGGTTTCCTTTGCCGTGCAAAAGCTTATAAGTTTGACTAGGTCCCACTTGTTTATTTTTGCTTTTATTTCTATTGCCTTGGGAGACTGACCTAAGAAAACATTGGTACAATTTATGTCAGAGAATGTTTTGCCTATGTTCTCTTCTAGGAGTTTTATGGTGCCATGTCTAATATTTAAGTCTTTATTTATTTTTGTGTATGGTGTGAGGTGGTGTCTTAACTTCTTTGATTTACACGCAGAGCAGCTTTCTTCATAATCACCAAAAACTGCAACAACCCAAACGTCCCTCAAACCTTCAGTGGATAAACTATAGTACACCATACAATGGAATACTACTCAGCAATACAAAGGTACTACTATTCACGCAATTTGTATGAACCTCAAATACATTTTGCTCAATGAAACAAACCAGACTCAAGGCTACTGCATGATTCCATTCTGGAAAAGGCAAAATCACAGGGATAGATCAGTGGTTGCTGGGCGCAGGGAGCAGGGGAAGGGTTGACACAGGGGGACCACGAGGAAATAGTTTTGTTTCCCGGGCAATAAAATTTTCCAATATCACGATCATGGTGGTGGTCACTCATTTATCAAAACTCAACTCTACACCAAAAACTGGATTAAAAAATAAATTTTAAAAGATTTAAAAAGTGAAGCTTCTGCACGACCGCCCTGCTCCTCGGCATGCTGACTCCTCATGACTGACGGGCCCAGCCAAGGCTGAGCAGCCCCGAGGGCCCCATTCTTGGTCAACTGGCAACAATGAAGAACCCAAACACCAAGAGCACAGTTTCTCGGTGCTTCAGTGCCACCCTGCCATCCAGGCCCCTTCCCCTGACCTTTCCAAACCTGCATATCTGATACAGGGCCAAACCAGCTCTGTTCCCACAAGTACCAACTACAACCTGGCCTTGGCATCTGCCTGACAATCAATGACTCCCAGTCATGGCCACCTCTGGCCACCTCTCACTCAGCGTGTCTCTCTCCGCGTGGCTGTCCTGTGGACTCCTCCAGGTTGTCGCACTCAGCCCCATCAAGCTAGCCCCTCCCCCGGCTCTCCCTGTCAGTGGGGTCACCACCTGCTGAGGCTCAGAGGTTACATGACTTTGCTCAGGGGCAGTCATCACACTGTTAATCAGTGGCAGGGCCAGGCCTTGAGCTATGGCTACAGAGCAGTCTTTCAAGGATGAAACACCAGGCCCTTTGCGATGGCCCCTGCTTGTCCCCCTTCTCCCCTCACTTGAGCTCCCCCAGCACGCCACAGACCTTCATCTTCCTGTGCCTTTGTTACGGCTGCTCCCTTGGCAGGGACTGCCCGCCGTCTCCACCACCTCCTCACTTGTCTTTAAAGAGTCTCCCAGGACGCTTGGTTGCTCTAGTTCTCAGTGCTCGTATACCACTGGCGTGAACCTTTATTATTGCATGAATCACTCCAACTCGTAATTAGTTGCTTTTCACCCACAGCACTGGTGAAAGCCTTGAGGCCCAAGGCTTCAAGGCCAAGGGTCCCCAGGTAAACCCAAGGTACCTGGCAAAATGTAGGTGCATCATGCAGGCACACACAGGAGGGGGGAACAGACACAGGGTCTCAGACTCACCTGGGAATCATGTGTATTTGGTGCATTCTTTTACATTAAAGAAGGGTGGTTGGAAATTGTACTGACAGTCTATTAATACACTTAGTATCTTACTTTTTTAGAATCATCCCATCCCATCCCAACCCACAGAATCAAAGTCAATTGCAGGGAGCAAAAGGGAAACTTAGTTTAGCAAAGCAATTCCTGCTGATTCGGAAATGTTTCTGGTAACAGATATACCATGCAGAAGTCCTTTTAGGATGATCTCTGAGGGTTTTCAGCCCTACTGCACTATTTTAAGCGATCCTGGTTGTCTGTGTGACTTCAGAGATGTTGTTCACATCAGTAGTATACCTACTATGTATATAAGGAACAGATACAATATCTATGTACGTGTACATGTGTATGTATATATATAAATATAAACGACGTAAAAACATGCGTAGATGGTACCTATGTAAAGGAGCAAGACCGGATTCCATCAGGCACCCCTGAGAATCTGTCTCATTTTATAGTCACAGAGCAGGCTTTCTAAACTACTTGGGCCAGAACAAAACTAGAACAGTCAAATATAACCTCAGGCTCAACCCTGACACTTCACACATCCTACGACAGGGCTTGGACTCAATTGTTTCTGCAGTCCTTTCCAGATGTATAGTCCTGAGTTCTTCAAGGTAAAAGTCTTAGGAATGCAAGGTCACCCAAGAAACGCTGTGGTGCCAGAAAGAAACTGAAGGCACCACCTGACCCAATTATAAGTGCTACGCAAGGTGAGGGCTCTTTTAGGTCGACTTGATCCGCGTTTCCTTACTCGTCCCTTCCCACCACCCACAGAGGGGAAAGATGCCCAGTGGGCAGCTCATCTAAGTCACAGCAACTCCACGCCTGCCAGCCTGAGAAGCCCAGGGGAGGGGCAGAGCAGGTGCCCATCGGTGCAGCCCAGTGTCTGGCCCAGTCAAAGTGCCCCATGGGTCCCAAGGGGACCTGATCAGACCCAGAGCGCTGCTAGGAGTCCTGGCTTCTTTCTGGCTGGTCAAGGGCCCTCCAGGGCTCTCACAGGGAACTGCAAAGCAACATGGCACAGCGGGAAAAACTCACGGGCTTTGACAGACCTGAGTTCCAACACTAACCCTACGGCTAATCATCCGAACCACTGTGGGGACGTCACTTCCTTTCCCTGAGCTTCCGTTTCCTTGCCTGCAAACTGGGGTGTTACCCACTGCTCGGCAGCTCTCAACACACTTCCCGACACTTGGTGAGCGCCCACTTCACCACTCACCTCAGGTTTACTAAGGAACACTTTGACCCTTTCCCCTTGGGACCCTGGAACCGATCCACACCTTTGAGGCCATTTCTAATGGGCCTGGGTTCCACAGAAGCCACATGCGGTTCTACCAGCCTGGGCCCACGAGCGCAGCGCCCCATGGAACGTGTAAGATCTCGCGGGTAGTCCTGCTCAATCACTCACCAGTCGCACACGCAACCTTGGACGAATCAGCGGGCCTCCTTATCTGTTCACCAAAGATATGAACCTTATTCAAGTCTTGTCCCCCTACTCTTACTTTATCAACAAAATCAAGGTGAGCGCGTGTCTCCCTGCCCTCCCCACCTCCAGCTGCAAACACCTTCATCTCCTCTCCGCCTGTCCTCGCCCCCCTCTTCAAACCTCCTCCTCCCCCGAATTACTTCATTTGGTGGCACACGCACGCACTTGTCCCCCAGGCCACCTCTGTCCATCCCCCAAACCTAAGTAAGCACCAAGTTCTGCCAGTTTTACATCTGAGATGTCTCACTCTCCCTCCATCTCACTGCCATCATCCTTGTTCAGGTCACTGTCACCTCTTGCGTAGACTGACTCCTAACTGGTCTCCCCGCCACACGATTATTTCGAACCGAGAGTCATTTGGTCTTCTCCCTCCAGGTCACTCCTGTTCCTTCTGTCTCCCCATTTCTGTGCGTGGTGACATCAGTCTTGCCACTGGGTTGCTCTGGACTGTTCCCTCTCCTGTAAATCTTTCCTCTGGCATGAATGCCTGTCTGATGGGTAGCTGGATCCAGTCACTTCTGAGCTCCTTTCTAACTCTTCCTTCGCCCAGCACACATGGAGTGCGACCATGTGCCAGCACGAGCAAGGCAGTGTGTGTATAAGATAAAGAAGCAATCCCAGTCCCAACCCTCAAACTCAGGCCAGTACCAGACCAGCTCAGTACCGCAAAAGCCTTTGCCTGGTCTATCCATCCTAACCTCTCACTCAGAAAAGCGATCTTCTGAGCTCACCTCTTGACTGTGCCCAGAAACCCTCTACCACCTGACCATGGCATACTTTTCTAGATTTATCTCCAAGTCCACCTTCTTGACCCTCTGCCTGCCCAAACTGGTCCCCTCAGGCTTCCGGACCTGTTTGCACTCGCCTCGTTTCTTACTCACTCGGGCTGCTGGCCGCACCTGGAAACTGTTGCCTACGCCTCTCTGGTCACAGCGACCAGTTTGGACACCGGCTCTTTCATCAAGAACAAAACCCAAGCAACGGACAATCATTTCTTTCAATAGTCTCGATGCTGTCACCACTCACGGCTTCCTCTTTTCATTACTTTAATCTCACACATCTATGTCTTTTCTCACCAATTCAGGGTGTAAATTCCTCAAGGAGGCAATTTCTTCCACTTCTCCCCGTTCCCCACAACAATGAGCAAGCGGTAAGGTTACGTGGGCTCAGTCTATAAAACTGTGCTCACTGACTTGGCCAGTACACGCGAGGCCCTGGGTCACGTGAGGATGGACAGTGATCATATGAGCGAGTCCCGTCAACACATATGGACACAGACAGTACCTTCTGCCACCTTCCCACTTCCTGTCTGTATATCCACGTACGCGCACCCTACTCAAGTGATGCGCTGTTTTGTCCACGTCTACATTCTAAACTGCTCCTTCTCCAGCCTTCTGTTTCTCTTAGTGACCGTATCCATCTGCCAGGCACTCAGGCAGGGACCCAGAATCATCCACCCATGTTTTCTCTAGCTCACGTCCCACAGCTAAACACCCACTGAGCCCTGTGTCCTTTACCCCCTAACCGTGTCTCAAACCCACCCCCTCTCTCTCCCGACTACAGCCCTGGGTCATATTAGCAACTTTTCTGCTTTATGGGAAAGTAATCACCTCCTCAATGGTTTGCCAGCCTTCAGCAATATCCCCCTCCAGCGTGCAGAACTGACCCCTTCACTGTGGACTGAAACTGCCCAACAGACACCCTTGGCCTGGCCTACAGGCCAACAGCCAAGCCCTCTGCACACCAGCTGTGCGAGTCCTCTTGCCGCCCCTCACTTCACCTTTCTTACCTCTGAGATACCAGACCCCATGTGGTTCCCTGAACAAACCTAGATGTTCCCACCTCCGTGCCTTTGCGGATGCTGTGCCAATCTCCTGCCAAGCCCTTCCCCCCCAGTCTTGGCCTGGCTAACCCCTCCCCTCACGCTTCACCTCCTCTGGGAAGCATTCTGTGGTCTCCTTTGCCCACCAAGGCTAGGTTAACAGTTTTTGTGCTTCCATCAGCCAGCGCATAACAATCACCACACTCAACAGAGTGGGCTAAAACGATCTATGCACACATCGCAATCACCAGTGCCTCCCCAGAGCCTAGCACAGGACCTGGGACACAGTAGCGGAGCGGAGAGAGTTGGTTAAAGGCGGGAAGCAAGACTAACTTCCCTTCCCTAGGCTGGTTTCCTCTGTTCTTCCCCTGACCCAAAATCTCAGGTCGGCCTCGCTGCTTCACTACTGCCACCTAGGGGTGAAAGGAGGTAACTGCACCTCTTTCACCATTCAGCATTTAATTTGATTCCATTGAATGAGATGGGAACACAGGCGAGGTAACAGTTGACTCCAGCGTGGGTAGAGAAAGAGTGGCAGTCAGGGGAGGCTTCAAATGGTGAGTGAGCTCTGACCTGGGCCACACAGCATGAGAAAGAGATCTCTAGGTGGAGGAAAACGGCATTCCAGGCAATGGGGGCAACAGGCAGAGGGTGTCAGAGTTTAGGGCCTATGTGCAGGTGAACTCAGAAAGGAGGGGAGCGTTAGAAAGTGCAAGACCTGGGACCCCAAACTTTAGCTTTTAAGCCACCTAAAGAGGTTAAAAAATTAATTTTTTTTCCACCCAAAGACTCTTAATTGCGAGTAACATAACCAGATCTGCATTTAAAAAAGACAGCTCTTGCTGGAGTGTGGAAAGATTATAGAGATGGGAGGCGGGAGTGAGAGAGGCAAAAGCAAGGCATTAGGAAGATGGTATTTTCATAATTCTCCTCTCATTTTCCACTTGCTGCCCCATGACCTCAGATTGAACACATCCAACCTGAAACTCCGCCTCCTCAAAACCAAGTGCTTCAACATAAACGTGATTTATTTCCACATTTTGAGATGTTCTTATATATTGGCTTCTTCATAGGCCATGAAGTCGCAGAATTTTATAACAGATCCCACCACAGAGCTTTGCACACTGAAAATGCTCAATGACAATTGAATGGAATGTCTCTCGGGGTCCCCCAGACCCTGGGATTATAAGAACAGTAAACCCCAGTAGTTAAGAGTAAGGACTCTGAGTCAGAGGGCCTGAGTTCAAATCCTGCCATCAGCCACTTTCCTGTGTGAGACTGGTCTCATTAAGTGACCCATCGAAACCTCAGTTTCTTTGTTCCTAAAATGGAAATTACAACACACAGCACCTACCTCAAGGGCTGGAGATAAACATCTGTGAGTAGAAAGCACACAGTAAATCCCCACTAAATATTACTGTCAGCTACTTATAACATTATAAATTCAGTGTCTACCAGGCACAGGTCACGCACGATGCAAGGCGCTTCCCACACCCTTAAATCTGCAGGGCAATATTCTAATCCATCCCATTTCACAGATAAGAAAACTAAGGCTCCCACAGTTGAGTTTGTTCAACGTCTCGGGAGCACTGGATTCCAAGGCATCAGAGATGGGGCTAGGGGACCTGTTAGTGGAAGATCATTTAGTCCAGTGGTGGTTCTCACACGTGTGAGTGTGTATGTGTGTGATACTCTGGGCAATGTCTGCAGATATTTTTGATCTTCACAACTGGGGAATGAGGACACTGCTGGCGTCTAGTGAGTAGAGGCCAGGGATGATACCCAACATCCTACAACACACAGGACAGCTCCCCCCACCCCAAACCAAGAATGATCAGACCCAAAATGTCAGTAGTGCCAAGGCTGAGAAACCCTTCTCTAGTGAATCCTCCTCCCCATCGTCCCACTTCTGGAGCATTGGCTATCCGGATCCCCCATGAATACTTTCAGTAAGGGGGGGTGTGTGCTCTATTCCTCCAGGGGCAGCACCTGCAGAAGTCCTTACCCACCTGCCCTACACACGGCAGGTATTAGAACCCATTTTAATAAGCCTAGCAGCAAAGGACGCCGGAAAAGGAAGAGCATCCATACCCCATTGTTCAATTGCCTGCAGTTTGTGTTTTCAACACACACACTTTACAAATCCAAACGTCCCACGCCCCAAAAATTGTTTGTTAGAGATGGCGTTCAAAAAAAAATTTTTTTTTCTAGGACTCTCATACATACTGAAGGGTTTGCACACTTCTAGGAGGACCTCAGATCGGCCGCGGTCCTCTGACAACGACCACAAAAGAATGTGTAGGATTTCCCGGGGGAGCGAGCCCGTGGGCCGTGACCTCTGCGCGCGGAAGACGCCCACCCCACTCCCTCGCCTCTGGCTTCGCTCTCCCGCCCCCGGATACCCGGCCTGCAAGGCTACTCGGGCCCGGCCTCGGAACCCGGCCGCCAGGCGCGTGCCCACGCCGTGCCCCCCTATCCCGGCCCTCCCGGCGGCCGAGGAATCCGGCCCGGGGCCTGTCGCCGGCGCCCACACCGGCCGGCCCCAGCCCGCTCGCCGAGGCCCGCGCGCGTCCCCTCCTGGCCCGGCGCGGCCTGGGCCTCCACCGGTGCAGGCCCGCGAGCGCCCGCGGCCCGGCCAGGCGAGATCAGGCCTGCCGCGGCCTACCCCGTCGGGCACCGCCAAAGGCCCCCGCCTCACCTGGAAGTGGGCGGGCGGGCCCGGGTCTGCTCCGGGGCGGGCGGGCGGCGGCGACGCGGCGCTAACGGCTCCGCTCGGCCTCGGTAGCGGTGGCGGCGGCGGCGGCGGCGGCGACGGCGACGGCAGCGGCGGCTCCTCCTCAGCGCGCACGACCCGCTCCGGCCCACGGCCCGGACACGCCCCCCAGGCGCGCGCGCCCATTGGCCGGCGTCCGCCACGGCGCGCTCCTCATTGGTCCGCGTTGCTGTCGCGGCGAACCGGGGCGCACGGCGGGGGCGGGACTTCCGTCTGGCGCCGCCTGAGGAGGGATCGGCTGCAGGCAGAGACGCGGGTGGCCAGCGATGGCCGCGGAGGGGGCGGACTGGGGCCTGGCCCACGGAGGCCGATGGATGGCGGTGGCCGAAGGGCCATGCCACTTGTTGAGGGCATGCTGTGGGTCTCGCGCCTGTCTGTCCCGCCGCCGCCGCCGCCGCGGCCGCCGTCACCACCCTGCGAGGTAGGAACGGTAAGCACGCCAGGGCTCTGGGGACAGAACCCGGGTTCGAATCCCGGCCCCGACGTTTCAGCACTACGTGCCGTTGGGCATGGGCTGACGTCACGTCGCCGGGCCTCAGTTTCCTTATCAGGTGTAGTGAGGAAGTGGGGCCTGGGACGTGATCAGTGTACCATCAGTGTTGATTATTAGAACTAGCGGGTTTCCAGAGGCTCTGCCTAACATCCATTCATTAAAATTTAATTGAGCGCCTACTATGTGCCAGTCACTGTATGGACAGTGAACAGACAAAAATACCTGCCTCTATTGGGCTGACATTCTAGACTGGCGCTGTCCATGAGAAATGTAAGCGAACCACAAATGTTACCCACGCGCATAATTTAACATTTCTCGTAGCCATACTAAAGGATAAAAAAAAAAGAGAAAGAGAGAGAGAGAGAAACAAGTGATGTTAATTTTAATCATGTGTTTTATTTAATCCAATTTATGTCCAAAATATTATTTCAGCGTGTAACTAATATAAAAAGGTATGAGATCTTTTTACATTCTCTTTTCTTTTCATGCCTTTGAAATCTGGTATGTCTTTTACACTCACAGCCCATCTGAAGTTAGACTGGCTACGTTTCAAGGGCTCAACAGCCACAACTGATAGCAGCTACCGCATCGGACCATGCAGAGCTAGATGGGGAGGCAGGAAAGAAATCAAGTGGATTCCACACCAAGTGGTGAAAAGTGGTAAGACTGAAAAGTAAATTGGACATAGGGCAAGGGTGGGGTGTGGAGGTTGCAGTTTGAAAGAGGGCTGTCAGGAAGGTTGAGAAGATAGGATTTGCAGAAGGACCCCAAGGAGTCAAGAACACTGAACCAATAATCATGCCATTTATGGTTTTGTGCAGTGTTCGTCCAATAGAACTTTCTGTAATGATGGGCATGTTGGTTTTTTTTTTTTTTATCAGCACTGCCTAATTTAATAGCTACTAGCTCCATGTGGCTTTTGGGCCCTTGACATGTGGCTGGTGGCACTGAAGAACTGAGTTTTTAATGTACTTAATTTTTATTTAATTTAAATTTGGTCACCTAGAGCTCGTGGCTCCCAGAGTGGATGGCATAGATTTAGTAGAATGTCGACAAGTCCAGTGCTCTGAGTTGAGCTTGTACTGTGTGCTGAATGCTTTATGTGGGTTCTATGGAGTCCTTACAATAGCTCTGTGAGAGGGGAGCTATAGTCACTGTCACCATGATGAATAATGTAGTCTTTCATTCATTCGTCTGTGCTTTATCCTTGCTATCATTAATAGACTTTGTTTCTTAGAAGAATTTCAGATTTGCAGAAATGTTGCATAGAAGATACAGGGTTGCCATTTTCCCCATACCATTTCCCTGTTTGTAACATCTTTCATTAGTATGATACATTTGTTACACTTAATGAACCAATATCGATACATTATTGTCAACCACAGTTCATGTTTGTTTAGATTTCCTTTGTTTTTACCTAATGTCCTTTTTCTCTTCCAGAATCTCATCTAGGATACCACATTACATTTAGTTGTCTTCTCTCTCTAAAAAGAGATATAATTGACATACAATATTGCATTAGTTTTATGTATACAACATAATGATTTGATACATGTATATATTGCAAAATGATCACAATAAGTTTGGTTAATGATTAACCTCCATCACCACACATAGTTACAATTTTTTTTCCCCTTGTGATGAGAACTTTTTAAGATCTATTCTTGGGACTTCCCTGGAGGTCCAGTGGTTAAGAATCCGGGCAGTGGGCATGGGTTCGATCCCTGGTTGGGGAACTAAAACCCCACATACCGCATGGTGCGGCCAAAAAACCAAAAAAATCCCTTTTAAAAAAAAATTTATTTATCTGGCTGCACTGGGTCTGAGTTGCGGCACGCGGCATCTTCACTGCAGCTTGCAGCATGCAGGATCTAGCTCCCTGACCAGGGATCGAACCCGGACCGCCTGCATTGGGAGTGCGGAGTCTTAACTGCTGGACCACCAGGGAAGTCCCAAAATCTATTCTCTTAGTTGTCCTGTCTCTTTAGGCTCCTCTTGGCTTTGTCAGGTTCTCCAACTTTCCTCGTTTTTGATGGTCTTGATGGTTCTGAGAAGGGCTGGTCAAATATTTGGTAGGGGGCTTCCCTGGTGGTGCAGTGGTTGAGAGTCCGCCTGCCGATGCAGGGGACACGGGTTCGTGCCCCAGTCCGGGAAGATCCCACATGCCGCAGAGCAGCTGGGCCTGTGAGCCATGGCTGCTGAGCCTGCGCATCCGGAGCCTGTGCTCCGCAACGGGAGAGGCCACAGCAGGGAGAGGCCCGCGTACCGCAAAAAAAAATATTTGGTAGGATGTCCCTCTATTGGCATTTGTCTGGTATTTTTCCGTGGTAATACTGGGATGATGGGTTTGAGGGAGGAAGACCAAAGAGGTAAAGTGCTATCCTTATTACATCCTATCAAGGATACATACTGTCAGCTTTATTTATGCATGTTGATATTGGCTTTCATCACCTGGCAGAGTTAGTATTTGTCAGGTTTCTCCACTATAAAGTCACTTTTCCCCCCTTTCCTTTGGAAGGTAGTCACTATGTGCAGCCCACACGGAGAGTGGAGATGTCTGTTCCCCTTCTCAAGGGTGGATATCTACTTAAGTTATATGGAATTCTTCTGCATGAAAGACTTACCTCTTCTTCCCCCCATTTATTAGTTTATCCAATCTTTTTTTTTTTCTTCTTTTGCCGCGCTGCGCAGCTCGTGGGATCCTAGTTCCCCAACCAGGGAACGAATTCCAGCCCTTGGCAGTAAAAGCACTGAGTGCTGAGTCCTAACCACTGGACTTCCAAGGAAGTCCCCAGGTTATTCTTGTTATCTCTCTCAGCACATGCTCTGAGGGTCCGTGAGATCAGGAGACAGAAAGATGACTCAGCTTGGGTTTCTGCTCTCGAGGACATCACTGCTGCAATGGAGAAGAGGACGTGTAGACACATAAACCCAGTTAGTGTGACGAGGGCCAGGCACAGAGCACCACCTCTCATGAGGGCAGCGTCTGGGCCAGAGGACAGCAGGAGCAAGGGTCTACCAGCCAGAGGATGTGGGAAGTGGGGCTTCCAGATAGAGGGACCAGCCAGAGCAAAGGCACAGCTTTTGTTCCCGAGCGTGGTTCAGGAGCAGGGAGCGGTGGGACACGCCAAATGCAGGTCATGAGGAAAGAGGATGGTGAGATGGGACTGGAGAGGTGTCTGTCTCCAGCTGCAAAGGGCCCTAGAGAGTCAGGCAGGGAAGGTGGGATTTTATCCATCAGACCAGGAGCCGGCAGACTACAGCCCGATTCCACCCATGGCTCTTCTTTTGTACCGCCTGTGAGCTACAAACGAGTTTTACATTTTTTTATTTTTTAATAAATTTGTTTATTTTATTTATTTATTTTTGGCTGTGTTGGGTCTTTGTTGCCGCACCCAGGCTTTCTCTAGATGCGCAGAGCGGGGGCTACTCTTTGTTGTGGTGGGTGTGTTTCTCATTGCGGTGGCTTCTCTTGTTGCAGAGCACGGGCTCTAGGCGTGCAGGCTTCAGTAGTTGTGGCATGAGGGCTGAGTAGTTGTGGCTCACGGGCTCTAGAGCGCAGGCTCAGTAGTTGTGGCGCACGGGCTTAGTTGCTCTGCGGCATGTGGGATCTTCCCTGACCAGGGATCAAACCCGTGTCCCCTGCATTGGCAGGCAGATTCTTAACCACTGTGCCACCCGGGAAGTCCCTACATTTTTAAATGGCTGGAAAAAAACAAAAGAAGAATAGCATTTTGTGACATGGGAAAATTACATGACGTGCAGTTTCAGCATCCATCAAGTTTGATGGTAACACGGCTGCACCTGTCGTCCATGTGTTGCTAGTGGCTGCTTTCAGGCCGCAGGAGCAGAGGTGGACTTGCTCAGGCAGGGCCCGCTTTCTGGCTACGTAAACGATGCAGTGACACAGGGCCTTGCACTTCTGCTGTCACTGTTCTGAAATTCTTAATCTATGAATGAGGAGCCCCATGTTTTTATCTTGCACCAGGCTCTATAAATTGTGTAGCCAATCTTGGCAACAGAGATCAGATGGCCCACAAAGCCTAAAATATTTACCCTGGGGCCCTTTTCAGAAAAAGTAGGTTGGTCTTGCTGTGGTGGGCAGAATAACTGCCCCACAAGCGGTCCATGTCCTGGTCTCCTGGACCTGTGAAGGTGTTCCCTGACCTGGCAAGAGGGACTTTGCACATGGGATTAAGGATCTGGAGATGGGCAGGTGACCCTGGATTATCTGTATGAGACCAGTGTCATCACAAGGGTCCTTATCAGAGGGAGGCAGGAGGGGCAGAGAAGGAGATGCAGCAGTACTATAAGCAGTGATGCCATTGACATCTTTGAACATGGAGGACGTGGCCATGAGCCAAAGAATGCAGGCAGCCTGTAGAAGCCAGAAAAGGCAGGGAAACAGATTCTCTCCTAGCACCTCCAGGAGGACCGCAGACCCACCGGCACCTTGATTTTAGCCCGGTAAGACTAACTTTGGACTTCTGACCTCCAGGACTGTAAGATAATAAATGTGTCTTGTTTTAAGCCACCAAGGTTGTGGTCATTTACTGTAGCAGCCACAGGACCCTGATATTCCTGCCATAGACAGTGGGCACCTAAAAGAATTTGTCTTACAGCCAAAGAGAATTTTAAATGAGACACTTAACATGATTCTTTGCTTATTTGTTAGAAGGAAGGGACCCAGAGGCAGGCGGGGTGTACACTCTTCAAAAGAGGCAGGCTGTCAAGAAAACCCCTCGGGAGAGCTGTCAAAGCAGGCATGGGTGGGATATGGAGAGGAGGAGGATTCCAGATGTCTTAGAGGTGGAATCTCTGGGACTCAGTGACAGTCACGTGTGGAGAAGGTGGTGGCCCGAGTCATTAGGCACAGCGATGGGGAAGCCATGACATCTGGACCACTTACAGGGCTCCGATTGTGTGTGTGTGGGTATCTTGGGGACATAAGAAATGGGTTTAGGGAACTCCCTGGCGGTCCAGTGGTTAGGATTCAGCACTTCCATTGCAGGGAGCACAGGTTCGATCCCTGGTCGGGGAGCTGAGATCCCGCAGGCTGCGCAGCACGACCAAAACAATAGGTTTAAATGTCAGGGGTGCCGTTCACTGGTCAGCCCCCAAACAGAGCCGAAGCATTGAAGCAGAGCACCCATCCTGCTCTGGACAGAAGCCGGGCAGCCTGGTCGAGCCCAAAGAACCTTCTGGCACTTGAGCTCTTTGGGGCCCGACTTCAACTGATTCCATCGCAAGTGCTGAATAGGTGAGTTATTTAGAAAACCAGAAAGCTGTACTGACCTTTCCCTGGATGGTTGAGTTTAGTTTTCGGTGGGCAACCCTTTGGGGCTCATGGCCCTGATTACTTCAGTGTTGGAAGAGTGGGTGGCCACGGGCGCTGGCTCCTTCCGGGTGTGGGTCGCCCGTGCTTCCTACTTGTACACATTTCTCACCCGAAGAGCCTGGCCCTGGAGCGGGCACAGAAGCACAGGGCTTTCGTCCAGGAACTGCTGTGCTGATAACCTCCCCGAGCCTCCGTGTGCTTATTTGTAAAAAGCAGGGGGCACCAGGGACACATGTAGAGCAGGCCCCGAGCAGAGCAGATGATGCCTGGGACAACCATTGTGGTGCAGCCCCATAAAGGAAATTCTATGCTTAGTGCCCGGGAGAGCAGGAAGGGCTCCCCAACTCGTCTCCAAATGCCCCAGCATGAGATCACACGGGTCACTGACCTGAGTGAGCGTGGCGAGTGTTGGTTTCCAGAATTACCTTTCTGGATCTGACCCATGCCCCTTACACTTGGCTGACCTTCCGGCAAGAACAGCAGTGGCATTTTGCATTTTATCTCCTACTGGGTCAAAGGTTAGAACAGCTTTGATTCTGAGGGTCACCGTGTTATTGACGGTGATCACTTTCACTTCCACCATCATGTCACCCTCCTCATTTCTGCCAGTGACCAGGTAGTAACTGCTGTGTCACTTTTTTTTTTTTTCCATTTTTAAGATTTCTGGTTTTTTTTTTAAAAAACCCAACTGTTCTTTTTCATGCCATACAGGTTCTCCTTCTTGCTCTGTCTCTAAATGTTTTACATTTCTCTGCTGGGCTTTTTGCAGTGCTTCTTAAAAAAAAAAAAAAAAATTAAGCAGAAATTCAGTGGTTTCTAGTATATTCACACTATCTCATTCCAGCACATTTTCTTCACTCCAAGAAGGAACCCCATGCCCATTAGCAGTCCCTCCCCTAGCCCCTGGCAACGATTAATCTACTTTCTGACTCCATGGATTTGCCTGTTCTGATCACTTCATATAAATGGAATCATACAATATGTGGCCTATTGTGCCTGGCTTCTTTCCCTGAGCATCATGTCTTCGAGGTTCATCTGGGCTGGAGTGTGATTTAGTACCTCCTTCATTTTTAGGACTGTGTAGTATTCCACTGTGTGGATGGACCACATTTTGTTGATCCATTCATCCATCAATGGACGTTTTCTGGGCTGTTTCCACCTTTTGGCTTTAGTGAATCATGCTGCTGTGAACGTTTATGGACAAGCGTTTGTATGAACATGTGTTTTCATTTCTCTTGGGTAGATACCTAGAAGTGGAGTGGCTGGATGACAAAATAACTTTAACTTTTTGAGGAACTGCCAGGCTGTTTTCCCAAATCTTTTCTTTATAAATGAGATGGAGGCTGCATGCCTATCAGTCGTTGGCTCACCTGGCTGTGACCGTTCTCCAGCCCTGTTCCTTGTCCAGCCTCCCATGGGAAGCAGGCCAGGGGCCCGTGGATTTGCCAGGGTGCCTCCCACCTGTCCCGATGTGCCGGGCAAGTGCAACCAAGGGTGGGTGTTCCCATTACGGGGCCTCTGCCCCACCCTGGCAACTCCCACATTCCATGTAGCAGGAAACCCTCAAACCACCCAGCTCCCCAGACGAAAGGTCCAAAAGCACAGCCGGTGGCATGTCTCGGAGTGCTCCACGAGTGCTAACCTCTGATCTCCCGTAGTTAAGAGCAAGTTGCGCCGGAGGAAAAGCCAGGTGTGTTATCAGCTGTTAAAAGCTCATGCAAATTGCTAAGAACCGAAGGAGCAAAGATCAGAAACAGACAGTTCACGGGGCTGGGGGTGGGGGAGTCAACAAACCTCAGAGTGGCCCTCGGGTGCGGGCTGGTTAAGCAGATCATTCCAGGGCTGCCGGGACCCGGACACTGGCTTTCCTCAGGGTGGTGGCCATGATAATCAGAAAATTCCAAAACCTTTGGAAGATACTTACCCAGCATCTTACAGGGGTCATAGTCTCACTCTTTGGTTAAACCACCGAAAAGTGTCCTGAGCCCCCAGTGGAAGGGCTATTCTTACAGCCTTTAATGAGTAGGAGTTGAACCCAGGCCATGGCAGTGAAAGCCCAGAGTCCAAACCACTAGGCTACCGGGGAACTCCTTTCAATGAGTGAAAGGTTGGCAGTGATCTAGACGCACAGTGACGCAGCTGGCTTGGGGAATCGCGCGTCCTCTAGAAATGATGGGCAGGAGCCCCGCAACCATGTGGAGTAAGAGTGCCTCTCAGGCGTGGGCTGAGCACTATGGGGACGCAGTTTAATCCTCACCATAAACCTGTGAGTTGGGTACTGTTGGATGGGCAGGAGGAAGGACTGAGCAGGACGCAGATAACTCGGGGGTGGGCGTGGGAGCTGGGGAGAGGGGAGGGGCCGGGGGGATGGTTTTCATGGACCACTCTGGGGAAGGAGAACCCAGCTGGGGTGGAGGCTCGTGGTTTCGTGGTAGCATCTGTGGGGTGTTATTTCCACTCCTCCACCCAGCCAGGGCCCAGCGGCTTAAGATGCTCGAGGGTGAAGGGAAGCGGGCATCCTCAGTGGTGCAGTTAAAGTGATGGCTTCAGGTTCACACGGGAGGAGGAGGAAACCAAGGCCATGGAGAAAGGGTCCATCTTCATCTTTGTCCCCCCCCCCCCACATCCCTAGGCACCAATGGGCTGCCACCTTGCTCAGGTGCATCCTGGGTGTGTGAGTTCACTAGGGCTGCCAAAAGAAAGCACAGGCTGGGGGCTTAAACAACAGAAACACATTTCCTCACAGTTCTGGAGGCGAGAAGTCCAGGGTCGAGGTTGGTTTCATTTGGAAGTATTTCTCCTTGGCTTGCAGACAGCCATCTTCTCCCTGTGTCCTCACGTGGTCTTCCCTCTGTGCATCTGTCTGTGTCCTAATTTCCCCATTTTATAAGGACACACATATGACTGCATATTGGATTAGGGTCCACCCTGTACTCATTTTTAACTCTAAGACCTCTTTAAAGACCCTAAATGCAGGGACTTCCCTGGTGGCGCCGTGGTTAAGAATCTGCCTGCCAATGCAGGGGACACAGGTTCGAGCCCTGGTCCGGGAAGATCCCACATGCCGCGGAGCAACTAAGCCCATGAGCCACAACTACTGAGCCTGTGCTCTAGAGCCCACGAGCTACAACTGCTGAAGCCTGTGCGCCTAGAGCCTGTGCCAAGAGAAGCCACCGCAATGAGAAGCCCGTGCACAGCAACAAAGACCCAGCACAGCCAAAAATAATAAATAAATAAATACATTTATTTAAAAAAAAACCCTAAATGCAAAGACAGTCATATTCTGACGTCCTGGGGGCTAAGCCTTCAACATATGAATTTGGGGGAGGGGGACACAATCCAGCTCATAACACTGGGGGAGCATGTAATTCTGCCACAGCCCACTGGGTGTGGGCGGGGGAGCTCAGGTGGCCCTCATCACACACAGGCACTGCCCAGTCTTCCATAGGCCAAGGGGATTCTGGGGTTTGGGTACCGCATTCTCTGGTGGATGGAGCAGCCCTGGGGCTCCAGTGGGTGGACGGGGAGCCATACCTTAGGGGCTCTGACACAGCCAGGGGCCACGTGGAAATGCCCAGAGGCTGGCCACAGCAGGGGCAGGAGCCAGTGGTGGTGGGAGAGGTGGGCCGTCACCCCAGACCAGCCCTCCCCTCCAGGAGCAGCGGTTTTCCTGGGCTCACCCCAGGGAAGTCCCACTGAATACATGCTCGCCTCCCCCTTTTCCCGGGGCCATTGCGCAGTTGCACCGGGGCTTCCTCTACCCAGATCACCGCAGCCCGCCTTCCTCCCACCCCGCCCCTTCCTCCCACCCCCTCGTCTCTCCCCCCAGAAATGCAGCCCCTCTGTTCCCACGCCATCTTGGGAGATGGGGCGCCGGCACAGGGTTTGGCTCTCGGTTAAGCGGTCAGCAGAGTAAGAGCCCTGCCCTCCCCAGCCTCTGCGGGCTCTTTGAGGGAACTGCTGGCCTTATCACCCCCAGCGGCCAGCACGGAGCCTGGCACCCAGTAGGTGTCAAAGGTCTGCTGACCTAATGAACCAGAAGCCAACTTGCTCTCAAGGGCCAACGGCAGTAAGGCACTAGCCCGGTTTCACCATGTCGCGGCAGAACCCACCCCGCTCCGTCCCCCCCACCCCAACAGGGGTCCCCTCCTCAGTGGGTGAGATGGACACCCACTCCTGCCCAGACCCCAGGAAGACCCGTCGGAACTCAAGGGGCCCGTATTTGAGGGACGTCACCGACCTGAGCCCTGCAGGGTGGCGGCAACAAGGAGCTGGAGGGGGGATCCCCCGCACCAACTCACCCCTCCTCCTGTCACGAGCCCTGTCACCTGCTGTCTAGTGTCCCGTGGGTGAACTAGATTGTTCCCCGTCCAATGACAGATGCAGCGACCTTAGCACACCGTCTGACTCCCTTCCCTTCCCGGTGCTGCAGGGACCCAGAGGTCAGAGTGGGTCAGGCCTGGGGTGGGGCTACGGAGCGGGGCGCAGGGAGAAAGCACTACTACTCAGCTCTGTCTCCCTCCCAGGGCCCCACATTCCAGAGGTAGGAGCCTTCAGCCCACACACAGGCTTCCGTTCTGGGGTGGGCCAAAGGTCAGGAGGAAGTAGAAACAGCTTTTCCCCAGAAAGGTGGGGTAGGGGTAGATGGGCCACAGGTTGCTGAGCAGAAACCCTCCATACGGAGAGGAGGGGAGAAGCCCCTCTGGGTTTGGAGAGACAGGGCCAGAAAGTGGCCGCAGTAGGGCTTCCTGCTGTTAGGGCCAGAGGATTCTTCCTAGTGGAGACAGAACCCCGTGCATTGCAGGATGTGTAGCAGCATCTCTGGCCCCCCACCTCCCCACCCCAACTGTGACAGCCAAATATCTCTCCGGACTTGGGCAGCTGTCCCCTCGACCAGGTTCCTGTGCTGATGTTAAGGGCCCTCAGGTCACAGCCAGGTCAGGTATTCAGGGAGCCTGCTGTTTTATGTGCCCTAGTCCCTCTACCTGGAACTCTCTGCCCCCCATCCCCCTCCCTACCTGCCATCTTCCAGAACTGAGTCTACATATCACTTGCCCCCAGGAGTGTTCCCCACCCCCCTTAGGAGGTTGACCCCCATGGGTGCTGTGGTAGGCCAAATAATGCCCTTCCTGCAAGATGTCTGTGTCCTGACCCCCAGAACCTGGGAATATGTGACCTTACACACAGCAAAAGGGACTTTGCAGGTGTGATTAAGTTAATCACACCTGGAGATGGGAGATGATCCTGGATTATCCAGCCGCCCCAGTGTCAATCATGGTGGTCCTTATGACAGGGAGGCAGGAGGGTCTGGGTCTGAGAAGGAGATGTGATAACAGAAGCAGAGGTCAGAGAGAGATTTGAAGATGCTATACTGCTGACTTTCAAGATGGAGGAAGGGGCCAGGAGCCAGGGGATGCAGGCGGTTGCTGGAAACTGGAAAAGGCAAGGAAGCCCATTCTCCCCTAGAGCCTCCAGAAGGAACGAGCCCTGCCGACACCTTGATTTTAGGACTTCTGCCCTCCGTGACTGTAAGAGAATACCAGGAATCAGGGCTTGGGTGGACCAGACAGACCTTCTCAGGCTTAGAACACTGAGATGGAGAAACAGACAAAATGATCACTTTTTCTGCCCAAATTAAAAAAAAAAAAAAGTTATGCACGTAAAGACCAAAAAGCCCTAATCCTTGCTTCACGTAGTTGACTTTGAAAGGCTTCCCACATTCTCCAACACGTCCTGAACCAATTGTTTTCCACTCATCCCTAGGAGAAAACATCTCATTTTTATAGCCATACATCTTGAGTTGGCAGAAGTTCACAGCCAAACAGACATATAGTCTACGAGGCACCTCAAGCTCTTTCATCAACAGCTAAAATACCAAAGCAGGGTTTGTGCAGCCTCAGCCCTCCCAAAAAAGGACCAGGGACAGAACCTTGGGAAAATGCTCTTGTCACAGAGATGACGGACACAAAATGGGTTGTAGATAAAATTCATTGGTACAGGACCTGGCAGTGGATATAGAATTCATCAGCACAGGACTTGACATGCAGCAGGCAGATTTACAGTTGTGGTTGCAGTATTCACTATTAACAGCTGAGGGATCAGGGCCAAACAGCGTGGCATTTAAAACACACATACACACTCAGCAACACGGCACGTGAGACAGAAGTGAAACTTGGGTCGCCCGATTTCTCACTAGAGCAGTTGTTCTCAGCAGGGGGCAGGGGAGACAGGTACTTTTGTCTAGGGGCATTTTGGGGTTGTCACAACCAGGAAACAATGCTCAGCGGCATCTAGTGGGTGGTGGCCAGGGATGCTGTTCAATATCCTATAATGCACAGGACGGCCCTCGACAGCACAACACAAAACATAACACAAAAGTATCCAGACCCACAGGTCAGTAGCACTGGTGGTTCTAGGCTTCCATTTTCCTGGCTATTGAGGGTCCCCTGCAAGTCCATATGAATTTTAGGATCCGCTTTTCCATTCTTGTGAAAAACAAAAATGGTCATTGATATTCCATAGGGATTGCATTGAATCTCCTTCTATTCCTAGTTTGTTGAATTTTTTTTAACATAAAAGGGTGTTAGATTTTGTCACTTTTTCTACAACAATTGAGGGGATCATTTTTCCTTCATCTTATTAATGTGGTGTATTAATTGATGGATTTTCATTTATTGAACCATCCTTGCATTCCTGTGATAAATCTACTTAGTCAAGTGTATAATCCTTTTAATATTCTCCTGAATTTGGTTTGCTAGTATTTTGTTGAGGATTTTTGCATCTATGTTCATTAGGATTATTGGTCTATAGTTTTCTTGTGATGACTTTGTCTGGCTTTCGTATTAGGGTAATGCTGACCTCAGAGAATGAATGAGTTAGGAAATGTTCCCTCCTCTTTTTCCTGGGAAGAGTTTGAGAAGGATTGGTGTTAATTCTTCTTTAAATGTTTGGTAGAATGAACCAGTGAAGCCATCTGGTCCTGGATTTTTCTTTGTTGGGAGGTTTTTGACTACTGACTCAATCTTCTTACTTGTTATAGGTCTTTTCAGATTTTCTATTTCTTCTTGAGTCAGTTTTGGTAGTTTGTTTTTAGCGGTTTGCCAGTTTCACTGAGGCTGTCTAATGTGTTGGTGTACCATTGTTCATAGTATTCTCTTATAATCCTTTTTTATTTATTTCTAAAGCTCAGTAATGTCCTCACTTTTGTTTCTGACTTTGTTTTTTTTTCTCTCTTCTGGGTCCCTGTTTTGCATCATGTTAGCATTCCTCACATGCTATGGCAACCCCTTTGTTAGAAAAACAAAAATGAAAAATCTCCACGACAGTAGGCACCAGTCTGTCTTGTCACCGCTCTAACTACCCAACCTGGCACATAGTAGACCTCGGTAAATATTTCCTGAGTTACTTCTTGCTAAGGTAGGGCATGAGAAGGATTGGGAAAGAGGCTTCCCCACAGCCCTCATGGGAAGACAGCCTGGTGACTGTTGAGTCTTCTTGTGCCTGAGCTGATGCCCCTCCAGTGCATCTTCCACGTGACCTTGGCAGAGCTGTGACACAGGCCTGACCACAACCCTCCCTCTGGCTAAATCCCTCAGCAGCTCCCCAGCGCCCTCTGGATGAAGATGGCCCTTCTTAGCTCAGCACGTGAGGCCCTGAATAGCCTATCGCCTCCCACCTCATCTTCCACTATCCTCCCCCCCGCACCTCCAGTCCCCAGCCATCCTGAACGTGGCAGGTCTCTCTGGTGTCCTGCTCCATCTGGCCGCTAACACCTGCTTGTCTTTAGGTCTCCATTCAAGTTATTCCCCCTGGAGACCTGATAGGATGCCCTCTGAACCCCTACAGCCTGCCTGTGAATGTTTTTCTAGAATGCTGACCATGTAGCCTTGCAGCATCCCACGAACATCTCCCCCACTAGCTGTGAGCCCCATGTGGGGAGTGATGCATCTGTTACCTGCCCTCTGTCTCCAACTCTCTGCATATCACTTGACACCTGTTTTATTTATTTTTATTTTACTTATTTTAGTTTTTGGCTGTGCCGCACCGCATGTGGGATCTTAGTTCCCAATCAGGGATCGAACCCACGCCCCCTGCATTGGAAGCACAGAGTCTTAACCACTGGACCACCAGGGAAGTCCCCCTTGACACCTGTTTTAAACTGTAGGTTTTATAATTATTCAGGTATGGTGAGGCCAACAGATCAGGAGACGATTGCCACTGAAAAGGCACCTTGTTACTCACAGAGCCCAGAAGGAGGGGGCACACACTGTGCCATGCAGGGCCACATGGGGAGGCACCAGGGCCAGTCAGGAGGCAGAGGGAGCGAGGGGGAAATGTGGGCAAGAGGCTTTATTGTGATTTCTGTGGGAAGGATTGAGTGAGGCAGGGTAAGCAGGCTTAGGACTGGCTAGTTTGAATAATTCCAGCAGGCTCTGGGGTACAGAGACTGTCCCTAGTTGTCTGGCACCTGGCCCTGGGGTGATCAGGGCTGGAGGATAGACGCCTGATGGACGAGGGGGTTAGGGTATGGGCTCTGGATTGTCTGGTTTGCATATGAAAGGTGCCCTTATAAGGAAGTCATTTACTATCTTTGGGAACCTGCTAGCCCTGGGAGGGATAGTACTTCCACGATCAGTAAGGCCCTGGCTGTCAAAACATCAGAATAAAAAACACATGCTGGGAGCACAGAGAATTCTTAAAGCAGTGAAATACTCTGTATGACACAATAATGGTGGGTCCATGTCATTATACATTTGTCCAAACCCGTAGAATATACAACAGCAGGAGTGAACCCGAATGCAAACTATGGGCTTTGGATGATAATGATGTGTCAGTTCATTAATGGTAACAAACATACCTCTGAGATGTGGCATGTCGATAATGGGGAAGGCAATGCATGTGTGGGAGCAGGGGGTATATGGTAAATCTCTGCACCTTCCCTTCAGTTTTGCTGGGAAAATTAAACTGCTTTAAACAAAAATGTCTTAATAAAAAATAAAAGGAAATGAAGCTAGAGGTAGAACATATAGTAAGTTCAAGCACTGTAGTAACCACTCTACTCAATCCCAGCTCTACAACTTACTCGTTCTGTGCTGTTTCCTTATCTGTTAAGAGTGATAAGAGTACCTTGCTCATAAGAACGTTGAGGTTTAAATGAATTAATGTTTCATTTATAGTAGAATCCAACATATGCAAGCCTTACATGCACTGGCTATTTCTCCCAAAATATAACTGTTAGATGGTGTCTCACTTTGGTTACAGAAATAAATGTCTTGGGGGAGAAAGATGATACTTATAATGTAAACTCTAAGCACATCAACACAAAAATAGGTTACTTTTTCCTGTTACAGATCAATTTTTTGATCACTTTACATTATATTAAGTTCTAGTAACAAGTTTCCTGCCATCTTTTGTAAAGAGAGAAAGAGGAGACAAATTGTATGAGGGGAAGCTTACATTCTACACCACTCTACTGGTAGAAGAGACAGGCTTAGGCTCTTATGGGAAGACCACAGAACCATTAGCAAAACATTCACGTGTTCACGTATCATAGACAGTGACTTAAGTTTGTATCAACTAGTGTTTTTCCTGAACCAAGGTAACTAAAATTTAAAATGTAGAACTTTAATGTACCCAACTGTACAAACTGCCAGAAACTATAAACTACTTTTCATTTTTAACATTTTGAAATCCTCATTCTCCTACAAACACAAAATGAAGCCAACAAGGAGAACCAATTCTTCATCACTTAAGTTTGTGAAACAGATCAAATGCTTTGTGGGCATAACCAAAGGTAAAACCTTCAGTAGCTTACATTTTGTTCATGACGAGGCCGGTGTATAAACACTACCTAAAAACATAGTAAATTTTTCCAAGAGTAACAATAACTATTAAACTAAAAAGAGTTAACAAGCATTCAACAGTTCTCAAACAGATACTCATCAAAATGAGGGAAGTCTAATGTGTCATCTGCTAAAGAATTTAACGCTGAAGTAGAAAAAAAACTCATCAAAAATACCAGTCTTCATAACAGCACCACTTCTATAGTGATTTGAATTAGTAGCTGAGTTACTAAGGGTTGAGGGTGGCAGTCTTGGGGGAGAATACTTTGCTAGGGACTCAGTACTGCAAAAAAATGATTTGTCAAATTTACTCCCAAACCTCCCCCTCCCTTTTTTTCTGATTGCAAAAGTAACACATGTTTATTGTAAGGAAACCTGGGAGAATACAGGAAAACACCAAGAAGATTTCGGAGCATTCATCTTAACACTTAGTGGTAATAACTACTGCGAACATTTTCATATTTTTATGCATTTAGACTTTAAGAAATAAATATGAGATTCTGTTGTACCTATTTGTTAATGATCTGTGTTAATGTTTAATGAGCATTTTTCCATCTTAGTTTTTGACAACTTTTAGATAGCTATATAATGTTACATTGTGTGTATTACCACTGTTTCACCAATTTATATTTTGAGGTGATTTGTATTGTTTTGGTATTGTTAATTATCCTTATTGATAAAAATTTTCACAGAAAAATAAATAAAAGGAAAAAGAAACAATGTAAACTTTCGAATTGACTCTAACCTGTGGCTGGAGATGCATTCTCCAACAAGAGAGACACCAGCCACGTGTAGCTATTTAGCACTTGAAACGTACTGGAAATGTACAGTAAGCCATGTTTTGAAGACTTAAAAGGGAAAATATCTCATAAATCATTTTGATTTGATTATATGTTAAAATGATGTTATCTTGGATAGGGTTAAATAAAATACATCATTGAAAACAAACCAAAAAAGACACACTTAATACAGCACCCAAGCAGTATATGTGGAATGGAGTCAGACCTGGACTTGGAATCTGACCCCCCGCTTACTTAGGTAAATTAACCTCTCTGGACTTCAGCTGATTGCTTTTTTTCCGTGTCAGATGGGGATAGATATGAATCCCATAGGGTTTGCTGTCACCTCAAGTCACTCTCTTCAGAGGAGCCCAACCCGTCCCCGGCATCTCCCTGTCACGCCTTGCTTCGCTATTTGCTACCTGTGTTCTGCACTGCTTACCCTGGTACCCAGCCCAGTACCTGGCATACAGCAGGCACGCGCTACGTGTCTGTTGAATGAATGAGATAACAAATGGCCTCAAACAGGTATCTGGTGAGGATCAGTGACATCACCGTCAACTTCCATGCCTAGGACACATCTCCTTGCTCACTGCAGTCACCCCAGGACTTAGCACGTGGCTGGTATGTAAGAGGTGCCCAGAAAACCTGTGTGGAGGGTGTGAGTGGAGCTCAGTAGCTTTAAAGAGGGACTCACAACCCTATGGGACCCTCTCCTCAGGGCTCACCACCCTTGCCCCCCATGTCACCCTTGCCCCTGCCCCGGCCCCAGCTGGCTCAGCCCCCACGTGTCCATAGGAGCAGAAGAAGCACAAGGACTGAGGCCAAGGCCACGAACAGTGCTGGTAGCCCAAGTTCCCCACCCAGGTCCCCCGGAACACAGAGGCAGCTGGTCAATCTGGGGAGGGAAGCCCCTCAAGGCCGGCCTTTCAGGAGGCAGCTGGGCCATCCACATCGGGAACACAGTGAAATGGGCCCCACAGGGCCAGTCTAGAAACCAAGTCCCTGAAAGTCAGGCCAGAGGCTTGCAAGGCATCCTTAAAAAACAAAACAAACAAACAAAAAACACCAATTTTCCCTCCTTCCTCCAGTTGCCTGGTAACCACTCTGCATCAGGACCAGAGTGAAAGGCAGCTGGGTACGTCCAGGCCTGGCAGACAGGGCACCCAGGGTCTGATATGCTCCCCATAAGATGCACAACTATGTAGAGTTGTTGGGGGGTGGGTTTCCAGCTGCTTCTCTCAGAGGCCACCCGAGCTGGGCCCTGCAGGCACCATAGGTTCAGGAGGGTGGTAGGCAGCACTGGGGTGGGGGTGGAGGGGTCTGATGCAAAAGCAACTGCAGGAGGACCCCTACTTCAGCTGGTGGTGCGTCCTCAGCATCCTTTCTGATGAGCTCTGCTCAATGGCCTTCCCCCATTAGGGGACTGTCCCCCTTTCCTTCACAATATTTAAGAAATAAAAGTCGGATTTTCCTGGCCAAGAATAAAAAGTTAGAAGGGGCAATGACTTGGCCTTTCTATTTTATTTCATTTTGGATGTGCCGCACGGCATGTGGGATCTTAGTTCCCTGACCAGGGATCGAACCCGCACCCCCTGCATTGGAAGTGTGGAGTCTTAACCACTGGACCGCCAGGGAAGTCCGACTTGGCCTCTCTGACCCTCGGTCTCCTTCTCTGTAAAAGTGGGCCAACCGTTGAGCACCTGGGAAGTTCCTCCAGCAGAGAAATGAGAGGGAGCCAGTATTCAGTCCGCCCCAGAGGAGCTCACTCCAAAGGCAGTAGTTGGAATTTCCCCTCACCAAGCCCACTGGTTGCCCCAGTCTGCAGTACAGCCATCTGTGTGCACCCACTAGAGGCACCCTGAGCTGAGCTGTGCCCTTGCCCACCCCTCCCCCACCCCGGGGGCATTGCAGCCTGCCCTGCAGTCCTTAGGGTGTGGTCAGCCCCTGCGTCTGGCTCAGCTGCAGGCTGGAGGCCACGCACAACGGCCCCATTCTCTGAGCTGCTGACCGGGAGGAAGCTTCTGTCCTCTGTGCCCGGTTCACACGTGCGGAGAACAGAGTCCCCTTGCTGGAAGCAGTTTACCCTTAATGCCTCCAGCAGCTGTAGGAATGGAGGCTTCCCCTCTCGCCATTTAGCCCTGACCGTGGAGCAACTGCGGTCCTCCGAACTCTGGGTTTCAACCCAGAGCCTTTAGTCCCTAAGCATCCCGTCCACTGCCGGGACACCTGGGTTCTGAGCCGGGTCCAAGAGCGCACAATCCCTGTCTGCCCCGCGCGCGTGCTGGTTCCTCTCACCCCTTCCTCCCCGTTAAGGCTGCCGGTGGGACAAATTGTGAGGTGCAGGGAGGTGGGCTCGCTCACGGGGGACCTCAGCCAAGGTTTCGTAACGCCACGTCTTGGCCGCTGACCGCTGGCGGGGCAGGCAGGGGCAGTGGGCCGCAGCGGGGAGGTTGGCCCCAGCCCGCCACGCCGCGTCCCCACGCCCTCAGCCACGCGGAGCCGCGTCCTGGCCCAGCCTTACCCACCCCGGGAGCAGCCACTGCCACCGGCACAGGACCGCGAGCCGGGCCGCCGAGTGTCGGCGGCTGTGGAGGGGCGGGGCGGTGCCCGTAAGCCCTGCTCTGGCCTAAGCCCCACAGAGAAAGCCCCGCCCCGGCGCCCAGTGCCTTTCATCAGGCCCCACCCCCTGTGCTAAACCCCACCCATCTGGCCAGACCCCAGGGAGTGGGTGGCGTGCCCCACCCCCTGCCAGGGCCTCCTGGTGGACCGCGAGAGATGAGAAAGCGGTACAGAGTGTCATAAATACTCAGGGTGGTCCATAGCTAAGGATGCGGACAATAAAAAAGTTAAAAGCAATCAGCTGCGAGCTCTCTGCAGAACCCCCTTCCCCTTCCCCGACGCCCCCCACCCCACCACCCCGATCCCCACACCCCTGTTCCGGGTGGGCCGCGCTAACCCAGGAGAAAAAGAAACTACTTCTAGTTGGGTTTTGCTTTGCTTCCTGCCTGCGTGGTTACCTGGGGTTCCCTCTTTTCTTCCAAAACCAGAGCATTGCTTTATTGTGGTCGTTAATAACAGTTCTATTGAGATTATTCTCAATGTAATATTGGGGAAAATTCATGTTCCATACATTGCATGATAAAAGAAATTTTTACATATTGAGATATAGGGAAGCCATTCTGGCTTATACATGAGTTAACTTGAATTTGATGCTACCTAAAATAGCCTGCAGTCTGCTTTAATTATTAAAGAAAAGGGCACATTGACCAGAAGTAAAGAATGTCCATGTTAAAAATAAAGATTAAAGCCCCTCTTCCTGGGATGCCAGGGCTGGTCCTCCTTTGATGATAAGACTCCCTTCCAGGTGCCAAGGTCATACTGACTTGTTGTGTACATGCTGGTCTGTTTTTCTGAAACCTTGAAGAAATGCCTCCCTGACTTGTTTCATATTCTTTGTTCTGACAAGATATAAAACTGCCCTGAAAACCCTGCTTCTCTGGAGCAGTTTCTCAGAGTAATCTGGGAAGCGGGCTTCTGGGCTAGTCCTCAGTTTGGCTCAAATAAAACTTTCTATTCTTTTTTTAAAAATTAATTAATTAATTTGGGTTTTTTTGGCTGCATTGGGTCTTCGTTGCTGCGTGCGGGCTTTCTCTAGTTGTGGCGAGCGGGGGCTACTCTTCATTGTGGTGCACGGGCTTCTCATTGCGGTGGCTTCTCTTGTTGAGGAGCACGGGCTCTAGGGCACACGGGCTTAGTTGCTCCGTGGCATGTGGCATGTGGGATTGAACCCATGTCCCCTGCATTGGCAGGTGGACTCTTAACCACTGTGCCACCAGGGAAGTCCCCAAACTCCTTTCTAATCTTAATATTATCTTCGCCAACATCACCCATTGAAAGTGTACCATTCCGTGGTGTTTACTATATTCACAGAGACCCTTGACCATCACCACCATCTAATTTCAGAGCAAAAAGAAACCCATACCTTCCCTTTCGCCCTCACCCCCCCCCATTCTCCCCTCCTCCCAGCCCATGGCAATAACTGATTTTACTTTCTATTTCTATGGGTTTGCCTGTTCTCAAAAACAAGGCTTTTCTGTGACACGATAAGTCATCCCATTGTGTGGAAGGAGAGAAAAATGCGATGAAATCAGGGCCCCGTGGGAACAGGCGGATTGGGAGTGGGGAGCAGAGGTGGAGGCTTGCCCCCTGTTCTAGGCTGCCTGGGTCCTGCCCCTGGGAAGCCAGTATCCACCTAGAGGTGCAGCAAGAGAGGGGCCAGGACAAGGAGGAGAAAGGACCCTCCAGGGAGAAAACCGGGGTGCTGGCTGAGGGGCCTGGGATAGGGGGCACGTGAGCCTTCAAGGGGGCTCATTGAGGTCAAGGCTGTGACTGTCCACCTGCATCCGTCCACCTCTCATCACTGAAGGAGCCAAATCCCTGTCCGTCCGTCCCCCACCCCCCCGCCCCGTCCGAGTACTTAGTTGAAGGTGTCATTGTTTTCTGCCCAGCTCTTTGATTTGGGTCCTTTTGCCCCTCGCGCCCAACTTCCAACAGGTGCATCCTGACATTGGAGAGAGGAGCTAGAAAGACATGGGGAGAACAGAGGAGGGCAGGGCGGGAGGGAGAAGCTGGGAGGTGGAGTGGGAGAGGAGGTGGGGAGGGAGCGGCAGGGCGGGGCTCCATCTATAAAGGGTGAAGCCTGCTGGCGTGGCAGGCAGGTCCACCCCAGCAGATACTGGCTCCAGGGACCCCACTGGCTTTGGTGAGTCCTCCCCCCAAGACCAGCAGCAGGTCCCTCCAGCACACTTGTCCCCATCCTATGCCACCTGCCTCCCTTGCAGAGGGCCCTGGCTCGAGACGGGGGTGCTCCCAGTGCCTGCCACTGTCCATGTTGGGTCCTCATCAACCACCTCCCCCCCCTTCCTAGTTAACCCTCAAGGCGCCGGAGGAGGAAGACCAGCCTGCACTATGAATCCATGGCTCCTGGTCTGCCTGGTGGCCTGCTTCGTGGGTGCCTGGGCTCCCACTGTCCACGCTCAAGGTACTATCTCAGATAATACCTACCCTCCCCCCTGGAGTCCCCCTCTCCCCATCCTTCTTGTGCCTCCCCTGCCATGTGCCTGTCTCCTCCCCCAGAAGCCTCCCCCATCCCTTCACCACTGAATTCATTCTCGGGTGGACAGCTCCCCCCAGCAGGCATGCACAAACTCCCAGCATTTGTGCAGGTCCTTGGGGGTGCATGGTCCTCAGCCCCTCCTTTCAGAGCCCCTGGGTGCCTCCTCCACAGTCCATGACCTAAGGCCTCCCTCTGGACTCCAGCCAGCCCAGGGACTGCGGGCAGCGGGGCCGCTTACCCCCAGGGACACACTGCAGTGACCTGAACCTGCAGAGCCAGGGGTAGGGGTTGAGATCAGAACCTGGGAGACCAACAAACATGGGTCTCCATCTCAGCTTCCCCTACTCCAGCTACCTGTGCGGTCCGGCTGAGAGTAGCTACTCAGCGTTTATGAGCGCCCGTTTCCTCATCTGCAAAGTGGGGCTCCAAACTCCTGTCGCAGAGATGGGACGTGAGGATCCAATGGGCAGATTCCCGCAAAACTCTTGGCCCAGTGCCTGGCAGCAGCACTGATAACCATTACTGTTATCAATGGGGAATTCCTCTCCTCCTCTCCCTAGCTTAGGCATTTGGTGACATTAGTGACCAAAGGTTATTCTGACTGCCCCCAGTGTCCCCCAGCTCTGCCGCTGCGTTCTGCATCCCGCTGGGCCGGAGGAGGCAGCTGAGCCCCAGCAGCTGGCCAAGCAGGGCCCCTGCCCAGGTGGAAGCCCCATGGCCCCACCCACCTGCCCCTCACTAGCTCTGAGAGGCCCTAGCCCTGACCCCAGCAGACCTTACCCTTTGCCCAGGAGGGGACTGGGCCTCGTTCCCATTGTCCTGCTATTAGAGGTCCATTTCAGGCGCCAGGCCCAGCCTGGGCCCATTGATCCTGGGGCCAGCGGGGCCCTCAGCCCCGGGGAACTGCCTGCCTGGCACTGCAACACAGGGTCCATCTGACTCCACTGACCCTTCCTCTCAGGGTCAAGGTGGGGGATGGAGGGAGCCTCCAAGCCCTTCCCACGGCCCTCCCAGAACTGAGATGTGGCCCCTGGAGGCACGGGTGGGCAGAGGGACGGATCCCAGAGGACCCTGAAGGCCCAGCACCGTCTCCACATTAATTCATCCTCTGCTCATTCCACCTGCTCATTCTTCCAGAACCTTCTGGCACCACCACCTCCTCCTCGTCCAACCATGCCCCCCTCCCCTTCTCAGGGCGCTGCACCCCCTCCTTGCCCTCCGCCCCAGAGCAGGAATGGAAATGGCCTTGGTCCCCCATTTATTTCGTGGTCCTGGGCCCTACCCAGCAGGGGCCTGCGGGGCCCTCTCCAACTCCCGCTTCCTGTCCCCTTATCAAGGACCAAAGGTGAGCCGAACGGCCTCCTTACCGTCTGGGCTGTCCCCGGGCCTCCACAGGGCATGGGAGGGTTGTGGTGTGCGCGCGGGGCGGGTGCCCAAGGCTGTGGGCGTTCCTGAAGAGCGCATCCGCAGCCGCACACGCACGTGTAGAGATGCGAGTCTCTGGGCGGCTGTGTGGTCGCAGGTGCTTTTGAGGACTGCTGCCTGGCTTACCACGGCCCAGCAAGACGGTCCATGCTCCGGTTCGCCCAGAGTTACCATCGCCAGGACGTGAGCGGGAGCTGCAACCTGCCTGCGGTGATGTGAGTGGGACCATGGGGGAGGGGGTGGGGACTCTCACGCAACTTCGCTCCCCGCTTACACCCCCATCCCTGCAGATTCTTCTTCCCCCAGAAAAACAAGATGGTGTGTGGGAAGCCAAGGGCCAGGTGGGTGCAGATTGGGATGAAGATCCTGGATGCTCGGAAGAAGACCCATTTAAAGCCCCACCACGTCACCCGGAGAAACTTCCGGGGTGGGTGAGACCCCAGCCCAGCATCTAAGGGGCCGACCCTCCCTGCTGTGGGCCCCTGAGCTTCTCAACCCCCAAAGGAGGGGATGGCAGGCCAGCATCTGACAGCTGCCTGCACCCCAAGAAAAGTCAGTGGCTTGTGAGTGGGAGGCTTGAGTGAACATGCAGCTCTTTTAGTCAAGACACTTTCAATTGCTAGAGATGGAAAATTCAAGCAAATGGGAAACTCATTGGCTCAAATAACCACCCAGTGGGCGGCATCAGGCTGGGCTGGATCCACGTAATCCAAAGGTATTGGTGGAGCTCTTATCCATTTCTCTTCCCTTCTCTCTGACAGCCCCTCATTCTGGGGTGAGGAAGTTGAGCTCTGGAAACTCCACACTACCATTGTCGAAGTTTAGCGGTCCCACCAGAAGCAGCAACAGGAAAACCTCCCTCCTGAGAACAGCTAATCCAGGTCAGGACTCTTGAGCCTGTGACCATTCCTCCCCTCATCACTGCTGAGGAGTGAGGGCTCCTGATCAGCCCGGACTGGGTCAGGGGACTCACCTCCAGGACCACGGAGGGCTGGCTCAGTGGTCAGCCCCACAGATTCGCATGGGGGGGTCCTAGGGGGGCTGTTCATTATTACCCTGCTCTGGCCCAGGGGGCTTCGGCAAGTGCTGAAATGAAACGCCAAATGTGTGGACTGAAAACTTCAGGGCCCCTGACTCCACTCCAGCGCCCCCTCCCCTGCCGATCCGCCCCGTCCCTCCTGCAGGACCATGAGCCCGCACTTCTCTAGAATCAGCCAGCACGAGATGGGCTGGACCTCTGTCTGCCACGGTTATCACTCTGCAGCCTCAGCTGCCCCAGCCCCTCTGTGCTTCAGGGCAAATCTCAGTCCCTGCACCTGAGGCTGCATCAGTTCCCTCCCTGTCACCCCTGCTACCTCCTGCTCCTCAGATAGCTGGAACAAGGGAGCTCTGTTATTTCAAGCCCCGTGCCTACTCCAGGCACCAGAGTCACACCTGCCTGGGCAACGATTCTTGGAAAGAACCATCACTATAGTTGCCTACCTGTAGGGACACACCTGCCTGTGTCCCTCTGGGTCTTTGCAAAGCTTCAGTTCTCTCCCAGGATGTGCTTCTCTGTAACTTTTAAATAAACCATTGGTGGGACGTCATTCCTGTCTCTGGAACCTTTCATTGTGGGGTGCGAGTCCCCAGCCTGTGTTGAAACCCACGTGATCCCCTCCCAACCCAGGATCTGTGCTCTCAGCCTGGGGTGCTGAGCACTGGGGCCTGGGGCCAGGGTGCAGACTCAAAGGAACTTCCAGGCCCCACTACACTGTATGGGTACCCAGAGCAGATGCCATAAACTCTCTGAGCCTCGGTTTCCCCGCTGTGAAACAGAGGTGATAACACTGCCTGCCTCATACAAGTCTGTGGGGACTAAATACACTGCCGTTTGTGACATACAGCACACGCACAAGCTACATGTTAACACAGTGAGTATCCCATCCACTGAGCTCAGCCATCAAATTCAATAGATCCAGTCCAACCTGGAGCCAGGACACTGGCATGGCTGCCCAACTTTGAATCTGGATCTTCTACCTGTAATCTGGTGTCACCTCGGCCAAGTCATTTAACCTCTCCGAGCCTCAGTCTTCCTATCTGTAAAATGGGGATGAGAATAACAGTATCTATTCCATGGGGTCATAGTGATGATGTAATAAGGAAGAACTTTTTTTTTTTTTTTTTTTTTTGCGGTACGCGGGCCTCTCACTGTTGTGGCCTCTCCCGTTGCAGAGCACAGGATCCGGACGCGCAGCCTCAGCGGCCATGGCTCACGGGCCCAGCCACTCCGCGGCATGTGGGATCCTCCCGGACCGGGGCACGAACCTGCGTCCCCTGCATCGGCAGGCCGACTCTCAACCCCTGCACCACCAGGGAAGCCCAGGAAGAACTTTTTATATTCTATTACAAGTTAATCACTAAAGGGATGTTGCCTATAAGCTCAAATTATACATAATGGCCCATCTTGGGCCAGGAATCCTGCTTCCCAGGTAATGAGTGCTGAGCTAAAATACCTTTGTTTAGCTCACAGGAAACATCCAGGCCAGGCCCACCTGTGAATGTCTGCAGGAAGAAATGAACACATCCCCTCCAGAAGCTGACCAGAACAAGGAAATTGGTTTGACTTTACTCCCTCCCCTTTTAGTATAAAAGAAGCCTGAATTCTAACTCAGGCAAGATGGTTCTTTGGGGCACGAGTCCACCACCTTCTCGGTTTGCTGGCTTTCCGAATAAAGTCGCTATTCCTTGTCCCAACAACTCGTCTCTCTATTTACTGGCCTGTCGTGTGGCGAGTAGTATGAGCTTGGACTCAGTCACAAGGACTGAATGGGTCAGTAATTGTACAATGCTTAGAATGGTGCCTGGTACATAGTATGGGGTCAGGAATCATGAGCCATTATTATCAGTAATGGTGAACCCACAAGGGATCCAATGGTTGCCACTTGCAGCCTGGCTTTGTGCCAAACTCCCAGGTCTGAAGTTGGTAGAACCTACCTGCACCCTGGGATGGTGTCCCCCACCCCCAGGTGCAGGATGGTCTTCACCCACCTCTCCCGTACACACATCCTCTTCAGAACCCTAGGCAGAAGTGCATCCTTTCCAAAGCTGCTGCCCTCCTGGGGCCTCCTGCTACCCCGCCACGTGAGCCTTGCCCGGCCCTGCCAAGGGCAGCGTCTCCTTACTGCCAGAACCTGCCAAGGGACAGACTTAACCCAAAATAACTTTATTGTTGTCTCTGCTCCCGATAGAAAAGCATCCTCAGAACCCTAGCCCAGCTCCCCGTGGGAGTGAACATGGCTGCATGTCAGCAACTCTGGCTGGGGCCCCGTGGGCCCTTCTGCTGGGAGGGACGAGCCCTAGGCCCACCCTAGCCACCCGTTCCCATGTCCCGCCAACCCCCAGGGCTGAGCCCCCGTGCAGTGCAGAAGTTTAAGCCTGAGACTGACCAGATACAGTGAAACCCAGGGCCCTCCTTGACCCTGGCTGTTGAAGTGGAGGGGGCACGCCACAGCAGCTGCCTGCTGTCTCCAGGAAACACCAAATGGTGGGGTCCCTCGGATAGAGGCTGGGCTCGCTTGAGGTCACAGGATAGCATTTCGCTCTTCCTGAGTTTTGGGGTTCCACCTGGTCGGCCACTGCCACCGGGGATTGATCCCTCCCAGCTCTAGTATTTCCCACCTCTGGAGAGGAGGACCGCATAGGGACCCTGGGGCCCATCGACGCCAGGGCTTGTCAAGGGTCTCCCGGGGTGGGGCAGGGGTGTAGCAAACAGAGTGACATCCTGTGGAAGGAGGCGGGGGGGTGGGGGTGGTGTCCAGGTGGTGAGTCTGGGAAGCGGGCTGCAGGAGGGGCCTGGGGCCAGGTGTGAGGCGTGGGTGCCTCTGGACTACAGCAGCTGCAGCTGCACCTTTAGCCGCAAGGCCCGGCCTGCCGGCCACCCCTCAGGCTGGGTGCCCCAGGCCCCAGCCACGCTCACCACCTCCAGCTGGTAGGTTCCTGGCCCCGGCCTCCGACGCCCCAGCTGCAGGGAGCTGAGGCCGCGGAGGTGATGCATGCGGAAGAAACCTTGCTCGTTGCCACGGGCAATGATGTAGCGGACGCGGCCCCCCAGACCCTCCAGCGCCGGCCGCAGCTCTAGGATGTGCTCGGCCCGGCTCAGGCGGGAGAGGTTCAGGCCCAGGGTCAGCGGAGCCTCCGAATCAAGGCTGGCCAGGCTCGCCTGGGGAGAAAGACCAGGTGGATGATGGCAGGGGCTGGGAGAAATCAGAATGCGGTGGGTAGGGGGCCAAGAGGAGAATTTTAGGCAATCTCTAAAATGGAGGAAAACACAGACCACTCCCTGCCCTTGACTCCTGTCTAGCCCTCCCCACCCATAAGGCCAATGGTCAGCTTGAGCTATAGTAGAGGATAGAGGTGGAGGCTGGTTCCCAGGTGGAAAGGAAACTTTTTCACAGGTTGACTCCAGACCCCTTGTTTCAACTGAGGGGCCTTAGTTCGATCCCTGCCAGCCTGGTGGAGGAAATGGAGAATTTTCCCTCAGATACCCAGACTGGGAGGCAGTCAGATGGCATCTGGCCCCAAAGCACCTAAGGTCACTCAAAGGTGGTCTGGGGTGGCTGGAATTATGACCAAGGGCCCTGCAGCACGAGCCAGCCCCAGACACAGCGAGAGAAACACAAGACCCTGCTGGGCCATACAAAGGAGCTGCCCAGTAGCTATCCGGTTCCTGGAGGCTGGCTGCACTTCCTGCATCTGCGCTCTCTGAGACCCCCCCCCCCTGTGTGCAGATGACAAACCCCTCTTTATCTGAGCTCCTCAGAATGCTTCCTGATCCTGGCAGCCGGACAGGACCCTGAATAAGCCAGCAAACCTCAAAGGCAGGCTGACGGGGGCTGGGTGATGTATCCAATCCCACAGGAGATTATCTGTGCTTTCTTCTCCTTTGCTCTGGGCAGAGCTGTTTGTTCTGCCTAATTTACATGCTGATGGGGTGTTTTGCTGTTGCAGGAAAGTGAAAACTATTCTTGTTTCCCAGCCCTTCACCAGGACTGTTGCTCAGACGTGTGCTCTTACTGACACCTGCTGGCAATCCGTGGGTATTGCAGGCAAAGCCACAGGACCCTGCCTGCCTTTGCCCAGATCTGCTTGTATCCATGCCAGGAGCCCTGACAACCTCTCCACTCACTCTTACTGAGTAGCAAGGGCTGGTGACACAGTGGCAAACCTGACAGACACTGGGCCCTATACCTGTGATGCTTACAAAAATAACGGTAACAATGGGAATAATATGTACACACTCTTTTTCCCAGAAAGGGGAAACAACTAGAAGGAAAAGGAAAGCAAAGGAACATTCATATTTAGATAATCTAATATTGAGAGCCCCTCAGACCCAGCATTCCTTTCCCACTTCTGCCTGCATTTTTTCCCCATAGTATTTATCATGTATCATACTTATCATGTGTTACAAAATATGATGTGTTTTACATATTTCTTATCTGTTTCTCTATTAGAATATCAGTCCTATGGGGACAGGGACTTTTTTTTTATTGTGTGTTTTATGTGTTGTTCACTGTTGCTCCATTTTCTTGTTTGTTCGCTATGAGTCCAGCACAGAGTAGGTGTTCAGTAAAGTCTATGGAGTGAAGGAGTTTGGTTCCAGATGTGGGTAGTGGCTGCTGTGCTCAGTGATTTTTTTTTCTTGAAATAACAGAAAGTAATGACCTCAGAAGGTGGTGGCTGCAGAGGGGCCCGGGATGACTGCCATCCTGCTCTGCCAGGTTTTAGTTCTGTAACTTGGGCATGTGACCTAACCTCTCTGAGCGTCAGATTCTCCATCTGTAAAATGAGGATGATAGTGGTACCTACACCTCCCAGGGCTGTTGTAAACATTGAGAGGTTGTGAATGAATGCAGAATGCTTGGAGCAGCACATGTACCCAGCAGGTGCTTAATAAATGGTTAGCTTTCATATTCTTTGGGGCATAGTGGCAAGACCAGGCAGCAGTGGCCTCAAGGACTTTTCAGCTGTAGGACAAGCAAGCTGAATTTGTGACAAAACTGCCCTCCCTGCACAACCTGGTGGGGTCAGGGTCATAGCTGGAGTGGCCCCAGGGGACAGAGGGACTAAACCACAGGGCTGCTCTGCTGTTCTTGAGAGCATGGCGGGTGGGGTGGGGGAGAGACAAGGAGGGCTCAGGAGGCCTGAGCATAGCTCCAGGAGCATTGTGGGTGCAGGAAAGAGGTGCAGAGGGTCTGAAGAAAGGGGATGATGGAAGTGGTTAAGCTAGCTGCTCTGAGCGCTATTGGTGCTAAATCCAGAGGGGCTCTGAGGGAGGGCTCTGCCAGCCAGGAGGTGACAGGTGACAAGTTCCAGGGTGCAGGCAGGGTTGGGGGGCCCAAGGCATTTTTCTTGCATTGAAGATCCATGGAAGGGATCCACGGGAAGCACCACACCCAGGGCCTGTGTGGGAGGTGCCTGACTTCTCATCTGGAGCAAGGTGGGGTGCTTGGGGGCCTGTGTCCCCCAGAGAGCCCCCAAGGGGAATCCTCAGGCTGAGGAACTACACGAAGACCCAGAAAGGCACCATGACTTAGGGGACAAGCTGTGACATGGAGCCTGCTCCTCTTACCCCTGGCCGGTTCCCTGGCTGTCCCTGCCACTCACTGTGCCCCATGCCCAGTGCATTCCCCATGGCACCTGATAGTCCCCACGGGGGCTGCGCCGTGGCCGGTCACGAGGGGGCTGGCTGTTGATCTTGCATTCATAGCAGGCTTCAGGTGAGAGCAGCTCCTCATCTGGGGCATCCTGAGGTCCAGGGCTGAAGCCCAGGCCAGAGACACAGTGCCTGAGCCAGGACAGGGGTGGGAAAGTGTTCAGGGCAGGCTGATGGGGCCTCTCCTACCATCCTCCCACCCCCTACACTCCATTTGGAGCCACTCTGCCCGTGGGGGCAACTACGAGTGTACCAAGGTGCCAATGCGGATTTGCATGTGCCTACACGTGTGTGTGTGCGTCCCTTGGCTTTCCTGGGTGTAGGTGTGAACCTGCATGCGTGCAGGGGTGTAGGATATACCTGAGTGTACCCAGGGGCGTATGCGTGTAAAGCCTGCGTGCACGCTGGATGCTGACGTGTGCTTGCACGCATGTGCACATTGGGATATGTGAATGAGGGTGCCCGGGCATGTTGGCACAGGTGTGAGCCTCACACACACTCACATGTATGTGCGTGCATCCTGCACTAAGCACATACAGGACAATTACTCCACGTGGGGTGTGAGCTTGTGTCTGCACAGGTACAGCTGCCATGGGGCCTCTGCACCCATTTCTCTTTTTTGTTTTGTTTTTGTTTTTGTTGGTTTCTGTTTTGGCCATGCAGTGTGTGTAGCATGTGGGATCTTAGTTCCCCAACCAGGATCAAACCCACGGCCCCTGCAGTGGGAGCGCAGTCTTAACCACTGGACCACCGGGGAAGTCCCCTGCATCCATTTCTCCATGCACACGTATGTACGTGAACGTGTGCACAGGCCCGTGTGTGTGTGTGTGTGTGTGTGTGTGTGTGTGTGTGTGTGTGTGCGCGTGCACTCCCAGGGTTCGGGTGTCTGTGTCCACCCCGCTCAAGCCCCTCACCCTTGCCCAGCCCGGAAGTAGCCTCGGGGGCAGCCGCACAGGAAGCCACCGGGGGTGTTGGCACAGCTGTAGCTACAGGGGCCGCCCCGCCCCGCACACTCATCCACGTCCTGGCAGCCCCCGAGGGCCTGGTTGAAGTCAAAGCCGGAGGGGCAGACGCAGCGGAAGCCGCCCAGCATGTTGCGGCAGGAGGCGCTGCCGCAGGCCGCGGGTGACAGGACACACTCGTTCTTGTCTGTAGAGGGGGAGGGGGAGGACGGGGGGAGGGGCAGGGGACAGCCTTCGCATCTCCAGATCCCTCCACATGCCTCCCTCCCATGCCCACGTGGCAACTCTGGTTCCTCCTTCAGAGCCCAAGGCCAACGTCAAAACCTCCATCAAGCTCCCAGTGAGCCTCTGGACTAGGTCTGCTGTCCCCTACACTCCTTTATCCGCCCCCCAGCACCCCCCGCCATCCTGTAATTCTGCTTTAAAGCATTGCTCAAAACTTCCCAGGAATGTTAAACGGTGGGATGGTCTAGAACAAGGTTTCCCCACCTCGGCACTATCCTCGTTAGGGGCCGTTTCATTCTCTGTGATGGCGGCCGTCCTGCACACCGCAGAGCGTTGAGCAGCATCCCTGGTGTCCACCCACTAAATTCCAGGAGCACCCAGTGCCCAGTTGTGACCATCAAAAATATCTCCAAGAGGGCTTCCCTGGGGGCGCAGTGGTTGAGAGTCCGCCTGCCGATGCAGGGGACACGGGTTCGTGCCCCGATCCGGGAGGATCCCACATGCCGCGGAGCGGCTGGGCCCGTGAGCCATGGCCGCTGAGCCTGCGCGTCTGGAGCCTGTGCTCCGCAACGGGAGAGGCCACAACAGTGAGAGGCCCGCGTACCACAAAAAAAAAAGAAAAAAAAATATCTCCAAGACACTTCAAAACGGTGCCCAGTTGAGAACCACTGGCCTAATTAACCCCTGTCTCCCCCGGAAGACTGGACAATGGGAGGGCAGGGATGGAGTCTGATCTCAGCTCACTTCTGTATCCATGGGTCCTGGGCAAACTATCGCCGAAGGAATGAATGAGTAACTAATGTGGAGCAGGCTGAGAAAGAGGGCTTGGCAGCAGAGGCAATGGTCTGCGGGGTCCCCAGGGGACAAATACTGAGGGACAGAGGAAAAGACAGAGAACTTAGCTGAGGACCCACCAGGAGGGGCAGGAGGACGAGCGGGAGAGAAGGCAGTGCCGAGGCAGTGGGAGGGAGGGGAAAGCCGAGTCACAGAGGCTGTGGGTGGAGAGTCCAGGAGGGGCAGGCAGTGGTGCCCAGTGCAGAGGAGGTGGAAGGCGAAATCTGAGGAAAGGTGATGGAGAGGATGCAGGAGAGTGGTCCCTACATGGGTACAGAGTGAAAGCCCGACTGCAGAGGAGGAACAAAGAGGGGTGGTGAGGCCGAGGCTGTCATTGGGAGGCCCCGGAGCAGCAAACAGAAGGGTGCAGTGGGCAAGGTTGGAGGGAAGGCAGAAGGCTAGTCCCCCAAACCAAGGGCGTCTGCAACAGCTATGACAAAAGATGCAGCATGCATGCACCCACTTCCGTTGCCACATCCATGGCAGACACCACTAATCAATCCCAGCACTCCTTTCCCAGTGATCACAGATACCATCTCAGAATCTCCACTGAGCCCTCCAGACCATCACTCCCTAAGAAACGGCCACCACTTTGCCAGGCTGACTCTGCAGACCCTTAACTCCCCAGCCTGCCCAGCAGCAGGGAACTAACTACCTTACAGACCAGGCCATCGGAACTTGAGGTACTTGTGCTTATCACAACATCCTGCCATGGGGGTGGTTCCCAGTTGCCCGCTTTGGACAGATTCTGGTGGGGGGTCGGCTTCCTCCCAGCCCCCACTACTCACCCACACACTGGCCCCACTGGGAGTGTGGGGTGAAGCCCTGGGGGCAGCCACAGCGGTAACCCCCCAGCTCGTTCTGGCAGCCGTGCTGGCAGCGATGAGGCCCGTCACATTCATCCACATCTGTGAGATGTCGAGAGGAGAGAAGGCTTGCCAGGCAGCCCTCAGGACCACCCCCAAGGCCTAGACCCCACCCAAAGCCCGGTTCTACCTTTGCAGCCGTGGCCTGAGCTGTCCAGGGTGAAGCCTTGATAGCACTCACAGCTGAAGCTTCCTGGGGCATTGTGGCAGTGTCCACGGGTGCCACATGGGCCAGGCTGGGCCAAGCACTCGTCATTGTCTGCAGAGGACATAGAACGGGCAGGGCCACCTGCTGGTTAGGGGGTTCATGTCAGGCACCACGATACCAGGCCTACCACCTGATCAACTGTTCCAGGCAAATCTTTTACACACACACACACACACACACACACACACACACACGTATTTTTTGGCTGCACCATGCAGCTTGTGGGATCTTAGTTCCCAGACCAGGGATCGAACACACAGCCCCGGCATTGGAAGTGCGGAGTCTCAACCACTGGACAGCCAGGGAAGTCCCCCAGGCAAATCTTAACCTCTCTGGGCCTCAGTTTCCCTCTCTGTGAAAGGAGATCCATAACGGTTCCCACTTCACAGAACTGTCACAAACACTTAAGAGCACACACATATAGGACTTTGAATCTCATCTCTACCACCTCAGTGCTGTGTGACGTAGGGCAACCGACTTACCCTCTCTGTGCCTCAGTTTTGTCAGCTGTAGCATGGAGATGATAATATCTACCTCATTGTGTTTTGTGAGCATTAAATTAACCTAATCACATGAAGCACTGGGACAGTGCTCAACCTAAGAGTAAAAGATTAACAAAACCCCTTGTCCTTCTCTGTGGGAAAATGACCCGGGGTAACTGTTGCACTCTGTCCTCATGGAAACCTGACAATTGTGGGATGTCAGCCAGAGTTATGGATTGAATGTGTGTGTCCCCCCTGCCCCACCCCCAATGCCACCACTGCCAAATTCCCAAAACCCTAACCCCCAGAGTGATGGTATGAGGAGGCGAGACCTTTGGGAGGTGATTAGGGTTAGAAGAGGTCATGAGGGTGGGGCCCTCCTGATGGGATTGGTGCCCTTATAAGAAGAGACACCAAAGAGCTTTACTCTTGTTCTCTCCCTACCACATGAGGACACAGGAGGAAGGTGGCCATATGCAAGCCAGGAAGAGGCCCTCATCAGAACCTGACCCTGTTAGCATGTTAATCTTGGACCTAGAGCCTCCAGACTGTGAGCAATGTCTGTTTTTTAAGCCACCCAGTCTATGATATTTTGTCATGGCAGCCTGAGCTAAGACAGGCCTGGTTATCAGGCAACATTGCTATGGTGGCCATGGTCCATGGTGGTAAATTGCATTGGGATTGGGGTCATGGAGAATGAACCCTACATTTCTAGGGGGAACCCTAATTTAGGCTTCCTTGACTATGGAGATTTTTTTTTAAGTTTTAAAATTTTATTTTATTGAAGTCTAGTTGATTTACAATGTTGTGTTAGTTTCTGGTGTACAGCAAAGTGATTCAGTTATACATAAATATATTCTTTTCCATTATGGTTTATTGAGTGATATTGAATATATCAATACTTCACTACGCTATACAGTAGGACCTTGTTGTTTATCCATTCTACATATAATAGTTTGTATCTGCTAGTCCCAAACTCCCACTCCATCCCTCCCCTCCCCCTTGGCAACCACAGGTCTGTTCTCTATGTCTGTGAGTTCATTTCTGTTTTGTAAATAAGTTCATTTGTGTTCTATTTTAGAGTCCACATATAAATGATATCATATGGTATTTGTCTGACTTACTTCACTTAGTATGGTAATCTCTTGGTCCATCCATGTTGCTGCAAATAGCATTATTTCATACTTTTTTATGACTGAGTTGTATGCCACTGTATATATACCACATCTTCTTCTTCTTTTTTTTTTTTTTATGGTATGCGGGCCTCTCACCGTTGTGGCCTTTCCCGTTGTGGAGCACAGACTCCAGACGCGCAGGCTCAGCGGCCATGGCTCACGGGCCCAGCCGCTCCGCGGCATGTGGGATCCTCCCGGACCGGGGCACGAACCCGTGTCCCCTGCATCGGCAGGCGGACTCTCAACCACTGCGCCACCAGGGAAGCCCACATCTTCTTTATTGAGTATGGAGATTCTTGACACCAGGCACAGCCCTGCGGGAACCTGGAATCTCTCTTGGGTACAAGAGGCATTGGGACATGGGGCTTCTAAGCCCCTGTGTGCACACGCATACAGCTGCACACACACAAATGCCATAGTAAGTGTGCTCACCTTAAGAAGGAGGGAAAATAACTTGACTGTACAGAAAAAGGAGAAATGCCAGTCATTTCGTGGCTAGGAATGCTCACTCCTCCCACAGATATGCACACGGCTCACTCCTTCACCTCCTTCAAATCTTTCCCCTTTCAGTGAGGCTTGCCATTTTTCCTGCAGCCCACCTAGCAATTCCACTTCTGGGTGTATTTATCCAAAGAAAATGAAAACACTAACTTGAAAAGGTACCTGCACCCCTATGTTCACTGCAGCATTATTCAGAATAGCCAAGACCTGGGAACAATCTAAGTACCCAAACATGGATGAATTAAAAAAATGTGTTATATACGTACAATGGAATATTATTCAGCTATAAAAAAGAAGGCGATCCTGCCACTTGTGATAACATGGTTGGACCTTGTGGGTATTTTGCTAAGAGGAAATCAGTCAGACAGAGAAAGACAAATGCCGTGTGATCCCACTTATATGTGGAATCTAAAAACAAAACAAGAAAGCCAAGCTCACGGATACAGAGAACAGACTTGTGGTTGCCAGAGGAGGGTCTGGGAGGTGATTGCAAGGGAAGAAGGTGGTCAAAGGTACAAACTTCCAGTTATAAAATAAATAAGTCATGGGATGTAATGTATAGCATGGTGACTGTGGTTAATAATACTGCATTGAGGGCTTCCCTGGTGGCGCAGTGGTTAAGAATCCGCCTGCCAATGCAGGGGACACTGGGTTCGAGCCCTGGTCTGGGAAGACCCCACATGCCACGGAGCAACTAAGCCCGTGCACCACAACCACTGAGCCTGAGCTCTAGAGCCCAGGAGCCACAACTACTGAGCCCGCATGCCACAACTACTGAAGCTGGCGCGCCTAGAGCCTGTGCTCCACAAAAGAGAAGCCACCACAGTGAGAAGCCCGTGCACCGCAACAACGAGTAGCCCCTGCTCGCTGCAACTAGAGAAAGCCTGTGCACAGCAATGAAGACCCAATACAGCCATAAATAAATAAATAAATAATACTGCATTGAATGAGATAATGCCATTTGCAGCAATATGGATGGACCTAGAGATTATCATACTAAGCAAAGTAAGTCAGAGAATGACAGATATTATATGATATCACTTATATGTGGAATCTAAAAAGATGATACAAATGAACTTATTTACAAAACAGAAATAGACTCACAGACTTAGAAAACTAATTTATGGTTACCAAAGGGGAAAGGTGAGGGGGAGGGATGAATTAGGAGTTTGGGATTAACATATACACACACAAAAATAGATAATCAATGAAGACCTACTGTATAGCACAGGGAACTCCACTCAATATTCTGTAATAACCCTATATGGGAAAAGAATCTGAAAAAGAATAAGTATCAGGAATAAGTATTCCTGATTCACTTTGCTGTACACCTGAAACTAACACAACATTGTAAATCAACTATACCCCAATATAAAATAAAAATTAAATTAAAAAATCTGTTAATGAAAAAAAAATAATACTGTACTGTATGTTTCAAAGTTGCTAAGAGAGTATATATTAAGTGTTCTCATCACAAGAAAAAAATTTTGTAACTATGTGATGATGGATGTTAACTAGACTTACTGTGGTGATCACTTCGCAATATACATAAATATCGAGTCATTATGTTGTACACCTAAAAGTAATATGTTACACGTCAATTATATCTCACTTAAAAAATAGAATTATATTGTAGCCCTCCTGATTGCCTTCCCCTGCTTTCTACTTTTTCTTTCTTTCATGTCCCACATCACCTTCTAACACGCTACAGTGGTAAGCTGTTATGTTTGTTTCTAGTCATTGCCTGGCAGAAGGGATGGTTCATGAGGCAGCAAGCTTGACCCTTGTGTTCAATTGCTGTGCCCTCAGGGTCTAGAACAGGACGAGGCAAACTGCTTCCGTAAAGGGCCAGGTAGGAAATATTTTTTACTCTGTTGCAATTACTTGGCTCTGCTGTTGTAGCAAATGCAGCCACAGACAATACGTAAATGAGTGGGCATGGCTGTGTGCCAATAAAACTTTATTGACAAAAGCAAGCAGGGGGCCGGGCTTGACCTGGGGGCTGGAGTCTGCTGAGCTCTGGTCTAGAGCACTGCCTGGTACACAGGTGTTCAGTAGGTGTTGGCTGAGTGGATTCGTGGGAGCCTGAAAGAAGCCACCCGTGTCTAGGTTCAGCCTCTGGGGGAGGTCTGGTTCTCCCAGGTCACAAGACACTAAGAAGTGACAGTTGGATTGCGTGACCCCCTTTGGCTTTTGGGGGCACCCTGGGGAGGCCCTCTGCAGAGAGACTCGGCAGGTCAAGGGTGAGGGTAGGTGTCCTGGGCCAAGGTCAGAGAGACTCCTGAGGGTGGTCTCCCAGGTCCCTAAGGCAAGGAAGGAGACTGACGTCCCAGTTGCCACCAGGACGTAAGCAGCGACAGAGCAAGGGCTTTGTTCTAATCACCCCTGTGTCCCTGATGTCTGGCACACACTGTGCATTTGCCACTTATTTGGTGAAGGCCGGGGCCAAGCACCAGCTGCGAGGGCCGAAGGGGACTCACCAAAGCAGGCCTGGTGGCGCTGGGTGAAGCCAGGGGGACAGCGGCAGGTGAAGGCACCGATGGTGTTGACGCAGAAGAACTGGCAGTTGTGCTGCCTGGAGGAGCACTCATCCACGTCTGCAGCACACAGGGTCCCAGCGGGCTCAGGGCAGGGCCCGCCGGGACTTGGGGCTTCCCAGGGGAGACACCCTGGAGACGGCACCCGACCCCATGCAGTGGGAGGGTGTGAGATGCCCCTGTGGGGGATAGGGACAGAGCCCCATGGTGCATAGGTGGGGAGAGAGGGACGTCACCTCTGCAGATCCTGCCATTCTCCTCCAGCAGGTAGCCTCGGGGGCAGGCGCACAGGAAGCTGCCCTTGGTGTTTTTGCAGAGGAAGGGACATGGCGTGGGGACCTGGCTGCACTCGTCCACATCTAGAGGGGACGCAGCACTCAGGAGGGTCAGTCAGACATTCCTGGGGGCTCAGGGGCTGGGGTCCCCACCCCCACCCTGCTGAGGCCTCCTTCCCGGACCCCAGCTATTCAGAATCTGTGGGCTTACACAAGGAACTGTTTTTTTGTTTGTTTGTTTGTTTTCTGTAAAAAGCCAGAGAGTAAATATATTTGGCTTGGCGGACCAGACAGTCTCAATCCCAGCCACTCAACCCTGCCTCTGTAGCAGGAAAACAGCCACAGAGGGTAAGGAAACAAATAGGCGTGGCCATGTGCCAATAGAACTTTATTAACAAAAATAAGCGGAGGGCTGGGCTCAGCCCTTGGGCAGGAATTTGCCAACCCTGACTTAGATGAACACCTGCTGCACAACGTGACTGAAAAACTTAGGATGCACCAGATAACAGGAGGAAAGTGGTCCACATGGGCTGGGGGTGGAGGGAAGAAACAAGGATGCTTTGCCTCTGGTCTCGGTTTTCTCACGGGGGTGTGTGCCAGGCGCTGCACGGAGAGGCTCACGGGGTGGGGCAGGGGGCTCACCCACGCAGGCTGTGGCAGTGGTGTCAGGCGCGTACCCAGACCGGCAGTGGCAGCGGAAGGAGCCAAGGTTATTGATGCACTCGCCATGGGGGCACAGGTGAGCGAGCACGCGGCACTCATCCACGTCTGAGGACAAGCAGGGCTCGGCTGGGGCCGTCCCCCCTGGGTCACCAGGGCATGCCGCCTCCCTTGGGCCCACCAGCCCTCTCCCGGGAGGCAAGGCCAGCCTCTGCTTCCCCTCCCGGCACCCCAGAGCTGGCGGCCTGGCCCCTGTGGACCCCACCCTGAGGCGAATGAAACTCCTTCCGCTGGACGCTGAGAATCCCCGTGGTGGGGACACACCCACACCACAGCCTCATCAGCGACACCTTCTCAGGGCACCCCGTCCACATACATGGAAGCAGAGATGGACGCACAAGCATTGCACACCAGTCATGCGCTCACTAATGAGCCTGCACACACAAAGGACACACGCACACACGCTGGCTCACACACCTGCTCCCCTATCCCACCCAAGTTCACGCACACACGCAGAGCGACCAACAGGCTCTGGTTCACGCTGGTCCACACACCTGCCAGCACAGAGATGCACACACTGGCTCACGTACTCTAACACTGGCTGGAGCACAGACACACAATCATGAACAGATCGCCACCCACCTCGGCCGTCGGCGGTGTAGCCCGAGCCGTGGGGGCACAGCTCCTTGTGGGCGGCAGTGCTGGGCAGGGGACAGAGCTCGCAGTGGGGGCCCCAGCCGCGGCCACCCCCGCAACAGCACTCGGCCCTGGTGACCGCCTCGCCGCCACTGGACTGAGCCTGGCACGTGGCCTGCAGCACCTCGGAGAAGCAGGGCCCTTGCCGGGTGTCTGGAAAGAACGGGTGGGGATGGTGGGTGGGAGGAACGAGCTGTCTGGGTGCCCCTTCCCCGTGGCGTCCAGCGGTGTTGAGAGTCTACACGTGGGCTCCCAGCATCTCCGGCGCATCTGTGCCCGTGCACGGGGTGGCATCTTGCAAGCTGTGACTGCTCAGTGCTGTTAAATGCCCTCTCGGGGCTGGGGCTGGGCTGTGGCGGAAGCTGCAGACCCCAAACCAGAGAGGTACCCCTGGGCTGCAGAGGATGGCTTCCTGAGGTCAGAGGGCAGCATCCCTCTGGCCGCAGAGAGAACAAGGGACAACGTGGAGGCAAAAGGTGGTGGCGTCCAGGAGAGACAGTAGGGACAGAGCGAGGGGTAACATCCAGGGAAGTGGGGAGGAGGCCGTTGGGTTACTCCAGGAGGCTGGCTTGGGGGTCTGGGTGGGAGGTAGGGCATCGCTGAGACGAGGCTTGGGGAGCAAAGATGCTGAGCTGAACCTGGGGTGCATGGGGGATGGGGGTGTCCAGGAGAGAGCTGGATACACACGCTTGATCTGAAGCTGCGGGGTGGAGACTGTGCTCGGGGTCGGGGGAGAGTAAAAAGGGAGAAGAGTGGCAAGGACTGTGGGGACAGGGACAGAGAAGTCTCCGGGACAGACGGTACCACTGGGTCACCCTCCAGGTTTAGCCCTTAGGAAGTGGTGAACCTGGGGAGGGCCGGTTCCTGGGTGTGATGATGGACAGGGCAGGGGGAAGATGCTCTAATCTTCCAGGGGGTTTGACTGAAGGGAGAAAGGGAAGCTGGGGGCGTGCGGTGGACACGTGTGTCTGGATTGGCTCAGTGACCCCCTCGGTGGCCCTGGCCCCGTCCCCGCCTTGGGGAGCTCCCAGGTGGCGGTGCCACATGCTGGGTGGCTATGTCCCCCGTACCTGGGTCTGGCCACACTCACCGTGGCACTCAGTGAAGTCAGGGCTGGGCTGGAAGCCCTCGTCACAATCACAGCGGAAGCTGCCTGCGGTGTTGACGCAGCGGCCATTGGCACAGAGGCTGGGCTGGGCATGGCATTCATCGTCATCTGAGGCGGGAGGGATGCGGCAGGCCGGGGGGGAGGCCAGAGTCCCTCGAGCTGGCCTCCACCTCCAGGGTCAAAGTCTGCCCACCCACACCCTCTGGCTTTGAACTCTCCCATCCGTCGGGGGCAGGGAGACCCTGCATGCCTGAAGCCCTCCTGTACCTGTGCAGCCCTCCCCAGAGCCCAGCTGGGGCCGCATGCCTGGGGGGCAGATGCAGGCGAAGGTGCCGATGAGGTTCTTGCACATCATGCCCCGGGTGTGGCAGTCCTGCTTGCCGTCTGCACACTCGTCCACATCTGCGGGCAACCCCAGACCAATGGCGGTGAAGACCAGACACACCATGGACCAGCTCCGGGATGTGAGGACCTGGACCCCACCCCCCAGTGGCCTCGGTGGGCCAGAGTGAGGTCCTTGAAGCACTGCCAGGCGCCCGTTCCTCCCCCGACCGTCCCAGACCTCCTGGGAAGCCAAGGGGGGCGGTCACAACTGCCCCCAGCACCCCCATTCCTTGCTTACATCAGGGTCTGTGAATCTGTCTGGCCTGCACTGTGGTCCCTGGAACACTGACTCTGAAATAGCCCTTGAGGGACCAAGTCACAGGCCAGGGTTTCTACCCTCGACACTGGACATTTGGGACTAGAAAATTCTTTGTGGTGGGAGCCTCTTCTGCACACCGTAGGATATTGAATAGCACCCCGGGCCACTCGATGCCTGTAGCACCCACCCACCCACCCAACTGTGACAATAAAAAATGTCTCCAGACATTGCCACATGTCCCTGGGTCAGGGGCACAATTGCTGTCCCCACTGTGCTAGCCCACTCAGAGCATGTCCAGCCGCAACTGGAGACGCCTCGAAAGCCACACTCACTGTTCTGTTAGATCGGGGAGCCAAGGAGATGCGAGCACCCCCTTTCATAACTATAAAAGCAGAACCACTGCTCACAAAAGAGCACCCATTGCACCCTCACTCGCCTCAGCTCTCCCCTCACTTTATCACTTATCGCTCATTCCCACCCTTGGAGGCAGAGGTCTTATGTCTCCATTTTCTCTCGGGACCGAGGCACGGGGAGCCCCAGGGCCCTACCCATAGCCCGCCTGCCCATACGGGTCCTACCTCGGCACATGGCCCCATCCTCTCGCAGGGCATAGCCAGACGGGCAGGTACACACATAGGAGCCCTCAGTGTTGTGGCAGCGGAAGGCGCAGAGCAGGGGATTCAGGGAGCACTCGTCAACGTCTGGGGAGGTCAGTGGAGGTGCCGGCTGGGTGGGGTCTGCCTGCAGGACCCCCTGTCCCTCTCTCAGGCCAGCCCCCCTCACCCCTATCACACAGCCCAGGTCTGGGCAGGCAGGGTCGTACCCTCACAGGTCATCATGGGACCAGGCTCAAAGCCATCAGCACAGGCACATTCGAAGCCTCCAATGATATTGGTGCAGGTGCCTTCCCCGCAGGGGTGTCCGACAGAGCACTCGTCTGTGTCTGGGGTGGGGGTAAGGGGGTGGTCAGAGCCTGCAGAGGGCTCCCACCCTTGACATGATCCTGTCTGCCTCCTGCTGACTTCCTACAGAGTGGATAGGGCCAGATCTGCTGCACCTTTAGGCTGGACGGGGGCTTCCCTGGTGGCGCAGTGGTTGAGAGTCCGCCTGCCGATGCAGGGGACGCAGGTTCGTGCCCCGGTCCGGGAGGATCCCACGTGCCGTGGGGCGGCTGGGCCCGTGAGCCATGGCCGCTGAGCCTGCGCGTCCGGAGCCTGCGCTCCGCAACGGGAGAGGCCACAACAGTGAGAGGCCCGTGTACCGCAAAAAAAAAAAAAAAAACAAAAAAAAAACCCAAAATGTGTAATAGACTGGACGCAGGGCAGGCATGCAGTATGTGTTCAATGAATAAATGAGTAAGTGAATGAGTAAATGAGTGAGTGAATGAATGAGTGAAGAGCAAGTAAATGAATGAAAAGCGTGCGAATGCGTGAATGAATAAGTAAATGAATAAATGAATGAGTGAATAAACAGCAAGGAGCACGAGTGGGTGGGGGAGAGTGACAGTGGCTGAGCAGCAGGGTGCTGCCTTGGGTGGTGTCTGCCCTCCCTGGCTCCTTCCTTCCCTGGGAAGCAGGCTGGGGCGTGCTGGTCACTCACCCACGCAGCTGACACCTGTGAAGTCCAGGCTGTAGCCAAAAGGACACTCGCAGCGGAAAGAGCCATCAGTGTTGACACAAAGGCCGTTAGCACAGACGCCAGGGTTCTCCGCACACTCGTTCACGTCTGCAGGTAGCGGAGGTTGCAGGCACGGCATCTGTCATGCCCTGGCCACACTCAGGGTCTCTTCCTTCCCTCCAGGGGGGTGGGGTCCAGGGCTACCCATGGGACGAGGAGGGAGCCTGAGACTTGGGAACCAGGGTAGAGCCCAGACAGGGCTAGGCGGGAAAAGAGGAGACTGCGGTGGCCCAGGGGGGGCTCTTAGCACGTGGGTGAGGGGCTCACCTTCCCGAGAATCATCTGGGCCTGGGACTGCCCCATGGCCAAAGGGGCACAGCTCCTGAAAGGCGGCTGGACACCGAGAGGGGAAGGGAGGTGAGGGCCTGGGGCCATGTGCAGCCCCCAGGATGCCCCTGTGTGTAGGGAAGGCTGAAGGAGAGCAGATGAGGGCAGGCAGGCAGGGTCAGGGGAGACTGGACGGGGGTGGGCACTCACCACTGCCCTCCTGAGGACACAGCTCGCAGGGGTCATTCCAGCCCTCGCCGGGCCTCTGGCTGCAACAGCACCGGGTCTTGGTGGTGTTGAAAGCTTTGGGTACCGAGCACTTTCCAGCCTCGAAATGGGTGAAGCAGAAACTCTGCCGTGTGTCTGTGGGGTGATTCCCCAGAGAAAAGCTAGGAGGGCTAGCCACCCCAGTCCTCATGAATAGGGTGGTCCTGACCCTACCAGCGACCAATCAGAACGCTCCAGAATCACTCCATGGTGATTGGTTCAGGGACGGACATGTGACCCACACTGGGCCAATGAGGGTCAGCCCTGGGGTTTTTGCTGAAAATCTGAGAATCCCTTCCAGCAACACCCCACATTCACATCTGTGGGGGTCATCTCAGGCTGGGAGAATGGTCAAACCTAGCCATGTTATTCTTGCATCAGAACTCCTTTCCTGGAGAGGCAAAGTGACTCATTCCAGAGAGCCAGAGGACCCAGATTTCAGACTCCAAATCCTCGTTACTGACTCCCAGTCCTCAGCCCTGGAACACCACTGGCCTGAGATGTCCTTACAGATAGGCTGGGGTTTGGTTCACCACTGGCCCCCATAACAACGAATACTTGTTGAGTTGCCCTGCCCTCTGCCTTGCTGCCCTAACCTGGGAGAGAAGAGGCCAGCTCAGCCTGGGTGAGGCTAGCCCACACTGGACCAGGCTCCTGGAGATACATACAAGAAACTGCAGCCCCCTTTCTGGGTGACCCAGCTCTTCCTCACCCCACCTCCCACCTCTTCCCTAACCCTGTATGCTCCCTGGCCCCAGACTCACCAAAGCAACGGTGCCCGTTGTCAGACAGGACAAAGCCAGGCGAACAGAGGCACTGGAAGCTCCCGGGGCTGTTGGTACAGGTGCCAAAGAGGCAGAGGTTGGGCTCTTCCAAGCATTCGTTGATGTCTGGAGGGGCAGGGACATGAGGTGGGTGGGGTGCAGCAGGCCCTCCACTGGGGTGGGCGGCCTCGGCTGCTGGGAGGGGCAGATGGAGTGGGGGGTCCGGGCAGGGAGGGTCCAGGGACTGACGCAGGGTGGGGTCCCCAGGGCTCAGGATTAGGGGGAGCACCAGGTGGCAGTGTGTGTGTGGGGTCTTTCCTAGAAGGTGTCTCCAGGGTAGGGGTCATGGTCTGGAAAAGTTCATCTTTAGAGAGTAAATTTATACAGAGCTAACTAAGTAAGACTAGATAAAATTAGCCTACAGTGGAAGAAGTTAGCTTGCGTTGTACTAGGCTAGCCCATCTGCTAAGGCCAGGCTGGCCCACATTAGCCCAGACTGTACAAGCCTAGTCCAAGTGGATGAGTGGACCAGAGGTGTTCAGGCCAGACTGGTCCTTGACCACCACTCATCAAGCGAGACGTTCCATGTTTGGTGCAGTGAGACCCATACCCATGCCCATTTTATAGGATTCACGAGGAAGCCTGGGGGCCCCAGAGAGAGAGCGCCCTGAGCCAAGAGAGCATCCTAACAACAATAACAGTATATGGAGCTGTATGGGGTGCTGTGCTAACTGCATCTCTTCACTCACCACCACCCCAGCTGGCATTCCCATTTTACAGATGGGGGAAGAACAGAGGCCCGGAGGTACCTCCCTGGCTCCAGAGCTGGGAGGTGAGGCCAGACACTCACCGACACAGTGGTCACTCTGAACCTGGAAGCCGGGGGGACAGATGCAGCGGAAGGAGCCCTCAAGGTTCTGGCAAGTGCCTGGCAGGCAGGTTCCCGCGAGGCTGAGACACTCGTTGGCGTCTGGGGAGAGGAGGAGGAGGGGTCCCAGCAACAGCTGGTGGCAGGGGCTTGCCTGGGGCTAGGACCGGCACCTATGGTCACTGCATGATGGCCAAGGCCCCCAGACAAGCCTTTCTGGATCCAGAGGAAGGGCTGATACTCAGGAAAACAGGGACATCTGGAGAAGAATATTCTCGGTCTTGATGGGGGTTATAGGTGGAGCCAGGGGAAGGGGAAGCAAAGTTCCTAATCTCAAGCCACTCACACAACCCTTTCATGGTTTTCATGGCATCCATTCAACACCTCTATTATACCATACTTCATAAAACTTAGAGCTTCAAGACAGCCTCACCCGAAATCACAAACCCTGTGAAAACATGGGTGTGATGTGCTGGTTTTATACCTTAAAATAAATGCATGCTTACGAAATGGAACCATGCTCACTTGGAAGTACGAACTGAAGGTAAACTTAGAGTAGGGGCAGGCTGAGATGGCTTCCAGCACCATGGTGAGACTCACCTATGCAGTTCTTCCCATCACTTGTGAGCTCAAAGCCATCCTGGCAGAGGCAGTGGAAGGAGCCTGCTGTGTTGAGGCACTGGCCAAATCGGCACACCTGCCCCACGATGGTGGTGCATTCATCCATGTCTGCAGATGGAAGATGGGCCACTGGGGTCACCCACATAGCCTAGGGCTCTGAGCCTCCCTTGCTCTTCTGTTCACAGAGTTGATGGCAATGACTTCAATTTACTGAGCACTTATATACCAGCTGTATATTAACCCTCCAACTATCCTATAAAGCAGACACCAATATTCTCTAATATGAGCATCTTAAGGGTATGAATTTGCCTGTACATACTACCTTAGCTGCATCCCACCAATTTTGTTGTGTTTTCGTTTTCATTTAATTCAAAATGTTTTCTAATTTTCTTTATGATTTGTTCCTTTTTCTATGGATTCTTTGGGAGTGTATTATTTAACTTCCAAACATTTGGGGATTTTCTGGATATCTTTCTGTGACTGATTTCTAGTTTAATTCACTTACATTCCAAGGACCTATCTTGTGTAACCTCAATTTTTAAAATTTTGTTGTTTACCTTATGGCCCAGAATATGGTCTTTCCTGGTGAAGGTCCATGTGCACCTGAGAAGAATGTATGTTCTGGGATGTTCTATAAATATCACTCAGGTCTAGGTGGTTCACATGATTGTTCAGGTGTTCTATATTCTTACTGATCTTCTACTTGTTCCCTCTATTATTGAGGAAGGAATGTTAAAGCCTCTAACTGTAATTATGAATTTGTCTATTTCTTTTTCAGTTCTATCAATGTTTACTTCATGTGTTTTGAAGCTCTATTGCTAGCTGCATATGCATTTATGATTGCTATGTCTTCTCAGAGAAATGACCCTTTAATCAATATATATTGACTCTCTTTATTTCTGGTAATATTCCTTGTTCAGAAGTCAATCTGGGGGCTTCCCTGGTGGTGCAGTGGTTGAGAATCCACCTGCCAATGCAGGGGACACAGGTTCGAGCCCTGGTCCGGGAAGATCCCACATGCCACGGAGCAACTAATCCCGTACGCCACAACTAATGAGCCTGTGCTTTAGAGCCCGCGAGCCACAACTGCTGACCCTGCATGCCACAACTACTGAAGCCCACGCGCCTAGAGCCCAAGCTCCGCGACAAGAGAAGCCACTGCAATGAGAAGCCCACAAACCGCAACGAAGAGTAGCCCCTGCTCGCTGCAACTAAAATAAAAGCCCGCAGCAGCAACGAAGACCCAACACAGCCATAAATAAATAAACAAAAAATTAAATAAATTTATTAAAAAAAAGAAGTCAATTTGGCCTGATATTAAGATAGGTAGGTACTACTATTAATCTTCTTTTTACAGAGAAGGAAACGGAAGCACAGAAAGGTAAACGACTTGCCTAGGGTCACACAGCTGGCAGATGGCAAAGCTGGGATTTGAACTCACACCACCTGACCTTGGAATCCACTTTCAACCACTGCACTGAACTGCCAGCATCACACCACCCACGTCTTGTCTTCACTGTTCACTTTTCTCTCTGTACTATCCATCTCCTTCTTATCGACCTGAGTGTAAGCTCTAGTGAGGGACCCTTGGTACTTGACAATTGAAGGGGTTTGGAGAACTTTACGGTTAACTAGTTTTCAATCCCCTGAGGTTGTTTTCCTGAAGGTATCCCTGGGGCGAGATCCTGTATTTCAGAGGGGTGTCCTCAAGCCAAGGATCCACTTTTCAGTGGGGGTGCACTGAGGCTTGCCCACCAGCCTGGGCAGCTCACCCACGCAATGTCCGTTGTGTGTCGCCACAAAGCCAGGGAAGCAGAGGCAGCTGTAGGAGCCGACGATATTCTTGCAGGTCCCATTTCCGCACGGCTGCTGGTCACACTCGTCGACGTCTGCCAGAGCAAAGCCCCTGATCCCCGCCCAGCTCACCCAGGGCATCGGGCAGCTTGGGCAGTGAGGGCCTGGCTGGACCCAGCCCCCTCTCCTGTACTTCACCCTGCCCAGGTGGATGGGAAGTGATGGCTGGGAAATATCCCTATTTATCACTTCCATTCTATAGATGGGAAAACTGAGGTGCAGGGAGGTGAATAAGTCATTTACCCAAGGTCTTAGGTGCCAGGGCTCACAGCTGTGAGTCTGTGAATCAGGATGGGCAGAAGCACCACCCCCACCCCAGGGGAGGTGTAGACCCATGGCCCCTCGCCCTTGGCAGCCTGGCCTAAGAGGAAGGAGCAGAGGGGGCTCTCACCCATGCACAGGGTCTGGTCTGCGGAAGCCCGGAAGCCACGGTGACACAGGCACATGTAGCTATCAGCTGTGTCCACACAGTCGCCATGGCTACAGATGTTTGGGATCTCCCGACACTCATTCCGTCCTGAGGGAGGGCAGGGAGTGTGGTGCCCCGCAGAGTCCCCACCCCACAGTGTGTTGCGAGCCATCACACGTGGCAGTGGGAGAGCCCGACCGCCTACCCATTCTAGCTGCTGTCCCAGGGGAAATGCTTCACCTCCCATTTCACCCTCACGACTCCCGTTAACAGATGCTCTCAGCACCCCCACCCCAAAGTACAGCCAAGGAGGGAATTCCCGGGCAGTCCACAGCTTATAACTCCACGCTTCCACTGCAGTGGGGCACGGGTTCGATCCCTGGTCAGGGAACTAAGATCCTGCAAGCCGTGCGGCACAGCCACCCCGCCGCCCCCCCCAAAAAAAAAGTACAGCCAAGGAACAAAGCCCGGACAGAGCCGTGCCCTACCCAAGTCACAGCGGGAGGCAGAGTCTGGCTTTGTCCTACACCCCACTCCCTCACCTCCCTACTGAGGTCCCCACTTACCCACACAAGCACCCCCTGAAGACAGCTTGTACCCTCGGGCGCACTTGCAGCGGTAGCTGCCGGGGATGTTGATGCAGTTGGCATTCTGCTGGCAGGGGCTCTCCCCGCTGGTACACTCGTCCACATCTGGGGAGTACAGCCAGCGGGGTGGGGTTGAAAGAGATGCTTCCCTGCAGAATCAAACCCTAAACCCAGCCCTCCCCCCCCCACTTCAGAGCAGGTGGTCCCTCCAGAACCACATTGAGCAGGGTGATGTGGGATGGAGCCCCTCAGAAAGGCGTTAGCCCCATACACAGAGGGGGAAACTGAGGCTCACGGGGTTTAAGAGACTTGCCCAGAGAGCACAGGCTGGGAGGGGGGACCAGCATCCCACCCGGGGCTGGGGAGGCAGGGGGGCGGCACCTTCGCAGACCAGCAGCACCCTGTTGTAGCTGAAGCCCGTGGGGCACTCGCAGCGGAAGCTCCCAATCTGGTTGATGCAGACGCCACGGGCACAGATGGCAGGGATCTCCCCACACTCGTCGATGTCTGGGGAGGGCGCCAGCCGTCAGGAGCAGCTCAGCTCCCGGCAACGTCTGGGGACCCTGACCTAAGAGATCATGCAGTCTAGGAGAAGATGTGTCCCCCAACCAGCACACACTTGAAAAATCCTGCAGTGGCCAAACTATATCTGCTCGCACCGGAAAGAAATCAGGATGTGGGAGGGAAGGCAGGGGGAGAAAGCCTCTTTCTCAACAAAAATGCACATTTGCTGTGACCCAGCAAGCCTGCTTTGTGGGGTCTCCGGGAACGAGGCAGTCCCGTGTGTGAGCAGGAAGCTGCATGGGAGGACCTGTGGTGACGTTTAGCGAGAAACTGGAAACATCACCGGAGGAATGGATGACAAAATGTGGTCCCTCCCTACAAGGGAATACGATTCATCCTGAAAAAGGGGTGAAACACTGACACTCACTACAACGTGGAAGAACCTTGAAAACATGATGCTCAGTGAGAGAAGCCAGTCCCCAAACGACAAATACCGTACGATTCCATTTATATGAAACGTCCAGAACAGGCAAATCCAAAGAGATGGAAAGCGGAATAGTGGTTGCCAGGGGTTGGGGGAAGGCAGAACAGGGAATGACTGCTCATGGGGACAGGGTTTCTTTTTGTGTGATGAAATGTTCAAACTTCAATTGAAGTGACGGGGCACAACTCTGTGAATATACGAAAACCCACTGAATTGTGAGCTTTTGATGGGTGAAGTGAATTATATCTCAATAAAGCTGCTGTTTATATAAAAGAACCTGGAATCTGCCTATGTGTCCATCCATGGGGGACTGACTTATGACCTGGGATGTGTCCATGTATGGAATACTACAAAGCAGGGCAAAGAGGGAGGCAGTGCTGCGTGTAGTAACCTGGCTGGTCCTTCACGACTCTTTGCTGGGTGAGAAAAATAATTTGCAGACAAGACATAAGAAAGCACAGAATTTATGTCCAACTCCCCGGAAAACAATGCCATACATTTTCAAAGGCGGATCTCTATGTGTGTTTAAATGCATGAAGAAAGAACTAGAAAGAGGGCTTCCCTGGTGGCGCAGTGGTTGAGAGTCCGCCTGCCGATGCAGGGGACGTGGGTTTGTGCCCCGGTCTGGGAGGATCCCGCGTGCCGCGGAGCGGCATGCATGGTGGGGATGGTTGCACAACAGTGTGAATGTAATCGATGCCATTGAACTGGACACATAAAAATGGTTAAAATGGTAAATGTTATGTGTATTTTTACAGAAGTTTAAAAAGTGAATAACAATTTAATAAAAATATTCTCATTGCTTTTTTTAAAAAAGGGGCAGGATTCCTGGCCTGGGGAGTTGGAAGAATGAGGGTGTGGGGTAGGGGAGGGTGGAAGGGAAAGAGCTGTGGGGGGGAGAGGAAGAGAGGGGGCAGGGCTCTGGGCACAGAGTGACCTGGGGCTACAGACAGGAGGGTGGTGGTCACTCACCGAGGGGCTTCCCTGTGTGGATGTCAATGACGAACCCGGGAACCTGGTTTCCACACAGGATCTGGTAATCCACTGGGCAAAGGAGAATGGGGAAGGCAGGGCGCTGGGGCTGCAGCCTCCCTGGGAGGACACCTCCTCCTCCTCTGATCAGCTTGTCCATCCCTGTAGCCCAGTGCTCACCTGGCCTCTGACAACTAGTCCCTCTTCCTCCCTCCACTCTGACCAGCGCTGGGAGGGTTACTAGGGTTACAGGTGCCATTCGCCTGTGTGGTGTGATCTTCTAACACATAGACATGACCTCCCTCATCTCTTCCCTGCATGAGTGCCACCAGCTACACCCCACTGTCCTCACTATAAAATGCAGACTCTTCAGTCTGGACCTCAAGAACCTTCACCCTCAGCCCCACCTTTCCTCCAACAGCATCTCCTGCCCTCCTGTTATATGATTTCATTCCATGTCTGGATGTGTCCTGCTCTGTCATGCTACCGGAACTTTGCATATGCTGTTCCCTTTGCTGTTCCCTAGCATAGTCCACTTCAACCTTGAGGACTCTGGGCAGCCCACCACTCTGGCCCTGGACGGCTGATGACGCCATCCTTTGGCTCTTCCAGGGCAATTCACTCTCTGACTATATCCCACTGCTGACACCAAGATGCTGCTTGCCCGACCTAGATTCCCAGGTGGGTGGGTGTCCCTGGACCCACCTGATAGACATGGGCAGGCATTTGGGCAGTGCCACCTTTCCCCAGGTCCCTGCCCTGCTCCTCACTCGCTCTTCTGCCTGTATCATGATGAGAACAGACCAATCTCAGTGGCCCCTAGCCTAGTGTGGACTTCTGTTTCATCATATTCAACCTGCACCTCAGATTCAGGTGCATAAGATTCAGGTAGGTATCTAACTCCCAGCACATAATCTGTGAGTGACATTTGATCTCTCTTGACAATCTCATGACCAAACTTGGCTGTCTGCAGTTTCCTCCCAGACTGCACAGCTTGGGTCTACCTTATTCTTATTTCCTAGAACCCAGAACAGGGCCTGGCACTCAGAGACAGTCAGTAATGACCCCTTCTCATACCACTACATGGGGTTGAACAATGACCCTCCACCCCCAAAGTTCATGTCCACCCAGACCCTCTGAATGTGACCTTTTTGGGAAATAGGGTCTTTGCAGATACAATCAAGTGAAAGTCATCCTGGATCAGAGTAGCCCTAATGCAATGATTGGTGTCCTTATAAGAAATGAAGAGACATGTGGAGACACAGAGAGAAGCCATATGAGTTGAAGGCAGAGATGGAGGAGATGCAGGTACAAGCCAAGCAGCACCAAAGAATGCCTGGAACCACCAGAACCTGGACGAAGCAAGTAAGAATTCATCCCTAGATCCTCTGAAGGAAGCGTGACCCTGCCCACACCTTGATTTATGACGTCTAGCCTCCAAGACTGTGAGAAAATACGTTTCTGGTGTTCTTTTTTTTTCTTAAGCCACCAAGTTTGTGGTATCTGTTGCCACAACCCTAGGAAACTAATCGTCTTAGTTCAGGCTGCTATAAGGAAATACCATGAACTGGATGGCTTCAATAACCAACGTTTACTTCTCACAGCTCTGCAGGCTGGGAAGTCCAAGATCAAGGCACCAGCAGATCTGGTGTCTGCTGAGAACTCTTCCTGTCTGTCTTCTTGCTGTGTCTTCACGTGGCAAAGAGAGAACGTTTCTTGTGTCTCTTCTTATAAGGGCACTAATCGCATTTAGGGGCTCCATCCTCACGACCTAATTAACTCCCAAAGGCTCCACCTCCAAATGCCATCACACTGGGGGTTAGGGCCCCAACATATGAATTTGGGGGGAACTCAAACATTCAGTCCATAGCACTAATAAACTTGTAACCCCCTAGTTATCCCCTCTACTCACCGCTCCATTCCTGCAGCTCTTTCTGATGCCTGGGCTGGTTGCTAGATCATCCTAATAGGTCTCATCCCAACTGCCAAAAAGTTCTTCTGCTCAGTCCTTCTTTCAGGACTTTGCTCCTGCTGTTCCTTGCCTGGAATACCCTTCTTCATCCTGACCGACATTTCTGTAATCCTCCTCAGAGCTTCTGCAAGCTTGCTCCGCCCGCAGCTCATGGGGCCCTGGTGCCTCTAACCAGCTGTGCTTTTCTCTCTGGCCCTAGGCACTCACTCACTGACCCCCCCCCCTCACCCCACCAAATAATCTGAGAGTGTTCAAGGTTCTTTAGCACAAATGAAAGCCTCACTGATCCATCCTGAATTCCCCGAGTCTGTGAAATAGAAGGATGCCTTGCCCTCCTTAAAAGTATTGATTTTTCCATACGTTGATTGGGATGGAACTTCAACTCTTCAGCTCTCATCAAAACAACAGACTCATCTGGGAGTCCTAAGTGCAGTATGCCTCATTAAACACTGCATTAAAAAGGGCCAAGCTGGAATGAAGGCCAGGGAGGGGCACTTACGGCTGGCAGGAGTTGGGCAGGCCTCGCAGGGTCTATTCCACGCCTGGCCAATGTTGTAAGAACAGCAGCACGTCTTCCGGGTCACGTTAAAAGTCAGCTCATTCCGACATGTACCGTTATAGTGCCGGAAGCAGACACTCTTCCTCATGTCTGCAGTTGGGTTGGGGTGAAGGATGCAGGCAAGAGACACCAGAGGAAGAGAGCCAGGGAGATAGGAACTCATTCATAGATCCATTTGGAAATTACTGGCTTGACTTCTCCCCAGCACACATGAGGGTGCCCTTCACATTTAAACTTTCTCAGGCAGTGCACAACCTGGACAACCATACACGGCAGCCCTGGGTCCCTGAGCCCTGCAGCCTTGCTCACTGCTGCATACCAGCATCTCAAATACACTCACCCTCCCTCTCTCCTCCCACAAACATGCCTCTCCACACTCTTCCAAGGTTTGGAGACTCCCAGAAGCCCTTTCCACACCCGAGTGCTTTTCCCACAACTGCTGGGGTCCCCCATCATCACACTTCGTACCCATGCAGTTGTTGCCACCGTTGACTTGCAGGTATTCCGCTGGGCAGACACAAGTGTAGTTCCCCAGAGTGTTGTAGCAGGTACCAGGGCCACAGATGCCCGAGTGTGCAGAGCATTCATCGATGTCTGCAGGGGGAGGGAGGAATTGTCTGCATCCAGGAATTGTCTGGATAACTCCCCACCCCAGGTCTGCTAGAGCCACTTCACTATGCGGTTGAGTTTAGTTTCAAGATTAGGTTAAAATGCACAGACATCTTAGCGATGTGTAAAGATACGGCACAGTATTAGGTGGGGAAAAAAGTTTACTATGATCCCACTTCTATGAAGAAAAAATATGATCTGAGCTCATTTAATGATATTATCACCAAGAGTGGGGCAATCATGTGCTTCCCGGTGTGATGCAATAGGAAGCAAGAACCCTATGAATAAAATATTCTTGAAAGAAAAAAGTTGATTCTCAATCTCATTGATCCCTTAGTCCAGAAGCAGCACACATTTTCTGTAAAGGGCTGGAAGTAAATATTTTTTTCAGTTTTGCCAGCCAAACAATGGTCTCTGATGAGCTATTCACTTTGCAGTGGTAGCCTGAAGGCAGCCAGCCACAGACAATGGGTAAACAAACTAGCATGCTGTGCACCAGTAAAACTTGATTTATGGCCACTGAAATGTGAATTTCATGTCATTTTCATGCAGCACAAAGTATTATTCTCCTTTTGATTTTTTCCAATAACCTAAAAATGTGAAAAGCATTCTTAGTGGGCTATACAAATACAGGTGGTGGAGTATTAGCAAGCTAGGAGTGACATTTCCAAAAATGGCAGAATAGGGAACGTCAGAGCTTTATTCCTCCACAAAAACAGCTACTGAGCTGAGCAAAAACTGACAAAATTAACTTTTGAGGAACTCAGGAATCCCGTCAAAAACTTACAAAACCAGGGGATCTGATATATAAAATATCCTAGAGAACCCACAGAATGAAAACTATTAGAGCTAATAAATGAAGCGGGCACAACGCAGAATGCAAGATCAACACACTGACATAGAAATTTCAGTTGTATTTCTACAAACTACCAAAAAGCAACTGAAAAGGAAATTAAGAAAATAATTCCAATTATAATAGAATCCAAAAGATTAAATGCTTAAGAATAAATTCAACCCAAGAGGTGAAAGACTTGTACACAGAAAACTATAAAACATTTCTAAAAAAATGAGAGAAGACCTAAATAAATGGAAAGACATCCTGTGTACATGGATGAAAAGACTCATTATTGTTAAAATCACAATACTCCCTAAAGTGATCTATAGATTCAATGTAATGCCCATCAAAATCCCAGTGACTTCTCTTCTTTTGGCAGAAATGGAAAAGCTGATCCTAACATTCATATGAAAAGGGACCCCAAACAGCCAAAATAATATTGAGAAAAGAAAATAAAGTTGGAGGAGTCACACTTTCCCATTTCAAAACCTACTTACAATGCTATAGTAATCAAAACAGAGTGGTACTGGCATGAGGATAGAACTATAAATCAGTGGAACAGAATTTAGAGACCAGAAACAAACCAAGACATCTACAGTCAATTGATTTTCACCAAAGTGCAGAAAGAAGTCTCTTCAGCCAATGGTGCTGGGACAGTTAGATACCAACAGGCAAAAGAATGAAGCTGGATCCCTACCTCACACCATATACAAAAATTAACTCAAAATAGAAGACCTAAACATGAGAGCTAAAACCATAAAACTCTTGGAAGAAAACATAGGGGTAAATCTTAATGACCTTGTGTTTAGCAAATGGATTCTTAGATATGACACCAAAAGCACAAACCACAAAAGGAAAAATAAAACAGATAAATTGGATTTCATCAGAATTTAAACCTGCTGTGCATCAGCAGACACTATCGAGAAAGTGAAAAGACAACTCACAGAACTGGAGAAACTCTTTGCAAATCACATATCTGATGGGAGTCTTATATCCAGTATATATAAAGAACTCCCACAACTCAACAACAGAAAGGGAAACAATCCAATTTTAAAATGGGCAAAAGACCTAAATAGACATTTCTCCAAAGGTACTCAACCTCATTAGTCATTAGGAAAATACAAATCAAAACCACAATGAGATACCATTTCACACCCACTAGGATAATATTTTACACAATGGAAAATAACAAGTGTTGACAATGATGTGGAGAAACTAGAACCCTCTTATGTTGCTGGTGAAAATGCAAAATGGTGCAGGTGCTGTGGAAAACAGTTTGGCAGTTCCTCAAAAAGTCAAACATAGAATTACCATATGACTTAGTGATTCTAGGAGTTAGACAAAATGTTTGACAAGGACTGGCTACAGAATTTGTCCAGGGCAAAGTATATGAAGAATTTCAAGATGGTGACAGCAGAGCATTAAACTAAGCGGGGGTGGGAGGGGTGGGGGAATGGCACCCTTTGGAGTACAGGGCCCTTGAGTCTGAAAGCTGGGAAATGCTGCAAGCCTGCAGCCCTCAAGGGCACAAACTGGCCCTGCGAGGCTCCACAGCCAAGGTTAACATTCAGGTTGAAGTCTCCCTGCCCTGTGACAGTCAAGAAATGCAACACAGGGCCACATCTGAGGACAGGACTTTTCCCTTTTTCCCTTGAGAGTCTACGGAATAGGGGAGGCAGGGAGGGATGAGATATTTTTCAAGCATTTTGGGTTCTGACTCTGGTTTGACAGCTCCCACCTCCATGTAGAAAGGAAATTGGGCTTTCAATCTTAGATCTCTCCCTTCTTTCACCATTTCCTTGAGTTTCTAAAGAGTGCTGATCAGAGTGAAAGATCTACTGTCCTCGTGTGCTGATGTCAGTGTCTGGTTGCATGCAGGTGCTCAGTTAATATTGTTGAAAAGAAGAAAAAGAATGGATTGGTGGACAGATGGATGGATGGATGAAGGAAGGAAGGAAGGAATTTCATATATTGCATCAAAAGAGCTCAGACTCAAGGATAAGAATGGCTGGGCTCAAAGCCAGTTTCAATCACTTACTAGCTGGTACCTCTCAAGTGACTTAACCCCCTTGAGCCTTAGTTTCTGCATCTGAAAAATGGGCTCATGATAGGAACATCTTTCTCATGAGGCTGTTTTGGTGAATGAACGAATGACAAATGCAGATGTCAGCATCCTGGTGACATGCAATCACAGACACCAGTTAACTGTTGATTGTTACTAAGACACAGAAGAGGACAGTAAGGAGACAAGTGAAAAGGAAAGGTATGGCTGTCCTTTTGGTGTCTTTCCCTTCCCCCTCTTAGCTCTGGGCCTTGCTCAGCTTTTAATCAAAGGGAAGAAGGGCATGGTCACTGAGATAAAGCCAGGTCATTTCTGAGTGGGAAGGAGGCTGGAGGTCAGGCAGTGGGGAGACGGGGAGGGGGCAGCGGAGCAGAGGGTAGATTGGGACATTTCGAGGAAACCTTCCCAACCCTTCTAACGGGCCCCAGGCAACAAAGCAGGTGAGAAGACTCCAAGGGGCATGTGAGGCCCCAGTACCTGAAAAGGAGGTGAGGCTGAGCAGGAAGGCAGGGAGGATGGGGTGGGTTCAAGCTCACCCTCACAGATGCGGGTGTCCTCATTGAGGTGGTAGCCAGGTGGACACTCGCACTGGAAGCTGCCGAAGGTGTTGACACAGTTGCCCCCCTGGCACAGCCCTGGCAGCTCCTGGCATTCGTCAATGTCTGTCAGGAAGTGAGGAAGCTGTGATTGGAAGGTAAATCCAAGCAGAGGACTTGGGGGACACCCATGCCTTGCCCTGGGCTCTCCAGGGTCCTGGAGAGTCAGTCCTGCTTAAGAATACTCAGGGACTTCCCTGGTGGTGCAGTGGTTAAGAATCCGCCTGCCAATGCAGGGGACATGGGTTCGATCCCTGGGCCGGGAAGATCCCACATGCCATGGAGCAACTAAGCCCAAGCACCACAACTACTGAGCACGCGAGCCACAACTACTGAAGCCCACGTGCTGCGAGCCCGTGCTCCACAACGAGAAGCCACCACCATGAGAAGCAAGCACACTGCAGTGAAGAGTAGCCCCCGCTCGCCGCAACTAGAGAAAGCCCACGTGCAGCAATGAAGACCCAACGCAGCCAAAAATAAATTAATTAAAAAAAAAGAATACCCAAGAGCTGTTGGATATTTGGAGGCTGCACCCAGACTCTCCTGGGTCAATGTCACCCTGAATTCATCCTCTTCCCCTTCATTGGATAGAACATCCTTTCATCTATCCATCCATCACAAACTTCCGTCTTGATGGAATTCTCCAATCTCATGACCCCCATGGATAGATGGATGGATGGATGGACAGATGGATGGATATGGGAGGATGGATGTGTGGATGGGTACATGGGTGGATATGAAAAGTGCTAGATGGGTGAATAAGCAAATGGGTCAATGGACGAAAAGATAAATGAGTGGATGGATGGGTGGGTGGGTGGGTGAGTAGATGTACGAACATACTTATATATATGGATGGATGGATGGATGGATGAATGGATGGAAGGAAAGAAGGAAGGAAGAATGGATAAATAGGGAATGGATGTATGGGTGGGTAGAGGAGAGATGAATGGATCGATGGGTGGAGGGGGGTTGGATAGAAGGATGAATCAATAAACCAACAGGTGGAAGAGGAGATGGCTGAGAGGATCTGCCCCCAACCCCAAAGCGGCCCAACTCTGTTCCTCGCTGAGGGGGGAATGAGAGGAAGGTCAATCAGTGGATGGTCTACCAGGAACTCACCTTCCAGAATGACGGTGATGGGATTGGGCCGGAAGCCCTCACCCCCCGGGCACAGGGTTCTGTACTCAGCTGCAAGGGAAAGAGGTGCTTGTGAGGGGCTGTGGGATGGGGCATCTGGGCAAAGCTCAGGAGAAGCAGGGGAGAGGAGGTCCCCTAGAAAGGGCTCAAGAGTGGGCCTTACATCCCTTTAGCACAGAAATTACATCCCTTACCTCCTCAGCCTCTTGGGACCAAGAGACATTGAGCCAATCCTGGGGGATCCAGCGTGTGTGTGTGTGTGTGTGTGTAAACATGTGCTCACAATTCAACATGTGAGCAGATGGATCTTGTGGTAGTAGCTCAGGGTAGGTAGGGATTCTTTGTGATCCACAACCAGACCCTAGTGTGACCACAAGTTTCCCCCATGAAAGGAAGACCCTGGATGTACACACACACACACCTGAATAGGTGGACAGCTGCCTCCCTACTTGACACCTGACGACTTTGCAAATGCTCTTCCCACTGCACCCCACACGCTTTCCCCTACTCTGCCTGGAAAACTCCTACTCACCCTTCAAAACCTCATTCAAGTCCCTATGTTGGAAAGGCTTCCCTTACCCCCTTCCTCTCCATGGCTTCCTCCTGACCCATCACTATGCCTCAAACAGGCCCTTAGGATAGTTCCACTCTCAACAGTCCAGGGACTGTTGGTTTACGGGTAAGGGGCAGTGTACAGCAGTTGCGGTCCATCCTTCTCTAGGTCCCCACCCCTACAACAGGACACAGAGGAATGCTCAATGTTTGTTGATTGACTGAGTGAGCAAGTGAATATAAACACACAAAGAATTTGCAGGAAGAGATGGCAGAAGGAGACTTTGGGGAGAGACCTAGATGATGAACTGCTGAGAATATGCTGTGTGACCCAGGGCGAGCCCTTCTCCCTCTCTCGTTCCCAGTGTCCCTCCCTTAGCAGAGATGACCCACTAAGCCCTGCGGGAGCCTGGACCAGGGCTAGGTCTCTGCCTTCCCCCGCCCCCACTCCCCCAGGGACTCACTGGTATTGGCCAGCGGGCACAGCTCACAGGGGTTGCCCCAGGCCCGTCCCAGGGAGCAACAGCAGGATGCTCGGGTGACGCCAACCCCGATCTCCACACTGCAGGAAATGCCACCGTCCCCTCGGTCCTGTGTGTCCAGGAAACAGTTCCCGACCCGGGTGTCTTAAGAGGCAGAAAGGGATGGTTAGCAAGTGGTGGGGGAGAAATGGTGTGTGTGTGTGTGTGTGTTTGCACTTCTGTGTACGTGTAACTGTGTGTTACTCTATGTGTGTCTGTGTGTGCATGGGTGCGTCTGTGTGTGACTGTGGAAGTGTGTGCATGCATATTTCTGTGTGCATGTGTGACTCTATGCATGTCTGTCCGTCTGTCTAGAGCAGAAGGCTGTATCTCAACAGATGATCGGGATGATCACTCTGGCCAAGGGCCTGTGTGTCAGGAGCAGATGGATCTGGGTGACCCAGGCTATGGCCCCATCCAGCCCACTGACCCCAAAACCCCACCCGGAGTGGAGTGCGTGCTCACCCACGCAGCCCACCCCGCTGGGGTTCAGCTCGAAATCCTGGGGGCAGTTGCAGAGGTAGCTGCCGGGGGTGTTGACACACAGGCCGTTGATGCAGTTCACGGGGTCTGCACACTCATTCACATCTGTGGGGTGGGGGCACCGTCAGCAGGGAGCCCTCCCTTGACCCACTTCCCTCCTGCCTTCTTCCCAGGGAGTCGAGCCCTGGCTGTTGGGGGCCAGGCTTAGAGGCCAGGTCACATCCTCCCCCGGGAAGAAAGCCTGATGGGACAGCAGCCTCTGGGGTCTGCCCTGTCCCAGGCGACCCCACGCCCTCCCCTGCTCTGTTCTACTTGGCCTGGAGGTTTGCCCTTGACGGCTCTCCCTGCCCCAGATTCCACGAGCTAACCTACAAAAAGCAACATTCAGGACATGTTTTGAGCCAGGGGCTGGCAGACTACAACCTGTGGGCCAAATCCGGCCCCCTATCTGTTTGTGTGAATAAAGTTTTATTGGCACACAGGCACACTCATTCATTCACTTATCGCCTGTGTCTGTTTCCGAGCAACAGGGCAGAGACTGTATGGCCGAAACCTGAAAATATTTACTGCTGAACCCTGTTTGGGACACACGAGCTGCACGCCCCCTCCCCAGCCCCATGGACCCCACACCTGTGCAGTTGCCGCCTCCGCGGTCCAGCTCGTAGCCCTCATCGCAGACGCAGCGGAACATGCCTGGCAGGTTCTCACAGCTCCCGAACACACACAGGTTCCCGAGAACACACTCGTCCACATCTGGGGAGGGACCCCAGCTCAGCGCAGCCCAGCCCACCTGGCATCCTGCTCCTGTCACCCCCAGTGCCAGTGGCTCCAGGGACCCGCCCACACCCCAGCAGCCCCAGACCTCACCCTGGCAGGCGTGCTGGTCCTCTGTGGGGTTGAAGCCCATCTCGCATTCACAGCGATACCCCCCGGGGGCATTGAGACACTGCCCATTCTCGCAAAGGTCCACATTCTCCGCACACTCGTCCCTGTCTAAGGGGACCCAGAGACAGAGGGCTGGGGGTCAGCTGGCCAGGACCCACTCAGGGTGGGCAGGTGGCCCCTGTCATTCAAATCCTTCAGTCACCCAGGGTTCCAGGGAGCTGGCAAGTAGCCCGGGGAACTTGGAGGGCAGGTGACCAAGTCAGGGCCAGGGAGCAGATAGGGGACCTGGTCACTCAGGATCTGGGGTGGAGGGCCGCCAGGAAGTAAGCAAGTTCTCCTGTTCCCCACATCCATAAGGCTCCATGCATTCTGAGTCCAGGGGAGAAGACTGCCTCCAGGGACTCAGGCCCTGGCCTGTGGCCCCAAATGCTGAAGGCATGTCCTCTCCGGCACCCACGGGGTGGGTGGGTGGGTCAGTGCAAGTTGGGAAGCCAACTGACCACTGTAGCCACCTTGGAATCCAGCCCCCATGGCTGTGCCTCTCGTGCCCCTCCAGCCCTCCCATCCTAACCCCTGACCTCACCTTCGCAGAAGTAGCCGTCCCCGGCAAAGCCCGGGGGGCAGGCACAGCGGTAGGAGCCAGGGGTGTTGAGGCAGTCAGCTCTCGGGCTGCACCCATGCTCCTGGAAGGCGCATTCATCCAGGTCTGCAGGAGATGGGACCCGGAGTCCCCTGGGTGTGTGCACTGAGGGGCTGCAGGGAGGCAGACCCTCCAACCCCAGCCCTGACCGGCCCCCCTGGACATGCCTGAGCCCAGCCACCCCTCCCTGCCACCTGCCTCCCCCTGCACCGCCCCACCTACCTCTACAGCTCTTGCCCGGACCTCCTGCCCTCAGGCACTCACCGTGGCATTCGAAGCCATCCCCCACCCAGCCTGGCTGGCACCTGCAGCTGAAACTCCCAGGGACGTTGAGGCAGGAGGCGTGACCATCACAGCTGTGTCCCCCAAGCTCACATTCGTCCACATCTGAGAGGAGAGGGACCCAGGCATAGGAGGGGCAGGACCAGGAGAGGGGGTGGAGGAGGCAACATCCCCGGGAAACCTGGGCCCAGTAGAAATAGGGCTTCAGGTACAGAGTGGCAAGACTCAGTGCAGGAGCAAGGGAGAGAGCAAGGACCTTCCCTAGGGCAGGGCTGGCCCACACATGTCCCCACACCACGGCGGGAGCTTCCACCTTCACCCAGAGCCCAAGAGGAAAACCCCCAAACCCAACAGGGCATGACTCCCAGAAGCGCCCAGAAATGGTCTGAAATGGCAGCATGAGAGACTTAGAGCAGACGCTAAGAGGAACTGTCCTAATGCACACGCTCCCTCTCTAAAGCAGGATTTCCTTCTAAAGCAGTGTGTCTAATCCTCAACCAATTTTGCATCACACTTATCTCGGCCCTGTTCATACACCGCCTAAATGAACTGCTGTTCGCTGAAAGTTTCTTTACACTGCCTCCCATTTTTACTCACGTGAACATATTTTAAAAGAAAAATAACAACGATCTCTAAGAAATCACGGGTTTGATACTGTTTTCCAAGGTTTCTTTCCAGTATGCATTAAAATAGCTATGTAATTATGGCAGGTAGAATTATGTTCTCCCAAAAAAATGTGTTCCAATCCTAACTCCCAGAACCTCTGAATGTGGCCTTTTTTGGAAATAGGGTCTTTGTAGGTGTAACCAAAATCAGATGAGGTCATCCTGGATTACAGTGGGTTCAAAACCAATGACTGGCGTCCTCATAAGAAGAGGGAAATTTGGACACAGAGAGGAGAACACCCTGTGATGATGGAGGTGGAGATTGGAATGGTGTGTTCAAGGACGCCAAGGACCAATGGCCACCACCAGAAGTGAGGAGAGAGGGATGGGAGAGATTCTCCCTCTGGGGCCCCAAGAAGGAACCAACCCTGCCGACACTATGATTTCAGACTCTGGCCTCCAGAACTGTTAATTCTAGAGAGAGTAGATTTCTGTGGTTCTGAGGCACCAGGTTTGTGGTCAGGGGGTTCAGCAATCCTGGGAGGCTGAAACAAGAACTACGGAAGTGTTTAAATGTTCATCCCTGTACCACTTAAGAGCATCAGGCTAGCATGCTCTGGGAACTGGTGTGCATACAAAGGGACCCAGAGCTCCCCGCGGCAGAGCTGTTAAGGGAGCCCCAGGGGCACGTGATCGGATCCTAAGTTTTGCTTTAACATGAGGCCCCACCAGTGGAAATGTGTAAGAATGAGGTCTGGCTGTACTCTGCTCCAAGGGATGGGGCAGACCCCATGAACCCTAAGTTGGCCCCTCGGGGGCCCCCTCGCCTGCTCCACTGACCACCAGCTCACCGGAGCAGCCTGTGGCCCCCTTCCTGACGACGTAACCCAGCTGGCAGTGGCAGACAAAGGAACCCCTTGTGTTCTCGCAGACCCCATGGAGGCAGATGTAGGGGTTCAGGTCACACTCGTCCACGTCTGTGGGATGACAAGAGAGGAAGCAGGTGAGGGTGGGGATGCAGCAGCATTGCTAAGTGCCCTGCCACATGGGTTCCCTGCATCGGGGTTCTCTTTGCCCATCTTCAGGAGTGGGGAACTCCCCCAATTCCACCGCTGGGCAGCCGCGAATGTTCAGTCAACAGTCTACAGCACATATTCCGTGGAACACACCGGACATGCATTCCCAAAAGGATTTTATACCAATACATTTAGACAACGCTGAGTTAAACAAAGCTAACTGGATATTTTTCTCCTGCAGGCCTTTTCAGAGCCTTTATGCCAACGTGGATCTGCAAGAAGGGATGGAGGAAGCAGCATTTCCTATTTAACTTGGTCCTAAGCCCCCTTTTCTTCAGTGTTTCCTAAGACACCTGTGATCGGGAATGCTTTAAGCTGCCCTGGGCTGGACACATCTCCCTGGGAGGGTTATGATTTTTACTTCCTGGTACTTCCTCACACTGGCCCCAGCTCTGCCCTGATGGGGCACCCAGTAGACATCTGCTCCCTGGGCCCCGTGATGACCTGCAGCCAGGACAGGACGGTGATCACGGCCCAAACAGCTTGGATCCCCAAGCAGGGCTCAGAGAACACAGTGTCTTTCCATCTAGCTCACCTTCCTCTGCAGAAAACCCCTTGGTCTGCAGTGATCCTATACATTGCTTTCAGAACAGGGCACACGCCTCTGCGTGCACTGGGTACACGGTAAGTGTTCAATAACTGTTCATAAAATAACAAGGTTCAAGGGCCTCTGCTGCTGTGAATGAGATTCCACGGGTCTTGGTGCAGGGGCTCTAGGCACAGGTGGCCAGGAGCAGACTGCCAAGTGCAAAGCCTCATCTCCCCTGCCCGCGTGTGACGGGGATGGGACTGTCGTCTGTCTTGCCCACGTGGCCTCCTTGTGGAAGGCCTGGTGGGTGAATTGTGAAGCTGCCTCCTCCACCTGTATGTAGTCCCAGCTCCTCACCTACACACGTCCTCATGTCCAGCGTGGCCACAAAGCCGTCGTAGCAGAGGCAGCGGTGACCCCCCGGCACGTTGATGCACTGGCCCCCGTCACAGATGTCCGGGTTCTCCTCACACTCGTCCACGTCTGGGGGAGCAGGGTGGGGGGCTGGGCTGCAGGCAGGCAGGGATGGAGGGGGAGTCCCAGGGACCCTGCTGCAGGGTCAGCGGCCTGTCCCGGGTCTGGCCGGCTGCGTCTGGGTCAGGAAAGGCGTGTTCCCCATCCCACGCGGAGGGAGGGGGCCGCGCCCACCCACCTGCACACGCCCTCCCATCAGGCATCAGCGAGTAGCCGTGTCCGCAGCCACACCGGTAGCTGCCCTCGGTGTTAATGCAGTGCACGTGGCACCCACCGTTCCCAGAGCGGCATTCGTCCACGTCTGCGGGAGGCAGGGCGAGGTAGAGGTCGTGGCGGGAGTGAGGTGGGGGTCGTGGCGGGGTGGGAGGCAGGGCGAGGTGGGGTGTGGTGGGAGCGAGGTGGGTTGGCGTGGCAGGGCGAGAGGCAGGGCGAGAGGCAGGACGAGGTAGGCGCATGGCGGGAGCGAGGTGGGGGCGTGACGGGGCGGGAGGCAGGGCGAGGTGGGGGCGTGGCGGGAGTGAGGTGGGTGGGCGTGGCGGGGCGGGAGGCAGGGCGAGGCGGGGCATGGCGGGAGCGAGGTAGGGGCGTGGTGGGATGGGAGGCAGGGGGAGGTGGGAGCGAGGTGGGGGCGTGGCGGAGGCGGGTCAAGCAGGGGTCTGACTAGGGGGCGGGGCCAGCAGAGGCAGGGACTTGGAGAGACTGCTGTGGTAGTGGGGGCCTCGGCTGGGGCTGGGGGCGGGCGCGGTCTCACCCACGCAGCCTTGGCGGTCAGGTGTGCTCTGGAAGCCGGCGTGGCAGGAGCACTGGAAGGCACTGATGACGTTGACGCACTGGCCGTGGGGACACAGGCCGTCACTCAGGGAGCATTCATCAACGTCTGCAGGGGGAGCACATGGCTGGTGGGGACAGCAGGTAGGGGAGGGGCCCCAGGAAGGCCCGGCCTGTGTTCAGCCGCCATCTGCAGGACCCCGAGGCACTGGGACACGTGTGCACTCCGATACATTCATGCTCCTGGCATCCACACGCCACCACAGGTGTGAGTCCACACCTCACCCTGGTACAAACACGCACCCACACCCAGATCCACGTGCCCACACACGTGCACACCCACAAGACCACGTGCACACCCACAAGACTCACCCAAAACACACCCTCAGCAGATAACACCCACACCCTGATCCATGCACCTACGTGCACACAGCTCACACACAAACACACCCTCACACCCACTCACATGCAAACACAATCACCCTCAGTAGACACACCTTCACAGCCACATGCACACTCAAAAGACTCAAATACACTTCATATCCACTCATATGCAAACACACTCACCCTCGACCCACACCCACATGCACACAGCCCCATTCACAAACACACCCACCCGTGTGCAAACACACATCCACACCTAGACACACATTCTCTCACAAGCTCATGTAGATGCACAAACACCACATCCCCTCACATAAGAACACGCATCCTTGTGTAGACACACGCTCACAGACTCACATATAAACACCCATGCACACACTCACTCTTGTACACATTCCCAGATACACACCTGCATGCTCACACAGACACACAAATACACACTTCCTCCGCCTCACGTCATATCACACGGACACACAATGCCCTGCACCCATGCTACCTCATGCATGCGACCGCTCACATGCATAGAGACTGACACACGTGTGCACACATATACATAAGTATGTACTGAGGGAGATGCACAAACACACACTCCCATCATCTCCCTCATGCAGCCCACACTCACCCTCACAAGCAGTGCCCTTGGCCACCAGTGCATGTCCAGCGGGGCACTGGCACTCATAACTCCCATCTGTGTTGGTACAGGTGCCTCCCCGGCACAGCAGTGGGTCCCGGGCACACTCATCCACGTCTGGGCGTGTGGAGAGAGAGAGAGGAGGTGTGAGGACACTGACCTGGCAGGGTGTGATGTGGCTTGTGGAAGCTTCTCCCTGTGCCCCTCTCCCCCAACCCTGTCACCCTGGCTGAAGCCGAAAGGGCCTGGAGTTTGGGGACTTGGGTGACCCATGGGAGTCAGACTGGGAGGGAAGCTGGAATTCTCAGAATTATCAGGGACACAGGCTGACACTCCTGGAGCTGAAGGAGGCCCTCAGAAGCGCCCCCTGGAGGACACAGAGGGAAGGCAAGGCCCAGCCCCTCCAAGCATCAGCACAGGGAGTGGGGGACCTCACCACCCACCCCCACTCTCCTCCCACTCCAGGCTCACGGGCCTCCTTCCACCCCTCAGGTGCTGTTCCCCCTCCCACCCGGCCCTCCACACAGCAGCTCCTTCTATCCTTCACGTCCACCCCAGGGCCTTTGCATGCACTGTTCTTTCTTCAAGCCGCTCTTCAGCCCCTTCACCCCAATTACTCCCACTCTCTCAGCCCCACAGAATGGGATACATCCTAGGGGTCTACGCTCCCACTGCACCATATGGCCCTTTCAAGTGCTTGTGACAGTGGCTATTTATTTTGCTATTTATTTTGCATTTGTCCAGAGATTTATTTTATTAAACATCTATCTCCCCATTAGGTCACGAGCTCAGAGAAAATGGCCCTCTGCTGCCGAGCTCTCTGTGGTTCCCCTGAGTAGATGCACATGAAACGTTCACTGAATGAAAAAGTGAATGAAAGGGGAAGAGGCTCCTCTGTCCCGGGCCCCCTCCTCTTCTCATGCTACGAGCCCCCCGGGAGGCCTGCCCGAATCTTGGTTCCCAGGCTTCTCATCTGAATGCCACACCCAATGTCCAGCAGCCTACAGGGATGACGCCCACACTCGCTGTGTCCCAGCTGGATCATGGCTTCTCCCCACTCCGGCCCCCTCCACCTACATCCATCACAGCAATGTCACCCCCATCCCTCGGCTCGGCCCCGAGACCCCCGAGCATCACCCTGCCCGGGGTGGCTGCCTACCCATGCAGTTCTTCATCATCATGAAGCCACTCTCGTAGCCGTGGAAACACTCACACTCGAAACTGCCCGGAGTGTTGACGCAGGTGCCCTGGCCGCAGAGGTCAGGGGAGATGCGGCACTCGTCAATGTCTGTGGAGAGAGGGGGCACGGGCCGGGCCTCCACATCTGCAAACACCCAGGGGTGCACAGGAGCCCCAAGCTGCTGAACCCAGGTTAACAGAGGTGCCGTGACTGCACCCCAGACGAGGGTAGGGAATTTCCTTCCAGCCTGGAGGCCCCTGGAGGCCACCTCTGCCAGCCCCTCCTTTTATAGCTGGAATCCTGAAGGCCCAGAGAGGGTGTTGAGCTGTCCTCGGTCACAGAGCAGGCAGGTAGACAGGCAGGAAAAGGCCAGTTCTTGTCTTTCAGGTGCCTCTAGTTCATGGCCCCCATCCCTGTAGGCACCCCCCAACCGCCCAGGAGGCAGACGCGGGCACGTACCTGTGCAGTTCCTTTCCTGGGCGTCCAGGGCAAAGCCCCCAGCACAAGAGCAACGAAAGCTGCCCACGGTGTTGCGGCAGGTGCCGTGTGCACACAGCCCGGGGAAGGCTTTGCACTCGTTCACATCTGCAGCATGGGAGCACAAAATGTCACGCTGCCCCGATGTCTCTGGGTCCCCACCCCCTGAGCGTTCACCCCTCTGGCCACAGATGTTTGCTCTCTCCCAAACACACGTCCCACCTCCAGGCCTCTACCCACGCTGTGCCCTCTCCCCATCCACCAGGTTCCCTGAGCCCAAACACACCTTTATAGAAGGGCTGGCCTGAGAGGAAGTCCCGGCTGGCAAAGCCCAGCCCCCGGGGACACAGGCTGGCAAACGCTGGGGACTCAGGCTCAGGGCACGCCTCGCACGCGGCCCCCCACGCGGCTCCCAAGGAGCAGCAGCAGACGTCCATCCGGTACTTGCCGGGCAGGGCGGCCCCACATTCATCCTCATCCCAATGCAAGAAACAAAGCTCCAGGCGCACATCTGCAAGGAGGGGCAGTCACCAGTCCTGCCCCTGCTACGCTGTGCCTGCCAGGACAGGCATTAGAGCCTCCTTCAGCAGCTTCTTCTGAAACTTCCTCCCCAACGGGAAGAGTGACTTCCTTATGCTGAGATTCGATATCATCCAAGACTTCTTTTTTTTTTTTTGGCAGTGCTGCGTGGCTGACCAGGAATTGAACCTGGGGCCCCCAGCAGTGAGAGCACCGAGTCCTAACCACTGGACCACCAGGGAATTCCCAACAGTTACATTTTAAAAATGATATCATCCAATAGTTACATTTGAATAACGGTATCATCCAAAACTTACACTATAATAACTTGCACTGCTAGGTGCTTGCTATGTGATGGGCACTGTTCTAAGCTCATCAATCCATTGAATCCTCAAAATAACACCAAGAGGAAAATATTATCATCATGCCCATTTTACAGGCAAGAAAACTGAGGCAGAGAAGGGTTAGGTAGCTGACCTGAGGCCAGTTAGTAAGAGGTAGAGCGGGGTTCAAACCAGACCATCTGGCTCCAGAGTGTGTGTGTTTAACCTGTAAAACTCCCTTAGAATAATCTGGGAGTGGATAAGCCTTCCTCGGCACCAGACATGAGGCTCTAAGAATGGGGCTGGTTAACTGCGGCCTGGGGTGCCAGCCTCCTGTTTTTGTAAATAAAGTTTTATTGACACACAGCCACATCCATTTGTTTCTGTACTGTCTGTGGGTGTTCTTACACTACACGGCAGAGCTGAGTAGCTGCAACAGACTGTGAGGCCCTAAAAGCTGCAAACATTTGCAGAAACAGCTGGCTGATCCCTGGTCTAAGACAACTTCTCACTCTTTACAAAAGGAACATACGTTTAAGGGGGTCCATTTGAGGACAAGACCCTGTTACAGAATCTTTAGGAAAAAATAAAGATAAGCAGAAGCGCCGTGACACACAGGGATCTGTCTTAAGTTCCCGGGTACCCGGTGGCTTGGTCCAGGGCCGACCAGACTGAGCCATTTCACCTGGCCGTGAATTCAGCAATGGCTTTTTTCTCTTTACTCAGTTACTTTCTTTCCTTGCTCACCTTTTGGAATCAGCAAGAAGACCCGCTGCACGCCTGAAGCTCAGTTTAGAAGGAAATCGAAGTTGAGAAGGGTCATCAGGGCCCATCTGCCTGATGTTCACCAGGCTCCAAGGTGACCCCGAGGAGGCTACCAATGGATTGATGGGACTACAGGAGGAAAAGCTGATAGAACTCGGAGCACTACCTGCTGGCCGGCACATGCTTTTGGCCAAGAAATGTCCTGTTCGAGATGTTGATAGGGACAAAGCAAGAAGCCCTCATCGAGGGGGAAAATATCTCAGAGCCTTTGAGACTGAGCGTAAGCCATTCAGGGAAAGGGTTTGAGCCCTGGATGCTGAGGAAGGTTCACCAGCATCACTTAGCACTCATGCTAGAGGCACCTCCTGCTCAAATCCCCCCGTGTAAACCTTACTCGCTAACAAGAAAGAATAAACGAAGGTTGCAAGTATTATTCCACGAGACTTTGCCATCTGCAATGAGCTTCCTTAGAAGGGCAGTTGAGAAGATGCATCCCCCAAAACAAATGTCTTTGGAGACACGTGGACAGGAGGTGGGCAGTGAGCAGAGGGTCCTGGAGGAACCCCGAGATCCCACTTGTCCCTAGGAGGGGTCTCCAGCCGCCGGGAGTGGAGGCAATGAAGGGCAGGGGGCCCTGCATGGGGACCCAGCCCGCACTCACCCACGCACAGCCGGCCCGTGGCATCCAGCGTCAGGCCCTCAAGACACTCGCAGTGGAAGGAGCCAGCGGTGTTGAGGCAGCGCCCATTGGGACAGACCCCCGGGAAGACCTCACACTCGTTCACATCTGGGCAGCAGCAGACAAGGAGGAGAGGCAAGGGCTGGAGACTCCCAGGAGCTGTTCCCGTGGGGCCTCAGGACACCACGTGGTCCTTGGGGAGGGGGAAGGGGCAGTGCCAGCCTCGGGCTGGCAGATCGCGAGGAAGACCCAGGTACCAAGGAGGGAGAATGTCTCGATCTCAAATGACTTCAGGGAGGGGCCCCAGGCAGCCCCCATGACACTCGCCCACGTGTGGCTTGGAGGGCGAACCGAAGAGGGTGGGGATGGGGGTTACCTTCGCAGCTGAGCCCCTTCACGCGGGCGAAGCCACGGGCACAGGCGGGGTCTGTGGTTGGGGAGAGGAGTCACTCTCTCCACTCAAACACAGGGGATCTGTCCCCCCCCGGTTGTCCCGATGGCGTGGGAGCCCCCGGAGCCCCCCCTTAGGGCATTACCCATGTCACAGCGTTCGCAGGGGCTCCCCCAGGCAGCCCCGAGCGTGGCGCAGCACTCGGACCGCAGGGTGGCTCCATGCAGGTTCGCCTCGCAGCGGCCATCCTGGACCTTTAGCCAGCAGGTGCCTTTGGTGCTGTCTGCGGGGAGGGGCTTGCTGTCTCACCTGGCGGGCCCACACCTGCACGCCGACCCGCATAGACCCAGCCTACTCCGGGGCGTCGGGGTCCCCGCTGCTCCGTGGGGCCTCTCACCTAAGCACACGGTGCCGGAGGGTCCCAGGCGGCTGCCGGGGGCGCACTCGCAGGCGTAGGAGCCGGCCAGGTTGCGGCACACGCCGTTCACACACGGATTGGACAGGCACTCGTCGATGTCTGCAGGGACAGCCCCCCCCCCAGCCGCCCCACCCCACAGTGAGTCCTGAGCTGCAGGAGGGGGAGCCCCACCTGACCAGGGGCCCCTCCTCCCCACGGCTACCAAAGTCCAGAGGCAGGAGGCGCAAGCGGTCAGAATACAAGGAACGGACTGCGCAGGCTCAGACGCACGTGAGTTTGCACTGAATCGTCTTGTGCACCTGCACAAGCACGCTGACGTGCAGGGTCCTGGGAGCGCACACAGGTAAAAGTGCAGAGGGATAGGCACGGTGGGGAATTGTGGCCCTCAAAGGGTCGGTCATGGCACAAGACAGGTGAGAGGCAGGAGGAAAACCCAGAGGGGATGGAGGCCTGGGTGTGGCCAGGGTGGGGGAGGGGTGTCAGCTGGAAAGAAGACAAAGGACCAGGGGAGGGGTGGGGCCAGACGAAAAGCTTGTGCGTGACTGTGTGCGGGTGCGCGCGCGCAGGCATCTGTGAGTGCCAAGGGATGTATGCGATGGGCAAGGTCATCACAACAACGTGTGTGTGGGCAATGGCGAGCATGCACACTTGAACATGTGTATGTCAGTGACTGCACGCGTGGGAGAGGGAGGATGGGCACGTATTCTTGTGTATAAGCGTGAGTGTGTATGAGCATGTGAGTGCACAACTGTGCAGGTATGTGAGGGTGTGTGTGACTGCACACGTAAGTGTATGTGGCTGTGAGCCTAAGTGTGTGAAAGGGTGAGTGAAAGAACGTGGGCACACACATATCTTTGAGAGTGTGCACGTGAGGGTGTGTGGCTGTGGGAATGTCTGTGAGTGTGAATATGGGTATGTGAGTGTGTTTTGTGTGAGTACCGGTGTGACTGAGTGATCATATGCACACATGTGTGAATGTCGGAGGGTCTGAGTGTCTGCATAAGGGTGTGCCTTTGAGGGTGTAACTGCGGCTGTGAGCATGCGTGTAAAGTGTGAGAATAAGTGTGTGAATGTGGGTATTGTGTGTACCTATGAGTGTGTGTAACCGTGAGACTGAGTGTGAATACATGTATGCCTTTGAGCGTGTCTGTGTGCGTGAATGCAGGTATACATGCGTCTTTGAGCATGTGTGTACCCAGAGCACGCAGCGTGCATAAGTATCTGCATGTACGTGTGCGTGGCTGTGTGCCCCGCGACCCTGTACCTTCGCAGGTCTCCGTGTCTTGCCAGAAGCTGAAGCCCTGGGGGCAGGAGCAGCTGTAGCTGCCAGGGCTGTTCCGGCACCGCCCGTTGTCACACAGGAGGCTGTTGAGTGCACACTCATCCACATCTGCAGGGTGAGGGGGGGAGAGCGGGGTGAGGGGTGTGCAGTGGGGGCGGCCCACCCACCTGCCCGTCCACTTGCCGGGCACGCTCACCCATGCACTCCTTGCCGGCTGCGGCTGCCTCGTAGCCCAGGTTGCAGATGCAGCGGTAGCTGCCCCGCAGGTTCTCACACATACCGTTGGCACAGACATCAGGATCGAGGGCACACTCGTTGATGTCTGCACCAGGAGGGGGGCGTCAGCAGCTGCCCTGGCTCCCTGGAGGCTCCAGAAGCCATGTCCCCCGGGGCCAGAGCTCCAGCCTAGACCCTGCCTCCTTCCCCTTGAAACCAGGGTTTCTCAGCACTGTGGATATTTGGGGCCAGATCATCCTTTGCTGTGACGGGGGGCGTCCTGTGCACTGTAGGATGTTGAGCAGTATTCCCAGCCTTACCCAGGAGGTGCCAGTAGCACCCTCCCCAATATCTGTCCAGACATTGCCAAATGGCCCCTCGGGAGGGGGGACAAAACTGTCCCCAGTTTGGAACTCACGGAACAGATGTTTATACGGCAGCGACATAATTTTGCAAAAAAAAGTGCAATCATAATCACTACCATTATAGGATGTTTACTATTTTGTGCCAAGCGTATTAGCTCATTTGATCCTCACAACATCCCTGAAATGGGTCTTACTGTACAGACAAGGAGGCACAGAGACGCTAGGTAACTTGCCTGAGGTTATTCAATCAATAAATAGTAGGGCCAGGATTCGAACCCACGCATCTGGCTCCAGAATCTGTCCCTTTAACTGACAGGGGGGTGGGGGAGGGGTGGACATCTGTCCTGCCCTGATGGCCTAGCAGTGGATGGGAAATCTTTATTTTTTGCTCAGGCAGAAAGGCTGTTTCAGGAAGGGATGGTGTCACAGGTTGGAGTCCTAACCCCCAGGATCTCAGCATGTGACTTTATTTGGAGACAAGGACTTTACAGAGGTGATCCAGTTAAAACGAGTTCATTAGGGTGGACCCGCAATCCATTCCAATATGACTGTATCCTTATAAAAGGGGGAAATTTGGGCACAGACACACAAGGAGAACCCCATGTCAAGAGGAAGGCAGAGGGGTAATTCCCTGGTGGTCTAGTGGTTAGGACTCTGCATTTTCACTGCCGAGGGCACGGGTTCAATCCCTGCTCGGGGAACTAAGATCCCGCAAGCTGCACGGCGTGAAAAAAAAAAAGATGAAGACAGAGGGCGTAGGGATGAATTAGGAGTTTGGGAATAGCATACTCAGTACTATATATAAAACAGATAACCAACAAGGACTACGGTATAGCACAGGGAACTCAATATTTTTAATAACCTATAAGGGAAAAGAATCCGAAAAAGAAGAGATATGTATGTATCTATGTATGTATCTACTAGATATGTATGTATCACTTTGCTGTACACCTGAAACTAACGCAACATTGTAAACTTAAAAAAAAAAAAAAGATGAACGCAGAGATCAGGGTGATGCTTCTGCCAGCTGAGGATTTAAGAGTGAAGTGCTAGAAGCTGTGGGAGAGGCATGGGACAGACTCTCCCTCACAGCCCCGGAAAGAGCCATCCCTGCTCACACCTTGATCTCGGACTTTTAGCCTCTCCCGAGCCGTGGGAGAATAAACGTCTGTTGTTGAAGCCTCCCAGCCTGTGGTACTTTGTTACGGCAGCCCCAGCGACACGACAGTGCCCAACCACGACCCCACCCCTCTGTCCCAGCACTGCCCCGCTCACCTCTGCCATCCGTGGTGATGCCAAGACCGCTGCTGCACAGGGCCTGGAACTCGACTGGAGTGGCGGAAGCAGAGCGAGAGGGGTCAGTGGCCATTGCCGAACCCAAACCACGTCCAAGACGTGGCCCCTTGGAGATGAGCGAGGGTCTGGGACTAAGATGCCCCCCCCCAATAGGAAGAGCAACTTCCTTCCGTGTCTTCTTGGGGAGAGAAATCCCCACCCCCCCACCCCATAGGAGCCAAGCCCCCCCCCCCCACTGTCCCCTCCTGCCCCCTGGGTGATCAACTAGAAGCAAGAACTAAAGGAAAGCGGGTGGACGTGGGGCAGCCGACCCTCACCGGAGTTCTTGGCAGGACACAGCTGGCAGGGCTCCCCAAACCCGTGGTCGGGGCTCGCACAGCAGCACTCGGATTTGGTGACGGCACCGGGGAAGGGGCGGGCACAAGAGCCCTTGTTGAGGGTCCCGTAGCACGTGCTACGCACGTGGGTGTCCACGCACACGCGGCCATCAGCGCCCACCGCGAGCCCCCCCAGGCAGTGGCAGCGGAAGGAGCCCTCGGTGTTGGTACAGTGGCCGTTCATACAGATGCCCGGTGTCTGGCATTCGTCGATGTCTGCGGGGGGCCGTGGGCGACTGCGACAGGTCCCAGTCCCCCGCCACCCGCCCTTGCCGCCTCCCCTCACCTCTTCCTCCCCAATCCCCATCACTCCCCTGTGGTCCAGCCTCCAGCCTCACCCACGCAGTGGCGGCCACCGGGCGCCAGCAGGAAGCCGGGTTTGCAGAGGCACGAGAAGCCGCCGTCCTCGTTCAGGCACACTCCGTTGGCACACATGGTGGCGGTGGCACACTCGTTGTGGTCTGGGGACACCGGGAGAGGCTGGTTCCCAGCAGGGTCCCAGCAGTCACCCCTCGTTGGGCCAGCCCTGCCTGGTAGACCAGCCCCGCCCCCTCACTTTTCCAGGGACCCTTCCCAGGGCAGTTCGAGCCTGACAGGACAAAATGTGACTGTCGGGGACTATGTCGGCTTGGATATAGTGAACTGCTGGAGCGTGAACTCCCCTGGGGCAAGACTGGGGCCACTAGCTCGAGTCTGCATCTTCCATCCTGGCACACCGTAGCTGCTCCACAAATAGTTGCTCAAAGTCGAATACGTGAGGTGTGGTGGTTACACAACATTGCACTAAATACCACCAACTGTTCCTTTTAAAATGGTTAAAATGGTAACTATGTTATGTATATTTCACCACAATGAAAAACGCAAAAAAAAAAGGAAAAAATGAGGTACTGTTTGCATGACTTTATGAATGTTCCTTTAAAAAGGGTAGGGGGCTTCCCTGGTGGCGCAGTGGTTAAGAATCTGCCTGCCAATGCAGGGGACATGGGTTCAAGCCCTGGTCCGGGAAGATCCGACATTGGAGCAACTAAGCCCGTGCACCACAACTACGGAGCCTGTGCTCTAAAGCTCGCGAGCCACAACTACTGAGCCCGCATGCCACAACTACTGGAGCCTGCGCGCCAACAGCCCGTGCTCTGCAACAAGAGAAGCCACCGCAATGAGAAGCCGGCACACGGCAGCGAAGAGTAGCCCCCGCTCGCCGCAACTAGAGAAAGCCTGCTCACAGCAACGAAGACCCAACACAGCCAAAAATAAATAAAATTTAAAAAAAAAAAAGGGTAGGAATGGAGCTGATACACACTACTGTACATAAAATAGATAAACAACAAGGTCCTACTGTATAGCCCAGGGAACTATATATTCAATATCTTGTAATAAACTATAATGGAAAAGAAAAAAAAGGGTTAAATGGTAAATTGTACACTATGTATATTGTGCCACGATTTTTAAAAATGCAAAAAAGAATTGCATACATGAGATGGTTGTTGCACGACCTTGGAAATATCCTAAGTGCCACCAAATTGTTCACTTAAAAATGCTACGTTCACTTTCCTGCAGAAAAAAATTGAATAAATGTGGGTGCACAACATTGGGGACTACTAAATAAACGCCACTGAATTTTTCACTTTTAAATGAATAAATTTATCTTGCGTGAATCTCACTTGAATTTAAAAAGAAAAGGGCAAAAACCGTCAGCTGAGAAGAAAACAGTCTAATTTAAAGGAAGGCGGTGGGTGCAGAAATGATTTGTTTACCAAAGTATCAGGTTTTTTTTGTTTGTTTGTTTGTTTGTTTTTTGCGGTATGCGGGCCTCTCACTGTTGTGGCCTTTCCCATTGCGGAGCACAGGCTCCGGACGCGCAGGCTCAGCGGCCATGGCTCACGGGCCCAGCCACTCCGCGGCATGTGGGATCTTCCCGGACCGGGGCACGAACCCGTGTCCCCTGCATCGGCAGGCAGACTCTCAACCACTGCGCCACCAGGGAAGCCCCCAAAGTATCAAGTTTTGAACAATAAAGGACTGTACCAAAAGGAAGGAAGGAAAGAAGGGAGGGAGGGAGGGAAGGAAAGGAAAGAAGAAATGAAGAAAAGGTCCACACCAAAACTTGTACATTGTACATTCATAGCAGCTTTATCCACAACAGCAAAGAGTGGAAACAACCCAAATAGCCATTAACTGATGACGTATAAACAAAATGTGGTCCTACTCGTATAATGGAATGTCATCTGACAATAAGAAGGAATGACGTTCTGACAACTGCTACAACACGGGTGGACCTTGAAAACATGATGCTCGGTGAAAGAAGCCAGTCACAAAAGGCCACGGAGTACGTGATTCCATTTATACAAAACGCCCCGAACAGGCAAATCCATGGAGACGGAAAGTCGATTGGCCTAGTGCCGAGGGCTGGGGGGGAAGAGAGAGAATTCTGGAATGACGGCTAATGGAGAGGAGGTGATAAAGAGGTTCTAAACTTAGATTGTGGTGATGCTCGTATTAAAAGCCATTGAAGTGTACACTTTAAATGGCCACTCTTATGTTATGGAATGATATATCAATAAAGATGCTAAGAAGGTTTTTTAAAAAATGAGAGAGGGCTTCCCTGGTGGCGCAGTGGTTGAGAATCTGCCTGCTAATGCAGGGGACACGGGTTCGAACCCTGGTCTGGGAAGATCCCACATGCCGCGGAGCAACTAGGCCCGTGAGCCACAACTACTGAGCCTGTGCGTCTGGAGCCTGTGCTCCGCAACAAGAGAGGCCGCGATAGTGAGAGGCCCGCGCACCGTGATGAAGAGTGGCCCCCGCTTGCCACAACTAGAGAAAGCCCTCGCACAGAAACGAAGACCCAACACAGCCAAAAAGTTAATTAATTAATTAATTATTTTTTTTTAAAAAAAGAAAGAATGCACAGGGAACTATACCCAATACTTTACAATAACCCATAAAGGAAAAGAATCTGAAAACGAATAGATACATGTATAACTGAATCACTTTGCTGTACACCTGAAACTAACACAACATTGTAAATCAACTATACTTCAACTACAAAAAATAAATTAAAAAAATAAAATTTATATGTACCAAGAAAAACACTGATTAAGGATTTCAACTCTTACTTGTTACAGACTATGCAGAGATCTGAAGGAAATATTAAAGACTTGATGGTAGGGCTTCCCTGGTGGCGCAGTGGTTAAGAATCCACCTACCAATGCAGGCGACATGGGTTCGAGCCCTGGTCCGGGAAGTTCCCACATGCCTCAGAGCAACTAAGCCCGTGCACCACAACTACCGAGCCTGGGCTCTAGAGCACACAAGCCACAACTACTGAGCCCACGCGCCACAGCTACTGAAGCCTGTGCACCTAGAGCCCGTGCTCCGCAACAAGAGAAGCCACCACAATGAGAAGCCCGTGTACAGCAACGAAGACCCAAAGCAGCCAAAAATTAAAAAAAAAAAAAAGAAAGACGATGGTAAAATTATAAAACAATGAATTAATCAAAATTACTTTCAGTAGGAGATATCTAACTAATAAAAAACAATGCAAATAAAAATTATAATGATTTATGCACAGACATAAATTACTATACCTAAAGTTAATGCTAAGAAAATAGCTAATTTAATAATCAACTTTCTAAATGTATCTAAAAATCAACAGAAAGTAAATGCTCTGCAAAAAAAAAAAAAGAATGAAAGGAAGAAAATCCTTCCTGATGAGGGAAGACTACAAGGCAGGTCCCCTCAGAGAGGGTGACAGAAAAGAATAAAGGGAGTCCCCGGTGGCCCCTACAAGCTGCGGGGAGCTTGGGTGGCACCCCCATACCCCACAGGGAGCCTGAGATCGGGGCGCTCTCCACGGTCCTGATCCACCTCTCTCGAAGGCCAGACTCTCTCGAGGACAGGTGAGGGGCCATGAGTCAGGGGCAGGGGCAGACGCAGACAGCTGATGGCATGGTCTTAACCCAAAGGCCCCTTCCTGGGATTCAGGGCATGAATTCAGGAAGGAGAGAATGAAGGAGTGAGTAGGGGCTGGATAGACCACAAGGAGGATCTCAGATGGGCTGGTTCGGCTCAGAAAGGGGAGCAGAGGACCCACCGTGAGGAGGGAGGTGGGTGATGCAGCACGAGTGGCAAGACGCAGAAGGCAACTACTGGGGCCCAGAAGCCGCTTCCCCACCCGCTCACCCTCAACTCACCCACACAGTTCTTGCCATCGGGGCCGAGCTCGAAGCCTGCATCGCAGACACACTGGAAGCTGCCTGCTGTGTTGACGCAGCGGCCATGGTGGCAGAGGCCACTGCTGGCGATGCACTCGTCCATGTCTGGTGGGGAGGCAGGCGGGCAGTCAGCAGGCGTCCTCCTGGCCCCCAGGCTCTAATTCAGATGCAGGTTCCATCAGTCAGGCTCCCGGTCCCCCCCACTGTCCGATGGACGGCCATACCCACGCACTCCTGCTTGGTGAGCGTTGCCTGAAAGCCCTCCCAGCACCGGCAGTGGTAGGAGCCGGGGGTGTTGACGCAGTCTCCGCGGTGGCAGGGGCTGCTGGTACACTCATCCACGTCTGCAGGCAGAGGACCCTGAGCCCCAGCCCGCCAGGGCGCTCCCCCGCCCCCAGCCCACCCCTGCCCCAGCCGCTGCTCACCGATGCACTCGCCCCGAACGTCCTGGGTGTAGCCCACGTTACACTCGCAGCGGTAGCTGGAAGAGGTGGGCAGGCAGCGGCCATTGAGACACAGGTTGGTGAAGTGTCGGCAGATGTCAATGGTCTGGTTCAGCGTGGCTGTGCCTGTGAGTAGGGCCGACGTGGGGCACCCGAGCATGTGCTGGCCCCCTGGCTCTGGACCTCACCTCCGGGTTCAGACACCCACTCAAGAAGCTGGAACCCTACCCCTATGGCCAGGTTCTCCCACTTCAGCCGAGTCCTGCCCCACCTCCACCCTGGCTGAGACCCCCAGCCCCCCACGCCAGCCCTAGACCCTCACCCAAAACCCAAACCCTGACCTGGAGGCCTGGATCCCCAATCTACCCCCAGCCCCAGACCACTGTCAGTACTTTCATCCCTACTGCCCAGGCCAGGACCCACACTCCAAAGCCCTGACTCTCTGTCTCTGAGGCCTGGACCCCCTTCTCCCAAGGGAGGAGTCTTGGATCCCAAGTCCTCACCAATGTTGGTGTCACCAAGGCCCAGGCTGGGAACCCCATGCCCACTGGATCCGAAGCCAGGGAGGCCGGGGAAGGGGCCTGGGTAGGAGGGCAGCAGCGGGAGCCCCAGGGCACACAGGCGCTGGAACTCATCTGCAAGGAGGCGGGGTTGGAGGCCAAGCCTTCGGCTGTGCCCCGGGATCCCAACCCGCAGGCCAAGCTCTGGGGGCAGAGGAAGGTGGGAGGTGGCCCCAGGCCACTCACCAGAGCCCCGCGGCGGACACAGCTCAGGGGCCGGGCCAACTGCCCAGCACCTGCCCGTATCACAGCAGCACTGCCTATGGGTATAGTGGCCCGCGAGGTCTCCCGCACAGCGGCCCACGATCAGCGCCGAGAAGCAGGTGCCGGCACGGTGGTCTGCAAGGGGGTGGGGGGTCGGGAGGATCCGTTACCAGACTTCAAACCGCAGCTCTACCAGCACCATCTGCAGGACAGACCTCCTTGCCTCTCTGTGCCTCAGTTTCTCCATCCATGGGTAGGAGATGCTCAGAACACCCACCTCACCTCGGTAGAGTGTTGCAGAGTGCACCGTATTTGGCACTCTGGCCAATCCTCACTGAGTGAGGATCTTATTACCAAGATTTCCAAATTACCCCAGGGAGGGAGACTTAGACTCACGCTGAGCAAAAGTGTCCCAACATCTAAAGCTGGAATTGTTAGGAAGCTCCCTGTCACTGCGGGTATTCAACCACACTGAGTAAGACCCTTGGTTCAGGGGGTTGCGCCGGTGAGAAGTCATGCTGGGTACTCAAGCAGAGATGCTGGGATCTGTACCTGTGTGTCCCCGCCTACCAGCCCTGGGCATTCTGGGGAAACCTAAGAGGCTGTGAATTTGAGGAGGGGCTGGGGAAGCAGACTGGTGGACTGATGGCTGCAACTCTTGGAGAGACTGAGGCAGAGACTCCCCAGGTATGAAAACCACAGACGCTTCCACTGTGCCCTCGAGCCTGATGGCGTTACACGGTGATCATATTTCTCAAGCTCTGACTCTAAAAGAGCATATTTTTAGGTTTGAAAACCCACAAATGTTGGCCAGTGGCCCACAGCGGAAAAACCCCTCCCACCAGCCGGGAGGGCCCTTGCAGCTGTCCCTGAGCTGCCCGAGGCAGAGAAAACAGCAAGCTTTTCCACCTCCCCAGCCACACCCCGTGCACCTGGCGGGAGGGTAGGGGGGTGGTCCCCAGGTGCATGTGTGGGAGTCGAGGCTCTGCACTCAGCCCCATCCCTGGCCCACGAACAGGACTGGGCCTGCCCAGGCGAGGAGAGGTCAACAGACTTGTTCAAGGTCACACAGCTGCTGGAGAGCTAGGCGGGATGAAAACCCAAATCCCTGAACCCCAGGGGACCTGACCAAGCAGCTGCTTCCCAAGTAGGGAAGACGAGACAAAATGTAAGAATTTTGACAAAAATGATGCTGCCTTTGCTTATTAAGCACCTACTGTGATCAGGCCCTGCTAAGCAGTCACAGACCCAACTTCCCTGCTCCCCTGTCTTTGTGAATGTGTATTGAGTGCCCCCTACATCCAGCCCTGGGCAAATCTCTTCATAAATTGTTATTTAATCCTCCCCATGTGGTTTAGAACAGCCATTATCTCTGTTTCACAGATGAGGCAGCTGAGGCCCAGAGACGTTAAGTCACTCGCCCAAGGTCACGGAGTATGCAAGCAGCTTAAGTAGCAGTTGGAACTCAGGACTGAATTCCAAGCCCATGTTCAGAGGACACCTGACCTTGGTTCAAATCTAGGCTCTGCTCTTTAGTGGTTGGGAAATGCGCTACAGTCCAGGGGACGTGCCCAGAGGTAGCCTCCCTGCCAGCCAAGATAGCCCCCGGAGGCGGAGGAATAAATAGGTCTGGCGCTGGCCATGGTACACTGGCAGAACTCCAGACACAATATTCCCTGTCCTGGCTGGTAGAGACCCAGCCTGAGATGTCCGAGTGGTGCTGGAGACCTGCCAAGCCCACCCCACCTCCCCAAACCAAGACGCTATCCATGCCCCACCGCAAGTGTTCCTGGCCAGCCCTGTTGGCCACTGGCAACCTGTGAAGTCTAATGACCAGCTCATCAAGACAGCAGGACAGGGAGTGAGAGCCCAAGGATCCTCCCGCCCCAGCCAGGAGGGTGAGCCTCCAGGGGGAGGCACAGCCCTGACGACCCCACCCTGGCTGGGGGCAGGGAGCGGGGTGGTCTGGGGAGCTGGGGTGTGGGTAGCTCTCTCTTCTGGACTTGCGGATTTGGCTTAAGCAAATCTCCCCTCTCTGGGCCTCAGTTTATCGCAAACACAGTGTGAGGGAAGACGGGGTACTTTTAAAAAGTCTTCGGGAGCGTAAAGAGGGATACAGAGAGGGGGCCAGAGAGGCTAATGGGCAGAAGAGCGTAGAGACGGAGGCCAGATAACCAGATGGGCATCAAGATGGGGGCATAGAGGTGGGGGCTAGAGGGGCGTAGAGGTGGGGGCTAGAGGGACAGAGGGGCATAGAGGCGGGGGCTAGAGGGGCACAGCGGCGGGAGCCAGAAAGGGAAGAAAGGCAACCAGTGAGCCAGAAGGGCATAGAGTCCGAGGGGCAGAGGGGCACAGCCAAGACACCGAGACAGGGGACCAGAGAGCTAAAGGGCATAGAGATGGGGGCTAGAGGGCCTCTCAGACTGGGGTCCAGAGAGCACAAAGGCCAATGGGTAGGGAACCAGAATTAACGAGTGGATGGAGACCGGGGTCCGAAAAAGACAGAAGGGCATAGAAATCGAAGGACTAGAGGAGCCCGAGGGCCAGAGGGTTGCAGAGATAGATGAGCAGAGGGTCTGTCTCCTACCTGCCCTCTGCCCCTCCAGCCCCCCTGGGCCCTGGCTCACCCAGGCAACGGGTACCATCCAGGCTGCTGGCATAACCACGGGGACAGGTGCACACGTAGCTCCCGACTGTGTTGGTGCAGTCGCCCCCGGAGCAGAGGCCTGGCACGCTGATACACTCGTCCACATCTACGTAGATACATGTCCGGTTAGAGTCCAGCCCCCCAGCAGCCTTACCCCACCTCCACCTCCTCCTCCTTGCAGGGGAGCCTGAGCCGCCCAGAGCAGAGAGAAGGTCCCAGCTTGAAGCTCTCCCCGTCGCCCACCTTCACACTTGGCGCTGTTCTCACTGAGCTGGTGTCCAGCTGGGCAGCGGCACTCAAAAGAACCCACAGAGTTAACACAGCTGCCCCCCTGGCACAGGCCTGGGATAGCCTGGCACTCATCCACGTCTGCAAGGGGATGAGAGGCACGTCAGAGGGAGAAACCAAGGCTGCTGAGGGCTCCCACTCAGCCCTGGCTCCCAGGACCTCGGTCCTTACGCACTGGGCCCCCCCCCTCACCTTGGCAGGCCCCCGTGTGTATATTGGGGATGAAGCCCCGGCGGCAGGGGTGTGGCTGAGCAGAGCAGAGCTCACATGGGAAGCCCCAGGCCCGGCCCACAGTGGCACAGCAGAGCGCCTTGGTGCAGACGAGGCCTGTCAGCTGGTGCTGGCACCCCTCCAGGCCCACTCGACCAAAGCAGGGCCCTGTCCGGTAGTCTGCAGGGCAGATGGATGTGGGCAGCTGGCCTCAGGCTGCCCCCACCCCATAGTCTTCTGCATTTCCATCCCAGCAAGCCCAACTCAGGCCTCTACCTCTCTCGCCTGGACCACGGCGGTAGCCACCTTCCCAGCCTCCCTATACCAACACACCAGGTTTTTTTCCTGACCACAAGCCTTTACTCATACTGTTCCCCTTCCTTACCTGATGAACTCCTATTCACCCTTCAAAACCCTTTCTCTCCAAAGCATTCTCCAACCAACCTCCAAGAGAGGCCAGGACCTCCAAGCTTACAAAACCCAGGGCATGTCTGGAGACCCCCACCACTCCCCCAGGCCCACCCTCCCTTCAAGCCCAGGCGGGGACCCATGGATGCCCCGCTGGAGAGCCTCTCTCATCCTTGAGCACACATCTGGCTCTGCCAAATCTCCCAGACCCAGCATCCGCCCAAATGCTCTGAACCCACAACTCTGCATCCCCAACACCCCCTCCCCACCCAGCTGAAGGTGGTCTCATTGGCCCCCCCACCGCCGTGCACGGGCCCAGATGTGACTTCCTGGCTCCATCCTCCAGATGGCTCCAATCAAGGGGCTGGCACTGGACCAAGGGAAGCCCCTTCCAGAAGGAGACGCCAAAGCCAGCCCCCAGGCCTGTATGAAGGAGGGGAGACCCGCGACAGTCCTGACTTCCTAAAGCAAAACACGGCCCCCAGAATCTCACCTCAGTCATCCAGGACCCTGGAACCCCACCCACTCCTGCCTAGGCACCCAACCCTGCCTCTCTCTGGGGCCCCCACCCCCGCTCCAGGCCTCTCCTCTCCCACCCTCTCCACTAACCTTCATTTTCCCTCAGCCATCCCGACTGCTCCCCAAGTCGGCCCAAATTCCAACTCTGTTTTCTCGCCAAATCCCGTTTCCAAACGCTCACTCTCAAACCCAGGTAACCCCCAGCCCCTCCAGCTTCTGATTCATGGCTATACCGTCTCCGACCCGGCTTCGGCCACAGATGGGCCTCCATCCCCAGCAGCACCCTTCACACTGGGGTGAGTCCCAGGGTCCTGCCCATTTTTGCCTTCCCGGGCTCCTTGGACACACAGGGCACTCTGATGGCTCCTACAGCTGCAAAACTCGCCAGTCTGGGCATCCCCAACGCCACCTGCTTTTGTTCACTTTCTCATTCTCAGCTGCCCATGGTCTCCATTTCTCTGGTGGACCCTTAAATCGCCCTCCCTTTTCTTCCCCAAGAACCTCAACTATCCTCTGGGCTTCAGCCCCGTGGATGGGGCAGCCCCAGGCCTGGCTGTCCAACTGCCTCCTGGGTGACCCACGGGCTCCTCGGCCAACACTGAGCCTCAGGGTCTTCCCCCTCCCTACCCCCGGCTGCACCATCTTCCCTCCCATTTTCAGAGCAGGCCTGGGATTTGTCCCTGCTTCCGTCCCTCCCCTTGCCCACCCCACCCCCCAACATCCAACTTCTCACAAAACATTGTTCTTTCCACCGTGTTTGTCTTGGTTACAGCCTCCCAACAGGTGACCTCCACCCACCTCAGCCCGTGGGATCATTTCAACAGTGAGGATGAAACATGAGGGGGCGTGTCCATCTCATGAACTCCGACTTATCCCTTCTACAGGAAGCCCTCCGTGACTCCCTTCCCTGGAGCACAGTTTCTCTGCCCTTCACAGCAGCAGGGACAGCAGGAAGGAGGTCAGCTGGACCCTCCCAGGGCCTGGCCACGTCTCAGGGGCTGCCAGGAAGCCCTCCTCCCCCCAAACCCCTGCCCCGCGCTCAGCTTGGTACCTTTCTCACACTGAGGCCCCATGAAGCCGTACACACAGGCACAGCGGTTCGGCCCGATGCAGCGGCCCCCGTTGTGGCAGCCGTGGTCACAGACGGCTGTGGAGGAAGTGGCGGGGGTGTGGCCTGAGGTCCTCCAGTAGCAGAGGGAGCTGGGGCCCCGGGCGGGCCCTCCTTCACGCAGGAATCCCCATAATCCAGCCCAGACCAAGAGACAAGATTGTGACAATGAATGTGTCCCCTCCAATCCCGGTCCCAGAGGAGTGACCCGTGGGCGGTGGGCGGGTGGCAGCGGAGACCTGACCTCTGGGGTCCCAAGCCCAGGTGTGCGCGATGGGTACTCACGTTGCCCACACACGGTGCCCGTGTAGCCCCTCTGGCACAGGCAGGACTCCCCTCGGCAGCTGCCCCCATTCATGCAGCTCACACTGCACCCCGACCCTGCGGGCGGGGAAGAGGGACACACAGGAAGGCCCCGAGATGCATGCACAAGGCGCCGGGACCAGGTGCGCCCAGCCTGGCTCTGGTCCCTCAGCAAAACCCGCCTGGGCTCCCGGAAGCTTCGGGAAGCCTCTCACCTTCTCTTCCCACCCCTAGGGGGTCACTTGCTTTCTTTATTTTTTTTTAAGCTTATAATTTTTTTTTTCATTTTTTACTTTTTTTTTTTTTTGACCTCGCCACGCGGCATGCAGGATCTTCCCCGACCAGGGATCGAACCCAGGCTCCCTGCGTTGGGAGCGCAGAGTCTTACCCACTGGACCGCCAGGGAAGTCCTGGGGGGTCACTTCCTGCTCACCTCGGCTCATCCCGCAGCTGGGGGCCAGCTTCCCATCAGCACAGGCGCACAGGTTGGGTCGGGAGCAGAAGCCCTCGCCGCAGGCGTGCCTACAGACCGCTGGAGAGTAACAGGTGACGGTCAAGGCCAGGACCCGAATCCTCCGCCATCCCCACCCCATGGGTGCCCCGGGGGCCGAGGCTCTGCTGGAGCCATTGGGAGACAGAGGTGCTCTTTGGGCCAGAAACGCTGAGTAGTAAGGACAGAAGCTGGAGGTGCTGGGGCACTGGCTGTACTGTTGGGGAGGAGGCGAGGGGGCATCTCCTGGAAGCAGAGTCGGATTCTAGACACATTAGAATGGGGTGCGTGTGGGAGTGGGGAAACAGAGAGATTGAGAGACACACACACACACACAGAGAAAAAGACAGACACAGAGAGACAGAGACTCAGAGAGAGACCAAGACAGAAGGAGACAGAGACTGAGACAGACAGACGGACCAACAAGCAGACAGACACAGGGAAGTTGTACGACAAAGAAACACGGGCGGGTGGCCTGGGAGCCTGCAGACAGAAGCAGGGGCCATTCCTGTGGCTTAGCCAGACGTCCCAGGCCAAGTCCACTTTTAAACAAGGCTGGACTTGCTGGCCGTAAGTAAGAGAACTGCCCCAGTGTCCCCTGCCTGCACCTCCCACCTCCAGAAGGGACCGACACTCACGCACAACACACTGGTTCCCACCAGGCAGCGTCCTCCAGCCGGGGCAGCAGTAGGCATGAAATCGGGAGCCACACACATTCGGCCTTCAGGAGAGCAGGCATGGCTGGTGAGCCCCTGCCCAGCTGGACATCCCCTGGGCCTCACCCCCCGCACCTAGCAGGACAGCCCAGCCCAGCCCACACCCCAGGGGCTTCTCGGCATCCCGGGTACCACACACCCCTGCAAGAAGCCTGGGCTGCCACGCCTGCGCACACGTCCGAGACCTGCAGGCTCCACAGCCCCATCCCAACGGCCCTGGACACCCGCCACGCACGACAGGGCTGTCCAGGCCAGCAAGAGCCGAGCCAAGGGGTCCCGGGCCATGGTGTGGGTGCCGGCCCCTCTCCTTGTCAAGCACAGACCCTCCAGAACCATGACGTGTCCCTCGGAGGCTGCGGAGAGGAAGCAGAGTCAACCTCAGCAAGAAGCCCTTGGCCACGGGGCACCCACGAGAACCAGAAGCGGTGGGACCGCTGCCGGGATGGAGAAACTGGGGGCTTGTGGGAGCCCAGGGAGGCATCCAACCCCGACCCACAAGCAGGTGAACAGTCACGGGAGGCTTCTCGGAGGAGGTGTGATGTCTCAGCGATGGAGTCATCCAAGAGAAGGGTGTCGGGGCAGACACAGCACACTGAGAGCAGAGGCAAGAAGATCGTGGACCGCTGAGTGGAGGGGAGGGGGTGGCAGGCAGCCAGGGTGTTTCAGGAGTGCATACCTGTGTAATGCAGCTTCTACTTGTATGTCAAGGGCAATGGAGAGCCCTTGAAGGGCTCTAAGTGGGAGGAACAAGGGCAGAAATGGGTGTTTGATGGAGTGTGGAAGGACTTGCAGGAGCCCCAGAGGAAGCACGCAGTTGAAGAGGCTGGGGCAGGCATCCAGATGAGAGGAAAGGATTCCAGGAGCAGGGGGCACAGGCTGGAACTTCCCAAAGGACAGAACATCCCTCTGCCCAGCAGGGAAGGGACAGCTTTTGTGCCCACTTCACAGAGGAGCAAACAAAGGCCATCACACATTTAGCGAAGGGCTGAGTGGGAGCTGAAGCCCAGGCAGAGGTGAGGGAGGGGAAGAAGATCAAGGGTACCCTACCCTCCAGGAGGTGGCTGGCTCTCTCCAGGACCTGGAAGGATGGGAGGGAGGCGATGGGGACACGGCCACTCCTGGCAGAGGAGATGACCAGGCAAAGGTTAGGAGGATGGAAGCTGAACCCTCAGGGAACAAAAGGCAGACCAAGTGGCCTTCATGGGGGGGCCCCTTTCAAGTCCCACTTTCCACATCAGGGAGAAGAATTGGGCCTGGGTGCAGAACAGACGGGGAGTCTGCTGTGTGCCCTTGGGTCAGTGGCTGCCCCTCTCTGGGCCTTGGGGTGACATGAGAGTCTGACCAGGTGGTCCCAAGGTCCTCGGAGAAGGAAAAGACCTTTGTCACCTTTGACGGGGAAGCGAGAAAGAATCGGCCCGGCTGGTGAGGGGCACCCCTTTCTTGCTCCCAGGCTGTCCCGGCTGGTCTGCACTCCGAGGACGCCTTCTCTAGGCAGAATTCAGGGCCCACGGGGCCTCCATCTCCGGCCTGGCTTGATCCAACTCCTCCCTCACCCCCCACTTTGCCTCTGAGAACCGCGCCCGGGAGTTTGTGGAATGAATGAGCGGGGGGACGGCGCGCACTGCACGGGGTAACTGGGGGAGGCGGCGGGCAGGAAGCGAGGAATCCCGGGCTCCGCCGACGAGGAAGGGGCACGCGTCCTCAGAGCCCGCCAGCCGCGTTCTCCACCGGGCTGAGCCGGGGACGCAGGCCCGGGACCCGCGACCACGCTCGGCCCCGCCCTCACCTGCGGGTCAGAGCCCGGCTGTGTCCGCCGCCCGCGCCCGCACCCGCACCCGGGCCGAGCCCCTCCCGCCCGCGCCAGGTCCCCGCGCCCCACGCCGGCGACGAGCGTAGCGCGGGGAGGGGAAGGGGCTGGGTCCGGGGCTGCCGGCTGCAAACAAAGGAATCCCCTCCCCCTCCGTCGCCCCGGCCCCCTCCTCCCGCCCTTGCCTCCCCCCGACCCGCTGCTCTCCGGTTTCTCCGCCCGCCGATGGTCCCGCGCTTCCCCTACCTGCCAGCCGGCGCGCGTGGAGGCAGGCGCGGCGAGCGGACGCGCGGGGCTCGGCGTTGGAGGGCCGGTTTGGCGCGGCGCCGGGGGCCCGGGGCGGGAACGCGAAACCGAGAGGCCGACCCCGCCGAGTTCCCAGCCCAGAGCTGCCACACGGGGGGAGTCGGGGGCGGGAGGAGTTGGGGGAGGGCGCGTTTGCACCTCTGAAGCTCCCGGGGCGGGGGCCGGGGGCTCCGATGCCGGGCGGAGGGAGGGGCTGGAGCTGGGGGATGGCCTGGGGCTACGGGAGAAACTCCGAGGGGCTGAAGAAATGGGATGGGGGGCACAGAGCCGTAGGCGTGGGCTGAGACGCGGCGTGGGGAGGCTGGGGGGACCACGTTTTCACATAGAAATTGAGTGGTGGTGCCCTGAGATGGGGCTGCGATTTGGGGTGGCCTGTAAGAGAACCAGGCTTGAAAGGTCCCGGGACTCACCTGGAGGCTCACTCCTACGTCTTCCCGAGCCGCCGCCTCCTCCCTCGGGCAAGGAGAATTCCAAGGGTGACTTGGGAAACTTACCTGGCGCCTGGGGCCTGGATTCTTAACTAGACGGACATCCGGAAGCCCCTAAAAATGTAGGCAAAACGATGGCCAAAGATGAGTTTTCTAGAGAGGAGGTCCACATTTTTCATCTGATTCTCAAAATGGAGAGTTTAAGAATCCCGAAGTTCTAGACTTTCTGAGCCTCAGTTTCTCCACCTGTCACAGGGGCTGAATTTCAGAATTTCTGCTCCCTAGCAGGAGCTTATAGCCAAACAAAAATTTCTAGCTTTCCCCACTACTTTCCCACCTCTGAAAACAGACACCACCAGACCAGTGAGCCTGAATATGGGGATTAGTCAGAAGGTGTTTGTTGGACCTGAGGCTGTTATTCCACTCAGCAAACTCCTATGCATCTGTCAAAGCCCAGTTCAAAAATCCATTCCCCACACCGAAATTGTTAGTTTACCCTATTGAATTACAAAGCTGATTGTGCTGGTCATGCCTCCATCAAAGTACTTGTGGAATGAAATAAATAGCAAATAACAATTTGAGGTGATATTTAGCAGGTGCTTATGTTCCAGACTTGGTGTTAAGAGTTTCATACACATTATCTCATTTAATCACCAAAAAATCTCTACGAGAGAGATAACTTTTATAATCTCCCAATATGGGTCCCAAGAGACAGACCTGGACTCTATGACACTCCTGGGCCAGAGAGAAGGAGGGGGGAAAGAAAGGAGCATTCTTTTTTTTTTTTTTTTTTTTACTTATTTCTTTTTGGCTGCGTTGGGTCTTCGTTGCTGCGCGTGGGCTTTCTCTAGCTGCGGCAAGCGGGGGCTTCTCAGGGGCTACTCTTTGTTACGGTGCGTGGGCTTCTCACTGTGGTGACTCCTCTTGTTGTGGAGCACGGGCTCTAGGCACGCGGGCTTCAGTAGCTGTGGCACGCGCGCTCAGTAGTTGTGGCTCTCAGGCTGTAGAGCGCAGGCTCAGTAGTTGTGGCGCACGGGCTTAGTTGATCCGCAGCGTGTGGGATCTTCCCGGACCAGGGCTCAAACCCATTTCCCCTGCCTTGGCAGGCCGATTCTTAACCACTGCGCCACCAGGGAAGCCCAGAAAGGAGCATTCTGCCTGGGAATGGGAGCCTTGAAGGCTCAGTGGAAAAGAGCAAATAAGAAAAGTTGGGGGAAAGACAGGCTAATGCCTAGAGACAGGAGAGTATGGAACATGCGCAAATTGAGCAAAACTGGAGCTTTTGGGGAGGGGAGAGAAGGGAAGGCGGGCAAGAGGGAAGCTGGAGGGGTAAGCAGAGGCCAGGAGCCCTCAGTAGTGTCCCCCCACCTCTGAGGGGAGCCATGGTGGGCTTCCAGGAAGAGGAGTCACTCTGAAGGCTGCTCTGTGGGGCCTAGAACTGGGTCTGGGGAGCAGTGAGGGCTCCAGGGCTGGGCTAGGGGGGCATGAGGAAGAGCGAAACTTTGGAGACAAGATTCAGGGCATCTGACTGAGGGAGAGGGGTTTCCGGGGCCAGTGGGGACGGTCAGGAGGGGTGGTGAGGTGTGGGGAGAGTCAGCTAGGAAAGGAACCCCAGGATCAAGTTGACAGAGGTGTGGAATTCCAGCGTGGGAAGGCCCGGGGGCTGTCGTGGATGAGTCAGCTTTCGGGGACACCTGTGTCACCGCTTCTTAGGCTCCTTTGCCAAGGTCCACCCTGGTCTGCTCTTCAGCCACCCAGTGTGCCTTACACGGGCACTGGGATAGGTTCCGGCTGCCCCAGAAGCAGCCCAGCATATGTGTGGAATGTGGGGAGGTACAGTCCCACACCAGGGACACGGCATGACCAATACTTCGATGGCTAAACCCCGAGGTAGGCTGGTAGATCAGGCAGTGCTTCCTTCTAGAATTCTCCCTACCCGCTCTCCAGAAGCCAGGGGAGAAGGAATCCATCAGGTGTGGCGAGACAGAGGCGGTGTGGAGCTGTTGGAAGTCTCAGTGACACGTGGAAGTTCTCAGTGACAGCGGGGACTGAGTGTTTTTTGCCACTGCACCCTCCTCACTACTGTCACACCACCTTGCCTGCCACTGCCTGAGTCTGTTACACTGGTGTCCATTACCGATACGATGACTCTGTTACATTACACTGTCATGAAGAGACATGTAGGCTCTCACTCCCCCTCCGGCATCCTAGTGTACCCCAACACTGTCCTAAGGGTAGAGCATTCACACAGTCTCCCTGTCAATATTGCATGACCACCAAATTCTTATTAGAGGGTCACCTGTCAGTGTCACCCACTGCTGTCACCCTCTCACTGTCACCCATCCATGGGACACCTTGCCGTTTTCTGGTTTGCTCCACTGCCTGGGACATTCATGTTGTCTCCTGTCACCGTTATACCTTTAACTTATTGCTGTGACATTGTCACCCATTAACAGTTGTACCGTCACCCAGAGTGTCAGGATTCTTAAACTGCAAGCAGCAGAAATCGGTCACGGCAGAAAGAGCCGTTGGTCAGGTGCAGAATCCCCGGGAGGCTGGAGACCCAAGCCTGGGGGTTGTGCAGCTAGCAGAGTCACCACCAAATCACCCACAGATCGCGTCCCACCAAGACACCATCCATCCCCTCTCTGCTCCCCGGGCTCAAATGGTGCTTAATGATCCTGGACACTGGAAACCAGGGCCAACCTCAGCAAAACGGAGTCCAGGGGGCCCCGCTTCTGACACCAGCAGCCATCAAAGTTTGGGGCAGAGTTACCTGGCTGGAGGACTGTTGGGGGGGGCGTATGTCCCCACCTTGCTTCAAGGGGACTGGGAGAACGGGGATCTGGTGTCTTGTTTTGTCATGGAATCCACCTCGTGAAGGGAGCACTTCCCAGACCCGGGGAAGGATCATCTGAGTCACCTGATGGCCAAGGAGACGGCAAAGATCCTATATGTTGTGTTGTCCCCATCTGGTCATCAGTCACTCTTCCTGCCCCACCTTCTCCCTACTGTCACCCATTACCACGGCAGTGTCTTAATACTGTCATCTCTCACTGCAGCACTCTCCTTACCGTCCCTTGTCACCATCGTATGGCTGCCCTACCAACATTACACCAATCCCTAGGGTATTTTCTTATTGCCATGTCATCTGTTGCTGTCACGCTTACCGTGTCACCTGTTGCTGTCCCACTGTCTCCATCACCCCCTGTTCTTGTTCATCGTCACCTGTCCCTGTCACATTGCCACACCATTCATGCTACACTGAGGACCTCCGTGCTGTTATCCTGTGGGGTCAGTATGGAACGTCTAAGTCATCCCAGCTCTATTCTTTCTCCCCACATCCCCCTGCCCCAACTTTCTGTGCTGTCCTGGAGTCGCCTCTTGCAGACAGAACTCAACTGTGTGCGTCCAGGAGCAGAAGATTCCGAAATGCCCCATTAACGTGGGCCTGAGGGAAGGACAGAGCCAGGGCTGGGACAGCGTGTCCAGGAGCACAGGGCCAGGGCTGGGGACAGAGACACAGTGGGGGAGATGGGAGTGCAGTGTGTGCTGTGTGGGGTACACTGATCCTGCCCAGGCCTGGTGGTCTGGGGACAGAGTTCTCTTTGTCTGAGCACGGGAAGCAGCTGGGCTCAGGGAGGATGGAGCACATGGCCGGGGATTTTGGCCGGATGCCTGGGAATGAGGCTGGGGAGGTGGCCGGTCCTGGAGTTCCCGGGAAGGTCAGGGGCAGGCTGGGAGGGGCAGAGACAGCAGCTGAACCCCGAGGCCTTCCCCATCTGGTTCTCCAGGAATGACAGCTCCCCCCCTCACAACCATTCTCACAATAGACCCCCGAGGCAGGCTCTGCTATCCCCATTACATGGATGGGAAAACGGAGGCACAGAGCCCCAAGTCACTCACCCTGTCCCCAGAGCCAGTAAAAATCACAGGCAGAACTGAATCCAGGTCACAAAGCCCCAAACCTCCATCTCCTGGGCAGAGGGAGGCAGCAGAATCCTGAGTCCCTTTGATACACAAACATATATTTTCTCTTTAACAATGAACACAAATGTTAACCCCCATACGCATTGTTCCGTCCTTCCTTTTTTTCTTTTTGTAAACATTTATTTTACTTGTCAACCAAATAAGTGCTTCTTAATGATTATCATTTTTATTGTATTTTAAATTATATATGTATGTATATATATTTTAATTTTTTTAAATATTTTTTTGATGTGGACCATTTTAAAAGTCTTTATTGAATTTGTTACAGTATTGCTTCTGTTTTATGTTTTTTGGTGTTTTGACCATGAGGCATGTGGGATCTTAGCTCCCCGACCAGGGATCGAACCCACACCCCCTGCACTGGAAGGCGAAGTCTCAACCACTGGACCACCAGGGAAGTCCCTATCTATCTATCTATTTATTTATTTATTTTAGGGACCAGGATAAAATTTATTTTTTATTTTTTTAACTTACCTTGAATTTATTTTTTAAATTTAAGTATAGTTGATTTACATTATAGTGTTAGTTTCAGGTGTATAGCACAGTTGTTCAGTTATACATATATATCCTTTTTAAAAAAAATTTTGCTGAGATATCGTTGATTTACAATTTCAGGTGTACAGCAAAGTGATTCACATATGTATATATATACACATATACTTTTTTTTTACATTCTCTTCCATTATAGGTTATTACAAGATATTAAGTGTAGTTCCCTGTGCTATACAGTAGGTCCTTGTTGCTTATCTATTTTATATATAGTAGTGTGTATATTTTAATCCCACATTTATCCCTCTCCCCCTTCCCTTTTGGTAACCATAAATCTGTTTTCTATGTCTGTGAGTCTATTTCTGTTTTGTAAGTTCAATTGTATCATTTTTTAGATTCCACATATAAGCGATATGATATTTGTCTTTGGCTTACTTCACTTAGTATGATCATCTCTAGGTCCATCCATGTTGCTGCAAATAGCATTATTTCACCCTTTTTCATGGCTGAGTAGTATTCCATTGTATATATGTACCACATCTTCTTTTTTTTTTTTTTGCAGTACGCGGGCCTCTCACTGTTGTGGCCTCTCCCATTGCAGAGCACAGGCTCCGGATGCGCAGGCTCAGTGGCCATGGCTCACGGGCCCAGCCGCTCCACCGCATGTGGGATCTTCCCGGACCGGGGCTCGAACCCGTGTCCCCTGCATCGGCCGGCGGACTCTCAACCACTGCGCCACCAGGGAAGCCCTCACATCTTCTTTATCCATTCATCTGTTGATGGACATTTAGGTTGCTTCTATGTCTTGGCTATTTTAAATAGTGTTGCAATGAATATTGGGGTGCATGTATCTTTCCTACTGTTTTTTAAATTAAGGTAAAAATTTACATAACATCAAATTAACCAAAGTCCACAACTAGTGGTGTGCAACCATCACCTCTATCTAGTTCCAAGATATTTTCATCACCCCAAAGCGAAATCAAGGACCCCTTATCCCCTCCCCCCCAGCCCCTGGCAACCAATAATCTACTTTCTGTCTCTATGGCTCTGCCTACTCTGGATTTTTCATATCAGTGGAATCACACAATATGTAACCTTTCAATCTAGCTTTTTTTTACTATTAATCATCCATGCTGTGGCATGTATAGGAATTTCCTTCCTTTTCATGGCTGAATAATATTCCACTGTATAGATGGACCATAGTTTGTGTATCCATTCACCAACTGACACACATTTGGGTTGTTTCCACCTTTTGGCTCTTGTGAATAATCTGCTATGAATGTACTTGCTCTTTTCACTTATTAAGTCATCTCGGTACTGCTTCTGTGTCAGTTCTGAGATAACTTGCTCCTTCTTTTTTATGTCTACAGAGGACTCTTTGGTGGGCTGAACTACGATTTATTTACCTAGTCGCCTGCTGGTGGACTTACAGGTGCTAGACCTCTGGTCATTTCAGACAGTGCTTCAGGAAATAGCCTGGTACAGGGGTCATCCTACACTAGACATCATGCAGGGTTTCTAGAAATCTTTTTGTTATGGACAATGTCAAGCATATACAAAAGTAGAGTGAATATAGAGACAGTGTGATGAGCTTCCATGGCACCATCATTCAGTTTCAATACTTATCAATATATGGTCACCCTTGTCCCCTCCCACCCAGCCAGCCTGTCCAATGAAGGAACAAGGGACAGAGCGGAGGAGCATGGGTAATGACAACTCTCGGCAGGATCAGCTACTGGAGAGCAGGAGCCTGAGGTGCCCAGGGGACCACTTGTCCCCCGTGATCCCTCTGAAGCCAGAGTGATGGGGAGGATGGGAACAGCATATCCAGAAAAGCATGCAGGGAGCTCTAGGGGAGCACTAAGAATCCTCTCGGGGTGGCAGATGTGACTTAGCCATCATGTGGTCGAGTGGTTACTCAGCCCAGGGCAAGGAAGGATGGCCATTGCTGACAACAAAAGTGCTGGCCTGGAGGAGAGATGGAAGAAACGCTGGCCATAAAAAACACTTGGAGATGGCCAACGGGCACATGAAAAGATGTTCAACATCGCTAAATACTAGAGAAATGCAAATCAAAACTACAATGAGGTACCACCTCACACTGGTCAGAATGGCCATCATTAAAAAATCTACAGGGAATTCCCTGGCGGTCCAGTGGTTAGGACTCTGTGCTTCCACTGCAGGGGGCCCAAATTTGATCCCTGGTCGGGGAACGAAGAGCTAAGGACCTGCAAGCATGTTCACATGGCGCAGCCAAAAAAAAAAAAAAAGTCTACAAATAACAAACGCTAGAGAGGGTGTGGAGAAAAGGGAGCCCTCCTACACTGTCGGTGGGAATGTAAGTTGATGCAGCCACTATGGAAAACAGTATGGAGGTTCCTAGAAAAGCTAAAAATAGAGTTGCCATATGATGCAGCAATCCCACTCCTGGGTGTATGTCCAGACAAAACTCTAATTCAAAAAGATGCATGGGGCTTCCCTAGTGGTGCAGTGGTTGAGAGTCCACCTGCTGATGCAGGGGACACGGGTTCGTGCCCCGGTCCGGGAGGATCCCACATGCCACGGAGCGGCTGGGCCCGTGAGCCATGGCCACTGAGCCTGCGCGTCCGGAGCCTGTGCTCCGCAACGGGACAGGCCACAACAGTGAGAGACCCGCTACCACAAAAAAAAAAAAAAAGGATGCATGCACCCCTATGTTCATAGCAGCACTATGCACAATAGCCAAGACATGGAAGCAATCTAAATGTCCATCAACAGATGAATGGACAAAGAAGATGTGGTATGTATGTGGAATACTACTCAGCCACAAAAAATAATGAAATAATCCTATTTGCAGCAATGAAATAATCCCATTTGGATGAACCTAGAGATTATCATACTAAGCGAAGTAAGTCAGAAAGAGAAAGACAAATACCATATGATATCACTTACATGTGGAATCTAAAATATGACACCAATGAACTTATCCACAAAACAGAAAGAGACTCATAGACATAGAGAACAGACTTGTGGTCTCCAAGGTGGTGGGAGGAGGGATGGAGTGGGAACTTGGGATTTGCAGAAGCAAACTATTATATATAGAATGGATAAACAACAAGGTCCCACTTATAGCACAGGGAACTATATTCAATTTCCTGTGATAAACCGTAATGGAAAAGAATATTTTTTAAAAAACAATGTTTATATATGTATAACTGAATCACTTTGATATATTGCAGAAATTAACACAACATTTTAAATCAACTATACTTCAATTAAAAAATAAATTTTAAAAAAAGTCACTTGGATGTCCAAGTCAGGAGCTCCCAAATGGGAGGTCTTCCTGACACTCCAGAAAGAGAAATTGGAAGTGACAGAGGGGACAGAGCCACAGAACCACAATGGGCAAACATTTCCTGAGCTGAAGATAGGCTTGTGTCTCTGAAGGAAAGGGCTCCTGACTCTCAGACTCCCCCCATTACGCACCCCCGAGAAGAGACACATGCCGACCACATCTGGAATGTCATGAATTGGAAAACCAAGAGGGAGCTTTCTCATCTAGAACCACCAGAAGACAGAAGACAACAGAAAACCATGCTGTACTTTTGAGAGTCTTTTTAACTGTGATGCCAGTGAGATGCTGACTCGTATCCACCAGGATGACTATTATAAAAAATAAATTAAATTAAATTAAAAACAGACAATAACCAGTGTTGCTGAGGATGAGGAGAAATTGGAAGCCTTGTGCATTGCTGGTGGGGATGCAAAATGGTGCAACTGCTGTGGAAAGCAGCATGGTGTTTCCATGAAAAGTTAAACCAAGAACTACCATATGATCCTGTAATTCCACTTCTGGGGACCTACCCAAAAGAAGTGAAATCAGGATCTGGAAAAGATATTTGCACACTTATGTTCATAGCAGCATGATTCACGCTAGCCAAAAGGTGGAAACAACCCAAGTGTCTATCAAAGGATGAATAGATACACAAAATGTGGTCGATCCATACAATGGAATAGTATTCAGCCTTATTTTTATTCAAGAACAGAGAAATATTTATGTGATGATTACACAACTACCCTCTAGAAAGATTTTATGTTAGTTTCCTAGGACCGCCATAACCAAGTACCATAAACTGGGTGACTTAGAACAATGGAAATGTATTGTCTCCCAGTTCTGGAGGCCAGAAGTGTGAAATCAAGGTATCCATAGAGTTGGTTCCTTCTGAGGGATGAGAGAGAAGGATCTGTTCCAGGTCTCTCTCGGTGTGTGTCTGTCTCCGTATTAAGCATGTCTCTTTGTTATCTGTAGTTTTCATGCTTCGATACCCGAGGCCTTGCTGACTCAGGGACTGCCCCTCCCAGGACTAATTCCTAGGCTCACCTGCCCGTGCGCCTTTCAAATGCAAACCAACCAATCCAGAGCCCACACCCTCAACCACCTCCTTTATCAAGTTCTCCCCCGCCATAATCACCCCAGGGCCGGGTGCCAGACAGCTAGAGCCAGTCCCTATGCCCAGAGCTCGCTGAAATTATTCAAATGGGCCAATCCCAAGTGTGGTTACCCTGCATTGCCTGGCCTTTCCCCGGGAAACCACAATGAAAGGCTTTTTCCCATCTTTCCCCCTTGCTCCATAGGCCTCCTGACCAACCCTGGTGCTTCTCTGTGTGGTCCTGCATGGTGTACTGTGCCCCCTCCTTTTAGGAGCTGTGAGTAACAATGTACCTTTTCACTGGCAGTTGTCTCCTGATCTCTTGGCTTTGTCATACCTGCAGCTGAGGACCTGCACTTTAAAACAGTCTCTGCATCCTAATTTCTCTCTTCTTATAAAGACACCAGTCATAGTGGTTTAAGACATACTCTAATGACCTCATTTTAACTTGATTGCCTCTGTAAAGACGCTATTTCCAAACAAAGTCACATTCTTTGTTAGGGTTAGGACTTCCTTTGGGGGTTAGGACTTCAATATGTCTTTTTTGGAGGAAGGGGTGCAATTCAAACCATAGTTGGTTCTATCAGTTAACATTCACCAGAGCCCCTGAGAGAACCTGTTTGCCTGTTGACTGACACCAGGTGTGACACAAGAGTGTTTCCGATCCCTCTGCATCCAGTGTGTCCTGAGCCCTCCAGATTCCATTGGGGCAGCACACCGGCAGAGCCCACGTGGGCTTGCAGAGTTGAGGTCCCCAAAGTGTATAAGCAGCTTGTGCCTGCTGAGGACCTGTTTCATTTCATCTGGAGGAGGCTGAGAAGGTGAGCCCCTTCTCAGGGGACCCTAGGACCACACTCTCAGGGACCTCGTCTGAGGACAGAGTCAGACACAAGGCATGGGCTCAGGGAAGTACAGTGGGAGAGGTGGGTCAACCACTCCAGGTCAAAGTGTGGAGGCCACATTGGAAGAGATATTTGCACACGCATGCTGAAAACAGGATGGTTCACAACAGCTAAGATGTAGAAGCAACCCCAGTGTCCATTGACAGATGAATGGATAAACTAAATGTGGTATCCATATGATGGAATATTTTTAAAAATTTTTAACTGAAGTATAGTTGATTTACAATGTTGTGTTAGTTTCAGGTGTACAGCAAAGTGATTCATATATATATCTATATATGTATGTATATACATATATAGATATTTTTTTTCAGATTCTTTTCCCTTATAGGTTATTACAAAATATTGAGTATAGTTCTCTGTGCTATACAGTAAGTCCTCACATATAGTAGTGTGTATATGTTAATCCCAAACTCCTTCCCCCACTTTCCCCTTTGGTAACCATAGTCTGTTTTCTAAGTCTGTGAGTCTATTTCTGGTTTGTAAATAAGTTCATCTGTGTCTTTTTTTTTTTAGATTCTGCATATAAACGATATCATATGATATTTGTCCTTCTCTGTCTGACTTACTTCACTTAGTATGATAATCTCTAGGTCCATCCGTGTTGCTGCTGATGGCTTTATTTCATTCTTTTTGATGGCTGAGTAGTATTTCATTATACATACATATGTGCCACATCGTCTCTATCCAATCATCTGTCGATGGACACTTAGGTTGCTTCCATGTCTTGGCTATTGTGAATAGTGCTGCAATGAACATTGGGGTGCATGTATCTTTTTGAATTAGAGTTTTCCCCCGATATATGCCCAGGAATGGGATTGCTGGATCATATGGTAGCTCTACTTTTAGCTTTGTTTTGTTTTGTTTTCTTTTTTGGTAGCACCACGGGGCATGCAGGATCTTAGTTGCCCAACCATGGATGGAACCTGCTCCCCCTGCGGTGGAAGCATGGAGTCTTAACCACTGGACCACCAGGGAAGTCCCTATTTTTAGGTTTTAAGGAACCTCCACACTGTTCTCCATAGTGGCTGCACCAATTTAGATTCCCACCCACAGTGTAGGAGGCTTCCTTTTTCTCCCACCTGCTCCAGCTCCATATGATGGAATATTATTCAGCCTTAAAAAGGAAGGGAGGGCTTCCCTGGTGGCACAGTGGTTAAAAATCCTCCTGCCAGTGCAGGGGACACAGGTTCAAGCCCTGCTCCGGGAAGATCCCACATGCCACGGAGCAGCTAAGCCCGTGTGCCACAACTACTGAAGCCCACGTGCCTAGAGCCCCTGCTCCACAAGAGAAGCCACTGCAGTGAGAAGCCTGCGCACCGCAACAAAGAGTAGCCCCCGCTCACCACAACTAGAGAAAGCCCGCGAGCAGCAACAAAGACTCAATGCAACGAAAAATAAATAAATAATTTTTTTTAAAAAAAGGAAGGGAATTCTGACACTTGCTGCAACATGATGAACCACGAGGACATGATGCTCAGTGAAATAAGCCAGACACAGAAGGACAAATACTGTATGGTCCCACTCACATGAGGTCCCTAGAGGAGTCAAATCCATAGAGACAGGAAGTAGAGGGTGGGGGCCAGGGGCTGGGGGAGGGGGTGGGGAGTCAGTGTTTCATGGGGACAGAGTTTCAGTTTGGGAAGATGAGAAAGTTCTGGAAATGGATGGTAGGGATGGTTGCCCAACAATGTGAATGTACTTAATAGCACTAAACTGCACACTTAAAAATGCTTAAGCAGGGCTTCCCTGGTGGCGCAGTGGTTGAGAGTCCGCCTGCCGATGCAGGGGACAAGGGTTCGTGCCCCGGTTCGGGAAGATCCCACATGCCGCGGAGCGGCTGGGCCCGTGAGCCATGGCCGCTGGGCCTGCGCGTCCGGAGCCTGTGCTCCGCAACGGGAGAGGCCACAACAGTGAGAGGCCCTCGTACCGCAAAAAAAAAATAAAATAAAATAAAAAATGCTTAAGCGATCATTCCACAATGTATATGTATATCAAAACATCACACAGTCCACTTATAATCAATACAATTATATTTGGCAATTATTCCTCAATAAAGTGGGAAAATTTTTAAAAATAATTTCAATAATGATTAGGATAATAAAATATTTTAAATTTATTTTATTGAAGTACAGTTGATTTACAATGTTGTGTTAATTTATGCTGTACAACAAAGTGACCCAGTTATGCATATACATATATATATATATTCTTTTTCATATTCTTTTCCATTGTGGTTTATCACAGGATATTGAATAATTGAATAGAGTTCCCCGTGCTGTACAGTAGAACCTTGTTGTTTATTGTTCTATATATGATAGTTTGCATTTGCTAATAGGATGGTAAGTTTGTTTTTTTTTTTTTTTTTTTTTGCGGTATGCGGGCCTCTCACTGTTGTGGCCCCTCCCGTTGTGGAGCACAGGCTCCGGACGCGCAGGCTCAGTGGCCATGGCTCACGGGCCCAGCCGCTCCGCGGCATGTGGGATCTTCCCGGACTGGGGCACGAACCCGTGTCCCCTGCATCGGCAGGCGGACTCTCAACCACTGCGCCACCAGGGAAGCCCAGGATGGTAAGTTTTATGTTATGTGTATTTTACACAATTTTTGAAAAAAAATATGGAGGCCACAGTCTCACTGCTGAGCTCATCCAAGCCCGGCCTTTTGGCAAAGTTCCTTCTCTACCTTTGGCCTCTGTCTCTGAAGGTGTGGGGCTGGGTGAGTCTGATTCTTCTGCCATCATTGTTCCCCAGGGCAGCTCCAGAAACGTGATATCATGTTAGTTTCATTGAGGGCTCAGAGTTTTTCTTGGTTTTTGTTTTCTCTCTTGATGGAGGGAAGGCTGGATGTTTAAGCAGCTGTAGGATGAATAATTGCTGGCGGCCATTTTATTTCACAAGTCATGCATTTCCTGTACCTCTGACGGCTCTGTCACATTTCTAAAGTCACAATCCTCTCTCTGTCACTAGAGAGGGCAGACCTGGCCACTGTTTTCTGGGAGACAATTAGGGCAGCAGCGCTGGTTGTGTCCGAAACACGGGGCTTTGAACTTGAGGCAATGGTCATGTGGCATCTGTCAGATGCCTTCTGCCCTCTGATTGGCTGGAAACTTCCTCCCAGGTTGGAGGGTGTATTCCCATGGCCGCTGTAACAAATTACCACAAACCCCAAAACGCCAATTTTCAGACTTCCTTGGTGGCACAGTGGTTAAGAATCTGCCTGCCAATGCAGAGGACTCGGGTTCGAGCCCTAGGCTGGGAGGATCCCACATGCCCCGGAGCAACTCAGCCCGTGTGCCACAACTACTGAGTCCGTGTGCCACAACTGCTGAAGCTCACACGCCTAGAGCCCGTGCTCTGCAAAAACAGAAGCCACAACAATGAGAAGCCTGTGCACTGCAACGAACAGTAGCCCCTGCTTGCTGCAACTAGAGAACGCCCGCTCAGCAACAAAGACCCAATGCAGCCAAAAATAAATTAATAAATTAATTTTTTTTTAAATGCCAATTTTCTATCTTACAGTTCTGGAGGTCAGAATCTGAAATGGCTTTCACTGGGCTAACATCAAGGCACCCTCAAGGCTGCAGTCCTTCCAGAGGCTCTGGGGAGAGTCTGTTTCCTGGCCTTTTCCAACTCCTGGAAGCCACCTGCATTCCTTGGACCGTGGACCCTTCCTCCATCTTCAAAGGCAACAGTGTAGCATCCTCTTATCTCTCTCTGACCCTCCTGCCTCCCTCTTTTTTTTTTTTTTTTTGCGGTACGCGGGCCTCTCACTGTTGTGGCCTCTCCCGTTGCAGAGCACAGGCTCCGGACGCGCAGGCTCAGCGGTCATGGCTCACGGGCCCAGCCACTCCACGGCATGTGGGATCTTCCTGGACCGGGGCATGAACCCGTGTCCCCTGCATCGGCAGGCGGACTCTCAACCAATGCGCCACCAGGGAAGCCCCTGCCTCCCTCTTTTAAGGACCCTTGTGATTCCACTGGGCACACCCATGTAACACAGGAGCATCTCCCCTTCTGCATATCCATAACTTAATCCCGTCTGCAAATATGTTTCCATGTTGGGTACCGTCTTTCACAGGTCCTGGGGATTAGGGTGTGGACATCTTTGGGATGCTCTATGTAGCCTGCCACAAAGAGTTTTCCTGATGGAGAAGAAACCTTACCCGCTCCAGAGGCATAAATGAGCTATGGAGTCTGAGCTCTCAACCTCCAGATCTTGTTTTCTTCATCTTCCAAATAGGAAAGAAAATCTCTCTTTTGGTGATCTTCTGGGGAAAATCAAGTGGGATCAAGTTGATAGAAATGTGCAGTGGCCACGTGGTGGCCCAAGACCCAGGCGCCCAGTGACCTAGGCCTGAGGGCATCCTCCATTTCTGTAACAACCATTTACTGATCACCTACTGCATACCAGGTACGGGGGGACAGGAAGGAAGCAGAAACAGCTTCAGGCCCTGCCGTCCTGCAGTTTATCAGAGTCTGAGGAATGTTCACACAACCATTTATTGAGTGCCTGCTGTATACCAGGCATTGTTCTAGGTGCTGGGGGGACACAGTCGCAAACAAAGCAAAGATCCCTGGAACTCACATTCTAGTGGTAGTAAGTGCCATGGAAGGGAGGTACTGGTGCCCCAGGGCCTGACTTTGGCCAAGGATCAGGGCAGGCTTCTCCAAGGCGGTAACACTTGCTCTGAGATTGGCCAGATAAGGAGGAGTTAAAAGTGAGGGAGGGCTTCCCTGGTGGCGCAGTGGTTAAGAATCCGCCTGGCAATGCAGGGGACATGGGTTCAAGCCCTGCTCCAGGAAGATCCCACATGCCACGGAGCAATTAAGCCAGTGCGCCACAACTACTGAGCCTGTGCGCCACAGCTACTGAATCCCGTGTGCCCAGAGCCTGTGCTCTGCAACAAGAGAAGCCACTGCAGTGAGAAGCCCACGCACTGCAACGAAGAATAGCCCCCACTGGCCGCAACTAGAGAAAGCCCACGCGAGCAGCAACAAAGACCCAATGCAGCCAAAAATAAATAAAAATAAAATAAATTTTGAAAAAATACTGAGGGAAAGGAAGGGAAGAGCATCCCAAGGATAGGGAACGGCATGTGCAAAGACCCTGTGTGAATTGCGTGGCTGGAGCACCAGGAACTAAGGGAGAGGGGAATGAGAGGTGAGGCTGAGACAATCTATGGGGATTTTCTTGCTATTTTAAAATCAACAGGGAGCCATCGAAGGTTTTCATGCAGGGAGGTGGTTGCAAGTGGGTTCTGCAAAGATTGGGGTCACTGGGCCAGGTGTGGATTAGTCCTGCTGGGAGAGGGTGGACCTGGGTACCCACCCCCAGCCCCACCGTCTGAACCCATCTCTCTGGGACTCCGGCCTAGCCTGTCTCCCGATGAACCCATCCACCCCACAGCTGCTGTCAGAGTCTCTACTTGCAGCTTCCTGTCCTGACCCCAAGCCTCAAGGATACCACTGGTTCAGTCAACATCTATTAAACACCCACTGTGTGCCAGGAGCTTTACATGAGTTCCACCGATAATCCTACCAGGAAGGTGTGAAGTCCAATATCAAACGTGAAGACCGAGGCCCAAGGAGGCAGTTGGTTAAGTGCAGACTGTTGATCCCAGAAGCTCAAGCACCACTGACTCTCGGAAGACACCCACGATCCAGGGTAGCCCCTAGGATCTCAGTGAACATTCACTGAATCAATCAATGGATGAGTGAATGAACGAATGGTGGGCAAGTCCACTGTGGCTGGGGGGAAGGAGTGGAAAACATCCTCTCCTTTGGAGAGAGGTGAGTTGGACTCAGATTGAGAGGGGCCTTGAAAGTTAAATCTGGGAGTGTGGACGTGACCTGGTGGCATCAGGGAGCCATAGAGGGTTCTAGGCAGGGAGCCACACAATCTGATTGATGTTTGAGTTGGACCAGATTGCCAAGAAGGGTGGAGTTAATGGAGCCTGCCACTAGGGGGCACTCAAGTCTTCCTATAGATTGTCTTCAGAGCTGTACTGTCCAGATGGTGGCCGCTGGCCACAGGGAGTGGTTGTGTACTTCAAACATGGCCAGTCCAAATGGAGATTTAAGTTTAAAATACACACAGGATTCTGAAGACTTCATAAGAGAAAAAGAATGTCACATGCCTCACTAATGCTTTTATAAATATCAATGATGTTGGTGATATTTGGGCCACACTGGGCTAAAAAATATATTAAATTTCATCTGTTTCTTTTTTACTTTTTTGTAATGTAGTTAAGATTGTGCAAATGGGTCGCATTTATATTTCTATTGAACGGAACTGGTTTAGAGAAAACAGTTACCGTTTTCAACAGTTGCCAGGGGGCAAACTACCCTCTTTTCCTCTTATTTTCTCTTATATTGGACATCCTTCAAGGTAAGCATCCTACAGTGTTTTCTACCAGGTTATTCTTCCTGCTCATTGACTAAAAGTACATAATACAGGGACTTCCCTGGAGGTCCAGTGGTTAAGACTCCGTGCTTCCACTGCAGGGAGCATGGGTTCCATCCCTGGCTGGGGAGCTAAGATCCCACATGCTGCATGGCATGACCACAAAATAACAATAATAATTATATAATAGTACATAATAAATAGACCAAAAATAGAGAGTGAGGGTTATTGTTTTATAAATTGGAATCATATTGGATACACTATTTTTTACCCAGGGTATCTTATGGAAACTGCTCAGACCACCTGCTAAGGTCCTAATTCACTCTTCGTAATTGTTTGATAATCTCCCATGGTATGGATGAACCATAATTTGTTCAACCACATTCCCATTAACTGGTTTTCACTTGCTTTATAGGTTTTATTCCCTCTGCTACCTAAAAGAAAAAAAAAAAGCACTGCAATAAATATTTTTATACCTATCTCCATATGTGCTGATTATTTTATTTCTAAAGGACAGAGTTCCAGGAATGAGATTGCTGGGTGAAAGGCTTATGTATTTTTTTTTTTTAGTAAATTTATTTATTTATTTTTGGCTGCGTTGTGTCTTTGTTGCTGTGCATGGGCTTTCACTAGTTGCGAGAGCAGGGGCTACTCTTCATTGAGGTGCGCGGGCTTCTCATTGCAGTGGCTTCTCTTTGTGGTGGAGCACGGGCTCTAGATGTGCGGACTTCAGTAGTTGTGGCTCGCGGGCTCTAGAGCACAGGCTCAGTAGTTGTGGCGCATGGGCTTAGTTGCTTTGTGGAATGTGGGATCTTCCCAGACCAGGGCTCGAATCTGTGTCCCCTGCATTGGCAGGCGGATTCTCTTTTTTTAAAATAAGTTTATTTATTTATTTTTGGCTGCGTTGGGTCTTCATTGCTGCACGCGGGCTTTCTCTAGTTGTGGCGAGAGTGGGCTACTCTTTGTTTTGGTGTGCGGGCTTCTCATTGCGGTGGCTTCTCTTGTTGAAGAGCACAGGCTCTAGAGAGCAGGCTCAGTTGTTGTGGTGCATGGGCTTAGTTACTCTGCGGCATGTGGGATCTTCCTGGACCAGGGCTCAAACCTGTGTCCCCTGCATTGGCAGGCGGATTCTTAACCACTGCGCCACCAGGGAAGTCCCAGGTTTATGTATTTTAAATTTTAATAGATTTTGTCAGGCTGTAGATATCAATGAACTGAATCTAAAATCTCTATGGAAAGGCAAAGACCTAGAAGAGCCAACACAATACTGAAGAACAAAGTTGGAGGACTGACGCTACCCAATGTCAGGACTTTCTATAAAGCTACAGTAATCAAGACAGCGTGGAATTGGCAAAAGAATAAACACACAGATCAATGAAACAGAATAGAGAGCCCAGAAATAGACCCACACAAATATAGTCAATAGATCTTTGACAACGGAGCACAGGCAATCTAACGGAGAAAGGACAGTCTTTTCAATAGATTGTGCTGGAATAATTGGATGTCCATATGCCAAAAAAAAAAAAAAAGAGAGAGAGAGAGAGAATCTAGACACAGACCTTACACCTTTCACAAAAATGAACTCAAAATGCATCGTAATGAGTTACATTGAATAGGCAAATTCACAGAGACAAAAAGTTGAATAGCAGTTACTAGAAGCTGCGGGAATGTGGTATAGGAAGTTATCATTTAATGGGTACCATTTCCGTTTGGGATGATGAAAAGTTCCTGAAATAGATAGTGGTATGACTGCACAACAATGTGACTGTAGTTAATGCCACCAAATCGTACACTTAAAAATGGTTAAAATGGTACACTGTGTATTATGTATATTTTAACCCCGGCCCACACACATAGAATCATAGACCTGGATGTAAAACACAAAACTATAAAACTGCTAGAAGGAAACATAGGAAAAAATCTAGGTGATCTTGGGTTTGGCAATGGGTTTTTAGATACAACATCAAAAGCATAATCCATGGGGAAAAAAATTGATGTTGAACTTTAGTAAAATTAAAAACTTTGGCTCTGCAAAAGATGCTATTAAGAGAATGAAAAGACAAGTCGTAGACTAGAAGAAAATACTACAAAACATTTCTGAAAAAGGATTTGTATCCAAAATAGCTGTTGCCAGGGCGAAGTGTTTAAACCCTTTTGGAGAGCCCATTCCTGCCAGCCATGCCCGAGAACACTTTTTGCCACAGTCTCACCAGAAATGAGTGTTATCACTTTTCAAAAATTTTGCCAGTTTGAGAAAGTGGCATCTCACCATTGTCTCAATTTGCATGTCCTGACCCCCGGCCCATCTGAGCATATTTTCATCTGATTTTGGTGACTTGGATTTGCTTCTTTTTTTTTTTTTTTTTTGCGGTACGCGGGCCTCTCACCGTTGTGGCCTCTCCCGTTGCGGAGCACAGGCTCCGGACGCGCAGGCTCAGCGGCCATGGCTCACGGGCCCAGCCGCTCCGCGGCATGTGGGATCTTCCCGGACCGGGGTACGAACCCACGTTCCCTGCATCGGCAGGCGGACTCTCAACCACTGCACCACCAGGGAAGCCCGGATTTGCTTTTTTGTGTACTGCTTATTCATACTGTTTAACCTTTATTTCCTTTTGGATTGACTTCTTCTCAATTTGTACATGCTGTTTCTCAGCTGAATTATTGATTTCAAAATTTTGTGGTATCTTTTGTCATCCAGAGTTTCCAGTCTTGCCCAGGGAAGTCTCTTTTGTCCTCAGATCATATATATAGCTACTTAGATTTCCTAACCACGTTCTTATTTTTTGTATTTGAGTACTGGAACATATTTTTGTTTATTGTATCTATTATGTTCTATCTGGAACATATTTTTGTTTATTGTATCAGCTGAGGGTCTACCTGTTTTTTTTCAGATGGTTTGATAGCAGTGTACCAAAGTGTATTCAAGATTTATTTAAAAAATAAATCACACTCTTCCCTGAGAATTAAAATGCCACCTTTTTCATGTATGTTGGGACATCTTCCTGAATTTTTGTGATTTTTTTTCCTACTCATCTATTTAATTAGTTCCATTTTAACTATTTCAATTGAAGTATCCCCCTATTCTTTTTTACATTTGTGTTGGCTGGTCTTCCGTATAATTTTTATCCAATTCAGGAAAAATAATTATGCTTTCCACACTGGAATGCTGAATGTAATCACGTTAAGTTTATAATTTTTGGATAACATATTTTATCGATATCGACCCATCAAAGAAATGCTATGTCTTTCCATTACTTCAGATCTTGCTTTATCTTCTTTAATGAGATTTTATGATTTTTTTATACAGTATCATATATACTAAATATAGTATAATATTTACTGTTGATTTTAGGGTAATTGCTTTTATTATATTTAAGCAATTTCTTTTTTTTTTAAATGTTACTTCACTTTCACTGAAAAAGACTGCTGAATTTTATCAAATGTTTCTTAGTACATATTAATAGGATCTTGTGGGTTTTCTTGTTTAATTTGATAGAGTGCTTTTTATTGGAACTCTCTGGAATTCCGGAGATAAAGCTGACTATATCAGACTGTAGCTTCTCTTTTGGACAAATGACAATGTTTGATAACATTTAGAATTTTTCTGTGTTCTTAGGTGAGATTGATCTGTATTTTTCCATCCTGTCATTATGGTTTTGGAACTGAAGCTGTGAAATGCATTCATAAAATGAGGTCATAGATTTACTGGGTGAGTTTTCTGTATTTTTCTATGGAATAGGTTGAATAATTTGGATTATGATTATGATTATTTAGAGAAACTTTCTTAATATAGTTCTTTAATCACCTTCCTAATATCTTTTATGTTCATTGACCTAATCAGATGTTCCACTTGGGCCAGTGAGCAGAATGTGCATTTTTCTCAGAAATCCTTGATTTCCTCTAGGTTTTCCAGAAAGTTGCCTGAGCGGCGTATAGAATCCTCTTATTTGACTGTTTGCATCTATGCCGACACCTTATCTCCTTAGAGGTCCCTAATCGTGTTTATTACCTCCCCCCACGCCACCCCACCCCCGCTCTGATTTTTACAAATTAATCAGGCTTGTGAGAGGTTGTCTATTTCATTGGTTTTTGTTTGTTTGTTTGTTTTTGCGGTACGCGGGCCTCTCACTGCTGTGGCCTCTCCCGTTGCGGAGCACAGGCTCCGGACGCGCAGGCTCAGCGGCCATGGCTCACGGGCCCAGCTGCTCCGCGGCATGTGGGATCTTCCCGGACTGGGGCACGAACCCGCGTCCCCTGCATCGGCAGGCGGACTCTCAACCACTGCGCCACCATGGAAGCCCTATATCATTGGTTTTTAAAGAATCCACTTCCTTTCTCACCCTGTTTGACCTTCCTCCCCATTTGATTCATTTCCGTTTTTCCTATCTATTCCATCTTCCTAATTTCTTTTCTTTTTGTTCTTAGTCTAATTTGTTAAAACAGTTCCATCATTTTTGTTTTCTTTTCCTTTCTCTCTTTTTTTTTTTTTCTTTTGCTGATCTTAGTTCCCGGACTGGGGATCAAGCCCGGGCCAAAGTAGTGAAAGCGCGGAGTCCTAACCACTGCACCGCCAGGGAATTCCCACATCTTTGCTTTCTTTAACAATGGGATAATTAAGGCTCTGAGCATTTCTCCAAGATCAGTTTTATCTCTTTCAGGGATTTTGATATAAAATGTTACTTTCACTGTTTTCTGAATAGTTTGCCAGTTCCCTTTTGGCTTCCTTTGTCATTCAAGGCATTGTCCTTTGTCACTGCTGATCTGTTTGGGGCAAGGAGGGTGACAGGAGGGTATGGGGTGGAAGGGTGGGCTTATGAGAGAGCTTATGGGGGATCTTTGCCCACTTCTTTCTTTTACTTCCATTCTAGAATGTTACCCATCCTAGAGAGTTTAATGTGTGTCTTTTTCTTTGTTTCTGATTCTGCAAGATGTATATTGAGCTATGTGCCTGTGTTTTACATTTGCCCAAATGATGCTGTGCTCTCTCACTCGCTCTCTCTCTTTCTCCCTCTCTTTCTCATTTCTTCCCTTCTCTATTGGCATTTTACTTTCTGATTAAATCAGAATCTGCATTTTTTTTCCTTGAGATATCTTTCACATACCATAAAATTCACCCCTTTTAAAGTGTACGATTCAGTGGTTTTTTATTATATTTGCAAGGTTGTGCAACCATCACCACAATCTAATTCCAGAACGTTTTCATCACCCCAAAAAGAAACCTCATACCCCTTGGCAGTCACCCCTCATCCCCTCTTCCCATTGCCTCAGGCAACCGTGAACCTACCTTCTGTCTCTGTGGATTTGCTTGTGTGGACATGTCATATCAATGGAATCACACAACATGTGAATTTCATATCTGGCTTCTTTTACTCACCATAATGTCCTGAGGTTTGTCCATATTGTACTGTGTATCAACACTTCATGGCTGGCTCATGTGCCATTGTATGGAAGGATGGATCACATTTTATTACCCTTTCATATTTGATAGACTTTTGGGTCGTTCCCACTTCCTGGCTATTAGGAGGCACTTTGTTAGGAAGGTTTATCCAGGTTGCTTCATGTGAGGCGTGTCTGTTAACTCCAGCTACATTCAGGACTTCTGGCTGTGCATCTCCCAGCTTCACCATCCATCTACTCCCCCAGCAATGGACCCCAGACCCCTTCAAATCTCTACCAAGCAAAACAAGTATGTGATGAACTTGATTATTCCTCTTTTTTATTTTTTAAAACAGCCATCTGCTGTGTTATTGGTCTACTCAGTACATCTTCTGCTATTTCTCTGAAGATAATAATTCAGTGGGGTTGTGTTGTGCTTTTTTTTCTCCTTCAATTGTTTTTATTTTCCTGAGTTTGTTTATTTTTCCTGTGTTTATTCTGGTCTCTACCTTTCATTTTGGAGGTTTCCTTAAATCTTATATTTGAATGTGAGGTCCAGCAGCTGAAATGGTAGGGGGTTCATGTCAGTGGGGAGTTTCATTGAAGGCAAACTTTCCCAGAGGTCCCCCCACAAACGTCAGTCGCTATAGGTCTTTTCTCTGAAGCCATTTGGTTTCTCCAGAGAAGACTCACAGTCTCCTGTGTGTGGGGGTAGGAGGTGGGAGGGAGTACCCTTGGCTTTCTTGCGGCCCAGCAGGGAAGCGCTTGTGATCTTCTCCAGTATGGAAGCTGTTAACCTAAAACAATAAAACAGCCAGTTATTTTACAAGCAAAATGGGTTTATTCAAGAGCAGCAAAGAATTGCAATTCGGGACATGCAACTATGATGAACCACATGCAACTCCAGTAAAACAAAGGACACTCTTTTATAGAGGAGAAGGGGAAGTTGGGAGGGAATATTGTAAATAAAAAGGCCATTGGAGGAAACTGGGATTAGAAGTATAGTGGATTTTCATTGGCTGAGCTGTTGCCAGGCAAGGAGAAATCTTTCTTCTCCCTGTTGGGTAGTAAAGTAGTGTCACTTCCTGCCAGAGATGCAAAGTATCTCTTCCTGCTGGAATTTGTATTGATACATGTGCATGGGAGCGCCTCCTTCTGGCCTCCCACTTCTATGTTAGTGAGGTTTCCCATTATTAATTTTCACAAAGTTTTCACCCCATCCCTTGCTTAAACATGGTTCCTTTTCTTCCCTCCTCACGCCTGGTACCTCCCATTTGGGAGCTAATTTCACAAGAGAATCAATTTCCTACCCCTCAGGAAATTCCTACCATTATTTCTTCAAATATTGTTCTTATTGATAACAGCTATTTATTGCACACCATTCTAGGTCCTGGCAATATAACACTGAGCAAATCAGACGATTTATACCACTTGGAGCTTGCCCGTTCTAGTTCCTTGTGGAACCTTCTCTGTTGGAATACCTGGATTTATCCTCCATGCCCCTTAAAATTTTTCCTGTGGTTCCCATTTCTCATTAACTAGGCTTATCTATAATGGGTTCTTTTTCTAACCATCTGTTTTGTTTCATAATTGACATTTTTTCCATGTCCATAAATTTAGACCTCATTTTAAAATTTTTCTCATTTTTTTAAATTAACCGTATAGTATTCTATTATGTGGCCATAGCATTATATACTTAGCCAATATTCTATCGATATTATTGGACATTTAGGTTGCTTCTAATTACTTACTCTTATGATAACATGTATACTTATATACATATAACTATATTGCATAAGTATACATTATATATAGATATATATTACATACATCTATATTATATAACTATATGTAATATATAATGTATAAATATAATTGTATATGTATATAATATATTATATATATAACTATATGTTTATGTAATATACATATATTATATATATATATAACTTTTATTAAGTCTTTAATAATTTTCTTAAGATCGAATCCTAAACGTTGAATTTCTGGGTCAAAGGCCATTTATTCAACTTTTGGATACGTGTGGTCACTCACCTTGCAGAAACGTCCGTCCACCAAATAGGCAAAGTAGGGACTCCAGTGAATGACACCCCCCCCGCCGCAGATTCCTGGAAAACAAGCACCATTCTGGGGAGATAAATTAATGGAAAAATTCATGTTCAGTGGCCAGAATGGCCATGAGAATAGCCCAGGCCCTGGAGACACTGTCCACAGCTCCAGACGGGAAGGATGGGGCTGGTGGGATTGGAAAATGGTTGTGCCCTGCTGGGTAAGGGACACAAGAAAGCATCTTCCTAGAACCCAGTCAAAGAGAAAAGAACTGTAGCTGGAATTAGGGGGCTTAGCCATGGCCGGAGAATCCGCTCTGGTGAACTCTGCCCTTCTTGTGCCATTCACAGACCGGATGCCTGGCTTCCCCTCCACATCTGGGGCTTTGATCCAGGACAAGGAGAAGGCCTCTGAGTCTGGGGCAATGGGCAGGCTGGATGAAATCCCCACTCATTACTCTATAGCTCTAGGCTCTCAGGTTCAATCTTCATGACTCTTGATCTCCCATCTGGAAGATGCAAATAATAATAATCCCTGCCTTCTAGGGTCCCCATAGGGATTCGAGGTTACATTTGAGTGTCAAACATCATACATCAACAATAACAATCGTGAAGTAATACTTAAGAGTCAGAATGTACTTTTCCTGTGCCAGGCGCTGCCTTTCTTCTTTATGTATATTATCCAACTCACGGGACAGCCCCTCACAACTGGTGTTGCTGTCATGCCCATCTTGCACAAGAGTAAACTTTGCGTTTGAAAGAGGTTGAATAATTCACTGGCAGAGCTGGAATTTGAACTCTGTCCTGCAATTCCACAGCCCACACTCTGATTCCTGTGTGCTCTTGCCTCTTAGAGGGCACACTTTGTTTTTGCAATCTACCCAAAGACAGCCTGTGCCCTGGCTAGGGCTTCCTGCCTCTTCCATGGGGAAGCTTAGACACATTGTAACTAATTATAATCATGATCATCAACCGCTACTATGTCTAAACTTCAGTGGGCCCTGAGAAGATCCAGCTTGTGGGCGTGCAAAGCTGATGCCTTTTCTGATCTCTAGGAACCTCTGGGAGGTTGGTCTTTCCACACTGCAGCCCCTGCCCTGCCCACCTGCTCCCTGTGCCTGCAGTTTGTGGTTCGGCATTGATTTCCCACTCAAAGTGCTCTTTAAAGATGTGGTACAGGGCTTCCCTGGTGGCGCAGTGGTTGAGAGTCCGCCTGCCGATGCAGGGGACACGGGTTCGTGCCCCGGTCCGGGAAGATCCCACATGCCGCGGAGCGGCTGGGCCCGTGAGCCATGGCCGCTGAGCCTGCGCGTCCGGAGCCTGTGCTCCGCAACGGGAGAGGCCGCAACAGTGAGAGGCCCGCGTACCGCAAAAAAAAAAAAAAAAAAAAAAAAAAGATGTGGTACATATATACAATAGAATACTACTCAGCCATAAAAAAGAACGAAATAATGCCATTTGCAGCAATGTGGATGCAACTGGAGATTATCATACTAAGTGAAGTAAGTCAGAAAGAGAAAGACAAATACCATATGGTATCACTAATATGTGGACTCTAAAATATAACACAAATGAGCCTATCTATGAAACAGAAACAGACCCACAGACATAGAGAACAGACTTGTGGTTGCCAAGGGGTGGGGGGTGAGGGAGGGATGGAGTGGGAGGTTGGAGTTAGTAGATGTAAGCTTTCATATATAGAATGGATAAACAAGGTCCTACTGTATAGCACAGGGAACTATATTCAATATCCTATGATAAACCATAATGGAAAAGACTATGAAAAAGAATGTATACATATATGTGTAACTGAATCACTTTGCTGTACAGCAGAAATGAACACAATATTGTAAATCAACTGTACTTCAATTAAAAAAAAATGTTTTTAAGTCTCTTTAATCTGCCTGGGAAAAGATGAGGGGAGGGCGAGGATGGGAGAGGGGCCCTTGCAGGCAAAACTCCTCCCTTCCCTCCCTTCCCAGGTCCCCTGCCCTGAATCTATTCTCTGACCAGGTAACCTTACACCCTCTTTTGGGAAAAACTATCTGCCTCCTCTTTACCCTGTTCCCAGCTAGCCAGATACTGAGGTTTCTCTGACGTGGAGAGCCTCTGTGATCTGGGTGCCAGCCGAGTTGCATAAACTCAGGTATCTTGGAAATCAGCCCCAGCCATGCCCAGCCCCCTGGGCAGATCCATTTATCTGCCGATGGACACTCGGGTTGCTTCCACCTTTTTGGCTACTGTGGATAATGCTGCTATCAACATGGTGTACAAATATCTCTTGGAGGCGTGTTTCTGTTTAATTCTTCTCCTAAATACTAGCATTTTACAAAACCGTTCCGTGCTTTTGAAACGAACGGTGGAAGTTGGACACCTTTACAAATTCACCGAGGTGTGCTAACTCAGAGATTAGCATTGTGGACTGCCCAGATTCAGCTCCTGGTTCTGTCACTTCTTCTGTGACTCCAGGCAGATCATTTAACCCTTCAATGCCACCTCAGCTTCCCTCCTCATCCGTAAAATGGGGGAGAATTACAACAGCTGGTTTCCAGATCTAAACGTGGTGTTTCAGTACATGCCAAGAAAAAACACAAACACAGGTAAAGCACTCATCATAGTGCATGCATCTAAGCCGCTTCTATTAGTGTGTCCCGACCTGCTTCCTCCCACGTGGCAGCTACACAGGGTCCCATATCGTGGAGGGGCCCTTGTTTTTATTTAACTGGACCACAGTGGGCAAACATTCATGTTTTCCTACCACAAAGTACGTAGCAAGGAATCTCTTCTCGAATTTCCTTGCACATGCAAGTTTATTTGCAGGATGCATTCCCAGAAATGGGATGGCTGGGCTTCCCTGGTGGCGCAGTGGTTGAGAGTCCGCCTGCCGATGCAGGGGACACGGGTTCGTGCCCCGGTCCGGGAAGATCCCACATGCCGCGGAGCGGCTGGGCCTGTGAGCCATGGCCGCTGAGCCTGCGAGTCCGGAGCCTGTGCTGCGCAACGGGAGAGGCCAGAACAGTGAGAGGCCCGCGTACCGCCCAAAAAAAAAAAAAAAAAAAAAAGTGGGATGGCTGAGCCGAAGGGCATGTGCATTTCACAGTTTTATAGCTGGCCTCTGATTGCCCTCCTCCGAGGCTGTGCCCGGGGCTGGGTCACCCCTGCAATGACTGACGGGCTGGGTCCCCACAGTTCAGCCCACACCTTGTCTTCTCAAACTTTGCTCTTTGCCCATCTGATACCTGAGAGGCTTAAGAGAGCATGTGAACGGGCCTGGGGACAAGTGAGGCTCTGATGTCCTGGGGGAGCAGGCGCATGCGCGCGCGCGTGTGTGCGTGTGTGCGTGTGTGTGTGTGTGTGTGTGTGTGGTGATCAGTGCCTAAGACCGAAAGGAAGGAATGAGTGAATCACCCCGAAGCCCAGCGAGTTCAGCTTGCAAAGTGCTCTACGTCCCCAGCTAAGAAGCGTGAGCTCTTTTCCGGGCTCTAGGACAGCTCTGGGGGATTCTAAGTGGGGATGAGGGATGCCATCCTGTGTCTCTCAAAGCCATCTCTCTAGCTGCTGGTGGCTGGTGGGCATGGGGCTGGGCTGAGTCAGGAGCACCAGGCAGGAAGCTGGTTGAAAAGCAGAAACAGGGGTCAAGTGTCTGGATCCCTGGGGCAGGGACCCTGTCTGTCCCGGCCATTGCAGTGGCTCCAGGAACCTAGGGCCCGTTGCACAAAGGGGCTGATACGCACTTGTTGATGGAATGAAGCCATGCGTCGCTGGTGGAGTGAAGAGGGGACATCTCCAGTAGAGCTGGATGGTCTACCGGCGGCAGGGGATGAGGGAGAAGTTGCCATTTAGGAGGATGCTTGGACCCTTACCTGGGTTGGTGGACAACGTTGAGATGGGTTCTGGGGACATATCTGGGAAGGCGAAGGACATGTGGGTCTCAGGCTCCCTGAGACACTTGTGCTGCTATGGAGACAGGAGGGAAACAGAAGACACAGGACACACGTGCTAGCTCAGGACCAGGGAACAGGTGTAGCGATAAAGGGGTAAAGGTGAGTGGAGTCACAATGTGAAAGAGTATATTCATCATGCGTTTGCACGTTCTGTATTTTTTGATGCTTTGACATCCGGGGGCCCTGCTGATCCTGGAGACAGGCTTCTCCCGAGATTAGCTAATTCCTAGAGATAGTGAACAGCTGCCTCGGAGAGCACACCTTTCTTTCCTTTGCAGACCAGCCAATGCAAAACTCATAAACACAACCACGTCCTTACTGGGCTCTCCAATCTGAGCCAACATTCCCCTGCTCCAGTCACCCTGAGGCTAAGTGCCAGGCGACTAGGGAGAGCCCCTACGCCACAGAGTTGGCTGAAATTATTCAAATAAGTCAATCCTGAATCTTACCCTGCTCCGCCTTGCCTTTCCCTTAGAAACCAAAATAAGGGGGGTGGGGAGGGGAATGGGAAGATGATGTTGGTCAAAGGGTACAAACATCTAGTTATAAGATTAAAAGGTTTGGGATCTAACGTCTGGCATGGTGATTATAGCTAATAATACTGTATCACATACTTGAAAGTTGCTAAGAGAGTAGATCTTAAATGTTCTCATCACGAAAAAGAAATGGTAACTATGTGACAGGATGGTTCTGGTGGTAATGGTTTTGCAGTTTACAAGTGTATTGAATCAACATATCATATACCTTAAATGTACACAGTTACATGCCAGTTGGATCTCAATAAAGCTGGGGAGGAAAAAAATTCCCTGAGGGCAGCTGCAGAGCCTAAAACGGAGTGCAAGTTTCTTCTGAGCATGGGGCTCTGGGCAACTACACAGACAGAGCTGGTCTTGGAGCTGCATTTCACACACGGCAAAGCAAGGAAGCAATTTGGCTTGAGTGTGCCCAGCTGGGCAGCAGCAGAATCACCAACACTTCCCTCTCGACACGGCATCGGGCTGCATCGTAGAGGCTTGAATGAGCTTCTGCCGTTCGGTCCTGGGCGTCCAGGTCTCCACTGACAAACTCCATAATTACAACTTGCTGTGCTACAACTTGGACTTCCGTTTTGTAAGTCACCTGGTTGGAATTGATCAAGAGGCGCTGGAGGTTGGGGTAACCCAGAAGCGTTTGTTCACACGTGGTTTCTTTCCTAGCACTTTTTGTAAAGAGAAAGTCTTAACGACATAAATAAGAAAAATCTTATTTAAAAAGAAAAAACTGAAGAGCTACAAAAATGTCTCCCTTCAGGGTGAGTGGTTGCTGGGTTCCATGCCTGAGATTTGTGGCTGGGTTCTGTGGCTGGGTTTTATGTTGGGTTCTGTGGCTGGGTCCTGTGGCTTCATTCTATAGTGGGGGTTTGTGATTGGGTTCTGTGGTTGAATTCTGTGACTGAGTTTTCTGTTGGATTCTGTGGCTGGGTTCCACTGTTGAGTTTGTAGCTGGGTTCTGTGGCTGGGTTTCATGTTGGGTTCTGTGGCTGGGTCCTGTGGCTTCATTCTATAGTGGGGGTTTGTGATTGGGTTCTGTGGTTGAATTCTGTGACTGAGTTTTCTGTTGGATTCTGTGGCTGGGTTCCACTGTTGAGTTTGTGGCTGGGTTCTGTGGCTGGGTTTTATGTTGGGTTCTATAGCCAGGTTTTACGGCTGGCTTTTATGTTGAGTTCCACAACTGCATTTCATGGTTGTGATGTGTGTGTGTGTGTGTGTGTGTGTGTGTTTAATCTTACATTTGTTTATTTCTTTTTTATTTTTATTCATGGTTGTGTTTTGTTGCTGGGCTCTGTGGCTGATTTAGGACCTCAAGAACCTCTACAGCTTCTGCTTTCTTACCTGGGAATGTTTCAAGTTCAGGTGAAGACACTGAAAAGACATTTTCCCCCTAGTTTGAAGAAATAAATTAATGAAGACATCCACAGGCTGGATCAGATTTGAACTAGGTTAAAAGTGACCTCTCTTAGGAGCAAATGTTTTCATCTCAAAGGAAAAGGCAGGTACCCTGAGTTTGAGGCCAGAGACTGGGCACAGAAACCAGTAGAGGTTTACCTGGGGTAGGGATTGGACCAGGATGAGTACTGGCTTTTTTTTCCTAATTAATTAATCAATTTATTTGGCTTCATTGGGTCTTTGTTGCTGCGTGTGGGCTTTCTCTAGTTGCAGTGAGTGGGGGCTATTCTTCGTTGCGGTACATGGGCTTCTCATGGCAGTGGAGCACAGGCTCCAGGCGTGCGGGCTTCAGTAGTTCTGGCTCACAGGCTCAGTAGTTGTGGCTCACAGCTCTAGAGCACAGGCTCTGTAGTTGTGGCACACAGGCTAAGTTGCTCCGTGGCATGTGGGATCTTCCCGGACCAGGGCTCGAACCCGTGTCCCCTGCTTTGGCAGGCGGATTCTCAACCACTGCACCACCAGAGAAGTCCTGACTACTGGCTTTATTAGCACTCTGGGTACAAAGTGCTGTGGGTTTTGGTGTCCTGCCCTCCACCCTATTTTTGCCCAAATATTTTTATTATTAAATATAATATTTAACTTACATTTAATATATTATTATAATTAATATCCTAAGATAAACCATACATTATTTATATATTTTAATACATAAATATATAAATAATATCCTGTTATTTTGAAGGTGTGACTTTTCAGAACATGGGATTTTTCAGAAAAAAATTCCTGATGTATGAGCACCTACTGTGTGCCAGGCACTTTCTAGGCACAAGGACCCTGCCCTCCTGGATGTGACTGACACTCCAGGGGGATGGGGCGGATTGCATCCTCCAAAAACAGGAGTAAGAATCTCTCCCATGCCACTTGCTCTTCTTTAGTGTGAACTTGACACTCCTGGACAAGAAGTGGGGTCTAGGTCTCCTCTTGACCCTGGGCAGAACTCTGTGTCCATCTTAACCAATAGAGAGTGGTGGAAGTGACAGTACACCACAAGGCTAGGTCATACATGGCAATGCGGCTCCTTCCTGGGATGCTCCCTTTTGGAACCAGCCTCCATCATGTGAGGAAGCCCAAGACACATGGAAAGGCCATGGGTACGTGTTGCAGTTGACAACCTCAGCTGAGCTCCCAGCCGGCAGCCAGCATCAATCACCAGACAGGAGAGCCAGGAACCTGGAAGTGACCCCAATCCCAGCCTGCCTGTGACCCACTGAGAGACCTTGAGCAACAACCAGCCAGCTTGAACAATCATCTACAGGAAGACACTGGAACTCACCAAAAGAGATACCCCACATCCAAAGACAAAGGAGAAGCCACAATGAGATAGTAGGAGGGGTGCAATCACAATAAAATCAAATCCCATAATCGCTGGGTGGGTGACCCACAAACTGGAGAACACTTATACCACAGAAGTCCACCCACTGGAGTGAAGGTTCTGAGCCCCATGTCAGGCTTCCCAACCTGGGGGTCCAGCAATGGGAGGAGGAATTCCTAGAGAATCAGACTTTGAAGGCTAGCAGGATTTGACTGCAGGACTTCGACAGGACTGGGGGAAACAGAGACTCCACTCTTAGAGGGCACACACAAAGTAGTGTGCGCATCTGGACCCAGGGGAAGGAGCAGTGACCCCATGGGAGACTGAGCCAGACCCACCTGCTAGTCCTATACACTAATGATGAAAAATCTGAAAGAGAAATTAAGGAAACAATCCCATTTACCATTGCAACAAAAAGAATAAAATATCTAGGAATAAACCTAACTAAGGAGACAAAAGACCTGTATGCAGAAAACTATAAGCCACCGATGAAAGAAATTAAAGATGATACAAACAGATGGAGAGATATACCATGTTCTTGGATTGGAAGAATCAACATTGTGGAAATGACTATACTACCCAAAGCAATCTACAAGTTCAATGCAATCTCTATCAAACTACCAATGGCATTTTTCACAGAACTAGAACAAAAAATCTCACAATTTGTATAGAAACGCAAAAGACCCCGAATAGCCAAAGCAATCTTGAGAAAGAAAAACGGAGCTGGAGGAATCAGGCTCCCTGACTTCAGACTATACTACAAAGCTACAGTAATCAAGACAGTATGGTACTGGCACAAAAACAGAAATATAGATCAATGGAACAGGATAGAAAGCCCAGAGATAAACCCACGCACATATGGTCACCTTATTTTTGATAAAGGAGGCAAGAATATACAATGGAGAAAAGACAGTGTCTTCAATAAGTGGTGTTGGGAAAACTGGACAGCTACATGTAAAAGAATGAAATTAGAACACTCCCTAACACCACACAAAGATAAACTCAAAATGGGTTAAAGACCTAAATGTAGGGCCAGACACTATAAAACTCTTAGAGGAGGGCTTCCCTGGTGGCGCAGTGGCTAAGAACCCATCTGACAATGCAGGGGACACGGGTTCAATCCCACGTCTGGGAAGATCCCACATGCCGTGGAGCAACTGAGCCCATGTGCCACAGCTACTGGGCCTGCGCTCTGGAGCCCGCAAGCCACAACTGCTGAAGCCCACGTTCCTGGAGCCCGTGCTCCACAACAAGGGAAGCCACCACAACGAGAAGCCCGCGTACCACAACAAAGACCCAACACAGCCAATAAATAAATAAATTTAAAAAAAAAAGAAAAGAAAAAAAAAAGAAAAGAAAGAGGAGCATTGTGTGCAAAAAATGTAGAAATGTCAGGGTTTTCCCTTCTAATAAGGAAAACAATAGCTTTTCAGAAGCTTACCATCAATGTCCACTTCCATCTCATTGGCCACACATGGGTCACATGACCACTTCAAACTCCAAGGAAATCTAAGGACATTTGCATTTTAAACTGAGCATACTGTTGTCCCAGACAAAATCAATGTTCTTTAGGAATTAAGAAGGAAAAATGAATTGCAGGCAGGCAGCCCAGCATCTTTGCAAAAATAACTGCAAACAAATTTCAGGGGTGTGGCAGTCAGCCTCTAAGATAGGCCCCCTGTGACCCTCACCTCCTGGTATTCAAGTCCCCCCCATATTAAAGCAGAGGTGGGATGATCTGTGTGACCAGTGGAATTCTGTAGGACAGTCATATATGGCTAGGTCATAAATGACATGGCAGCTTCCACCTTGGTCTTTTGTAGGGGTTGGCAGGGTTTCTTCTGTAAAGAGCTAGATAGTAAGTATTTTGTATAGCAAGGGCCATGCAATCTTTGTTGCAACGACTAGACTTGCTGTTGTAAAAGCAGCCATAGACAACATTTAAGCAAACGATCATTTGTGCCAATAATGGAAGTTTATGTATAAAAACAGGCAGTGGGCCAGATTTGACCTGCAGGCTGTCGTGTGACCACCCCTGGTCTTTTGGATTGCTTGATCTGGTGGAAGCCAGCTGCCATATTGTGAGGATGTTCAAGCAGCCTTGTGGAGAGGCCCAGGTGGTGAGGAGCTGAGGCCTCCCACCAACAGCCAGCACCAACTCTCCGGTCACGAGTGAGCCACCTTCAAAGTGAATCCAGTCAAGCTTTTAGATGATGACATCTCTGATTACAACCTCCTGAGAACCGCCTCGCCAGACCCTCCAAGCCAAACTGGATCAGGAAACTCCCAGACTCCTGATCCACAGAAAATTGGAAAGATAAGAAATATTTATTGCTTCTTTCAGCCACTATGTTTTGGGATAATTTGTTACACAACAATTGCTAATGAATACAAAGTGATCTGAAGAGTTAAATATCTAAAAATCGAACTACACATTTTCATGGGACTAAAAAAAAATTAAGGAAATAAAAGTAAATGGATTTCAAATCTCTGAGGTTTCAAATCTCTTTCTAAGCTTAAGAGTAGTGGGAGAAATGGGAAAGGAATGTACTGGGTTATCTCTCTTTAAAATGTAAAGAGCTTGGGACTTCCCAGCTGGTCCAGTAATTAAGAATTTGCCTTCCAGGGATTTCCCTGGTGGCACAGTGGTTAAGAATGTGCCTGCCAATGCAGGGGACACGGGTTCGATCCCTGGTCCGGAAAGATCCCACACGCCTCAGAGCAGCTAAGCCTGTGTGCCACAACTACTGAGTCCGCGTGCCACAGCTACTGAAGCGCACGTGCCTAGAGACTGTGCTCCGCAACAAGAGAAGCCACTGCAATGAGAAGCCCGTGCACCGCAACAAAGAGTAGCCCCTGCTCGCTGCAACTAGAGAAAGCCCGTGTGCAGCAACGAAGACCTAACACAGCCAAAATTAAATAAATAAATACATTTATAAAAAATGAAGAGAGGATTTGCCTTCCAGTGCAGGGGACACGGGTTTGATCCCTGGTCGGGGAACTAAGATCCCACATGCCACAGGGCAACTAAGCCCCCACGCTGCAACTACTGAGCCCGCGTGCTCTGGAGCCTGTGCGCCACAACTACTGAGCCTGCATGCCACAACTAGAGAGAAGCCCACATGCCACAAAGAAGAGACCGTGCCACAAAGAAAGATCCCGCATGCTGCAACGAAGATCCCGCATGCCGCAGCTAAGACCCAACACAGCCAAATAAATAAATAAAAGAAAAAAATATCTAGTATATAACCAAACATATTTAAAAATAAAATAAAATAAAATGTAAATAGCTTATATGAATCGATTTTGATGAATCGTCCAACCAAGAGATGGAGAAGATGAACAGAGAAATCACAAGTATCCTGGTGAAACAAGCCAAACAGCAGTGCTGATACACCAGGGAAAAGACAGTCAACTTTGGGAATTCTCAAAGATACTCATTGCTGATTAAAAATGCAACATCTTTTTGTCTGTTTAAACCGTGGCTTTTTAAAAAAATTGCAGAATATTGCTTTGGCTTGCAGCTTTCAGTATAAATGACAGCCTTCTGGAGAGCATTTGGCAACATGAACCAAGAATCATAAAGTGTTTGTCTTTTTCAAGCCAGTATTTCCACTTCTGAGAATTCATCCTGAAGAAATACGAGAAGTAGGCAAGTATTTACACATAACCATACTCATGGTAGCGCTTTTCTTAAAATTTATTTTATTGAAGTACAGTTGACTTACAATGTTGTGTTAATTTGTGCTACACAGCAAAGTGATTCAGATATATATATAAATATATATTCTTTTTCATATTCTTTTCCATTACGGTTTATCACACGATATTGAATGTAGTTCCCTGTGCTATACAGTAGAATCTTGTTGTTTATCCATTCTGTATGTATTAGTTTGCATCTGCTAATCCCAAACTCCCAATCCACCCCTCCCTCACCCCCTGGTAGCATTATTTTAATATTCACTTAGCACAAAGCTTACAGTGCACAGTTAAGTAAACTGCAATATAATAACGTGATCAAATCGGCTAGGCAGTCATTAAAAATGTGTTTAATGCTTTTAAGTATATGGAAAGATTATTCTAATGACACAGATTTTTTTTAACAATATGGAATGTGTTTTCAGACAGTATTCTAAGAAAAAACGATGCATGCAGGTGGAACCCAATATTTTTTCTAGATTTTTCTGTGATTAAAAATCCCATTGCCAGGACTTTCCTGGTGGTCCAGTGGTTAAGACTCTGTGCTTCCACTGCAAGGCGGCACGGGTTGGATCCCTGGTCGGGGAACTAAGATCCCACGTGCCAAACAGCACGGCCAAAAAGAAAAAAAATGATCCCAATCCCTGGAAAGCAACAGGAATTCTCACTCAGTGCTGGTGGGAAGGCAAAATGATCCAGCCACTTTGGAAGATGGTTTGGCAGGTTTTTATAAAACTAAACATACCCTTACTATATGATCCAACAGTCACCATCCTTGATATTTACCCAAGTGAGTTGAAAGCTCTGTCCACACAAAACCTGCACACAGATGTTTGCAGGTTTATTCATAATTGTCAAAATGTAGAAGCAACCAAGATGTCCTTCAGTAGGTGAGTGGATAAATAAACTGTGATATATCCAGACAAGGAAATATTGTTCATCGTGAAAAAGAAATGAACTACCAAGCTATGACAAGACATGGAAGGATTAATTATATTTAGAGGAGAAAGAAATTTTTTAACTAATTCTATTTTCAATATAATGGAAAAAATAAAATATTCAGGAGTAAATTTAACAAAAGTGCAAAACTTACGTTCTGAAAACTGCAAAATATTGTTGAAAAAATTAAAGAAAAGACATACCATGGGTAAAAAAAGACAAGACATGGAGGAAACTTAAATGTAAAAGAAGCCAATCTGAAAAGGCTACATTCTGCACGATTCTAACTCTATGACGTGGAAAAGGCAAAACTATAGAAAGAGTGAAAAGATCAGTGGTTACCAGAGGTTGAGGGGTAAGGAGGGATGAATCAGTGGAGTGCAGGGGATTTTTAGGACAGTGGAACGACTTTGTATGATGCTATAATGGTGGGTGCGTGTCATTATACATTTGTACCCATAGAATGAACGATACCAAGAGTGAACCCTAAAGTCACCTAGGGACTTGGGATGGTTATGATGTGTCAATGTAGTTCATTGATTGTAACAAAGGCACTTCCTCAGTGCCATGTTGGTAGTGGAAGAGGCTGGTCGCGTGGGGCTGGGTACAGGGAGTATATGGGAACTACCTGTACTTCCTACTCAGTTTTGCTGTGAACCTACGATTGCCCTAATAAATAAAGTCTATTAAAAAAAATAAAATCCTACGGGGCTTCCCTGGTGGCGCAGTGGTTAAGAATCCACCTGCCAATGCAAGGGACACGGGTTTGAGCCCTGGTCCAGGAAGATCCCACATGCCTCGGAGCAACTAGACCCATGCACCACAGCTACTGAGCCTGTGCTCTAGAGCCCGCGAGCCACAACTACTGAAGCCTGTGCGCCTAGAGCCCGTGCTCCGCAACAAGAGAAGCCACCACAGTGAGAAGCCTGCGCACCGCAACGAAGAGTAGCCCCCGCTCACCGCAACTAGAGAAAGCCCGGGCAGCAAGGAAGACCCAACGCAGCCAAAAATTAATTAATTAACTTTTTAAAAAAGGGAGCAGTGCAAGGGAATTTTGTCAAGTGATGGAACTGTTCTATATCCTGACTGTGATGATGGTTATACACATGTTAACATGCACAGAGCTACATAACAAAGGAAAAAGTCAATTCTGCTTTACAATAAGTTAAAAAATTTTAATGCAAATAAAGAAAATCCTGTTGCCAGATCCTCAGCTGTCCTCAGTTGGCCCATAAGACCCTGTTGTGTTTGGGGCTCTGAATCAACGTGTTATGTCTGGACCTGCTCCAAGCTAGAGATTCTCAGAAAAATGCAAAAGACTGAGTATCTTGCAAATGATTTCTGAGGTCTGAAGCCCACCCAGGGGCCCTTCCTTTTGGAGCTCCACTTTGTCCATGGGACCCCAGGTCAAAATCTAGTGACTCTTCAGATCCACCAGCACCTTATTCACCTGTGGCTCTTCCCATGATTCCACATCAGCAATGACCCCCTCAGTCACCCTGACACTTAGCCAGAAATTGGTACATCTTTCTCTACTCCTTCCTCCAATCAGTCACCTAGATCTGTTGGCCTTACCTCCTGAATGCCTCCCAAAACTTCTTCCAAAATATCTGCCCCAGAAATATAGCTGACAAAGGACCCATGGTTCAGCATATATAAAGAGCTCCTACAAATCAACAAGAAAAAGGCAGAAACCCCAAGGGGGAAATGGGCTCCTCACAAAAGGTCATCTCCAAATGGCCAATCAATTGAACCATTTCTTGTGGAGGCAGCAGGAAAAGTGGAGAGTGGGTTTTAAAAGGAAATAACTTTCTGAGAAGTACCAAGGAACCAGCTATAAGGACTTTGTTGAAGTTCATAAGAGTGAAAACTTAGAAGCCACTAGACTGTCCATTTGTGGGGGAGTAGAGAAATGGAAAGAAAAATAGTCCTGTGATGGAATATTATGCACAAGTGAAAAGGGAAAAATATCTCCTCTCATCTCTGTCGCTACATAAGTGGATCTCAGAAAGATACTGCTGAGAGACTTCCCTGGTGGCACAGTGGTTCAGAATCCACCTGCCAATGCAGGGGACATGGGTTCGAGCCCTGGTCCAGGAAGATCCCACATGCTGTGGAGCAACTAAGCCCATGCTCCATGACTACTGAGCCTGCGTGCCGCAACTGCTGAAGCCCACATGCCTAGAGCCCGTGCTCTGCAACAAGAGAAGCCACCGCAATGAGAAGCCCGCGCACTGCAACGAAGAGTAACCCCCGCTCGCCACAACTAGAGAAAGCCTGCGTGCAGCAACAAAGACCCAACACAGCCTAATTAATTAATTAATTTTTAAAAAATGAAAAGAAAATACTCCTGAGTGAAAACAAAAAATAAGTTGTGTGATGATAGTACAGTGTGATACTATTTATATAAATTAAACACACACGTGTGTTGTTTCCAGATACATCTCTGTCTGTGGAAGTAAATACACATTATGGAAGTGGTTGTCCCTGCTGGGAGTGCAGTGATTTTATTCTAGGTACTTGTGTCTTTCAAGTGTGTCTCCCCCACAGTGGTCAGAGAGATCATGTCACTGTAGATCCAGAGTAGAATGTAACCTGATGATCAATGCAGCCAGGCACATCAGTGTGATGGAGGTGGCCAAAGGGACCAGAAGGACTAGAGTGAAGATGGCCCTGATGCCACTATATGTCCAGCATATATAAAGAGCTCTTACAAATCAATAAGAAAAAGGCAGAAATGTCATAGGAAAAATGGGCCTTTCACAAAAGGTAATCTCCAAATGGCCAATAAATAAAAAGATGCTTGACATCATGAGTCATCAGGGAAACGCCAGTTAAAACCAAAATGTCATGACACCTACTAGAATGGCTAACGTGAGAAAGACCATACCAAGTGACGCTTCTGCACTGCTGGTAGGGGAGTAAAATGACACAACCACTTTGGAAAACTGTTTGGCAGGATCCACAAAGCTGAATCAACAGCTACCCTATGGCTTCTAGGAATAAAGTCAAAGGAAATGTGGACTTACCTTCACTGAGAAACCTACGAGAATATTCCTAACACCTCTGCTTGTAATAACCCCAAACTGGAAACCATCTAAATGCTCAATAAAAGGATGTGTCAATAAATTGTGATGATTTCACAAAATGGAATACTATATCGCAGTGATTCTCAACCCGGGGTGATTTTTACCCCTAATGGGCCATTTGGCCACATCTAGAGACATTTTTGGTAGTCAGAACTTGGGGGGAGGGGCACGTGTTACAGTCATCCCCTGTGTAGAAGCCAGGGATACTGCACAACATCCTACAATGCATGGGACACACCAAGAAGCATTCAGACTCAAGTATTAGTAGTGGTTGAGAGACTCTACAACAATGAACAAGAATTATCACCCAGGGCTTCCCTGGTGGCGCAGTGGTTGAGAGTCCGCCTGCCGATTCAGGGGACGCAGGTTCGTGCCTCGGTCCAGGAAGATCCCACATGCCGCGGAGCGGCTGGGCCCGTGAGCCATGGCCGCTGAGCCTGCGCGTCCGGAGCCTGTGCTCCGCAACGGGAGAGGCCACAACAGTGAGAGGCCCGCGTACCGCAAAAAAAAAAAAAAATTATCACCCTGCCTGAAAGAAGCCATAAAGTCCAGCCTCTATGGGAAAAGAATCTAAAAAAAGAGTGGATATATGTGTATATATAACGGATTCACTGTGCCGTACACCTGAAACTAACACAACGTTGTAATTCAACTATACTCCAATAAAAAAAAATTAAATAAATAAATAAAATAAAATTGGATACCCAACCTCAAAAAAAAAAAGTCCAAATGACAAGCAAAGTGATTCTATGCTATTCAAAGTCAAGTTAGGGGTTACCCTAGGGGTGGAGGGGCACAGCGGGCAGAGGGAGTGACAGAAGAAGACACAGCAGAGGCTTCAGAGGTCTGGTGATGTTCTGTCCTCGATCGGGGTGCTATACAAACATGTTCATGTTGTGAAAACTTTGCAGCATACATTTGTGACCTGTGCATTTCTTTTTGGCATGTGTGCTATATTTGAATAAAAAGTTCTAATAGTTAAACATCCCCTCCTTCCTTCCACCCCGCTGCCCTCTTCAGGTCTTATCAACTTTGTACTAGGTGATTGCCCCTACCTCTCCCCTCTTCCCCAGCCCGTCCTCCAGACAGCAGCCAGGGGAGTTCCTAGGACACACTTATAAGACCATGTCCCTCCCTGCTTTAAACCCTTCCATGACTCCCTATTGCTCCCAAGACTAGATCCAAGCCTTTAAGGACTTTCTTGGTGCCAACTCTACTTCTTCTGCAGTCTCGTGTCTACCTGCCCTCTCTGCTCCTTGCACCATTAACAAGCATCTCAGAACATGCTGCTTCAAACCTCCAAGTCTTTGCACCCACTGTCCTCTGCCTGACAGCCTGACTGCCCCGACACACTCTTGCCCTCCAAGGTTCAGCTCTGATGGCCCTGCTCATAACTAGGGGTCAGGAGGCTTTTGGATCAGAGATGATTTTCGGGGTTTTGGGGGTTTTTTTTCAGTTTTTCCTTTGTCTTTTTTTTTTTAACATCCTTATTGGAGTATAATTGCTTTACAATGGTGTGTTAGTTTCTGCTTTATAACAAAGTGAATCAGCTATACATATACATATATCCCCATATCTCCTCCCTCTTGCGTCTTCCTCCCACGCTCCCTATTCCACCCCTCATTTTTTTTTTTTCAAAAAGAACCTTTATTCTGTTTATAACAGCGTCGTATGCTCTCATGCTTTCTTGCCAGATGCCTTTGGAGCAGGTGTCTTCTTACCCGTAGCGGTCATCTTTTTTGCTGGAACCTTTGCAGCAGCTGCCGTAGCTGCCTCCTTAGCAACAAGTGCTTTCTTGGGAGAAGTCTTCAGGGGAGCTGCCTTTTGAAGTTCCTTAACTTCAAGCTTGATTAGTCTGTTCCTCATTTTCCTCGCCTTCGTGACTTTATAACGATCAAAATCTGTCATCCTGGCTTTCTTTTCTCTGGCTTCAATCTTCTTGGCCCACCTTGTGGCTGCCCACTTTGCCTTGATATCTGCCTTCTCCCAGGCTTCTCGACAGACTTCTGCCGGGCCCTGTGTGGAAACTTGAGCGGGAAGTCAGTGAGCTGCAATGCATTTGAAAGGCATAGCCTGTCTCCTTACTTGAGTGCAAGGTCCATCCACCAAAGCCCTGTTCTGATCAATAATATCTACAATCGCGACCAGCCTCCCAGCATGAGACCCAAAGGAGACGTAGGCCACCCGGCCAACCTCCACGAAGCGCCTGAAACACCATATTGACAGCATTCGGCGAAAAGGAAAGACCACCCCATATTTTTGTTTTGTTTGTTTGTTTTGGGTTTTTTGCCAGACTTTCGGGATCCTACATCCCTGACCAGGGATCGAACTTGTGCCTCCTGAAGTGGAAGCACAGAATCCTAACCACTGGACCACCAGGGAAGTCCCCAGAGATGATTTTCTTCTAGTCAACACACACACACACACACACACACACACACACACACACACACACACACACACACGATTTGTAAAATACAAGAGAAGGCATTGAGTACTACACAAAAGCTTGGCCGCTCACCTCAGGACCTGTTTCTCCCTCTGGGACACCCCAGGGCACTCCTAGACTGGGAAGAACTGAGAAATCCTGGGCTTTGAACAAAGACTGCCCCTCTCCCAGTGGGTAAGGGTGAGGCAGGGACCCCAAAGGTCCCGAGCTTGAGCCCTGCCCCTCTTCTTTACCTGCAGCCCCAGTCCCCACCCCTCCTCTGCCCAGCCAGCTCTCAGCTCCCTCCTCCCACCACCATTTCCGGAGGATTCCCCACCCCCACTCTGTAGCGTAGCAAAAGGGGAAGTGGGGTTGGGTGGGGAAGTTTCCAGGGAGGTGAATTTAGGTTAGCACCACCAGTGCTCCCACAGACCCCTGGGAGACTCAACCAAGCCTGTCTCCTGCTACCCCTGCCTCTCAGCCCATAGCCTCACCGGAACAGACACCAGGCAGGCTCACTGCCAGCAGAGCACACCACCCAGGTTCCAGCCCCAGCTCAGCCATTCACAGGCTGTGTGACCTTGGGCAAGTGCCCTAACCTCTCTGTGCCTCAGGTTCCCCGCTTGCAAAAGCACAGGAGTACGCATCTCACGGGGCTGTTGAGGGATCAGATGAGTTCATTTAAAATAATGACTGGGGCTTCCCTGGTGGCGCAGTGGTTAAGAATCCACCTGCCAATGCAGGGGACACGGGTTCGAACCCTGGTCCGGGAAGATCCCACATGCCGCAGAGCAGCTAAGCCTGTGCACCGCAACTACTGAGCCTGCGCTCTAGAGCCGCCGAGCCAGAACTACTGAGCCTGCGTGCCTAGAGCCCGTGCTCCGCAGCAAGAGAAGCCACTGTGATGAGAAGCCGGCGTGCAGCAACGCAGCCAAAAATAAATAAATAAATTTATTTTAAAAAATAAAATAAAATAATGTCTGCCATGTAGATTCCCCGTGATGGTTTCTGGCTAATGTTATTATTTTGCATAGGCGAGAAACGGAGGACAAGGCCTGCATTTGAGAAATAATCAGTAAATGCAATTTTCCCCTCCCCAGTCCACCTCTTTTTCCTCTCGCTGCTCCTGCCCCAGCAAGCTCTGGAGGCCAAGCTCAAGGTCTGAATTAATCCTTCACCTGCTGACCTTCAGCCCCATCTGTCCAGCAAAGTTGCACAGCGGCCTCCCTTGCCTGGGTGCTGAGGGCGGTCCCTGCCGTTTGGGGGCCCATCCCCCCTCCTCTTGCCCTCGTCCACAGAGGCGGGCAGCCACGGGGCCTCCTACCACCCCACAGCTCTACCCTGGGCTGACACTAGGGACACGCAGACAGACACAAGGAATCTCCAGTGCATGCCTCCCACGGACACCTGGACATCTCCTGTCCAATCCAGCCCCTTCCCTCCCAACCTGCTGGTGTCCTGCGCTCCCCACTCAGGGACATCCAGCTGGCTACCAGGCCACAGAGGGACATCGTGCTAGGTGCACAGTCAAAGCCTGTCCTGCAATCTCCCTCCCACCCCTCTCTCTTTCCTTTCCCCAGTCCCTCCAGTATCCAGACACCCTCCTCTCAGAAAACAGGCCCCTTTCACTCTGTTCTCTCCGTGCACTGCCCATGCTGAGCCCCGTGACCCTCCAGATTGCTAATCAGAGCATGATGCCCTCCTATGAAAACCGACTGTGGCTCCAGGAAGTCTGAGCCCCAGGGCCCCTAGGCCTGAGTGGACAGCCTCCCCCAGGCTGTCCCCTTGGGTCACACTGGGCTTTTGTTTTCAGTGGAACCGCCTCTTGCCCAGCCCTCTGCATCCCTGCCCACCTGTTCCTTCAGCTGAGGGACATTCAGTCCTTGGGAAGGTTATCCCGACCTCCTAGCCACATCCTGGACATCCTGTTCTCACCCCCGCCACACACACACACCCCCACCACGTTGACCTGGAATTACCAAGGGGTCCCCTCATAAGCTTCAGCTCACAGGCCCCAGAGAAAAGACCCTGCAGTTAACACTGGCACCAAAACCCCAGAGCGAGGAAATAAAAGGGTTGATGGGAACGAACCATAACTTTCAAAACAGAGTCCAAATTACGACAAGGAATTCATTCACTTTATAGTGAACAAGATGTGGGTTATAACTGAAACTACAGGTAACTCTTGAAACAAATTCATGGGGTGCTTTTTTATGGAGGGTGGGGCATTCCCCCCCATGAATTTGTATTTAATAATTCACATGTAATCTTCCAATAGCATTCTGGAAAGAGTCATTTTGGGGGACAGACAGACACACACACACACACAAAGAAAACAAAACATAAAAAGTGGGAGGGCATGGTGAGTTGAATTGTGTCCCGCCCCTCAAAAGATAGGCTGAAATCTTAACCTCCAGTACCTGTGAATGTGACCTTATTTGGAAATAGGGTCTTTTGAAAAGATATTTATTTATTTATTTGGTTGCGTCGGGTCTTAGTTGCGGCTCGTGGGCTCCTTAGTTGTGGCATGCAAACTCTTAGTCGCGGCCTGCATGTGAGGTCTAGTTCCCTGACCAGGGATCAAACCTGGGCCCCCTGCATCAGGAGCGCGGAGTCCTAACTAATGCACCACCAGGGAAGTCCCTGGAAATAGAGTCTTTGCAGATGTAATCAAGGTACGATGAGGTCATCTTGGGGCAGAGTGGGCCCTAAATCCAATGACTGGTGTACTTATAAGAGAAATTTGGAGAGAGCAAAACACACACACAGAGAAGTGAAGACAGGCAGAAACGAGAGATGCTGCTGCAAGCTGAGGAACGCCTAGGAGTGCCGGCAGCCACCAGAAACTAGGCAGAGGGAGGAAAGATTCTTCCCTAGAGCCTTTGGAGGAAGCGTGTCCCTGCCAACACCTTGATTTTGTCTGTTTGTTTGTTTGTTTTAGCCGCACTGTGAGGCTTGCAGGATCTTAGCTCCCTGACCGGGGATTGAACCCATGTCCCCTGCAGTGGAAGCACAGAGTCCTAACCACTGGACCGCCAGGGAAGTCCCTTGATTTTTGGATTTTGAACTTTCAGAACTATGAGAGAATATGTTTCTATCTTTAAGCCAACCAGTTCATGATAGTGTGTTACCACAGCCCCAGGCAAACCACACACAGGTCTCAGGGTCTGATTCATTTTGCATTTGAGTCATGCTCCCTGGAGCAACCAATCCTGCCTTTGCCAATGGCCCCCTTCTCCATGTTTAATTATGTCTTGGACTGACAACCAAGTCTTTCTTTGTCAATGACTTATCAGCGTTTTTGGTCCCTCTCTATAGCCTCTTCTGTCTACCGATTGGAATCTCACCAGGTTGCAAGATTTGTCATATCATTTTGCGATCGACTTGCAGTGTGTTAGCATTGTGTTTTTGTGGAATGTTTATAATATCCCACAAGCAGAGAATGACTGATTCCCACCCCATCCCCCCAAAAAGTCATGTCCCATGGGTGTGGCTCAGTTCTGGGAAAAAACTTGGAGGTTTGAGTGGGGACCAATTTCCTAAATTATCAATTTAGTAGGAAACAGTTTTCATATTGTGACAATTCTAATGTCTCCCCATATTTCAAAACTATCCTCCTTGAAGATGTGACAGCTCTAGGGATCTCCCCAAAACTGCATCTAAAAAGATGGATGACGCAAGTGCTCTTGGAACAACTGGGAACACAAACCTGGATCCCTACTTCACACCACGCCTCAACATAAATTCCTGATGGATCAAAGTTTTACATGGGAAAAATCAGATCATAAAAGCACTATGAAGAAAACACATGGGGACTTTTTAAAAATAATAATTTGAGAGTAGGTAAGGCTTTTTTTTTTTTTTGGCTGTGCTGCAAGGCACGTGGGATCTTAGTTCCCCGACCAGGGACTGAACCCAGGTCCTTGGCAGTGAAAGTGCTGAGTCCTAACCACTGGACTGCAGGGAATTCCCTGTAAGGCCTTTCTAAGAAAAATAAATTAAACATAAAAACCGCAAAAGAGGGTTTCCCTGGTGGCGCAGTGGCTGAGAGTCCGCCTGCCGATGCAGGGAACATGAGTTCGTGCCCCGGTCAGGGAAGATCCCACATGCCGCGGAGCAGCTGGGCCCATGAGCCATGGCCGCTGAGCCTGCGCGTCCGGAGCCTGTGCTCCGCAACGGGAGATGCCACGACAGTGAGAGGCCTGCGTACCGCAAAAAAAAAAAAAAAAAAAAAAAAAAAAACCGCAAAAGAAAGAGGTGGATAAGTCCAACTTCCTAAAATCCAAATAGACTTGTGGGGAGAAAACATTATAAACAAGGTAAAAATACAACTCGGGGGGGTACAGAAATATTTATAATAGAATGCTACTCAGCCATAAAAGAGAATGAAATAATGCCATTTGCCACAACATTGGTGGACCTAGAGATTCTCATAGTAAGTGAAGTAAGTCAGACAGAGAAAGACAAATATTATATGATATCACTTATATGTGGAATCTAAAATATGACTCAAATGAACTTATCTATGGAACAGAAACAGACTCACAGACATAGAGAATAGACTTGTGGTTTCCAAGGCGGTGGGGAGGGATGGATTGGGAGTTTGGGATTAGCAGATGCAAACTAATACATAGAGAATGGATAAACAACAAGGTCCTACTGTATAGCACAGGGAACTACATTCAATATCCTGTGATAAACCGTAATGGAAAAGAATATGAAAAAGAATGTATATATACGTATAACTGAATCACTTTGCTGTAAAGCAGAAATTAATACAACATTGTAAATCAACTATATTTCAATAAAGTAAATTTTAAAAAATGCAACTGGGGTGAGTGTGGATATTACAGCTCATATCAGAGAATAAGTCATTTCCTTAATATTAAAAAGAGTTTCCAGATGTATTTTATCATAAGTTTTAAAGCCTCTCTAACTAAAACAAAACAAAACTAAAGAAAAAAATTTTTTCCAGGAAAAGAATATAGAGATCCACCTTTTAAAGACCGAGAGGATGCGCAGCCTCACCCCAAATAATAAAAACGCAAATTAGAACTGCAAGATTTTTAACCTCTCAGATTAGCAAAGTCCGATAGTTCTGCCATTGTGGAGGGTGGGAGCCTTGCTACAACAGCTGTCAAAATTCTACCCTCCCACACGCCCTGACTAGCAACTCTACTCCTAGGAACTTATGACGATCTACTCACCCTGACTCAACATCACCTCTGCACCAGGTTACTCATTACACCGTTACTTAGATTAGAAGCAAACTTCTTGTCCGTGGATAGGGGACTTGTTCCCTTAAAAAAAAACGTGGTGAGAGCTGCCCAGCTCTGTGGCTACAGTAAAAACCCTTGACTTGAAGAGTGTAAATTGAGGAATTGGATAGTATGTGAATTATATCTCTAAGGCTGTTACGTAATAATAATAAAACAAAACACTCACTCCCCCTTTCCAAAAAACAAAAACAACAGCAACAAAAAAGAGACTTCTTTATGTATTGATATCAAAGCACTCCTAAAAGTATTAAATTAAAAAACAAGATTCAGGTGCCTCAAAAAGTTCACATAGGGCTTCCCTGGTGGCGCAGTGGTTGAGAGTCCGCCTGCCGATGCAGGGGACGCGGGTTCGTGCCCCGGTCCGGGAAGATCCCACGTGCTGCGGAGCGGCTGGGCCCGTGAGCCATGGCCGCTGGGCCTGCGCGTCCGGAGCCTGTGCTCCGCAACGGGAGAGGCCACAACAGTGAGAGGCCCGCATAGTGCAAAAAAAAAAAAAAAAAAAGTTCACATAGAGTTACCATGTGACCCAGCAATTCCTCTTCTGGGTCTATACCCAAAGGAATTGAAAGCAGACACTCAATGAGATAGTTGTACACCCATGTTCATAGCAGCATACTTTACAACAGCCAAAAGGTGGAAGCAACCCCAGTGTCCATCAACAGATGAGTGGATAAACAAAATGTGGTCCATCCGTGCAATGGAACAGCCCGGATGAACCTTGAGAACGTGATGCTCAGTGAAGTAAGCCAGACACCAAAGGACAAATACTGTCTGATTCCACTTCTAGGAGGTCCCTAGAGGAGTCAGATCCATGGAGACAGAAAGTAGATGGTGGGGGCCAGAGGCTGGGGGAGGGGGATGGGGAGAGTGTTTAATGGGGACAGAGTTTCAGTTTGGGAAGATGAAAAGTTCTGGAGACGGATGGTGGGGATGCTGTACAACAAAGTAAATGCGCTTAGTGCCACTGAACTGGACACTCAAAGTGGTTAAAATCGTAAATTTTATGTTACGTCTATTTTAACATCCATTTTAAAATATCAAGATGCAAAAGAATGAATAAGGTGCAAGTTATTCTTTCAAAATAAAGAAAGAAAAGAAAAGAAGATGTTCATTTCTACACAGAGATTCTTTCAGGAAGCTGAACCCATGAATTGAGCTGCTGGGGGCCTGGGAGACAAACATGGCGGGAGAAATTTGACTGTTATAGGAAAGCCTTGGGCAGCTTTTGAATGGTAGATATTTACTGTTCCAAAGCGGAAACGTTCTAATCAGAGATTGTCATCTCCTATTTGAAAAACGCTTTTAAAATAGTACTCCTGGGCTTCCCTGGTGGCGCAGTGGTTGAGAGTCCGCCAGCCGATGCAGGGGACGCAGGTTCGTGCCTCGGTCCGGGAAGATCCCACATGCCGCGGAGCGGCTGGGCCCGTGAGCCGTGGCCGCTGAGCCTGCGCGTCCGGAGCCTGTGCTCCGCAACGGGAGAGGCCACAACAGTGAGAGGCCCACGTACCGCAAAAAAAAAAAAAAAAAAGTACTCCTGGGAATCCCCTGGAGGTCCAGTGGTTAGGGCTCCAGGCTGTCACTGCCGAGGGCCCGAGTTCGATCCCTGCTCGGGACCCCGCAAGCCGAGCGGCGCAGCCAAAAAATAAATGAAATGAAATAAAATAGGACCCCCAAGTTCCTCCTAATCAAATCTAAGAGAGGGGATGGTGTCTTCGATCGGTGGGTATCGGCATGAGGGCTCCCATCCTGGCTACGTCACCGCGGGCAAATCATCTCCCCTCCCAGAAGGATGATCAACCACCACGTTTTCCTCGGGGCCATCCTGGTTTGAGTCCAGGCACCAGGTGGTTGGTCCCAGTACCTCAGGGCTCAGAGGTTTTTATCTGCTGAATCGCACAGACCTTGCGGGCATGCAGGTGAGGATGAGGGGAAATGGCAGGCTTCTCAGATGCTCTCAGGGTGTCGGAGCACCGGGCAGGAGTCAGGAACCAGGGCTTCCTGTGAGCCGGAAGGTAAGGGTGAGTGGTGAGTGGTGCACACACAAGAGGTACAGGGGTCCTTTCCCTTGTCTCACCGACAGCGGGCCAGGCCAGCCCTGACCTCCCCAGGGACAGAGATGAAGGGGGAAGGAGAGAACCAGCCCTGGGGGAATGGGTGAGTGGAGAGTCTGAGTGAAGGAAGATGAGGGTCCCCTGTGCCCCCACCCACCCAGCAAAGGGAAAGAAAGCGGACAGAGAATAAGAGATCTGAAGGAGCTGGCTTCCAAGACAACTCCTCCCCGTGGCTGTGTGGCCTAGGGCAGCTTCCTGCACCCCTCTGGGCTTGAGTCCTCATCTGTGAAATGGGAATTTTCACTGCACTTGCTTCACGGACATGGTTGCATAGGTTCATTTCTGTAAACCTCTCAGCACAGCGCCTGGCATCAACCTGACCGTGGAACTCAAACCCGGTTATAGCCTCTGGGGCTCCGGGAGCTGAGAGAGGGCTAGACTGGTGGCAGAGGGAAGCTGGGTGCTCTGAGCACCTACTCTGGGCAGGTGAGGACACAGGCATGGAGCCAGGAGGGCACTGGGGTGGGGGTAGAGGGGAAGCAGCGGGATTAGAGAGGAGCTGGACGCTGTTCTGGGGGGGAAGAGGGTGAGATCCAGCACCTGCTGGGCAGGGGAAGCTAAGGCTGCGGTCTGTCCCTGCTCAGATGCATGTACACAGGCACCCACAGAAAGCTAGACAGACAATGGACACACAGACACCCCCAAAGACGGACTGACACACAGATGGACACACACACACCTAGAGACACACCCAGACAAATACACAGAGACACACAGAGACAGACATACACATACACTCCCAGATACACAAGAAAACACAGAGAAACACACAGATTTAGATGGACATAGAGACACACAGACACATCCAGACAGGCACACCCAGCAAGCGCTCTTTCTAAGCCTTTTCTCAGGCAAACTCCACTTCTTGCCTTGCCTCCCTCCATCCTCTCTGCCTTTAATGAACATTTATGAAGCACCACTGTATGCCGGGCCGTGTTCTAGGTGGCACAGGGTGGGTTTGATTAAGAACCAAGACGGCCACATGGACACGCAGGAAGAGTATTTCAGCAGAGGGAACAGCCAGTGCAAAGGCCTCTCCTGTCCCCCATCCTCCCCCATCCCATCCCGTCCCCCAGCCCTGACTCAAGCCATTTGGAATGGGAGGAAATACGGAGAGAGTGGTCCCCGTAGGATCCCCCTACCCCAGTTGGCCTGGTTATCTTCCATTCCATAGAAGAGGATGCCATGGGGCTCAGAGAGGCTGTGTCATATACCCGAGGTCACACAGCACAAATGTGGGCTCAGAGCTGCCTGAATTGAGGGCCTCTGTCCGGCCACGGGCCTGAGACAGCAGATACCTGCCCAGTGTGAGGGGCTGGCGTGAGAGTCACTAAGGTGGACACTCCAGGGCACGGAGAGGCAGTGACAGATAGAGAGACATCTGGGACTTCGGTCCCTACCCCACCAGAACAGGGGAGCAGCAGCCCCTGAGGCCACTAGAGGGGGCAAAGGGTCCCAAGGAGTGGGTGATGGGGACACATAGCAGGGGTTGTGGGTCTGACCTGGATGGGTCCTCAGGATGCTGATTTGGAAACAGCGTCAAGATAGGAGGGGGTCTGACAGTGCAAGCAGGTCTCTGGATGGGAGGTTGGGGCTCTGTCTGAGTCTCCTATTGCTACAGTAACAAATCATCACAACATGGTGGCTTAAAACAATACACATTTTACCTGATAGTTCTGGAGGTCAGAACAAAAATGGGTCTCACTGGGCTAAAATCAAGGTGTCAGCAGGGCTGGATTCCTTCTGGAAGCTCTTGGTGAGAATCTGTTTCCTGGCCTTTTCCAGTTTCTAGAGGCTGCCTGCATCCATTGGCTCGTGGTCCCATCAGTCATGTTCAAAATCAACAGTATAGCATCTTCCAATCTGTCTTTCTCTGACTCTCCTCCCTCTCTCTTATAAAGACCCTTGTGATGACACTGGATCACCCCCCCCCCATCTCCAGCTCCTTTAACTTAATCACGCATGCAAAGTGCCTTTTGCCTTGTAAGGTCACATATTCACAGGTTCCAGGGGTTAGGATGTGTGGGCTTCATTATTCCACCTAGCACAGGGCCCATCGTCCAAGGTCCAGGGTCCAGCCTTCAGTCCTGGCCATGATGGCCCCGGGGTCTGGAAAAGGCCAACGTGCTTGGGACCAGCCATCTGACTAGGGGTGCAGAAGGGACAAAGAAGCCCTCAGCTTATTACCTGGATCAGGGCTTATCAGCCTCCCCAGTCCTACTTTCCTGTCCCACACTCAAGCACAGAGGGTATGAAGGTGTGGAGGGGAGGAGGACGCAAGGGGCTCCCCCCGCCTCCCTAGGGTCCCCCTTCCCACCACCCAGACACCCTACATTGGACTCACCAGCTTAGAAATGGCTCCATCTCCCCACTTCCCACAACCAGGCCCTGGCTCCTCTGATTCCCACAAACCCTGGCGATTTTACCACTAAATCCCTCCAGAGTTCCTCCCTTCACTCCTGTCTGCAACTCCCAGACCACAACCCAGCCACTCCTGCTGCCGTCTCATTTTAAATCTGATTGTGCCTCTCCCCAGAGAACCCTGGAGGGCCTTTAGTGACTGGTCCTGCCCTACTGTCCTCTCATGACTCACCGTTGGACCCTAACTCAGCTAAATCCCCCACCCACTCATCTCTCAGGTTACAGATGTCATCTCCTCCTGGAAGCCTGCCCTGAACACTCCATGCACACAGATGGAGTGGGCTGGGGGGTGGGGTCAGAAGGGCATGGAGTAGCCCAGAAGCAGCCCATCTGCAGAAGGTTTGGCCTGCATCTCTTCCTGCCAGGCTGAGCCCTTCCTCCAGCCTCCCCACCTTTGCCCATGCAGTACCTCCCACCTGAAATCTCTCCCTGACCCCGGCCCACCCAAATCCTCTATTGAGGGCCTCCCCTCCACATCTCCAGGAATCTCCTGCTTCTCCTCTGGGGTCTGGACCACCCCATTCCACCATGCCTCTGGTGTCACTATTAATCCAAATGGCTGCCACGTTCTGAGCACCCCCAGGTGCAAGGCGCCGTATACCACAGTCCTAGTCGCAACGCTGAGAAAAGAAGCTTTATCATCTGCCTTTTCCCTATGTGCAAAGGAGCTCTTGGAGGGCCGGGAAGAAAATAAAAGGGTGAATGTGGACAGAGGGGTTCTGAGGGCCAGGCTGACAGCTGACGGAGAAGGACGCACACATTTGAAAAGAGAAGGAATAGCCCAGCAGAGGGAACAGCAAGTGCAAACACTGGGAAACTGGATCAAGACGGACAGCTTCATCCACATTTGCAGCAGAGGTCTCTGCTGCCCTCCCCCTTTCTATGTGTGGAAATCAAATCTCAGAGATGTGAAGCAACTTGCCTAGCCAAAAAAAGCCCGGGCTTCCCCCACCTTGCCCTGGGTCTGCTTCAGGGAGAGACATTGTCCAAAGGTGAAGCCACTTGCCCAGACGACGTGGGGTTGGCCAGCGGCTCTGGAACCCCCTTCCCTTCAACTGGCGACAGCTGGACCACGAGTCCCTTAGGTGCGGCTCAGGTGCTCACAGACCACCTCTGCCTGATGCGAGATTGTCCTGCGTTCATGGCTCGCCCAGACTCCCCGCCCCTGTGCGCTGGAATCACCTTCTGTTCCCCCCGACCAGAGGGAGCCTGGGGCTTCGCCACCCCCCACTCCGGCCTATCTCCCAGCCTTATCTTCCCAGCTCTGCAGCCTGCCCCCTGCCCCCCCACCGAACCGCACCCTTTGCCCAGCTGCCCTCCACGCCTCCCAACTCCCAGGGTGGTTCCTTGGGTTCCCAACTCTGAGGTTGGACCCAGGAACCACGAATTGGACCAGCTTGACCTGAAAGCTGGGACAGGTCCCCAGACTTGGGGCACCGGGGGTGGCCTCTGAGGTCTGGGGCGGAGTCCGGGCCTCCGCCACAACGACCAGCGGTGCGCTCGGGCGGATCAGGGCGTCCGTGGTGTGTTGGCAGATGCGCGGTTGGATCAGAGCCGCGCCAGAAGAGGGGACCCGGGAGGGGGCTGGTGAGGACCTGCAGCGAACGGAAGAGAAACCGGGGCTGACTGAGCGCTCAGCGGATGGTGCTAGGTTCAAAGGGAAGAGATAAAGCACAGGAAAGAAACCTGCGGCTGGATTCCTCCAGAGAGCTCAGCGGATGGTGCCAGGTTCAAAGGCAAGAGATAAAGCACAGGCAAGAAACCTGCGGCTGGATTCCCCCAAGGCGCGCCTCGGTTGCGGGGGTGGGGGCGGGCGGGGCTGGAGGCGGGGCCCTGTAGCGCAGGGAGGGGGTCCAGGAAGCGGCCTAGTCGCACGGAAGGGGCCGAGCTCCGTTAGGACCCCGCGCCCCGCTGGGCTCAACCGGTCCCCGCCCCGGCCCCGCCCTCCAGGCCCCGCCCCCTATCCCGCCCCGCGCTCCCCTAAAGCCTGCTTCCCCGCCCCCGGCCGAGGCGGTGCCCGGAGCAGAGTCCGGCTGCGTCGTGCGGGCGATACGCGTCTCCTTCTCCTCTGCATCTGCGCCAGGCGCGCTCTCTCCCGCCCCGCCGCCGGCCCCTGGTGCTCCCGGCAGCCTGAGCCCCCAGGTAAGCGAACCCCCTGCGCCCCGAACGCGGACCGGAACGCCACTCTCGCGGAGAGCTCCGGCCCCGCCTCCAAGGCCATGGCGCCCGCGGCGGCCCCCAGCCGCATGCAGTCCCCCATCAACTCGCCCGGGACGGCCTCTCGGGGCTTCCCATCTGGTCCCAGGCCCGGGCCGCCTCCCCGATAGAGCCCAGCTCCCCCGAGGGCCCGGGCGCCGCGAGCGCCCGAGGACGGGGCTGCGTAACGGGCGGGCCGGAGTGGGGACGAGCCTAGCACGGTGACGCGGGGGAATCCGGATGTGTGAACGCGAGGACCGCGACGGGGGGTGTCGGTCCGTCACCAGAGAATCCATACCTAAGGGGTGCCACCGACGTGCCAGGTCTGGGGATGCAGCCGGGGCCGTGGCCTCGGAGCCCGCAGCGCGGCCGCGTAGACGGCTGGGACCCGCAGAAACAGACACAGATCATTCCAGACATGCTAAGTGCGGGGAAGACAACACATCTGCGAGATGGGTTAGGGTCAGGGAGGCATTCTCGGAGAAGGTGTCATCCGGGCCTGAGGGGACCAGCCAGCGAGGGGTTTTTAGGCCCAGAAAACAGCAAAAGATTCTGAGGCAGGGCCCAGACTGGTGTGTTTGCTGAGCGGAAAAGAGGCCAGCGTGGCTGAAGTGCAGTTTGCTGGGGATCCGAGGTGAGAGGAGGTTGGCCCCCGGGGCCACGAAGATAAGAGGCGGATGTGGATTCCGTTCTCAAGTCTGTGATGACCACGTAGGCTTAGAACAAAGTGAGTGACCGGATCCACTTGTGTCTTAAGAAGACCCAGCAGCTGCTGTGGCCAAAAGAGACCGGAGGAAACCCTGGAGGAGGCTGCTGGTTTGGACCGGACAGGAAGGGGGGGATGGAAAGTGGGTGAATTTGGGTTCTTTTTGTCAGAAGAACACTGCCTGTATTCCCTGCCTGCTCAGAAGTGGGGCAGGAAGGAAAGTGCATGGAAGAGATTTCTGGCACCGGCAGCTGGGAGTGTGGAAGGATAGGAAAACTGAGGGAGAAACACATCTGAGGGTGTGAAGCTGTTGTGACTGAGTCCGATTTCCAAAACTTGTGAGATACCACCTGAGGGGGAAGGTGCCTGAGGACCTGACTCTGAACCCAGGCCAAGTCCAACGTGACTGAGTGCAAGGGGGCAACCTGGATCTGTTGTATGGGGCCACCTGAATTAGAAATTATGGAGGGTAGGGTTGTCTTTGAAGCCCCCCGACCCCACCCCAAGTCCCTAGCCTCAACTCAGCCCCCTTCCAGAAGGAGCTGCTGTGAATAAACTTGACAGTGGTGGGAGTGGCCAGAGCCTCACTCAGCGCAGCTGGGTCCCTGTAGGCCCAGCCAGGCTGCAGGGAGGAGGCAGTTGGGACCTTCCTTGCCTGCCCTCCCAGCTCACCTACTCCCAGCTGGGAGCCTTGGTCATTGAATTGGCCTTGGGGCCCCAGAGAAAGTTTTCTGGACTTCAGTTTTCCCATCTATAAAATGGGTCAATAGTACCTGTATCTGGGAGTGTTGTTCTGATCAATGGAAGTCTCGGCTATGAAATAGGAAAGGGCTTGGCCAATCCCAGGGCCAGCCTTACGCCTCGGGGGATGGAGGAGGGCTGCAGCACTGGTGGGAGTTCTGGGCCCGGTGAGCCTCCATTTCCTGCTCTGAGAAATGGGAGGAAGGCATAAGGGCGTCCACCTCCAGAACCCACAGTCTGCAGACTGAGTGAGTTAGGCGTGTAAAGTGTTCAGTTGGCCGAGCGCCTGGTGTGACGTGGTCACTGGGCACAGGAGCCGCTGGGATGAGTGTAGCTGGCCGTGGGGAGCTGTCTAGGGCTCACTCCTCCCACCACCCCTGGGATGCCCACAGGAAAGCAGGCACCAGGGGGCACGCTCCTCTCTTATCTGGGTACCACAGGGTTTCCCCTTTCCAGCTGTCTGCAAGCTGCCTCTGACCTTGTCCTGCCGGTTTGAATGTAGTGCTCTCAGGCTAGTGACTTCACCTCCTGGTTCAATTTCTTTACCTATAACATGGGAATAATAGCAGTCATCACCTGAGAGGTGTCCGGCTGGTAATAAGCACCTGTGAAAGCAGAGGGGATGCCCGGGTGGAAGCAGGGGGAGCCCCGAGAAGTGACCTGATTCAGCCTCTGGAAGGGTGGGGGAAGCCTTCTTGTAGGAGGTGACCATCTGCCAGGTTACTAAGGATTTTTAAGAGTTCATGGGCAGAGAGACCAGTGAACAAAGATGTGGAGGGGAAGCACCACAGCATGCATGGGAGGAGCTGCAGGCAGGAGCCAGGAACTCGGCATGGGAGTGACTGCACTGGTCCAGACCCTGACGAGGCTGGACCAGGTGGAGGTGTGGATGAGAGAAGTGGGTGCATCCTGGATAGACTTGAAGTTGAGGATGGGGTGGGGATGGAATAGCCACTGATGGGTAAGCAGGTTCAGGCGCAAGTCAGCAGTCTATTTCCCAGCATCTGGAAATTGTGATGCCGCTAGACACCCAGGTGGAGACCAGGTTGCCGGCGGGGGGGGGGGGCGCCTAGAGCTTGGGAGACATCCCCACCCTGGTGGGATGGATTGGAGAGAGGGTGGAAGGAAAGAAACCAGGAGTGGGTGGCAAACCAGAAGCCAAGGCAGCAAGGGCTTCAAAGTGGAAGATGAGATCAGTCTCTGAATCCCCTGCTTGAATAATTTCTCCCCATGGCAGGGGTCTTACTCCCTTATTTGATTGCCGTTCCTTCCCCAATGCCCAAGCCATTCAGATTGGCCTTCTTTTTGCTATCCGTGAATCGGCCCCTCAGACCCAGCCTGGCTCTGACCAGATTGACACAGAGGAGGCCTTTCTCCTCCGTCAATCTGGCCTTTGTACCTTTGTTAATACGATCCTGTCACACCAGTTCTCCACACTGAACCAGCAGGATCTCACCTCTCTCCCCGCTTCCTCCTAGGCTCCCCAAACCATATTTTGCTTCAGGGCCCCATGACTGTATTCAAGGAGGGGTCAGGCCTCTGCCAGCGACCCCCTGAGGATCCCCCCCACTACCCTGTGCTTGGCCCCAGCTCCCTCCCACCCTGTCATTGATTCATTCAGCACGTACTTCTGAAGCACCTGTGCTGGGAGGCACTGGGAACTAGCAGAGAACAAAATGAAGCTTCCCTGCCGCACCCCCCCCACCTCATGGATGGAGCTGACGTTCTGGGAGGGGGGCAGCCGGGAGAGGGAAGAAACCTGAAGGATGAGAAGGAGCCAGCCAGGTGGACATCTGGAGGAAGAGCATTTCAGGCAGAGGGACTAGCATGTGCAAAGGTCCTGAGGCACGACCTGGCCTGGCATGTTGGAGGTATAGCCGAGTGGCCACTGTGGCTGGAGCAGAGTGAGCCATGGGGAGAGTGAGGAGAGGGGCAGATGAAGAGACTGAGGGTCCTCAGGGCCCCTCAATCCAACAATTGCAGACCCTGGTTGGGCCCTTGCTTGAGGGGTGCAAGGTTGTTGGGCCCCACTGCTGTGCAGTTTGCAGGGGTGTTGCTTTGGTGTGTTGTCCCCTGTGTGGAGTGGTCAGTGCACCCTGAAGGCGGAGGAGGCTGGCAGGAGGAAGGAAGAGGAGGCCAGCCCTTTCCTGGTGGGCAAAGCTTCTCCCCTTCCTCCTGCACGTGGCGGGGGGCTCAGCTGACCTGGGAGAATCCCTGGAGGGGCTGGAGGGAATGGAAGGAAGTAGCCAGGGAGAGGGTGCTGATGGAGACAAAGAAGGGGGCCAGGGAGGCGGAGGAGGTGCAGAGCCCAGAGCTGGGTGTTGGGGCAGGATGTTCTCAGGGAGGTGACCGGAGATGGTAGGCAGGGGCCTGGCTGGGCCTTGAAGATGAGCAGCAGAAACCAGAGCAGGTGTGTTTTGAGGATGGCCCCCTCCACCAGCCTGCTGTCACTCCCCTTCCAGGTGTAGGAGAAAAGACTCAGCATCCCTCCTCATCCCACCCCCCACGCCCGTGGACAAGGACCTGGTCACCTGGGCCTGCTCACCCTTCCCACCCACCCCCCATCCAGGTATGCACCAAACCCCTCCAGTTTCAAAGGCTTCACAGAGGGGATTCGGACACTTGGGTGCCGGCACCTAGATCAGTGGTTCTGTGGAGCCCAGACGCTGTAGCCTGGACCGTTCCCCGACCCCCTCCAAATTGGGGATGGGTGCACCTAAGGGCACCTCCCTTTGGCCCTGGCTCAGCATTTTTTTTTTTTTTTAGGCTGGGCTGCCCATGGCATGCGGGATCTTAGTTCCCCAACCAGGGATCGAACCCGTGCCCCCTGCTTTGGGAGCGCCGAGTCTTAACCACTGGACTTGCCAGGGAAGTCCTCTTGGCTCAGCTTTGACCGTGATCCTGGCAGGAGTGACGGGGCCACAGCTGGATCAAGGCTAACCTATCAGGAGATGGCAGGGGACAAGGGCAGTGACAGGAGGGGAGAGCAAGCAGGACGAGCTCTGGAAACGTCAGCCTCTGGGTGTCATTTCTCCATCTGAGCTGTTGGCTAGGGCAGGTCTAAATATAAGGTTGTCACCTCCCTGCCCTCACCTCTCTTCCCTCCCCGCTCTGTTCCAGCCCCAGGGGCCTTGTCTTCTATGCCTTGAATCAACCAGTCTTGGTCCTGCCTCAGGGCCTTTGCACAGGCTGTTCTCGCTTCTTAGAATGCTCTGTCCCCACGGCCTCCTCCCTCATCTCTCTTTTTTTTAAAAAATAAATAAATTTATTTATTTATTTTTGGTTGCTTGGGTCTTTGTTGCTGCGCGCAGGCTTTCTCTAGTTGCGGCGAGTGGGGGCTACTCTTTGTTGCCGTGCGTGGGCTTCTTCTTGCGGTGGCTTCTCTTGTTGTGGAGCACGGGCTCTAAGCGCACGGGCTTCAGTAGCTGTGGCACACAGGCTCAGTAGTTGTGGCTCGCGGGCTTAGTTGCTCCGTGGCATGTGGGATCTTCCCAGACCAGGGCTCGAACCCATGTCCACTTCATGGGCAGGCAGATTCTTAACCACTGCACCACCAGGCAAGTCCCTGGGCCACAGATTTTAAGGCAGTTCTTGGAGGAGGTATCAGGCTGTCCTCAGGTGTCTGCTTCCTCTAACGTTGTTCTTCTCACTGGCAAAGTAGTGACTCTGAATTCTGAAATGGTCGCCTTTTTTATACAACCAAATTCACGTGACTCTATAGACATGTTGCAGTTTATGGAATAGGATGCATTTATTTGACCTCAGAGCCTGTATGAAGAGCCCAGGGAGCAAACCTGAGTTGTGGGTCCTGGCTTCGGTGAAGTTGACTCTGAGGGTTAAGGATTTTCAGGATCTTTTCCAGGGGTACAGCATGAAAGTCTCGGTGATTGAGTTGAAAGAATTAGGCAGATGCTTGCGGTGACTTCTGCTAGCCACATAGGCTGCAGGTGCTTGCCTGTTTCAACCTGTTTCAACCTATGACAGCATTCAGCCAGGACTCTGAGATGAACCAACTGAAATTTTGGAATTCGCTGAAAAGTCATGACTTCGGACCTTGGGAAGTCTAAAAAGGACACGAGACGGCTTCCCTGGTGGCACAGTGGTGGCCAGTGCAGGGGACATGGGTTCGAGCCCTGGTCCGGGAAGATCCCACATGCCGCGGAGCAACTAAACCCGTGCGCCACAACTACTGAGCCTGCGCTCTAGAGCCCACGAGCCACAACTACAGAGCCTGCGAGCCACAACTACTGAAGCCCACGTGCCTAGAGCCCGTGCTCCGCAACAAGAGAAGCCCCCACAACGAGAAGCCCGCACACCGCAACAAAGAGCAGCCCCCGCTCGCTGCAGCTAGGGAAAGCCCGCGAGCAGCAACGAAGACCCAACGCAGCCAAAAGCAAATAAATAAAATACATAAATGTATAAAAAAATAAAAAGGACATGAGGCATTTGCATACAAGGCTTGCTCATACATTACCTAGAGATTGGTCACGGAATATTTAGAAACCATCACTGCAGCCATGGCTTTCATTCAGAGTAGTTCTTTACAGAGAAACAGAGGCTAGCTGTCTCTCTCTGATTACTGAAATATTCTCTGATCACTCCCCTTTGTAAATGTTACCAGCATTTGTTTGTATTTTGCCTAGACATTCTCCACTGCCTTACCCATGCTGATTTAACTTGGCTGCTCTGAGGAGGTAATTTTTGAGCTCGAGGCTTGAGTTGGAGCTGGTGGTGGACACCCACAGGAAGTGGAATTTGTTGATTGCCTCCCCTCCAGATCCCTCTCTCCACTGGGGAGACAGACACATCCCTGGGCAGTTACAATGCAGAATAACCTGGGCCAAACAGAGGGACCACAGGCTCTCTGACCCAGCCTGGCAGTCCTGGAAGACTTCCTGGAAGCAGTGACAGGCAAGCTGCTTACTTGAAAGGTTAGGGGAAGGTGAATAGTGATCCAGGTGGAGGAAACAGCCTAGACAAAAGCTATTGCATTGGCAGTTCCCTGCCGGTCCGGTGGTTGGGACTCCACACTTTCATTCCCGAGGGCCTGGGTTCGATCCCTGGTCGGGGAACTTCGATCCTGCAAGCTGAGCAGCATGGCCAAAAAAAAAAAGAAAAGAAAAAATTAGGCATCTGGGTACTGCATTACAGCAATGTTTCTGAGATATGAACAGACCCTGGGAATCAGGCCATGGACACTAGGCTGAGAACCAGGGAGTCTGGTAGCTGCAGGAGGTCAGCAGGGTAGAGGGGGCGTGGGCAGGGCCAGATCACAAAGACCTTGGTGATGAGTGCCAGGCGCAGACGGAGGGGTGCCCCCCATGTGGGCCCCCTCTCCAGGGCTGGAGAGGGACAGGCCTGTAGAGTGAGCCTCTGTGGGGTTGCTGAGAGAGTGATGGATGGGAAAGAGGAAGTGCTTAGTCTCCAGTTACACAAACACCCCTGGTTCTTTTTTTTTTTTTTTAACACCCCTGGTTCTTAAAGGGCCCACGGACAGACTCCCCTGGGAACCTTTCCCTGCGCCACCCCTGATGAGCCATCTCACACGTGCCCTGCTTGGCTCCCCGCCCTACCTAGGTGGGCAGGCAGGCACTGGGGTGATAACTCCTTCAGTGAAGGCGCTGCTAGCCTGAGGCCACCCGCCAGGAGCAGATCCTCCCAGGCTGGCTTACTCTGAAGTTCACGGTTAGCCTCTGTCCTCTGGGACCCTGACAGGTCTGCAGGCCCCTGTTCAGCTGTATGTCAAGTCAGGGGGTACTGGGGCTCCCAGCTCTTGAGGCCACACCCTCTCCCCATCCATCCTCACCACTCTTCCTTCTAAAATGATGCCTTCTCCGAGTCCCCCATGCAGAATTTGCCCAAAAAGATCTTCTGGTCCTGTCCCACCCCTGGGCTGTGTGTCCCCAAATTCCTGCCCAAGCCAGTAGTTCCCAGATCAGGCTGCCCACCCCAACATGCTCTAGCCCCACCCCCTGAAGACACCCCTACCCAGCCGTGCTTCCCAGCCCCCATCACCTCTCAGACGCCAGCCACTGGTGACCTCTTGGGGCAGAACTTCGCTAATCTGAAATCCCAAGGACAGCCCACGTGCCGGGGTTGTTCACAGGAGAATCACCCGCTTCTGTGGACATCGAGGCCCAAGGCTCCCATTGCTGCCCCTGTGTCTTTAAGGCTCAGGTGACAGGCACTTGTCAACTTTCCCTTGAACAAGGAGGGCTCAGACCTGGGCTGGCAGGCTCACCAGAGTTCAGTACCAGCCAGGACCGAATGTCATCTTCTTTTCCTCGTGTTTGTTTTATGGCCACTGTCTGCACGTGATGCTGAGAAGCTGGCTTTCTCTTTCTCTTTTTTTTTTTTTTCCATTATAGTTTATTGCAAGATATTGAATATAGTTTCCTGTGCTATACAGTAGGTCTTTGTTGTTTATCTATATATAGTAGTTTGTATCTGCTAAGTTCAAACTCCTGATTTATACCTCCCCCCACCCCTTCCCCCTTTGGTAACTAAATTTGTTTTCTACGCGTGTGTCTGTTTCTGTTTTGTAAATAAGTTTCATCTGTATCATTTTTGTTAGATTCCACACATAAGTGATATCATAAAATATTTGTCTTTGTCTGACTTCACTTAGTGTGATAATCTAAGGGCCATCCACGTTGCTGCAAATGGCAGTGTTTCTTTTTATGGCTGAGTAATACTCCATTGTATATATGTACGGCATCTTCTTTATCCATTCATCTGTCGATGGACGCTTAGGTTGCTTCCATGTCTTGGCTATTGTGAATAGTGCTGCTATGAACAGAGGGGTGCATGTATCTTTTTGAATTAGAGTTTTGTCCAGATATATGCCCAGGAGTGGGATTGCTGGATCATATGGTAGCTCTACTTTTAGTTTTTTGAGGAACCTCCCTACCTGGTCTCCATAGTGGCTGCACCAATGCCCACCGACAGTGTAGGAGGGTTCCCTTTTCTCCGCGCCCTCTCCAACGCTGGCTTTCTCTTTCGGGGAAGGAGATGTGGATGGAGGGAGGCAGCCTGGGCAAAACCCGGAGGCAGAGAGACCAGGGCAGAGGTGGCCACAATGATTGAGATGAGAGATGGGGCCTCGTCGGCGGGAATCGAGCAGAGAAGGGGGGACTCGCTTGATTGTTACAGGGGAGATGGATGCAATTGTGGGACGTGGTGAGTGGCTGAGTGTCCAGGGTGATGGGGGGTGGTGAGGAGGGATTGGGATGGCTCCCAGATTCCTGTCCCCGAAGACTGGGTGCATGGTGGGATCTTAGCCAAGAAGCGTGCTCAGGGTGGAGGATAACTTGAGTGTGATACGTCTGGGCGAAGCGTAGCCAGGCGGTGTTGGGTTAGCCGGTTTGGCATCGGGGGAGAAACCTGGCAGCTGCAGGAATCTGGAAAACCAGAGCACAGGCACACCGATTGTGGCTTCCGGGTGGGTGAGATTTCCCAGGGAGAAAAGCTGGTATGAGAGGGTACAGGACTGGCATCATTTAGGGCCAAAGGAGAAGAAAAACATCTTGCATTAGGTTAGGCAGGCTGCCACGGTTGTTAGGAGAGCCAGAAAGGGGGGCAGATATACTACTAGGAGGTCAGGAATCCACGGACAGAGAGTTGACCACTGGGATTGGCCTGGGCCAGGGGGCGGTCACCGGCGACCCAGGCAAAGTCCAAAGTAGCGAAGCAGAGATGGGGAGAATCACAGGCATAAAGGCAGCAGGTCCCATTTTCCAAGAATGCGTAGGCTGCCGCTGCTGGGCTGAGGTTCCGTGAGCCCGTGTTCATCTAGGACGCTGGGTGGTATTGAGCTAAGTTCACATGCAGCCTGGCCGTTTACCAACCGTGTGACCCTGGGATGATAAGTCAGTTCATCCGTGCCATGGGGACAGTAACCGCATCTCCCCTGGAGTGCAGGAAGGTGGGTGCTTGGGGCAGTTGGCGCGGGGCCTTCCTGGAGCTAGCGTCCTTGGCAACACCTGGGGTGGTACCAACACCGGTGTGTTGAGCAGTCGCTGCTATGGGTGTGAACAAGGCCTGCTGTCCCAGGAAGCAGTTTGGCTTTTGCTCCTACTTCATTCTACCTGAAACGGCCTCCATGAATGCTGTCATCTGGGGGCAGCAGAGGGGCCCAGCAGCCAGCTGGTGGGAGAAGTAGGGCAGGTGTTAGACCAGTTTGGGCAGAGGTGGGATGCAGTCAGAGTGCAACCTGGAGCCCACAGTTCCCTCCGCCCTGGAAGGTGGGTAGCAGCAGCATCTTGGGGGCTGACCTTGACTGGGAATTAGTTTCATAAATGGTGAGCCGGGAGTGGGGGGCTGCTTGCCAGCCAGAAGTGCCCCCTCTGAGCCCCTTTTTCTTCTCTCTTCTGTTTGGTATTTTCTTTTATCTCTCTCCAAACTAGTTAGCTCTGTCTTCTACAATCTCCAAGCAACTATCAACCCCACAGTGGGAAAAATTTTTTTCCCTTTTTCTCTGGATAAATAATGCTTCCTTCTTTTTCCCTTGCACCATGTATATTGCATTTTGTTTATATATTTTTTAAGGTATAGTTGATGTACAATATTGTATATTTAAGGTGTACAACATAGTGATTCACAACTTTTAAAGGTTATACTCCATTTATTCTTATTATAAAATATTGGCTATGTTCCCTGTGTTGTACAATATATCCTTGTAGCTTATTTATTTTATATATAGTAGTTTGTACCTATTAATCCCCTACCCCTGTCTTGCCCCTCCCCCTTCCCTCTCCCCACTGGTAACCACTAGCTTGTTCTCTGTATCTGTGAGTCTGTTTCTTCTGTGTTATATTCACTAGCTTATTTTGTTTTTTAGGTTTCACATATAAGTGATATCATAGAGCATTTGTCTTTGTGTGACTTCACTGAGCATAATACCCTCCAAGTCCATCCATGTTATTGCAAATGGCAACATTTCATTCTTTTTCATGGCTGAGTCCACGGTGAATTTTTTACTTCAAATATTGTATTTTTCAGTTTTAGAATCTCCATTTGGTGCATTTTTATAATTTCTGCTTTTTTTTTTTTTTTTTTTTTTTTTTGTGGTACGCGGGCGTCTCACTGTTGTGGCCTCTCCCGTTGCGGAGCACAGGCTCCGGACGCGCAGGCTCAGCGGCCATGGCTCACGGGCCCAGCCGCTCCGTGGCATGTGGGATCTCCCCAGACCGGGGCACGAACCCGTGTCCCCTGCATCGGCAGGCGGACTCTCAACCACTGTGCCACCAGGGAAGCCCCCTTGAGTATATTTATAATAGCTGCTTCAAAGTCCTTATCTGCTCATTCCAACATCTGGGTCACCTCAAGGTCAGTCCCCATTAATCTCCTTCTTTCTTGAGTATGGGTCATGTTTTCCCGTTTCTTCACATGTCAAGTAATTTTGGATTGGATTGTATGCTGGACATTGTGAAAGATAAATTGTAGACACTCTGGATTCTGTTGTGCTCCTCTGAGGAACATTGATTCTTTTTTTTTCATAGGCAGTTAAACTGTCTGGACTCAAGTTCCAAAGTCTGTTTTCCTGTAGTGAGAGGCAGGTGTTATCTTACTTTTAGCTTTAGCCGGGCTGGTGGGAGTCTGCCTTGCACATGGTTTAAGGGTTAGCAAGAGACTTGCACAGCATTTTTGGATAGAATTTGGACTCTTTTTTTTTTTCTTTTTTTGGCTTTTTCCTTTCCTGCATGTTCTACTCCATTGTTTAACTGTTGTGGTCTCTTTGGGCTCTGTCGTCTCATTTTTCAATCTAGTTTCTATTTCCGGTAAATAACAGTGAAAAATGGGAAACTCATCCTGTGCTGTTCCCTTATGCCAGGTATGGACTCCCCTCCAACTTCTGCCTATCTTTGGTCACTCTCTAGAGCAGTACTGCCCAGTAGAATTTTCTGCAATGATGGAAATGTTCCATATCGACACCAATAGCGCCCAATATGGTAGCCACAAGCCACACGTGACTATTGAGTGTAGAAATGTTGCTGATACAACTGAAGAACAGAATTTTAAATCGTATTTAATTTTAATTAATTGAACTTTAAATGGCCACATGTGGCTAATGGATACCATATGGCAGCACCAGAGCTTTCAGGTAGTTTTTTAGTATGTAGTCCGGAGTTTATCATTGTTACCTCTGAGAGGGCGGTTCTGATGCAGCTAACTCCGCTATTACCAAAGACAGAACTCTTTTGGTGGTTTTCCATTTACATGAGTTACATATGAGGCCATTAGTGTCTGTCTGCATTTTGCTTTCATTTTTTTCCACTCAGTGATCCTCCCAAGTCCGTGAACATAGAGCTTTTCCTCCTCCCCTCGTCCCAACTTGATATTTTCTTAATTGAAAAAAATTTTTAATTGTGGTAAAACACATATAACAAAAAGTTTATCATCTGGACCATTTTTAAGTGCACAGTTCAGTATTGTTAAGTATATTCACATTGTGGTGTAACCAATCTCCACGACTTTTTCATATTCCCCAAACAGAAACTCTCTCCCCATTAAACACTTAACTCCTCACCCCCTCCCCCAGCCTCTGGCACCCATCATTCTACTTCCTGTCTCTATAAATTTGACTCCTCTAGGGACCTCCTATAAGTGGAATCAGACAGTATCTGTCTTTTTGAGATTGGTTTATTTCACTGAGCATCATGTCCTCCAGATTTATCTGTATTGTATCTTCTCCTTTTTTTTTTTGCGGTACGCGGGCCTCTCACTGTTGTGGCCTCTCCCGTCGCGGAGCACAGGCTCCGGACGCGCAGGCTCAGCGGCCATGGCTCACGGGCCCAGCTGGGATCTTCCTGGACCGGGGCACGAACCCGCGTCTCCTGCATCGGCAGGCGGACTCTCAACCACTGCGCCACCAGGGAAGCCCTATCTTCTCCTTCTTTTAAACACTTATGTAATATTTCATAGTATGGAATCCTGAGGTTTCTGCTCCCCAGCATTGGACATCCAGGTTGCTTCCAGCTCTCACTGGAAGGGAGAGAGGGAGGAACTCCAAAGGGACATAAGGAAATATGGGGGAGTGATGGATATATATGTTCATTATCTTGATTGAGGTGATGATTTCCACCAGTAGGTACATATGTCAAATGCATTGAATCACACACTTTAGACATGCATGGTTTCTGCGTGTCGTTCGATAAAGTCGTGTTGGTTTTGTTTTTGTTCTTTTTTTTTTTCAACTGTAATAGCCCAAGCTCCCCTTACACTCCCATCTGTATGCTTTATCCCTCCCAGTCCCGTGCAGGTAACCTATCAGATCCTGCTGCCTCACCCCGGCTTGCCTCTGGGGCTGGGCCTGCTCATTTCCCTCCTCAAACTTCCAGAGACCTGCTCCCCTCTCCTCCCTCAGTCCTTCTTGAAACCTCCCTGACCGAACCCCCAACACACACGCACACTAGGTGATGCTGGGGACCCTGGAGATCTCTTCCTGGTCTGACCCTCCCTGTCTGGTAGTGGGAGAGACTCAGCTCTCTAAGCTCCCTGGGGCCAGCCAGGGCTGAACAGAAGCTTTGAAGAAAGACCTAGGGTGGGGTGGGGCAGGGCTAGGGAGGGAGCTCTGCTTCCTTAGGGTGGGAGGGGTAGAAAAGGCCTCTTAAGGAGCGAATTGAATCTGACCCAGGTCTTAACTGGCCCAGTGAAGGGGGTGTGGGCACTTCCGGAAAAAGGCACCACCTATGTAAAGGCCTGGACTGCTGGGAGATGCTCTTGGGAACCCTAGCACCTGGGTGTGGGGTAGTGCAGGAGTTATAGGAGGGAGGGAGCAGATTCCAGGAGGTCGGGGACCCCACTGTCAGCCCCCAGGCAGCTGCAAAGCAACCCTCGTGGCCCCACTGTTGGTTGCTTTACTGGGGGGCAGTAGGGGGCTGCATCACCAAGGGGTGGCGGTGTAGGCTGTGGTGAGGAGGGGTGGCCAGTGGGCTGCGGATTCTGGGGGACATGGCCTGGCTCACCCAGACCCCTTAGTCTGCCCGGGACAGGGTTGGGGGGTGGTATAGATGTTAAGAAAGCAAAGTTCAATCCTGTGTGAGCTTCTGGGGCCCTGAAAAGGCTCGGGGACAGCTTAGGGGTGGTGGTGGTGTAGGACCTTGTTCCCTGGGAAACCTTGATAGGCAGAGACAGGCCTGTGAGCCCTGAGCTCACTGGTGGGCAGAGCAACTCCCTCCCCATCCTGGAGAGCTTCTAGCTCCGACTCACTCCCTTGTTGGCTGCGTGACCTGCGTCCAGCTGCTCCTTGCTTTGAGCCTCTGGCTTCCCGGTTCTGAAACAAGGAGGCAGTGGACCTACACCATGGGGATCAAGCTAACTTTGCCCAATAAAGCAGGTGGTTTCTTTTCCTAGAAAGTTTGACCACCTGAGCCAGAGTCCTCCCATCCACCCACCTGTCCATGTGTCTGTTCTACCTGCTTTTTCATCCACTTAGCAAACATTTAGTTGGTACTTACCATCGTCCTGGGCCCTGAGGATACAGCAGTGACTAAACAACATTCTTGCCTTCCTGAGGCTTATGTCTTGGGATGAGGCAGACAGACAAGTGAATAAGAAAACAGATCAAGTGGGGGGAGGGGGCTGAAGCAACAAAATAGGGTAAGAAGATGGTATAATATGGTGGCTTCTTTGGTAGTGATCTGAGAAGGCTTCCTGAGGAGGTAATTCTGAACTGAGATGTGAATGATGAGACAGAGGTTGTGTGGGAGGACAGCACATGCAAAGGCCCTGAAGCAGGAATGAGCTTGATGAATTGGAATCCCACCAAGCAGCCATTACAGTAAATTGAGCTAGTGTGGGGGAGGTGGGGGTGGGGTGGGGATACTAACAGGGCCAGAGTGTGGAGGGCAGGAGTGTGTCTAAATATGAGGGGCTGAGTCGAGGCAGAGCCCTGGACTTGGGGCCCTCCTTAGGGTCCTTGAAGGTGGTTTCTCCTGGACTGGCTGCATCTCTGGTCATTAGCACCCCGCAGGGACCCTGCTCAGAGAGGCCAGAGTGGAGGAGCCAGGGCCCAGTGCAGGGGCGGCTGTGGTTATCTACAAATAACCCCCACTTAGTCCATCATGTGTTCCCTGCCTGGGCCTCCAGCCGAAGGAGTCAGGTGACCCCGGGCAGCAGGCGAGGCTGCAGGGGCCGGGTGAGTGTGCATGTGTGTGTCTGTTCTTCCCTGGGCAACCCAGACATCTGGCGTATGAATTGATTTACTTCTTTCACAACCCGGGCAAGTCCTACACTTCCAGCTAGATTTAAAATAAAACCAACCTTTGTGCACAGCCCTGCTGTGCTGGGCAGTGCTGGGGCCTTTGGGGGTCCAGGGGAGCGACAGGGATCCTGTGCTCATTGACCCCTCCACGTGTCAGCACAAAGCCCTGCTCGCGCGCTCTCTCTCTCTCTCTCTCTCTCTCTCTCTCTCTCTTCCCCAATCTGGGGATATTTTTAGCCACTAAGAAGGATTATCAGAGTCTGGCTCCCAGGTGGCAGGGGCAGGGCTGGGAGTGGGACCAAAGTGCCTTTAAGAAGCAGCGGGGCTGGGAGACCCAGCTGGGGAGAGGGGGCAGGGTGCGGTGAGGAGGAGGAAGCCTCAGGCTGGTTAGGCTAGACCGGCCACCCATTTGGCGATTCTCCAAGTGACTCCTCAGCAGCCCTGGGTGAGCCAGCGCGGGCTCATTCATTCGCTACAGCTTTTAAGGAAAGGCTGCAGAGGCCGGGGTGGGCGTTGGGGGAGGGGCGGTGGGGTGTGTGTCCAGGAAGAACCACTGGGAACCTGCGCAGACCAGCACCCTCCTTTCCAGACTGCTCCCCATTGCCCCCTCCTCTCTACTGCTAATTGTAACTGTGTTATACTTAGTGCTCGCTCCACCCCAGGCATTATTCCCAATCCCTTCCGTGTGGAGGCAGGGGGCATTGTTATTCCCATTTTACAGATGAGGGAACTGAAACACTGAGTGGCAAGGTCAATGACAAGGTCAATGATGGGTAAATTGCAGGAATCAAATCCACTGCAACAGCAGCATGGTGCATTTACAAACTGCTTAGCTTCCTGAGCCCCCACAACGGTGCAGTAAAGCAGAAGATCTGGCTGTACCCATTTTTCAGATGGGGCAGCTGAGGCCCAAGGAGGCAGAGTGTCACAGGGAATGAGCAGAGGAGCCGGGGTCCAAAAGAGGAAAAATGAAAGTTGAGGAGGAGTGCCTCCCTGACCCTCGTTTCTGCCTGTCCGTCGGGAGGAGGGCATCTGTCCGGGGCAGGAGTGGAAGAGAAGTTTGAACCTTGCTGGTCATGGATGCCTGGTTACAGCCGTACCTGAGCCCCTTCTGTGTGCCGGACACTGCCCATGTGTTCCACATGCAGGCTCACTGGCCTGCTCGACCACAATGCAAGGAAATGGGTGACTTCTCAAACCTCAGAGTCTCTTCTTTATCAAGAGGGTAAAGGGGGTGGGCAAACAGACAGACACAGGTTACAGAAAGGGTAGGAGGTCCAAGGCCAAGACCTCTGCAGTTAGGTTGTGTCAGTCTGAAGCCCCCTTGGAAGGCTCGCAGGTTTGGAAAGTGCATTTCTGTTTTGCCCTTCTGACTTGAGGACCAGAAAGGACGATGCCTGCTTCAGCTGAGGGGACTGGGGTTTGAGGCTGGTCATGCTTCCTTCCTTTTCCACCCTCCCCCCCACCAAAAAGACTGCCTGGCCAGCTTCCAATGTCACAGTGAATGAGGCAGAGCTGGCAGAGGGTGCTTTAACTGGATCTGAAGTAGGGGCAATCGGGAGGTGCCTCCAGGAGGAAGTGGCAACTGAATTGGGTTTTGAAGGATGCATAGGAGTTTGCCAGACAGACATGAGGGCTGAGACCTTGCCAGCTTTCCCCACCATTTTATGTCCTCAGCACCCAGCATGGGACAATAAATGTTAGATGGGCATTCTAGGCAGAGGACAGTATTTGTAAAGGCTGGGGTGTGTGAAATCATACAGTGTGTGTGATTGTATCAGAGTGTGTCAAACAGTGAATAGTGGGCTTTGAGGCTGGGGACATGGGCAGAGGCCTGGGATTACGAGATGCCATCGCTCTTGTGTGTTCTCACTTGTCCCCAAAGCTCATCATGACATGCTAGCACCATGGCTGTGGTGGACCCGATCTTGGGTGGGGGGAAGAACATGGGGCTGGGGGCTTGGACCCCTGGGTTCTGGCTCCAGCTCTAGCTGGCTGGGGGCCTTCCCAGGATGCCCAGCCCACTTATATCTGCACTGGGCATCTGCACTGCCCACTTATATCTCTAGCTGGCTGGGGGTCTTCAGATGGGTGGGAGGGCCCCTCAGGAGAAGGCTATAGATGCCCTGTGGTGGGTGTGGTGGGTGCTAGGAGGCTGTAGAGAGTGAGGCCAGGAATTACGGGCTGGGTGTGTGCAGTTATGCCCCAGTGGGTGCATGGGATCAAGCGAAATTTGCCTGTTAGTGAAGTTGGTTTCTTTTTTTTTTAAACCATTTTTAAAAAATTGAAATATAGTCAATTTACAATGTTGTGTTAGTTTCAGGTGTACCGCACAGTGATTCAGTTATGTGTGTGTTTGTGTGTGCGTGTGTGTGTGTGTATATATATATTTTTTTTCAGATTCTTTTCCATTATAGGTTATTACAAGATACTGAGTGTAGTTCCCTGTGCTATACAGTAGGTCCTTGTTGTTTATCATTTTATACATGGTAGTGTGTATATGTTAATCCCAAACTCCTAATTTATCTCTTTTTAGAGAGATCAACCACCTGGGCAGAAGTTCCCCCATCCACCTGTCCAACTGTCTACTCTGTCCGGGCCTCCTGAGCCTTGTGGGTCTAAACTAGCCACTGTCACACGCCTGTCTTTTTTTTTTTTTTTAACATTTTTTTAAACTATCTATTTGCATATGATATAATCTTCTTTTTTTTTTTTTTTTTTTTCTTTATTTTTTTTGGCTGTGTCAGATCTTAGTTGCGACACACGGGATCTTCGTTGAGGCACGCGGGATCTTTTCATTGCGGCCCGAGGGCTCTTGCGGCGTGCGCGCTTCTCTCTAGTTGTGGCGTGTGGGCTCCAGAGCGCGTGGGCTTTGTAGTTTGCGGCTCGTGGGCTCTCTCGTTGAGGCGCCCAAGCTCAGTAGTTGTGGCACACGGGCTTAGTTGCCCCGTGGCATGTGGGAATCTTAGTTCCCTGACCAGGGATCAAACCCGCATCCCCTGCATTGGAAGGCGGATTCTTTACCACTGGACCACCAGGGAAGTCCCCACACACCTGTCTTAAAGAAAAATGCACAACAGGAGCGCTGTGAGTTTACGTTTTGTTGGGTCTTTACTGGGGACTATAGCCCTGAAGAAGGCCACTCAGTAGCTCTAGGGAACTGCTCCAAAGAGGTAAGGGAGGAGCCCGGATATATACAGGGGTTTTTGCAACAAAGACCAGGTAGTCAGAACATCAGAAGATTACTGTTAGTTAAAAGAAAACCAGATAGCTCAAGTTAAGGAATTCTGGGCTTTTCTCTGTATGGGAAGATGCAAGAATCTGGGCTTACTGAATTCATTTCCTTGATATGCACCTCAGCTGTCTGGGCCAGTAATCTGTGCTTTCTCATCCTGAGTCTCCTCGGGGTGCACTGTCGTGGGTGGGTGTAGCTAGATGGCAGGCATCCTGCTTCCATCCTGAGTTCCCTCAGGACTCACCGTGGGGGGAAGGGGGACAGCAGCTGTAATGTGGCTTGTTTGCTGCAACATCCTTTGCTTACTGATACAGCAGGCAATATTTGTTCATTGACACATCCCCCCCACTTGTCTTGTCCAACACCAAACCCACCTCCTGCCCCCAAATCCATTCACCATCCTGGTTCACCCAGTTCCTCAGACTCTTGAGAATGTTTCTTTTTCTGTATTTGACTGGTGATATTGTGATTTATAATGAGAAGTAGATATTTGGCCTTCCTCGGTTCCTGGCACAGAGCTTTTAAAACCCTGAGAATTTCCTAAGTGATAAGAGGAATAAAGGTGCCTTTTGTTACGTTAATGAGGCAACTATTGGAAAGCCCCCCACTCAGGTCACCTAAGGATGGGACTGGTTGCCAGGGGAACCAACCTCTTGATGAAGGGGTTGGAACTTTCATTCCCACCCCTGGACCTCCAGTGGCCAAGGATTTAATTACTGCAACTATGTAATGAAGCCACCATAAAAACCCTTAAGGATGGGGGTTCGGAAAGCTTCCAGGTTGATGAACGCGAGATTTGTGGAGACGTGCAGGGACTGGTGCATCTGGGCAGGGCGTGGGAGCTCCGCCCCCTTCCCCATACCTTGCCCTATGATTCTTTCCATCTGACTATTCCTGAGTTATATATCCTTATATAATAAATCGGTCATCTAGGAAGTAAACTGTTTGTGTCCTGTGAGCTGCTGTAGAAAATTAATCAAACCAAGGAGGGCTCGTGGGGACCTCCATCTATGGCCAGTTGGTCAGAAGCTTGGCGTCTGAAGTGGGATGGGTACAGCCTTGTGCGACTGAGCCCTCAACCGGTGTATCTCCAGGTAGATGGTGTCAGAGTTGAGTTGAATTGTAGGATACACAGCTGGTGTCAGAGGTGATGTGGGGAAAAAACCCACCTGTCGGAATTGAAATCAGAATCATCGACCTTTTTTTTTTTTACGTATTTTATTGAAGTATAGTTGCTTTACAATGTTGTGTCAATTTCTGCTGTACAGCAAAGTGATCCAGTTATATATATATACACACACATTCTTTTTCATATTCTCTTCCATTATGGTTTATCACAGGACATTGAATATAGTTCCCTGTGCTATACAGTAGCACCTTGTTGTTTATCCATTCTATATGTAATAGTTTGTATCTGCTAACCCCAAACTCCCACTCCATCCCTTCCCCACCCCGCCTCCCCTTGGCAACCACAAGCCTGTTCTCTATGTCTGTGAGTCTGTTTCATAGATGAGTTCATTTGTGTCATATTTTAGCAGAATCATAGACTTTTTCAAGGCAAACATTTTTTTTTTTGAGGGATAGGAGTTTATTAATTAATTAATTTATTTTTGCTGTGTTGGGTCTTCGTTTCTGTGCGAGGGCTTTCTCTAGTTGTGGCAAGCGGGGGCCACTCTTCATCGCGGTGCGCGGGCCTCTCACTATCGCGGCCTCTCTTGTTGCGGAGCACAGGCTCCAGACGCGCAGGCTCAGTAGTTGTGGCTCACAGGCCCAGTTGCCCCGAGGCATGTGGGATCCTCCTAGACCAGGGCTCGAACCCGTGTCCCCTGCATTAGCAGGCAGATTCTCAACCACTGCGCCACCAGGGAAGCCCCAAGGCAGACATTTTAATCTGCACAGAGAAAGGGCCCACAACATAGATGCACAACTCAGTGAGTTTTCTCAATAATAATGCACCCTTAATGGTGTCCACATCCTAATCCTGGAACCTGGGGATACGCTATCTAACGTGGCAAAGGGAAAGTGAGGTTGCAGATGGAATTAAGGTTGCTAATCGGCTGACCTTGAGATGGGGGGAACGATCTTGGATTATCTCGGTGGGCCCGCATTCTGGCCTCCAAGGCCACTTCCTGTATGGCAACCAACCCCCCCCCCCCCCCCCCCGCCGCTTGCCATCTCACCTAAAATAACCCGGGCCATAGAACTCCCAGACTGCACGAAATGGAGTGTAAACTGGTACAGCCACCCCAGAGCAGAGTTGCTTATGAAGGAAAACATGCAGAATGACCCAGCAATTCCACTCCTCCGGATGGACCCAGGAGACAGGAAAACTTCTGTTCACACAAGACTCGGATGTGAATGCTCTGAACAGCTTTGCTCATAATTCCCCAACGCTGAATGCATCCCAAACACCCATCAACAAGCAAGCGATAACCAATCATGGCATATTCATTTGGTACCAAAGATTAGGGAATAAGAAGAAAAGAAGCTCGGGACTTCCCTGGTGGTCCAGTGGTTAAGAATCCACCTTCCAATGCAGGGGTCACGGGTTCGATCCCTGGTCGGGGAACTAAGATCCCACACGCTGCAGGGCAACTAAACCCGCATGCCACAACTACTGAGCCCCAGCGTGTGCGCTCTAGAGCCCACACGCCACAACTAGAGAGAAGCCTGCATGCCGCAACTAAGACCCGGCGCAGCCAAATAAATAATTTTTTTTTTTTTTTAAAGAAGAAGGAAGCTACTGATCTTGGAACAATAGGGATGAATCTCGAAAATATTACACAAGTGAAAGAAGCTAGACACAAAGACGGTGATTCCATTTATATGAAGTTCTGGAACAGACAAAAGTAATCCCTGATGGAAAAAAAAACGGGAGCAGACGTTAGCTTTGGACAGTAGAGATGGAGGCTGACTGGGAAGGGGCCCAAGAGAGAACCTTGTGGAGGGATGGGAGTGTTTGTGGCCGGAGGTTGGTTTACACAGGTGCGTGTATTTGTCAAAACTCAGCAACTGTACAGTTAACATGAATGCATTTTGCTCTAGTAAATTTTACCTTGAAAAAAAAAACACATTCGTCAATATCGAGCTCTCCTTAATGATCTGCACGCTGAAAATATTTAGGGGTGATGTGACTTGATGTCTGCTGCTTTTTAAATTTTTTTTCTTGAAATATAGTTGGTGTTCAATGTTGTGTTAGTTTCAGGTGTACAGCAAAGTGATTCAGTTATGTGTATACACATATATATATATATATTTTAGATTCTTTTCCATTATACGTTATTACAAGATATTGAGTATAGTTCCCTGTGCTATACAGTAGGTCCTTGTTGATTATCTATTTTGTATATAATAGTGTGTATATTTTAATCCTAAACTCCTTATTTATCCCTCCCCCCACCCCAGCTGCTTATTTTGAAATGCACTGAGAAATGCACTGGTGGGTGGATAGAGGGATGGATGGATACATGGGCAGTTGTGTGATGAAGCAATAGACCAAAACGTGAATGGGAGAGTCTGGTGGTGGGTATATAGATGTTCACTGTAAATTCACCTTTTCTGTGGGTTTGAAATTTTTCATCATAAAATGTTGGAGGAGATCATCCAAATTCCACAGGTCCTGCATGACCTGCCCCGTCCCCTCCCCCTGCTCTCCCCTTGCTCACGCTGCTCCAGACACACAGGAATCCTCACTGGTCCTCCAACACTCAGTTTTACTCAGTCCTGCCTCAGGGCCTTTGTACCTGCTGCTCATTTCTCTGCAAAGCCCCTCCCAGCCCCCTTTGCAGCACCACTACCTTCTTCTGCACAAACCCAGGCCCTCCTCACCTCTAGGTCTCAGCTCAGAGGGTGTATGAGCTGAGACCTAGCTCAGACCTTCCTTGATACATCGCACCACCCTGTTTCTTTTCTACCAGGCCCATCGCACTGTGTTATTTATTTAGGAGTCTGTTTACTTGTGTATTGGTTGCCTCCCCCTGCTGGGCTGTGAGCTTCATGGTGACAGGAATGTGTCTGCTCTGTTCCCTGCTTGTGTCCCCAACATCCAGCCCCAGGCTGGCATGGACAAGCCACTCAGAGGATATCTCGTGGATGGATGAGTGGATGGGTGGGTGGATGAACAGGTGGATGGACAGATGGCTGTACGCATAGAGGTACAGGTGGGCAGGCAGAGGGCTGGCTGGATGAGCAGATGTACAGGTGGATGGATGGACGGATGGATGGATGAGTAGATGGACAGTGGGTGGGTGGATGGATGGATGGACAGACAGGTAGATGGATGGATGGATAGGCGGATGGATGGATGGGAAGATGGACAGGTAGGTGGGTGGGTGGATAGATGGCAGCCTGGCTGGCTGGCTGGCTGGGTAGGTGTACAGGTGGGCAAGCAGACGGTACGGCTGAAGGGATGAACAGATGAATAGGTGGACTGATGAACAGATGAGTAGATGGACAGTGGGTGGGTGGGTGGATGGATGGACAAACAAATGAATGAACAGACTTTGCAAGTGGGCACCAGCGTGGGGTTGGGGCACTTAGTCTTAAATCTTGGGAACAGGAGAAGCTATGTGGGCTCCTCAGGACAGCTGGGCCCCACTGCAGCTCCCCAGCAGCCCTTGGTGGAAAGTTGGCCCACCTCGGCCACTGCTTCAGTATCTGGCAGCAAGCTCGATCACGCAGTAGGCTGTCTCGCCCAGCTGCAGCCGGGCTCGTGGGATAGCGAGCGAGAGAGCCGACATTCACACCTCAAGGGGAGTCCGTGTGCGGACGGTCGGCCAGGGAGAGAACTGTGGATTTCCTTAAATCCTTCGTCTTTGGGCTGTATCAGAGGCACCTTCCCACAGTGGCAGAAAACCTTCCCGGACATTTTGAGAACTCAAGTTCGTGACCCCGATCGGCCACTCCCTTGATTCTGGCCAACGTTCTCTTGTCTGTAGAGTACAGAATAATAACTCCTGTCATGAGCTATATTTAAGGGTCAGTAAGCACTGGGCTAAGCACTTCGTGTGCCGTAGCAGGCTGGGCTGAGAGGTGGGTATTACTGTCCCTATTTTACAGATGAACTTGAGATTCAGAGAGGTCAGGTCGTTTGCCTGAGGACACCCAGCCCAAGTCTATCCTGAACACTGGCTCTAATAAACTTCAGGTTGCTAGGCGCTGGGGGGTGTGAGGGCGAGGTGCTGGGCCCTCCCACTCTACCTGTCCTGTGTGCAGAGTTCTCCATTAACTGGACCCCTGTGTCCACAGTATGTGGTCCAGCCTGAATGAGTGGCTATGGCAGGAGAGGTTCTGGCTACCACCCAACAACTCATGGGCTGTACTGGAGGACCGCGATGGCCTGGTCTACGCCCACCCCCGGGACATGCTGATGGCCCTGCCCCTGGCTCTGGCCCTGGTGGCTGTGCGCTTCACCTTCGAGAGGTGAGTGTCCGCTGTGCCCTGGCAGGTTGACCCCGTCATCGCTCGTGTGTGCGCAGCACCTGCCCTGTGCTCTCCCATCTGTGTGATTTCATCCTCATGTGTCCCCGGACGGAGCCTGGCTTTGAGTCAGAGTGCTTTTCTGGGCTTCATCCTGCCCCCAGCTGCCGCCACCCCCACTCCGATGGTCTCTGATGCCTGGAATGCTGGCGGCAGCTCAGGTCTGGGTGTGCTAGCATCTTCAGAAAACAAGTGGGGGCCCTGGAGGGGACGTGCCTGCTTGGCTGACCTAGGATGGGTCTGCAGAGGCCAGTGAGTCAGCGAAGGAACTCCTGCCCACTCCCTCCTCCCTCTGCCCTGTATGGGCACCTCTCCCCCATCCCCACCTCCTGTCCTCTCCCTTACCACCTTTTTCTCCCGCTCCCCTTTCTAGCCAAAGAAAGGGGCATAGGCACTCCAGCCCCCCCCCCCGCTTTGGGGCCCTCCCTCCACTCACCCCCAGCCTCCTGCAGCCTGGCCCCCGGCCCCCGAGTGTATGCCGCCTGCCCAGGTTCCCAGCGCCCTCCTGGCTGCCAGACCCCGTGGATTTTTAGTCATTTCTCATGTGACCCAAACGCTGCCCGGAACTGGAGTTCCTCCTCCTTCTCTGGCTGTCCAGCTCTTGGGTCCCTTCCCTCTGACCTAGGTGGTCCCACCCTTTTCTACCTGACTAATGCTGCGGTCACAGCTCCCAGACCTGCCTTGCCCCCATGGCCGACCCCCACCGGGCCTGCCCCCGCTTCCCCCGGCTTCCCCCTCCATGCCTGAGGGCCCCTCCCCCTCCCCTCCCTCCAGGTCCCCCACCTTCTTTGCAACCCTCTGGCCTTTGCACTCACTCCCCTGCAGTTCCTTCAAGGCTGGGTTCCAGGGAAGCCTGCCCTGACCCTCTCCCCACAAAGCCCTTAACCCCCTCTGGCCCTCACTTCGGGTCCTTCCCTCTGTCCCACTCTTTGACCACAGGGACGTGCGAGCGTTCTACACTTTGCTTTGACTCTCCCACTCACGAGGAGCTTCCTAGGGTCTGGGCTCCCAGGACACAGGCTGGACATGGGGAACCCAGGGCATGTCCACTGACACTGCATTTACCAGACACACTTTGGGTTCTTCCTCTGTGCCACCCATTGCTCTGAGCAGTTTGTTTGTCTTAACTCAGCCCTCACCCAGTGAGGTGGTACTGTTATTATCCCCATTTTACAGAAGAGGAAATGGAGGCACAGAGAGGTCAAATGACCTGCCTGAGGTCACACAGCAGGTAGTTCAGCGAGGATCGAGGCTTTGCCTGAGGGATTCTGGGAGGCCCAATTCAGCCAGGCCTTGAAGGCTGGGTCTATTTTCCCACCTATTTAGCCAGTGGCTCTAGCTGAGGTGGCAGTGTTAACTCCTCCCAAAGGCATCCCTTGCCTTTCTAAAGGGCAGTGGGGTTGGAAGTAGCTTTTCTGGGGTCAAACAAAGGCAGAGGTTTTCCCTGTTAAGGGAAAATGAATCCTGGGTTTGCCATTCACTTGCTGTGTCACCTTGAGCGTGTTTCTGGCCTCTCTGAGCCTCAGTTTGCCCATCAGGACAATGGGGACAATAATAGTGTGAAGTGAGCCAGCACACGAGGTGGACTTGGACACATGCTTGGCAGATCCTAAGTGTTCAGTAAATGGCAGTCATATCCCAACCCCACCCCCGCCTGCCCCCCACCACAATTGAGTCTGGAATAACTTCCTTGCTGGGCTGCTCTGAGCCTCAGTTTCCCCCAATGAAAGGTGATATTAGGATGGTGGACATGCAATTTGGTCCCGACCCCTGGTCTTGAGGGCCCCTCTGTGGGCAATGTGGTAACTGACTCACCAGGGTCCCGGCTTCTCCAAGTGTGCACAAGGGGTGGGGGGGATGCTGGGTGGAGGGAGGCCTGAGAAGAAGCAGACCTGCTTCTGCCCATGCAGGGGGCCCCCAGCCTGGTAGAGGGGCGGATCAGGACCCAGGCCATCATGAGGCAGGCATCGAGGGGACTCTCATCCCTGGTTTGGGATGGAGTGAAGGTGCCTGGGTACCACCAAAGTTGTTCATGCCCCACCTTGAAGACCAATCCAGCTTCCTCTCTGGGCGCAGTGCAACAGCCAGGCTACCACCTCCAGGGTCCTAAAATGCGGCCCAGTGAGCCCCCGTTTCCCCACCTGGACTGACAAGCTGTGTCTCCCCTACACCCAGATTCATAGGCCTGCCCCTGAGCCGGTGGCTGGGTGTGCGGAACCAGACCAGGAGGCCGGTGAAGCCCAATGCCACGCTGGAGAAACACTTCCTTATGGAAGGGCAGAGACCCACAGAGGTGAGATCCCCGACCCCCTCCTCCCTCCCCATTGGCCTGCTTGGGTCCCCTGGGGGAGGTTCTAGAGGGGGTGTTTGTGAGCAGTGCTGGGTTTTTATAAGGCCTCTTTTTGGGGAGACCCCCACCCTGTGAAACCCCCTACTCCCCCATCTCCAAAGGTAGAGCACCCCACAGGCGAGGTCTGGGGCTATAGGGGAGGGGGGGAGCAGAGCTGGGTCCTGCCTGTCCTGGGACAGGGGCAGGAGGCCACCTCTGTGACCCTGGCCCCCATCACTCCCTCCCCAGCCCCAGATGAGCCTCCTGGCGACCCAGTGTGGGCTCACCCTGCGACAGACCCAACACTGGTTCCGGAGACGCCGGAACCAGGACCGGCCCTGCCTGACCAAGAAGTTCTGTGAGGCCAGGTAAGCCCAGGGTGGGGCCGGGAAGGGGGAGTCTGGGGGTGCGGCGGGGGGCCTGGTCCTTTGGCAGCTGCCTCAGGGGCTTCCTCCCCGCCTGCAGCTGGAGGTTCGCCTTCTATCTGTGCTCCTTCATCGGTGGAATCTCGGTTCTTTACCACGTGAGTGTACCTGACAGCTCACCCGCCCTATCCCTCAAGCACCTAGTATGCGCTGGGCCTGGACTGGACTGGGAAGGGGTGTGTGGGGTTCGGGCGGAGGGGGAAGCATGTGCCAAGGCACAGAGAGGGAGGGTGGAGGGAATGAGGCCAGGTCGTGGTGAATGTTCACTCCATGGGTGCCTACTGAGAGGACCTACTGTGTGTCTGGGCTGGGGATTCTGAATCAGCCCCTGGTCTACAGTGAGAGCAGAGTTGCAACCAGGCAGGAAACAGCTGGCCTGAGTGACAGCAGCATGTCAAGGGCCAGGGAGGCCTGAGGAGGCCCCAGGCCTGGGGTTGGGGGGTTGGGGGGTGCTGGGTTCTAACCTCTGGACAACTTCAGACTCCCGTGTCCCCGCAGGAATCGTGGCTGTGGACGCCGGTAATGTGCTGGGACAGTTACCCACAGCAGGTGAGTGGGAGGGGTGGTGTTTGGAGGCTAGTGGGAGGATCAGGGCAGAGTTCCTGTGGCCACAGGCAAGAGCGCCAAAGCTGGACATCACACCATCATTCCCCCCCCGAATCCCACTCTATTCTTTGGCTCCCGTGTGGAATGGAGAGGGGCCAGGAGTCAGGACACACTGGAAGCAGGAGCTGCCACAAAACCACTGCCCTTGATTACCTCTAAGGATGGGGAGCTCATGCCTTCCTCACTCATTGGGATTCATGTGTCATGGGTTTGAGCAAATGGGGAGGGCCCTACCCCATGCCCCATGTCCCGTGGGAACCTCCACTCCCCACAGCTAACCCTGCACTCCCTGCCACAGCCCCTGAAGCCGGCCCTGTACCACTGGTATCTCCTGGAGCTGAGTTTCTACATCTCTCTGCTGATCACGCTGCCCTTCGACACCAAGCGCAAGGTGAGGCCAGGCCAAGAGTCTCACCCCACTCCCAGAGACCCTTGGTGTCTCAGGCAGGAGGCGTAGGGTCCACATGCCAAGCAACCCCCTGGGAGGGCCTGCTCCCAGCCCTGCGGGGTGGGGCCGCTCCGGCCCCCCAGCCTCATCCCGGCTATGACCCTCCGTCTCCCGCAGGATTTCAAGGAGCAGGTGGCACATCACTTTGTGACCATCACCCTGATCGTCTTCTCCTACAGCACGAATCTGCTGCGCATCGGCTCTCTGGTGCTGCTATTGCACGACTCCTCCGACTACCTGCTGGAGGTGCGCCTGGCGCAGCGCGACCCCTCCCAGCCCCCCGCCCTCCCAGGTGCCCCTGGTGTTGAGGCCCACCCCCTGTCAGTCTTCCTGGGAGGTGAGGCCCAACCCCCATCATCCGCAGACCACGCACCCCAACTCACTTGGCCCAGGCAGAGGCACCTTTTCCCTGGGAAGAGGCCCCGCCCTTTCTCGGCCCCGCCCCACCCTTCCCGCGTGCTTCCGCCGCAGCCCCACCCCCAGGTCTATTTCTCTCTGCTGTCCCCTCCAGGCCTGTAAGTTGTTCAACTACACGCACTGGCGGCGCGTGTGCGATGCTCTCTTCATCATCTTCTCGTTGGTCTTCTTCTACACTCGCCTCGTGCTCTTCCCCACCCAGTGAGTCAGCCCTCCCGCCGGGGGTTGGGGAGGTGGGGGGCGGCGGTAAGGCGGAGATCCAAGCCCGCCTCACCCTCCGTTCCTTGGTTCCCGGGTTCCCCAATCCAGATAGCTGGGGTGTGGGCTGGGAGGTTTCCAGGAGGCAAGGAAGGGTGTCCCCGGCACAGGGCGCAGCATATGCAAAGGGCCAGAGGTAGGAGAAACAGAAAACTGGGCTTAGTCATCATCCCCTGCCGCGTGCCTGGAACATGGGTTGGGAGACAGCGTCGGGCCCCACGCGCTAAAGTCTTTGCCCGGCAATTTGATGAGCCTGTTGCAACAAGCAGAGGGAACAACGTGAAGGTCCCTGCTCACCTGGAGCTGACACTGGCAGGTGGGGAAATATAATAAGGCAAACAAGTAGACTGCAGAATATGTGAGGCAGTGATCGTGCTAAAGAGAAAAAAAGTTGGGAAGGTCACAGGAACTGTGTGGATAGCTGGAAATAGGGTGGTCGGAGAAGGCCTCACTGACAGCGTTCATATAGAGACTGCAGGGAGGTGAGGGAGAAAACTACTGATCACAGTGGGAAGAGCACCTGCAAAGGCCCTGAGGCAGGACCGTGCCCAGCATGTCGCAGGAACAAAGAGGAGGCCCGTGTGGCAGAACCAGAGTGAGCAAGAGGGAGAGAGCGAGGGGAGAGCACAGAGCTGACGGGAGAGAGTATGCAAGGTCTTATAGGCCTTGGGGAGAAGTTGGGCTTTTATCCCAAGCCAGGTGGGAGCCCTGGAGGGTTCTGAGCAGAGGATGGGGGGAACCTGACTCGAGTACTCACAGGCTCCCTCTGGTGGCTCCAGGGGGAATAGCTGGTAAGAGGTTGGAGCAGGAGCTGGGGGACCAGGGAGGAGGCGACAGCACTGGTCCAGGTGGGCAATGTTGGGGCTCGACCAATGCAGTCGAGAGAAGTGGGTGGACTCGGGGATGACTCAAGGGTCATGAGATGGGAACGGGCTCAGAGTTACTGCTTGAGGATCAGGAGCTTAGCTCTGGCTGCGCCGGGTTTGAGGGGTCTGCAACATGCCCCTCAGGCACCACCACCGAAAAGTGGAGGAAGCAGTCGACACCAGCCTGGGGTTCTGGGAGAGACGTCCATGTCCAGTGTTTGCAGTCGCGAGACTGGGCAGGGTCACCGAAGACCAGGTGTGGACAGAGAGGCCCAGTCCTGAGGCCCCCTGATGTTTGCAGGTCGGGGGAGCCTGCAGAGGAGATGGAGAGGGAGAAGCCATGAAGTGGGCCCATGGGAGTGTGGGTCCCTGCAGGCACGTGAGGAAAGAACATGAGGAGGAGGGAGGCCAGCTGGGTGCCTGCTGTCTGATCAAGGCGGGTCACTGATGACCCTACAGCTGATCTGGGTGAAGGTGGTAGTGGGAGGGAAGGGGGAGGGATCTGAGAAGGTGTGAAAGGACCACCCAGGAGAGCTGCTGGGACACCAAGCACCCCCTTGGGGTTTACAGTCACGACCGGCCAGTTGTCCAGCTTGTTCATTCTTTGAATTTAACATAACCAGGTGGGGGGGGGTACTTAAATGCCTAGCTGAAGGGCACAGGTATCATTCTTTGGGGGTGGGTAATGGGGAGCTATAGAAGGTTCTGGAGCAGGGAAGGTCACGCAAGTTAGAGATTCCTAGGACTGGGGGCAACAGCAGCCAGTGAACCCCTGCCTCTCTCCCTCCTGCCGACCCACCGTAGGATCCTCTATACCACATACTACGAGTCCATTGCCAACTCGGGCCCCTTCTTCGGCTACTACTTTTTCAACGTGCTTCTGATGACGCTACAGCTGCTGCACGTGTTCTGGTCTTGCCTTATCCTTCGCATGATCTACAGCTTCATAAAGAAAGGCCAGGTAGGCGGTCCAATGGTTAAGGCTCCCCGCCTTGTCAATGCAGGGGGTGTGGGTTCGATCCCTGGTCGGGGAACTAAGATCCCACATGCCGTGCACGTAGCCCAAAACTTTTTATAAATAAAATAAATAAATATTAAATAAGTAAATACGTATAAAATAATTTTTTAAAAAGAAAAAGAAAGACCAGGTAGGGCCGGGCAAGGGTTGGCTAGCTTGTGCCTCCCTGGAGCCCCCAGCCCAGCCCAGCCCCGCCCCGAGCCTCCTCCCTTCTCCCTGTTCCCCAGATGGAGAAGGATGTTCGCAGCGACGTGGAAGAGTCAGACTCCAGCGATGGGGAGGCAGCCCAGGAGTACCCGCAGCTGAAGAACAGGGCGGCTCACCGGCCCGGAGCAGCCCCCACTGATGGCCCTCGGAGCCGGGCAGCCAGGCGGATGGCCAACGGGCACACACCAGCCACGTAGCCGGCCGAGGACTGACCACAAGGGGCTGCCCCAGCACCCGGCAGCTCGGATTCGTGGGGCGGCTGGACTGGGGACCCTTGGGCCGATTCTGTGGAGACAGGGAGGGCCCCACCCCAGGGGCAGATGATCTGTCTCCAGCCCCTTCCTTCTGCCCACCCTCCCTCCTTCCCTCAGGCAAATGGACAGAGCTGCGGGCCGGGGGAGAGAGGGATACAGGCAGCCCGGCAACTGTGAAGAGCCCCAGGCTGAAAGGGGGTCCAATAAAACTTGACCGGAGCCAACGTCTCTGCCTGAGAGCTTGTGTCCCTGTCACAGCTCCTCATCCATCCCCAGAGGCCCCAAGGCAGCCAGGACTTACATACCTCACCAACGGGTCACTCACTGCCACCCCAAGACACAGGCCCACCCCCAGGGGACCCAGACAGTGAGCAGCGCGTGGGGACCCCCTGGGGTGAGTCCTCGCCTCCCAGCAGAGCCTCAGCCAAGCTACCTCCTTCCACCCCAGGGCAGCCCTTGGTCAGCTACTCACAGACCTTGCGTACAGATGAGCAGGTGCTGGGCTCAGACAGGTGGAGTCCTTTGCCCAAAGTCACACAGGTCCAAACAGAAGGGCGAAGGGGAGACTCACACCTGTTCCTGCAGCCCCTGCTCAAGCCTGGCAGATATCCGTCCTCAAGGTCCCCAGGACCTCCCTGGAGACAGTGAAATAGGACTTCGTGGGAGGGCAACTTCCTGCAGGCTTCCCAAGGGTTCAGCCGGCTGATTTCACTGTCTCCTCAGGAGCTCTGCAGGAGGGTGCCCCCCACACACACCCCAGAAATCACTGCCACAAGGTCCCACGCAGGGCCAGAATGTGCTGCCTTCAGGGGAACACCAGAGACAGGAGTCGGAGAAGAGAGAGAAAGGGTGGGGGGACGGGTCTCACCTTCTGTGCTTCTCAACAGAGGAGAGGATGGGAGCGGGGAGAGATGGCAGAGAGGAGAAAGGTCCCTGCTGTGTCTCCACTGAGAAACAAGGATGGAGGGAGAGGAAGGTGTTACATGTGATCCAGCAATCGCACTCCTGGGCATATATCTGGACAAAACTATAACTCAAAAAGATACATGCACCCCCCCATGTTCATAGCAGCACTATTCACAATACCAAGACGTGGAAACAACCTAAATGTCCATCAACAGATGAATGGATAAAGATGTGGCACATATATACAATGGAATGTTACTCAGTCATAAAAAAGAAGGAATAATGCCATTTGCAGCCACGTGGATGGACCTAGAGGTCATCATACGAAGTGAAGTCACTAAGAAAAAGACAAATATCATACAATATCACTTACATGTAGAATCTAAAAACAAGGATAGACATGAACTTATCTACAAAACAGTAAGAGACCACAGACATAGAAAAACAAGCCTGTCGTTACCAAAGGTGGGGGGAGGGATAAATTAGGAGTTTGAGATTGGCAGATGCAAGCTGTTATATATAGAATGGGTAAACAACAAGGTCCTACTGTATAGCACAGGGAACTGTATTCAATATCCTGTGATAAACCGTAATGGAAAAGAATATGAAAAAGAATGTATGTGTATGTATAACTGAATCACTTTGCTGTACAACAGAAATTTAACACGACATTGTAAATCAACCATACTTCAATAAAATAAAAATGTTTTAAAAAGAGGCAGGTGTTAGAATCACTGGAAAGAGGGACTGGAAAGATGAGAGAGGAGGGAACAATTAGAAGAGCTGAGATGTCATGGGAAGTAGGAAACAAACAGGAAAAGAGAAGGGACAGTGGGGGAGGTGGAAGAAAAGGCGGCATTGGAGAGACACCGGAGATGAGAGGGGAGAGAGCAGACTAGGAGCTTGGAGGATGTGATGTCAGAAGATGGTGACACCTGGAGGGAAGAAAGGGAGAGGAAAGAAGAGAGAGAAACGGGAAAAGAAGAGGAGAATACCGAGGTGTGAAGGGGTTCTCAGACAGAAATGTGAAAGAAGAAATGTGAAGAGAGGGAGAAGTAGATCCTCGGAGGAGGAGCGAGGGATGAAAAGATGAGCAGGTGGTCCACAGGAGGGAGATGCGAATGGCTTGGAAGCAGATAAAAAGATGCTCAGTCTCACTCCATCTGAGCGAAGCGCAAATTAAACCTACAATGAAATGCCAATTCTCCCTGGCTATCCCCGGCAAAAATACAGAGTGACAGCATCCTCTGTCGGTGAGATTTGCAGGGAAAACGCCTCTGTCCTGGAACACGCCCCTCCCACCACCACCACCCTATCCTCTTTATCCCTAAAAATATGTCTAGATCTTCCTAGCACACCTACAACTCAGTAGAAGGACAACCGACCTAAAAATAGGAGCAAAAACCACCATGGACACTTACAGAAGAGAAGATACTTACGGCCAATAAATGTATGAAGACATACTCAAATCTCAGTGATAATCAGGAAAATGCAAAGCAAGGTGGTGAGGTACCATTTTAAGCCCATTCAACTGGCAAAAATAAACTGGCCAGGGAATTCCCTGGAGGTCCACTGGTTAGGACTCCACGCTTCCACTGCAAGGGGCACGGGTTTGATCGCTGGTCGAGGAACCCCGTATGCCACATGGGGTGGCCAAAAAATAATAATAATAATTTTTTAAAAATAATAAATTGGCCAAAGCAAGTATTGGAGAAGATGGGAATCAATAACCTCACATATATTACTGGGGAGGGGGGAGTGTAAATTGCTACAATCATTTTGGAAAACCACTCACCATCATGTCAAATTGTTGACCGTTCTATGAAGTTCAAAAGCAACTCAAACAAGATGATGTATTGTTTAGGCATACACATCTATCTAGAAGAATTATTTCTTTAATAAACAGAAAACATAAACACAAAATTCAGAACTTATCAAAGTTGCCTTTGATTTGGGGAGGGGGATGGCACTCAGGTAGATATAAATTACTGTCACTGTTCTAACTTTTGAGGTTGTGAGGTATAGTGACAGATACTCATTTTATTGTTAATAAATACAACTTAAGGGACTTCCCTGGTGGCGCAGTGGTTGGGAATCCACCTGCCAATGCAGGGGACACGGGTTCAATCCCTGGTCTGGGAAGATCCCACATGCCGCAGAGCAACTAAGCCCGTGCACCACAACTACTGAGCCTGCACTCTAGAGCCTGTGAGCCACAACTACCGAGCCCACGTGCCACAACTACTGAAGCCCACCCGCCTAGAGCCCGTGCTCTGCAACAAGAGAAGCCACCACAATGAGAAGCCCACACACCACAATGAAGAGTAGCCCCCACTCGCCGCAACTAGAGAAAGCCGGCGCGGCAACGAAGACCCAACACAGCCAAAAATAAATAAATGAAATAAATTTAAAATAAATAAATAAATACAACTTAAAAGGGATATGCAAAAATACATGCAGCAGAATGGGAGACACTATTTGCAAACCATATATCTGAAAAGGGTCTAGTACTTAGAATATATAAACACTTAAAAACAAAAAAAAAAAATTTTAAAGATGGGCGAAGGACTTCAATTGACATTCCTCCAAAGAAGATATACAGCCGATAAGCACATGAAAAGGTGTCTTAAGGAAATCTAAATCAAAACCACAGGATACCACTTCACACACATAACCATAAATATAGCAAAAAATAAAATAATCACCGTTGGTGAGGTTGTGGAAAAATTAGAACAATTTTTGTATGTTGTTGGTTGGAATGTAAAATGGTTAATTACTGTGGAACAGCGTTTGGTAGTTCGTTGGAAAGTTAAACAGATTTATCATCTGACCTAGCAATTCTACTCCTAGGTATATACCCAAAGGCTTGAAAACAGGGACCCAAACACATACTTGTATATGAATGTTCATAGCAGCACTGTTCACAATAGCCAAAAGATCAAAACAACACAAATGTCCATCGGTAGGTGAATGGATAAACAAGATGGGATATATCCCAAAATGGAATATTATTCAACCATAAAAGGAAATACTGATACATGCTACAATGTGGATGAACTTCAGGAACTTTATGTTAAGTGAAAGCAGACAGACAAAAGGTCACACATTTTATGACTGCTTTTATATGAAATGTCCAGAATACCTAAACCTATAAAATAGTACAAAAAGAATTTGAAAAGGAATAGATATATGTATTGAATATATGTATAACTGAATCACTTTGTTGTACCCCTGAAACTAACACAACACTGTAAATCAAAAGTAGAGGAAAGGGCTTCCCTGGTGGCGCAGTGGTTGAGAGTCCGCCTGCCGATGCAGGGGACACGGGTTCGTGACCCGGTCCGGGAAGATCTCACATGCCACGGAGCGGCTAGGCCCATGAGCCATGGCCACTGAACCTGCGTGTACGGAGCCTGTGCTCCGCAACGGAAGAAGCCACAACAGTGAGAGGCCCGCATACCGCAAAAAAAAAAAAAAGTAGAGGAAAAATAAGAATTTTATCTTCCGGGATGGAAGATAGCTAAGGAGTATCCCTCTCAAAGCAGAGTAAAGAGAGAACTTCTCTCTCAAAGCAGCATAAAGAAGAAATTCTCTTCTTCTTCTTTAAACCACATTGAATATAGATCCCTACAGACCAACATCTGTCTAAAAGTAGTAAAAAGAATTAAGAAACTGAAATAGAAAGGATTATTTGAAAGAAAGGAAGGAAGGAAGGCTGGAACATTCCCAAAACTGAAGAAATTCATGAGCCCCCAGATTGAAAGAGCCCACTGTGAGCCAAACGAAGTGAATTCCTTAAAAATTCCACACTGAAACTTACTGAGACGAAGTTCCAAGCCATTAAGGATAAAGAACAAAACCCCAAATCTACCAGAGGAAAAAGACAGCTTTTCTACAGGAGATGAGCAGTCGGAGAGCACAATTTTTAATCTGTACAACAGATGCCTGACAATAGAAGTGAATCCTCAGAGCCCACAGTATAAATATCTCAGAACTGAAAATTCCATACCCAGCTAAACTACCACGTTAGGATAAGGGTGCAATAATGACATTTTCAGACAAACAAGATCTCTCATGTTCTCCCCTTAAAAAGCCTTCATATTCCTTAAGCCCTCTCCACTGTCCAGTACCCAGGCATCAGCTCCCAGAGCTCTGGGTTGGACATATAGGCTCTGTGCAACTTTACCTGTTTTTGTTTAATTGTTTTTACTTTTTATTTTGAAATAATTTCAGACACAGAAAAGTTGTGATGATAATATAAAAAAAGTCCCGGCGGGGAGGGGTGGGTGGGATGAACTGGGAGATTGGGATGGACATATATACACTAATATGTATAATATAGATAACTAATGAGAACCTGCTGTATAGCACAGGGAACTCTACTTCACTTCGCTGTACAGTAGAAACTAACACAACATTGTAAAACAACTATACCCCAATTAAAAAAAGAAAAAGTCCCACATACTCTTCATTCAAATTTCTCTAAGGTTAACATCTCACCACATCTCCATTATCCCCATCATCTCTATTATCTCCAACTCCATCATCTCTATCTCTATCATCTCCATCTCCTCCATCATCTCCTCCTCTTCCTCCTCCTCCTGCTCTCCTGCTCCTCCCGTCCCATTCATATATATATATATATATATATATATATACATATATATATATACACACACACACACACATACACACATACTTTTTTCTGAGAGAGTAACTTACAGACACGATGCTCCTTTACCCCTAAACAGTCAGTGTGTGTTTTCTGAAAAAAAGGACGTTTCCTTACATAACTACAGTAGAGTTACCAAAGAAGGAAAGTAGCGCTGTTACAGTACTATTATCCAATATGCAGACCATCAGATTTTTCCATTGTCCCACTCATATGCTGTATAGGATGCAACCCAGGGTCACATGGTGCACTTAGTTATAATTTGTCTCATCAACTCTCTCTTCAGTTTCATTTAATCTGGAACAATTCCTCAGGCTCTAAGTCTTGTGTGACTTTGCATCCTGATCAACAGAAGTCAACCCTCTTCGGACACACACTCTTGTCACATCCTAGGTGAATATGCAGTGTCCCACCAGGGTACTCGATCTGGCCACCTGTGTCCCAGGAGAGGTTTTGGCTCATGCGTGGAGGCCAGGGCTGTGTGGAGCCTGCTGGGTGGAGCTGAGGTCTCTGAGAGCCTCCAGTGGAAGCTCAAAGCCCTCAGACCACTAAGAGGAACCCAGGTACATCCAAGGGGAAACTGAAGCATGGAAGTAGTGTTGCAGCTACAGGAACAGAGGGGAAGGACCAGCCTGGACTCCCCTAGGACAAGCTGGTGAACAGGGATCCAGGGCTTCTCAGAGATCCAGACAGTCCTGTGTCCCCTCACAAGGAATATTCCCTCTAGTGCTGCCCCCTGCCTCCAGCCAGTTCTCCTTCCTGTGCCAGTGGGCTCCCCCTTTCTCTAAGACATGCAGACACCCTCAGCACCTTCAGCCTCGCCCACCTCGCCCAAGGCGGTGAGCACCTCTGCTTCCTGAAACATGATGGTGAAATTCCAGCCACCCTCCCAGAGAGAAACAAGGTTAGGGCATCTGGTCTTTTCTCTGTTCACCCACCTCTGATACAGCACTCCTGGATCTTGCCTGACCTGAAGGTGTCCTGTCCATCTAGTGCCAGGTGCTCTTAGACCACTAGTCCCTCAGTCTGACATAGGAATTTTGGTAATTTCCATTCACTGAGGCCCACGCTGGTTACATCCTGCAAGTGCTGACGTTTGTTCCCCAGCGTGTGTCTTCATATGTTTTTCTCCACATTCTCGTGACTTAGGCGTGCTGTCCTGTGTGTCCTCATGTGTCCTGTGGGCTCATGCATATTATCACGTGTGTGTTTGTGTGCTTCGTCTATAGAGGATATGTTTTATTCTATATAGAAAGTTTGTGCGCATCTTTATTCGGGGCCTATATGGAGGGCCCACGAGCCTTCTCCGAGGTGCTGAAAGTTCACCATTCAAGACCCACATCCACTCAATCTCTCAACCGAGGCAAGGCTTCCTCCTCCAGGAAGCCTTCTCAGATTGCCCCCACCTCCTCTTCAACTATGGGATGCAACATCCATTGCCTATGTCTTCAAGTCCCCAGACCTTCCCCACCAGCTGGCCCTGCAAAACCTGGCCTTACCTGTGCAGACCCTATATTCACAACCCAGGACTGAGAGTCCATCAGCCTGGCCAGGACCTACTGACCAGACAACAGGTACCCAGCCAGGCAGTCCCAAGGAGGGAGGCTGCGCTCAGCAGGAGAGGTGACCTGGCACCAGATCAGGAAGTGCACAATAGAATTTTTTTTTTTTTTGGCCCGTTCATGCAGCATGCGAGATCTTAGTTCTCCAACCAGGGATCGAACCAGTAACCCCTGCATTGAGCACACAGAGTCTTAACACTGGACTGCCAGGGAAGTCCTAGGAAGTGCACAATAGAGAAAACCCAATGACACAAGAAAATAAGGAAGTAACACAGATTAAAGAAATCAACAAAACAGAGGGTAAAGGAACAAAAATGGCCAGAATAAAACCAAACTCTGGCTCCCTGGGAACATTAATAAGATAAACCCCTGAAGAGAATGAGCAAGGAGGAAATGAGGAGAGTTTTAAAAATATATATGGGAAGGTTAAGAATAACTATACGTCAAAAAGACAAGGGATGACAAGTGTCGGTGAGGATGTAGAGAAAATGGAACCGTAGTTGGTGGGAATGTAAATTGGTGCAGCTACTACGGAAAACAGTACAGAGGTTCCCCCCCAAATTAAAAATATGACTACCGTATGATCCAGCAATTCCACTTCTGGGTTTTTATCTGAAGGAAACAAAATCACTATCTTGAAACGATATAGGCACCCCTCATGTTCATAGCAGCATTATTTACGATAGCCAAAATATGGAAACAGTCTAAATGTTCACTGACAGACGAATGGATAAAGAAGACGTGGTATAGGGGACTTCCCTGGTGGTGCAGTGATTAAGACTCTGCACTCCCAATGCAGGGGGCCCGGGTTAGATCCCTGGTCAGAGAACTAGATCCCGCATGTATGCCGCAACTAAGAGTTTGCGTGCCACAACTAAGGAGCCCATGTGCCGCAACTAAGGAGCCCGCAAGCCACAACTAAGGATCCTGCCTCCTGCAACTAAGACCCAGAGCAACCAAATAAATTAATTTTAAAAACGAAGAAGATGTGGTATATATACAATGGAGTATTACTCAGCCATAAAAAGGAAAACCTGCCATTTACAACAACGTGGATGGACCTTAAGGGCATTATGCTAAGTGAGATTAAGTCAGACCGAGAAAGACAAATACTGTATGATCTCACTTACATGTGGAATCTAAAAAAAAATCCAAACTCATAGATAGAAAGAACAGATTGGTGGGTGCCAGAGGCAGGGCAGGGCATGGGGCAGGCAAAATGGGTGAAGGCGATTTTAAAAAACTATATGAACTATAGGCTGATAAATTTGAAAATCAAGATGAAATGAATTCATTTATGGGGAAATATAAAATGCAAAAACTGTACCAAGAAGAATCAGAAAACTTGACTAGACCCATAAATGTTAATGAGTTGGAAATAATGGGGGGGGGAACTCCCTCTACCTAACACACAAAACTTAGAGGATTTTACAATCAAGTTTTATCGCCATTACAAGTAGCGGATAATTCCCATCTTATTCAGATTGATACCAAGAATTAAAAAAAAAAAGGTGGGGGGTAGAGCAGAATACCCAACTTCTCTTAAGAGGATGATATAGGCTACAAACCAAAACCAGATAGGGCTACAACATGGATGAACCTCGAAAACGTTATGCTAAGTGAAAGAAGCAGCCAGACATAAAAGGTTACATATTGTATGATTCTGTTTATATACAATAGCCAGAATAGGTAAATCTACAGAGACAGAAAGCAGATTGGTGGTTACCAGGCAGAGGGGGAGGAGAAGGAACGGGAGCGTATGTTTGAGTACCAGGTTTCCTTTTGGGACCATGGAAATGTTTTGGAACTAGACAGAGGTGGTGGTTGTGAGTACACAACATTGTGAGTGCACTAAATGCCCCTGAATTGTTCGCTTTCAAAAGGTTAATTTTGTTGATGTGAATTTCACCTCAGTGAAAACAAAAACAGATAAGAATAGGGAACAAGGTAGGAAAATTCTGACCAATTTTCAGTGATGACCATAGAAGCAAAAATCCTAAATAAAATACTGCTACCCACAAGATATGGAAGCAACCTAAATGTCCATCAACAGATGAATGGATAAGGAAAATGTGGTACATATATGCAATGGAATATTACTCAGCCATAAAAAAGAATGAAATAATGCCGTTTGTAGCAACATGGATGGATGTAGGGATTATCACACTAAGTGAAGTAAGTCAGACAAAGACAAATATCATATGATATCACGTATATGTGGAATCTAAAAAAATGATACAGGACTTCTCTGGTGGTCCAATGGTTAAGACCCCATGCTTCCACTGCAGGGGACACAGGTTTGATCCCTGGTCATGGAAAGCTCCACATGCCAACCAAAAATAAAAAGATACAAATGAATTTATTTATAAAACAGAAATAGACTCACAGACATAGAAAACAAACTTATGGTTAAGAAGGGGAAATATATATATATATATATATATATATATATATATGAATCACTTTGCTGTACAGCAAGTATGAAACTAACACATTGTAAATCAATGTTATACTTCAATAAAAATTAAAAAAAAATACTCCTATTCAAATCTCGCAGTGTTGGGAGAAAATTACATCATGACCAAGGACAATTTGGCCAGAAGAGCATAGATGAGTCAGTCTCAGAAAACCAAGGTAACTGATCTCTGTCAGCAGATGGACTTGCTTCTGACATAGGCGCTTGTTTTTGCCGCAGCGTCATATGTGTGTTCTAGGAGCTCAGACCTGAGAGCGTATGGCTTATGCAGGCAGAGGGCTGGGACAACCCGCTCAACCTCCTTGCAATCCTGGAAGCAGAGCATTAACAAAAGCAGAAAGGAGCTTAAGAAAAACACTTGCAGGGTTTAAAAGTTACATTTTTAACTGTTACATTTCTAATAAGCATCAAGAAATATAGAAATTCGCCTTTTTAAAAAATTCAGAAATTCTGACATGTGCTACAACATGGATGAACCCTGAGGACATTATGCTGAATGAAAGAAGCCAGTCACAAAAGGACAAATACTATATGACTCCATTTATGTGAGGTCCCCAGAGGAGTCAAATCCATAGAGACAGAACATAGAATGAGGGGTGCCAGGGGCTGGGGGAGGGAGATGGGGAGTTAGAGTTTAACGGGGACAGAGTTTCAGTTTTGCAAGATGAAAGGAGTTCGGAAGATGGTTGATGGTGATGGTTGCACGAGATGAATGTACTTAATGCCACTGAATTGTGCACTTAAAAATGATCAAAGTGGTAAATTTTGTGTTATATATATATTACAACTAAAAACGTACAAAGGAGAAGGAGAAGGTTGCTTAATGGAAAAGAGAGTGAGGAAGGGTCGAGGCAAAAGCGAATGCATAAAGGCTGGAAAGAAGAGCAAAATAAGCACGTGGTCAAAAGGAAACGCTTGGGACTTCCCCGGTGGCGCAGTGGTCAAGAATCCGCCTGCCAATGCAGGGGGCACGGGTTTGAGCCCTGGTCTGGGAAGATCCCACATGCCGCGGAGCAACTAAGCGCGTGCGCCACAACTACTGAGCCTGCGCTCTAGATCCTGGGAGCCACAACTAGTGAGCCCACATGCCACAACTACTGAAGCCCTCGTACCTAGAGCCCATGCTCCGCAACGAGAAGCCACCGCAATGAGAAGCCCGCGCACCGCAACGAAGAGTAGCCCCTGCTCGTCGCAACTAGAGAAAGCCCACGTGCAGCAACAAAGACCCAACCAAAAATAAATAAATAAATACATAAATTTATTTTTTTTAAATAGTTAAAAAAAAAAAAAGGAAACCCACGGCTGCATCAGCATCAAGCGCAGGGAGACAGCGCCACCTACTGGTGGCTTCCTGTGTTCGTCAAGGGGCTGAAAAAACATGCTCAGAATCCACTGCTATTTCCTCCTTGTACTGACATCATTCCCGTTTACCAACAATTTTGTCAGAACAGACAGTATCACTGAGACAATAGAAACCAGCAGGAGAAAAATAACTTCCAAAGCCACCACCCCCTTCCAACCCGCAGACCTGCATCCAGATCCACGCGCCCGCCCAGCTCTCCTTCCTGCTGCTGTGAGTAAACAATTTGCCCTGATCCCAGGCAAACCTAGGCCATCTCCACCAGCTCCCACCCTACCTGCCTATTTAAGGAGCCATCTGAACAGTCTTCCCTCTGAACTAGATTATACCCACAGACATACAAATATGCTGATTCATTTTCCACCTTTTTGTTTTATTATTGAGATGAAATCGACATAACATAAATGTGGTTAAGAATCCACCTTCCGGGCTTCCCTGGTGGCGCAGTGGTTGAGAGTCTGCCTGCCGATGCAGGAGACGCGGGTTCGAGACCCGGTCCGGGAAGATCCCACATGCCGCGAAGCGGCTGGGCCCGTGAGCCATGGCCGCTGAGCCTGCGCGTCCGGAGCCTGTGCTCCACAGCGGGAGAGACCACAACAGTGAGAGGCCCGCGTACCGCAAAAAAAAAAAAAAAAAAAAGGAATCCACCTTCCAATGCAGGGGATGCAGGAGGTTTGATCCCTGGTCGGGGAACTAAGATCCCACATGCCGTGGGGCAACTAAACCTGCGTGCTCTAGAGCGCCACAACTAGAGAGCCTGTGCGCTGCAACTACTGAGCCCGCACACTCTGGAGCCCGCACGCCACAACTAGAGAGGAGGCCACACACTGCAAAGAAAGATCCCAGATGCCGCAACAAAGATCCCACATGCTGCAACTAACACCTGACGCAGTCAAGTAAATAAATAAATAAATACCTTTAAAAAATAAAATAAAATTTCAGTGCACTTAGTACATTCATAAAGCTGTGCAACCACTGCCAATATCTAGTTCCGAAACATATTCACAGTGCAAATAAGCACATGAAAAAAGGCTCCACATGTATCATCGGGGAACTGCAAATTAAAACAACCGTGAGAAAACAGTACACACCTATGAGAATGGCCAAAACCGAGAAAACCGATGACACCAATTGCTGGCAAGGATGTGGAGCAACAGGAACGCTCGTTCATTGCTGGTGGGAATGCAAAACGGTCCAGCCACTCTGGAAGGCAGTTTGGCGGCTTCTTAAAAAACTAAACATACTCTCACCATATGATCCAGCAATAGCACTCCTTGGTCCTTACCCAAAGGGGCTGAAAACTTATGTCCACACAAAAACCTGCATATGGATGTATTCATAATTGCCCAAACTTGGAAGCAACCAAGATGTCCTTCAGCACGTGAGTGGACAAACTGTGGTACCTCCAAACGATGGAACGTTATTCACTACTAAAAAGAAACAAGCTATCAAGCCATGAAAAGACATGGAGGAACCTTAAATGCACATGACTAAGTGAAAGACGCCAATCTGGGACTTCCCTCGTGGTCCAGTGGTTAAGATTCCGTGGTCCCAATGAAGGGGACCCAGGTTCAATCCCTGCTCGGTGAACTAGATCCCGCATGCTGCACCTAAGAGTCCGCATGCCGCAACTAAGAAGTCTGTAGCCAAAACAAACAAATAAAAAAATAATAAATATTAAAAAAGAAAAGAAAGAAGCCAATCTGAAAAGACTCCATACTGCATGATTCCATCGCTATGACATTCTGGAAAAAACAAACATATGGAAAGGGTAACAAGATCAGTGGTTTCCAGAGATCAGAGGGGAGGGAGGGATGAAGAGGCAGAGCATAGAGGATTTTTAGGGCAGTGAAAATGCTCTGTATGATACTATAATGGTAGATACATTTGTCCAAACCCACAGAATGTACAACAACAAGAGTGGACTTGAAGGTAAACTATGGACTTCGGGTGATAATGACATGTCATTGTAGGTTCATCAGTTTTAACGAAGGTACCACTCTGGTGGGGGATGTTATATTTGTAATGAGGGAGGCTATGCATGTATGGGGGCAGGGAATATAGGGGAAGTCTCTGTACCTTCCTCTTCATTTTTCTGTGAACCTAAAACGGATCCGAAATATAAAGTTTTTTCTTTTTAATTTTTTTCCTCACCGCTTACTCATTGAGCTGTTGCTTCCCATTTGCCTGCTCCCCCAGCCCCTGGCAACCATTGATCTACTTTCTGTCTCTATGGATTTATCTATTCCGGACATTTCACACACTAAAGGGACTCATACGCTCTGACTTTTTCTGTCTGGCTTCTTTCACTTGGCATATGTATTCAAGGCTCAACCACGCTGTAGTGTGTGTCAGAAATTCCTTCGTTCTTATGACTGGATAATATTCCGTTGTCTGGTTGGACCACATTTTGTGTATCCATTCATCCATGGATGGACACGTGGGCTGTTCCTATGTTTTGGGTAGTGTGAATAACACTGCTATGAACATGCATGTACAAGTATTTGTCTGAATACCTGCTTTCAGTTCTTTCGGGTACATTCCTAGGAGTGGAATTCTGGGCCATATGGTAATTCTGTGTTTAACTTTTGAGGAAACGCCAAACTCTTTTCCACAGAGGCTGCATCATTTTACATTCCCACCAGCAATGTACAAGGGTTCCAATTTCGCTGCACCCTCGCCATTACTTATTTTCTGGTTTTGCTTCTCTCTCTCTAATTATAGCCATTCTCATGGGCATCTTCCACTTTAAAGGGAAAAAAAAAGACTCTGAGCACCCTCCCCGTCTGGCCTCTGCCCTAAGTCTCTGCCTCCGCCCAACCCAACCCCCCCCCCCAAGCAAAACTGTAGAAAAAGTCATCCATACACCCTTTCTCCTTCACGTTTTATCTTCAACCGGTGGAACTGTTTTTGCCGACGTCACCAATGACCTCCACGTTATTAAACCCCACGGTCTCCCTCTACGTCCGGTTTTACCTAACGCATCGCAGCCTGTGACGGGATGGTAGACTTTTGCTTGATTCACTCTGTTCTGAACTCTCCTGGTTTCTCTTGCCACCTCTATGGTCGCTCCTTCTTTCCTGATTCTTCCTCACCCCCCAGAAACCTCTAGATATCAGCCACACTCCCTCCTCCCTTCCAAACCACGGCCACCCACTGGGACAACTCTGAAATTCATCTCTCCAACCCAGACAGTAGGGCCAGGCGCCCTCCCGGTCTCTCCACGTGGGGGCCTCGCAGGTCCAAACTTAGCTCCCAGGGGTCCCCCCCTCCACCCTCGGCTGGCCCCCACCGTCCTCCCCATCACGGTAGGCTCCATCCTTCCGCAGCTCAGCCCGGATACCTGGGAGGCGCGCTCGTTTCCTCTTTCTCACGGCCACATCGGATGCACCACCCAATCCTGCAGCTCCGTCGGCTTTTCCTTCGAAACAGATAACAGAATCCGACCACTTCTCACTACCTGCACGGCCCTACCCCGCGAGAGCACCATCATGCCCTCCCTGGACCAGGGTGGTCGCCTCCTCTCTGTAGTCACCCCCAGGCTCCCATCTCTGTGCCTTCCCACCGTATACTGTCCCCCCCCCACTATAATCAGAAACACAGCCCCCACTTTGGGGGACTCTTTTTTATTTATTGCTATATCCTGAGTGCCTAGAACAGTGCCTAATACCTAGCACTATTCCACAATTTCTTTTTCCCACGTGCGCTGCTTTTGGGATCTTAGTTCCCCCACCAAGGATGGAACCCGGGCCCTCTGCCGTGGAGGGGCAGAGTCCTAACCACTGGACCGCCAGGAAATTCCCCAACAAATGTCCTTTTTTTTTTTAAACATCTTTGTTGGAGTATAATTGCTTTACAATGCTGTGTTAGCTCCTGCTGTATAACAAAGTGAATCAGTTATATGCATACGTATATCCACATATCCCCTCCCTCTTGCGTCTCCCTCCCACCCTCCTTATCCCACCCCTCTAGGTGGTCGCAACTTACGGAGCTGATCTCCCTGTGTCATGCAGCTGCTTCTCACTAGGTATCTATTTTACAAACAAATGTCTTTTTTTTTTTTTTTTTGCGGTACGCGGGCCTCTCACTGTTGTGGCCTATCCCGTTGCGGAGCACAGGCTCCGGACGCGCAGGCTCAGCGGCCATGGCTCACGGGTCCAGCCACTCCGCGGCATGTGGGATCTTCCCGGACCGGGTCACAAACCCGTGTCCCCTGCATCGGCAGGCGGCCTCCCAACCATTGCGCCACCAAGGAAGCCCCAAACAAATGTCTTTTTAAACGTGAGATATAATACACGTTTCATTCAGTTAGGGTTGCCCTACCAAAATAATACAGAATGGGGTGGGACGGGCGGGCGGGCGGGGGCTTAAACAACAGAAACTTCTTTTTCCTCACAGTTCTGCAGCCTGGAAGCCCAAGATCAAGGTGTCCGCAGGGCTGGTTTCTTCTGAGGCCTCTCTCCTTGGCTTGCCCTGAGTCCTCATACGGTCTGGCCTCTGGGCCTGCATCCCTGGTGTCAGAGTGCGCAAATGTCCCCTGCTTATAAGGACACCAGTCAGATTGGATCAGGGCCCCCCTGAATGGCTTCGTTTCCATTTAATCTCTAAAGGTCCTGTCTCCTACTATAGTCACTTTTTGAGGTATTGATGGTTAGGGCTTTGACACATAAATCTGGAGGGGACAAAATTCAGCACCCATAAAAATGTACACACATATCATAAAATTCACCCACTTAAAATGTACAATTCAATGCTTTTTAGTATACTCCCAGATAATGTGAAGCCATCACCAGAGTCAATCTGAGAGCATTTTCATGACCACAAAAGGAAACCCCATATCCTTTTAGCCATCACTCCCTTTCCCCGCCTATCCCCCAGCCCTATGCAACCACTAATCTCCTTTATGTTTCTCTGAACTTACCTATTCTCGATATTTCATATAAATGGAATCATACACTATGTAACGTGTTGCTCCTAGTTTCTTTGACTTAGCATAATGTTTTCAAGATGCGTCCACGGTGCAGCCTGTGTCAGAACTTTATTCCTTTTGTGGATGAATTACAGCTCACATTATGGTCCTACCACATTGTGTTTATTCATCATCCACTGAGGGACATATGGGTTGGTTCCACCTTTTGGCTGTTAGGATTGGATCACTATGGACATCTATGTACAACAACTATCTCCTGAATAAACGAAGAACCTTTCATAATCTAACCCAAAGAACTGCATAAAAGTAGAAACTTCAGACTGTGACAAGACAGTAGAAGAAAGTATCAGAAAGATCCTTTTTTACCGTAGTTTTTTTTTTTTTTTGAAGGAGAATGAATCAATAATAATACGAATTAACGTAAGTGTTGTTTCAGAACAAACTGGACCTACAAATTGTTGTTACTAAACCAATTTGGTAAAAATCAAAAACAAAATGCATAGTCTAACTTAAGCCAGAAGGCTTCAAGATTGAACTCGGGCCCAGCAGTGAAAGCCTGAAATCCTAACCACTAGGCCACCAGGGAACTCCCAGGAGGGATCTTCTTAAACAACAAGGACCTACTGTAGAGCACAGGGAACTGTATTCAGTATCTCGTACTAACCTATAATGGAAAAGAATCTGGGGACTTCCCTGCTGGTGCAGTAGTTAAGAATCCGTCTGTCAATGCAGGGGACACAGGTTCGATCCCTGGTCCGGGAAGATCCCACATGCCGCAGAGCAACTAAGCCTGTGTGCCACAACTACTGAGCCTGTGCTCTAGAGCCCAAGAGCCACAACTACCGGGCCTGCGTGCCACAACTACTGAAGTCCATGCGGCTAGAGCCCATGCTCCTCAAGCCACTGCAATGAGAAGCCTGCGCACTGCAACAAAGAGTAGCCCCTGCTTGCTGCAACTAGGCAACGAAGACCCAACGCAGCCCAAAATAAATAAATAAATAAATTTATTTTTAAGAAGAATCTGAAGAATATATATATATTACTAAATCACTTTGCTGTACACCTGAAACACTAAATCAACCATACTTCAATTTAAAAAAATAAAAACAGAGGGATCATCTTATTGCGAAAACACCCTTTAAAATCTAAATCAATTATAAATCAACTGTACTTCAATTAAAAAAAAAAACTAAATCAGAGAATGGTCACCTCTGCTCAAAACCTCCCAAAGGCTCCCCATCTCACTACATACCCTCTGTGCCTCCCACCCCCCCACCCCGCATTCTCTGCCATCAAATCTTATGACCACCACCACCCTCACTCCCTGCAGACCTACTGTTTCTGGAACGTGTTGCTGTCTCAGGGCCTTTGCACGGGTTGTTCCCACTTCCGAGAATGTTCTTCACCTATACACCTGCACAACTCACCCATCCTCTTACTTCCCTTCAGGTCTCTACTCAAGGGTCTCCATATTCGAGAGGCCTCTCTTGACCATCTAATATAAAAATAGTGACCCTTCTTTGCCCCAACCTGGAATGTCCATCCCTCCTACTCTGGCATTTAGTCCCCAGAACAGAACCGTCTGACATCATGATGTACTGGTTTGTTGGTTGATCCTCTGTCCCCTCCCCCCAACCTCCACATCATGGGGGAAGGGGCTTTGTTCTGTTCCAGGCCAAGTCTCCAGGTACCTATAACAATGCCTGGCACCCGGTAGGTGCTCAATGAATGTTTGTCCTCCTGCAAAAATTAACCTTCAAATGCGACGCGATCCCAAAGTCCCAACTAGATCTTTTACCAGGTGCCAACGAGCTCAGGAAAAGATTCGTGTACGACTAGCTGCAGGTGATGTACTATAGTATGAATGTGCTAAATGCTGCTGTTCACTTTAAAATGATTACATTTCGGGAAACTCCCTGGCGGTCTAGTGGTTAGGACTCTGCCCTTCCACTGCAGGGGGCACGGGTTCAATCACTGGTTGGGGAACTAAGATCCCACATGCCGCCCAGTGTGGCCAAGAAAATAAATAAATTAAATAAAAATAAATAAATAAAATGATTACGTTTCCGGGACGAAGCGAGAGAGTGGCATGGCCAGATAAACACTACCAGATAGCTAGTGGGAAGCAGCCGCATGGCACAGGGAGATCAGCTCGGTGCTTTGTGACCACCTAGAGGGGTGGGAGGGAGACGCACGAGGGAGGCGATATGGGGATATATGTATACGTATAACTGACTCACTTTGTTATACAGCAGGAACTAACACACCATTGTAAAGCAATTATCCTCCAATAAAGATGTTTTAAAAAAAAGATTACATTTCTGTTATGTGAATTTCACTGCAATAATAATAATAAAGTACAGCGTAATACCGTCGCACACCTGTGAGAATGGCTAAAATCAAAAAGACTGCCCACATCAGGTCATGCCAAGGCTGCAAGGAGATGAAAATATATACATTGCTGGGGGCGGGGGAAGGAAAGTAAGGGCACATCCACTTCGGAAAACACGTTGGCGATTTCCTTAGAATTTAAATATACACCTACCATATGATGCAACCACTGCACTCCTGGGTAGTTTACCCGAAAGAACTAAAAGCAGATGAATGCGCTTACACAGAAGTGTTCTCAGCAGCTTTATTTGCAATCATAAAAAACTGGAAACCACCTAGATAGCCATCAACAGAGGAATTAGGTAAATGGATGTGGAACAGCCGTACAGTGGAGTACAGCTCCGCCATAAAAGCGAGCTCACTTTTCCTACATGCAAATCACTTTTCCTACATGCAAATCACTTTTCCTACATGCAAATTATTGTAAAATAATTGTGTCAGGTAAAAACTGCCAGACCAAAAAAAAAAAAAAAAGGTACATACTCCATGATTCTAGAAATGCAGCTAATCTACAGTGTCAGAGCCAGTTGGTGGTTGCCTGGGTAATGTGGTGGTAGGGGTGGGAGCGGCAAAAAAAGGGACACAAGGAGACTTTTGGGGGAAGAACCTGGCAAACATGATGCTCAGTGAGAGAAGCCAGACACCAAAGGCCACCTATGGTACGATTCCATTTATACAAAATGTCCAGAAGTCCAGGGAGACAGAATGTGGATCTGTGGTTTTTGTGGTTGCCGGGATGGGGGTGGGGGAGAGGAGTGACCGCTAACGGGGAAGGGGTTTCCTTTCGGGGGGGATAAAAATGTCTTGCCACTAGACAGAGGTGAGGGTTACACAACACTGCAAGTGTACTAAATGCATTGCAGGCTTTAAAACCGTTAATGGTTAATTTCATGTTATGTGAGTTTTCCAATTAAAAAAAAAAGAGAAATGGTGAGAGCTGGATAAAGATACACACACGCACACACACACACCCTGGACCCCCCCTCCCCATCTTCACCACTGCAGCCCACACACATCCCCGCCACTCCATCCCCTCCCTTCTCAGGCCCATCAGAATTTCCCCAGGTACTGGGACCCGTGCCCACTTGACCATGTCCCCCTCCCTCCTTGTGGGCTCCCCAAACATCCCTCCCTTTTCAACCTTGACCCTCTCTGGAGTTTCTTGGAAGCCAGTCACTGGGCTTGCTGCCTATAGGATGGGGTGGGCAGCTGGCAGCACAGGGTGACCCTGCTTGAGAGAACAAAGGCAGCTGAAACCCGGCCTGCTCATGCATGAAGGGCGTTTGCACCTGTGGCTGCCCCAATGTGCAGGTGACAAAGCTGGCCCTGAGACAGCAAAGCCACCTGCCCACAGCCAGTCAGCTGGCTCCAGTGGACAGGAGTCGCCCACTCCAGCCTGCCCATTCCCAGCTCGTGCCCTCTGCCCCCGTGGTGGCCCCAATGAACTAGGCCTCCCTGGTGTTCGTGCCCCTGTGTGGCCCCCACCTGTGCCCCCAGCACACACCTGGGCTGACCTGAGACCCTGCTGAAAGCAGCAGGAGCGATGCTGGCCCAGTTCTGGACCTGAGCATTCGAAGCATTAGAAGGGTTTTGGCTCTGCGCTTTGGGGAAACCCGAGTCACCAGAAAAGGGATGCGGCCGTCCTGCTTGGGTGCCCACGTGGAAGGGCCATCCAGAGAGGCCACGCAGAGAGGGAGAGGCGTCCCCATCCACCCATGCGCCAGACACGACATTGGCACCATCCAATGACATGGTAACATCCAGCCAGTCCAGCCCCCAGATGCCAGCAGCCACCATTCACGGGGAAACAAAGAGCCGCCAGCCAGGCCAGTCAACGTGGAACCACAAAAGGGAATATGCCGGTGGTTGTGTGGAGCCCGTCAGCGCAGGGTGGTTTGTACCACCGATCACTGAGAATCCAGCTGACACCCGGGAAGATCCAGACCCTAGACCTCAGCTCAGGTGGCGTCTGACACCGGCCTCACCCCGCTAACATGCCCTGTTGGCCCACTGCAGCTGTCCACACCTGAACAAAAACGAAGGGGGAAAAAAAATCTAAAAACAAGAAAATGCTACTCTCTGGCATAACTCCCTCCTGCCAACTAGAAGAAGCCCACCAGGGTTCCAGTTCTGCAGCAGGAAACCTCGGCCCAGCTCAGGGGCTGGGAGGTATCCAGCAGGCGCCGGGGGAAGGCCTTGTACCCCAGGCAGCTGGGCGCCCTCTGGTCCACTGTCAGTCAAAGTCCCCCAATCCTGGCTGCAGCCCACCTCCCAAGCCCCCACGGCTGCCCGACAGAGAACTCGGGCCCCTCACAGGCTTCCTGAGGCCCAGACTCCAAAGCCCATTGGGAATTCCAGATCCCACAAGACATGCTGCATGGACCAAAACAAACAAACAAACAAACCTCCCATGGGGGGCGGAGCCCCAATGCTGAACTTTCCCACCCTTCCCACCCCCAGGAAGATCTATCTTCTCCCAGCATGTTGTCATCAGGGACCAGCTCCCTGCTTGCTGGATGTCAAAGCCGCGAGACCCTGTATGGGACCCTGGGTGCTCCCCTGGGCTACCAGGGCCCCGGCCACCGCATTCGGAGATGAAGAAAATGAAGGTCAAAGGAGAGCCGTGCCCTCATCACCCAGCAGTTACGGGTGTATTAACTACACTTTCTGTATTCTTTTTCTGTGGCCGCGCCACACGGCTCGCAGGATCTTAGTTCCCCAACGAGGGATTGAACCCAGGCCCTCGGCAGTGAAAGCGCGGAGTCCTAACCACTGGACCGCCAGGGAATTCCCAGTTTCTGTATTCTTGACATCCTGTCAGCTGAGGCCTCACTGACCAGGAAGGGGCTGTCCCTCGAGGGGTTAGCGAGTTCCTGGAGATGACAAACAAGTAACCAGTGAGTGTACCTCTCCTATGCATACCAGGCAATCCAGAGCCACTGTGCCCCTTCCCTGCTCACCCCAGGGCCACTGTAGTGTGAGTGCCTGACATTAAGCAGAATCTTAGTTCCCCGACCAGGGATTGAACCCGTGCCCCTGCAAGGGAAGCGTGGAGTCCTAACCACTGGACTGCCAGGGAAGTCCCTGACGTTAAGCTTTTGATTGCCAACACCCACCATGAACAAACACACAGATAGCTGCACGACACAGCTACTAGCAACACAACCTACCTGGTTATTAGCTACCCCAACCTAGGAAGGTCCCCTTTTCAGAAACCCTAGGCAACCTTGACAAGTGACGCCTTGAACGACCCCGCTTTCCCTTATGGCACCCTAATTCCAGCTCTTATGCTTTATATTCAATAAAGAGTGAATCCGAGACTCCGACCCCCGGACCCTAATAAAGGCAGAGACTCAGGTCTGCGTTCCCTCCCTCTCTCTCTCCCCATGATCTTGCTCCGTGGCCCTCAGAGGGGGTGCCTGCTGTGTACCCTCCAGAACCTGTGAGTAACGAATCTTGTTCTGCCAAGTTCCCTGATGGTTTTTCCTGAAGTACGTCCTGTGATCATGATAAGAACCACGAGGGCCGGCCTAGCCACAATGCTGGCTCTAGCTGGGGTAACGTCTGTGAGGGCCTTGCTGTAAGTAGTAGGGACCCAGGTGTCCTCAGATGCTGCTCTCTGAAAGCCTTGCCGTTGATAGGCTGAGATGTACACGATACTCAGTGCCGACACCCCAGAGCCCATGGAAATTACTCAGTCTAGCCAGTTCCAAGCCTGTTTACCCTGCCTCACCCATTCCTCCCAGTGGAAACCACAATAAAAGCTCCTGTCCATGTTGTTCCCTCTCGCTCTGCCTCCTGATGGACCCTGGTGCTTCCCCGTGTGGCTCCACATGGCCTGTTATGCCCTTCCTCTTGGGATCGGTGAGTAACAAAGTGTCTTTTCAGTGGCAGTCATCTGCTGATCTGTTGGCCTTGCCGTAGCTGCATAATAAGAAGACCTACATTTGGAAACAGGGTGGAGACCAACCTGGGGACACCCAGCTTCCATCTCAAAGAGAAGAAGCCATAATGGATGGAGGTCCCCCAGCCCAGGACTCTGGGAGGCACTGCCCAAGGTCTGCTCCATTTGGGGGATGCAAACTGTCCTGCTGCCCCCAGCCCCACTGTCCCCTGCTCTGGATTCCAGGAAGCCAGAGGCAGGGTCCCCAACTCCCACCCTCTCTGGGCTTGGGTGCTCCAGAGGAGGGGCTGCAGCAGAGCCCCCAGGCTGCCCAGGCAGAGGGAGACAGAGGCCCAGAGGCAGGCAGAAGACGTGAAGTAACTTTAATCACCACCCTCAGGAGGGGGCAACAGTAGTATCTGAGCAGGGGGGCCAGCCCGGGAATGACCTAGGGCCAGCCCCTCGGTTCTGGCTGTGGCACGTTCCCCGGATATCTGAGCAGGGGGGCCACCCCGGGAACGACCTAGGGCCAGCCCCACGGTTCTGGCTGTGGCACGTTCCCCATCCAGGCTCCTCGAGTCCAGGGGAGGGTCTGGACACTCCCAGCCTCCACGATCACATCTGCAGGAGCTCAGGTACTTGGCGCCACGTGGCCAGAAGAACCCAGGTCTGGGGGCTGGTGTGCCAACAGCCACGCGCAGGTCCCCATACCTGCCATACTCGGGACCGTGTGACGTGGCAGCAAGAAATCATCCTCAGAGAACTGAGGCCGTCCTCTCTGACTGCAGAGACCCCTTCACAGACACCAGCAGCCCCAGCGGGGACAGGCGTCCCTGGGCACAGAGCCGTGACCACATGAAGAGGATGGCGGCGGCCAGACCTACACTTAGCACCACTGTGGGGGACAGAAAGACAGGAGTGGGTGAGGGGAGGGGGTGGCAGGAGGCTCACACCCACCGAGCTCCTAACACACTGGAAAGGGGGTTCTGCAGCCTGCCGGCTCCCAGGAGCAGCTGCTCCAAGCCCCAGGGGTGGGAGGACCTGTTTATCTTACCAGCAGCTGCAATGATCCCATAGGCACTTCGGTTTCCAGACTGAACTGAGTCCCGGTCCCCGACAGAGGTGACTGTGGCATTCCTGAGATAAGTGACACTCTCCAGGGTCACAGGGGTCCCCATGGACGTGGCACTCCCTTCTTGGAGGGTCTTGGTTCCTGCAATAAGTCCAGGCATTCAGTAGCTGGGGAGCGGGCACCTGGGGCATGGGGGGATGAACAGATGCTTCTGGTGCGCAGGGGGGACCTTAGGGCTCACCCTCCATCCCAAATTCAGTGAGGTTGGTGAGCCCTACTGCCCGAGTGCCCTCGTGCAGCCGCCATGGGAATACGGGCACAGGCAGACACACGTGTCCACGCTCCCAGCCTTGTCATACACTGGAAGGTGTCAGGCGTCCTTGTCTACCGACCCACCCTCCCCGCCCCCACAGGCACACACCACAGCCAAGCTCATCGCTGGAGTCGGAACAGTCCGGGTGGCCATCGCAGAGCCACGTGCGTGGGATACAGGAACCACCCAGCGGGCAGCGCAGCTCTCCCTCCGGGCAGGGCTGGTGCCCGCAGTTGAGAACATTCTTGTTGATGCCATCAGGGCAGTCATCGATGCTGTCACAAGAGCAGGGGCTGCCAGTGGGTGGCTTGCACTGCCCATCCTGGGCACACGGCTCAGTACCTGGGGTACAAGGTGAGTCAGGTCTCAAACACCCAGCCAAGAGGGCCCAGGTACTCCCCACAGCCCAACCTCCTGCAAGCCCCGCCTTCCGAGAACAATCGACCCTATATGTTTCGCCCATCCCAAAGGCTCCTCCCCCTGCTTCTGTTAGCTCCACCTTCCAAGGACTCGCCTCCCCGCAAGCCCTCCCTCCCGACCCCACTAACTCCGCCCCGCTGCAAACCCACCTCTCCCCAGACCTCCTTCTTTTCAGGCCCCGCCCACCCCAGAGTGCCCCGTCTGAAAGCCACATCCCTTCCACAAGCACCTCCTCCCTGTGGCCCCACCCCTTTCAAGCCCCGCCCCCAGGGCATGGCCACTCACTGCACTCCTCCTCGTCACTGCCATCAAGGCAGTCCTTGTCAACGTCGCAGCGCCAGGTGAGGGGCACGCATAGGCCATCACTCCTGCACTGGAAGTTGGTGGGCGGGCACGAGGCTGCGCTGGGGCCTGAGAGATGCACACAAGTGAGGCCTGGGAGGTCTGGACCCTCAGACCTCCCAGGCCTCAGTGTCACAGGCTGCGACCACCAGGAGATAGGCCAGGTCCCAGGAACTACATTGGTGGTCACCCTTTGCTAAGGATGCACTATGTGTGGGCCTTGGAGCTGAGCAGTTCACAGCCTCACCAAGAGCCCTACTGGGCAGATTCTACTCCCATGCCCATTCTACACAAGACACTTAGGAGAGGTAAGGCCTGAGGCTACAAGCTAGTGGCAGAGTCGGGGTTCGAACCCAGGTCTCACTGATCCCGGGGTCTTTACCCGGCTCCAAATGGCCAGATGGTCTCCCCAGGAGTCTCTCCAAGTTCCGTGGTTAAACAGACTGGGGGAGGAGCCATCTCTGAAGCTGGCCTGGCTCAGGCCCACCTGTCAGGGTCAGCGGGGCCCATTATGTCCCAGCTGCTCAGCAAAGGGGAAACTGAGGCCTTGGGTAGAGGACCTGCTTAGTCACTGTGGCTTGTCGACTCACCCACTAAACTCCTCCCAGATCTGACCACTTTCCCCATCCTGAATGTGTCACCACCTCTCCAGATTCCCCACCCCCATCTCCACTCAGACACCAGAGACCTCTCAGCACCACACCATTTGGTCACCCACCCTTGCCCCCCTTTGCTCAAAAACAGCCCTTAGTCAGAAATAGAGACACAGATGTAGAGAATAAACGTATGCACACCAAGGGGGGAAAGTGGCAGGGTGGTGGTGGTGGGACGAATTGGGATTGACATATATACACTAATATGTATAAAAGATAACTAATAAGAACCTGCTGTATAAAAAAATAAAATAAAATTCAAAAAAACCCAGAAACCCAGCCCTTGGTCCCATGACCCTCTCACAACCAAATTCTACAACCTCCATGTGGCCCGCAAGTCCTGAGCAGCCCTGAACCCTCCCTGGACCTCCCACTTTCCCCCTCTTCATCAAGCTCCCTCTGACCCGGCCACCTTGATGCTTCTGCAAGAGGCCTGGCCTCGTTTTCCCCCTCAGGGCTTTTGCCCATGCTGTTCCCTGGCCCAGTTTGCCCTCTCCTCCCTCCTCTCTGCACCTCGTGATTTCCTCCTCAGACTTCACAGTCTCAGCTTATTTCCTGGGAGGGGCCTCAGGCCCCTCTCAGAGACCCCTGAAGCTCAGCCTCCCACTTAGAACAATGGCCCTTGAACTGGCACCCGCGTAGACTGGACACTTAGTGGTGGTCAGGGCAGTGACCTTTTGACTGTAAACCCGGGGCAGCGCCTAGTGATAAGTGGACACAGGTCACACAATGGTCCGGGCTGAGTCCAGCTGAGATGTGAGCCTTCCTGGACCCAGAGCAGGATGAACACAGAAGGGCCTGGAAGCGGGGCCATCAGGCGGGAGTCCAAGGGACAGAGGAAGGGAGTGGGCTTTATGGTTTCCTCCTGGGTGCAGCAGGGAGGGTGGCAGATACCTGGCTTGGCCCCAGCCTAGTCCCCCTCCATACAATCCTGGTCCTCTTGTCCCTTCCACCTTTACTCACGAGGGCCTGTGCCTCCAAGCCCCCACTCCCCACAGCCAGCCCATCCGCAGGCCGGCCTCCAGGCCCAACTGTGCCTATGGGCCACACAGTCCCTAAGCTCTGTGGAGCCAACTGCAGCTGACTTCTTTCCCTGCCCATGGGGATCTGGCAACCTAAAGCTTCCTCCCCAGGACTTGCCACTCTCCCTAGCAATCTCTGACCTCCTTCCCCGGCCTGCTGGAGCATGTGTCCTTCTGTAAAGTGGGTGGGCAGCAGAACAGAGTGGACCTGGCTTCACAGGGCTTTGGTTTGGAGCAACCAGTGGTTGCACCTCCCAGCCTCAGTTTCTCCACCTGTAAAAGGGGCACGCTAGGAGTCCCTACCACAGTGTGCTAAAGAGAAGAGACTGCTTGCGTGTAGAGTGTGGTACTTGGTTAACGTGAGTCCTGATCCTTGTAGGAACCAGGACCATTTAGCCTGAAAAGGCAGGGGCTTTGGGGTGAGATGGGGAACCAGATAAGACGGTGTGTGAACCTGAGTCACAGCTGAAAGTCAGGGGCACCTGTGAGCACAAAGAGGTCACTCTAACCTGCCCAGCTGCCTCTGGGTACCTCTGAGAGGGCCACCAACATCATTTAGGCCAAGGCAAACGTGTCCAAGGGCCTGGGGTCACAGGGAAGACCTTTTTTTCTCTAAGGCCGGAGAAGGAAGGTGCAGAGATTGGGAGGGCGGGAAACGGTCGCCGAGCAAACTCAGCCACATGGCCCTAGGCGCCAGGGTATGGAAGCCGCAGCTGCTGAAGGCGCCAGGAGACCAGCTCCGTAAGGTTGGAAGTCGGAGAAGCAGAGCCTGTAAAGAACTTTCCTGCCCACGCTGGAGTGAAGGGTCGCTTAGAGGTGACACCGGGGCTTGACAAAGCAAAGCGAGTGTAAGCAGGGCCGAAGCAGGGTAGTTAAAGGCTGGCAGAGCAACCCAGGCGGAGGGTCCCTCACTGGGGAAGGCTCATTCAAGGGCCTGGGTCCCCTAGAGCCACGTGCAGGGGGGAGTGACCGGGACAGACGTGCGGCGCAGCCAACGGTAAGGCGCTGCTGGCGGGCAGGGGCGGAGCTAAGCTGCAGGCTTGGAGGGCGCCAGGGCTGTACGGAGCACACTCACCTGGGGCCTGGGTCAAGGACCATGCCGGGATCGAGGTCGGGGCGGCCTCCAGGCCCAGCCCGAAGCTGAGCAGTACCCGCAGCGCTAGGCCGAGGGCCGCAGCCCGCTGCGCTCGGCCCCCCGCCATCCAACCGCTCATCGCGCCACCCCTGCCTGACGCCGGCTCCGGCCAAGACCAGTCCCTGCCTCGCTCTGATCCACGTACGCGCGTGCGCAAAGATCCGGGGGGCGGGGCCCACGCCCCAGGCGGGTCCCGAGGCGGCCACGCGTTATGGGTACCGTAAATGTCCGAATGCGAGGGGACCCACTGTTTGAGGCTCTTTCCCACTGTTCCCTGTGACAAGGTATATCGAAAGGTATTGGTCCTACTTGAAATTAGAAACTTCTGGAGGTGCAAACGAACTAGTACCGACAAGTCTTGTCAACTTACAATATTTAACATTCCACATGCACCAAATACTCCTCCCTAATTATCCTAATATGGCAGCCACTTCGCCCAGGCACGCCCTCCTCCTGCTTCTCTCGAGCGCCCGACTTATTTACTTTGGTTTATAGTCTGATTCCCCACCAGAACGTCAGGCCCAGGAGGACGGGAACGCTGTGTTGCTCATTGTATCCCCAGTGCCTGGAACTGAGCCTGACACATATCAGGCTCTTAAATATTTGGTAAATAAATGAAGGAAATGTTGGTTCTTGGTTTTCATCCTGGGTCCCCTATCCCTTGCACCTGGATGTTCTCACCGATGCTCACTACCTCATTAACCCGCATAGGCTCCTCAAAGGGAGGCGGGTCTTATATTTTACTCTGGGAACAAGACAGCCTGGGCTTTCTCTTCTCACGCTCACCCAGTAGGCACATAAAATACAAACCTTCTGCAGGTTTTCTATCCAATTGGCTGCTGTGTTTTATCTACAGCTCTGCCCCTAGGAGAAGCAGCGCTACTGCCAGCAGGCCCCCCAGACAAGTCACTGTCCTCAGCGTTGTAACAGCTGTGCAAATTTCCCGTGAAGCAACACAAAAGCACAGAAAGGCCTCTATTTGCAGGTTGATGGCATCCTTATTCAAAAGTGTTAGAGATTATAGCTGCCTTTGGAGCGTATGTATATATATACATATATATAAATTTTTTCATAATCTCCAATTCCCAGGAGACATGGGCTAAGAGGCAAAGGTGCACTGGTGCAGAGGCAGTTGGAAAGGGCGGCAAATAGGACTGCCTGCGGCAGGGGAAGGGAGGGGAGGGGAGCGTCCCACACCACCTGTGAGGCTTGGCTTCTTGGTGAGGTTGGCATCTGGGGTCCAGGGAGAAAAACTGAAGAAATTGTGGATTCACCCAGCTGACAATATGTAGCGGCTGAGTGCAGACTCATCAGCGGCTAGGTTCAGGGCCATCTCTCAGTGAGCCTGAGAGTTCTTTGTCTCTTCATGCCTGTTCTTCTGTTGAGGGTAAAAGGGTTTGACAACAGCTATAACCACAGGCTTGCTCCGGGAAGGAACCAAGATCACAGATATAATGCATTTAGAACGGTACCTGGCATAGAGGAAGTGCTCAAGAGGTGTCAGACCTCTTTCTTACTGCAGTCCCTCGCCAAACTTCAAGTCTGGGTCATAAATCCTTTTTTCTTTTTTTTGGCTTATACGGTAAACGACAATTTATTTTCTCACGGTTCTGGAAACTGGGAAGTCGAAGACCGTGGTGCCAGCAGATGTGGTGTCTAGTGAGGGCCCGCATCCTCAGTGACAACCATCTTTTCACTGCTACCTCACTTGGCAGAAGGGGGCTGGGTCATAAAACTTTGTTCAGAAACTTTCAATGGCACATCTTGCCTGGGGTCTTTAAAAGCCCCAGCGTTACCCTCCTTGTGGCCTCTGCACACCCTGCCCAGCTCTCCTGATCTTTCTGTAGCTAATTCATCCTTTGTTCCAACCAGAATCCCACCTCCTCCAGGAAGCCTTCCCAGCCTTTTCTTCTCATAAGCATTTAGCATTTGTACCACCCACTCTTGGGGCACTTATACCTCCTCCTGGGACTGTGACCCTTTTCCTGCCTTGCCCCCAGCTTCCAAAGGCGGGCCAGCCTCGACACTCTCCAGGCATACAGCTGATCTTCACCCACTGATGGGCTTTGGGGTTCTTCCACAGGGCAGCCACAACACTCCCCCACCTGAGGTCACCGCATGGCTCCCCTTCGCTCCTACAACCAAATCAAGGCCATTTCCTTTTCAGCTTTCACTCCCTGCTTATTCCTCCACAGAAAGAAGCCCCTTCCTTTCCTGGGCTGACTCCGCCTCGCGTCCCCCAGGCCCACACAGAAACGTTTCTGGCTCAGGGAGGCCTTTCCCCACTGGCCTAGGTGAGCCTTCCCTGTGAGCCACCTCACTGTCCTCTGCCGTCCCTGCTGAGCGGCAGGGTGGTCAAGGTCAGGCAGGGGCCACAGTGGGAGCCTGCTGGTGAATGTCCGCACAAGCAATGGCTGGTTAGGAGAGCTCTCGGGAGACAAGGAAGCGAGCTGTTTTTGTTCCGCCGCACTGTCCTTTACAATCAGTGCCCCCAAACACCTAGAGGTCCTGGAACCCGCTCTGACACTCTCAGAGTTAGAGCCAGGCCCTCGTGAAAGGGACGGTGACATCTCTGTGCCCAGTGACAGCACTGTCACCCTGGAGCTCGAGAACCACTATCCTCCCCTGCTCCTGGAGCGTTCATGGGATTAAGAGATTCGGCACCAACTTCACCCTGAAGTTCAAGTAAGCCTGTGTGTCCTTTCAAAAGTAAAAACAGAAGCGATTCTGGAGAGCTCAATATATATTTTTTATAAATTAGGTCACGTTCTCCCCAGAGGGAATCCAAAGTCCAAGGAAAAGGAAGCACTCCAGTGGCCCTGAGGGCTTAGCCAGGCACCCTGGGGCACAGTGTCACAGGTAAGGCTGATCCCTGGACAGCTCCCACCTCTTTATGGGAGGAGCTGGCGTCACAGCCTTCTTCTCAGTGGCTGCTACAGCCGAGCTGGAAGATGAAAACAGACTTGAGTTAGGCCCAGGTTTCAGAGAACAGTGTGGAGGAAGCTGCGGGAGACCCCCTTGCCCCAGCAGGAACACATCTGCTGACACCATGGATCTGGAGGCCAGGGTGCAGGGTGTTTCAGAATGCCCAGAGCCCTCCAATGGGGTCCCCCAAAGGGTAAGCTGACAAGCCCCGAGCCCTGCATGAACCCCTGGTCGGCGTGCCTTGGCTCCTGGTCCCAGAACCAGCATGAATAGCTGGGCTCCTCCTCCAGCACCCCTTCCCACTCGCACCCCACTCCCGCTGCCCCAGAACAGGACACTGGCAGAAGGGCCAAGGACCAGCACTGGGGGTCTGGGCAAACTGCTTTGAAATCATGCGTCTACTACCTGCCAGCTGTGTGACCCAGGCAGGGCACTTGGTCTCTCTGTGACTCAATTTCTTCTTCTGCGGCAGGGGCCATCGCTGCCTAACTCATGGAGTTATCAGGAGGCAGATATGGCACTGACTCCATTCTTGAGCTTACAGATTTTAATTATGAGGATTAATCCTCAGAACGACTCTGCTATCGACAGAATGGGTCCCCACAAAATCCATATGTTGAAATCCTACGCCCCAATGTGATGATGTTACGGGGTGGAGCCTTTGGGAGGTGACTAGATCATGAAGGTGAAGCCCTTATGAATGGGGTTAGTGCCCTTATAAGAGACCCTAGAGATCCCTTACCCCTTCCAACATGTGAGGACATGGCAAAAAGATACCATCTGTGGGGACTTCCCTGGCGGTCCAGTATTAGGACTCAGCGCTTCCACTGCAAGGGGCATGGGTTCGATCCCTGGTTGGGGAACTAAGACCCCACATACTGCATGGTGTTGCAAAGAAAACGATACCATCTATAAACAAAGAAAGTGCCAGACACCGAATCTGCAGGAACCTTGAACTTGGACTTCCCAGCTTCCAGAACCAAGAGAAACAATTTTCTATTGTTTATAAGCCACCCAGTCTTGGGATTCTGTCCCAGCAGAACTCTCTAAAGTAAATAACATTATTGTTCCTGGTTAATTAAGAGACAGTGCCTGATGCCAGGGACCAAAGTGGGTTTTGAGGGGCCTGAGGTTTATACAATTCTCTCTTTAAGAAGAATATAAAATTAGAAAAACAACAATCCCTGGGCTTCTTCCAAGGCCCTTGAAGGGCCCTTGGAGCTTCCTCTGCTTTTTGCAGGAAACCCACCCAGGGTGGGTGGGGATTCATGAGCTCTCAGATGAAAAGCCCCCGGCAGTACATTTCCTGCCACAGTTGATGCTCAACAGGCTTGGGACCTTGAAAAGCACAAGCAGGAGAGAGGGCTGGTCGCAGGAGGGGTGTTGAGGCATCCTCACCTCTCTGCTGGCTTCCCTGACGCCAGCACCTTCTGTGAGGACATGACGATCGAAGGCGGCGTGGCTTCCCGGCGGCCATCACGTGTACAGTAGTAATTGTTGGAAAGTTTGTGGCTGGGGCCCACGGGGAGCTTGGGAGGAGGCTGAGTTCTGAGGAAAAAGAACATGGGCACTGAAACAAAAATGACAAGTCGTTCTCACTGCGTGGCTGTGCTAGAACATGGGCCCATCACCTCAGTCACGAGGCTTGGGGTCGGCAGCCCCTTGGATGTGCTGCAGGCCAGGGGTATCCCTTGATACACTGCCATGACCATATGCCTGGGGAGGGTCCAATGCCTGCATTGGATGTGAAGGTGCTGGAAGGCCAGGCCTGGGTCTGCCCCACCACAGGTCCCCGACCTGCCCCAAACGTGGCAGGTATGGAGGACCCTTTCATGAGGGAGACCTGTTCCCACCTCTCCATGGCCCAGAGCTTGGCAGCTGGCCTCATTTCCACCACAGGTCCTCGGGAAATGAAGAGGCTGGGGCCTGGGGCTCTGCCCATCACCTACCAAGTAATCGTGGTCAGCAAACGCTTGGGAAACAACCCCAGACTTGGCTCATTCTGAGGGGTTTTGTCCCCAAAGGCCAGGCTGCAGAACCTCTGGGTTTCCAGTTCTCTCAGGAACTCTCTGAAGAACTCTTACTGGGATCAAGCCTTATTACTCAAAGAGCATTTTGTCCTCTGGGGTCTCTGCTGCCACCTCGTGGTCACTGCCACCAGAGGGGGAGTGAACAGAGCTCTGTCCTCGCTTGACTAAACCCTGGGGTCAATATACAAAGTTTGAGGCCTGAAAACTAATCGCTAACCTCGCTAACAAAAGACACTAACAAAAAACAAAATCACTAACAAAAAACAAAATCACTAACAAAAGATGTGCTTCCCTGGAAACCATTGCAGAGATGGAGGGCAGAAAAGATAGAAAAATCATAAACAGATCGGGTTCTCATTCATCTTTTTTGTTTGTTTGTTTATTTATTTGTCTGCGTTGGGTCTTCTTTGCTGTGTACAGGCTTTCTCTAGTTGTGGTGAGCAGGGGCTACTCTTCGTTGAAGGGCACGGACTTCTCATCGCGGTGACTTCTCTTGTTGCGGAGCACGGGCTCTAGGTGCGCAGGCTTCAGTAGTTGTGGTGCACGGGCTTAGTTGCTCCGCGGCATGTGGGATCTTCCCGGAGCAGGGCTTGAACCCGTGTCCCCTGCATTGGCAGGAGGATTCTTAACTACTGCACCACCAGGGAAGTCCCTCATCTGGGTTTTTAACCAACTTTTTTCTGATAATCATTTTGCCAGGACTTAAGTTTTTCTTAAAACAAGTGATAGTCATTGTACCAAGGAGAAAAAAAGAAATACAGATAAAAACAAAGTTTTAAAACTTAATATTAAAAGCAGTATCCTAATTCCCTGGCAGTCCAGGGGTTAGGACTCGGTGCTTTCACTGCTATGGCCCGGGTTCGCTCCTGGTCAGGGAACTAAGATCCCACAAGCTGTGTGGCATGGCCAAAAAAAAATTTTTTAATAAATAAAAAATAAATTAGGGACTTCCCTGGTAGTGCAATGGTTAAGAATCCACCTGTCCATGCAGGGGACACGGGTTCGAGCCCTGATCTGGGAGGATCCCACATGCTGCGGAGCAACTAAGCCCGTGTGCCATAACCACTGAGCCTGAGTGCCACAACTACTGAAGCCCGAGCGCCTAGAGCCCGTGCTCTGCAACAAGAGAAGCCACCACGATGAGAAGCCTGCACACCGCAACGAAGAGTGGCCCCTGCTCGCCGCAACTAGAGAAAGCCCGCACACAGCAACGAAGACCCAATGCAGCCAAAAATAAATAAATATACTTTTTAAAAATTAAAAAAAAATAAAATAGGACTTCCCGGTGCCGCAGTGGTTAAGAATCTGCCTGCCAATGCAGGGGACATGGGTTCGAGCCCTGGTCCAGGAAGATCCCAACATGCTACAGAGCAACGAAGCCCATGCGCTGCAACTACGGAGCCTGAGCTCTAGAGCCCGTGAGCCACAGCTACTGAAGCCCGCGCGCCTAGAGCCCATGCTCCGCAACAAGAGAAGCCACCGCAATGAGAAGCCCACGCACTGCAAAGAAGAGTAGCCCCCGCTCGCCGCAACTAGAGAAAGCCCGCGCACAGCAATGAAGACCCAACGCAGCCAAAAATAAATAAATAAATAAATTTTAAAAAATAATTAAAATAAAATAAATAAAGGCAATATCCTGTGTTGAAGTTAGAATCTGCTTAAGCCCTGGAGTGCAGAGATGACCCTCTGTTGGTCAGGGACCAACAGAAAACGAGCACACAAAGGATAAAAAGAACCAGCGCCCAACGGAAAGGCCTAAATGAATCACTAGGGGGCGCCATTACCCTTAAAAAAAAAAGTTGAAAATTTTACAAAACTGTTTCCTCAACTGTATCAACTAACCTGGATGGAAAAGCAATTTAAAACTTTTGATATTTGGAATCAGTCACAACATGCAGGCAATCACACAGACTTGGTTATTTTAATGTTATTGTTCTTCTTTTCATGCTAACCCTCCATGGCTGCCTTACCTTTGCCTGCCACTCATACACATATCTCTATTCCCCATTCCTCAGAGTGTTTCAGCCACACTAGCCTCCTTCCTACTTCTGGCTCTGTCGGGCTGCACAGCCTTGGCACTTACTGCTGCCTCTGCCCGGAATGTTTTAATAACTATCCTTTGGCACTTCAGGTGACTCAAATGTCAATCCCTGAGGCCTTTCCTGATTACCTGATCTGAGGTAGGCACCCTCCAGCTTATTCACTTTGTTTTGTCTTCAGAGCATTCTAGAACAATGTTTTTTACTTGCTGTGTTTATTTCCCTACTATGTTATGTTTCTCCCTCCTCCCCAGGATATGAGCTCCATGAAAGGAATGAGAATTTTTTTTGTTAGCACTGGTATCCCAGAGGGCTGAGGACACAGCAGGGGTTTGTAAATGTCAAGTAATTTTTGGACTCAAATGAGTTTGAAATCAAGACACTTCTGGGTTCAAATCCCAGCTGTTACTTGCTGGCTTCTGAGTGATTTTAAGCAAATGATTTAGTCTCTCCGAGCCTCAAATATTTTCATGTGTAGCTTGGGGATGATAACACTAACAGGGCCACACTTAGGACTGCAAATCACACTGAGGATTCCCACTCATAATTCAAGCCCCATCTGGTTGTTCCACGAGCACCACTCTCAGACATAGTCCAGCAAGATTAAAGGCAAACCTCTGCCTCCACTAGAGGCGGCTAGAGGCAGGATTTCGGCCCAGTGTTTCAGGGGTCTAAAAGAACAGGAGTTTTGTTTTTGATGGAAGGACAGGATTGCAGTCCGGGCAGCGAGCGGGGCTTGCTCACCGCTTGGAGATCTCCTGGTAACGCAGCTGCAGCTTCGCCTGCAAGTCTTGCTGTGGGAGAAAGAGAGGAAGGAGGTCAGCCCGCAGGGCACCCCAGAAGAGAAGGCCAGCGAACGTGGGGCAGTCCAGGGCTGGACAAATGAAGGGAAGGCGGGAGATGGGCATTTGGCGACAAGGATATGGGCCCTGGAGGTGAACAGGAAAGCTGGAGGCCGGGGCCACAAGATCCAAAGTTAAGAAGGACTAGGTAAATCCCAGGCCTGAGTGGGACCCCAGCCAAGAGAGGGCCAAGGGCTGGAGGTGGAGGTGGGCGTGCCCTGGGCTGGAAAGGTCAAGAGCTGGAGGCTCCGGGCTGAGAGCGGGGTCCCGGCTTACAAGGGGAATCTCGGCACCACTGGCCTCGGCCCCAAAGATGCAGGAGGGGGGTGAGTAACGGGAGCGTGTCCGGGGCGCACGGAGCCCACAGCCCCACCCTCCCCAGTGCAGCCCTTCCCGCCCCGCGCACCCCGGATGCCCAGTTCCGCAGCCGCTGGATAAAACGAGTAGCAGACGCCATCTTTCAACCCTGCGCTGAAGGGCGCCGGTGACGTCTCTACCAGGGCTGCTGGGAACATGGAGTATGTTCTCGCGAGAACGGGAGTGGGCGGGGCTAGGACGCCTTATAAACGTTCTCTCCGAAGCACGTGACTCCTCTCCGCCCGATCAGTCGCCGTGCCGCCATTATGGATACGAGTCGTGTGCAGCCCATCAAGCTTGCCAGGGTGAGGCGGAAGCCCGGGTTTGAGGGCCCGGATGAGGGAGGAAGGAGTAGGGGAACCGGGTGGTCCAGATCTGATCCCAGCTTCTTTACCCCAGGTAACCAAGGTGCTGGGCAGGACCGGTTCGCAGGGACAGTGCACGCAGGTGAGCTGGAGAGACGAGGAGGCGGGGTCTGGGTTCTTGAGTCTCCGATGATGACTTCTGTGCCCTGGTATCTGAGAACCGATACGTACCCCTTTTCGGAAAGCTCGCGGACGGTCCGAGCCTTTGCCGAGGCCTTGCCCCTCATTTCTTGGGCTCTGACATACCTCGTTCTCCTGGCTCAGCCAATCCCAACGACCACTGTGTAGCTCCACGCCCTCACGATTGTGCTCCCGTCCCCGACGGGCCCAGAGCGGCAGTTGTCCCCCACCAGTGGCTTTTTCTGGCGCTCGAGAGCTTTGTTCTCCACGCTTCGGCCCCTCTCCGGCTTCTCTCCCGGCCCAGACCTACTTCCCAGGCTCAGCCCCCTTTTTAAGTGTGTCTAAGCAGGCACGTTCTCTGAATCCAAGTCAGCTGGCTATCCCACGGTGCCAGTTTGTGGCCGACACTGACTTCTTCCCGGTCCCCCAACCCCCGTCAACCCCATAGGTGCGCGTAGAATTCATGGACGACACGAGCCGTTCCATCATCCGAAACGTGAAAGGCCCCGTGCGCGAGGGCGACGTGCTCACCCTATTGGAGTCAGAGCGAGAGGCTCGGAGGCTGCGCTGAACTTGGGACTGGTGAGTGCCCAACTGGAGTGGGAAACAGTAGACCTTTGGCTGGTGGTAGGGAGGTTTCGCCAAGCATACGGATGAGGGGCTCTTGCAGGGGCTCTTGGTGGCGGGGTGTGAAGAAAGGGTTTGCTGAGATTGGCAAGACGGGGGAGGGAGTTTGCCACTTGCTGAGAGGGACCTGTCAGCATCTCATACTTGGGTTTGTTTACAGGGTCCTGGATGTATGGGTCGACTACCTGGCGCACGAGGATGATCTGCTGTTAATAAAGCGTTTATATTCTGTGTAAACTTGGGTTTTTGTCTCAGTTGCCACTAAGCTTATAAAACCCTCCTATGGGACCCTCAGATGGTCTGCACTGACCCACTGCACTCTGGAAGGGGGGTGGGGGAGTTGTCTTCCCCAACAACGCGTTTTCTTTTTGAGGAGGGAGAAGCACGTGTCTGTGTGTATCTCCAAAACAAGACAAGCTGAGTTAGGAATGTTTTATTAAGGAAAAAGTTTGGAGAAGTGAGTGGACCAGAGTGCCTCAGGTCCCACCTCACCCTGCAGAGTTCAAGCTGAGCCCCTCCCTGTGGACCCTGACCCTTGCTGTGCCCCGAGGTTGAGGTGGGCGAGGGAAAGCTCTCCCCCAATCCAGGTCCAGTGTGTCAGGCCAGTCACTGAGGTGGGGGGTCCTCTCCACCGTCACTGCAGCCTCCTTCACTAGGCTTGGCCGTGGGGCGGTCAGAGGGCAGCTGGTGAGAGAGGTTGAGGGGGGCTGTCAGTCTCCTGTAGGCAGGACACTGGCTTTCAGCCCCCTTAGACTCAGGGCTGCTTAGCCTAGTGGAGGTTTTGCCTCTGTCCACTGGGCTTGCCTAAGCAGGAACCCCACCTTTTACAGCAGAGCCAGAGCACCTGGCTTTGAATCCTGCCTCTGTCCCACGTGACCTGGAAGAGGCACTTGGCCTCCCTGGCTCCTTTCCCCCATCTCTACAGGAGAGTGCGGGATGGCTAGGCTCACAGCATGAGTTGGTGTTTTGCTTCGTTTTGTGTTATTTGGTCACGCTATGAGGCATGCGGGATCTTAGTTCCCTGATCAGGGATTGAACCCGTGCCCCCTGCAATGGAAGCGTGGAGTCCTAGCCACTGGTCTGCCAGGGAGTTCCCAGGATGATGTTTAATTATGAAAGTGCTGAGAACAGCCTGGCACTTGCCTTTTGAACATAAGCCTCTGCCCCCAAACCAGCCCTTCCTGCCTGCTGCTGGCAAACTCATTGTCTCCAACCCTGAAGCTCTGACTTGTGGGGAGCTTGCACCCCCCTCCCCTGCCCCCTCGACCTAAAGGGCCCCTTATTCCTTTGCTGTGAGCCTGGGGGCAGTAACAGGAGTCCCCTGACAGGACATGGTCTGACCTAGGTCTGACAGCTCTACTCTGATCTTAATGGCATGTCTCCTCTGGAGGCCTCAGGTTCATGACCTGTAAAGTGAAGGTGTGTCTAGCCCTTGGGTGTTCTGCAGGTTGAACATCAAATCCCAGCCACAGAGAATTCAGACGCAGGTTCCCCACCCCTGGTACTACCCTGGGGTGCATGAAGAGAAGCCACCTTTCTGGGGCTCACTGGGGATCCTTGAGCTGTGCAGCTGGGAAACTGTCTCTTGGGGCTGGGGCTGGGGCTGCACTCACCGGGGGACCGGGCTGGCCTGAGCTCAGGTGGGCATGCAGCAGGGCGGCCACCTCATCCTGCTCAGCCTCCAGGGCAATGGCCAGGGCACTGGTGCCCTCCTGAGGGATGATAGGGACAGTCAGGTCCCTGAACCAAGGTGTGACTACCCCACCAGCCCCATGGTGGCTCACGTTGTCCAGGAGGGCGGGGTCACAGCCTGGCTGGGCCAGGAGCAACCGGACAGTGTCCAGGCGCCCATACTCGCTGGCGCACATCAGCGCTGTGGCCCCATCTGCATCCTGCACGTTCACATCTGCCCCACACGCCAGCAGGGCTGCTACCGTGTCCTGGCGGCCGTGGCTGATGGCCAGCATGAGGGCTGTCTGTCCCGTCTGGGGAATGGGAAAGAAGGGGACAGGGCTGGTGTGGGCTCCGGGGGAAAGAGGGGGGGTCACAGACATTTGGCTCCAAAAGTGGAAAAGACCCCTGGACTCCGAGCCAGGGAGGAGATATCTACGCACCTGGCTGGCCTTGGCATTAACGCTGCCCATGCGGAAGAGTCTCTGGACCACGGCCATGTCCTCCTCTCGCCCCACAGAGGTGAGTGCAGCCAGCATGAGGGCGGAGTAGCCAGCTCGATTCTGGTGGTCAATCTTGCAGACCCCTGGGAGAGAGAAGAGGGGTCAGTCCACCAAGAAGCCGACACCCGCTAGTCCACTCGCCTCCCTCCAAGCCTCAGGTTCGTTTGTTCAGTCAGGTTGGTCGCTGAGGGTCATGCGTGATTTTCCTGTTCCCTCTGCCTACAAGGCTCTCCCCACAAGATCCACATGGCTCCTCCCTTACCTTCAGGGTTCTGCTCGCATCTCATCTCAGTGAAGTTTCCTCACCTTCCTATTTCAAACTGTGTTGGGGGCTTCGTTCTGTCTGCTGCTGTATCCCCCAGTACCTAGAGTAATACCTGCCACCTAGTAGCTGCTCAATGAAAGATAAACGGACGTTTCTATTTTCACAGCTACTACCCACCAAGCCACCACTGTTGCTCCCCCAGAGAAATGCCAGCCGGGCCCCCCTGGTGTCCAAGTCCACTCCAGTTTCCATGCAGCAGCCAGAAAGAGATCAAAAGAAATTCGGCCCCATCACCTATTTAGAGCCCTCCTGTGTCTCCCCACTGCACCTGAAATACAGGCCATTGTTCACCACCGCCTCCGAGGCTCTGTTATCAACTTCTGTCCCTTCCTCTGGAGTTGGCCTTTCTCCCACAAGCCTATGTTACAGATTGAATTGTGTCCCCCCCCCCCGCCGCCATTGCCCCACCAAAAGATATGTTGAACTCCTAACACCCAGTACCTGTGAATGTGGCCTTAATTGGAAATAAGATCTTTGCAAACCATAATCAAGTTAAGATGAGGTCATTATGGTAGGCCCTAATTCCATATGACTGGTATCCTCGGAAGAAGCAAAGACAAAGAGCTATGTGATGCAGAAGGCTGAGAAGACAAGCTGCCTTAAGCCGCGGAACGCTGCGGGTTGCTGGCAGCCACCAGAAGCTTGGAGAAAGGCACAGAACAGATTCTCCCTCTGAGCCCTTAAGAAGGAAACAGCCCTGCCAACACCTTGATTTTGGACTTCTGGACTCCTGAACTGCAAGAAAATGAATTTCTCTTTTCAACCACCCACGTTGTGGTACTTTGTGGCACTTTTTTACAGCAGCCCTAGGAAACTAACAGCCTGGTTACTGCTGCCCATCCTTCCGAACCGAACACAGACATCAGCTCCATTTCCTCTGGGGTCAGTTCTGTTACCATCCTGGCCCTCTTCCTCACAGCACAGCACCTACTTCTGGACCTCATTCCCCAGAATGTTTACCGCTCGTGTACCCCACCATTCTGAAAGCTCCACAAGTCTAGGGACAGTCTGCAGAGATGAATGGGCGGGAGAGGTTTGGGGAAAGGAGTGGATCAGGGTCATGGAGAGGGTGCCCTAGTGAGAGGGGATCTGAGACAACCGGCTGGGGAGTAAAAGGGTTAAGTCAGGATTAAGGGCATTCCCTAGTTGTGTGGCATACTCTCTAGGTGTCCATTCCATCCACAAGCTTCTGTGACCCTGGTGGAGGGTGTTGGGCGCAGAAGGGGGCTCAGAGAAATAACCAAAGTGGGGTCTCTGCAGTTAGCCAGGGGACCCACCTATTTTCCCTCTCCCTTTCCCTTCCCTGAGGCATTGCTAAGCTAAAGGATCACACTGTTTCTTGATTCCCTCCCCTGGTTTTATTTTGTCATGGCCCTTACCCCTATTGGAAATTATGTTTACTTGATAATTATCAAGAAAAACTGATAATTATCTCCGCTCCCCCCCCCACACACACCCAGAGCCCCTGCTCATGAAAGCTTATTCATTCATTCAACAAACACTTGAGGGTCTACTGTGTGCCCCACTGGGGTCTGCCAGGCAAGTAGGGTGAGGTGACGGAGGGGTATGGGGATGGGTTTGAAAGGGTACATAATGGAGTAGTTAATGATAGGCCAGGAGGCAAGGAGACAGAACAGTGAAATGTGGTGGGAGCAATGGATACTGGTCCCACGAGGTTCAAGGACTGTGGGAGTTGGGCAACAGGAGACAGTGAGCTGAGATGTTGGAAGGTGAGAGTTCAGGAGAGAATGCTAGAAAGTGAGATTATGGAGGGGGCATAGTTACTGATGACATCAAGGTGTTGTAGTGACCTTACAAGTGTAAGGCTGATGTCAGGGTGAAGGGAGAGGAGTAGGTCAAGGAACTGAGAAAGGACTTCCCTGGCGGTCCAGGGGTTAAAACTCCACGCTTCCACTGCAGGGGGTGCAGGTTCGATCCCTGGTCGGGGAACTAAGCTCCCACATGCCTTGTGGCATAGCCAGAAAAAAAAAAAAAAAAAGGAACTGAGAAGCCAGGAAGTGGGAGGGATCACCCATCAGGAAACTGATATTGGTGAGGATTAGGCTGGAGAGGAGGAGAACCAGCCAGGAGCTAAGATTCAAGAAATGAAGAGTGACGAGATGAGAGGGAGAAGTCAGAATGGGCGGAGGGAGTAGTGGTCTGATCAATTAGAGGCTCCAAGATGGGACTAAAGGAGGAAGGGGAAACGGTCTGGAAGTGGAGATAAAGAACGAGGAGGACACAGCCATGTCCAGGCCCTTCATTCCAGGGAGATGAGAGGAGACAGCCCCCACGTGAAGGGTGCACTGTGGGCTCTGGGTCCTGGGGGAGGGGAGGGCCAGAGGGGCTGACTCATGTGAGAACCAGAAGGCCCACGGCAAGGTCTGGAAAGTTGGAGCTGAAGGGGGGGGGGTTCAAATGCAGGAAATAAGAGGATCCAAGGAGCCTCGGGCCTTGCAACCAAGATGACTGCCTTGCCACCCTCCACAACCCCAGTCCTCAGCCCCCTTTAAGACAGGAGCTGCCCAGGAATACCTTTTTTTTTTTTTTGGCCACGATGCGCAGCATGTGGGATCTTAGTTCCCTGACCAGGGATCGAACCCGCACCCCCTGCATTGGAAGTGTGGAGTCTTAACCACTGGACCGCCGGGGAAGTCCCAGAAAATACCTTTTGAATTCATGCATTGTCCCTTCCTCCCAAGCCCCAGCTCCTTGTCCAGCCCAGAGTAGCTGTGCCCTTCCCCCCGGTCACCAAGACCTGCAGAAATGGGATGGATCTGTGTATTTAGGGGGTGGCATGCAGGATGGGACAGCAGGACCTGCCTCAGCCTGCAGTGAGAAGGAGAGGCAGGGCAGGCCCCAGAGGATACTGGACCTGAAGGAGGACACCCAGGAGAGCTCTTGGTGGGCAATCAGTTTGTCTACTGTCCACTGTCCCCTCTGCTGTGAGTCCCATGGGGGTGGCCCACCCCCATCCTGGCACTGCACTGGTGCCTGGAAGGCTCTCAATATATGTCTGTGGACTCAGCAACACCTGGATGTGTGTCTCTCTGCTCCAGAGGGGGAAACGTTGAGACAGATGATAGAAATGTGTGTGAGATGGGGCCAACGCAGGACCTGGTGGTGGAGGACTGCAGGCCCAGTGTCCCAGCCCGGGAGGCAGTCACAGCCCTGACCAGTCAGTACCTCCCCTGGAGGCTGAAGAGGCAGTGGATGGATACTGGGGCTCAGGAACAAGGTGAACGCCAAGGCTGGAGATTCAGGGACAGAAGGCAGGGGGACCATTGACTGACCTGCGTGCCTCGTGCTGTTCTACGTGTGTGTTATCACAATTGCCCAGGGAGGGAGGCGCTGCATCCCCCGTTTCACAAAGGAGGAAGCTAAAGCTGGTGAAATGAAGTAATTTCTCTACATTTAGGTCTACCCAATCCCAAAGCCCAGAATACCCTCCTCCTGCAAAGTGAGAGGCAGGTCAGGGCAGAGCTCACAGCTCAGAGAGGTCAATCTATCCACAACGGGTCATGTAACCTCCAGAGAAGGGCCAGTGGTGCCCTCTGCCTGGCCAGCCCTTCTCTGCATCCTTCTCTAGGTCCTCCCAGCCAGGACCTGCCCAGATTCTCCCTTCCCTGGCTCCCTATTCCCTGGTGCCCTCCCCACCCCTCCTCAATGCTAACCTGTATCCAGCAGCAAGCTCGCGATGGCCAGGTTCCCATGGGACACGCTGTAGTGCAGGGCTGTGTTCCCGTTGCCATCCGTCAGGTTCACCACGTGTTCCAGCAGCTCACGTCCCAGGCGCACCACCGCGCCCAGCACCCCGGCCACGGGCTCCGCTTGAGAGCGCCGCTGGCTCGACACTCGAAACCACTCCTGGGCCACCAGGCGCGCCGCGCCCTGCCAGGACGGGGGAAAGACTTCGGCGAGGGTCCAGGAAGGGGTGGCAGGGAGGGTGTGGGGGCGGGACTGGGAACCCAGGCAGGGGAGGATGGTCACTCCTAGGGCCACACCCCTTTCGAGGAGGGAGTGCAGTTAGTGTGGGTATCCGGCTCGAGGGGGCTGGGATGCTCCCCTTCTGAGGAAGAGCCTGGGGAAGAAGCTGAAGTGGCGGAAGGCGGTGAGCGCTTGTCTTTGGGGAGTCCGGGAGTGGGGCTGGGGCTTGGGGCGGACCCCTTTTAGGAAATCAAGGAAAGATCAGCCCTGTCCTGGGGCGAAGAGCCCTTTGGAGAGCTTGGGATCCGTGTAGGGCCCTGGCGCGAGGTGACGGAACTTGGGACCCTCCTAACTCTAAAGACCCCGATGCTCTTCCCTAGGTAGGCGTCAGAGGAGGTCCCTGGCGGGCCTATGACTCCTGCGAAGGCCTCTCCCCGCACTCACACTGTCGCGGGCGACTCCGCGGGGCCGGCTCAGCTGCCGTTGCAGCGCTGCGCACGCCTCCCTCAAACGCGGGCTCAGCTCGCACCTACTGCCGAGGAGACGCAGACAGGGAGAGGCTAAGGAGGGGTTGGGATGGGGAGTGGGGAGACGGGAAAGAAAGCAGCCGTTCCTATTACGTGTCCGCGGCGCTGCTCACCTCCCCTGCGCGGCCGGCTGAGGCTCTGGCTCTGCCTCCGGCTCGGGGTCCCGGGCCTCCCCGCCGCTGGGAGGGCCATGGGTCCCGGAGTCGGATCCCCCGCCGCTGTCGTCTCCTGAGCCCGACGAACTGCTCCTCGGGAGCTCGGCAGCGCCGTCCTCGCTGTCGCTGTCGCCCTCGCTGGATGAGCTCTCGTACCTGGGGGCAGGGTGAGAGGCATCTGCTGAGCCTCCCCTGGGGGCTCATGCTGGAGTCCTGCGAGGTGGGAGTGGCTGTTCCCATCTTACAGATGAGGACACTGAGGCTTGCCAAGACCACGCCGCGAGCGAGGGGCAGAGCTGGGATTCAAACCCCATTCCAGTCCCAGAAGATGCTGCCATGGGGAGAGGGAAAGTGCTCACTCTCCGTTGAGGACCCCAACAAACTGCAGGCTCTTGGGTCCGGGGCTGGGTTGGGCGCCAGGTGTACCGTCTCTCCTCTTCATAATGGATTTGAGAGTGCCTGGCGGAGATCAGATGAAGACAGTGAGTTAGAATTCGGTGGCCACCAAACCAGGGCTCAGCGAGGGACGGGGACGGGACTCACCCGCGGGTGCCACTGCCCTGTCCCCATCCGTGGGTCCGGGCAGGTTCTCCTGCGTCGGGGCAGGGGCCTCCACAGCGGGCTCGGTCTGCGTGGCCCTCTCGGCACAACTCCACGGGGTCTGGGTGGCAGCCTCGCACGGCTGGGGCTGGGCCGCCACCGCTGCCTGTGCCTCCTCGGCCTCGGCAGCCTCGCGGGCCTCCTCCAGCTCGCACAGGCGACCCCTCAGGAGCTCGCTCACCCCGCGCTGATGCTCCAGGCTGGCGCGAAGCAGCTCCAGCTCGCGCTCGGCGGCCGCGGGCAGCCCCAGCAGAGCCTCCGTCACCCACACTTCCGCCTCGAGGGTCTCGGGAGCTGCCCCCACGCCGGCCTCCTGGGTCTCCGGCAACGCCTGGGCTCCCGCCTCTTGAGTCTCCGGCACGGTCTGGGTGCCTGTATCCCGCGTCTGGGGCGCCCCATCGAGGACCTGCAGCGCACCCTCACTGAGGCTAGAAGCCGACCCGTCGGGGCCATCAGCCCCGGGGCTGGCCCTGGCGCGAACGCCGCGCTCAGAGGTGGCCAGGCGCTCGGTGAGCCGCCGCAGCTGAGCAAGCTTGTCCGGGCGCGCCTCGGCCTCCCCGTCGGGCTCGGGCTGCCGGCGCCCGGCAAGCAACCGCGCCTTCTCGGCGCGCAGCGCGCGCACCTGCTCCTGCAGCTCGGGCAGCGCGCGCGCCTGCTCCTCGAGCTCGCGCAGGCGCCTCAGCGCCGCTGCCATCTGCTCGCGCACCAGCTGCAGTTGCGCGGGGCCGGGCGAGGCCAGGGCCGGGTTGGGGGCGGGACTGCTGTGGCCGGACCCGCGCGGGCTGCGCGGGATCGTGCGGCCGGGGCTGGGCACGCACTCGTGCGCCTGCGCTAGCTCCAACCGCCGGCTGGTCTCCAGGAGCGTGTGCTCGACGCGCGGATTGCGCACGGGTGCGCGCGGCGATAGCGGCAGCAGCATGAGCCCCGACGGTGCGCCCGGGGAAAGAGCGCCCGGTGCTCCGCCATCGTCACTGGCCAGGGACTCGCAGGATGTCCAGGCGCCTGGGCTGCGCGCGCCTGCGAGGCCGGCCCGTGGCGCGCGGGGGCGGCGCGCGGGCTGGGGGCCCGGGGCGCGGCGGGCGGCGGGGCCGCGCTCCAGCTCCTCCACGTACTTGAGGAAGTCCAGGTCCAGGTGGAAGCCATAGGGCGTCTCCACCGAGTAGGGCGAACTCGGGCTGCGAGCTCCCCCAGTCACGCTGGGGCACAGGCGAGGGCCGCCCAGGTCTGTGGGCATGACAGGGGCGTGGAGGGGCGTTAAGCCGGAGAGACCCGGAGAACGCGTCCCCACTGCCCCACGACACGCCTGCACGACTCCACCTGCACCAAACCCTGCACACCTGGATTGCACACCCAAGGCTTAAACGCCTCTCTGCTCCCAAAAAGTCGAGGGTTCACGCGTTAATTGAGCACCTACTATGTACCACTTTTCTAGGTGCTGCAGACATAGCAGTGAACAAGACAAGCATCCCTGCCCTCTTATAGGAGACAGATAAACACAATCGTTCCAAATGGTGCTTAGGGCAATAATAATAATTCCAAGATGAAACAGAGAATAACTGACAGACGTGGGCTCTGGCTGTCAGGGCAGATTTCCTGAGGAGGGGACTTACAAGCTGAGCCCTGAATGAGGGAGAGGAAGCAGCTGAGACAGGAGGTTCCTAAAAGAAAACAGCCCATGCAGAGGCCCTGGGGTGGAATGATCAGGGTGGGCCTGAGTAAGAGCCGGTGGAGGTGAGGATGTGCAGAGCAGAGTGAAGGAAGGGAGGGGGTAGAGGAGTAGAAGAGGTGGGCTCGGACCAGATTGTGGGGAACCTTCTGGGCCACCGTGAGGAGATGGAGTTTTATTCCACCTGTGACAGGGCACCAGAGGCAGATTTTAAGCCATGATATTATCCACCTTTATAAAGGGCCCTCTGGCCACTCTGCAAAGGAGGGAGCTGCAGGGCTGTGTCTGCATCTGGGTGCCAAGTGTGGATCTGTACACATGCAAAGCCCATTTTGCACACTTACCAGGCAGGTTCTGATTCAGGGCAAACTTGGCCATGTTTCCTGGAGTAGCCCCCAGAGGGGGTGAGAGTGGGGCTGGGCCCTGTCCCTCTGGCTGTGCCTCTGGGGTCAGTCCGGACTCTGAGTGAGTAAACAGACCCAATAGGTCCTCTCCACCACCACCCCAACACCCCCACACACAGGCCCTCTCCTCCCTCCTCCCTCAAGTGGCCTTGAAAGTTTGGAATGGGGACTTCCCTGGTGGCGCAGTGGTTAAGAATCCGCCTGCCAATGCAGAGGACACAGGTTCGAGCACTGGTCCAGGAAGACCCCACATGCCGCGAAGCAATTAAGCCCGTGCACCACAGCTACTGAGCCTGTGCTCTAGACCCCATGAGCCACAACTACTGAGCCCTTGTGCCACAACTACTGAAGCCTGTGCGCCTAGAGCCCGTGCTCTGAAACAAGAGAAGCCACCGCAATGAGAAGCCCGCACACCGCAATGAAGAGTAGCCCCTGCTCACCGCAACTAGAGAGAGCTCGCGTGCAGCAATGAAGACCCAACGCAGCCAAAGATAAATAAATTAAATAAATAAATTTATATATAAAAAAAAGAAAGTTTGGAATGAATGACTGTGGGGACCCTCACATGCCAGGCCTCAGCCTGCTGGGCAGGAGGAGGCAGGAAGGGCATCAAAAGGAGAAGAGAGGGGAACTCCCTGGTGGTCCAGTGGTTAGGAATCCGTGCTTCCATGGCAAGGGCAAGGGTTCGATCCCTGGTTGGGGAACTAGGATCCTGCATGCCACATGGCGTGGCAAAAAAAAAAAAAAAGAAAGAAAAAGAGGATGATGATCAAGAGAAAGAGAGCAGCCGGGGCGGGGGCAGGGTGAGGTGCATTCCAGACCTGCTGAGTTTTCTTCGGTCCCTGGGGAAAATTAGAAATTGAGGGCTTCCCTGGTGGCGCAGTGGTTGAGAGTCCGCCTGCCGATGCAGGGGACGCGGGTTCGTGCCCCGGTCCGGGAAGATCCCACATGCCGCGGAGCGGCTGGGCGCGTGAGCCATGGCGGCTGAGCCTGCACGTCCGGAGCCTGTGCTCCGCAGTGGGAGAGGCCACAACAGTGAGAGGCCCGCGTACCAAAAAAAAAGAAAGAAAGAAAGAAATTGATGCTCAAAGGGGTGGAGTGTGAACATCCAGAAGAGGAAGGCGAAGGCTGGAAGCCCTTCGAGGGCTCACGTACATCTGAATTTATACCAGGGTCACTTGTGAGATCCTTTAGGAATGATGGAGAGCTGTGGGCCAGGTGCACCAAGGATGCAAATCAATGGATACCAGTCTTCCTGGGATGTCTCTACTGGAGTGCCACAGGGCTCTGCCCTTGGCTTGTAAGAGATTGTAGTGGAACCACAAGCACCCAGGTTGTCAGAGCTGTGGCTAGGGAATTCCCTGGTTGTCCAGTGGTTAGGATTCGGTGCTTTCACCGCTGAGGGCCCGGGTACAATCCCTGGTCAGGGAACTAAGATCCCACAAGCCGTGCCATGTGTTGAGGCCAAAAACAAGAAAACAAAACAAAAACAAACAAACAAAAAACTCGGAGCTGTGGCTATGCTTAGGGCTAAAGGGATACAGACACTTCAGGTGATGTGATGGAGGCGCTAAGAAACTGGGGAGATTGGGCCACATCTAATAATGTGATATTTAACAAGGACAAATATTGAGTCCAGAAATTTGATTCAGAGGGTATAGGGCAGGAAAGATGGGGCTTTGAAGAGCTCATGTGAAAAACCCTGAGGGAAGGGAAAGCAGTTTGTATCCAGTGCCTACTCTATGCCTGGCCTGACTAAATGTAAACCCCCCCCCACAAGTATAATCCTGCAAGGTAGGATGCTTCCCCCTTTTCCAGATGGGGGATATGAAGGCATAAAGCAGTAAAGTCAATTGCCTATGGGAAATGCCCTCAGGCTGGGCTTTCATCTTCTGGCGGGGACCTCTTGTCTGCCCAGTCCTCCACCAGCAGGTGCCTGCCAGACCCGATCTGTACTCTTCCTGACCTACTGCCCATCTGTGCTAACCATCTGGCAACCTTCCCAGTCACCCCTTCTGGTCTCTTGCACTCCGGATGACCACCTGCGTGCCTAATACCCACCAGCAACTGAGCACCCATTGGTCTACCGGACTCATTCTGCTCCACAGCTGGGAGAACCCTCCCACTCACCACTCTGTCCAGCCTGGGTCCCTGACACCTCCCCCAACCCACCCCAAGGAGGGAGAGTGATGGGGAACTTCCAGTCCTGAAGCAGCTGTTTCCCGTCCCCTCACACTGGCTGCAAGGGGCCGGCCAGCAGGGCAACACGGAGGACAGCCAGTGCCTCTCAGGACTTGTTTTCAGGAAACTGCCAGGGAAGAGCTGGGTCATGGAAAAAACCTGGGCTGGGGCTTAGGGGTCTGGGCTTGCCTCACACACAGCTGGCCATGTGACTCCGTGGGGTCAGCCCCCCCACTCCGGGGACCTGGTTACACCCAAATCTGAGACCCTGGGAATTCAAAAAAACAGCTGTGAGTCATTCCTAAGCCCCAAACCAGCTGGAGCAGCCAGACCCAGAGACTGACCTGAAAAATGGGTGGATGCCCCAAGAATGGTAAATAAAAATATGCCAATGACTTTTGCCATTTACTATGGGCTAGCCTCTATTCTAAGCAATTTATGGGTAACTTAAAAAAAAATCCTAGGTAAACCCTTTGAGGTAGGTTATTCTTTCCCCCTATTGTGCAGATGGAGAAACTGAGACACAGGGATTAAGTGACCCAGCCAAAGTCGGACATGGGCAGAAGCAGGATTTGAACCCTGCAGCTTTGCCAGTGTTTCTGCATTGACCCCTCCACTTGACAGCTTTCTATAAACAGCCCTCCTGCCTGTCCCCTGCGTGTGTCCCCGATGGGAAGAGCAGGCCCAAACCGTGGCGGCTCCAGGGGCTGCAGCCTCACCGGAGTGGAGGCGTGCAACTGCCCTCCCCTCTCCTCCGCTCCCTGCCCGAGCTGGCAAGCTTAGATTCGGATCCTCTGCCTGAGACCCCCTTATTAGGCCGTCAGAGCCGACGCCACACGCCCCCACTCCCGCCCCAGGGACTATTTTGGGACTCAGAGCTGTGCTCACAAAACCTGAGGGGTGGGATACGAGGCGGGCAGTGCAGATCCCGGTCTTGGGGAGGGGCGTCTTCCCGGACTGAGGCTCTGGGTGGTGGCACCCCGTAACTTTGGGGCGGGAGTCTCAGACCCCTGAAGTGGGAGTGGAGGCTGATGATGGGGGGAGGGGGAGGTCCTGAGGTCAGCACCCCCCACCTCCCTGTCCCCTCAGGACGGCCTCACGGAGACAGAGCAGTTTCCTACAGGAAACGCCGCCGGGCGGTTCCATCCGTTGTCCATTGTCTGCCCGCCCGGGGGCCATCCGTCCCTCCCCCCAACACCGTTTCCGAATCACCCCCCATCAGAGACACACAGACAGACAGACAGACAGACAGACACACACACACACACACACACACACACACACACACACACACACACACACACACACACACACACACACACACACACACACACACGTCCAGCGCGAGGGAATGGACCCGGGTCCCCAAGCTGTCCAGGATTGACTCTGTGAAAGCATCCCGAAGTCGGTTGCGGCGCCAGGGGGCGAACAAAGCCCCCCACTTCGCTCCTGAAGGGCGGGAAGTAGGAGACCGCAAGAATCCAGAGCCCCCCGACTCTGCTCGCCGCCCACCCGGGACTCCCAGTGTGGGAGGGATACCAGCCAGAGGACACAGCGCCCGCCCCGTCGCAGCGCGCTGAGCCCGCAAAGGGGCTAGAAGCGCAGCGCCCCGTCCCGCTGCGTACCCTGATCCCCCTAGGACCCCATCGGTGCCCCGAAAGCTGGCGCTTTACCTGAAGCCGCAGCCGCAGCCGCGCCCGCACCCGAGCCCGCCCCCTCGAAGCTCGGGGACCGGTTATCAAGGCCTTGACCCTAACTGACGGCCACGTCAGCCAACCAGCATTCCATGCTCTCCGAAACTGTCCAATGGTGAGGCGAGGTGGACGGCACTGTCCCGGCGCTGAGAGTGTGGGGAGTGGCTTGGGGTGGGGCCTGGAGTGACTGCCCTTGAGGGCGTTCGGGTCCGTAGTGTGGAGAGCAGAGGCCGAGTGGTGCCCAGCTCAGGGCTAAAGGGCTTCGATATGATCCACAGGGGACAGGGAGCCTCGGGAACACTCTAAGCATGACAGTTACCCGGTGGGATTTGTGTATTTGGAAGATACCTTGGGTGGAAGCTGACGCTCCTGTCCCAGTGTCTGGGTGAGGGACCTGGACCCTGGATCTTTCCCACCGCAGCGCCTTTGCGCATGCTGCTCAATCTTCCTGAACTGTTCTTCCCTGCACCTGTTCACTTGGCCACCTTCTCCTACCTTTGGGGGCTCAACCTGTGTGTTCCAGTCCCCTAAAGGCCTAACGTGGACCTTCTCCAGCCACTATCTTTCCAGTCACTCTGTTTTATGAATCTAATAGCTATATACTTTCAATATCTGAAAACAATCTATTATTTATTTGTTTCTTTGTTTGCCATCTGTCTCCCCATAAGGACAGGGAACTGATTGATTTTGGACACTGTTTCATCCAGTGCCCCAAGCACACAGTAGGTACTTAATAAATGTTTGTTGAAGAAACAGACTCACAGACATAGAGAGCAGACTTAGTGGTTGCCAAGGGGGAGGAGGGGTGGGGGAGGGAAGGATTGGGAGTTTGGGATTAGCAGGTGCAAACTATTATATATAGAATGGGTAAACAACAAGGTTGTCCTATATAGCACAGGGAACTATTTCAATATCCTGTGATAAACCATCATGGAAAAGAATATGAAAAAGAATATATATATATATATATATGAATCACTTTGCCGTGCAGCAGAAATTAACACAACATTGTAAATCAACTATACCTCAATAAATATTTTAAAAAATAAATTTAGTTATTTATTTTTGGCTGTGTTGGCTCTTTGTTTCTGTACGCGAGCTTTCTCTAGTTGCGGCAAGTGGGGGCTATTCTTCATTGCAGTGCACCGGCTTCTCATTGCGGTGGCTTCTCTTGTTGCGGAGCACGGGCTCTAGGCGTGCGGGCTTTAGTAGTTGTGGCACGCGGGCTCTAGAGCGCAGGCTCAGTAGTTGTGGCGCACAGGCTTTGTTGCTCCATGGCATGTGGGATCTTCCGGGACCAGGGCTCGAACCCGTGTCCCCTGCATTGGCAGGCGGATTAACCACCAGGGAAGTCCTACCTCAATAAAATTTTTAAAAAATGTTTGTTTAAAGAATGATTTGAAATTACATTGAACTCTTTAACCCATTTGGAAAATATTATGATCGAAAATGAATCTACAGATTTTTCCCCTATTAATTTAGCATTTATTGAGCACCTACGGTGTTCCAGGCACTGTGCAGGTCCTTGAGGGGAACATAATCCCTGCCATCCTGGGCCTCAAAGCTGAGAGGAGGAGACAGATTTTCAAGCTATGGTTTATGGTCAGGGGGTAACAGGGATGGGAGCTGGAGTCTATGGGAAGAGAAAAGAGGACACATCATTGTCGTAGAGGATCTGGGGAGACAGCCTGTAGGGATGACACTTAAGGAAATGTACTCCAGACAGGAGAAAATGCACATGCAAAGGAAGATATGGTGAACTTTGACTAAGTCAAGATGTTGGTGGGAGGGGAGCTGGAGGGACAGGCAGAAGGGTGTGTCTGAAGCAGCTCAGACTTTATCTGATAAAATGGGGCCCATTGGAGGCAAGTTACTTTATTCCAAAGATTCATCTCTCTATTTGTCCCAGTGTCACTCTGTTTTAACTACAGTAGCTTTAGAATATATTTTAATATCTGATACTCCACTTTTTGCAAAATTCCTGGGCTATTTTCACTGTCTTTTTTTTTTCCTTCCCAATAAACTGTAGAATCCTGTCAAGTTTCCCCCATAAAAACTATAGTGGAATTAAAAAAAATTTTTTAAATAAAATAAAATGCATTACAAAACAGAAACAGGGACTTCCCTGTTGGTTCAGCAGTCAAGACTCCACGCTCCCAATGCAGGGGGCCCGGGTTTGATCCCTGGTCAGGGAACTAGATCCCACACATCACAACTAAAAGTTCCCACATGCCGCAATTAAAAAAAAGAAAAAAATCCCACAGTCCTCAATGAAGATCCTGCAGGCGGCAATGAAGATTCTGTGTGCCACAACTAAAGACCAGGCTCAGCCAAATAAATAAATAAATATTAAAACAACAACAAAAACAGAAACAGACTCACAGTCTTCACAAACTTATGGTTACCAAATGGGAAAGGTGGGGGGGAAGGGATAAATTAGGAGTTTGGGATTAACATATACACACTACTATGTATAAAATAGATAAGCAACAAGGACCTACCCTGTATAGCACAGGGAATGCTACTCAATATTCTGTAATAAACTATATGGGAAAAGAATCTGAAAAAGAATGGATACGTGTATATGTATAACTGAATCACTTTGCTGTATACCTGAAACTAACACAACATTGTAAATCGACTCTACTGTAATATGAAATAAAAATTAAATTAAAAAAATTTTAAAATGCACACATACACAGAAAGCTAGATCCAAGAAACCACATAAAAATAAATGTATAACTTAAGGAGTTCCTAAGGGGCAGTTCTCAACCAGGGGCTATTTTGTCCCTTGGGAGATATTCAGCAATAACTGGAGACATGTTGATTGTCAGGATGGAGTGGGGGGAAGGGCTGTCCTTGGTCTCTAGTGGGTGGAGGCCAGGGATGTTGCTAAACATCCCGCAATGTACGGGGTATTCTCCCACAACCAAGAATCATCTGGCCTGAATGTTGATAGCGCTGAGTGTGAGAAGCTCAGCTGGAAGGCAAACATCATTTTAACCCCCACCCAGGTCAACAAAGAGCATGTCACCAGCGACCCCAGAAGCCCCTCCAACAGGCTGCATCCCAATCACAGTGCCTCCTCGCTCCGCAAAGGAACCACTGTTGTGACTTGTGTGATAGTAACTGCCTGGCATTTCTGAATAGTTTATCATGGAAGTTTGAATCTCTAGACACTGTGGTTTAGTCTTGCACATGCAAAATATATATATATATATATATATATTTATCTTTTACGTCTCTTAATTCATGGGTTCCCCTCTATCCCTTCCCTGCCTTGCAATAAATCGATTGCACAACTCAGGCTGTTTCCCACGGTCTGGGTGGTTCTGATCCCATCCTCGTGGTGCACGCTGGCATGGTTCTCTGTCCTTCATCTTCCAGGCAAATTTGCAGTTGTTTCCAGAACTGGGATTAGACTAGGGTTTGATGCCTTTGGTCCGATTGTGGGTGCTGTTCGTCCCATCAACATCAGGCTCACACTCTTTGTCTCTCCTTGCATGAGGCCAGCAGCCATTGAGAACTAACTTGGTGGTGAATGCAGAATAGCGATGTCCTCCTCCTCGAATTTCGTCCTTGTTTATTAGCTAAAATTCTTCCCTTGCAGATGTTTCCCTTAGGTTCCATTTGGTTACCTAGTGGCACATTCATGTAGGAGTGCTTGATTCTTTCCCTTTAGAGACCACTTACCTAAATAGTGAATTAATTCCCCCATAATCCTCTGAAAGTGATAAATTAGGCTGGTTCTTTTTTTGATTGAAGCATAGTTGATTTACAATATTGTGTTAGCTTCTGGTGGACAGCAAACCCACACGCACCACAATGAAGAGTATATATATATTCTTTCTCAGTCGTTTTTTTTTTTTTTAACCACGCTGCAAGGTTTGTGGGACCTTAGTTCACGGACCAGGGATTGAACCCACACCTTCGGCAATGAAAGTGTGGAGTCCTAACAACTGGACCAGCAGAGAATTCCCCAGATTCTTCTTCATTACAGGTTTTTACAAGACATTGAATATAGTTCCCTGTACTATACAGTAAGTCCTTGTTGTTTATCCATCTTATGTATAGCAGTGTGTATCTGTTAACCTCAAACTCCTAATTCACTCCTCCCTTTCCATAGAAAAGTTTGTTTTCTATGTCTGTGAGTCTGTTTCTGTTTTGTAAATAAGTTCATTTGTATTATTTTTTAGATTCCACATATGTGATATCATATAATATTTGTATTTCTCTGTCTAATTTATTTCAATTAGTATGATAATCTCTAGGTCCATCCGTGTTGCTGCAAATGGCAATATATCATTCTTTTTTATGGCTGAGTAATATTCCATTGCATATATGTACCACATCTTTATCCATTCATCTGCTGATGGACACTTAGTATGCTTCCATGTCTTGGCTACTGTAAATAGTACTGCTATGAACATTGAGGTGCATGTATCTTTTGGGTTTTTTTCCTTTTAATATTTATTTATTTTTTATTTTTTGGCTTCATTGGGTCTTAGTTGTGGCATGTGGGATCTTTCCTTGTGGTGCGCAGGCTCAGTAGTTGCGGTGTGCAGGCTCTGTTGTTGTGGCGTGCAGGCTTAGTTGCCTCACGGCAGGTGGGATCTTAGTTCCCCACCAGGGATCGAATGGGTGTCCCCTGCATTGCAAGACGGATTCTTAACAACTGGACCACCAGGGAAGTCCCACATGTATCTTTTTTGAATTAGAGTTTTCGTCTTTTCCAGATATATTCCCAGGACTGCTGGATCACATGATAAACCTATTTTTAGTTTTTTTAGGAACCTCCATACTGTTCTCCATAGTGGCTGCACCAATTTACATTCTCACCAGCAGTGTAGGAGGGTTCCCTTTTCTCCACGCCCTCTCCAGAGTTTATTATTTGTAGACTTCTTTTTTGGCTGCCTTTTGTCTTCATTGCTGCACACAGGCTTTCTCTAGTTGCGGTGAGCGGGGGACTACTCTTCGTTGCGGTGGGTGGTGGCTTCTCTTATTGCCGAGCACGGGCTCTAGGCGCACGGGCTTCAGTAGTTGTGACTTTCAGGCTCTAGAGCCCAGGCTCAGTAACTGTGGCGCAGGGTTGCTCCGCGGCGTGTGGGATCTTCCTGGACCGGGGCTCAAAGTCGTGTCCCCTGCATTGGCAGACGGATTCTTAACCACTGAGCCACCAGGGAAACCCTATTTGTAGACTTTTTGATGATGGTCATTCTGACCAGTGTGAGGTGACACCTCATTGTAGTTTTGGTTTACATTTCTCTAATAATTATAGGCTGGCTATTTCTTTAAGTAGTTATGAGCTTATGGATTTAAATATGTTGTGCTCCAATCCTTTATCCTCACTGGTGGGCCCACCTGGCCAGTGGGAGCCTCTACTGGTTGGAACTTTTTGGAGCAACTCTGATAGTTTTCTTGCTGTCTCCTATGACCAGATGTTCCAGGCACATCTTGGACATTTCCTGTCCCAGACCTGGCATCAGCCAGAAACTCTGGGGGCTTTTTTTGGTGGCAAAATTATATTCGTTTGGGTGTTAGAAATGCTCATTTGCTATTGGGTTGGCCATGTATCTAGACTTTCTTGGTCAAAAGAGCTAAAAGGGGGGTTCCCTGGTGGCACAGTTGTTGGGAGTCCACCTGCCGATGCAGGGGACACGGGTTCGTGACCTGGTCCGGGAGGATCCCACGTGCTGCGGAGCAGCTGGGCCTGTGAGCTATGGCCGCTGGGCCTGGGGAGAGACCACAGCGGTGAGAGGCCCGTGTACCGCAAAAAAAAAAAAAAAAAAAAAAAAAGAGCTAAAAGGAGGGGAATATATATATTATATAATATCTGTATATATAATACAGAGAGAACATATAATATATTGTCCTATAATATAACACACAATTATATGTCATGATATAATCTGTATATAATATATTATAATGTGTATGTAATATATTATCATGTACATTTATGCATATACATATGATATATATGTCCATATTCTATTATGTACAATACTTTATGAATTCATTCTCATATTTCCAGTTCAATTTCAGGACTACATGATTTTTACTCAACCTCTCTCTGGTTGGTAGAATAACATCTCCCCAAAGATGTCCACATACTAACCTCTGCCACCTATGAAAATGGTACCTTACATGGCAAAAGGGACTTGCAGATGTGATTATGTTAAGAATCTTGAGATGGGGAGATTGTCCTGGATTCTCCAGTGGGCCCAATGTCATCGCAAAAGTCCTTATAATTGTTGGCAGGAGGGTCAGAGTCAGAGAAAGAGATGTGAAGACAGAAGCAGAGGTGAGAGTGTTGTGATTGCTGGAAGGGGGGCCACCAGCTGAGGATTGCAGGTGGCCTCTAGAAGCTAGAAAAGTCAGGGATATGGACTCTCCCCAAGAGACTCCAGAAGGAATGCAACCCTGAGGACACCTGGATTTTTAGCCTGGTGAGACCCATGTTGGACTTTTGAACTCCAGGACTGTAAGATAATCAATTAATGTTTTGAGCCACTAAATTTGTGGTAATTTGTTACAGCAGCAATAGGATACTAATACTATCTGTTTCTTTTTTCTTCCATAACAATCCTGGTTCTTAAGAACACAGATGAAAACATAATTACAATGTCTCAGAATCATTCATTTGCTTTAATGAACACTGCTCACACAGTGGTCTCAAAAAACAATGCGAATACTACCATCGATATGTTACTAAAACTGTTTTAAAGTATCTCTTGCATATACTCTCCCCTTTTGCCATCATATGGATATATTTGTACTGCATCTACACTGAGAGAACATTTATCCATTACATACATCACCCTTCTTTGTTTAGTGCCCTTCGGTCTTAGGTTTACAAGTAATGTTATGTTTCACACTCTTTGCAGTCATAAACACATGTCTTTCTAGACATTTGTTTATCTGAAATGGAATCCTCAAGACCTCATGCAAACCATCTTCCCTTAGCTCTCACATGTTGATAACAGTTTATATCCTTTATATGGAAAGTCAATTTTGCTGGATATAAAATCCTTGGCTCCCATTTTCTTTGCTAGAATATCTTTAAACATGTCACTCCATTTTCTTCTTGCATTAAAGCATTGCTCTCAAAAGTCTGATGAGAGGGACTTCCCTGGTGGTCCAGTGGTTAAGAATCCGCCTTCCAATACAGGGGACGCGGGTTCGATCCCTTGTTGGGGAACTAAGATCCCACAGCAGAGGGGCAAGCCCGCATGCCACATCTACTGAGCTCCCGCGCCTCAATGAGAGAGCCCGCCTGCCGCAAAATACAGAGCCCACGTGCTCTGGAGCCTGCGCACCACAACTAGAGAGACAAAGCTCGCACGCCACAACTAGAGAGAAGCCCACATGCCTCAACACGTGCTGCAACTAAAACCCAATGCAACCAAAAAACAAAACAAAACAAAACCTGTATGTTAATTTAGATATAATTGACATTATAAAATAAAATTCAGTCATTTCATCCATAAACATGACATATCAGTTAATTAATCCAAGTCTTATTTTAACCTCCTAGTAAAGTTTTAGAGTTTTCTTGAAACAGACCACACCCTCTTCCTTAAGATTATTCTCCTTGGGGGAGAAAGATGGCTGCTTTTTTTCTTTTTAATATTTATTTATTTAGGCTGCGCTGAGTCTTAGTTGCTGCACATGGAATCTTTAGTTGCGGCATGCGGAATCTGAGTTGCGGCATGCATGTGGGACCTAGTTCCCCAACCAGGGATCGAACCCAGGCCCCCTGCATTGGGAGTGTGGAGTCTTACCCACTGGACCACCAGGGAAGTCCCAAAGATGGCTGCTTTTGTAGATAGAAGCTCTGTTTCTTATCTTTTCCTAATTGGATGCTTTCACCATATTGGAATGCTATTGGTATTGTGTATTTGTATTCATTTGTTGTGTCCTACCTTTCCTAGAAACACTGAACGAGATAAAAATGGGGATGTGAGAGAGAGATGGAGCTGGAGGTGGAAGGGGAGCCAGATGGAGGTGAGACTTGGGAGGTGAGAAAGACAGGGCTTCAGCCTGGGTGGAACTATAACCAGGTCGAAAGATGGAGGGACCAGTTTGGGGGCATAGGCATTATCCCTCCTCTGTACAAACCCTCTCATGGCTCCCATCTCACAGAATGTAAGAACTAAAATCCTTAGAGTGGCCCACAATGCCCTGCATGACCCGTTTCTATCACCTCTTGACTTCCTCTCTCCTCCCACTCACTCTCCTGCTCACTCCTGCTCCACTAGGCACAGTTCTGCCTCAGGGCCTTTGCACCTGCTGCTCCATCTTCCTGGAATGCTCTTCCCATAGATGTCCACACAGCTTCTGCCTCACCTCTTTTGATCTCTGTTCAAATATCACAATGAGGCTCCCCTGGCCACCTTCCCACGCTTTCTCCACTCAAGACACCTCTTTGGCCTGCACAAATTATTTTCCCTAGCACTTATCACCTTCTTATACATGTCTATCTGTTCCTCACTGGAATGTCAGTCCCATATGAGCCAGAACTTTTCTGTCTGTCTTCTACACTGCCTGGTCCCCAGAGCCTCAAACAATGCTTGGCACACAGAAGGTGCTCTATAAATACTTGTTTGCTGAATGAAAGGAATGAAAGGTGAATTTGGACTCCATGTGGACCAAGGATATCCGAGCAGCATTGGAAGAATGTCCCAGCCTCTCCAGCTAGTGTGGAAGTATGTAACAGGGAGAAGGCACTTTGATTGGGTGGATGAAGGGGAAAGATGCAATTATCTTTGATCTCTCTCTCTCTCTTTTTTTTTTTTGCACAAAGTGTAAAGGTTTTTTTTTTAAATGTGTAACATAGGCAAAATTATTTGTCAATAATTTTTTAAGGAATTTCACGTGTTCTGATTCTTTCCCCTGCCAATCACCTTAGTGCCTCCAAAGTCATAATCTTCAAGATATGACAGCCCTTTCAAAAGGAAGTTTTGCTCAGTCCACAGTTGTCATGTCAGTTGGTCCACAATTCTTTTAGTTGGGCTTCTTTGCTCTCCAATGGAATATGGACACACTTCAAAATTCCCCACCTGTAATCTTTGGGATCCAATTTCCTCAAGCAAGTTACTTTAGGACCACGGTTAGGGTCAGGAGATGGATCTGCCTGGTTCTGAATTTGACACTCTAAAAAGGCATTATGTTCAAATTATACTCACTTCTAAGCTATCACACCCTAGAACAGTACAGATTTTTGGGATGTGCCAATAACTTTTTAAAGTCCAGACACTGTGTTCTGAAGGTAAAAGCCTTAATGAAAAAGCCATTTCAGGGACTTCCCTGGTGGTCCAGTGGTAAAGAATCCACCTTACAATGCAGGGACTCCGGTTCGATCCCTGGTCGGGGAACTAAGATCCCACATGCCGCAGGGCAACTAAGCCTCCAGGCCACAACTACCGAGCTCGCGCCCCTCAACGAGAGAGCCCGTGTGCAGCAAATTACAGAGCCCTGGGGCCGGCTCACCACAACCAGAGAGAAGCCCATGCACCACAACCAGAGAGAAGCCCACGTGCCACAATAAAAAGAGCCCTTTGCTGCAAAGAAAGTTCCCGCACACCTCAATGAAGACCCCGCGAGCCACAACTAAGACCTGACGCAGCCAAAAAAATAAACAAAATAAATAAATTTTTTAAAAAGCCATCTTTCTTTCATGTCAACATTAAAAATAGAGCACTAGGGGCTTCCCTGGTAGCGCAGTGGTTGGGAGTCCGCCTGCCGATGCAGGGGACGCGGGTTTGTGCCCCAGTCCGGGAAGATCCCACATGCCGCGGAGCGGCTGGGCCCGTGAGCCATGGCCGCTGGGCCTGCGGGAGAGGCCACAGCAGTGAGAGGCCCGCGTACCACAAAAAATAAATAAATAAAAAATAAAAATAGAGCATTAAATCAATGTATCTGATAATTTCCCTCATATATTAAGCTTTCAAATTATCAACTCTACAGTGCCAGAAGCAATCTTTGTTTACTAATACACCCCCATCACTTGAATCTGTTTTAAGTATCATGTTCCTTCTTATCTGTATCAAAACTCATACTGAACAATGTGTTCTGGGTCTCAAAAGAGGATTAGTTCTCTTAAATAAACTTTTGTTTTCCTCCAGATTCCTAAGACCATTGATGGTAGAACACATGACCCTTCTCTGTTCCACCCTATCCCGGGCTGAGGCTTGAGCCAGAGGAGAGGAGAGCTAGTCTCCTGGCCACTCCATGACGCACGTGAGCCTCTTGGGAGCCACCTTCAGCTCCTTTGCCAGTTCAAGGGCCTACTGGAAACTCCGGAGCAGCCCTGCCCTGGTCTGGAATGTCCAGCTGTCCCAGAGAGCCTGTGTCTGCCCTTCAACACTCACATCCCCAGCCCTGAGGGCTCATCAGCCCCAGTTGAGGGTCTCAAAGGGCAGCATCTCCTTCTGCCCAGTCCCCCGATTCGCCCTCCACCCTCCTCCCCAGGCTCAAAATCTAACTGGTCCGTCCACATCCTATTAGTTTCACCACCTGAGTAGTTCTGGAATTTATCCATCTCCCCATCTAGTTACTCAAAGACCCCACCATCCCAGGCCTCCCTGCTGCCCTCCTGCCCCCCACGCCCGTCCCCAGCTTTGAACAATCCATGTTTATCCCCAGGCAGGAATGTGCTGGGGTTTCACATATGCCGATGTATCTCTTTCTGAGCCTGGTTGAAATTTACATGGACGTGCATTTCATTGTTACTCTTCCCACTTCACATGTATGTTAGAAGCAACCTTTTCAGCCTGTTCAGTATCTATTTAAAGCAGTTATTAAGGGACTTCCCTGGTGGCACAGAGGTTAAGACTCTGCGCTCCCAATGTAGGAGACCTGGGTTCGATCCCTGGTCAGGGAACTACATGCCGTGTGCATGCTACAACAGAGTTCGCATGCCACAACTAAGACCTGGCACAACCAAATAAATAAATTAATTAAATAGATATGAAAAAAAATTATTAAAATCAGGACAGTTGATTCAGGCCAGAATCCTCAATGGATGAGATAGTTAGTGAAAGTTCCGTGAGGAAACAGGATATTTGTGTAGTTTCAGTGTAACCACCCATAAAATACACATTCATGACAGAGGAAAAAGTTATCACTTCACAGAGGAGAAACAGAGAGATAATGCTTCATCAAGTGATCATAGTTAAAATGACCAGGAATGGGGCAAATGGACAAATCAAATCCTAATATACTGCATAGAGAAGGACACACCATCACTTCTGTGGTATTTCTTCCATAGATGCTTAACCTGAATCTATTCATGAGGAAAATCAGACAAATGCAATGTCCCCAATGTCCCAGACAGGGATGTTCTACAAAACGACTGGCCTATGACCTTCAAAAATGTCAATGTCAAAAAGTCTACAAATAACAAATGCTGGAGAGGGTGTGGAGAAAAGGGAACCCTCCTACACTGTTGGTGGGAATGTAAATTGATACAGCCACTATGGAGAACAGTATGGAGGATCCTCAAAAAACTAAAAATAGAGCTACCATATGATCCAGCAATCCCACTACTGGGCATATATCCAGACAAAACTCTAATTCAAAAAGATACATTCACCCCAATGTTCATAGCAGCACTATTTACAATAGCCAAGACATGGAAACAACCTAAGTGTCCATCAACAGATGAATGGATAAAGAAGATGTGGTATATATAAATACAATGGAATACTACTCAGCCATAAAAAAGAATTAAATAATGCCATTTGCAACAACACGGATGGACCTAGAGTTTATCATACTAAGCATAGTAAGTCACAAAGGGAAAGACAAGTACCATATGATATCACTTATATGTGGAATCTAAAATACCACACAAATGAACCTATCTACGAAACAGAAACAGCCTCATAGACATAGAGAACAGACTTGTGGCCACCAAGGGGGAGGGAGGTGGGGGAAGGAAGGATTGGGAGTTTGGGATTAGCAGATGCAAACTATTTTATACAGGATGGATAACAAAAAGGTCCTACTGTATAGCACAGGGAACTATATTCAATATTCTGTGATAAACCACAATGGAAAAGAATATGAAAGAGAATATATATATATATATATATACACATATATATAAAAAACACTGAATCACTTTGCCGTGTAGCAGAAATTAACACAACATTGTAAATCAACTATACTTCAATGAAATTTTTTTAAAAAGTCAATGTCATGAAAGACGAGGAAAGGAGAAAGGACATTCCAGGCATGACATTTGTCTGCAATGTGTGATCCTGGATTGGACCAGAGACCAGAAAATAAAAATTACTAAGATAGACATTATTGAACCTTTGATAACATTTGAATATCTGTAGTTCAGGTAGCAAGATTAGATCAGTATTAAATTTCCTGATTGTGATCATTATACTGTAGTTATATAAGCAACAATTCTCCACTGGTTGGGGGAGTGGCACTGTCTGTCATCCAGGGGACATTTATGTAATGTCTGAAGACATTTTTGGCCGTCACAGCCAGGGTGTGTGTGCTACTGACACCTAGTGGGTGGAGGCCAGGGAGGCTAAAAATCCTACAGTGTAGGACAGCCCTCTACAGCTGAGAATTATCCAGCCTCGGTGTCAATAAGGTAGAGAAACCCTCCATAGGAGAAGGCCCTTTTCCTCAGGAAATATAAATTGAAGTATTTAGGAATAAGAAAGAGTCATGTCTGTAACCGGCTCAAAAAAGATTCAGAAAGAAAATGTGTATCTATATCTATACCTCTCTCTCTATATATACACACCTAGATGTGTGTGTGTCTTCCTTACAGCAAATGCTAACCTGTTGCCACATTTGCGTATTTTTTTCTCTGTCTGATTCTGCCCCCAGCCCCCCACCGCCAACCCGAACTTCTTAGTGTTCCTCGAACTCATCAGGAATATTCCTGCCTCAGGAACCTCAGGGCCTTTGCACTGGCTATTCCCTCCTCCTAGAATGCCCTTCCCCCTGATATCTGCCTGACTGACCTCTTCACATCCTTCACTTCACTACTCACACACCCAGTGAGACGGTTCCTGACCACTCTAGTTTAAATTGCCAACATCCCCCCATTCTGTATCTCCCTTCTTCGATTTATTTTTCTTTTTAGTACTTATCACCACGTAACATGCTATATATTTTCTTTATTTGTTTACTGTGTCTCTTTCACACAGCCATTGTACCAGCTCCATTAGGGCAAGGCCTTTGTCCCCGGTGCTTAAAAAGGGGCCTGGGGCTTCCCTGGTGGCGCAGTGGTTGAGGGTCCGCCTGCCGACGCAGGGGACACGGGTTCATGCCCCGGTCCAGGAAGATCCCACATGCCGCGGAGCGGCTGGGCCCGTGAGCCATGGCCGCTGAGCCTACGCGTCCGGATCCTGTGCTCTGCAACGGGATAGGCCACAACAGTGAGAGGCCCGCGTACCGAAAAAAAAACAAAAACAAAAGGGCCTGGCACACAGTAGGCGCTCAGTTCATTGATGAACGGATGAATTGCTGGTAAGTAAAAGAGATGGCCTGAAAGGAGGAGGAAGTTGGGGGCGGGGAGGAGGGAGTAAGAGGAAAGTTGCTACTCATCACCTCCACATCTCCCTTTGCCTCCTCCTTTGAATCCTTCATCTTCTAGGACAAGACCTCGAGGCCACTTCTGGGGGGCCCCTCGGCCCTCAGGAATCGCGCACAGGGGCCGCTCAGCAGCCACGGGCACTTTCCTTCCCTCCCGGGAGCCCGTGACAGCGGAAAGGAACGCGCGTGAGCTGCTCTCTGATTCGCCACCAGGAGGCCACTTCGGGTAAGAATTATTCTTCAGAAAATTTTTTAAAGAAAGAAAGGAAGGAAGGAAGAAAAGAGAGAGAGAAGGAGAAAAGAGAGAGAAAGAAAGAAAATAAAGAGAGAAAGAAAGAAAATAAAGAGAGAAAGAAAGAAAATAAAGAGAGAAAGAAAAAATAAAGAGAGAAAGAAAGGAGGGAGGGAGGGAGGGAGGAAAGAAGGAAGGAAAGAGGCAATCTCTAGCTTTTTCTTATTGTTACAAAAATACTTTCTTAAAATTAGCACATTCATGGGATTTCCCTGGTGGTCCAGTGGGTGAGACTCTGCGCTCCCAATGCGGGGGGCCGGGGTTGGATCCCTTGGTCAGGGAAGTTGATCCCACATGCATGCCGCAACGAAAGATCCCTCATGCCACAACTAAGACTTGGCGCAGCCTAAATAAATAAATAAATATTTTTTTTAAATTAGCATATTCATCATAGAAAATTAAGAAACTAAAGAGAGAAATAAAAATTGCTGCGCTAGCCCATCAAAATTGGATCTACCAGGGACTTCCCTGGTGGTCCAGTGGTTAAGACCCTGCGCTCCCAGTGCAGGGGGCCCGGGTTGGATCCCTGGTCAGGGAACTAGATCCCTGATGCCACAACTAAAACCTGGCACAGCCAAATAAATAAATAGTGGGGGAAAAAATTGGGGGACTTCCCTAGTGGTCCAGTGGTAAAGAGTCCGCCTTACAATGCAGGGGATGAGGGTTTGATCCCTGGTCAGGGAACTAAGATCCCACTAAGATCCCAATTGAGCCCCCGGGCTACAACTACTGATTTTGGAGAATTTTAAACCAAAAATAGTAGCAAAATGTACTTGATGCCACTAAACTGTACACTTCAGAATACTTCAAATGGTAAATTTTATATGATGTATATTTTTCCACAATGAAAAAAAAAGTAGATTGTATAACATGAACACCAGTTATCAACTCAGTCTTGTTTCATCTCCTCCCAGGTTCCCACTTCCTCCCATCTGGATTACTTTGTTTTTGTTTTTTTTTAAGTGTTATTTTGGTGAAATCACATACAACTTAAAAAAAATAAACTTATTTATTTTTGGTTGCATTGGGCCTTCATTGCTGCACACAGACGGGGCTTAGTTGCTCCACAGCATGTGGGATCTTCCCGGACCAGGGCTCAAACCTGTGTCCCCTGCATTGGCAGATGGATTCTTAACCACTGTGCCACCAGGGAAGTCCCTGGATTATTTTGAAGCAAATCCCAGATGGTCCCCCACCTGTAAATATTTGAGCGTGCATTCTAGGAGATATGGACTTTTTTGTTTTGGGAATCATTTCTTTTTAAAATACCCATAATAGCATTATTATACTTTAAAAACTTATTATCGTCAAATGTCCAGTAAGTGTTCAAATTTCTAGTTGTCTCATAAATGTTATAATTTGTTTTATATTTTGTTTTATTATTTTAGAGATGTTTTGAATAAAGATATTTAAATATCCATACATTGCATTTGGTCAAAATGTTTTAAAATCTCTTTTGATCTAAAAATTTTCTCACCAGCTTTTTATTTTTTATTTCTTACTTATTTATTTGCAATTTACTTGTTAGAAAGAAAAAGATTTATCCTCTCACAGTTTGGATTTAGCTGACTGCACACCTGTGGTGTCATTTAAGATGTTCTCCGTCTTCCATATTTTGTAAAATTTGTTATCTAGATCTAGACCAATGCTGTCTAATAAAAATATAATGTGGGGCTTCCCTGGTGGCGCAGTGGTTGAGCGTCCGCCTGCCGATGCAGGGGACAAGGGTTCATGCCCCGGTCTGGGAAGATCCCACATGCCGCGGAGCGGCTGGGCCCATGAGCCATGGCTGCTGAGCCTGCGTGTCCGGAGCCTGTGCTCCGCAACGGGAGAGGCCACAACAGTGAGAGGCCCGCGTATCGCAAAAACAAAAAAACAAACAAAAAACCAAAAATATAATGTGAGCCACAAATATGAATGACATGCAATTTAAATTTTTCTAGTAGCCACTTTAAACACAAAAACAAAGAAGATGAAATTTATTTTAATCATTTTTTATAATTACTTGTATTGAAGTATAGTTGATTTATTTATTTGTTTCTTTATCTATTTTTAAATTTTTTTAGCTGCACCACTTGCCCCCAAGGGGTGGAACTCTTGCCCCCTGCAGTGGAAGCACAGAGTCCTAACCACTGGACCGCCAGGGAATTCCCAAATATAGTTGATTTATAATGTTGTGTTAATTACTGCTGTACAGCAAAGTGATTCATTATACATATATATACATTCTTTTTCATATTCTTTTCCATTATGGTTTATCACAGGATATTGAATATAGTTCCCTGTGCTATACAGTAGGACCTTGTTGTTTAGCCATCCTGTATATAATAGTTTGCATCTGCTAATCCCAAACTCCCAATCCTTCCCTCCCCCAGCCCCTCCCCCTTGGTAACCACAAGTCTGTTCTCTATGTCTGTGAGTGTTTCTCTTTCGTAGATAGGTTCATTTGTGTCATATTTTAGATTCCACATACAAGTGATGTCATACGGTATTTGTCTTTCTCTTGATTTTGACCAGTTAGTTTTAACCTAACATATCCAAAATTTGATGATTTCAACATGCAATGAATATTAAAAACTTAGATATTTTAACACTTTTTTTTTTTAACCAACTCTTCCAAATCTGGTGTGTTGTTTACATTTAGAGCACATCACATGTCAACTTGGAATGGCCACGTTTCGAGTGTTTGACGGCCACAGGTACCTCATTGCTGCAATTTTGGATTTTGGACATTCTAGAGATTTTTTAGGTTCAAGTTCGATTTTTCAGCACAGTGACTTCATTGGTGGTGATGGGCACTGCCAGTAAGAGATGCAGAGCTGCCTCCCTTTTGTGATCTGGGCATCAACAATTATCTTAATGAATAAATGAATGTCCTCACAGAAACCCTGCCTGAGATTATTAGTCCAGTTCTCTGTTTCTCGCCGGCCTCTTTTCTCATAAACACGTTTAAAAAGAAACATTGGAACAGAAACACTTTGCTGTACACTTGAAACTAACACAACGTTGTAGATTAACTGCACTTCAGCTAAAAAACAGGAACGGAAGAAATATTGGAACGCTACTGGATACACAGTTTGGATTTCTTGTTTAACACACCCTATATTTTTCCTAGGTCACTAAGTACTTCCTTGAAATAGTTTGCAATTTGAAATCTTGTTGCACTTGATGGCTGTTCCTTCATGTTGGAACACTTAGGTTGTTTCCAGACTGTCAGCCAATCGCTGTTACAATAAGTCATTGGTTAGGGAAGTGGTGTAACTGACTCATTAAGATGTTGTAATTTCAATCAAATAACTAAGCATGAAAATAAAACCATAAATGTTCTGCAAGGGAAAAAAAGGGAGAATTTTATCTTGCAATAAGGATTTTCTGTGACAAAACCTAGAAGACCTTTTTTTTTGGTCTTTATTTTTTATTATTATTTTTAATTTATTTTATTTTATTTTTAGCGGTACGCGGGCCTCTCACTGTTGTGGCCTCTCCCGTTGCGGAGCACAGGATCCGGACACGCAGGCTCAGCGGCCATGGCTCACGGGCCCAGCCGCTCTGCGGCATGCGGGATCTTCCCGGACCGGGGCACGAACCCGCATTCCCTGCATCGGCAGGCGGACTCTCAACCACTGCGCCACCAGGGAAGCCCTGGTCTTTATTTTATTTTATTGTTTTTGTTTTCCCAGCGAGTTTTATTTGGGCAGACCTGGGGACAGGGAGGTCCTGCATCTAAAAGAAGGTGTTGGGCCTCTTGGTGGTGAAGCGTGGCTTGTGCTGGCGACGGAGGACCCGGTGGGGCAGTGGGAATTTGATCTTGGAGTCGTAGAATTGCTTGACTGCTGGTCGGCGGCACTTGCTGGCTGCGATCTCCTCCACCTTCATGATCTGGATCGAGTGGGCCCGGGCACGGTACCGGGCGCCCATGTCTCGGTAGCACTGGGTGACAGCACCGGCTGTGGTCAGGTCCCGGTACTCCCGGTACATATTGTGGGTGCCACTGCGGGAGTCATAGCGCAGCCAGATGCCGAAGTTCTTCACCCGCAGGGGAGATTTTTCAAACACCTGTCCACAGTAGACAATTTCCCCTGAAGACTTCTTCATCTTCTTCAGCTGAGATACAAAGTACCAGAAGCGGGACTTGGCAACAACATGGTTAGGCGCAAAGATCCGCATGCGATAGAGGGGCGACGGGCGGCACTTGGGGGTCGGCAGGCAGCGCCCCACCACCTTGTATTCTCGAAGCGTGCCCGAGGCCTTCATAGCGCCCTATCCACGCTCGCCGCCACCCTCGAAAAGCTGGTCTTTATTTTTTTAATTGAATTATAGTTGATTTACAATGTAGTGTTAGTTTCAGGTTACAGAAAAGTAACTCAGTAATACATATATATGAATACATATACATTTGTATATATAAATGTATACATATACATTTATATATATATATTCTTTTACAGATTCTTTTCCACTATAAATTATTACAAGATATTGTATATAGTTCCCTGTGCTATACAGCAGGTCCTTGTTGGTTATCTATTTTATATATAGTAGTGTGTATCTGTTAATCCCAAACTCCTATTCTATCCCTTCTCCTGCAATCTAGAAGACATTTTAAAAAATTGATTAGTTTGCTCTCTCTCATACACACATAAAATTTCTGTATGGCAAAAAATATTTAAAGCAAAGTTAGAGACGAATGAAAAGCTGAGAAAAAAGCTTGCAATTCATATCACAAAGACTTAATCTGCCTCGTAGAAATCAATAACAGAAAGAACAACACAAGAATTTTTTTAATAGGGCAAAGGAAATACAAATGGCTATTAAGCATCTGAAAAGGTCATCTCATACTAAGACAGATGAAAATTTAAACTATGTGAGGTGCCGTTTTCCACGTATCAGAGTGGCAAAACTCCGAAGTTTAATAAGGTAATTTATTGACAATGCTGAGAGAAAATAAGTGCTCTCATAAGTGGTCTCTCATTGTTGGTGCCAGTGTATACTGGCCCAACTCCATGGAGGGCAATTTGGTAAAATTCATCAAAATTACGTATATATATCCCTTTTGACCTAGTAATTCCACTTTGGGAAACTCTTTCTCCAGGTATAATTGCACAGGTACAAAATGACCGTCTGCAAGGTTATTCATTAGTGTATGGTTTGTAATAGCAAAGGATTAGGGACAACGCAGGTCCTTAATAGGGACCTGGTTAAATACAGTACAAGCATAAATGGAATACTATTCAGCTACTATATAAAAAATGAGGAACCTTCTATGGGCTGATAAGAGCTCTGAGATTTATGTCAAGTGAAAAAAGATACAAAACAGTGCATGTGACATGCTATCTTCTGTGTAAAGATAGTGGGGAAAATTGCTTATATCTGTATAAATAAATGCAAGAATGACAGAGGAGAAACTATTGACAGTGATTTTGGGTATGAGTGAGGGGAACTGGACAGATAGGGGACAAGAGTGTTAGGGAGATTGAAATTAAAATCTTTAATTAAAAAAATTTTCCGGACTTCCCTGGTGGAGCAGTGGTTAAGAATCCGCCTGCTAATGTAGGGGACATGGGTTTGAGCCCTGGTCGGGGACAATCCCACGTGCCACGGAGCAACTAAGCCTGTGTGCCACAACTACTGAGCCTGCATGCCACAACTACTGAAGCCTGTGCACCTAGAACCCATGCTCTGCAACAAGAGAAGCCACCGCAATGAGAAGCCTGCGCACTGCAATGAAGAGTAGCCCCTGCTCACCGCAACTAGAGAAAGTGCGCACAACAACGAAGGCCCAACGCAGGCAAAAATAAATAAATAAATTTATTTAAAAAAATTTCCTCCAAGAGAAATGAAAGCACTCTCCCATCAAAAACTTGTATGTGACATTGAATGCAACTAGAGATTATCACACAAAGTGAAATAAATCAGAAAGAGAAAGACAAATACCATATGATATCACTTACATGTGAAATCTAAAATATGGCACAAATAAACTTATCTATGAAATAGAAACAGACTCACAGACACAGAGAACAGACTTGTGGTTGCCAAGAGGGAGGGGAGATGGGGGAGAGAGGGATTGGGAGTTTGGGATGAACAGATGCAAACTATTACATATAGGATGGATAAGCAACAAGGTCCTATTGCATAGCACAGGGAACTATATTCAATATTCTATGATAAACCACAATGGAAAAGAACATAAAAAAGAATGTACATATATGTATAGCAGAATCACTTTGCGGTACAGCAGAAATTAACACAACATTGTGAATCAACTATACTGCAATTTTAAAAGATTGAAAAAAAAAACGTGTATGTGAATGTCCATAACAGCTTTATTTTATTTTTATTTTTTTAAAATTTATTTATTTTATTTATTTATTTTTGGCTATGTTGGGTCTCTTGCTGCGCGTGGGCTTTCTCTAGTTGTGGCGAGCGGGGGCTACTCCCCGTTGCGGTGCGTGGGCCTCTCATTTGCGGCGGCTTCTCTTGCTGAGGAGCACAGGCTCTAGGTCCATGGGCTTCAGTAGTTGTGGCTTGCAGGCTCTAGAGCGCAGGCTCAGCAGTTGTGGCACACGGGCCTAGTTGCTCCGTGGCATGTGGGATCCTCCCAGACCAGGGCTCAAACCCGTGTCCCCTGCATCGGCAGGCGGACTCCCAACCACAGCGCCACCAGGGAAGCCCCAACAGCTTTATTTTTAATAAACAAAGACTGGAACAACCCCAATGTCCTTCAACAGATGAATGTATACAGAAACTGTGGTTTATCCATATCAACGTTTAAAATAAATATACTATTGATACACATTCCAACAGAGATGAATCTCAAAATAATTGTGTTAAGTAAAAAAAAAAAGCAGGCAAGAAAGGAGTACATTCTATGTACTCTATGTAATTCCATTTATATAAAATTCTAGGAAATGCAAACTTACCTGTAGTGACGGAAAGCAGGTCATGGTTACCTGGGGAAGGTGGGAGGAGCCAGTGGGAGAGGTTCTTAAGAGGCACAAGGAAGCTTCTGGGTGTGATAGAGATTTCCATTACCTTGATTATGGTGATAGATTCACAGGTGTTTACATAGGTCAGCGTTGATTAGATTGTGCACCTGAAATATGTGCAGATTATGGTATGTCAATTACACTACAATATACTGCCAAGATGCTTTCCCCACTATTTTTGTCTTAGTCCTCTTGGGCTGCTATAACAAAATGCCACAGGCTGGGTGGCTTAAACACAGAAATTTATTTCTCACAGTTCCGGAGGCTGGGAAGCCCAAAATCAAGGTGCTGGTATATTCGGTTCCTGGGGAGAACTCTCTTCCTGGCTTGCAGATGGCCACCTTCTCGCTGTATTCTCATATGGTGGAGAGAGAGAGAAAGCTCTCTTCTGTCTCTCTTTCTAAGGGCACCAATCCCATCATGGGAGTCCCGTCCTCATGACCTAATCATCTCCCAAAGGCTCCACCTCCAAAGACCATCATACCTGGGGATTAGGGTTTCCACATAATGAATTTTAGGGGAACACAAACATTCAGTCCATAACAATTTTGAAAAGGAAAATGTTTAGACATACAAAAAAACTTCAAAAGTGATTATGAATAAACCTGGGTAAACATTCTCAAACAAAGTTTTAGGTGGACACACAATTAGGAAAAGGGAGAATTCTCCAGCTATGGTTTTTATTTTATTTATTTTTAAAATTAATATTCTCTTTTTTAAAAAAATATTTATTTGTTTGGCTGAGCCAGGTCTTCGTTGCTGCATGCGGGATCTTTAGTTGCAGCATACGAACTCTTAGTTGCGGCATGTGGGATCTAGTTCCCTGACCAGGGAGTGAGCCCAGGCCCCTGCATTGGGAGTCTTAGCCACTGGACCACCAGGGAAGTCCTCCAGCTATGATTTTTAGAGTTTTGGGGTTTGGCACAATGCAAATGCCTTCTCCATTCAAAATTGTAACTTACAAAAACAGACAGGATTAAAAAAAAAAAGATTGATTAGTTTGGAACTAGAGAGAACTAGGTTGAAATCTTGGGCTTTCTAAGCTGTCTGTCTTTGGCCAAGTATGTGAACATCTCAGAACATCACAGTTTTCCTGTCAGTCCAAAAGGGAAAGGAATGCTTTCGTTTTCAGGGCTGATTAAAGGGTGACAAAACATAGACTATGCAAGTGCCTAATGGGATAAAGGTGAGTGCTAAATTAATGTGCACTGTTATAATTATTATTCTTACCTTAGTGAGTTCAGGGCTGTTTGCCCTGGTGTCCAAAGGCGGCAGGTTCACACACACGCAAGCTCCCAGGCTGGGAGGACTCTGGGAGACGGGTGGCGATGGGGAGAGTGTCTTGGGCAGAGGCCACTCCATTCCTTTCCGGAGCCCCAGCCCAGAATCTGAGTCATTCTTTCTGCTCTGAGATTCTGAGGCTCCTGCCCTAAAACTGACCTCTCCTGATGACCTGATGTGACTAAAGGCTGACAGGAAAGGGCATGGGCAGTTGCCAGGGGTGGCGGGGGCCACTCCTGGGGGGCCAGCAGCCTTGTTTTGGGATGTCCACATACAATGTCCCTCTGGGCTCGTCTGGGAAGAATCAGTCACATATCCCACGCTACAATGCATTATTCATGCTCTTCCCCAATCTGGGTCACCCATTCCATATCCTTTTCATCTGGATAATCTTACTGTTCCTCAGCCCCAGGGCCCCTGCCCAAAAAGCCTTACCTGCTGGGATAGGTCCCTTCTCTGACCTCTTCTAGGCCCCTGTGCTTCCCCATTACAGCACTGATCATCCAATATTAAAGTTAAGTGGTCAAACAGACATAGAGAACGGACTTGTGGTTGCCAAGCGGGAGGAGGGGTGGGACAGGGAAGGACTGGGAGTTTGGGATTAGCAGATGCAAACTATTATATATAGGAAGGATAAAAAACAAGGTCCTGGGCTTCCGTGGTGGCGCAGTGGTTGAGAGTCCGCCTGCTGATGCAGGGGACACGGGTTCGTGCCCTGCTCCGGGAAGATCCCACGTGCCGCGGAGCGGCTGGGCCCGTGAGCCATGGCCGCTGAGCCTGCGCGTCCAGAGCCTGTGCTCCCCAACGGGAGAGGCCACAACAGTGAGAGGTCCGCGTACCGCAAAACAAACAAACAAACAGAAAAAAACACAAGGTCCTACTGTATAGCACAAGGAACTATGTTCAATATCCTGTGATAAACCATAATGGAAAAGAATATGAAAAAGAATGTATATATACATATAACTGAATCACTTTGCTGTACAGCAGAAATTAACATTGTAAGTTAACTATACTTCAACAAAATAAATGTAAAAAATAAAAATGCTTAAAATAATCAAAATTAGGTCAAAAGATACAAACTTCCAGTTATAAAATAAGGAAGTCCTGGGGTTGTAACATACAGCATGGCAACTATAATTAATAATACTATTATATATTCAAAAGTGGCTAAGAGTAAATCTTAAAAGCTCTCATCATAAGAAAATAATTTTTATTTTTTGGCCGCTCCGTGTAGCTTGCAGGGTCTTAATTCTGTGACCAGGGATTAAGCCCAGGCCCTCAGCAGTGAAACCACAGAATCCTAACCACTGGACCACCAGGGAATTCCCAAGGAAAGAAATTTTGTAACTCTGTATGATGATGGATGTTAACTAGACTTATTGTGGTGATCATTTGGCAATGTATATAAATATCGAATCATTATGTTGTACATCTGAAACTAATATAATATTATGTCAATGATGTCTCAATGAAAGAATTTTTTTTTTCTGCGTTGGGTGTTCGTTGCTGAGTGCGGGCTTTCTCTAGTTGTGGCAAGTGGGGGCTACTCTTCGTTGTGGTGCGAGGGCTTCTCACTGCAGTGGCTTCTCTTGTTGCAGAGCACGGGCTCTAGGCCCACAGGCTCCAGTAGTTGCAGCACGTGGGGTCCGTTGTTGTGGCGCTCGGGCTTAGTTGCTCTGTGGCACGTGGGATCTTCTCGGACCAGGGATCAAACCCGTGTCCCCTGCATTGGCAGGAGGATTCTTAACCACTGAACCACCAGGGAAGTCCCAAGAATAAATTTTTAAAAATCACAATTAACGGTGCTAATATGGGCAAACAGATTTGCCCCCTGGTACTATGCCCGGAGGTCACAATATCACTGCCAAAAAATGCATAGTAATCAGGAGGAAGCATCAGACAAATGCAAAGTGAGGAACATTCCACCAATAACTAGTGTGTGCATTTCAAAAAAGTCAATGTCAAAAAAAATGGTACAGGGCTTTCCTAGTGGTTCTGTGTTAAGACCCCACATTCCACTGCAAGGGCCATGGGTTCGATCCCTGGTCGGGGAAGTAACGCATGTCGCAAGGTGTGGCCAAAAAAAAAGAAAAAAAGGTACAAATGAACTTATTTACAAAACAGAAATAGAGTCACAGATGTGGAAAACAAACTTATGGTTACCAAGGGGGAATGGAAGAGGGATAAATTGGGAGATTGGGATTGACATATACACACTACTATATATAAAATAGATAACTAGTAAGAACCTGCTGTATAGCACAGGGAACTCTACTCAATACTCTGTAATGACCTATATGGGAAAAGAATCAAAAAAAGAGTGGATATACGTATATGTATAACTGATTCACTTTGCTGTACACCTGAAACTAACACAACATTGTAAATCAACAATTTTTAAAAAGTCAATGTCGTGAAGGACAAAGAATGATTGAGGAACGGGTCCAGATTATGGAGGACTAAGGAGACACAACAAGTAATTGCACCATGTGATCCTGGATGGGACCCCAGAGGGGGAGGAAACAGCTGTAAAGGACATGATGAAACTGGAATCTGGACTGAAGATTAGATAACAGCAATATGTCAGGCTCAAACTTCCTCAAGTTGCTATCTGTGCTGCAGTTACGTAAGTGAAAGGCCTTGTTCTTAGTAAAAGCACTAATCATGTCTGCAGCATACCCTCAAATCATTCACACACAAAAAAGTGTGTGTGATTATCTTTTTTTCTATGTGTATTTTATATATACATGTATATGTGTGCATTATATATGTGCATGTGTATAATAGGTGTGTGTGCATATTATATGTATATACATGTGTCTCTCTGTATATAAATGTTTCTCTCTCCTCCTCTCTTTTTTTTTTTTTCGGTACGCGGGCCTCTCACTGCTGTGGCCTCTCCCGTTGCGGAGCACAGGCTCCGGACGTGCAGGCTCAGCGGCCATGGCTCACGCGCCCAGCCGCTCCGCGGCATGTGGGATCTTCCCGGACCGGGGCACGAACCTGTGTCCCCTGCATCGGCAGGCAGACTCTCAACCACTGCGCCACCAGGGAAGCCCTACTCCTCTCTCTTTTGTACAAGAATCATCTCTGTTTTATTTATTTCACAGAGTAATGATTTTAATTGAATACATTTGGGCACAGTAAATATTTGACATGAAAAGTAGTTGTATCAGAATGGGCATCAGAAAAATAGCAATTCATCTTTACACATAATAAGTAGAAAATATTTTTTCTGTCTGTTCATGTAAGTGTTACAAATCCTGAGAATGTTATACACTGAACTAGGCACTACCTTATAATTAAATCTTGCATACATATATATAGAGAGAGACAGAGAGAGACAGAGAAGAGAAATATATATGGAATATATATATATATATATTTGTGTGGAATATATATATATATATATGCCTCTTTTCCTTTATGTGAGGGAGGATCACCAGGGAAAAGAACTGCTCAGCTGAGTCCACTGGATGTGGTTTTGAGCCACTAAGTTTGGGGAATGTTTGTTACACAGCAAAAGAAAACTGATTGGGCTTCCCTGGTGGTGCAGTGGTTGAGAATCTGCCTGCTAATGCAGGGGACACGGGTTCGAGCCCTGGTCTAGGAGGATCCCACATGCCGCGGAGCAACTAGGCCCGTGAGCCACAACTACTGAGCCTGCACGTCTGGAGCCTGCGCTCCGCAACAAGAGAGGCCGCGATAGTGAGAGGCCCGCGCACCGCGATGAAGAATGGCCCCCTCTTGCCACAACTAGAGAAAGCCCTCGCACAGAAACGAAAACCCAACACAGCAAAAATAAATTAATTAATTAATAAACTCCTACCCCCAACATCTTCAAAAAAAAAGAAAAAGAAAAACCACAGCTTTAAAAAAAAAATATGCTCCTGATTTCTAAAAAAAAAAGGAAAACTAATACACTAATGCTGTTAAATAATAAAATATGTTCTATCCTCCCAGTTTTTAAAATATACCTTCAAAATAATATGAAAGGCCAGATTCAAATTTATTATTTCTTTTTTGTTTTAATAAGATTTGGGTTTTTTTTAGATTAGAGTTTTTAAATTGTGGTAAAACATACATAATAGAAAAAGTTTAACCATTTTAATGAATACAATTCAGTGGCATTAAGTACACATACAATGTTGTACAACTTCTACCTAGTTCCAGAACTTTTCCACCAGCCCAAATGGAAACTCAATGGTCTAAAAGGAAGTCTATGGGCTCCAGTAAATATACCCATTGCTCCCACAACTCCTTGCCTGGTGGAGGCATTCACCCTCCAAAGTGCAGTGCCATAACAGAGGTCCCTCTTGCCCTGGTCTGAGGCTGGCACTGGCAACAGAAAAACACCAGCCCAAAGGCAATGATCAGAGGCTTAAAGGATCTGCAAAAAAACAGAACATGGAATGGCCTGTGTCGCACAGCAGTGATGGGGCGGGAGGGCTTCCCTTGGCCAAAGAGGGCAGCTCCCCTTCAGCTTTGGACCGTTGCAAACAAGCAGGACTGCAGACCACTCCTGTTGGACCTTCCAGTTTTTCAAGAGAAGCAGAAATTCCGGATTTTCATTAGAAATCTCCTGATACTCAAAATTCTGGGCAGAACAAACCAAGCATATCTTCAGGTGGAGTTTGGCCTGTGGGGTCCAGCATAGGATCATGCAGGATCTGTGCCTAAAACATGGGTGAGGGAGACTTCCCTGGTGGTCCAGTGGGTAAGACTCCATGCTCCCAATGCAGGGGGCCCGGGTTCGATCCCTGGTCGGGGAGCTAGAGCCTGCATGCATGCTGCAAATAAGAAGTCTGCATGCTGCAACTAAAAAGATCCCATGTGCAGCAACGAAGACCCGGCTGAGCCAAAAAAAAAAAAAAAAAAAGGGGTGAGGGATGGGGTGGGTGGGAGAGCAGAGCTGGCAGAGGGGGCTTGGCTTCTGTGCAAATTTGAGCAGGAGACAGGATTGCAACTCATGGGAGCAGCATTAGTTGCACTCCATGTCCGCCACAGGCAGAATTCAAAATAAAGCATGGTTGGAGCAGGTTTAAGCTCAATAATAATCCTAGTCTTCCTGGGAAACTTTATTCCCCCCACACCTCCTCTCTCAGACTATGTGATCTCTCTGTACCTCTGTTTCCCCTTCTTTAAAATAGAGACCTTACAGGATACATTAAGTGAATGAATATATATAAAATACATAAAATAATGCCAAGTGCAGGGTGGGCACTACTTAAATGTTGGCTACTGTATTAGCTGCAGAATGAGTGGCTTAAAACAACAAGACACATTTATTATTTCTTACTTTTCTGTGGGTCAGGAGTTTGGGAGCAGCTTAGCTGGGTGGTTCTGGCTTGGAGTCTCATGAGGTTGCTAACAGATGCCAAGTGAGGCTACATCATCTGAAAGCTTGACTGGGGCTGGAGGATCTGCTTCCAAGATAGCTCCCTTGTGTGGCAGACAAGCTGATGCTGGTTGTTGGGTGGAGGCCTCAGTTCCTCACCTTGCAGATCTCTCCAAAGGGCTGCTTGAGTGTCCTCACAGTATGGTGGCTGGCTTCTCCCGGAGCAAGTGAGCTAATCAAGAACAAGAAGGAAGTCACATGTTTTTTATGACCTAACCTCAGAAGTCACACACATTGTCATTTCAACAATATCCTCTTGGTTATATGATGGAGAGGAACTACACAAGAGTGCAAATATCAGGAAGCAAGGATCACTGCGCTATTATGAATAAAGGTAGCATGGCTGCTAAGAGCAGAGCTGTGAGTCAGGCAGCCTGGTTTCAAATCCTAGCTCTTTCTAGATAACTGTGAGAACTTGGACAAGTACTTAACCTGTCTTTCACTGCATCCTCATTTATAAGATAGAATAGCAGTATCTGCTTCATTTGCAGTTGTTATTGGGATTAAGGGAATATATAATCACTTTAGAACAATTCCTGGCATATAACAAGTGCACAATAGTGCACAACTTTTTTTTTTTACTTGAGTTGTACACTTCATTATTTATTATTTATTTATTTATTTATTTATTTGGTTGTGTCAGATCTTAGTTGTGGCACGTGGCTCCTTAGTTATGGCACGCAAACTCCTAGTTGCGGCATGCATGTGGGATCTAGTTCCCGGACCAGGGATCAAACCCGGGCCCCCTGCATTGGGAGCATGGAGTCTTAACCACTGCACCACCAGGGAAGTCTCTGCTGCTACTTTTTTATACACAGCCCCTCCAATGACAGATCAGCTCCTCCCATACAACCCACCAGAAGCCCCAATGATTGAAGACTAGTACAGAGGGACTGAGGGGTCCCCAGTAATCTAGGTCCTAGAGATACATACAGATGGAAAGACACTGTTCATGAGACTGTGTCCTGCTCCAGACTGAAATTTCCCAAAGGCAGGGATTTTCCTTTCAGCTGCCCACAGACAGACAAAAATAAAGAGTCAATTTTACTGCTTCGCTTTCTGATGAGAGACTCCAGCCCACATGTCACCTTTCTAATGCCATTTACTTCACCCAGAGTAGCCTACATTGGGTGGAGGGGGCATCTTGCCCACCATTATGGACCCAGCATAGTAACCAGCACACAGCAGGTACCAAAGAAACAATTGATCACGGTGATATGTTATTGCTGGGTCAGAAGTATATTCCACAGAGCAGTTTTTTAAGATATAATTCAGGGCCAGCTCTGGGTCCCTGGACAAATTCTTTTGTAGCCTGCTCACTGAAGGTGCCTCTAAGAGGCTTGGGTGTACTTTGTGCCCTCTGAAACACAGCACAGAGGTAGAAGCTACTTCAGAGTGGATCAGAAAGAGGCCTTCAGGTTGGGAAGGTAATTGATCATTTTTCTCAGTGCAAGAAGCCAGGGAGGAGGAGAGCTCACTCTTGGATAGCTATGTCCCCCACTCAGAAGGAGGCCAGGGGCTGGGGGTTGGACAGGCCGGCTGCCAGGTCAGATGGTGGCTATCTGGATCTATTCCTTGCCAAGGTTTTCCTCTGTGCCCTTCCCACCTGCCTGTCACTGCTGCCGGGATCTGCTATCCTGGCATCTGGCCCAGCCAAGTGTATGGGGCACACAGTGTTAGATTCCAGAGGCTGAGCTGGCTCGGAGCCCTGCTGAGTCAACTCTGTTTTTCTTGCCTGTTCTCTGAGCCATCGTGCCCTGGGTTTTTCCTGGCAGGCAGGTTTTCTATGCCAGCCTCAATTTTCAGGCAAGGTATAGGGAAGTTGGTGGGAATGGAGGGGGAGAACTTTGGTAAAAGTTTGTTGAATAAATGCTTAGCCTTGTGAAATGAAAGTGGTCCACCTCACAGCCTCACTCAGTTCTTCCTCTGTCCCAACTCTGTCCCTACCCGAGGCTCAGAGTGTTGGGGTCTCTCCACCAGCCTGGGAACTCCATGTAGGAGAGCAGAGGACTGTTTATTGAATGAATGAATGAATGAATGAATGAGGGAGAATGGTGAGAACTTCCTTCCATGTATCCCCTCTTTCTGTTCCAAGGTTCCTGCTTTGATTCAGGCAAACACTCTGAAGACCCTGAGGGTAGAGAGTGGGCAGTGGGGAGAGAGGCACCCGCTGGAGACTGAACAAGACAAATCTGGTCCCTGCCACCTGGGCACTAAGTTGTGCGGAGTGGGATGAGGGACGTTAAAGAATCCCACAAACGCATCTGCAACGACCAAGCCTTGAGCGGGAAGGAGCGCGAAAGCCCGAGATGTCTCCCCGGGAGACCAGCCTGGTCTTGGGATGCTCTCCGGGAGGCGTTCCGGAGGCGGGGATGTTTGAGGGGTCCCGGGTTTCCGCCTAGCCCTGATGGACTGAGCGTACCAGGACCCTCTTCCCCAGCTTTTGACTTGGGGAGGGGGTCAGGAATGCAGCCCGCACGCCCCGTCCCCGCTGACACCAGCGCCTTTTCCCCACTGGGCGCGGCGGGGGCTGGGGGGGGGGCTCGAAATTCCGGCGCTTGGAAAGGGACCGCGGGGAGAGGAAGTCACGTCTCCCACGGTCAGCAGAGAAGGCATGGCTGACCACGCACGTCAGGGCCTGGTGGGAGGAGCCAGAGTTTTGCACCTCCCAGGGCACCCCTCACCCCCAAAACTACCCGGCCTCCAGCAACTGAACCCCACCCCCGGCCGCACGCCCCGGCCCCGGAACTCCACGCGCCCCGCCTCCCAGGCTCCGCCTTCTACTCCCGCACTGTGCTTATAATAGAGGGCGTAGCGGGCACAAGCCAAGCTGTGATTCGAGTCTTTGCTCTCTGGCTTCTGCACCCAAGCGAGACTCCACCAGGGCCCCCGCGTCTCCACCCCTCTCATCTCGACCTCCGAGTCCCCCTTGCGCCCCCTCACCCCTGCCTCTCCGATCCCCGCGTCCCGGCGTCCACACCACCCGGAAGGATGCGCTGTGCGCCAACAGCCGGAGCAGCCCTGGTGCTGTGCGCTGCCACCGCCGGGCTGCTGAGCGCGCAGGGCCGCCCGGAGCCTCCCGAGAAGCCGCGCTTCGCCTCCTGGGACGAGGTGAATGTGCTGGCGCACGGGCTCCTGCAGCTCGGCAACGGGCTACGCGAGCACGTGGAGCGCACCCGTGGGCAGCTGGGCGAGCTGGAGCGGCGTCTGGGCTCGTGCGGGGCCGCCTGCAAGGATCCTGAGGGGTCAGCCGCACCTCCGTTCGCCCCGGAGAATCTGGTCCCTCCCGGCGGCGATGCAGTCCCGGAGACCCTCCGCAGCTTTCAGGTACGTACGCTCCTACTGCCCTGGAAGGGTGTGGACGGGAGGGGGCGCATCCCGGACTCCCTGGGCTCTCCTGCCCGGGCCTCAAAGGATGGAGAGTTGGGAGTAGGACCGGGGATGAATGGAGAAGTTGGCAGCGGAAGGCCAGATCCTCACCAGGGTTTTATACTCTCCCCAGACTCAGCTCAAGGCTCAGAACAGCAGGATCCAGCAACTCTTCCAGAAGGTGGCCCAGCAGCAGCGGCACCTGGAGAAGCAGCACCTGAGAATCCAGAATCTGCAGAGCCAGGTGCCCGATGCTTGCCCCAGGTGGGGAGGGAGGTTGAAGTTGGACCTATGGGTCTGGACGTGGAGCTAAGCAGGTCGAGCAGCCTGAGCCAGCCAGACCTGACCCCCTCCTCCTGTCCTGTCCCAGATGGGCCACTTGGCCCCCATGCACCTGGGCCACGGGGTGGCCAAGCGTGCCAGGAGGAAGAGGCTACCCAAGATGGCCCAACTTGCTGGCCCAGCTCAAAATATCAGCCGCTTGCACAGTGAGTGTCCAGACCTTTGCTGTTCTCCGGAAACCATCCCCCCACTATTCTTGCCCCCCACCCTCGTCAGGTCCACCTTACTGAGAAGGAGAGAGGCCCGTCCCTGCGTCCCTGTGGGCTGACGGGCCTCTGGTGAAGGGGTGACTGGGACACCCCCTTCTCAGTCCTCTCCCTGCCCCACGGGGCCACCCCACCCTTCTTCCCAGCAAGCCACTGGGATTTCCCACGGGCCACTAACTGGAGCAGCAGGCGGCTGGGAAACAGGGTCCAAGGGGGACTTGAGCTGCAGGGGTGTGGGAAAAGGGGTGGTACAGCTCAGGGCCACCTTCCTGGAGGTTGGAACCTTCTAGGAGAGACAGGATGGGGGACGAAAGGGTGCCAGCTAGGGAGGCTTGGAGGCTGGAGCCCTCGTTGGGTGAAGAGAGAATGGCGGCCTGGGAGGGGAGGTTCTGATGTTTGGCCACCACCCACCCACCATGGGCTTTTAGAGTGTGGATCTAGGAGGGGAGGCTAGGGCAGGGAAGCCCCATCTCCTTGGCCAGACGCACCACTCTTGCATCTCTTACAAATCCAGGGCTCCTGACTCACACACCTCTTCCGTCCCACAGCCTTCTATTGGCCCGGAAGTCCCTGATCAGCCCTTCCCACACACCCCCACCAAGTTCTGGTTCCTTTATTGTGTATGCCCCGTAGCACCCCAGATCTCCTAACATGTCTGTAGGTATATGACACAGATTCCCAGCTCCCGGTGTCTCTGTCCTACTGCTCCAGAGCTGGCTGGCTTCCTTGTGGTCCTCCTACCCCATCACCCACCTTGGCATCTGCAGCCGTCTGCAGCCAACTGGGTGAAAGTTCAGATCTCCCTCTTCACACCCTCGGGCTGGTTGCTGGCTTCCCGCCCTCTAGTCTTGAGGGCTCTGGCACCTCCCCGTCCCACCACTTTTCCTCCCCTCCCCAACCAGGAAGGGTCCATTACACCCTCCCAAACCTTAGCCCTGGTATGAGTGGCTTCTGGGTGGGGCCCGCAGGCATAGATCCAGGCTGGGGAATGTGATGGGGAGGGTGGGGGTCATGTGTAGGTTTGGGGACTCCAGGCTCGCCCCTGCCAAGTATGGGAAAGTTCAGAGCTGCGGAGACAAACAGCTGGTGTTAATGGAAGCCACATTGGTGGTTTGGCGGGCTGCCTGTTGTGATTGGAAGAGAGGAAAGTAGGGGAAAGGGGAGCTGCTTCAGGGGCCAGAAAATGCCTCCAGTCATCCGGGCCCGCCCCCACTCCCACAGTGTGGACACATTCACCCCGCGACCTGAGCCTTCCCCTCCCCCTGCGACTTTTCCCCTACTTTCCGGGCTGGGCTGGGGCTGGGGCTGGGCTGGGGCTGGGCTGGGCTGGGCCTGGGCTGGGCTGGGCATGGGACGGGCTGGGGGCGGGGACTTCCCCGGTCTGCCGATGTGCCCTGGCCATCCTTCCGTTTTTTCCTCCCTCCTCCCTCCTTCCCTCCTCAATCCTTCCCCCTCCCTCTCTGATACCTGGGACCCCAGGCAGGGCCTCTGTGGTGTCCCCAAGCCCCATCCAGGCCTGATTCCCCTCCCGCCACTGGACAAAGCAGAGCTCCCTCCTGTTTATCACAGTTCTTGCCCCATCCCCACTCTGGTCCAGCTCATTCAGTCATTCCTTCATGGCATCTTTAGTAAACACCTGCTGTGGGCTGGGATCAGCCTGGGCACCGGTGCCAGATGGTGGCAAAGAGCCATTCATTGTCCCTAGCCTCATGGACCTCCTTCAGTGTGGGGAGTTGGAGAGAGACCATCAGATGACCCCAGTGTTGGGGAGTAGGAAGTCCTCAGTGCCCCTAACCTGGTCTGGGTGGGATGGTCAGGGACATGATCCCTTTCAGAAGCTGGGACCTTTAATATGAGGCAAGGAAAGGCATGAGGGAAGTGGGTCTCAGAACAGTAGCACGTGCAAAGTCCCTGTGGCAGGAGGGGGGTGTGGTACCAGGAAGGCTATGTGGCCCGAGGGTGGGCGTGCAGTGCAGGAGAGGGAGGATGAGTATAGCAACCAGTCCTGGGGTGCCTTGTAGACTGTGTCGAGGAAAGGCATGGGGTGCTATGGAAGACTTTAGGCAAGTGGGGTGTGTGTCATGAGCTCTAGATTGCCCCCTCCCGTCCCTGTCACCCGCTGCCCAGCCCCCAGACATGCCTGTTTCCTGGAACCCCCAGGACTGCTCTCTGCTTCAATCCCCCCACCCTTGTCTGCCCTGCAGGACTGCCCAGGGACTGCCAAGAGCTGTTTGAAGAGGGAGAGAGGCAAAGTGGATTGTTCCAGATCCAGCCCCGGGGGTCCTCCTCATTCCTGGTTAACTGCAAGATGACCTCAGGTAGGGCTGCTCTGGCCCCCCAGGTACCCCAAATATCATGGGCCCGGTTGTCTTTCTGTCAAATGCAGCTCACCCCCCCTCCCTCCCTCGCTCCCCGCTTTCTCCTTCCCTGCTGGATCCTTGGGACAAAGATCCAGGCAGAGCCCTCCGCCTGCTGACCAGCCCATCTTCCTCCTTTAACCATCTTCCTCCAGTCCTGCTGGGATGGATGAGAGGAACATTGCTCTCCCTTGGTTTAGACGTGGTTTGGGGTTTGGGAGCCAGATGGGGGAGTCAGGGTCTCTTGTAAAAAAATCCTCCTGGTGACTTTGCACCTTTCTGGGCAGATGGAGGCTGGACTGTAATTCAGAGGCGCCAGGATGGCTCAGTCGACTTTAACCAGCCCTGGGACGCCTACAAGGATGGCTTCGGAGACCCCCAAGGTGGGTGTTTCCTGCAGATCAGAGGCACAGGGGGAGGAGGGGGCCACGGAGGTGGGTCGTTCTCACAGATGGGCCTTTCCCACTGTAGGTGAGTTCTGGCTGGGCCTGGAGAAGGTGCACCGCATCATGGGGGAGCGTGGCAGCCGCCTGGCTGTGCAGCTGCAGGACTGGGAGGGCAATGCCGAGTCATTGCAGTTCCCTGTCCACCTGGGTGGCGAAGACACAGCCTACAGCCTGCAGCTCACGGCGCCCGTGGCCAGCAAACTGGGTGCCACCGCCTTCTCAGCCAGCGGCCTCTCCCTGCCTTTCTCCACTTGGGACCAAGACCACGACCTCCGCGGAGACAAGAACTGTGCAAAGAGCCTCTCTGGTGAGCAAGCAAGCTCTGTCCCTCCTTGTCTTGCCCTTTGCCACACAGCTGGGACCTCCCCTCCCTACCTTTCTGCATCCGTCCCCTGCCTTCAACTCCATCTATTCCCTCCCCACTTTTCTCCTTACGTGCAGCATACCCTTGGGCAACTGACTTAACACTCACTCCATCTTCAAAATGGGTATAACCATACCGTCCACGCCATAGGATTATTATGAACATATGATGAGATGACGTTTGTGGGATGGTGGCTGGTGTGTGGCAAAGCCATCGAGACAGACCCCATCTTGTTCTAATGAAATCGGAGGCAGAGCCCGGGCCCTGTGAAGTGAAATATATGAAACTGCCTTTTGGTGGGTCAAAGAAGGATGGAATAGTGGTTAATTTCATATGGTTCAATCTAATATAAACTAGTGAGATGCATGACAGTCATAGAGAGGCTTTGATAAATGTTTGCCATGTGCCAGGTGCGGAGAAGTCACTCGCCAGGGTCACAGACATAAAAGCTGCAGTTACCGGGAAGGGGGGTACCCAGAGCCCCTGGGGTGCCTTTGTCACAACCTGGGGTTCCTCAGAACACAGTTTGACAACCACTGCCAAAGACATCTCATCTAAAGTGTGTGACATCCAACACCCAGCCTCATCCCCATCCCGGGCCCAGTGGAGGCCCAAGGACCCATGGGCCTAACCAAGTCCCCTTTTTTCTGACCCCGGCAGGTGGCTGGTGGTTCGGTACCTGCGGCCACTCCAATCTTAATGGCCAGTATTTCCATTCCATCCCGCGGCAGCGGCAGCAGCTTAAGAAGGGCATCTTCTGGAAGACCTGGCGGGGCCGCTACTACCCGCTGCAAGCCACCACCATGCTGATCCAGCCCACAGCGGCCGAAGCAGCCTCCTAGCCTCCTCGCTGGGGCCTGGTCCCAGGCTCCTGGAGGACAGGGACTCTGATTCTGGCCCAGCATGTGGCCACTCCCTGCCTGGGCAGGGGCTCCAAGCAGGGGCCACCTGAAACCTCATGGACAGAGAAGATGTCCACGACTGGAGATGCCCCCGCGATGAGTGGGGGGGCTGCAGGAAATGCCCTCTGAGAAGAACAGAGCTGCAGGGCTGCAGGGCACAGACCCCGAAAGCGTGGGACATGGGGGCATTGAAGCCCACTCCTCGCCCGCCCGAGGAGTATGGGACGCAGAGGGACCACTCGGGGGCAGCCAGGCCGGCCCTTGATGGCGGATTCAGTCACGTTGACTGGCTGGGGGACCAGGACTCCCATAGACCCCGGGCGCCCTTGTGGTGCTGTAGCGTGTGGGTGCTATAGGCGAGCCCGCGCCGACGGCATCTGGGCTGAGCCCACGGAATTCTTGGAATAAAAGCAACCTCAGAACATTTCGTTCCTTTTCGTCCTTTGTTTTTGTTTTAAAAAGTGTACAGTTTTCAAAGTCCACATAAACATGTTCCCAGGGTGGAGGGTGAATGCTTCCGGGGCTCTTGAGGGCAATGTTGGTTATCCCTACCACCTCCAACAGCTGATTTCAATTTCCTTCACTTATGATTTCATGATGTGTATCTCATTTTTTACTTTCAAAGTTACAAAATAAAACCCTCATTCAGTCCTTCTGGAAGCAGGTAATAGAGAAAATAAGCTCTTCCTGACCATACTTAGGCATATGAATCACTATTAACTTTTTAGTGTCCTGCCATCTGATAGAAATATGATGTGAGTTGTGTGTTTAATTTTTTTTGTAGCCACATTTTTTAAAATATTTATTTTTGGCTGTGTTGGGTCTTCGTTTCTGTGCGAGGGCTTTCTCTAGTTGCGGCGAGCGGGGGCCGCTCTTCATCGCAGTGCGTGGGCCTCTCACTGTTGCGGCCTCCCTTGTTACGGAGCACAGGCTCCAGACGCGCAGGCTCAGTAGTTGTGGCTCATGGGCCTAGTTGCTCCGTGACACGTGGGATCTTCCCAAACCAGGGCTCGAACCCGTGTCCCCTGCACTGGCAGGCAGACCCTCCACCACTGCGCCACCAGGGAAGCCCTGTAGCCACATTTTTAAAAAAGAAAAAAAAAGTTTTACAAGAAAGTAAAAAAAAAATTTAGGAATATACTTCATTGAACCCAATATTTCCAAATTATTACTGTTTCAACATGTGGTCAATATAAAAGTTATTGATAAAAAAAGTTATTGATGAGATATTTGACATGGCTTTTTGTACTGAGTCTTCCAAATTCAGTATGGATTTCACACTTATGGCGCATCTCAGTTTGGACTGGCCGTATTTAAGGGCTTAGTAGCCACAGTGGCCAATGGCCACCATCTTGGACAACCCAGCTCTACTGTGTGACATTAATGCAGTGTTTTGGGTAAATTCTTCCCATTTTTGGCCATGTCTGCAGAAGTTTTCCTTTAAATTGGCTTTAAAATATATATATATATGTATCTTGGGACTTCCCTGGTGGTCCAGTGGTTAAGAATCCGCCTTCCAATGCAGGGAACGCAGGTTCCATCCCTGGTCAGGGAGCTAAGATTGCACATGCCACAGGGCAACTAAGCCCGAGCGCCACAACTAGAGAGCCTGTGTGCTGCAACTACTGAGCCCGCGCACTCTGGAGCCTGCGTGACACAACTACAGAGAAGCCTGCTGGCTGCAACGAAAGGTCCCACATGACGCAACTAAGACCTGACGCAGCCAAAAATAAAGATATTAAAAAATATATATATATATGTATCTAAAATTCAGCTAATATTTCTTGAGCACCTACTACAGGTCAGGCCCTGTCCCAAGTGCTTGGGATACTCTAGTGAACAGAAAGATCCCTGCCTGCGCCAAGCTTGCCTTCAAAGCCCCTCCCATTACAGAGAAGGTGACCTATAATTGTTGGTCCAAACTGGAGACACTGTTGAGAGTGAAAGGCGGGGTGTTGTTAATAATTAAGCCAGATGACAGATGTAAAGCAGCTCACCCCCAGGCATATAGGGACTTACCCAGTTTCTAAAAATGTAGTCATATATCTTACAGTGTGTGGAAAACCCTGCCATAAATAGGTTAGTAAAACTAAACTCGGTGAAAACAAAACAATGCAAATGCTTTCAAATGCCAGCTAGAGGGAATTCCCTGGCCGTCCAGTGGTTAGGACTCCATGGCTTTCACTGCTGTCAGTGTGGGTTCGTTCAATCTCTGGTGGGGCAACTAAGATCCCACAAGCCCCGCCACCGGGCCAAAAAAAAAGAAAAATCCAGCTAGAAAACTGATCTATGGTGAAAAAAAAACCCCACAATAAACGAATAGTGGTTGCCTCTGGAAGGGTGGGAGGTGGGATAGGGATTGACTCAGAAGGGATATAAGGGAACTTTCCCAAGTGACGGTGATGTTCTGAACCTCAGTAGAGGTGGGTTACTCCCGTGTTCACCTTTGCCTTGGTGAGTATACACTTAAGATTTGTGCATTTCATTGTATGTAAATTTCACCTTAAAAAAAATCTACAACAGTCATAAAAAGACATGGAACTCTAGTTAATGGTATGCATGCTGAAGTGTTTTAGAGGTGCAGTGAACTGATGTCTTCAATTTTGTTTTTTTAAATTTTTTCCAGCTTTATTGAGATGTAATTAACACACAGTAGGACTTCTCTGATGGCGCAGTGGTTAAGAATCCGCCTGCCAATGCAGGGGACACGGGTTGGATCATTGGTCCGGGAAGATCCCACATGCCGCGGAGCAACTAAGCCCGTACTGAGCCTGTGTTCTAGAGCCCACGAGCCACAGCTACTGAAGCCCACGTACCTAGAGCCCGTGCTCCACAACAAGAGAAGCCACTGCAGTGAGAAGCCTGCACACTGCAACGAAGAGTAGCCCCTGCTCACTGCAACTAGAGAACTCCCGCGTGCAGCAACAAAGACTCAATGCAGCCAAAAATAAATTAATTAAAAAAAAACATAAAACATTGTGTAAGTTAGGTGTACGACATGTTGACTTGATACACATATACTGTGAAATGAGAAGCACCCTAGCATTAGCCAACGCCTCCATCACATCACACAATTACCTTTTCCTTTTTGGTGGTGAGAACATTGAAGATCTACCCTCTTAGCAGCTTTCAGGTACACAATACAGTGTTACTTGTAATCACCATGCTGTCCATTAGATCCCCTAAATCTTCAGCTTCCTTTGAAATGCATCAAAAAATTAGATGACGGGTGGCTAGAGAAATGGATATGCAATAAAGCAAAATGTTAATAGTGCGATCTGGGTCTGGGTATTCTCTGTACAATTCTTTCCATTTTTCTAAATGTTTAAAAAATTTCACAATGAAATGTATGTAGGGAAGAAAATCCTAATGAGATCCTGTTGCCTTCTAAAGGCTCTCATCCTTCGTCTGAGCTCAAAAAGGGAGATGAGGATTAGATAATTGTTGAAGAGATATGAGCAAGAGAGAGTGAGCCTCTCTCCTTGATGGGTAATAAAGGTCTTCAAGAATTGAAAAAAAAGGGAGAGGGATAAATTAGGAGTTTGGGATTAGCATATACATACAACTATATATAAAATAGATAAACTACAAGGACGTACTGTGTAGCACAGGGAACTCTACTCAATATTTTGTAATAAACTATAAAGGAAAAGAATCTGAAAAAGAATATATATGTGTGTGTGTGTGCGTGTGTAACTGAATTACTTTGCTGTACACCTGGAACTAACACAAAATTGTAAATCAACTATACTTCAATAAAAAATTTAATTCATTAAAAAAAAGGAATTGAGGGCTTCCCTGGTGGCACAGTGGTTAAGAATCCGCCTGGCAATGCAGGAGACACGGGTTCGAGCCCTGGTCCGGGAAGATCCCACATGCCACACAGCAACTAAGTCCCTGCGCCACATCTATTGAACCTGCACTCTAGAGCCCGCGAGCCACAACTACTGAGCCCGTGTGCCACAGCTGCTGAAGCCCGCGCGCCTAGAGCCTGTGCTCCACAACAAGAGAAGCCACCGCAATGAGAAGCCTGCACACCGCAACGAAGAGTAGCCCCCCCTCGCCGCAACTAGAGAAAGCCCGCGCACAGCAACAAAGACCCAATGCAGCCAAAAATAAATAAATAATTTTAAAAAAATTGAAAAAAGGAATTGAAAAAAGGTAGGACTTTCACAGTATGTGGTTCAATGTTATTTAATGCACTGCTTACGATTATCACCCTTATCATATGGCGCATTATCATAGGGCACGTTTGGGAGAAACAGTATTTGCCTGTGCCCTGAGCCCCAGCTGCTGTTTTAATAGAGAACCTATTTTTCCAATATTCCTAGGGGTTCCTTGGGAAGGTAGTGGGGGCCTCTTTCACTAGAGGAGAGCCTCTGTGTTGGGGACACACTAGCTTCCCTGGGGCCCTGGCTGAGCATGGGTGACGATCTCCTCAACACTTGGAGGCCAGACCCTCTCCAGGATCCTTGTTTGGGGGTGTCCTGTATCGGGCAGGCTTGGAGAGTCTCCCTTGAGACCACTGTGGCTGAACTGGTGGGGAGTCCAGTCTGTTCAGGTGGGGGCAGAGCCCTCCCAGTTACGTACTCTTTATTCTCAGGTTCGGCCAAACAGGGCTGATTGCTCCAATGCTGCTGCTGCTTCTGCTATCACCTCCTCCTCCAACACAGCATTTCCTGCCCCTCCATCACTGGGAATGACAGAAAGAGTAACCACCATGGCTGGGAACCAAACAAGAGCCGGGAAGTGAATCCTGACCCAGCCAACTTCAGAGCTGGGGCTCTTAACCATATCACTCTCCTGGGGAGGGGCCAGGACAGGACACTCAAGCTCTGTGGCCTCAGCTCCTGCATCCGGGAAATAGGGATGGTCTGGTACCCCACCCTCCCATCCGCACCACCCCTTCACCCCTTCCTGTTCTCCAGGTACTGTGAGGATTTCATGTAGCATTACATGAAAAGCAGTCTGAGTAGTGTCTGACTCATGGTGAGCACACAACATAAACGTGAGCCATCATTACTAACACTATCATTACTGTGAGCCATGCTGGATGGGTGCGGGAACAACATGACCCAGACAGGAGAAATGCCTTCATGGTGGAGGTCACTTTTGAGTCAGTTTTTTTTTTTCTTCTTATTTAAAATGTTTATTAAGAAGGTTTACTTTTTTAAAAAAACATTTATTTTATTGAAGTATAGTTGATTTACAATGTTGTGTGGCTTTTTGTTTTGTTTTTTTTGGCCATATGGCTTGTGGGCTCCTAGTTACCCGACCAGCGATTGGACCCAGGCCCTCGGCAATGAAAACACGAAGTTCTAACCACTAGACCGTGGTTAGTGGTTGTGTTAATTGTGTTAATTTCTACTGTACAGCACAGTGATTCAGTTATACATATATATGTATAATTTATATATATATACACATATATATAAATTCTTTTTCATATTCTTTCCATTATGGTTTATCACAGGATATTGAATATAGTTCCCTGTGCTATATAGAACCTTCTTGTTTTTTTGTTGTTGTTGTTTTAAGGCCTTTATTGAATTTGTTACAATATTACTTGTTTTATGTTTTGTTTTTTTGGCCCCAAGGCATGTGGGATCTTAGCTCCCTGACCAGGGATGGAACCCACACCCACTGCATTGGAAGGCGAAGTCTTAACCACTGGACCACCAGGGAAGCCCCGACCTTCTTGTTTATCCATTCTATGTATGATAGTTTGCATCTACTAATCCCAAACTCCCGATCCATCCCTCCCCCATGAGTCAGTTTTCAAAGGATAAAAATTCTACAAAGATGGGGGAGGGGTGTGGCACCGCAGGAGGAGAGCACTGTTTGAGAGCAAAAGCCTGGCTGCCTTGGAAGGAAGCACGGCTCCTGTCTGGAGAACCAGTGCATTGCCCCACCTGGCTGCAGCGAGAGGCAAGAAGCTTGGGTGGTGAATGCGGGTGGGGTGGGGAGGGGGTTTGGGTGGGAATGTGCTGGGCTTCAAGCCAACAGCCCAGGAGTGTGCAAAGGCCACTAGGGTCCTCCCTGGACTGGCTTCCAGACTGCCTCAACTTTTCCCCTAAGCTCATCTCTGGGCCCTTGGACTCAACTCTCCAGCCACTGTGGCCTCCTGGCTGTTCAGAGCCATTGGGCTCTCTCTCACTTCTTTGTTTTGTCTGTCTAAAATGCTGTTCCCACCACCTCCTCCCCCTCTCTCGGACTCAGTGTAAATGCCACCTCCTCCGGGATGCCTTCCCTGCCTCCCTAACTAAGTAGATCCGCTGTCACATAGCCCAGTTTATTCCTGGGCTCACTGCACTCTGAAATTTCTTGTGCGTGCTGTTGTTTACTTGCTTCTTGTCTGCCTGTTCCACCAGACTTTCAGCTCCCCAAGGGCTGGGCCTTGGTCTCCTTCAACTCTGCATCTCCAGCCCATAGAGCATTGCCTGGCCTGACTTATGTTTTAAAAGACTCTCGGGGGTGGGGGGGATAAATTAGGAGTTTGGTATTAACATATACACACTACTATATATAAAATAGATAACCAGGGACTTCCCTGGTGGTCCAGTGGTTAAGACTCTGCGCTCCCAATGCAGGGGGCCCAGGTTCAATCCCTGGTCAGGAAACTAGATCCCGCACGCCGCAACTAAAAGCCCGCATGCCTCAAAGAAGATCCTGCACACCGCAACTAAGACCCGGTGTAGTCAAATAAATAAATAAATAATTTTAAAAGTATATAAATAAATAAAATAGATAGCCAACAAGGGCCCACTGTATAGCACAGGGAACTATATTTAATATCTTGTAATAACCTATAATGGAAAAGAATCTGAAAAAGAATATATATGCCACTGAATCACTTTGCTGTACACCTGAAACTAACACATTGTAAATCAACTATACTTCAATTAAAAAAAAATGTATTTATTTATTTTTGGCTGTGTTGGGTCTTCGTTGCTGCGCACAGGCTTTCTTTAGTTGCAGTGAGCGGGGGCTACTCTTCGTTGTGCTGCACGGGCTTCTCATTGTGTGGCTTCTCTTGTTGCACAGCACAGGATCTCGGTGTGCGGGCTTCAGTAGCTGTGGCACGCAGGCTCAGTAGTTGTGGTGCATGGGCTTAGTTGCTCCACAGCATGTGGGATCTTCCCAGAGCAGGGCTCGAACCCGCGTCCCCTGCATTGGCAGATGGATTCTTAACCACTGTGCCACCAGGGAAGCACCCCCAATTAAAAAATATATATATATATTTATTTATTTGGTTATGCCGGGTCTTAGTTGCAGCAGGCAGGCAGGCTCCTTAGTCGTGGCATGTGGGCTCCTTAGTTGCAGCATGCAGGCTCCTCAGTTGTGGCACACAAACTCTTGGTTGTGACATGCATGTGGGATCTAGCTCCCTGACCAGGGATCAAACTTGGGCCCCCTGCATTGGGAGAGCAGAGTCTTAACCACTGCGCCACCAGGGAAGTCCCTATACTTCAATTTAAAAATACATAAATAGGAATTGCCTGGGGTCCAGTGGTTAGGATGCAGCTCTTTCATTGCTGAGGGCCCAGGTTCAGTCCCTCGCTGGGGAGCTAAAATCCCACAAGCCATGCAGCGTGGCCAAAAAAATTTTAATTTAATTTTAAAAATAAATAAATAAAAGACTCCATGTGGCTGCTATGGGAAGAACAGACTGTGTGAGGTGAGCTCAGATCAGGGAGCTTTGGGAGCAGGAAACTACACAGGTCCGTGAAGTGATGACAGGGCCAGTATAGGGATGGTGGCAGTGGTGAGGGTGAGAAGTGGTCAGAAATTTAAGAGGGAGGAGGGACAGAGTAAGGCAACTGAGGGAGGGGTTGGGAGACAGGGGCAGGGGAGTAAAGGACGAGGAGAGGGGAGTCCACCACCTCTGGCTTTGATGATGTGGGTGAATGGATGGAGTCACAGGAGGAGGAGAGGATATGGGAAAAAGAGGCCAAATTTGTGTTTGGGATGCCTGATGGACATCCCAAGGATGAGGTCCAGGAGGCAATAATTATTATTATTATAATTAGCACATGAGCTATACTTACATGATCACTAATCAAACATTTCTGTGACTTTCCTGGTGGTCCAGTGGTCAAGACTCCGCACTCCCAATGCAGGGGGCCTGGGTCTGATCCCTGTTCAGGAAACTAGATCCCTCATGCCGCAACGAAGATCCCACGTGCCACAACTAAGACCCGCGCGGCCAAATAAATAAATAAATATTTTAAAACAAAACACAACGTTTATTGCCCACTGGGGACACAGCAGCGACTGCCACAGACACAGCCCCTGCCCTCACACGGCTGATGTTCTGTTGGTGGGGGACAGAAACTAAATAGGATTGTGAAAATTTAAAAGAGGAAACCTTAACTAAAACTGGAGTCAGGAAGTCTTGCAGAGGGAGCTCTTATGCTCTGCCACTCCTCAGTTACCCCAAACAGGAAGACATCAATTACAGACCCCAACCAGAAGAGATGTACGTACCTTGCACTCCCAAACAGTAACTGCAATTACTTTACTAAAACTGGAGAAGAGATTTTCTTCCCTCCCAGCAACAAGCCCAGCCAATGGAAACACCACAACTTAGCCAATGAGAAGCTGCCCTCACCTGAACGCTTACTTACTTTCCTCCGAATTAACTTTCATTTCACTATTGTCCATGACTTCTTGTCTCACCGTCTTTTCTATAAAAGACTTCCATTTTGTACAACCTCTGGGAGTATCTCTGCTTGACAGATGAGATGCTGCTTGATTCATGAATCTTTTAATAAAGGCAATTAGACCTTCACACTTAGTAGAAGTTTGTTTTTTAACAGGATCGAGAAAGAAATGCATACTTTAATGTCAAGTAGGGATAAATCCTTGGGGTGGGGGATGGAATAAAACAGGATAAGGGGACAGAGAAGGGGAGACAGTCTGACACCGAGTAAGGATTTACAAATATTTGTTAAAGACTTAATGACAGACAGTGGGTGGTTGATTTAGTATGTGTTTAGGTCAACGATCTAGTCATACTCCAAAGATTCCAGAAGGTGAGTTTCTCCCGTTTTACAGAGGGAGAAAACTGTAACCCAGAGAGGAGAGGAGACCTCTAAGCTAAAAGAGTCCCCACTCAGATGTTCCCCCAGAAACTGCCATTTCTGGGGTCAGCGGGCGTGGGGGTGGGGGTGGGCGGCCCGCAGAGCAGCGCGCATTGACCTATGACGTCATCGGGACGGTAAATAGCGTAACACTACCTGGACGTAGCCCCATTTCCCCTCCCGGACAGGTCCTCTGCTGGTCCGGTACTGCCTGAATCAAACCCCTCATTGGCTACTCTCTCCGTCAATCCGTTTCATTCTTCCAGTTTTTCCGCCCCGCCTTCCAGATCTCGCCTGTGATAGGCTGGCGAGGCCGTCACTTCATAAAGGTCCGCATTCCTTCCGCCTTTCTCCAGTAGACCGAGAGAGAAGAAGGTGGATCTCCGGCGGCGCCCACCCCGGGGTCTCTGCTTCCGCCTCTTATTGGCTTCTCTGGGTGCCGGTCGCTACGCCATCCATCGCTGATTGGCCAACCGGCCGCCACTCTGCGCGGCGCCGGCTCCGCCCCCGTCGGGTGTTTGTGGTGGGGCTGCGAAGTCGCCAATCCCGCCGGAAGCGCCAGGACAATGGGGACTCGGGACGACGAGTACGACTACCTATTCAAAGGTGCGGTTGGTGGGGCACAGACGGGCGAGCGGGCGGCGGCGAGGCGCCAGGCAAGCACCCAGGCTGCGCTCCAGGCCTCTGGGCCCAGGCCGGAGCCCGAGGCTTGGGGCCTGGCAGGCCAGGCAGCCGGGATGGCCAGTGCAGGCCGGGCTTGGTCAAGTTCGGGCCGGGATGCGCAGCCATGCGGGGCAGGCTGTCCAGAGAGGTTTGGGGGCCCGGGATGCTCCGAGGCGGGGCCAGGGCCCAGGGGGGTGGGGCCCGGGGCAGTGGGAGAGGCCGTTAGGGGCGGGGCATTCAGAGGGGGCGGGGCCGCCCCAGCATTTGGCGGGCCGGGCTGGGTGGAAAGCTCCCTTCGTGATGGGGGCGTGTCCGTTAGAGGCGGGGCTAGGATGTGGTGGGCGTGTCCAATAAGTGGGCTAGGGTGGGCGGGTGGGGGTGGTGCTCTCATGGAGTAGGAGGGGCCAGTCTTGATTGGTGGCAGTGCATCTGGGGGCGGAGCCCTGGAAGGGAGGGGCGGACAATGGGGGTTGAGGTGCGTGTGTGGCAGGGGTGGGGGTGTTTACCCTGGATTGGGGAGCAGAGTCGGAATTGCGTGTAGGGGCACCTGGGGTGGTGGCGGGGGACTGTATGTGCTGAACCCAGGCCTGGTGGTTAACAGCAATAATTATGTCTTAACTCTTAGAGCTCTTGAGAGCGCTGTCCAAGCACCTGCACTTTTCTAAGCACTTTACACACATGAATTCATTGAAATCCTCAGCACAACCCTGTGAGATCCATATTATCCAGCATCTCTCTTTATCGATCTGGAAACTGGAGGGACAGTTTAAGTATTAAAGCAAGATTTGAACCCAGACCACTTGAGGAGTGTATCTGGGGGGGCCTGTGGCCAAGATCTGGGACTGGGGTTGTCAGACGGTCTCCTCCAACCTGCTGGAGGATCTTCCCTGCCAAGGCAACAGAGGACTCTAGGAGCCTCAAGTAAGGCCTAGGAAGGTCAGGCAGCTTAGGGGTCACTGACTTTCCAGTACCTTCTGTGCCAACCTAGGCTTTGGCCAGGTCCTGTGCTGCTATGCTGGGCTCCCTGGCTGGCATTGGTCACCCTTGAGAGCTAACCCCTGGATGCACACAGGACACCTTTGCCATGCTGCCTGCTGCGTGAGGGTGTGCTTCCCATGCCAGCCATTGACATCTTTCCCTCGTTGGGGGAGCTTGGCCATCCCTGGGAGTGTGGCCTGTGTGACACTGTGTGTCTATGGTATTATCCCTGGTTGGGTCTGGGGTTCTGGGGACCTTGGGAATGTAGAAAATGGGATGGAGCACTTCCTACCTGGGATATCCACGTGGTAAAAGGTTTCTGGGCAGAACGAGTCCCCATGCAAAGGTCCAGAGTTGTCACACAGCACCATGGGCTCGAGGAGCTGCCTGCAGGCTGATACGTTGCTGCCAAGTGAGGCTGTGTGGTCGGCAGGCATTGGGCCCAGGCCCTTGTGCCGACTGAACCTTGGGGTCTCACTTTAGAGGCAGAGGAAGCTCTGTCAGGGCCTTGGGGACGGGTGATAGGTGGACTGGACGCCAGTCCTGCTGCAGCTGGTGCCTGTCTCTACCCAGCCGACCCTGAGGCAGCTGCTCCCCAGGTCCTGGCTGGCACCCACCTGGATGTGTTACTACAAGGGCAGGGGGCGTTCCTCCCAGTGTTTCCGTGGTCATTCCCCACTTGTTATTTTCAGCCGTTTGCTGTTGTAAATAACCCAGCTCCAAGTGTTTGCATGAGTCATCGTTTGCCCTTTGGGTTATTTCCTTGAAGTATGTTCCCAGAAGTCCAGTTATTGGGTCAGGGGCAAGGGAGCAGGCTGTGCGCTTCTCAGGATTCATCTCCGGAGTCCTCTTCCTGGAAACACTAGTACCACAGCTGGTGTGGGGGGGGCGGGGGCGGTGCCTGCCTGCCCCGCTGCCCTCTCCCACTGGGCTCCTTTTCTGAGTAGAGCAGGTGCCCTGCTGACTGTCTCAAGCCAGGTCAGAAGCGAAAGTGTAATTCACAAGGTCAGTGTTTACCAAACGGGTCCTCTGAGACCTCACCTTCACACGTAAGGCCTTGTTGGAGGACCCTCTATTATCTTTTAATATTTGTTTGTTTGTTTTTATAAATTTATTTTTAACTTTTGTCTGTGTTGCGTCTTTGTTGCTGTGCACATGCGGGCTTTCTTTAGTTGCGGCGAGCGGGGGCTACTCTTCGATACAGTGCGCGTGCTTCTCATTGCAGTGGCTTCTCTTGTTGTGGAGCACAGGCTCTAGGTGCATGGGCTTCAGTAGTTGTGGCACACAGGCTCAGTAGTTGTGGTGCATGGGTTTTGTTGCTCTGCGGCATGTGGGATCTTCCCAGACCAGGGCTTGAACCTGTGTCCCCTGCATTGGCAGGTGGATTCTTAACCACTGCGCCACCAGGGAAGTCCCCTAATATTTGTTTTTAAATCCACTCAGTTTTCCTTAAATAGGAAAAGGAAATTCTTTCTGACTCATAGAAGGAAGGAAGGAAGCCAGCAGGTAGGCAGGCCGCCACCATGGCATCACTGGCCATAAATATGGCAGGTAGACTGAAACGTGAATACACTGCACCCCACAGACTCTCCTGAGACCCCGTGGCCTGCAGAGGGTCAGGCCTAGGCAGTACAGAGGTGTCCAGGACACAGCTGTGCCAGAAGGGTTGACAAGGACCGGTGCTCTCACCGTACATCTCCCCAGCCCTGCTGCCTGGTGCGGGGAGTCCTTCAGGAGTGGAGGGGGGCTGTGATCCTCTCATCCCCCATCCCGTGCCCAGCCTCCCCCAGGCTTCAGTCACCTTCCCCAGGCCCTGCCCTGGGCACAGAGGGGCCACACCTCTCACGTGGGACGCTGGCTGCCCCCTCTCCAGCCTTCCCACCACTGACTTGCTTTTTTTGGCAGCCACGTCACAGGTTGGCTCTCCTGACCCCCCAGCAGAGGCCAGCAGATCCCTGTGGGTGTTCCACCCCCCCCCCAGTCCCCGTGTGGCTTGTTTTCCTCCCTGCTCATCCCCCCTCCCCCAGGAGTGAGGCTGTTTATTTGCACCTAATTATAGATCCTCACATTTATCCTGCTAACATTTTATCCTTTTCAGCGAGGGGCCATTTTCCCAGCCTGCCGACCAATCCCCGGGGGCGCCCCAAACTCTCCTCTGATGGACTGGGCAGCAGGGGCCACAGTGTGAGCAGCTAGGTCCCCGAGGGCCACCAAGGCCTTCCCAGAGCTCCCACCACTCACTCACTCCCAGGGAACAGGCCGGCCTCAGTGCTCACCAGGTGCTCCCGAGGCAGCCTCCTGGCTCTCCAGCCTGAGCAGACCTCACACCTGGCCGGCTGGTCTGGGACCCGAGCACACCAGCTCCCCCCATTATGAATGGTGGCCCTGCCTGTGCCCCGCTTTGGGGCACCTGTCCTCTGCTCTCTGATTCCCCCGGGGAATAGCTCCTGGGAGGAGGGGTAGAGCCCTGCTCTGCCTGGAGTCGGGGAGCCGAGCGCCCCCAATGGCCACTCGGTGACCTGAGTGTCAGAATGGGGGCCCCAGATGTGCCACGCTGTCATGGGGCGGGCCAGAGGACCAAGGGCTTCCAGGAGCTGCCAGCTCTTTGTTTTTGCCAACTGGGCTTGCCTGCTCTGCCAGCCAACTGGTGTGCCCAGGGGGACCGTGTCCCGGCCAGTGATGCCACCAACTCCTGTGGAAATGCTGGGGGCTGCGTCCTCAAGGGCCCTTTCTTTCCCGGAGACAACAGATGACTTGTATCTTCGACAATGCCATTCTCATTCCCAGCCTGCACACGGGACCAGCCCGGCCGCTGCCCTGCTGGCCACTTCTGCATTGGGCACCGCGTGCCAGGGACCGCGGGGGCAGCCCCGCCTCCCCGCCATTTGTCCGGGCAGCGGCTGGTGGCCGTTGTTCTGCTCTGGCCTCCACTGTTCTCACTGGGTGACCTTGGGCCAGGGAACTTGGTCACTCTGTATTGAGCGTCTCCAGCTGTACACGATAACATGAACATCTGTCGCTGGGGTGGCCCTGAGAGCTCCGTAACAAAGCCTTTAGGGCTGGGCCCGGCCTGAGGGCTGAGGAGATGGTTGGCTGGGCCGGGGCAGAACCCCGATGTGGCAAAGGGGATCCCGAGGCTGGACAGCTGGACAGGGCTGGGAAGGGAGTGAGAGGGTGGGGAGGATACAGGCAAGGGCCCAAAAGGACCCTCCTCCTCATTTCCTGTTCTGTTCCTGAGGATATGAGAAGTATGTACAGACATCCCTGGCTTTGGCCAGCTTCCTGCAGCCGCCGTGGGCACGAGGTGACGGGGTGAGAGTGTGGACAGTCAGTCCAGTCATGGCCCCACTGGCATGGCTGGGCGCCCTTGACCCTCAGCCCCAGACCCATGTCCATTCACCTCTTTCCACCTTTCTCTGAAGTCAACTTGGCATTCTTATGCTGGGTGCCCCCAGTGTCAGGGGAGGACGCTGACACTGTCATCACAGATGTTGTGGGCTAGGCCACGTGGTGGTTTGGGAGAAGAGGAGAAGTCTGCACCCAGGGATTTTGAAGGACAAATAGGAGTTTGCTAGCTACTCTAGGGGTTCAGGATACCCCAGATGGTGGGAGAGGAGGAAGCTGAACCCAGACCCCTGAGCTCAGCCCTGGATCCAGAAAACCTGCGTTCACATCCTGCTGGACCACTCTCCAGCTGGGTGGCCCTGGGCAAGCTGCTGGTCGCTGCGCTTGGTTGGGGGATGGGAGTGAGCCTGCAGTCATGCACGGACTCAGAGCCCAGCTCTGCCTTTGCTGACCACGTGCCTTAAGCTGGTCATTCCCCCGTCTGCACCTCAGTTTCTCATCTGTAAAATGGGTCATGTGATGCATATGTGAGATGATGGCACGGGACGTTCTTCCTGTTCTTGTTGTTCTTGGCTCTAAAGCAGCCTGTCCAGAGAGGGTGCTGGGTCCTGGGGGCTGCCTGGCCCGCCCCCTCCTTACTTGTGGCCCAAGGATGGTGACCTGGCCATCTTCCAGTGTCCGGGGAGGTGGGCCTGGGAAGCTCCGCCAGCCACTTTGGCGTTTGTTCATTCGACAGGCATTGCTCAGGTGCGTCCCGTGCGCCGGGCAGTGCACCAGGTCCTGGGGATACAGCAGGGAACAAGACTGTCTGAGATGGCTGCCCTCGAGGCAGAATGACAAAAAAAAAAGTCTATAAGGGAAACCTGGTGAGTGTGAGAGGGTAGGGAGAGCTATGGGGGAAAGGTAGGGGAGGGGAATGGGGAGTGTTGGGGGGAGTGGGTTTTGGGGTTTTTTAAAATATATTTATTTATTTATTTATTTGGCTGTGCCGGGTTTTAGTTGTGGCGTGCGGGATCTTTAGTTGCGGCATGCCGGCTCATAGTTGCAGCGCGTGGGATCTAGTTCCCCGACCAGGGATCGAACCTGGGCCCCCTGCGGTGGAAGTGTGGAGTCTTAACCACTGGACCGCCAGCGAAGTCCTGGGAGGGGGGTTTTAAGAGGATGGCTGCAGGGAGCCTCCTCGATCAAGTGCCATCCGAGGGGCCACACGGAGTAGATGAGGGCAGGAACCTGGTGGGTACCCAGGGAAGAACACTCCAGGCAAAGGGTAGCGTTGCAGGGAGGCCTGTGTGTCTGGAGCAGAGTGAGCGAGGGAGAGAGAGGCAGGAGGTGAGGGCAGGGAGGGGACGGGGCAGGTCATGCACAGCCCTGTGGGCTGCCGGGAGGACTTTGGAGGTGGGAGCCCTGGAAGGCTGTTGGCAGAGGAGGGATGGGACCCACGCAGGGTGCTCACAGGCACCCTCTGGCGGCCAAGAGGAAAACAGCCTGTTGGCTGAAGCCGAGAGTAAATGTAAGGGCGGGCACCAGGGAGGAGGCTGTCACAGCAACAGGGAGTGACGGGAGTGATGATGGCCTGGGGTCAGGGAGCAGTGAAAGTGGTAAGAAGCAGCAGGAATCTGAACACGTACACGTAGAAGTTCTCATCAAGGAAAAACTTTACATCGGGGCCTTGGGTGACCAAGTCTGCAGCCCCCGTGGCTCCCCACAAGCCAGAGCCACCCTGGGGTACCAGAGCCTAAGGCCCACACTTGGGGGTCCCTGTGGTTTCCAGCTGGGACGTCCGGAAAGAAAGGCTGTTTCTTCTGCGCCGCACACACACCTATGCACACACTGACACGAGTCCCCATTGTGTCCTGGGTCTGAGCACAGCCCTCCAGGCCCAGGCCCCTCCAGGACCCTCCAGCCTAGAGCTTGGAGCGGCTGGGCCGCTAGAGGCAGGGCTTCTTCAGGTGGGGGCAGGAAGCTCAATAAAGGGAGGGATGGAGGGAAAGACCCGCCTATGCCTGCCCTGCTCTGCCCTGCGCTGCTCAGGAGGGCCCTTGTTCCCACCTCCCTGCAGGACGATCTGACTCCCCCACCCCCGCCCCGTCTTAGCGTACGAGATGCTGGCTGAGTTCTGATCCCAGGCATTCCCGTGTCCCCCTCCCTGAGGTGGCTCTTGTTACTGTCTCCCTTTTCACACCTGTGGAAAAGGCAGCCCAGAGACGTTAAGTGACTTGCCCAAGGTCACCCAGCCCTGGGGCTTTCTCAGGCATGCCTGGCTGCCCAGGTCACCAGGGCACTGTGGAGGTTTGGGAGTTGATGGATCCCCAAGCTGCCTTCTGCCGGGATGCCTGGATCCCTGTGTCCCATCAGAGCAGGGGCAACCCTATTCGCTTCTGTACCAGGAAGCGTGGTTCCTCAGGCCAGTGGCCCCAGGACAGCTCCAACTCTGCCCCGTCACTGGCTGTCGCGTGTCTGCAGCACCCGGGGCGCCACTGTGAAGGTTCTGTGGGTGGACGTGGGCAGCGCGTGGGGTCTTGGCTTGGGGGCGCTGCCCCCCTCTGACCCAGGGAGGCTCACTCGTATCCCTCCCCACCCCCACAGTGGTGCTCATCGGGGACTCGGGCGTGGGGAAGAGCAACCTACTGTCGCGCTTCACCCGCAACGAGTTCAACCTGGAGAGCAAGAGCACGATCGGCGTGGAGTTCGCCACCCGCAGCATCCAGGTGGACGGCAAGACCATCAAGGCACAGATCTGGGACACCGCCGGCCAGGAGCGCTACCGCGCCATCACCTCGGCGTGAGTGGTGGGGCCGGGGAGGCCGAGGGCCCCAAGAGATGGGTAGGAGTTGGGCTGGGGGGGGGCGGGGGAAGGGGAGAGCACAGACCTGAGAGCAGGGGGCGCAGGGTGGAGGGACAAGACCCCCAGGAGCTGTGGGACCCTCTGAAAGGCCAGTGCCCAGGCTTGGTCAGGCTGTGACCCCAGGTGGGCATGTCCCACAGCCCCTCTGACCCCTGGCGTCCCACTGAGGCACTGCAGTGTTGCCGGGTGCTGGCTACATGGTGAGGGCTGTTATCAGGCTCTGCCCGCTCCCCAGCCTGCCTGCTCGGCCCGCCCTGCCCAGCCGTGTTCCCAGCCTTCCTTTTCCAGGTGCAGCCCTGGCACCCCTGGCCCTCCTGTGGCCACCCCACCATCAGGACCCCCTCGACTGCCTCTTCCCTGACCCTCCCAACTCCTGGCCCTTCCCTGTCAGTCACTTGCTGTCTTCTGGAATCCCTCCACCGGGGCCTGGTCACCTTCCCGGCTCCTTGATCCCTTGGAGTGGATGTGCGTCCATCCATTTCCTTGGTGCTCTGGGCGGGCAGGGCCACGGCAGGCATTAGAGCTTCTGCCCTTTCCCTGCATAGTCACTGTTTTCCTCCTCCCCTTTTGATAGCTGACCCCGTGGGTGTCTTCTGATCTCAGATCCCAAACCTCCCTCCTTAGGCCTCCCCATTCCTGAGCTGAATCTGGGGAGTGGAGCTGGGGCCTCAGGACACGCACCCCTCCCTCGAGGCCCTGATGGCCACCCCTCGGGCCAAGGAGCCACTGCCCACAGAGACTGGGGGGCCCCCAGGGACACGGGCTTGGCTCACACCTGGGCCCTGCCCCCATCCCTGCAGGTACTACCGTGGTGCCGTGGGTGCGCTGCTGGTGTATGACATCGCCAAGCACCTGACTTACGAGAACGTGGAGCGCTGGCTGAAGGAGCTGCGGGACCACGCCGACAGCAACATCGTCATCATGCTGGTGGGCAACAAGAGCGACCTGCGCCACTTGCGGGCCGTGCCCACGGATGAGGCCCGCGCCTTCGCAGGTGAGCACACGCCGGGCCAGAGGGCATGGCCAGAGAGCTGCTAGGTGTCAGTCCGGGCCATCTGCTCTGGCCAGGGCCTCTAGGTGCCACACTTCTGAGAGCAAGACTCTGACTGAAGCATCCGAGAAGCATCTGGAATGCAGGCAGCTCCCCTGCACCAGGTGCATCTTCCCTGGCCGTGCCCATGGCTGCAGGGGTGGGCATCTCCATCCTACCCCTTCGGCCCCAGCCCTTCATTTCCTGGGCCAGGTGAGCGGACAGGCAGCCACGGTCCCCAAGAGGAGGGTATAGGGGACCACCCTCCCCCGCCTCCACCAGCTGACTCACCTGGGCAAATATTCTCTCTTTCAGAAAAGAACAACTTGTCCTTCATTGAGACCTCAGCCTTGGATTCCACCAACGTAGAGGAAGCTTTCAAGAACATTCTCACAGGTGGTCACAGGGCCCAGCTGGGATCACAGAGGGTGGGCGTGGGAAGGGCACCAGCCACATGGGTCACGTGCTCCAGAACGCAGCCCCTGAACCTTCCTTCCGTAAAACTGCTGTTCAGTCTGGACACGAGGACAGACAGGGCACCTTCCACAGCGTGAGGCCAGATCCCACCCCTGCTGGCACTCAGGGCACAGAGACCCTCTCAGCCCAGCTCCCGTAGATGGGCCCTGCCATGGCTTCACTAGAGAACAGCCCACAGGGTCAGCTGGGGAGGCAGGTGGCCTCAGGGTCCCAGAGCCGCTGGGCTTCTGGGAGTTTCTCCTGAGGGAGGAGGGCCTCTGATCTTAAAGAATGCGATACCTGTGCTGGGAGTTACATCTGCAAACAGATATGGGTCCTTCCCTTGCTGAGTACACAGCCAGCATTGGGGATGGGCAGGGAGCCTCCAGGAGCCCAGCCCATGGCATGACTCCCCCTGACGTGATGGGGGCGCACAGGGCACAGTGGGAGCCTTTGGAAGGGGTTCCAACTCAGCATCCAGGGCGCTACCGTGAGGAGGTGACATCCAGATGAGTCCTGTGGGAGGGGGAGGTAACCGAGATTGGGGGCACACAGTGCATTCACCCTGTGTCGTTCTCCCCGCCCCCGCCCACCGCAGAGATCTACCGCATCGTGTCACAGAAGCAGATCGCGGACCGCGCAGCGCACGACGAGTCCCCCGGAAACAACGTGGTGGACATCAGCGTGCCACCCACCACCGACGGACAGAAACCCAACAAGCTGCAGTGCTGCCAGAACCTGTGACCGCCCCGCACCTGGTCTCAGCGTGCGTGCACGTCCTCATCCTCCGCCCACCCCTCACTGCCCTGTCCTCCCTGCCCACCCCCTCCGCCCCTCTGTGACTGGCTCCTGCCCTCCCATCGAGCTCCGCACGGAGAACAGGAGTTGAGCGGCATCTCCTGTCCCGCCCAAGGAAAGCTAGAAGTCCCGGCTGCTGCACCTGCTGTCCTTGGGTCCCAGTGGGCATCTCAGCGGGGCGGGGAGGGGAGGGTGGCAGGATGGACCGGGCCGGCCAGAGGCCAAGAGGATGGGCACACCGAGCAGGCTTCTCCAGTTTTCCACGGTAGCCTCCGGGGAGCCATCGCCGCCCTCCCTCTCTGGCCAGCTGGCCCAGCTGGCCCCTGGTCCCCACCCAGAGCCCCATTCCAGGCTGAAGCCCGAAGAGCAAGGCGCCAGGGGCCAGGCAGACGGACACTCTTGGCTCTTGGCATCCCGCTCCCCCGCGCGCAGCCAGCAGCGCACATGCCTTCGACCTCTCCCGTGCGTGCGCAACTCCAGCTCCTGCCTGTAGATTTATGCTGGGAGAAGACCCTCTCCCCACCTTACCCTCCTTTTTGCACGCGGCGCGCTCTCCACCCACCACCCCCTCCCTGTGCCCTTCTCTCTGTCTTGTCTCCCTGTCTGGTCAGGAACCTGTTTGCAAGTGAAGCAATATCTCCGTGTTTTGTATATACAACCGCTCTTGTAGCCTTTGGTTTTTTTGTTATTGTAGAGAAACACAGATTCTTTATACACTTTGTAAGATTTATGCCAAACCCTAGCTCTCGATCTCTTATTCTTCCTGTGGCCCCTGCACTGTTGCCCCGATGCCTCGTTTCTCTCGCCCGGTTACTAAAATGTATAATCCGACTTCCTGTACAGAAACCTGCCGCTGCGCCTTTGTCTTCTTTCTCTCCACCAGGCGGCGCTCCCGAGCCAGGGTCTGTCGCTGCAAGCTCCAGCAGCCCTGGCTCAGCCCCACCCCCCACCCCCGCCCCGCGGACAACGCGGAGCACCCTGAGCTGACCACGGGGGTCCTGGGGTGGGTGAGGGTGTTGTTGGGTGGACCTTCTTCTTGCTACCCGTGTGGCAGGGAGGAAGGAAAGGCGAGGGCTTGGGCAGGTAACCTCCCTGGTCCTAGGACAGCCAGCCCTAAGACCAGAGGGTGCCCCTTGGGAAGGGGTGGGCTGTGCCCGCTGCTCCCTGTTCTCAGCCCCCCCGGTTGGGTTCACTGCTTTCATCCACTGCCCACTCACCTAGCCACCACCTCACCTGTCACCTTGCCCAGGGAGGTTGGCGATGCCAGTCCCACCCCTGCTCCCTCCATCCCAGACTGACCTATGAGGAGGGCCCACGGTGGGGGGGGGGGACACTGGTGATAGAGGAGAAGCGCACAGGCCGGGGGGCAACTGTTGCTCTGCCCCTCCTCAGGACCCAGCTTCTCCCGCTGGTCCGGGTGGCAGGGCTGGCTTGAGGGCCACCTGCCACTGCAGAGGAGGCTTATAGCCATCCCCCCAGGCCTATATGGGCCCTCCACCCTACCCTGCACTGATCACATGACCCAATGTGTTTCCTCTCACCTGAGTTCCGGCAGCTGTTCTAGAAGCTCCAGCCTCTGGCTAAAGCCACTTGTGACCTTGACCCCTAGGAGAGCTACCAGAGAGGGGGATGCACGCCCTCCAGGCACTGGCTGCCCTGCCTGGAGGGATGGGCGAGCCCAGATACATCTCTCCCGAGGAGCTCAGAGCCACAGGGAATGTTCCGAAAAGGGGGGTGGAGTAAGTCAGGGTGTGTGGTCCAGGCCTAAGGGGTATCCTGGGCCAAGGACGTTGGTGGGAGAGCTGGGGGTCTGGTGGGAGCCGTTCATAACAGCCCTTGGGGGCGCTGACTCCCCTGGGTTTGGACAGGGCAGGGCGTGGAGAGGGTGGGTGGTGGAAGGAGAGGTCGGGAGGGCCAGGAAAAGTGGTGAGGCACCCTGAAGGGTTTCAAGCAGTCAGAAGATGAAATCTGGGACTTCCCTGGTAGTCCGGTGGTTAGGACTCCGCGCTTCCACTGCAGGGGGCACGGGTTCATCCCTGGTTAGGGGAACTAAGATCCCGGATGCCCTGCAGCGTAGCCAAAAAAAAAAAAAAAAAAAATCAAACCTTTCTGGAGCCTCTGTGATTGGCCAGCCCTGGGGCACATACCTGAGAACAAGAATGATGTGACCCTGTGCCCTTGGGGGTCACAGTACAGCGATGTTGTTTCAATTACTCTACATTCAGTGACTTACTAAGCACAGCGTGTTCTCTCTGTGCCAGGCATTTTTTTTTAATATAAATTTATTTTATTTACTTTTGGCTGCGTTGGGTCTTCATTGCTGCACACGGGCTTTCTCTTGTTGCGGTGAGTGGGGGCTTCTCATCGCAGTGGCTTCTCTTGTTGCGGAGCACGGACTCTAGGCGCGCAGGCTTCAGTAGTTGTGGCTCGTGGGCTCTACAGCGCAGACTCAGTAGCTGTGGCGCAAGGGCTTAATTGCTCCACGGCATGTGGGATCTTCCTTGGATCCCGCCACCAGAGAAGCCCCGGGAACCAGGTTTTTCACCGTCACAGAAGGACTTTAGAAACATGTAAAGGGGCTGGAATAAACCTTGGTGTTGAATTCGAATTAGAGATATTGGTGTGCACTCATGGGTTTAAAGACATAAGATAATATAGGGACATATTGTAACATATTACAATGAGAGAAGCAAGAAATAATGACACTGGCCTTCCCTGGTGGCGCAGAGGTTAGGAATCCGCCTGCCAATGCAGGGGACACGGGTTCGAGCCCTGGTCCGGGAAGATCCCACGTGACACGGAGCAACTAAGCCCGTGCGCCACAACTGCTGAGCCTGCGCTCTAGAGCCCCGTGAGGCACAACTACTGAAGCCTGCATGCCTAGAGCCCGTGCCTAGAGCAACAAGAGAAGCCACCGCAATGAGAAGCCCGCGCACCACGAAGAAGAGTAGTCCCCGCTAGCCGCAACTAGAGAAAGCCTGTGCGCAGCAACGAAGACCCAAGCAGCCAAAATTAAATAAGTAAATTTGTTTTTTAAAAAAAAACTTTAAAAAAAAAGAAATAATGATACTGTGGTAGGAATGAGCCCACCTGGCACCCAGATCTTGGTTTCTAAATATTATTCCCCACTAAACAGAAGGAAAGCTCCTTGGAGAAAGGGTGGAGTCCAGAACTGGGGCCGGTAAAATTTCAAGAAAAAACCACTCTGGAACATCTTGTTGAGCCAATAAGGAAGGAAGTGCCAAAGATGGAATTAGAAAACAATCATCATTTAGCAACCATTATCTGATAGAAGAGACAGACATGGTGGACACCTCCGTGCCACTCCCTTTTTCCTGCCTTCATTGAGGATGTGCTGCCTGGAGCCACAGCAGCCATCTAGCTACATGAGAAAAAGGCCAAGAGAATCTAGTATCTAGTAATCTAATATCATTTGACCAAATCAATGCCAGCAGCTATCCTCCTCCAGAATTCTTGTAAATAAAAATAAAACCCTCTTTGCTAACAACAGCAACAAAATTTAACTCAGGCAAGAATCATCAATGAATATTAAATCTGGTGGGTGAAGGTCTGTTGAGGAGCAGATATTTAATCAGTTTCATGGTATCTTCCAATAAGGCACTTACTGATAAGTGCAACATGAACTCATGCTGGAGAAACCTGGAAGACACCATTTAATTAATTAATTTAAAAATATATATATATTTTTGATGTGGACCATTTTTATTTTATTTATTTATTTATTTTTGGCTGCGCTGGGTCTTCCTTGTTGCGTGCGCACTTTCTCTAGCTGCGGCGAGCGGGGTCTACTCTTCGTTGCAGTGCGTGGGCTTCTCAGTGCGTTGGCTGAGCACGGGCTCTAGGCACGCGGGCTTCAGTCCTTGTGGCTCGTGGGCTCTAGAGCGCAGGCTCAGTAGCTGTGGCGCACGGGCTTTGTTGCTCCGCGGCATGTGGGAACTTCCCGGACCAGGGCTTGAACCCTTGTCCTCTGCATTGGCAGGCGGATTCTTAACCACTGCAGATGTGGACCATTTTTAAAGCCCTTATTGAATTTGTTACAATATTGCTTCGTTATATGTTTTGATTTTTTGGCCGCCAGGCATGTGAGATCTTAGCTCCCTGACCAGGGATGGAACCCACACCCCCTGCATTGGAAGGGAAAGTCTTAACAACTGGACCTCAGGGGAAGTCCCTGGAAGACACCGTTTTAACATAATCAGGTTAATATAATTAGGGTAGTTTATAAGTAGTGGAAGAAATCAACATTCTTTGCCTCCTGATACATGCGCTGAGAACACAACATCACTTCTGTGGTTTCTGTCCTAAATGCATGTCATGAGGAAATATTAAAGAAAAGCAAATTGAGAGGCTTTCTACAAAATAACTAGCCAGTAATCTCCAAAAATATCAAGGTCATAAAAGACAAGGAAAGAATGAGGAATTGTTCCAGACTGCAGGGGACTGAATTAGACAGCAAAATACAACATGTGATCCTGGGACGGATGCTGGAGATTTAAAGAACTTTACTGAAACTCTGAATGGGATTTGGGAATTACCTGGTGATATTGGATCCATATTAATTTCCTGATTTTGAAGATCATACTGTGATTATGTGGAAGAATGTGCTTTACTTAAGAAATAAACTGGGGGGCTTCCCTGGTGGCACAGTGGTTGAGAGTCCGCCTGCCGATGCAGGGGACACGGTTCGTGCTCCGGTCCGGGAAGATCCCACATGCCGCAGAGCAGCTGGGCCTGTGAGCCATGGCCGTTGAGCCTGCGCGTCCGGAGCCTGTGCTCTGCAGCGGGAGAGGCCACAACAGTGAGAGGCCCGCGTACCGCAAAAAAAAAAAAAAAGGAATAAACTGGGACTTCTCTGGTGGTGCAGTGGTTAAGAATACGCCTGCCAATGCAGGGGAAACAGGTTCAAGCCCTGGTCTGGGAAGATTCCCCCATGCTGTGGAGCAACTAAGCCTGTGCGCCACAGCTACTGAGCCTGCGTTCTAGAGTCTGCGAGCTACAGCTACTGAGCCCACGTGCCACAACTACTGAAGCCTGTGTGCCTAGAGCCCGTGCTCTGCAACAAGAGAAGCCACTGCAATGAGAAGCCCGTGCACCGCAACGAAGAGTAGCCCCTGCTCGCCACAACTAGAGAAAGCCCAAGGGGAGCAATGAAGACACGACGCAGACAAAAATAAAAATTAATTAATTAATAAATTTTAAAAAGTTAAGAAAACCAATCGGTTAAAAAAAAAAAAGAAAGAAACACTAGGGACTTCACTGGTGGTCCAGTGATTAAGAATCGGCCTTCCAATGCAGGGGATGCGGGTTCGATCGCTGGTCAGGGAACTAAGATCCCACATGCCTTGGGGCAACTAAGCCCGTGCACCTCAACTACTGAGCCCACTTGCCACAACTAGAGAGAAGCCCACCTGCCTCAAAGAAAGAAAGAAACACTGAAGAATTAAGGGTTAATGAGACACCATGTGTGTATCTTTTACTCAAAGGATTCAAAAATGTTAACAATTGGGGAATCTGGGCAAAGTGTTTATGGGAGCTCTTGCATTCTTTCTGCAACTTTTATGTAAATTTGACATTATTTTAAGATAAAAAATTAAAAACCCAAATGCACAAAGTTGAACATTTGATGCATTTTGATCTGCAATCATTATCCTTATTGAGGATCAAATTGTCCAGTTTGTGGCCAATGGAAGCTTCTTATTGGCTCCCATTGACATTATCTCACCAGGTAATGTCTTTGATAACTCCCTTTCTGGTACATCAAGATGTGCCATTTTTGTCTGTACATTTCCTGCCCCTGACTCAGAATCAGATTTTTCCTCAGTGTTCCTGGCTTCTTTCAACTGGAAATGGTATTTAGAGACCACGATCTGGGCTTATGGGGTGCTTATTAAGAAGGTTCGTCTTTGTTTCAGACTTTTTTTCAGTGGACAGAGGTAGGAAATGTTTGCTTTTTATAAAGATAAAATATATCATGATACTCCCAATTCAAATTCAAGACCACAGGGTTTTTCTTTAATGTGATCAATCTTACATCTGTACCTCCTTCACTCCCTCTGAAAAGCTCAGTTCTTGACACCAACATAATCACTCCTTTTCTTTATCCCAGACTAAATGTGCAACAAGCTCAGAATAACAATTTTAACACCACCACCACCAATATAGTGGTATGTACAATCAAACTGTGGAGTTTTAAAGTCACTAGTTCATCTCTGCGTTGTTTTGTCACCAACTGGATACACAGGTTAATTTGTTTTATCTTATTTTTGTTTTTAGGGATATCTTATGTTTAAAATTTTGTTTTAAAGTTATGTAAAATATTTACATGGTTGTAAAGTCAGATATCCAAAACAAGGTACAGTTTTAAAAGTCTAGCTTCTATCTTTGTCCCTTCTATTTTACCCCTTCCCTCTATAGGTAACCTTTTAAAAACTGTTATGATTTATTGTTCCTTTTTTTTTTTTTTTTTTTTGCGGTACGCGGGCCTCTCACTGTTGTGGCCTCTCCCGTTGCGGAGCACAGGCTCCGGACGCGCAGGCTCAGCGGCCGTGGCTCACGGGCCCAGCCGCTCCGTGGCATGTGGAATCTTCCTGGACCGGGGCATGAACCCGTGTCCCCTGCATCGGCAGGCGGACTCTCAACCACTGTGCCAGCAGGGAAGCCCTTATTGTTCCATTTTTGAAAAATGTAAGCTAGTACAGCACAGAAGAATTTGATTAAGGTAATTGAGCTGATCTACATATTCAATAAAGGCAGGGGAAGAAAGGAGTGTTGAGGCCATTCTCCATCCCACCTCAAGCTCTTTGCATCCCACCTCAAGCTCTTCACCATTGTCAGTTCCATTGCTTCTTTAGGGAAATATTTTTGGACTTTCCAAATATTCCATGATATGCCTCCCTCACTCGCTATAATTTATCACCTTTGTAATTAAGAATTACATAATTGACTGCGTAATGTCTATGTCATTCCCTAGACTGAGGTCCATGAGAGCAGCAATATTTACTCAACATTGTGTCCACAGCGCCTAGCACAGTGCCTGGCTCATAATAGGCCCTCTTATTGATGCTTATTACATCTAATGAATGAATTTGTTGTATGTATGAATGAATGTGAATGATAAATAAATGATGTTGGCTTTATGCTCTTCCACGGCCCCTTAACCTCTCTAGACTTCTGTAGTTCCTCTCTGTAAAATGTAATCGGACGGTTCATCCCTCCCCCAGGATTGGCGAGAAGCCTAAGAGAGGTGACGAACACTTACAAATCCCTTCGCTAGTGTCGCGTTGAATTCTTTTTGTTTTTTTTAACATCTTTATTGGGGTATAATTGCTTTACAATGGTGTGTTAGTTTCTGCTTTATAACAAAGTGAATCAGTTATACATATACATATGTTCCCATATCTCTTCCCTCTTGCGTCTCCCTCCCTCCCACCCTCCCTCGCGTTGAATTCTGTAACGGTATCTATTAACTGGTCTTCTGCAGGTGGCGCCACGTGCCCCGCTCGTGCCCCGAGTCGGCATGGGGAGGGGCCAGGGATGGGGGCGGGGCATAGACTGGGGTGGAGCCAGGACGCAGCAGGGGCGGGGCCAGCAGCTGCGGCGCCGCCGGGCCTGTGCGGCCCAGGACGTCCCCGTCGCCTCTGGCCCCGCCTCCCAGGGCGGGAGTTCTACGGCGACTGGCCAGTGTAGGCGAGAGGCGGTCGCCATTGGTTCGTGGCGCCGTCTGCTTGGCGGGCGGTGTCCCGACGCAGGTGCCGGCCGGAGCGGAGCTAGCGGCGCTGACAAGACCGGCCGGGCCGGGACCAGGGCCGGGGCAAGCGGAGGGGCCTGCGCGGCCGCCCGGCCCGGCCGCGGATCAGGTAGGCACGGGCGGGAGGATGGGGCCGGAGGGTGCCGATCCGCGGGCCGGCCCCGAGTTTGAGGCCCGAGCCCGGCCCCCAGGCGGGACGGCCGGGCTGGGACAGTCGGCCTCAGCCTTCCCAGGGACTAGGTGATCGCAATTTCCGTCTTTGCAGAATGCAGGAGGTCCTCTGGGGGCCGGCACACAGTAGGTGCCTCTCTGAGCCTCGGTCTCCTCATCTGTGAAACCGGGTCATCCTAGTACCAACCTAATTGGGCTGTTGGGAGGAATCAGGAGGTGGCAAATGAGGAAAGCGCTCTGCACACAGTAGGCGGTCAGTAAATGACCAGTCACCTTCCCCAACCTCCTCCTCAGAGGGGCTCTGCCAGGAAAATAGTAAATATAATGACCCAGGCACTTGGTTAGCAGAGTGCCTGCCTGTTCGTGTGTGCTCAAAACGGGATAGCCAGAATTTATAGGATTAGGTCATTTAGTCCTCTATCGACCATATTAAGTGGAAGTACTAGAAACGTTCCCTGCTATACGGATGAGGAATCAAGGCTCAGAGAGGTCAAGCCTTTTGCACAGGGCTACACAGCGAGTAATGATCAGAGCTGCGATTAGAGCCTGGCCTTCAGTGCAGGGCCATTCAAGTACTGAAGGGCATACAGGAGCCTCTCTGTGGTAAGTGAAGAGGAATGAATGCATTTGACAGGCTCCATGTTTATCCTAAAAAATAATAACAGTGAGCATTTGTTGAGTGCTTACTGTGTGCCAGGCACTGGCTGTGCCTTGTCTCATCAAACCCTACCAACAGCTCTATAAGCTGATGACGGTAATTATCAATAGAGCTAATATTTATTGACTTTCTCATATTTATGCATGTATGAGCTGGGTTTCACTGGGACCCCCATTATACAGAAGAGAAAACTGAGGCCCAGAGAGCAAAGCAGCTGGACTGAGATGACACTGTGGGGAGCTAGGGCCCTCTGACTCTTCTTCCCTTGGATTCCTGCCCTCAGAAAAAAGGAGTCTGGGTAGGTGTGGAAAGGTTGTGGTTCCCCAGCACCACCCCAGACAAGCTTAGCCAAGGGCGAGCTTCGCTGGAGGAATTGAGCCTGGCTGCTCCTTCCCAGGAAGCCCTCAGCAGACACAGTCCACTAGCTTCATCAACTTATTTGACAAAGGAGAAAAATGAGGCCCAGAGAAGCCAAGTGTCTTGTTCCAGGACAGACAGCATTAGTAACAGAGTCAGGACTTAAAAGAACCCAGATCTCTTGAGTCCCAGACCCACCCACTGGACTAAGTTCAAATCCTGGCACTGTCCTGACTTAGCTGTGTGATCTTGGGCAAGAAGCTGCCCCTCTCTGAGCCTCAGTCTCCTCACCTGTCAACTGGGGGTAATTATTGGACTTACGTCATAGTTTTGTTGTGAAGACTCAGTGAAATCCATCTCTCAAGCACTGGGCCAAGTTTGCTTGAGGCATTGGCTCGCTCTGCCATCCCAGCAGCCCCAGAGCTGCAGCCACCCTATCCTTGCATCCAGCCTCGAGTTTGGCCTCTTGCAAGCCCAAGCCTCTGTGCTTTGCACAGATCTCTAGCCTCTAAATATTTCTGATTCCCGTCATGGGTGCTGGCAGACCAGGGTCTGGGGGGCGGGGTCAAGAGACCTGGCTCTCCCAACCCTGCATTTACACAGAGGAGGGGCTGAAAAATTAATGCAGGAACTCTGTACTAGACACAGGGCCAGGTGCTGGAGAGACTGATGAGTGGAAGACAGACGTGGTTAAACCAGTAGATGAAGAAATAAGAGCATTTCATGGGAATTCCCTGGCGGTCCAGTGGTTAGGACTCTGCTCTTTCACTGCTGAGGGTCCAGGTTCAATCCCTAGTCGGGGAGCTAAGATCCCACAAGCCGTGCGGCGCGACCAAAAAAGAAAAGAAGGGAAAGAAATAAGGGCATTTCAGGCCCGTAGGCAGAGAGTCTTCTGCGCTGTTCCTAAGGCCGCTGAGTCACTGGACCCCCTGGGTCTGGCCGTTGCCCGGTTCTTGGATGGATCGAGAGGGAGCCCACTGCGGCCGTATGCCTGAGCACCCTCTCCAGTAGCTGCTGACTCAGGAATAAAGGCGGCATTGGCCTCTCAAAATAAAAAGGAAAGAGCATTTCAGAGAGGGGTACATTCTGTAAGGGCAATAATGTGGACACCAATGGCACTTTGACCAGAGTGGTCAGGGAAAGCCTCTCTGGGGAGGTGACCTTTGAAGGGGACACTTATAACAACTGTTTGAGTTCAGTAAGCTTAGAACAGTACCTGGCTTGCAGTAGGTACTTAATAAACAGTAGCTGCTATTATTATTTTTGTGATTTGCAGGCCTTGCATTAGCAGATTTTACCAGTGTTTTTGTTTTTCCCTTGACAGTAAAAGAAATGATAGAACTTAATATACAGTAGCTGTGATGTTTCTTGTGATGCCCAATTACTTGCAGAAATGTGAAGGCCAATCCTTGGAGGGGCAAGAGGAGTGGATTCCCCTCTGCCTGCATTCCCTTGGGTAACCCAGCGACTTCCCTGCTGGCCTCTGAGCTGGAAATTCTGGTTGCAGGCACTCGGAAGGGACAGCAGTGTACACAACATGGCAGGCCTGGCCACTGCCCTGAGGATGTTATCTCAGTCATGCAGCCTTCCTCCCAGCCTCCTCCTGCCTCTGGGCTGACACTTGCTTATGTGGCCAACAGCAGCCCAACTATAGAGGCTCAGAAGGGCCTGCTGAGCCTGGAGGTCTTCTGGCTGAGCTGTTCAGAGACTGTTGATCTGGCAGCAGACTGTCCTGGTGCAAAAAGTTAGCCAATGACTTACACTGCTTCCCTCCCGCCCCTCTTTGGGTCTCAGAGTTTGACTGGCAAGGGTTGGTAAAAAACAATTGTGGGGGGACCTCAGCGAGTGTTTCGGGGGTCTCTGGATCATAGTTCCTAGGGACAAACGGTGGAGTATGAGACAAGTTTGGGACAGAGATCCTTAGCTCCAGAGCACCTGTATTGGCTTCAAGAGGCCTCTGTTACTTTCATGAAATTCTCCAAGGGAAACACACAAGACTCGCTGGCTGGTTCTGTGACGGAAGAAGAGCTTGCCAAGGGTTCCTTTTGTCAGGTCAGACCCTGGGGTGGGGGACAGAATCCTGCTGAAGTCTCCCACCCAGAGCAGACTCCAGATTGCTCCAGTGGCCTTTCCTTGGGGACAGAGGCATGGGTTAGAGCAGCTGCTTTGGTGGGTGGGGACAGAGACTGTCATGGTCCTCCCCAGCCTGGGCCACTTCCTTGATAGCCTGAGTTATCAAGGAGTTCAGAGCCCCACAAGAGACCGTCAACCAGGAGGGTCAATGTGACTCACCATCCTGGTCTGCTGGGCCAAGTTTCTAGCTCAGTTCCGGCCCACTCAAAGGTGGGCGTGAGCCCAGGCCCAGCAATCCAGTCCATGGAGAACAGTCTCTACATGGTTGGCGGGCATGGTTCTGTTCCTGGAAAGCGCCAAGCACAGGGCCTGCTACACAGAAGGTGTTCAGTCACTGTTAGGTGCTGTTATTATGTCTGGAAAGGTGATATTGGGGGTGACCTGCATGCTTTGCAGGCTGGGCTGGGCTGGCCTTTCTTAGGAGGGTCAGAGGTAATATAATCAAGCCCCTGAGACGTGCCAGGCCTGGGCTGAGCTGCATGTGTGACCTTATTGAATCCTCACAGCCCCCTCCAAAGCCCCATTGTATAGATTGGGCAACCGAGGCTCAGAGAGCTGGATTCGGTGTGTGGCTTGCTAACCTTGCCCTTAATCTTCCTGCCGGCCTCTCCCCAGGCTCCTGGGACCATGGGCCTCGGGCCCTGAGGACGCGGGGCTCCCTGTGGCCATGACGACGGGTGACTGCTGTCACCTCCCTGGCTCCCTGTGCGACTGCTCCGACAGCCCCGCCTTCTCCAAGGTCGTGGAGGCCACGGGCCTTGGGCCACCCCAGTATGTGGCACAGGTGACTTCAAGGGACGGCCGGCTCCTCTCAACTGTCATCCGGGCCTTGGACACACCGAGGTTAGTGGTGGCCAAGCAGGGATCTTTGCCTTCACTCACTTCGCTCTCGGGCCCAAGGGATTTCCTCCCAGCCCTGCCTGGGGTCAGAAATCCAACTGCGGGAATCCCCTGGTGGTCCAGTGGTTAGGGCTTGGTGCTTTCACTGCCGGGGCCTGGGTTCGATCTCTGGTCGGGGAACTAAGATCCCACTAGCCGCGGGCCAGAAAAAAAAACAAAAAAGAAATCCAGCCACCTAGAGGGGCCAGGTGGGCAAATAAACCAGTAATCACCACGTGGAAACTGGCTAGCCAGGTCTGATTCTTCATGAAAAGCAGAAACTCCAGATTACTGGGTGAAATCTGAAGGTCCAATGTTGATGAGTAGCTCACGTCTTGGGGAGGCTGCTTGAGGACATGGCTGGCTGTGGACTCAGGGTGCCTGGGCTCAGGTCCTGAGTAGAAGCCTCTCTCCCTGTACAACCTGGGAAGAGTTGCTTCACCCCCGTATCTCTAAACTGGGGACACCTTCCTCACTGGGTTGTTTTGAGAGTACGTGGCCGTGGTCCACATAAAGTGCCCGCAAGGGGCTTTGCCACCTCCTAAGCAGTTGATAAATGTATTTCAACCTCAGTGCCAGCCTTCCAGACCCATGTGTGAGCTGAGTCTGCCTGGTTCACCAACTTGTCACCAGTTCCAAGGAAAAGAGATTTAAGGAAACCCCACACAAATTTAAATCCACTTTAACTCATTAAGATTTAATCTGGCCCCAATTTTTCAAGTTTAATGTATTTTCATGATGTTTACTTGAGACAATTTAATTCATAAGCTTTTCTTTCCAATTTTTTTTTATTGTTACGATATAACACAATTTATCTTCTTGGCCATTTTATTTTTATTAAATTTATTTATTTTATTTATTTATCTTTGGCTGTGTTGGGTCTTCGTTGCTGCACGCGGGCTTTCTCTAGTTGTGGCAAGCAGGGGCTACTCTTCCTTGCGGTGCGCGGGCTTCTCATTGTGGTGGCTTCTCTTGTTGCAGAGCATGGACTCTAGGTGCGCAGCTTCAGTAGCTGTGGCGTGCAGACTCAGTAGTCGTGGCTCGTGGGCTCTAGAGCGCAGGCTCAGTAGTTGTGGCGCACGGGCTTAGTTGCTCCGTGGCATGTGGGTTCTTCCCGGACCAGGGCTCGAACCCGTGTGCCCTGCGTTCGCAGGCGGATTCTTAACCACTGCGCCACCAGGGAAGCCCTCTTGGCCATTTAAAAGTGTACAGTTCAGTGGCTTTAAGTATGTTCACAGTGTTGTGCAACCATCACCACCATTCAACCCCATAACTGTTTTAATCTTGCAAAACTGAAACTCTGTCCTCATTAGACACTCACTCCCCAGCCCCCGGCCCCCACCATCTACTTTCTGTCTCTGTGGATCTGACTCCTGTAGGGACCCCCTGTGAGTGGAATCAGACAGTATTTGTCCTTTTGTGACGGCTTCTTTCACTGAGCATCATGTCTCTAGGGTTCATCTGTGTTGTAGCAGGTGTCAGAGTCAATTCATAAGCTTTTCATTCAAAACATAAAAAGAAGCAGATGGAAGCCTTGCAGTGCTTTGGAGGGAGCCCACTGCCAGTCACCCTGTAAGTCTTTGCCTGGCATCACTTCTTTCAGGAAGCCTTGCCTAAGCCCAGATGAGATTGGCGTTCTCCTTCTGGGCTTCCTCCAGGGTCTTGGTTTTTATGTCTGCATCTCCATCAGACCCCCTGAAGTCAGGACAGGGTCTGTGCTGCTTGAGCCAGGCTGGGAGCAAGGGGACCCTTGGTGGGCCCAGGGGCCTCCTAGCCAGAGCTGCCGGGGTGGGGGGCAGGGAGGAAGTCTCCCTCCATGGGGTTCCTGGGGGCCACTGAGTGAGTTGACGTCACCTTGCCCCACCGTCCCTTTTTACACCTGGGGAAACCGAGTCCCAGAGGGAGCTGGACCCCTGCCAGTGTCACTGAGCAGAGCTGAGGCTTGAACCTAGGGCTCCCCCTTGGGTGTGGGGGGCAGGAGGAGAAGCCTGTTCGGTCCCATCAGCCTCCCCTGCAGCCCTCAGAGACCCAGGCAAGCAGCGGTACCAGAGCGGCCCCTCCGCGGGCAGCTGGTGGTCAGGACAGCTCTGCCCACTGAGACCGACCGCAGGGCCCTCCTGATCTGCCCCTCTGCCATTTTTTATTTTTTTGGCTGGATTGTATGGTAGTGCTATTTTTTTTTAATTTTTAAATTTTTATATAATTTTTAAAGGTTACAGTCCATTTACAGTTATTACAAAATATTGGCTCTATTCCCGGTGCTGTACAAGACATCCCTGTAACCTATCTTACACCCAATAGTTCGTACCTCCCGCTTCCCGACCCTCACGTTGCCCTTCTCCTCCCTCTCACCTCTGGTAACCACTAGTTTGTTCTCTATATCTCTGAGTCTGCTTTTTGTGTTGTTATACTCACTAGTTTCTTGTATTTTTTAGATTCCACACATAAGCATATAGTAATTGTCTTTCTCTGTCTGACTCATTTCACTCAGCATAACACCCTCCAAGTCCATCCATGTTGCTGCAAATGGCAAAATTTCGTTCTTTTTGACGGCTGTTTCTTCTGCCTTTTTGTTTTGTCTTGTTTTTGGGCTGCACTGTGAGGCATGTGGGATCTTAGTTCCCCGGCCAGGGATCGAACCCGTACTCCCTGCAGTGGAAGCACGGAGTCTTAACCACTGGACCGCCAGGGAAGTCCCCCCTCTGCCTTATTTTTTTTTTTTCTTGCCGTACGCGGGCCTCCCACTGTTGTGGCCTCTCCCGCTGTGGAGCACAGGCTCCGGACGCGCAGGCTCAGTGGCCATGGCTCACGGGCCCAGCCGCTCCGCGGCACATGGGATCTTCCCGGACCGGGGCACGAGCCCGCGTCCCCTGCATCGGCAGGCGGACTCTCAACCACTGCGCCACCAGGGAAGCCCCCCTCTGCCTTTTGATGCAGCTCAATCCCAACTTGCCCAGACTGAAGGCCAGGGCAGAACAACCCTTCCTAGAGAGAGGGCTGCTGTTTTCCCAGAGGGTTGTCATCATCCAGGGATGGGGCCCTCTTTACAGCCTCCTGGCCGATCTCCCCAGGAGGAAATGAGGATCCTCCACTGCCACTGCTGGGAGGTGCTGGGGTCGGCAGAGGCCACACAAGCAGGTCACTGTCCCCCTCCTTCTCTTCACTCACCCTGTAACTCCTCCTCCCAGCCAGCCTGTGCCATCTGGGAGCAGCAAGGGTGGGGCTGAAAGATACTGTCCCCAGCACCTGGCTGGTTCCATGACCATAAAATCAAGCCTTCCATTTCACTTCAGAGGAGACCCTGATTCCTGGGGGCGCATGGCACCCCAAGTGGGGCAGAAAGTTCTGGACCCTGAAACCTTCAGAGGACAAAGAGGAAGGCCCAGGAGGTATCTCCAGGCCCCAGGACAATCCACAAAGGCTCAGGCTTGAGGGCCAGCACCTGGGGCCCCTCTGGCCTCTGTGAGGCCTCCATTCTCTCCGCCCCCTGGTCTGTGAGCCAGGCCCTCCTGGAAGCTGCCCTGAGCATTTCCACACCCCCCAGCCCTTCCACCTGGCCTCCTCCCGCTGCCCGATTCCCCATGGCTTCCATTTCCATCTCCCTTCTGCCCATGGAGCATGCTCTGGTCAGCTCCACTGGGATCTGTGGATGTCTCACCCGCTCCCCCGTCCCATCTCCTCCTCAACTGTATCATTTGCATAATTTTCCTCCCAGAATTTCGGGAGTAAAGCCCATTTCTCTTGCCCTACTACCGGTGGCAGGCAGCCTAGTGGCTCAGAGTATACAGGCCTGGAGTGACTTCCTGGGTTCCAATCCCAGCTGTGCCCAACGACTGGCTGTGTGACTTCTGCACAAACAGGTTAACCCCTCGATGCCTCAGTTTCCCTGTCTGTAAAACAGGGGCAAAAAGAGCACCTTCCTCCCCGGCTCCCTGTGAGAATGAGAAAAATTAACCCAGATGTTGCCCTCCAAATTGTGCATGGGACCTCATCAGTGCTCAATCATAAATCAGTGTGTGCTTTGTTTTCTTGTGTTTTGTTTTCTCTGAACTTGCACCTCTGAAGTAGGGTTCTTCAGGGACAAACCCCAAAACCGACGTGGCTCTCCCTCAAGGTCCTCGTCACTTCCACTTCCCGGCTTGGTTTCCGGAGCAGGGATCCCTTTCCTGTTCACTTGATGTGTGTGGGGAGTGTGGGAGCAGAGGGGAGCCGGGCATGCCCTTTTGACCTTGGAGGAAAAAGTAGCAGCCCAGGCACAGGATTGAGGACCAGAAAGCAGACCTGAGGGGTCAGCTCAGCTCTTGGGTTTCAAAGCAGCCAGGCCCCGTCCCACAGCAGGAGACACTGAGAAAAGGATAGAAAGTTTCTGAGGGGAAACTGGCGTTATCTGGAAAACAGCTCTCCTGCTCCGCCTCCTCCGTGTGTTCCCGCAGTCCTCTCTCTGGGCAGAAATGTCTGGAAAACAATGACTCATGTGCTGGACAGCCGCTGGGGCCACCAAGGCCACGCCCCTGGCCCTGAGCTGCCCCAGGAAGGACCCAGCATCCCCAGAGACCAAGCTGGGGCCGAGACTTCCCTGAAGCAGCTTCCTGCAGACGCTTTTTATGTCTGTTTTCCGAGCCTCACTAGAGCAGAAGAGCCAGGGAGCTCTTCTCCCTGGACGCACAGGTTTCTTAGGTAGCATGGCCTTCAGGTGCGGCTGGATCCAGAGCTTCTGATGGTGTCCTTGAGACTCTGCTTCTCCTTATCTCTTGGCTTCACCTTCCTCTGTTTCCCTCTGTTTTGGCATCATTTACAGACTCCATGTGGGGACCAGGCTGCTGCCAGCAGCTCCAGACTTACATCAGCCATGCTGCCTGTAGTTCTGGAGTTTAGGGAAAAAAAAAAAAAAAAGAATTTCAGGAATCAATTCCCAGTGGCTCTGATTGCATCACACATGCTGTTCCCTGAATCGGCCCCTGTGACCAGGGACGTGTGGTGTTTTGATTGGTCAGGCCTGAGGTCATTAGGGGTGTCGTCTTGAGGACCAAGAGTTGAGAGTGGATTGGTTGCCCAGTACAATCATGGTGGCATTGTAGGAGAAGGAGGAGTGGACGCTGGGCAGGCAGGTACAAGTGATGCTCACCCTGGGCTGAAAAAGGTGCCACGGGAAACTTGGGGAGGGAGCACATCACTCCACCTGTGGGAGTCTGTGAAGACTTCCCAAGGGAAAGGATATTTGGAGCCGGGCGTTGAAGGATGAGTAGGAGTTTGCCAAGTAGCAGCATATAGGGGTGATGCTGAGCTTGTGATCCAGTGCATGTGACACTGGAGGCATAGACAGGAAACTTGATCGTTACTCATGTGTCCCATCTCTGTGTCTAGCGATGGTCCATTCTGCAGGATCTGCCATGAGGGAGCGAACGGGGAGAGCTTGCTGTCTCCATGTGGTTGCACCGGCACACTGGGCGCTGTGCACAAGAGCTGTCTGGAGAGATGGCTTTCCTCATCCAATACCAGCTACTGCGAGCTGTGCCACACGGAGTTTGCAGTGGAGAAGAGGCCCCGGCCCCTCACAGAGGTATGCTTGGGAGTCTGAGGTTGGAGTGGGCAGAGGGGAAGAAGGTAGGCGTGGGGCAGGAGGAGGGAATTGCCCTGGAGGATCCTGGGGGGCTGGGGAAGCAGCTTCTCTATAGGGAGGAACCTTTCTCCTGTCCCCAGGGCCAGTTCTGCTGATGGGGGTGGGGAACCGGGCCTGAGATTCCAGACCTGACAGACCCTGTGCCTCCTCCCTGTTTTGATCACTTCAGGTGACCCTAAGGCTTAGACCTGAGGAATGAGAAGGGAGTGCCCAACCTGAGGAAGGGCAGTCCTGGCAGAGGGCACAGCAAGTGCAAAGGCTCTGAGGCCAGGAGAAGCTTGGTGTTTTTGACAAAGCCCACGTGGCTGGAGTGGAGCTAGTTAAAGGAGGAGGGGAGTGGCCCAGAAGGAGGGGTAGTGGCCTTGCCGGGGGGCTTTGTGGGCCAAGCCTGGGAGCTTAGACTGTAGCCTGAGTGTGCTGGGTGGGGGTTGAGATGGGATATTCCCAGGCATGACGGGAGCCACATGGCTTTCCAGAGCATTGCTGGTTGCCCGGGTGCCCTCCAGGCTCCTCTCTGCCCAGCTTGGCTTGGCATGGGGCAGCTGAGAGCTGCAGGGGGATGTCACTGTGCCGAGGTGTGGGCTCCTGGAAATGCCCCTGGCCCACCCGGGACATTGGGCTCTTAGGAGAACAGTTGGAGGGAGAGCCAGCCTGCCTGCACCGCTCCCCCCCACACGCTCCCACCCCAGTGCCTTTGCACATGCTCTTTCTGCAGCCTCGAGCGCTGTCCCCCCCATTCTTCACCAGGCCCCTTCTGCTCATTTGGTTCTCTGTGGTGTCACCTCCTCGGCATAGCCTTCCCCATCCGGATCATTCACCCTGTTTCATGCCTCCCCCGACTAGCATGGGAGCTATGGGCAGGGACTTTTTCCTGCCATCAACTGTGGCAGGCAGTGTAGCATAGAGGCCAAGACGCACAGGTCCTGGGACAAGACTTCCTGGGCTCCAGTCCTGGCTTTGTGGACGACTAGCCATATGAGTTTGCACAAATGGGTCAGCCTCTCTGTGCCCTCAGTTTCCCCCATCTATAAAACAAGGTCATGGGACTTCCCTGGCGGTCCAGTGGTTAAGACTCCGTGCTTCCACTGCAGGGGGCATGCGTCTGATCCCCTGCACGGCCAAAAAAACCAAAGAACCAAAAAACAAAAAACAGGGGCAGAAGTGCCCCGCACCTATCCGGGCCTGGCCTGTCATCGTCATCGTCTCCATAAATATTTGAAAGAAGGAATGAACGCAGGGAGGTGCCAGGCAGGAGGCTGGTCCTGCAGGGCCCAGTGATGAAGATGGGCATCAGCAGAAGGGGCGGAGGGCCTGGCGGTCCTGCACCCCATCCCCCCGCAGAGGCTCGAGGGAGGGCGGTGCATGACGGTCTCTCTCAGCGGCTCCCCCTCCCTTCTTCCCCGCAGTGGCTGAAGGACCCAGGGCCTCGGACAGAGAAGAGGACACTGTGCTGCGACATGGTGTGCTTCCTGTTCATCACGCCTCTGGCCGCGATCTCAGGCTGGCTGTGCCTGCGTGGGGCCCAGGACCACCTCAGGCTCCATAGCCGGCTGGAGGCGGTGGGGCTCATCGCCCTCACCATTGCTCTCTTTACCATCTACGTCCTCTGGACGCTGGTGAGTGGCTGCCTGCCACAGAGCAGGCATCTGCAAGCAGTCAGGCCCGGGGTTTGGTCAGTGGCTTGGAGGGGGTAGGGGGCGCCCTGCCTGCCTCGGTTTGTGGCTGGCCCTCGGGTGGAAGCAATTCCCAGCATCTCATGGAGCTCCAGATTCCAAGCTGGTCCAAGGTCCAGGGAGCCAGGCGTGAACCTTCTGCCCCAAGGATACAAGGGCACGTGATCACCTCTGCTGAGTGCAGGCCCTGCCAGCCACGAGCTCCACCAAGACTGTACTGGCGGTGGAGGGCGGGTGAGGGGGTTGGGGGGGGAGAGGCAGAGGGACACCAAAAGGCTGCGAAAGAAAGAGTAGGAGAAAGAGAGACAGAGAGAGAGGACCATCAAGAGACAGAGAAGGGACTTCCCTGGCGGTCCAGTGGTTAAGACTCCACGCTTGCACTGCAGGGGGCATGGGTTGATCCATGGTCCGGGAACTAAGATCGATCGCCCCACACGGGGGTGGGGTGGGTACTGAGAGAGAAAACGACTGGGGTTGAGAGAGAGGGAGTGTAGTGGGGTGTTGTCCCCGGCTTCTGGCAGGCATGAGAACCCTCACTCAGAGAGGAAAGGTCCCCAGAGTCTGGCCCCTCAGACAGAACCACTGGCCTCCAGCTGTGGGGCACTCCCTCCTCAAGAATTGTTTCCCAGCACATCCACCAAGCAGGTTTTTTTTTTTTTTTTGTGGTAGCGGGCCTCTCACTGTTGTGGCCTCTCCCGTTGCGGAGCACAGGCTCCGGACGCGCAGGCTCAGCGGCCATGGCTCACAGGCCCAGCCACTCCACGGCATGCGGGATCCTCCCGGACCAGGGCACGAACCCGTGTCCCCTGCATTGGCAGGCGGACTCTCAACCACTGCGCCACCAGGGAAGCCCCAAGCAGGTTTTTTAATACAAGTAGGATGAAATCATAGGTCCTGCTTTGCAGTCTGCTTGTTTTCACTTTGCTAATGTCCTTTAAAAAAAAAAAAGGCAGCCACCCAACAATCCTTGATTGTATGGGCATGCTGTATTTTTTTAACTAATCCCTTTTGATGGACACTGGGATCATTTCCAATGTTTTTTTTTTGTTGGTTTGTTTTTTTGTTTCCCTTCTTTTTTTTGCCGTTATAAACTGTGTTTTGGGTGCCACCTGTGCAAATGTTTCTTGGAACTGGCTTGGTTAAAGAGTATGAACCATTGACATTTATTGGAAAAAGAAAGTTTTTTTTTTTAATAGATTTGACTCATTAGAGCAGTTTGAGGTTAAACAGCAAAATGGAGCATAAAGTACAGAGTTCTCCAAAATCCTCCCCCACACCTGCAGAGCCTCCTCCACGATCAGCAGGGCACCAGAGCAGTGCATTTATCGCAGTCGATGAACCAACACTGACACATCATCACCCCCAGCCCATAGTTTACATTAGGGGTTCACTCTTGGTGTTGAACAATTTGTGGGTTTAGGCAAATGTATAATGACATGTATCCACCATTAGAGTGTCATACAGAGTATTTTCACTGCCCTAAAACCCCTCTGTGATCCTCCGGTTCATCTCTCCCTCCCCCAAGCCCTGCTAACCACTGCTTCTCTTACTGTCGCCATAGTTTTGCCTTTTCCAGAATGTCCTATAGTTGGAATCATGCAGTCTATAGCCTTTTCAGTGAAAGCACTGAGTCCTAACCACTGGACCGCCAGGGAATTCCCTGTAGCCTTTTCAGATCTGCTTCTTTCCCTTAGTCATATGCATTTAAGCTTCCTCCATGTCTTTTCATGACTTGATAGCTCATTTCGTTTTGGTGCCAAATAACATTCCATCGTCTGGATGTCCCACAGTTTATTTATCCACTTACCCACTGAAGGACATCTTAGTTGCTTCCACATTTTGGCAGTTATGATCCATTGACGTTTGGCCCCTTCCAAGAGGCTTTATCACTTCACTGCCACCCTCTGAGAGACAGAAGGGGACCCCCCCCCTTCCACACACACACACACACAGACTCTCTCACCTTTGCAGGGCCCTCAGTGCTGGTGGGGAGGTTCCCCAGGTGAGGGAATGGGTGTGTGTGCACTGTCTGTGTGAGAAATGCCTGGATGCTGCCCCTGCTTCTGCAAGCAGGAGCCTGGTCCTGGTTAGGTCGAGGCAGATGCCTCAGGGGCCCGCTTTTCCTCTCTTGGGGGTAGAGGCTGGATGGCCAGAGGCTGGCCCTCCCACTCATCTCCACCCTGCCCTGCAGGTCTCATTCCGCTACCATTGCCAGCTGTACTCCGAGTGGAGGAGGACCAACCAGAAAGTGCGCCTGAAGATCCGGGCCACCGATGGCCCCGAAGGCACCCAGCACTCCCCTCTGGCAGCTGGGCTCCTGAAGAAGGTGGCAGAGGAGACGCCTGTGTGAAGGCCGGGCTGGCAGGGCCAGAGGCAGCTGGCGATGCCCTGGTGTTTGGAAGGACAGAAACTGCCCGACACTTCCGCACAGCTGGAATGCTTCTTAGGCCAAGAGATGCCAAAGTGGAGCTGATTCCGTGATTCCCGTGTGAAGCTATTCTCAGATCGTTTTGCACACTCTTACACACGAGGAGAACAGACGGATGTGGTCCCGAGCTTCGGATGGAGCAGGCACCCTGATCTCATTCTGAGGTCTACCTGGCCCCTCCTGGGCCAGCAGCCATGGCCAGAGGCGAGTCGCGGGCACCCGTCGAGCTGGGAGGTTCCGCAAGCTTCTTGCACTTTTCTGCACCTGGCAGGCTCACATTCCCGGCACCCTCAACTTTATAAAGTTGCACCGTGTTTCAAAACCCACCCCCCTACCCCACCCCACCCCCAATGAATAAAAGGAGCCCTTGCTGGACAAAACGGACCTGTCAGTCACGTTTCTGAGGCCTCAAAGTGAGGGCACGGGGACCGAGGGGAGTCAGGACCACACAGAGGTAACAGCAGCAACAACCAATGCTCTCGGCTGGTTTGAGGGATCACAGGGCTAGAAGCAAAGTGCGAGTTTTCAAGTGAAGAGCAGGTAGCAAGGCTATGTATTAAATGATTTAAAATAAATATACATAAGAATAGTGTCTACTTCCTGTGTGTCTCCCGTGGGTCAGATACCCCGCTGGGCCCTTTACACTCACTAACAAGTAATGTCCACACTTACCGAAGGTCACCCTGAACAGGGCCCAGTACTTTTTTTTTTTTTGGCCACATCATGCAGCATGTGAGGTCTTAACTCCTCAACCAGGGATCGAACCCTCGCCCCCTGCATTGGAAGCACAGTCTTAACCACTGGACCGCCAGGGAAGTCCTGAGTTGTAGTTTGGTGCTAGGCTGACTTTCATGACCCTTAACCCTAGCAGAGAGAGAGCAAGTCTTAGACTCAGATCCTTTGACAGAGCGTATGACTGAATTTACACTTTAACAGCATCATTCTCTTATTTATTTTTTACAATAAGCTATTTATAGTAGGGTTTCAATGTGGGCTGTGAGGTAAAGCAACATTTTAACATCCTTTTTTTCTTTGACTTCACTGGGAGGCTTGCAGGATCTTAGTTCCCCAACTAGGGATCGAACCCAGGCCTTGGCAGTGAGAGGGCAGAGTCCTAACCACCAGACCGTCAGCGAATTCCCAAAACATCCTTCTTTTAAAGAACATAAAGTGTCAGTTACAGGAAAGAGTGAAGGAATTAATAGTGCAGGCGATGGCTAAACCCAGGAATCTGGGCAGTGTTGGATTAAATCAACCAGCCTATAGAGGAGCATAGCCTAGTAGAAAGTTTGTCTCCTCAGCCTGGGCTTGGCTTGTGGCTCATCTCCAGTCACACCCACTGCCGGAGAAGGGATCAGAGAAAAGGTGCCTTCTTGTCCCCGCTGCTTTGTATTCGGCCTCCTCTCCATGATTCTGACAGACTGCTGTGGCCTCTTCCGCCATTTCTGAGCCCTGTTGGGCGAGGGAATTCAGAGATTCATGAGGCTTCTTCTGGTCCAGGGGCCCCTCTGGTCTAGAGAGATCTAAGGGGGAGGGGGGAACTTCCCTGGCTGTCCAGGCCAAAAAAAAAAAAGAGAGAGAGAGAGAGAGAGAGGTCTAACGGGGAGGAAAGGAAACTGAGATAGATTCCAGTGGGACCATGTGAAGAGGGTTGGTGTGCACAGGGGATTTTAGTAGATCAGAGATTTCCGGGGGGGAGGGGGCGGGGTGGGTGGGTGGAGATGAGAGGAGGGGCTTGCAGATGGGCAAGAGAAAGGAGTTCTGAGACAGGTGAGTCTGGGAAGTTCTTGGGAATGGGAGCTGGAAAGAGAGGGTGGGGCCTATCCTCTGCCTTAGCCTGGGCTATTGGACTTATTCTCCGGGCCTGGAGTTCTCAGCCTGCCTGGATTAAGTATTTAATTTGGAGGAAGGTGTGGCAGGTGAGATAGTTCCTCAGAGCCTGATGAATTGTAGTTATTTTGTGAGATAGGGGGAAAAAAACCCATTTTTCCCATTGTGAGCTTAGAGTTTGGTGGTTAGATGGGAACTTCTTCAAGATCCAGTGAAGCATTTATTTCAAAGTACCAGAGACAACAGAGACCAGGGGTGGCTGCTGGGTAAGGGAGCCTGAGACCTCTGAATGCTGGGGGCTCTGGCCTCTTCCCAGGCCACTGTGGCTGTCCCAGGACATGGTCCTGTAACAGCCCTCAAAACCCATTTGCGGACAGGGCCAAGCTCTCAGGGCAGAGGGACCCACGGTCAGGCAGGAAGGAGCCTCCATCGTGTGATTTCTATCACCATGTTTGGCTTCTTGCTTGTTCATTCACTCAAGAAACATTCATAAGCACATTCAAAGTCTCCAGCTAGGCGTCTGGTTGTTGACGGCTGTTAGTGAGAGAGACCTAGGCCATGGGCTCTGCGCCCAGGACTTCTCAGAGTGGTGGGGAGACAGGTCGGATAGAGCCCAGATATTCTTGGTGCAGGACGATACTTGCTTAGAGAGAGAGCATTTTACACATTTGTCCTACGGCCTGGTCTTTCAGTGTCCTACCCTTGCCTGCCTAACTCCTTTCTAGCCTAGTAAACAGAACTTTCGCTGCCCTTCTGCCCTAGCTGTGATTACGATTACAGAAAGCTGGGAGTGACGAGGTCCACGTGTGGGGGGGTGGGGAGATGGTGCCTCTACCAGACCTGGAGAGCGGATGGAGTATCCAGCAGGCGCCAAACGCAAGTTAGTTGCGAGAATGAATTAGTAACAGCTGACGATGCGCGCCTGCGCGCGGCGGGGGCGTGGCCCGGAACAGGGGCGTGGCCCGGGGTTGGAGGGAAGGAGGCGGGAGGCCGCCGCGGCGCGAGCAGACGTTACTGGTCGAGCTGGATCACGTGAGCACGCAGGCGCAGCGCCGCGCATCCCGCTCGCTCACACAAAGCCCAGACGCGGAGAAAATGGCGGCAGGGGTCGAAGCGGCAGCCGAGGTGGCGGCGACGGAGCCCAAAATGGAGGAGGAGAGCGGCGCGCCCGGCGTGCCGAGTGGCAACGGAGCTCCGGGCCCGAAAGGGTGAGTACTCCACGGCTCCTTGTCCCTGGCCGGGCACTTCTGCGGCGGCCGGCGGCGGCTCTGTTAGGTCTTGGCGGCTTCCCACCGGCGCGGCCTCGGCCGGGCTTTCCCCTCAGGGTCTGCCGAGGGTGGGGGCCGCCCAGGCCGTGAGGGATGAAGCCGGGCGGCCCCGGGAGCGCCTCTAGGACAGCTCCTTCTTCCCAGGTCTCGGGCCTCAACTCCCCCGGTCCCTCCAGGCCGGGTCCGACCCCGACCCCGACGCAAAGGCCTCAGGCTGGGCCTCTGCGCGCGGGGATAATGGCGCGCGGGCCACGGAGCCGATGAGCCCCGGAGTCCGCGACCCGCTCGCTTGTCGGGTGACCTTGGTTGGGCGCGTGGTTTCACGTCTCTCCGCAATGGCCCGGGGCCTCAGTTTCCCGATCGGTAAAGTGGGGGGAGGGGAGGGATTGCGCACGCAGGATCTCGCCCGTTGTCGGTCCGGGTAAACGGTAGCAGAGGCGGGTGGGTATCGGGAAGGACCGCGAGGCCGGCTCCAGGAGCCTCCTCCCCCCCCCCGCCCCCCGGCGCGCGCCGTTCCCCTCCTTTCCAGCCCCCCCTCCCCCGTCCCCGCGATAAGTGCCTCTGTCGGAACCGCCCCTCGCTCCACGCTCTGGCCAAGGCTCAAGTCCCTTACCTCCTCCCCAGGTGCGCAGTAGGTATTTGTGGAGAAATCGGACCTGCTGCTCAATGTTCAGCCGTAGAAACAAACTATAGGGGGGAAAAAAAAGGAAACATTCTCTTCCGTGTTCCAGGGGAAGATTTTTCCATCATCAGGCGGGTTCACCCATTTCCAAACTCCGTCACCCTTTCAGTCCTGGTTAGAGGTCTGTCTCGGGTCCTCGGTTTTTAAAGTTTCCATAAAGCTTTAAAGCATCACCTTATGTCCCCTTGAATCCCATTCATTCTGATTACAGGCGCCTGAAAGATGAAGAGACGTTTTGCCTCCTCCCGGCAGCTGTCGGGGGGAGGACAGGGGAAGGCTGGGCACACATTTGATTTGCCACATACGTTTTTTTAAAATTGTGGTAACATACGTAAGGTGAAATTTACAGTTTTAGCCATTTTTAAGTGTACGATTCTGTGGCGTCAACTGCATTTGCGGTGTTGTGCAGCCATCACCAGTATCCACATCCAGAACTTTTTCATCATGCCAATTAAACAGTAACTTCCTCTTCTCCCCCTCTCCTGGTTACCTGTGTTATACGTTCTGTCTCCTATGAATTTGCCTTCCCACAAATTTTTAATTGGAGTTCGTGGGGATTAAAAGTGAATGTAGTTAAAACGCTTTGTTAATGAACACTCACTAAATACTAGCTATGTTGTTGAACTTTTTCTCCTTAGGTGGGGAGGAACAAAATACCGTGGTTACTGGTCCTTGGAAATCAAGAGAAAGGCATCTTAGAAGTATTCCCAACCCTTTATTATTGAAAACTCTGGAAAGGGATGTGTTCATTTAAACTTTTTTCATTACCTATTTCCTTTATTTCTTTATCACAGGATGGAGTGCTGCTAGAATCGTGCTAGGTGAGAAGTTATTAGTTATAGATTATAGCATCTGGGGTACATTTTTCAAATTTCCCATTTTCCACTGTCCATTTCCAAATAGTCATTTTGTGACTGATTCCAAATAGTCATTTTGTGACGAACGTTAACACATGGGCTATTAGAAAGAATCTGAAGGTTTCAGAGCTAAAAGAGCCCTTGTTGGAAAGAACCTCAAAGTCTAGGACTGCTTAGTAGAGACTATTTTAGAAAGTTACGAACACTTAGATCTGTTTGGGAGGGCCATTGGAAAAGTTAGTGTTCGTTGTGTTTTTTTTGCATCACAGAGTTTTTAAAGCAGAGTTCTTTAGAAAACAACCCCCCTACCCCCACAGGGAAGGCCAAGGAATATTTTTGTAGTAAAGTAATTGTTCTGTGGTATTAGTAAAAGGAGTTACTAGGTAGGGAGCATGGAGGGGCTCCCCTCCCCCCAACCTAACCAGCTGGGGGCAGTTAAGAGGTGTTCCTCTAGGGGGAGGAGGATGAAAGATGATGGAGAGAGGCACAGGAAAGTGTCCAAAGACTAGGGATTTTTATATATTTATATATTTGATATGTATTTATAAAGAACCCAAACTGCTGGAGCACTGGGGGCCAGCTGGTGGGCAATGAATTCCAGACGAAGGAATTTAGATTTTTATCTTGAAAGCCTTTGAGGGATGGGAAATGAGTGAGACTGGATTCTTCTTACCTTTGTCTCCACCAGGAGTGGAGTGTGCTGTAAACCAAAAAGGCAGTGAGATAGCAAGCTTGATGAGGACCCCAGATGGAACAGCTTGTTTTGCAGTTCCTTTTCTTCTGGGTATAAGAGGAGGATTTGTTTTATTTTGATGAGAAATCTGTTCCATCTAAAGACAGTCAAGGGACTTCCCTGGTGGTGCAGTGGTTAAGAAGCCGCCTGCCAGTGCAGAGGACACGGGTTCAATCCCTGGTCTGGGAAGATCCCACATGCCGTGGAGCAATTAAGCCCGTGCACCACAGCTACTGAGCCTGCACTCTAGAGCCTGCAGCTGCCACTGCTACTGAAGCCCGCGTGCCTAGAACCCGTGCTCTGCAACAAGAGAAGCCTCCACAGTGAGAAGCGCGCTCACCACAACTAGAAAAGCTTGCATGCAGCAGCAAGACCTAATGCAGCCAAAAATAAATGAATAAAAAAATAAATTAAAAAAATAAATTCTGAAGTTAAAAAAAATAATCAAGATTCAGAGTTAGAGTATATTAATCAGGAGGTAAAAGCGTTCATTTTAGAGGACTATGTAGGCTTAGGTTTGATTTTTTTTTTTTAATTTAAAATTTTATTTTTTAAAAATAAAGCTTGCACTGTCCATTTAAAATCAGTGACTTAACCTACTCCACTTTCAGAGTAACCTTGTGGCTGAATCAGAAAACTGAGAGAGAGGCTATTTTAAAAATGAAACTTTGTATTTAGTATAAATTCCTGGGGATGTAATGTTAGTGTTGACACTGTTTTACAGTCAAGAAAAACTTTTTTTTTTTTCTTTTTAAACAATTGAGAAGACCCAGGTTAAGGAAATTGACCCAAAGAATCTGGGGGAGGCCATCTTGACTCCAGGTCCTTTGCTGCTTCCACACACACCCTGGTAACCTCTCACTGAACACAGTTATTTAAAGTGTTTTTTTTTTTAACCAGATTCTCCGTGCTTTGCAATGATTTGAGTGTTTGCTGTACTTTAAAAAGTGATGGTATACTTGATAATAATTTTGAGGCACATTTGATTGTGAGCTCAAGATTAGAATAGGGGCTGTAGGTTGTTTGAATGCATGCTGCCAGCTCTTTGCTTTCACTTTGCTCTTTGATTTTATTCATGGCTAGGCAGGGAGATGCTAGTCTGCAAAGATTAGGTTGCTTGTTTCATTTAGGAGTTTGCAGATGGTCTCTCCCATTACCATGTTTTGCAGTCATAGAGGTGAAAGCTGAATTGCTCCTTTGGTAGTCTGTAATGAGTACAGTGCCTAGGTTTCCTCAGCCACGGCCCCAGTGGGCTTATTTTAAAGCTTAATCAGTATGTGCAATGGTAGAAGGCAAGGAGTGAATCATTCTCCAGAAAATTTTTGGTACAAAAATATATCATTGCCACAGTTAGTGTGCCAAGTCTCTCCTTTAAACTTCTCAGGGTGGATAAGTAACCTCCTTGTACAGATGAAGGAACTGAGGCCTGACAAAGAGTTGGTGACATTGGGGTTCAGACCTAGATAACCCTACCTCTTAGTCACCCGTAGTACTGCTCCCTTAGGTATTGTGCTTAACATTTACCAACCTGCTTTTTGTCAGGCTGATTGTTGATTCTCAAGACATCCCTGTGAGCTACATGGATACAGGTTATGCTGGTTTTGCTGGTAAAGAACCAGAGACGGAAAGCGCTTAAGTCACGTGGGTAGTGAAGAGGTGGACCTGGAGCTAGAATAGTGCTGTGAATAGTGCTCTCCACATCTTAAATGCATTAGGGGAAACTCAGGATTGAAAGGGTTTCTGTGAAGAGTCATTTTACATAAGGGATGGTTCTCAAGGGAATATGGGGGGTGGGGGAGTCTTTTCCCTCAGGAGATGTGGTCAGGATTTCAAGGTATCGGGGTTGCCGTTTCAAACTACACTTGATTGAAAAACTGTGAGAATAATGAGAGTATTATATGTGAGAGGGAATGCCATGGAGGCGTAAGGGAGGGTAGGGATTCACTGTTTTATATGGTGAATGTGGCAGCCCTTGGTGAAGTAGGCAGGCACTCAATCTTTTTACTTGTGATCTTTATGTATAGTATAATTCTAGTATGGTGGAGCAGTGACATGTTAAATTATCAATTTTCAAAGAATGCAGTCAGTGAAACAATTCCAAAGCCATATTAAACATACTTAATCTATTTTAATGATTTGAGAGGTTCTTGCAGATACTTTGGCCTTATCTTTATTGATGTATCATGAATTAGGTTGATAGAATGTCAGAAAAAGTTTTTTAACATATTGGGTCTATTTAGAACTTCAGGTAGATGATTGGGTGCCAGAATCAGATGGGGTGTTCATTGGGAATTGGGAGCCACTTAGCAAGGAGAATATTGGTAAGGCATTTAGCTTGCTTAGGTAGCTTCAGTTTCTTTGAAAGATGACAAATTTGTTACTTTATATAGGAGTTAAAAGTCAAGTTATATTGGGGTCAGGTTTGAAATTTAAGAAACTAGTGGAAACTTAAAAAGTGTATAATTGGGGCTTCCCTGGTGGCGCAGTGGTTGAGAGTCCGCCTGCCGATGCAGGGGACACAGGTTCGTGCCCCGGTCTGGGAATATTCCACATGCCGCGGAGTGGCTGGGCCCGTGAGCCATGGCCGCTGAGCCTGCACGTCCGGAGCCTGTGCTCTGCAACGGGAGAGGCCTGAGTACCGCAAAAAAAAAAAAAAAAAAGTATGATTGGCACAATAAACTGCATAAGTTGGAAGTGTACGATTTGATACCCTCACTGAATCAAGATAATAAATACAACCATAACCCCCTTTGCTCCCCCTTTGTAATCCTCTGAGTCCTTTTTTTCCCCACCCCCAGGCCATTAGTATGCATCAGTGGTTCTCAGTGGGGTGATTTCTTCTTTCCCTTCAGGGGACGTTTGGAAGTGTCTTGGAGATATTTTTGGTCTTCATTTTCAAGTCTGAGGAATGGGGCTGCTACTGGCCTCTCTGGGGTAGAGGTCAGGGATGCTGCTGAACATCCTACAGTGTACAGGGCAGCCTCCCACAACAAAAGGATTATCTGGCCCCCAAATATCAGTAGTGTTGAGGTTGAGAAAACCCACTATAGATTAGTTTGCCAGATTAGATTTTCTCAAATATAGTTGTATATGATGAAATATTACCATATGTACTCCTCTTTTGTCTGATTTCGAGTGTAAGTATTTTGAGATTCATCCACGTTGTGTGTAGTTCATTACTTTTTGCTGAGTAGTATTTCAGTGTATGGATATACTATAGTTTGTTTATTCATTTACCTGTTAGTAGACATTTAGATTTCCTTTTGGGATATTACAAGTAATGTTGCTATGAGCATTCGGGTCTAAATTTTTGTATGGATATATTTTCTTCTGGGTAAGTATCTAGTTGTGGATAATGTATGGTAGGTGTGTTTTAACATTTAAGATTCTATAATCTAAATTTGGGGTATTTAGGATAAAGCAGTTTATTTCATCAGTGTAGCTAAATTATAATCTACCTATAAAAATGTGCTTCTGAAAGGTTTTCACAGTTAAGTGTTATATGTATTTTAGGGCTAGAAGCATATTCCCCTAATTTTATCCCGAAGGTAAGTGAGAAAATTGAATTAAACATTTAATAAATGGGCTTTTCTTAAACTGTCACATCATCTATACTTGAACATGCGTCACGTGAGGTTTCTTTGAGGGTGGTTTTCTACAATTCTGTCAAGAATAGAGTTGATGGTGATTATTAGAGTTACAAAAAGGTCAATTTTTTAAGAAACTGGAAGTGATGAGATAGGAGGAAACTTCTCAGAGAGAGGAAATGATTAGCCAGAGAAAGACTTGGGTGTAGTAGTGCTTTGCTCACACCTTGGCCATAACCCATTTGAGCTGCTTTCTTGATGATGAGCCATGTGAGGTGGATTAACCCCAAACCAAATCCCCAGCTTCTGGGGTTAGATTGGGTAGTTTATTCTTAGCAGTAATGATGCATGGCAGAATATGGCCTAGACACTTTGTTACCTACTATGTCTTGTAATTCGTTATTTATACATTTTGTAACTAATAAGGTGAGCTGGGCAGTCTTTGAAAACCCAGGCTGGAAGCATTACCTTGTCATGAACCCTGTGTCAGAATAATGTTTTTTAATGTAGATTGTAGAATATTTGGGTTTCAAAAGAAACCAATTCTAAAATATATTCCTACCCACAGGCCTTCTGTAGGCCCATGAAATGTAGGTTGATCTACATTTTATGAATTGTTGTAACACACTTCCTCCTTATGTAGGGAGGGTGAGATGCATGCTCTGTCTGGCAGACGGGTGCAGGGCTTTCATATGGAGTGGATGGGTGGACTGTGCTTGCGGTGTGCAGTCAGCCTGAGGAGGGTCTGTTGTGAGCCTGGGTAGACAGAGTGAAGAATTCTAGGAATCTGGGGATTGGTGTGGCCCTACTCCCCCTCCCCCATCTGCCGGCCCATGTGAAGGTCTGTTTATTGCATGTTGGTATAGTTCAGATCATAGAGGAAGTTGCTTTCCTTAGTTTTGCCTAGGGTGATAACTTCACTGGGTTACCACTTGGCACGGCTGTGTTTGGATATGAGGGACCAGTAGAAAAAAATACTTTGGGGACTACAAAAGGTTGCTGACTTAAATTTTTCCAGTACACTGAAAATCCTCCAGCTACCATTGATGTTTGAACAATACCCCTCCCCCACACAGGGAAGACATATCTTAGAATAAAGATCAACCCTTTACGTTAAAGAAGGTGGTCTTATAAATCATCAATGCTGTAATCTTGACTTTTTGTTTTCTTTCCATTTTTGTTGTGGATCACAAAGTCTCTGCTAGAATCTGTAGTTTGGGAGTCCCTTGATTCTCACTGGTGGAAAGCATAGGGCTTGGGAAGCAGAAAGTGCTGGACTTAGTGCCCTGAGAGGACTTCTGTGGCTGCTGCCTCCCCAGTTGTTCCTGGTCAGCTCTCACAGGTGTCTGCCTATGGTCAAAGGGGGCTCGGAACAGCCACACGCAGCCGGCACAGGGCCTTGCCCTGCTGTGCACACCCTGTCCGGTTCCTGGGCTATGGACTGGGCTTCCAGCCTGTCTTGTTCTGTGCTTTGGGAGCCTGCGTTTCTTGTGAAACTTTTCCTGCCCACTCTTAAGCCAGATTCATACCTGTAGAGCTTAGAAATGTTAACTCCATGGAAGCACCTAACACACAAAGGTAAAGAGGATTACAGGAAAGGCCATGTCAGAAAAACGAATCCACCCTTCTTTGCCAAAGGTGGAATTGTTTGCGTGCTGTCTTTTACCTACCAGCGTTGCTCAGACTTCAGTTTCCCTAGCCTCAAAGTAATAGGGTTGAGTAGAGAATGGTTTCTTTCCGTTAAAAATTTTGTTTTTAAAAATTGTGGTAAAATATATGTAAATTTTGCCATTCTAAAATGATTACGTGTACAGTTTAGTGGCATTAGGTACAGTGTTGTACACTATGCCAATAGCCACTCGCCATTTCCAGAACTTTTTTCTTTTATCATCCCAAACAGAAACTCTAGCCATTAAACAGTAACTCGCCATTCCCACCTCTCCCCAGTCCTTGGTAACCTCTATTCCTTTTGTCTCTATGTCTGGCTTATTTCACTTAGCATAATGTTTTCAAAGTTCATCTGTGTTGAAGCATGTATCAGCACTTCATTCTTTTTTTATGGCTGAATAAGTAATATTCCATTGTATGGATCTACCACATTTAGTTTATTTCATTCATCTGTTGATGGACACTTGGGTTGTTTTCACTTTTTGCTATTGTGAACAATGCTGCTAATGGTGTACAAGTACCTGAGTCCAATTTTTTTCCGCCCACAATGAAAGACACTTTTATTTGTAAAGCTAAGATTGGTTGGACCTATGTGTACCACCTCATTTCTGTTCCATGAAATGTTATATAAATCTTCTTTCTCTTTTCCTGTTTCTGTCTTGGCGTTAAAGCACCTTGGGCAGGGAGTTGGCCTGTCTCCCCCACCTCTGTTAGAGCCCCACAGGAGTGTGTGAAGGCCTAGGAAAGCACACTTGTCTTGGGAATGATTTTTTTTGATAGGTGGGTTTTAAGGAGCGTACTACTGCAATATTCTGCTGTATGGACCACTTTAGTTTGTTTCAAATCAGAATCAATATTAGTCTTGTGTTACATGTAACTTTGTGTGGGATTGTAAACCTGGAAAATCAAATATTGTCTTTAGTATTGTGCTAACATATGGACTTTTTTCCCCCCTCTCTTTTGAATTCAGTGAAGGAGAACGACCAGCTCAGAATGAGAAGAGGAAGGAGAAAAATATAAAAAGAGGAGGCAATCGCTTTGAGCCGTATGCCAATCCAACTAAAAGATACAGAGCCTTCATTACAAACATACCTTTTGATGTGAAATGGCAGTCACTTAAAGACCTGGTTAAAGAAAAAGGTAATGGTACTGGTGGTTGAGTAGGGTCAGAAGGTTGGTGTGTCATCTTCTCTGTGGATAATTCCTTGGTTATTTTTTTGTCAGTGAAGCTGTTCTGGGTAGAGCATGTGTTCTCTCCAGGCTTGAGAGTGAAGCCCCCCCATCCTACTTTTTTATTTTTACTTTTTGTGGTCATGCACTTGTGTGTCAAACAGGTTGTTTGTTTGATCCCTTGGCCTATGAATGATTTTACTGGCTTAATAAGGTTAATAGGGCTTTGATTAAGCTTGAGGGGAGCCTCTTTGTGTTAAGGAAATTTTTTGAATTCTTCATATGAGGTGGGAGAAATTTTTTCTTTTTCCTTTTTGTTTTAAAGTTCTGGCGGGAAGGTAGTTTGTTTAAATTTTGTGGCTGTCTTCCTGGGATCAAAAGTTGGTAGCTGGAACTTGTGCTGCTCAGATCCTAAATTATAAAACCGTAGCTTGTATTTAAACTGTTAAGCTTCCCCACCCTGGGGAGGAAAACACAGAGTAGATTGGCAATTGGATAGCTCAAAATAAAGCATCTGCTGTGTAATTTGGTGCCTTTAGGCACACATCGGTCACAGCCCTGGTGTTAAATTCTGGCCTAGGGCAGAGGAAGCAACTGAATGAAGCTCTGCTGCCACCAGGAGGTCCTAGGGGGTTGGTTGCCCCCATGGTCCTCTGCTTTACCCACCCCCCATTCCCACCCCCACCCCCGTGCACACCACGTGTGTCTTTCTTTTCATACTCTTGTTCTGCTTCTTTTGTCTTCTTTTCCTGATTCTGGGCCCTGCTGGTGGCACACAGGGCTAAAGAGATTGCTCAGCCCAGGTTTAAACAAAATTATTGATAGAGAACCATTTGTGTAATGCGTTGAGGTCTCCCCTCACCCCTACCCCAAGGGAAACCTAGAATCAAATTATTCTTAAATGGAGTCTTTTTGAAGGACTGAAAGGTACTGGTTTTTCTGGAGCATTCATAATGAAAAGAGATTTGAGCTTGATTTGTCAAATGATTAACATTTCAGTGACAGATGCCACTTGGATAGGCCATTTTGGTATGTGTACTGGTGCTCCCAGCATTGGGTTTTGAAATTATGAATGGCCCACTGCCATCATTGTCCCATCACTTAATTCAACCATGACATGCCAGAAGCACTAGGCACCATGAACCTCTGTACAGTCATGTAGGCTGCTCCCATGTAGTATTTCTCCAGGTAACATGGATGGAAAAACGTTTTGGTGTGAGATTTGTTTTCCTGCCTTGATCAGCCAAATCATTCCTGCCAATGCTCCTAGGGCAAGAGTGAAGTTTCTTCTTTTTGTCTGAAGGGCGTGTCATGTGGCATCCCAGATGCAGTGTTCTTGGTTTTTGGGACTGCTGCTTCAATAAAGCTTAGAATTTCTGTTATAGTACAGTTGGGTCTCATTCGAATTAGTTTTTGGAATAACCCCCAAATTTGTGTTCTCGTGATTTGGTTGAACCGCTGAATTGATACTTCCATTGATAATAAGGTATAGTAGTTCCAAGAACCAGGAATGTGGCTTTGAAAATGCAATTGTTAGAATTTTGTAAGAGATTGCAGGCCAAATTATTTTTCCATTTTTAGGAGTGTGTGAACCAGTTTTGGGACATGATGGATAAAGTAGGTGACATTTTTACTGCTTTACCATTCAGTAATTCAGTTTTGGAAGCTTTAAAGCTGGTAGCAGCAGCAGCCATGACGTTTCTGGATGTAGAAGCAGTTCACCTCAATTTCCTATTTTGCACTGTATTAAGTGTGGAGCCAGCCTGGTGGTTTATTCGGATACTTCCAAACTGGTTCTCATATTCCCTTGGCATACTGCTATTAATGCCCTGGCTCAGCCCTTTCAGTGTATTTTTGGTGGTGTAATTTAGAATTACAGGTGTGCAGTAAATCAGTTATTCTTAACAAACCTTAAAATGTTCTTGTTTAGAGCTCCCCTGTACAGGTTAAATTAATTACTTTCCTGTTTAATTAAATTATTAGAAGTATTGGATTGTGGTTAAAGGGATGCATAAGAGAAAGGTAATCTTTTTATGGTAAATCTTATACTCAGTATGTGAAGTCTAAAGAAATTTACTGTTTACATACGTACGGTTTCTTAAAAATGTCCTTATTTTCATTATGTGGTTTTAAAAAATATTTTAATTCATGTCTTGGTATACCAAAAATATGTTTCAATGATTATTTGAAATCTGAAATATTTACATGAAATGCGTTGCACATGTTTTAAGGTTTTTGAAGACTGTTGTTGCATAGGAAAAAAAAGTTGCGGATAGAGGCACTCACACTCTAAAAGTATTAGTCTCAAGATAGTCTCTGAAGTGGGCAAACCACAGAGATTTGGGCTGTTATAATCCAACCACTCTTTATCAGTCTGCATTTCAAGAGTCTATTCCTGATGAAATCATAGTCCTGTTGTTTCAGGAAACTAGTGGAATAGCTAGAATTAGTTGTCCTCGGCTTAAAGATCTGAAAAATGCTCTGTCATTGCAGCACTGCCTATAATTGCTGCCTGTCAGAACTCAAGTAGTAGCTTTGAGATGGCAAGACGAGTTTTTTCCCTAAGGATAATCATGCCTGAGAGTGCCTCATGTACCCCTCCCTAGTTCCCGATCTTTTCCCCCTCCTTGGACACCAAGTGTATATTCTCCATGTTTGTTAGCATTTAACAGCCTTCTAGGAGATCCTATTAATAACGCATGTATTATGTGAACAGGCCACTTAGGCCTTTTCCCCTGGATGGGATCACAAAGCTTGTTTGGTGGCACTATCATGAAGTCAGCATTGCTGACTTTAAAGAGAAAAGGTACTGAGAGCTTTGTTTAGTTCTGTGCCAGGGTGCTTCCCCCGCCCCCTCCCCCATCACATCATTCAGGGACACGGATTAAACAGCCTGCAGAATTGAGCTTGAGCTTTCCCTGAGCTTTCCCCTTCCTGCTCTAAGTGTCTGATGGAGCAAAGGAAAGGTTTCTATTGTCCGTCCTTTTGATCATGCTTATTTTTAACGGAGATACTACATGGAACAAATGACTGCTGTGAACACTGAAGAGTGGATTTGAAACAAAAATTGAGAGCCAGTGTAATAGGAAATTTGAATTGGAGATTGCCAAACCAGGTTGGAAAGTAAACAGTCTCAACAGCTACCTCATTTTCATCACTGGATCGATATTGGGATACACATCTCAAAAGTGTTTGACCATAAGGTCTGGGCAAAAAAATTAAGACTTCCGTGAACAAAAGGTGATTGATCCTGGGAATTCTAAACTTAAATAGTGTTGTGCTGCATTACTGAGAAGTCCTGTGTGGATGAAGAAAGCTCGTCGTCGGGCTGTTGTTCTCGTGGCCTAACCAGGGAGCCAGCAGCATTGAGGTGGGGCAGCTGCAACCTAGGCAGGACTGAGTTGCAGGAGCAGTGAGTAAACATGGAGAACAGTTTGAGGAGGAAAGAAAGGAGGGTCAGTGATACAGCTTACTCTCAATCAGTCTCAAGTTTAGCAGCAGTCAGTTTAACTTGTGTAAGCAAAGATTTCTTAAGAACTTAATCCTTCTGTTTTTATTGAATACATCACTTTAAGTCAGTTTCAAATTCCAGCTGACAGAAAACTGAGGCCCAGAGGGCAAGTATAGTCCAGTAGTAAGTCTCTGTTGGCTCTCGAAGATCATCTACATTGTGGGCCTGTGGAGCAGAACTTTATTTTCAATTTAAGTAAAAATCCCTACTCAGTCTGTTTGGCTCCTTCATAGTTTCCTTTGTTGGAAATTCAGCCTGCGTTTTGGAAAGGCCTGTTGATGCTAAAGCATTCATATCTGTGGGTACTTGGGTTGAACCTTAATAGTGCAGCCTGCCTGGCTTATTTGTTGGTTTTTGGTCGAGTTAGAGAGGCAGAATTCTGTTCTCGTCCATGGAATTAGGAGCAAGAAGGTGCTTAATCATTTTCTAATTTTTCCATAAATTGAGTAATCATTGTATAGTATAATTATTTTGCCGTGTTTCAAGTTGTCTGTGTATTAAAGAAACAGGCTTTCCAAGTTAAAATATGCATTTATTCCATGCAACCCTCCATTAGAGCATGCCCTGCTTTGGAGCTACTCCCCCACCCCCCTTTGAATTCTTTTCAGTGAAGCTTTAGCCCCTGTACTTGTGTGTGTGTGTGTGTGTGTGTGTGTGTGTGTGTGCGCGCGTGTGCGTGTTTGTTTCAGCCTTGAGCAGTAAATGAAATGAGAATACAGAAACAAATACTCTTTGTGATATAAGTATGTGCAGGAGTGTTAAAGTAGCTCCAAGGGACTGTGTGAATTCTTCTGGGGTTGCTCATTATCTTACCCTCATGATATGTTTTATTCTTGGGGTAGTATTTTTAATAATCCACCTAAATGTCGGTTAATTTTCTTTGAGCATTTTAAAGTAAAGGTAGGGACTTCTTGGTGGTCCAGTGGTTAAGACTCTGTGCTCCCAATTCAGGGGGCCCGGGTTTGATCCCTGGTCAGGGAACTAGATCCTACTTGCCGCATCTAAGACCCGGAACAGTCAAATAAATAAATATTAAAATATCTTACCTTAAAAAAAAATAAAATAAAGGTAGGTGATGACATTTGGCATTAGATTTTTCAGAGTCTTAGTTTTTTCATTTAGATATTTTGATGTTTAAAGCTGCAATAGAATTTGTCTTAGTAGCCTGCTCTTGGGATTCCATGGATTCCATCCATGTTCAGGAATGAGAGGAGCAGCAGTATTTTTCATTAATACCTGTGAATTCCGTGTCTATGAGACTTGCTACTGCCAATTTGTTAACTCTGCCTCAATCCTAACTGATCTGCTCTGGTTGATTTGCTCTTTTAAACTTCATTTCATTGAATGTGACCAGACTATGAATAGTTGGTAAATTTTGCCTTCAAAGTTTTGTTGATAGTTGTACTGACTATACTAAACAGGTCTTTGCTTTAATAATGTAGAACTAAAAGAGAGGTGGTCTTTTAAAGGTTTTCTTATCCTCTTCCTGTACGGAAGTATGAATTGGCAACTGTTGCAGATCCTGTAACAGTGATTTGCTTACATCTCTGAATTGATGTGGTCTCTCAGGGTAGAGATCAGAAAATTATGAATTCATGAGGAGCATGGTCATTATTGATGATACTTGGGAGCAACACTACTCGTGGTAGAGCCGCAAGGCTTGCCTAACCTATGGCTAAACTGATAGGTTGGAGGCTTTTTTAAATGTAATTTTTTGTTTTTAATAAACTATACCATTTGGGGAAAAAGAGGGAACATTTTAAGCAGAGTATTGGTGCAGAGGATTGAAGTTGGATTTGTGCTGTCTCTAGAATGTTAAGTAGAAAAAGTCCTAATTTCTAAACCTGGCTTTTTGTAAAAATGGTTATGACCATGGAAAAAAGTTTGGTTTGGACTTGCTTGGTTTCTGGGTTGCAATGACAGCTTTTTGATATAAATCAGTGTCTTTATGGGCACAAACTAGAAACTTTGAAAATGCAACAATATTTGAATTCTGACAACATAGTTACAGCTGTCAGTTAGATACTGTGATTGTTTTAGTTATTTTTAAGGTTATTAGGTGGTAGTCATAGCTCTAGGAAGTAAACTTGGGGTTGGGTCTCTTTACTGTCTTGACACTACTTGGCATTTTCATCAACGTGGAGACAGGGGCTGTTGGTCCTCAAATGGCTGCTGCTGTTGAAACAAATGGCTTTTAACATGGCCTCAGGAATGACCACAACATTTTGGGAATTGCTTTATTTTTGTAAGGATAACAGAAGGCCAATTTGTATGACTGTCCCTTGGCTGTGATCATTTTTCAGTTGTACATAGTCCAAAAGTTAAACTATACCAGTCCCTCCTAACTCCTTTCTTCATTTCTTTGCACTGATTCTCCTTCCTGTTTTGTGCAAAGTGCTGGTTTGGTTTGTAATATTTCAGGAAAGGACAAGGGAGGTGAGGCTGTACAGTTAAACTTTGAACACTTGGCCTTCTTGCTGTCAACCGCCATGCAAATATACTACTAATAAATATGCCCTTCAAATTTTTAAAAATACTTTTACTTTACATTTCAGTCTTTCCTTGGTGTATTAATTTTAAAATCTTCATAATAATTTTAATATCCTTTGAACAAAGGAATTAGACTAGGAAGGACTTGGGCCCATTAAGAGGGTTATTTTTACCCTTGGCTGCTAAACCAAATTGAAAACTGAATGAGAGAAGGCTTTACCATCATAAAAATAATCGTTAAAAAAGAAAAAGTATTTCTTAGAACAAAAGCCCTTTCTTGACTTTGGAGAGCCTGCTTAGATATTGTTTCCACAAAGTTAACACTTAAATTTCTGGGGGTTTTTTGGTGTCTGTGTGCCATCTTCAAGTTCAGCAGCCATTTTGGTGGTTGTCTAGGTGGGTTCTAACATCTGGTTGTGGTGGTCATGAATTGGCAATCCAAACCTTGAGGAAAATCTGCAGAACCTTTTGAAATGCTTTGTTTTCCCCCTTTTGTATAGATTAGCATCCTAAGTGAGTCTGTGTAGCTGTTTAGATGCAAACTGAGCTCTGAGTTTGCATTTATCTGTGTCCTTAAATGAGAAGGTTGAGAGAGCAGCAAGAATACAGCCTGGCTTAATTTTAATTCACTGAAGAGAATCCAGATGCTGCTCTGGTTTTGTGATAGAATATTTACACATCCTACTTGTGACGGTTGTGGAGCCTAGTGCTGTGTGCAGGACCAGCCACAGAATCTGTGGGGCCCAGTGCAGAATGAAAACACAGGGCCCCTTATTTAAAAATTACTGAGAATTTCAAGACAGCAACAGAGCATTAAACCCAAGTGCATGGCCCTCAGTGCAAAGTCCCATGCGATTGGACAGGTTGCACACCCACGTAGCCGGCCATGCCGTGTGTGCACCTTTGAGGATATATATTATACATATACGCGTCTTTGTAGTTAGCATTTGAGCTCAGTTCAGTGGCATTGCAATTTGTGTGCTGTTCACCTTCTTGCAATATTAAGAGTGTATTTGTAAAATTGTTTTCCTCTTTCCCCAAAAAAGTGAATCACGCAGACTTCTTTCCTGTAGATTTGGATTGCCTCTAGTCATGAATGAGTATTTCAGACAGGGAAATTGATATGGAAATCTGTGGAAATAGCTTGTTTGAGGTGGGAGGAAAATCAAGGACATTGTTAACAAGTTTCACCTACTTTTACTGCACACCTGTAATGCCTAGTGTGGTGGTTTAGAGAATATGGAGTGTTTCTGGGCTTTCTTATAAGGCAGAGGCTCCATACAAGGTTGCTGATGATTGTTCTAAATTCCCATTGTTTTCTTGGCTTTTCTCCCTTGGTTTATGTGTCGTCTGGAAACTGATTTGTAGTTGGTGAGGTAACATACGTGGAGCTCTTAATGGACGCTGAAGGAAAGTCAAGGGTAAGTGTCTGAGAGAATTTCTTCTGTGGATTTACTACATGAAAAATGTAACTGTATGGTGGCGTGGAATCGAATGAAATCAGGAAGGCAGTGAGTGCTCATGTTATAGTAGCTATGTTTGATTTTGCCAAACATTTGAGTGGGGTGGGAGGGGATTTGCAAACGGGAGTCCCGCTTTTCCAAATGGCTGGGCAAAGAGCTTTTTGGTATTCTGTTTGGATGCCCAATTTGGATAACTGGGGACCAATAGCAGCATTGTCTCTTTGTTAACAGAGGAATTGGCTGTGTGTGAATTATGCATGGAATTTTAGCGGTGGTATATTAATGTAAAACGTGTGTTCTTGTCTAGAAAATGTTACTTTTGGTTGTTTGCTGTATTTGAAAGTTGTGTGAACCAAAGATTCTGAAAAGTTGCCTTTGTGCCAGTAAATTGTAAAACAAATACTAAAACTTGAACGTTTAAAATTGGCCTAGTTTAAAGAGAAAATTAACTATTTTCTGTCGTGCAATAGAATGGCTTAGAATAATCAAAAGGATGAGCTTAATTTATGGAAGGGATGGATTTAGGAGGAGTATGATAAGGAATTGATTGAGTACAGAGAGAAGCAGATCTAAAGTTTGTGTGATTTCTCGGAGAACCTGAATTTAGGTCTGCTCATTATAACTTCAGCAGCTATAGTGCAATACTGGTAATGTGAAGGAAGAGGAGATACCAAGGAGCTGAGCTCTTAATAAGGAAGGCTAGGCAAGACACTTCTGTCAGCTTCCCCTTAGAAGGGTTAATTTAAAAACTGTTACATAAATCATATTTTTAATTTATAACTGTCATTGAAATTTACTATTTTTTTTTCTTTTCTTTTTTTTCCCTTTGCTCTTCTGACTGTCTGTGGCTTCTTCCAAAGGGATGTGCGTAAGTATTGTCTAGTTACTTATTGGCACTTGAGCCTTCTAAGTTGTAGGACTGGTTTCACTTATTTCCTTTTGACTCTTCATAGCGTTGTTGAATTCAAGATGGAAGAGAGCATGAAAAAAGCTGCTGAAGTTCTAAACAAGCATAGTCTGAGTGGAAGACCACTGAAAGTCAAAGAAGTAAGCTCATGAAACACCGTGGTGGATACCATTTGTAGTTGTCGAGTGTCCCTGTTTCGAGTTAGGAAAAGACAGAATAGTCCTTGATGACATTTTACGGAGCAGAACAACCTGTTGTCGTTAACGAGGAGGGTCAGTCACAGGCTTCAGCAGTCATTCCTGTAAGCACTTTGGGATAGTGGCTGAGCACATCTTGAGCCACTGCTGACTGCCTTCCTAACATCTCTGATTTGTATTAGGCCAGCCTGCCTTGGTTTTCTCAGGGGCAGTCAAACTGAGTCCATGGTTTTTTTTTTTTTTTACTGTGTGTGTGTTTGTTTTTTTGTTTGTTTGTTTTAAGGTATTCTACATCTACAGTTTTACTCAGTCTGAACCCTGTTCTTTGCCCATCTTTTTTCTTTTTTAAAATGAGTTTAAATCCTTTTTCATAGCTAATCCAAATCAGGTATCTTCTCTCCCTGTAGGGAAGTGGGAGACTTTTTGTTAATTCAGTCCTTCCTTGACTTATTTTTACCTCTTATTCTTGGAGGAAGATCAGTATATGCGAGCTCAGAGAGGAAAGCATGGTAGCGCTTAAGTTCTCTTGTGTGAAGGTAGCACGCAGAAGGGCAAAGAGTTTAAGAATATTGTCAACACCAGAGATGCATAAACCTTTCCAGACTTTACACATGAGTCAAATGCCTGAATACTTGAAGGATGGAGTACCTTGGTGGTCTAGAGCTGTGTTTTCAAACTTTTGGGAAAATCACCAGTTGGGTTTGCAGAAATTATAAAACCCCCTTGAGTTAGTGAGGTTCAATTGTACCAAGCCCTTGAAGATCTTATTTCAACCTGGAAGTTTTAATCATGTCATCCCCCCGCCCTCCCTTTTTTTGTTTTTTTACTTAGTTAATTGAGAGCTAAATTCTACACCCTTTCTTTCTTCCTCATTCTTTTGGCTAGAATTGTTCCTGGCCTGGTGGTTTAGTTTTACTTCATTTGAATTTTTTGTTACAGATTTTGAGAAATGGTTTCCAAACAACCTCTCAATCTCTGAAGTTTTGGGGGTATCACTTACTGTGGGAGCATGGTTTTGTCACTGGGTCAGTTAAATGTAACCCTTTTGTGCTTGTTTTAGGATCCTGATGGTGAACATGCCAGGAGAGCAATGCAAAAGGTGATGGCTACGACTGGTGGGATGGGTATGGGACCAGGTGGCCCAGGAATGATTAATATCCCACCCAGTATCTTAAATAATCCTAACATCCCAAATGAGATTATCCATGCATTACAGGCTGGAAGACTTGGAAGCACAGTATTTGTAGCAAATGTAAGTAAATGGAAACATTGTTTCATAAAGTTTGATTTTCTACTTTAGACAATCTTGTCAATGTGTTATAAAAGTAGTTCTGACATTTGAGAAGAAAAACTTAAAAGAGGGTTATGTTATCTTCTTGATTTATTTAAAAAATCATCCTTGGGCTTGGCTTTGTCCCCTAATGACCACTGCAGTCATAAGTCACACAGCCTTGACCATGGTCCTCTTGGGGCCATGTTTATGGAGTTTTGCTGGTGTGTATAAAAGTAGGTGCAGGGTAAAGTGTATGAGCAGAGATTGTGTATTGACATTTCCCTCTTCCTGTTAATGTCTGGGTGAATGGTAATACTTTGCCATTTGCACAGGGAAGTATTTTTAAAAGAAAGTGGATTGGGGAGGATGATGGTAAACCTTATCTGGGGAACAGCATTTTTTAGTATTCACAAAATAAGCATTAACTTGAAAGGTATGAGGTGACTTAAATTGTTATTTCAGAGAAAAGAGTAGTAGAAGGCAAACTTTCGTAATCCTGTTTGAAAAATTATACTGACATATTTTTGTGACATTATTTTTGTGACATTTTCTAATGCTTGTTTTCCAACCAGAGCATGTCACATTCATGTAGTAAAAATGTTTACAATGAGATTTTCCTCTCCTTTCTCTTGGTTAGCTGGATTATAAAGTTGGCTGGAAGAAACTGAAGGAAGTTTTTAGTATGGCTGGTGTGGTGGTCCGAGCAGACATTCTTGAGGATAAAGATGGAAAAAGTCGTGGAATAGGCACTGTTACTTTTGAACAGTCCATTGAAGCTGTGCAAGCTATATGTATCCTTTGATCGGAATTCAACTCCTGGTGAATTTAGTTTAGCCTAAATGTTGTATTAGTAAGACAGGTTTGTGTGGGGAAGTGGTGATTTTGTGTATTAGTATTTCCTATGTGACTCGAGAGAATACGTTACTATGGATATTACTAAGGGAATACAAAGTATCTACATAGTATTGTACTTATGTAGATAGAAGAGATGGTTAGAAAACAGGCACATATCCATGAGTGGTCTTTTCCATTGTCTCTTTTTAGAGGAGACTGGTTTGAAGGGAGAAGTCCAAAGAATGTGCCACTGGAGAGAAATTCAGTGTTATTTCATATGTAAGCCCTTATAGGGCCCTATCTCTTCAGTGGATTGACATTCTGGAAGAAGCACTTCTCTCTGACCCTAGGCTGCTCACCCTACTCACCCGAGTTACATCTTTGTAGTCACAGGGAGAATACCACACATGAACATTGTCACTAAACTCAGGCACGATTGTCACTGAGTGTATTACCCGGAAAACATGGTACTCCAAAAAATGGTAGAACACCTGGCTTATTGGACACACACAGAAAACTGATGTCAGTGCTTAATTTAAGAGGAGGATGGTTTGGTGAGAAGTGTAAGGTTTTATGAATGGCGCACCACACCTAAGGAGTAAGCTGAGGTTTCCTTTTTTTCCCCTTGAGTGTTATTTATTGTCCCTTTAATGCTTACTGTAGGAATAAATACTTGAAAGTATAAACAGGAATCAAAATTGCTCATAAATTCACCACTTAGAGGGACTGGTAGCAGCAGTTGGAGTATTTTTCTCTTAGGTATTTCTGTTATGCTGTGCATGTTTTTAGAATTGCAGGAAATAGCCTTAATTGTAATATCAGCTATGTTTAATGGCCAACTGCTATTTGACAGACCAATGCACGTGAAAATGGTAAGTTAATAGGATCTTTCCTTTAATATACTCAGATAAGTTTAGCAAAAACATGGGTTTATTAAGAGTATACATACACATAGCCACTGTACTTTCTTTATGGATCAGTCCAAGTTAAAGGGTACAGCACATTGAGCAAATTTATGACAGAAATAACTTTTTGCTCATGCACCTCCTCAGATAGTTTTTCCTTTGCACAGTTACTGGCATGGTCAGGAGGTCACTTGCATATCCTGCTTGAGCAAGTGATCAGTTTCACAGAATGGTTTTATATATATAGGTTGCCAGTTTTCAGAGTATTGCAGTACATTTAATTAGCATCATATCTATTGTGAACATAATTAAATCTGATTCAGAAAGCCTTTAAAGTTCTGTTGAAGCGTTTCAGTATAAACATTAGCCCAGCTATGGCTGTGCCCAAGATGCCAAAGATAACAGTATTAATACAAGCATGACCAGAACGTGCTGAGGGCAGTCTAGTTAGTTAGGGTTCCAAATCAGGAAGGACATAAAAGGAGCTCTAAAGGAATTTTTTAGTTCCTTTAAACATTGTTTAGTTTTTTGAATAGATAATTGCTTCACATGATTCAGAAGTCAAAAAGCATGAAAAATTCAGTGTGGGAGTCTTGTTCTTACTTTATGCCCAGGTTCCATCCATCCCCCACAGTGATATGAATGTATATTTTTTAAATCTTTCCCCCTGTACATAAAAGGTAGCAACTAACTCTCACATATTCTTTTTACACTTGCATGTTATTCTGTGGCATGGGTGTATCGTAATGCATCTAACCCGTCCTCTGTTGATAGAAATGGTTTCCATCTTTTGCTGTTGCTAACAGCACTGCAGGGAATACTGAGATTTATTCATTTTCTCTTTCAGGATGAGAGGGCCTTACCAAAGGGAGATTTTTTCCCTCCTGAGCGTCCACAACAACTTCCCCGTAAGTGTCTCAGTTATTATGGCTAAAATTTTGAATTTGATTTATTCTAACCAGAAAACTGCAATTACCTTTGAACTTGTGCCATGTCATTCTTGTGCCGTGTCAGTTATCTTGACCATTCTTGAGTAAAACATTCAAGAAGGTTGTTTGTTTGCCCTGTAGATTTTTCTGGGTGAAAAAATGAGTAGAGAGATTCACAACTTAGGAAGGATTGTTAGGATTACACTGTGGTGTGAGGCAGGCTACTCAGGATGTAGAGGCTGTAGTTGGGAAGAAACAAACTGCAAAGGGAATTAAAGCCAGGTTGCACTTTGGTTCAAAAGAGATTGGTTATTACCATGTGGCCTAGCAATTCCACTCCTAGGTATACTACAAGAGAGCTAAAAACTTAACATCCACACAGAAATTTGTGCACAGATGTTCATGGCAGCATGATTCCAGCTGATGAATGGGTAAATAAAATGTGATAAATCCACACAGTGGAATAGTACTCAGCCGTAAAAAGGAGTGAAGTACTGATACATGCTACAGAATGGATGAACCTTGATTCCATCTCTTGAGAAATGTCTAGAATAGGCGAGTCCACAACAGGTGGATTGTGGTTGCCAGGGGCTGGGGAAAGGGGTGAGTGGAGAGTGACTGCTTATGGGGATGGGATTTCTTTTGGGGGTGATGAAAATGTTCTGGAATTGGATAGTGGTAATGGTTGTATAACTCTGAATATACTAAAAATCACTGAACTGCACACTTAAATGGGCGAATTTTATGGTGTGTGAAGTACAGCAACCAGAAGTTTTACATAGTGTTATTTGCAACATGCAGGTGAAAATCTATCCTGGGACAGGGAAGGCTTGTTGGTTGGTTCGTCACCGCGTGGGTGGAAACAGCGCACAGTAGTGAAGTCCTAGGCACTCCCTCTGGCAGGCCCACAGAGAGCAGCAGAGCCTGAGCACAGACAGCCCAGGGAGTGGGGGTGAGGGCCTGCTGTAGCATGAGGGTTGGGGAATCTGCGGTGCGGGCAGGGCTAATCTGTAGAAGGAAGACTGGGTGGTGGGTAAGGGCAAAATCTGCTTGTGCTGTGCTAGGGAGGACTTCCCCCGCTGAGGCTGCTGGGGTGGAGCTGTTTGGAGGGCTGGCCAGTCCCTCCTGTCTGGAGCCGTGGTTCAGCTGTGGGAGATTGAACTGAATGGGAGCCTAGACTAGAACACTAACTCTTCTTCGCACTTTAGGATTGTAGAAGCATCATAGAGGCAGATTTGAGCGGAGGTCTGTGGTTTCAAGAATAGGAGATGGCTTATCTGTTGAAAGTTAAGGACCCCATTTCCTTGTCATAGTCCGTGTGATCACTTGCAGTAATTACCCAGGAACAGGGCGATGGCTCTTGTTGACTTTGGGCCTGGAGGAGGGGGGTGAGGGCTGCTTGGCAGCCTCGTCTGGCACACTGGGCTCCACGGAGCCCATTATCTGTGGCTTTTGGTCTCCCCAGCACATTTCAGAGGGTTGACTTCAAAGTCTTCAGTGCTTTGGGGAGTAAGTAACCTTGGTGAGCTCTTGCTGCTGTTTCTATGCAATTTAAGAACAGGGTTTTAATCAGATTAAATATTTGGGAACCAGTGTCAGGTTGTTTTAGTGAACTTTGTTCCCGTTTCAGAAATCTCACCTGGTCTTGGTTTAAGCCTCCGACCCATGGTGACCCAGAGCACTGTAAGTGTCTTAGGCTGTCAGGCCTTGTTGGCTGCTCCCTGTTTGTGGAACAGGGAGTTGAAGGTGGTTTGGGTACAATGCACGCCTTAGGAAGCTTTCTGGGTAGAAGATATGTTCTTTGAATACACTAGCTTTATTGTTGTTAAAACCGCCTGCAGCGGAGTCAGAATAGTGTAAGCCCAGTGTGTTAATTGGCTGGTTTATGACATTGTTTATCGTGAGAAAAGTCCTTTGGGTCTGCAGGTTGAGAGGTGTGGGTTGGGCATATGTGTACCGCTTGCCACCTGATGTCTCCAGTTGCCTGTTTTGATTTTAAACATTTCTCAGTTCACGATTTAGGGAAACAAATCGGTGTTCACAATTCTCGTTGAGTGGGCTGTTCATGGTTCTACTCTGTAGTTTTCACGTGAACTGATTTTTAGTTGCCCTTGTTTTATTTTTTAAATTTAATTTAATTTTTTAAAATTTATTTTTCCTTTATTTATTTTTGGCTACGTTGGGTCATTGTTGCTGTTCGTGGGCTTTCTCTAGTTGCGGCGAGTGGGTTTCTCATGCAGTGGCTTCTCTTGTTGCAGAGCACAGGCTTTCGGCGCATGGGCTTCAGTAGTTGTGGCACGTGGTGCCCTTGTTTTATACATACCTCACACTCTAATCCGTAAAGTTGTATAAGAGCTTATGCCTTAAAAGGGAGAGCTCCTAAATGCGCCCTTGTTGACTCATGGATTAGACCCTGGGTTTGCTGGTGGAGGTGGGCGGTGGGATAAGCATAACAGCTACACGGTAAACCAAGGCTCTTTTTGGCTTTGAGAGTCATGGTTTCCTGAGTAAGTGGAATCAATACTCTGACTTTCTCTTCTCCTTTCAGATGGACTTGGTGGTATTGGCATGGGGTTAGGACCAGGAGGGCAGCCTATTGACGCCAATCATTTGAATAAAGGCATTGGAATGGGCAACATAGGACCCGCAGGTGAGAAATACGGTGTACCTCGACTGGGGATTTTTGGGGAAGTTAAAGTTATTAAAGTTAACTATTGGGATAATTGGACATTGAGTAGTTCAAATGGAATGAGGCTTTAATTGGGACAAAATTAATTCCCTCCTTATTTATCTTTGATGCATTTTGATAAAAACAGTATTTTGTATTTTTACCAAGTTGAGTGTTCTTTTCTAAAGCTATTATGCTTGCATTTTATCCTCACGAGACCTTCTGAGCTGAGGTACTCAGTTAAACCTTTTGGTAAAAGGAGGCAAGCCAGAGGGTTGGTCTTGCTCAAGGTCACACTATCAGTTAGTGACAGAAACTGTAGGTCTCCTGATCCTGGGACCACAGCACTGCCACAGTCTATTACCCAGACCCCCTTGGGTTCTCACCTGGTGTTGACATGGCTTCTAGAGGTAGGGGCGTTGGTGGATGCAGAAAGGTATGGAGGGCCTCATTGCATGACCGCATAGCTGTCATAGGCCACAAGGACGAATGATGCAGTGTTGTCTTTGTTTAAGAAGAAAAATAGCTAATGAATAAAAGCTTTGGCATGTAGAATAAACTTTGAACTTCACTTTTTAGCATTTTCGTTTTCATGCAACGAAGTATTCGTATATCATTTTAAAATATTTCATTTTTATAACCTCAGGCCTATGTCTTTCTTGAAATTCTTTGAATTGCAAGATGGATGCCCTCTACCGTACTACTGTCAGTTCTGCATATCCTTTGACTCCCTCCCAGATTAAACTCTGGGACTGACCAAAACGTCTTGGCCCATCACCTTGGGTGGCCAGTCTGAACACCACATCCCCTGATACCTCAGAGGAAAGGCTGCGGGTGGCGGGGAGGGAAGCCTCAGCGTTTTGAGGAACTGCTTTTTATTTAGAGCGTTTTACCTTTAAAAGGGAGTTTTAAATCTACTTCTGTTCCGTAGTCTGTACCTGATATTTATATTTCATGTTTAAAACTGTCTACCTTGGGCATTTAATGAAACTATGTGGACACTATAAAATTTTGAGTCACATGGTGATTATTTTGTTAAAGGCTTAAATAGTTTTCCTGGAATGTACTAGTTTGACAGTTGAAATGGAAAGAGCCCCCACCCCATTTTTTGCACTTGGCAATTAAAATATATTTGTAGTCAGGGATATTTTTGCTCATTTGCTGGTGTGGAATTTCTTGTGCTTTTTAAGTTCAAACTTTACTGCTTTGACATAATTTTAGTTTGCATTGACTTTTTCTTTTTAAGGAATGGGAATGGAAGGCATAGGATTTGGAATAAATAAAATGGGAGGTAAGAAATTTAAAATGAAGTACAAATGTAATTACTTTTAGGTATGGTTTTCCCTCTTTTTTTGCTCCCTTCCTTTTCTCTTAAGCCCTGCATGAAATTCTCACTTAGGTTTCCAAAAAGTTTGAGTCTAGAAATAACTTTTACCTGTTGATCCTTCTAATGGGTGTCTTGGCCTTTGGTTCTGGCTTTCTCACTAACTAGCTCTGTGACCTTGGGCAAATCACTCCATCTCTCTGGGCCTTCTTTGCTTGTCTCTTCATTGAGGGGGTTGGATCAGATCAGCCTTTTGAAGATAGTGATTTTTAAGTAAAGGCACTAGCCTTTTTTCTCCCAAAGCCCTTAAGTGAGTTTTTGGCAGACAGTGCCGTAGGTGAAACTTGTAAAAACATTTTTCTTTGCTTGTTCAGTCTGAGTCTTGTTAGGCTGGTGCTAAAATGTGAGTGTCTCTTTCAGGCATGGAGGGACCCTTTGGTGGTGGTATGGAAAACATGGGTCGATTTGGATCTGGGATGAACATGGGCAGAATAAACGGTAAGATTGGTGTTTCCTTCCTGCTTATACCTACCTTTGTTGGCTGTTGGCTCTCAGGTGACCTTTAGGCAGCAGACCCATTTTTAATAAGTGATTTCTCGCTTCCACTTCTGTACTGAATCTGATACCTTTGAATTGCCTTAAATAGTTTGTATTCCAGAAGCTAGACTTAGTGGCAGGGAAGTGTTAATTCTCTTAGTTACTTAATTCTTGAGGTTTTCTGTGTTTCAGATCTTCCCAATAATTGTCCAATAAAACTTTAAAGCTTTCCTGTTGCCTCCAGCACTTGTCTCCCCTGGAGTGCTGGACTGGGTGAGTTCTTGACCATCTGCTCTGAGGTCTCCAAATTGTGAGCAGAGGCATTTGTTTAATTTAGCATTTATATAATGCAAAATTTGGCATACTATTATTTAAATCTTCCAATCTTCCTCCCAACTTAATAACCGAAATATAATTATATCACTTGTAGTAGTAACACTGTGTTATTTCATTTAGTCCTCGCAAGAACCGCATGACGTGTAGGTACTGTTATCCCCATTTCATTGGAAACTGAGGCCCACAGTGACTTGCCTAAGGTCCGATGGCTAGTAATGGTGGGATATGGACCCCGGCTGTCTGGCTCCAGAGCTTGGCTCTTAATCACACTGAGATTCTGCCTTTTAGAATTGCCTTCAGGCGTCACCCCCGCCCCCCCCCCCACCCCCGCCCACGCCCACCAGCAGGGCTGTAAAATGCCAGGAGAAACTTGCTGTTATGAAAATCTGTCTTTCTAAATCCTCTGGGTGTGGGTGGACTCTGACCCACACCTGTGGGAATGCTGCTGCTTTTATACACAGACTTTTCTGGAATGGGAAGTTACTAAGGACTTGGGGTTTCTTTTGTTTTTTCCTTTTTAAATTGAAGTATAGTTGATTTACAATGCTGCATTAATTTCTCCTGTACAGCAAAGTGACTCAGTTACACACATAAGGACTTGGGTTTAAATGTTTCTTTGCTGGTCTGTAGTAACATATCATGTGAAGATGGTACAGAGCAAGCAAGAACCTTACTAGGATAGATATTAACTGTCAAACTGCAAAGAGTGACATTCCTGATGAATAAGCTGCCCTTCTTCATGGAGTGCCTTGTTCTAGATGATGATGAAGAGATTCAGGAAGGTTCTTAACATTAATAAGGAATGAAGGGACAAAGGTCTGTGTTTCCAGTGTGCTTTCAGGCTTGCCTTTAGCTCATGTGTGCATGGAGTTTTTAATAAAAAGTGAGAGTTGGAGAGGTCTGGCTTAATAAAGTGTTTGCTCAGAACAGATGAGCCATTAGAAAGGAGATTTGGGTTGCTGCTCTGAGGAATTTAGTGATGCGACTTAGAAGTAGATGGAAACGAGGGTGGGAACTGTGCTGAGCCACGGGGACAAAGTCTTTGGTAATCTGGCAGGTGGAATGCAGCAGTCACGCTTCTGAGCCTGGTGATTCAAGGTTCAGAGTGCTGATTGTCCTGAAGAGCCACAGTGGAAGATGTGTTCTTACGCTGTGTGCTTATTAGTTGCTCTCTGATACAGATAGATACTCAGAGTCCTCCTTCTCCATCCTCTACAGCAGAGAACAGGGCCTTCCTTGCCCTGGAGCTGTTTTGAGATTTGGGTGGAATTGGCTCTAGAGCCCTTGGGTGCTGCGTCCAAGGAAGGTTTTGATCACTGGGAAAAAGTTGATAGGGATGTTTCAGATTTAACTTAATGTTTAGTTGATTATCATGATGCATCACATTATAGTCACAGGTGCTGACAACATTAGACTGATTAGAAATCAGATTCTCAGGGCTAGTCAACCAACCAGTAGAGGTCAAATCTTTATAGAACGGGTACAAAAATTTTAAATTGAAAGATCATCAAATATTAAATGATGACTGTTTTGATGCAATATTTGACAATGAAAATTCTTTTTCTGTCTCTCTTGCTCTCTTTTTTGTGTCGGTGGGGAGTACATTGGAGTTCGTACAGGGTTGGTTCCCTGTACTCTACACTCTGTTGACAGTTGGGAAGATAAATTCTGAGGCCTTTGCCAACACATTACTGCCTGCATGTGACTTCCTAATGTGTGTGGGGGGTGTCTTCTTCACGGGCTTACGGTAAGGATTAAAGGAGTGCAGGAGAGCCCCCATCCATTACGGTGCCACTCTGGGATTTCTGTTCTGCATATACAGGCTCGCACAAGTTAGATATATTTCCAGCAGATAGCATGCCACCAACCTATGGGATTCAGTTGGGTGGATTCAAGCTATGAATGTAAAGTCCACCATTGTCATCTGCTGCATCTTCTTATTAATTCATAATGCTAGTCCGCTTCCACGTTTGTAATAGACTCATTTACTTCTTTCAAAGTATAGGGGCTCCAGCTGCATATTTTGTAGTTGTGCAGTAAAAGATGTCCATTATGTAGCACATGTATACCTGATATTTCTAAGGAGCAAGATTAATTAACTGGGTTTTCCAGGGACCTCTCGGTATGGAAAGGAGACAAAGTGTGATGCACATTTTAAGTCTTGCTTTAGATGAATATACAAGGAAAGAAGTAGCCAGTGACAGGAGTCATGAAAGGGTTTCTCAAACAGGTGACAGCTGTGGCGGGGCTTTTCCCCCACAGAAGCTAAGACCTTGTTGTTGTTGTTTTTAAATAAATTCATTTATTTAATTTTGGCTGCGTTGGATGTTCGTTGCTGCGCACGGGGTTTCTCTAGTTGCGGCGGGTGGGGGCTGCTCTTCGTTGCGGTGCGCAGGCTTCTCATTGCAGAGCATGGGCTCTAGGTGCGCAGGCTTCAGTAGTTGTGGCTCGTGGGCTTAGTAGTGGTGGTTTGCGGGCTCTAGAGCGCAGGCTCAGTAGTTGTGGTGCACGGGCTTGGTTGCTCCGCGGCATGTGAGATCTTCCCGGACCAGGGCTCGAACCCGTGTCCCCTGCACTGGCAGGCGGATTCTTGACCGCTGCGCCACCAGGGAAGTCCGAAGACCTTTGTTTTTAAAAGACATTGTGGGACTTCCCTGGTGGCGCAGCGGTCAAGAATCCGCCTGCCAGTGCAGGGGACACGGGTTCGAGCCCTGGTCCGGGAAGATCTCACATGCCGCGGAGCAACCAAGCCCGTGCGCCACAACTACTGAGCCCGCACACCGCAACAGAGTAGCCCCTGCTCGCCGCAACTAGAGAAAGCCCATGCGCAGCAACGAAGACCCAACACAGCCAAAAATAAATAAGTAAATTAATAAATTTGTTTAAAAAAAAAGACACTGAAAAACAACAAATACTACTGCAATCAGCATAGAAAAAAATAATGAAGTTACCAAACCCCATTATGTAGATGAAACCACTCCAGTTGTCAGTAGAGAAGTCATGTTGTTTGCACACAGGCGTCTTTCTCTGTTCTCATGGCTGTGCTTGTGATTGGAACATGGGTTTTTGCATTGGAGTTAGGTTCCAGCCTTTGCCTCACTCCTTACCAGGCATGTGACCTTGGTCAAGATGCTGTCATTTGAGCCTCAGTTTCTTTGTAAAGGGGCAGTGGTGATGGAGGGTAATGTAGGTGTACAGTCTGGTTGTGAGGATTCCATGAAATAATAGCACATATAAAGCCCTGGGCAGGGCAGGGCATGTGGGAGGTGCCCCAGAGGTGGTACCTGCTGCTGCTGTAACATAGGCAGGCTCTCCTGCAGCCTACCTTTGATGCCTCATGCACTGCAGCCTCCCCACACCAGTTACTGCAGTACTGGGTGCTTGGTGTATCCATTGTGTGACTGTGTGTAAGCTGGAAATTAGTCCTAATGGACTAAAGGTGGGTTGTTTTCAGGGATTCATTTGAGGTGACTTCTTTTTTTAAGGAATAAAGGATGAACGATGGTTTCCTATAGAAAAACTAAAACATGCTGACTTGCTGGTAGCTGTTGTGTGTTTATAGTTTTTTGTTTTTAATGTCTAAAACATGATGGTATTCTTGGAAAGGCCTAGGGTAATATTTTTTTCCACAGAGATGGAGCGTGGCATGGGTGGAGGATTTGAGAGAGACTTTGCCAGAAATGAAATGGGAATGTCTCGAAGCTTTGGAGAGCCCCTTGGCAGAGGAATGGGTAAGAAGGCCCCATGGGCCCCTATGTGGGCGGGGTCAACCCCCCGGGGGTGCAGGCTCACCCTGATGTCGGGAGGTTCTTAGGCAAAGTCAGCTATTTTTCCTTAGGCTTTAAAAAAATTGTATGTTTTCTAGGTCTAGATACGAACTTTTGGTCCTTGAATTTTTTTATTGGTATCAACAGCACCATTTGTCTTTAGTCTTTTCAGATGGCTGCTTTTTTCACATTGGTATAAGGTGTTTTCTTGCTGTGGAGTTAAAAACTGCTGTGTTTACATGACGTTGTGGCTGTGTAGTCACGGTAGAGATCTTCAAGGCCCTGCTCAGTGGGGGTGTGAGTCTCCTTAGTCCAGGGGCCTCTGGTGTTCCAGTTAACAAAGGATGACGGTGTGCTTGCTGATGCAATTGAAAGAGATCTTGGTGAACAGGGAAGTTTCCTAATGTTGGAAGGCCTGGAGTATTGGGTCTGTCTAAATGTAGTTTTGGTTAGTTTGCAAAGCAGTTTCTTCTTTACTTTTCCATGGATGTCTTCCCCTGTTTGGAGTTTAGACGTTTCTGAGAATCTGTCAGCCTGATTCTTAGTTAGTTTGGAATAAGGAGATTGTCTATTCCTGGGCTCTGAAGTTTGTTTCTCTCAAAGGAGATTTAGAGCATGGATAACTCTCTCCCCAACACCCCCTCCTCCATCTTCATCAGCTTCTCAGCCTGTGCAGATAGGCGGCTACTAGGTGATAACCTCAAAGAGTGTTCAGCCTGTCTTTATGGGACACCTTGGGCTAGCTGTGAGGATTTTAAGCTTTTTTATGTCTAGTTTGTATGAGCTGAGCTGTATTTATCTCCAGGAATCCTATCTTCTTTGTTTCCTTCATGGAAACCAGGAATTATTAGGAACTGTTTCTCTCAGAGTAGACTGTTGGCTTTTGTTTCATTTGTCCCCCTGACCATGGTTAGGATAATTAAGTGATTTTTCTTGCATCAAAACTAGCTTTGCTTTCTTCTTTAAAAAAAAAAAAAGAAAGAAAAAGGAGGAAAAAAAAGAGGAAAAAAAGTAGCTGGTACTGAAGATTTACTTTTTCTGTACTTACTTGATATGACTGTAGCTTTATTCTAGATTGTTCCAGAGCTTTAGAATTTGGGGGTGAGTTCATAATCTGTATGTGACTAGGTCAGTTAAAAGTTTCTTGTTGCCATGACTGGCTTTGTTTTTTGTGTCTTGAAATGGTAGGGTATTAAAAAATTTTAATTTATTGTCATTTGGCTGCAAATACTAATTTGTGGATGGATACCTGTGGTGAGAAGAACAAAATGGCACGTGACTTTCCTCCCACAGGCACTTTGTGCTGCTCTTGAGCCTTCAGTCCTTTGCTGCTCTGGGTCCTCTCACCTCACCTCTGTGATGAGGCTTGTCAGCCTTGTCCCAGATCCTGTGGAGGCACAAGAGGTGGACTGGTGAGGTTATTTCACGTGGCATCAGGAAACACGTCCTGTCCTGACCTGAATATAGGAAGGTCATCTGCAGGCCTATCTCCTGCTACTTTGGCACCTTCTTTCTGATTGAGACCATGGTCTGTTTGTCCTGAGGCTTCCCAGAGTGACCATAGGCAAGAGCAAGGAGCTTTTGTTCTCCTGCTACTTATGATCAGACTCAAGTTAGTGAAATGGTCTTTGTACCAAGTAAAATCTTTAAGTCAGGTTTTCAGAGTAGTTGCCTGGATTTTTTTTTTTTTTTCAGATTCAGTTCTTGATCTTTTTTTTCTGTATTATTTACTTGACAGTTGGATCATTTTGGTGTGCTACTTTTGTAGTGCTCTCCCTATTCAGTATCCCTTCTTTCCTATCAAGGCAGTAGTTCTTTGTGCAAACAACTGTACTTGGTGCTCCAGGGCTATAGATAGATATGTGATCCTTAACTTTGAAGGATGTGGTGTAGCTGAGGAGACGGTGCTCAGAGTGGCTTGGGGCAGCACCAGAGATCAGCACGTAGAAGTGGCCTAGTTGAGGGAGCCAGTGGAGATGTTGATTCCCGGGCTCTCGGCAGCTATGTGAGCACCACACAAAGGCGATCATTTTCTGTGTTAAGATTTGAAAAAGCACTGCTCTAGATGCTTGATAGAAGTGTTTTGCTCAGAGAACACAGGATCCAGGCAGGGGTGTAAGAAGACCATGCAGGAGATGCAGTTCACGCTGGAGGGGCTGGACTTCAGCATAGGTAGAAGTGGGGTACTGGCCCACAGAGAGGGCGGACAGCATCAGGTGCAGAGGCTTGGAGATGTCAGTCTATTTGGGGTGGGAAGAACAGAACAGATTATAAAGTTTTAAGTCAGAGCAGGGGGCCCTGTGAACACCCATGAAAATAATTTGGCCTTTCTCTTCAAATCGGTGGTCGGCTGATTGTGAAGTCTTTTGCCAGGGAATGGTTTGATCCAAGTGCTGTTTTAGGAGCTAGAACCTAGGCCTGGGCGTGCTGAGTAGGCTCCCAGGCATCATGGAAGAATAAGCCCCGGTCTTGCTTCCTGGCTGGAGGTCTGTTTTCTTGGTGTACTTTCCCATCCCCTTCCTTTAGCAGGTAGTTGTAATACTTGAAACAGCTGCAGGGCTAGGGTTTAATCTCTCACGGTCATGGTCAAAATATGATATGTGCTCTGTGGCTGTTGTCCATGTTGCTCAGCACACTTCAGGACCAGAGAGGGGGTGGGTACAAGTTTCTTTTATATAGTGAAAGACCCAGAAGAAACTTAAAAGCTAACACTAATGATAGCATTAGACAAACTTAATAGAGGTTTGAATGAACTGCCAGCCAGCAAGCAGCAGTATTGCTGTTTTGGAAAGCTGAGTGTGTTGGGGTTTTGTTTACCTGAGGCTTTGTCTGTCACTTGGTTACCATCACATTTAGCTCCTTCCAGGCAGGGCTTGTAGGCTCAGTTTGCTGCAGTCTTCCCTTGCCTGGCTCGTTGATTAGGTCATATTTCCAGCACTGCATGCGGTTGCTGCTGGTTTTCTGGGGTTGGGCTCTAAGTGTAGCTACAGCGGTAGTTTGTTGAAGGGTAACTGTGAGGTGCTGATTGGATCTGGGTGGGTGAGTGCACGCTTCAGTCTGTGAGTACTGAGTGTCTGGACCAGCTTTAGAAAACTGTGCTACTGGCCCCATTCTTGCTCTAACCTTCCAAGTTCAGCTCGTGGGTGCAGTACCAGAGGCCCTGCCAACTGGGCCTCAGACTCTGGAGCTACATGGAACTCTAGCATCATGACCCATCATCAAGGACCCTTACAGTTTTCCAGTAAAATGACCTTGTCTGTGTGTATATTTCTCAACCCCTTCCCCTTTCCTTTTTTATTTTTTAATTAGTAGTAGTCCTGCTCTGGAATCTGTAATAAATTTCTATTACCATAGAGGAATTTGGCTAATTTTTTTTTCTTCCTGATTTCCTTAGAAATCCTAAGTAATGCACTGAAGAGAGGAGAGATCATTGCAAAGCAGGGAGGAGGTAGGAAACGCTTAGTTTTGATGTTTTGATTTTTAGAATAGGCCTGTGTTACCGGGGATAGTAGTGTAGTGGTGAAAGCATGGGCTCTAAAATAGACTGCCTGGGGTGGGGAACCAGCTCTGGCTCCTCCTAGCTGTGTGACATTTGGCAAGTTACTGAACTTCTCTGTTTTTCGTACTGTAAAATGGGGATATAATGGTACCTACCTCATAGGGTTGTTCTGTAGAGTAAATGAGTTAATGAATAAAAGAGGACCTACGTATGTGCTGCGTACACGTTAGCCATTGTCAAAATGTCTGTGTAATCTGGGGACTTTCTTGTTTCTAGTATTATAAAATTGTAAATTGCTAAAAGTAAATATTTCACCTGATTATAAAAGTGTACACCACCTAATCATAGCATATGTTTCCTATGTACACGTGTACTCACAAAAATTCAGAACATTATGAAGAAAGTAAATACCTGAAATCTCATTGCCCTGCGATGAATGCTGTAAATATTTTGGAATATATTTTCCCATTAATACACTTTTTTTTAAGGGGTACCTAAAACTAAATGTACTTTAATTCAGTCTGATTTTTTTTTTTTTTCCTCATGGCTCTGAGCATCTTGGCATTTCCTTGGTAACTCCACTTGCTGGATTTATTTCTGTGGTGGGCTGATTCTAGAACTCCATGTGGGTACCGTTTCTTCCTAGTTCTCTGCTGCTATTGGCATCTGGAGTGTCACCCTCATTTTTGGTACTTTTGGGGATGCTACCCACCCTCTCTAGGTCTCTTACATTTTTTATAGTTGCTGAGATATTTCTGCTGTGAAAGCTTAATATTCTTAAAATTGTGTTTATATTTTGCCACTTGGTGCACTGTTACTCAGCCAAGGAAACAGTCACCGAGAAGTGGCATGACTCGTGCGAGGTCACAGCTTTGGTCAGTTAGAGAATCAAAGAAACGGCTGAATTTCCTCTTTTGGAATTTGCATCTTGGCCTGGGCTGCTTGATTCAAGAATGGGCTGGCTGAGGGCCCAGCTGCCCATTTTTCAGAGGCAGGTGGTGGTGGTCGTGAAGCTTGAGTGAGGGGGACTCTCGGGCTCTGCATGTGGAAAAACTTGGTGGCCAGTGACCTTGGTGGTGGAGCCAGACCCTCCTTCTCCAGAATTGTAAGCATCACAGGGTCGGCTGTGCACTGCTGACCTGCCAGCGTGTGTCCAGCTGAACCATGACAGTGAGGGACTGATCCCAGGCCTGTTACTAAATCTACTCTGCAGTGCCATCAGATTTTTTTCCTCCAAAGCTAGCAAAGTTATACACGGCAAAGTCGGTTGGCGGTTTCCGTGACAGAGTAAGGTTCCCTAGAAGTGGCTGGCTGTGTTCATTTGTACATGAGGATCTGTATTGGTGTTTGTTTTCTTTATCTCTGCCTGATTACATGGCTGTGTAATAACTTACTTATGCCGTGGAGGTGCTAAGGAAATGCAGCCAGACTGGTTACCAGCAGGGCATTGTAGAGGGACAAGTTGGGAGAGGATAGAGGTTGTGAGCAATTTTAATTGTCCCCATTATAATCCATGTAATCCATTATGTCGGGTGACCATCTGAGTGTGGGGTTTCTGTCCCTCGCGCTCCCCCCCCCCCCCACCGCCCTCCAGAGCCTTTATCAATGTCTGGTGGTGGGGAAACTGCAGAGTTCTCAAGGAGTTGATGCCTGTTGCTCACAAAGCTTGTCACAAGTATTAGCACTTTCGAAGTAATGTGGAGAACATTGTTGATCAAAGTTCTCGGGGTGGGTTTTTTCCCTCTTTAAATTTTATTATGGAAATTAACTGTGGCACAGAAGTAGGAAGAATGATGTACTCACTACCCAGCTTTAACAGTTGTCAACATTTGCAGGATATCTAATGATAACTTACTGTGGGACTTAAAATTTCTGAACCGTGATTGAGCTTGTGAAGTGCCCAGGCCTCTGCACCCAGGGAACCCTCCTGGCATGGTGTGCACACAGATCCTCAAGTACCTGACATATGCCTGACACATTTCATGTCTCTGTTTTAGGTGGAGGTGGAGGCAGTGTCCCTGGAATTGAGAGGATGGGCCCCGGCATTGACCGCATTGGGGGTGCCGGCATGGAGCGCATGGGTGCAGGCCTGGGCCACGGCATGGATCGTGTGGGCTCTGAGATTGAGCGCATGGGCCTGGTCATGGACCGCATGGGCTCAGTCGAGCGCATGGGCTCCGGCATCGAGCGCATGGGCCCACTGGGCCTCGACCACATGGCCTCCAGCATCGAGCGCATGGGCCAGACCATGGAGCGCATCGGCTCTGGTGTGGAGCGCATGGGTGCCGGCATGGGCTTTGGCCTGGAGCGTATGGCCGCACCCATTGACCGTGTGGGCCAGACCATCGAGCGCATGGGCTCTGGCGTGGAGCGAATGGGCCCTGCCATCGAGCGCATGGGCCTGAGCATGGAGCGCATGGTGCCCGCAGGCATGGGGGCAGGCCTGGAGCGCATGGGCCCTGTGATGGATCGCATGGCCACCGGCCTGGAGCGCATGGGCGCCAACAACCTGGAGCGCATGGGCCTGGAGCGTATGGGCGCCAACAGTCTCGAGCGCATGGGCCTGGAGCGCATGGGCGCCAACAGCCTGGAGCGCATGGGTCCCGCCATGGGCCCGGCCCTGGGCGCTGGCATTGAGCGCATGGGCCTGGCCATGGGTGGTGGTGGCGGTGCCAGCTTTGACCGTGCCATCGAGATGGAGCGTGGCAACTTTGGAGGAAGCTTCGCAGGTTCCTTTGGTGGAGCCGGAGGCCATGCTCCTGGGGTGGCCAGGAAGGCCTGCCAGATATTTGTGAGAAATGTAAGTGGCTCTTCAGGAACTTCTCAGGGGTTGTATGCACAAGGGAGGAGGGGGCAGGAAGCCAGCAGGACCGAGTGGTAACAGGTCGAAGTCAGAGGGAGAGCTGAGTAGCGTGCAAGGGCCCTTTGCCACTTTCCCCGAAGTTTGGTATTGGGAGAATGAGGAGGGAATGTGAGAGCTCGTGAATACTCGTGCAGCAGAAATAGTGGGTTTTGTGAAATCCTAAGCTTCTCTGACTACTGGATGGAAAAGCCAGTGATCTGAAGAATTTGAGTTTCTTGAACTGTCAGCTTGATGAGCTGCTAAATGACATGGCATGACAGTTCAGGGGTGGGGGGGAAAGGCTGTATCTGAATTATCTTTACCAGATTGACCACCTTTAGCTACTGTTCAGTGGTTCTGTGGGCTGCTCACCACAGGCAGCTGTGTGTTCTGCTCTGTGCATGGTGCTTCCACAGACAGATGCAGACAGGAGGGAATGAACTTGCTGTGCTAGTTTAGAACCTCACGCAGACAGACTCTTTGTTCTCTGCTGATCAATCTCAGTGTGAAGGTCAGCCAGTTTCTCTGTGTGATAAGTTTTAAAGGCACTCTGAGACAGTTGATGTTTGTGCATTAGGATTTGGTTGAATCACTCACCAGTCTCCTTTTTCTCCCTCAGCTCCCATTTGATTTTACATGGAAGATGCTAAAAGACAAGTTCAACGAATGTGGTAAGTATTTGAGAGGCTTTCTAGGTGCTTCCTTGTGTTGTGGCTTGTTGGTGCTGCATTGGAGTCATGCAGCGAGGCTTCCATCCTAGTCTTCACAGACACCTTCCGTGACTCTGGAGGATGGATGAGACTTGCCATTTTTCTGCCTGTGCAAATATTCAAGCAGGTTGTTGAGTTTCCTTTTATGTGTCAGATACTTTTTCACCTGTGTTCTCATTTCATCTTTGTTTTTCTCTTTTTTTCCCCCTTCCGGTTTTTGAAAGGAGGTAGTGTTGACCCCATTTTACAGTCAGGCCAAATCATGTTCCCAAGGTCACATGGCTTCTAAGTGACAAAGCTAAATAAAATAAATACATCTGAGACAAGGTTGTTTTCCACAATAGCACTATTGGTTTGCGCCTCAGAGAGCACTCGCCCAGCAGGTCCCTTGGGTGAGGTTTCACAGGCTCTGGGCACACAGTAGCTTGTGTGCGATGAAGCTAAGGGTCTCTGATAGAGGTTTCCTGGCACACCAGGCAGGCATTCTGGAAGGGTCACTTTGTGGCCGAAAAGTAGTTGTCTCCGGTTGAGGCCCTGCCCCTCACGCCTACCACCTCTTTTCTTTTAACCGTGTCAAGTTGGGAGCCCCAGCCCTAAGCCAGAGGTCTGGGTAGCTCCCTGGATCAAGGCTTCCTCAGTGTTTTCTCATTTCCTTTTGCTGCAGTGACTCAGATTTCACCACAATTGCTGCTTCTCCTGGTTCTTCTCTCGGGTCAACTGTTGAGCCATAGCCTGCCTTCTTGCCCTGTTCTTGTCCTCTTTCCACTCCTTAGTTCCCAAGTTGTAGTGGATATTCTGAAAAGTCAAATTGGATCACTTCCCCCTGCCACAGATGCCCGGAGGTGTCCCTCTGCTGTCAAGAGAAAGCCCAAACTACGATCCCCTGTACGACTTAATGTCACCCTAAGCTGTTTTAGACCCTTCCCGTGAGAAGCCCTCCAGGATGTTGACCTCTTAAGCAGAGTTGATGGCCCTAGAATTGTGAGTGCCAGCACCAGTTACACTGTGTGTTCTTGGCCCTGTGTTTCTGTGGCTCTTCCCTTGTAGATTGTTTCCATGGTGCTTGACACATACCTGGATGCTTAACCGGAGCTTGAATGAATATTTGTAACCTGTTTGCCAATTATTACAAAGCTTGTATTTGGACAGTACAGAAGTGTCCATGGTATTGGCATTGGCCTTGTAAATGCGGTGGAGCAGTGTATTAAATAAGTGAAGCCTCTGTGAAATTTGCCTGTAAAGCTGGCTTCACGCAGCGTCTTTTTATAACTCTTGAGAGTAAAAGTGTGCATTTGAAGCCGCCAGGAATGCTCATGGTGGGTCAGATTGTTGTCCTGTGGCAGAAGAATGGCAATGTGGCTGAGGGCCATAGTAGCTGGGTTCCAGCCGCTGTGTTCTGAGCATTCATGCGCCAGGCGCGAGGGCCACCCTCCCTTTTGACTCTGTCAACCGAAATCCAACAGGTGATCTGGACTGAGTGGAGCCCAGACTGAGGCTGAGCTCTGGGTTTGCCTGATGAGTTGTGGTCTCTTCTTCCCTCCCTGTGCCCAGGCCACGTGCTGTATGCCGACATCAAGATGGAGAATGGGAAGTCCAAGGGGTGCGGTGTGGTTAAGTTTGAGTCGCCAGAGGTGGCTGAGAGAGCCTGCCGGATGATGAATGGGATGAAGCTGAGTGGCCGAGAGATTGATGTTCGAATCGATAGAAATGCTTAAGCAGTTGCCTTTTTTAAACATCGATACCAGACCTCTGAATTTGTATTTTTTCTTGTTAACCATTTTAATTTGTTGGCTGGATGTATAAAGATGTTTAAAAAATTCAGTTGCTTTTTGGGGTAATTTGAATTACTTTTTTAATGACTGGGATTCCATTTGACTGTTTGCATTGAGATTGCAATGTGCGCAATTTTTTTTGTAGTTGTGGCATCTTGTTGACATCGAATATGACTTTGATAATAAATACCAGTTCCTGAAAGCTGCTTGCTTTTGTGTGTGTGTTGTGGGGTAACCGCCCGAGTTTGGGGGAGCTAGAGCTGCTCAGTCTCCTTTCTACCCTTGGAGCTGTGGACCCTTGGGCTGGGAGGCCACTGGCCCCAGCCACTTCAGAAAAATTTCGTGGAAACGGAATCCTGAGTGGACCTCAATCCCCCAGGGCTCGTTAATGGTGCACTTGGCTGTCGGAGCCATCCTGTCTCCCCTGGTGCAGTTCTGTAGGGCACAGATGCTGCATCAGGCTCGTTTCCAGTTAGACTTTTGTCTCAGTCTGCTCTGGCTGCTGTAACAAACATTTGTTTCTCACAGTTCTGGAGGCTGGGAAGTCCAAGATCAAAGCGCTGGGAGATTCAGTGCCTGGTGAGGGCCCGGTCCTAGTTCGTGGATGACACCTTCTAGCTGTAACCTCACATGGCAGAAGGGGCCAGGGAACTTTCTCAGACCTCTTTTATTTATTTTTTAAAAAAATAATTTTTTAGCTTTATTTGTTTGGCTGTGCCACACAGCTTGTGGGACCTTAGTTCCCCCACCAGGGATTGAACCTGGGCCCTCAGCAGTGAAAGTGCGTGCAGAGTCCTAACCACTGGCCTGCCAGGGAACTCTCAGACCTCTTTTGTAGGGGCACGAATCCCATTCATGAGGGCTCTGCTGCCACGACCTAATCCCCTCCCCAAAGGCCCCACCTCCTAGTACCATCATGTTGAGGGTTAGGTTTTCAACGCAGGAATTGTTTTTGGCAGCAAGGACACAAATGTTCAGTCCATAGCAGCTTTTCTTTGCTAAAACAGACCAAGTAGGGTGAGTTTCTGAGCATATTTTGTCCTGTCAGAGGTTTAGGCTGAACTTGATACCTGGACTCTTATCAGAACTGGGTCACATTCCCCCCAAGATGTGATCTCATACGTAAGTCCACTTGGGCTGTGTAGCCTGTGAGAAGCTGCAGCTGCTGCTTGTCACGTTGGATGTGGAGGGTCTTCACTCTGGCTGGCGGCTGACACGGGGTACCATCACGGGGACTCCCACCTCTAAGTCTAGCAAGGTGCCAGCTCCCTTGCTACCTTCTCCTGCCCTACTTTTCTCCTTTCTGGCCTGTATCCTTGAGGGGTGTGACCTTGGAGAAGGGGGGTGACCCCACAGATTCCCCCAGGTGTCTGATCATGGCTCCACTGTGTGGTGCCCATCAGGAGGGAGAGACAAGACAAGAAGCAGGAATTGCTTTAAAAGAGGGGCTTTATGTGGTCTGTGTCCGTGGTCAGACAGGAGCCTGGGCAGTTCTGTGACGGCCAAACTGGGATCCAGGGCTCCTTCGGTTAAGAGGTGGCTGGATTGGTGGGTTGTCCTGGGTCCCCACCCCTGTAGGCCTTATCGTCCCCCGGGGAATGGTTGGTTATCCAGAGGATCTGCCGAGGAGGGGTGACTTCCAGTGACCCTTGCCCCATAAGCAGGTAGCCAGCAGCCCCTGGTGGAGTGGGATGGGACCTTACCCCCTCCCAAGACACTGTAGTCCCTTCCAGTCCACCCGGAGCATCCCCATACATACCCCAGGAACCGACGTCGTCATACACCTCTGTTTCCCTGGTTGAGAGCGCAGTTAAGGTCAGTAAGGGTCACCCCACCCCTCCCCCCTAAATCCCCCACCCCATCAGGGCCAGCACTCACAGGGGCAGTAGAGCTGTTCTGGGTACATAGCCATCTGCAAGGAGAGAGCGGGGGTGGGTGAGTTCTCCACCCTCCCTGGTGTTTGGCGTCTTCCCAGAGCTGCCCCTGCTGGGCTCACTCACACTTGCCCTTGGTGTCCCGGCACAGCATCTCCTCCTTGCTGGTGAACTCTATCACCTCCAGGATCTCCCCACGCCGAAGCGCCAGGTGCTTGCCACCCCCGCGACGGGTCTTGGCGTTGGGGTCAATCATCATCCTTGTCTGAATCACAATCTCCCCCTCAAACTGGGGAGGAAGACATCAGAGCTTTTGGTCATGCTGCCACCCCGAGGACCCCTGCCTGGCTTCTTTCTGAGGATGGAATTTGTGGGGCTTTGGTCAACTGGGGCTGAGCACAGCCCTCCCAGGACTCTTGCTTTGCTTGGGGTTCACACCTTGAACTTCTTCCGGAACTCCTGCTCAGCTTTCTCTGCCTTCCGGATCTGCTTCAGAGACTTCAGGTCCGTGGGCGGCAACTGCTGTGGCTGGGGGCCCTTCTCCTTCCTGAGCCCCCGGGGAGTTGGGTGCTCGTGAGCAAGACGTGCTTCTCAGGGACCCCCTTTTACCGTCCTCCCAGAGCTCAGCCCCACCCTGTCCCACTCCCTTTGCCCTCTGGTACCTGGGCTCTTGGTCTTGTGGTGGCCTCCTGGGGGGTTGCTGGGTAGACAGCACTTCATCTGGGACAGTCAGAATGCTGAGTTAGGGCAGGGACCATTGGTTCGGCCTCTGAATCTGGCGGCCTGCTCTTTCCCTTGTCAGTTCTCAGGACCTTGGTCCCCTCCCCACCCCACTGCCCAGGCCTTTCTCATGAGTTGTGAGTTCTAGTGGATTGCCTTTCATTTTCTTAACTCCTGTCGCAGGACAGGCGTGGCAGAAACGTTACCACTCATTTCAGCTGTCTTGACTGTCATCCCAAGTTGCTTGCCGAGGAGGACCTAAGGGTTCAGAGAGGTAACACAGCCTGCCCCAGGTCACCCAGCTGTTAAATGGTAGAGGCAGGATTTCTCTGTAGGCTTTTGAGGCCATTTCACGCCTGCCTTGTAGAGCAGGTGGGGTTCTGGGAATTGTGATGAGATTTGGGTCAAAAAGTAAGGTGAAGAAAAATATTTCCTGGAAGCAAAGAAGTCTCCCTCTAAGAAGGGGCTGTTGGGCTGGGACTCTTGCCTGGCCTGGCTGATGATGAGACTGGACTGTGAGGGGTCTCCCAGGTGAGGACTGACTACCCTGCAAATGACCAGCTTTCCAGGTATGAGCCCTGTTGGCCAAGGGTGTGGCTTACAGTGAGAGCCTTGTGAACACAAGGGGAGTGAAGGATCCAGAACCTGAAGCCCCTAGCTTTTTGCAGTCCTCTCTGAATGACTTGAAGTGCTGCTCTGGACATTTCTAGGCCAGCAGACCCTTCCATCAAGCTGCCCGAGGGGCATCTGCATGGGGCCCTTCCACCCCTTCAGACACTGAGTTTGCCTCCAGCCTCAGCTGGGTGGTGCTCGGGTAACGGTGCCACCCAGAGGCTGCCCAGGCCGGAGATGGTCACCCGGCTGGGAGCAGCCTTGACTTCACCCCAGGGCCCCTACAGACCTGCCGCAGCCAGAGAGTGCAGCCCTGGGCACGGCAGTGCGGGGCAGACCCTGGTGCCCTGTGTCCCCAGCTTTCTGGCAGTGTGATCCTGAGCACGCTACCCTCAGCTCCTGAGAAAGAGCTGGGCCCGGCCCCTCCAGAGGAGCCCCCAGCTGTGCAGGGAGCCTCTAGTGGAGCCGCCACTGCTCTGAGTGAGGCAGAGAGTGGGAGGGGGGAGCCCAGAGTCCTTCCAACTGGGGACAGACTTGAGAAGGGCAGAGCTGCCTTTGGGACAATCACTGAGCCCCACTCGAGAAGCGGGGAGATCTGGGGAAGCATGTGGTATCGGCTCAGAACCTTGAAGAATGACTGGCGGTTGTCCAGTGGCTGGGACGGTGAGCAGAGGGAGGAAAGTGCCTCGTCTACTTGGGGTTGGGGAAGGGGAAGCGGTGGGCCATGCCTGCGGAGCTGCTGGAAGTGGATGGCCAGAGGTGCTCCCTCCCCACGTCCACATCCCCAAGAGAGGCCCCCCCAGACCCAAGCCACAGAGCTTAACTGGAGCGGAAGCAGGAGGGGCCCTGTCAGGAAGCTCTGTGCTAACAGGGGTGTTGCAAGCAGCCCCTGGGGAAAGCCCAGGAGAAGCAGAAGGGGCTGGGGAAGGAGTAACAGCTGTATAGGCAGCAGACTTTGGAGGGTGGGCTGGTGAGGTGGGAGCGGTAGCTGGGGATCCCAAAGGCACCTCTGATGAAACGTTCCCCTGCAGGAGACCCTTCCAAAGACAGGGCAGGGAAGCAGCCCGGGAGCCTAGGGTCTGGGCTCCTGTGTATCGGCTGTGCGACCTGGGGCAAGTCACTTCTCGCCTCAAGCTTGTCCTCAAGCTTCCACTCCTGTAAAATGGGCAGGACACTGCCTCGGGGGTGGTGGGCTGTGCACATTCGGTGAAGTGCTGGCATGGGAGCCTTGGTGTTTTCACATGGGGTTGGTGAATGCATCATCCGCGAGCTGGGCCTGCTTGGCCTTCATCCTGCTCTCCAGGAGCAGAGGTGTGGAAGGGAGAGAAGAAGCATCCTTGGAAACCCAGAGCACAGAGAGAGAGTTGCCTGGGACTGCAGACCTGGAGGGTCGGCCACACCCTGTCTCCAGCCCCTGCCTCTGAGTTCAGGCCCAAGTCCTGCCTGGATATCTCTCAGGCACCTCCAACACCACGGGTCCCTTACTCAGGTGCAGGCTCAACATTTGGGCCTCAACCCTGTCATGAGCTCGCTCTCGTCCCTGGTGATGCACCACCAAGTCCTCTTGCTGCTTTGTACCTGATCCTTCCACTGCTCTCCATGTCTTCTGCCACCACCCTGGCCCACACCCCTGCCCTGGCCACACCCTGGTCAGGCTGCTGGCCTCTGGGCTGCCCTTACTCACATTGTTCCACCCACCAGGAGCTGGTGTGACCTTTCTGAAAGGCCCCTCCTTCTCTCTGCTTCCTCCCCTGGCGCTGCTTTCAATCCATCAGGGATATGGATTGCCACTTGGCGTCACGCTAGCAACATGGCAGAACACACCCTTGTGACAAATGTTCCCCAGGTGCCTTGGCAGACTGGTCTGGCTGAGGGCCTGGCCCTGTCACCAACAAACCTCTGCCTTTGGGGCTGGGTCTGGAGTCGTCTGTGGGCTCCACGTCCTCGTACAGCTTGTAGGCCTCATCTGGGTCCCTGCGGGGATACCTGAGATGAGGGCCTCTTTCGGTCCCGTGACCCACGCCTGTACCCACTGACTCCTACTCACTGTGGGGTGTCTTCAGGCTGTCGAGCCAGGAAGCCGGCAGAAAAGCTCCTCGGCAGAGCTGTGGGGAGATGAGAACAGGAGGGAGGGAGGCGGGCACTGCCAGGGAGCCTCCATACCCTCCTTTCTGCCTGGGCCGCCCTCACCCACCTGTGCCTGCTGCCAAGGTCCTTCGAAATCTCTGGACGTCCCTGGGGCCTGGGGGCAGTGGGGGCTTGGCTGGAGGGGCGCCCAGGCTGCTGACTGAGGGGAGAGGCCTCCGCCGGGGTGGGTGGCCAGGTTTGAGGCCCAGCCTCGAGCCTCCACCGCAAGTGAGGGCTCCAGATCTCTGCTGCCTGGCTCCAAACCCTGGGCTGAGTGGGAACCTAGGGCTGGAGCCTGCAACGGCAGTGGGCAGTGAGCTCTCTGAACGGGAGCCAGGGAGTGGAGGCTTTCTAGGGAGGTCACCGAAGAACTCTGCCTGCGGGCGCTTCCTGGGCAGAGATCTGGGCTTGGGCTGGGAGGACTTGCAGGGCGGCCCCCGCCACTCGGGCTGCAGAAACTCCTTGGGGAGCAGGCTGCACTCGGGCCCCGAGGACGTCCTGGGGAGGTCACCACACTCGGGCCGCGGGGGCTTCTCGGGGAGGTCACTCAGCGGAGGCTGTGGCATCTTTCCGGGGACTGTACTGAAGTTGGGCTGTGAGGAGTGAGGCTGGGGCTCACTGGACTCGGGCTTTGAAGGGGGCATTGGGGGGACCTCAGTGGACTCGGGCTGCGGCAGGGACTTCTCAGGGAGACCACTGACCCCAAGCTGCGGGGGCTTCTCGGGAACGGTACTGAACTTGGGCTGGGGGGGCTTCAGGGTGGCCTCATTGGACTCAGGCTGCTGGGACTTCTCGGGAACGGTACTGAACTTGGGCTGGGGGGGCTTCAGGGTGGCCTCATTGGACTCAGGCTGCTGGGACTTCCTGGGGAATGCACCGAACTTGGGCCCTGTGGGGGGCCTTGGGGCGTGGCTGAGCTCAGGCTTCAGGGGCTTCCTGGGGAATGGAGTGGCCTTGAGCTGTGGGACCTTCTTGGAGAGTTCACTGAACTCAAGTTTGCAGGGCTTCTTGGGCAGATCAGTGAACTCGGGCTGGGGGTGCTTCTTGGGATGCTCGCCTAGCTCAGGCTGTGGAAACTTTTTGAGGAGTTTGTTGAACTCGGGCTTTGGAGATACTTGGGGGAGTTTGCCGGTCTCGGGCTGAGAGGCCTGGAACTTTGCTTGAAGGCTCCGAAAGTCCTGATGACTCCCCTAGGGGACACGGAGTCAGGCAGGGACTCAGACACATGCGGGTGGTGGAGAGACGGACGTGGGACAAGCGGACATTGTCACGGACACGCACCCCCTTCCCCTGGCTCCTGTTCAGTTAGCTCCTCTCCCCCACCTTCTGCCCTTGGCCGCCATCTCTGTTGGCCATAGACTCCCACGTTTTTGTGTCTCTAGCCTCCCGGTGGGTCGCAGGCCCTCCTAAACTACCACACCCTCTGACCTCGCCACTCAGGACCAGGATGCGCACCCAGCCTCATCCCACTCTGGACCCGAGCTCCTGGGGCCCCTGGGGCCTGCTGCTCCCATAGCCCAGCCCGCCCCCTCAGTCAGGGGAGCATCCTCGAGCTCCCCGCCACCCCCGCCACCCCCCCCCCGCCATGCCCCCAGGCCCTTCTTTTCTCATTTCAAAATACATCCGGAATCCAGCCACTTCTCACCGCCTGCACCACTGTCCTGGCCCAGAGGAGCCCAACCGGGTAAGGCAGTATCCCCTGTTGCCTGGATCATTTAATAGGCTCCTCCTTGGTCTCCTGCCCGCCCCCGCCCCCCGCCCCCGCGTCCCCATCCCTGGTCAGGCCCCTCACAACAGCTGGAGGAGGCCAGTTAACCCAGAGTCAGTTTGTGCACCTCTGCTCAAAATCTGGCCGTGTTCCTTCATTTCCCCACAGTAGAAGCTAAAGATCTCACGAGGAACTTCCCTGGCGGTCCAGCGGCCAAGACTCCGCACTCCCAACGCAGGGGACCCGGGTTCGATCCCTGGTCAGGGAACTAGATCCCGTGTGCCACAACTAACGATCCCACATGCTGCAACCAAGACCCAGTGCAGCCAAATAAATTAAAAAAAAAAAAAAAAATCTCACAAAGGCCCTGAACGGTAGATTCGACCTCTCCTACCCAGTCACCTCCTTGGCCTCCCCTTCTCCCATCTCCTGCCCTCTGCCTGGGACACTCTCCCCACTGCATGGCTCTCCTTCTCCTCTTCCAGGTCTCTGCTCCCATATTCCTTATTAGAGAGGACTTCCTCCCAGACCACGCTAATTAAAAAGAGAAGATTGGATTCCCCCTTCCCAGGATTCTCTATCCTCCCCAACCTGCCTGATGTTTCTCTTAGTTAGTACCTGACACCTTGTATCATTCTATTTATTTTACTTAATACTTTTTTTTTTTTGGGCAGGGGGCGGGCGGCGGTGGCCATGCCTCACGGCATGTGGGATATTAGTTCTCCGACCAGGGATTGAACCCACGCCCCCTGCATTGGAAGTGCAGAGTCTTAACCACTGGACCGCCGGGGAGGTTCCAATACTTGTTTTTTAAATGTGTTTTGACTATTTGTGGGATTTTTTTGTTTTGTTTTGGTCTCTCTCCTCCTCCTTTCCCCAGCCCCTGTGGACTGTCAGCGCCCCAAGGGCAGTAGCTTGTCTTGTGCATTGCTGTCCTCCTAGTGCCTGGCCTGTGCTAAGATGCTCAGTAATTCTTTGTTGAAATAAAGAACGTACAGGACACAGAGACAGGCATATGGGCGGCCTGACCATCACGTTCTCACACAGACTCACGTGGAGAGACACTAAGAGACCTAGAGGCAAACCTGAGGGCAGGGCCCCACAGTCCCAGACACCCCGACTGATGGTCAGGGATGCCCACCAGGCCCGGCAGGCAGGCTCCCGAGCGTGGGCACGCGCACCAGCCCTGGCACAGGAAGTCCGTCCCAGGTATGGTTTTGACCAGCCCCACATCCTTGGTCACGGACACAGGAGATGCACAAGTAGGCCAGGGCTGCTCTGACCGACAGGTCACCCCAGAGGTGGCCCTGCCACAGCTCCCAGGCCTGGCTTTACCTGGGGTCGAGGAGACCGGGGAGGGGAAGGGTACGACCTCGGGAACTTTGCCCCCGCCTGTGCCTCACTCTGCCCTGATCCAGAGAACAAGGAAAGGTGCCGGGGCCTGAGACGCCTCTGTGGAAGCCCCCCTAACTGGTAGGTTGTGGCAAGGCTCCCAGGTGACCCAGGGGGCCAGAGAAGCCGGGGTGAGCAGGTCAGGCCTTGGGGCGCTGCTGGGGTGGGGGGTTGGCAGCGTGTGCGTGACCCGCTTTGTCGCCCCCAGGAAGGCCCTGCCCCTCACCCTGGCTGCCTGTTACCGGGTTGCTATTCATGGCGGGGGGGGGGGTGTCGTCTGGGCAGTGCCACCCATCTCCCTTCTAGTCGCAGCCTCAGCCTCTGCTACAGGCCCCTCGGGAGCCTGAGCTGTCCCAGAGGTGGGTCTTGGCTGCCTCCTACCTCTGGGCGTTTGTGTCGGTCACAACCCTGAAAACCTGCTTGCCCCTCTGCCAGCCCGCTCTTGGAATGTGCCTTCCAGTTTCCACCCGTGGCATCCCTTGCCTCCGGCCAGTGGGGGGCTCTCCAAGGGCTTGGGGGCTCACTCACCATGGCTGCAGGCGGGTGACGGGCCACAGGGCGAGTGGGACCTGAGCCAGGGCTGCTGCCTTCAGGAAGTGACTGTAGCTTCTGCTCCACGGGCCCCACGGGGTGGGGTCTACTGGCCAGGCGGGAGGGCAGAGGAGGAAGGGGAGGAGGGGGGAGAGCCCCAGCCTGTCTTCAGGTCCTGCTGGGAGCTTCTTGAATTCCTGTCCTGCGCTGCGCTTTGTGCATTTCTCAGCAGACACCCAACAGTCACTCGTTTCTCGACTCTGCTGGCCCCCCCTCCCACCCCATGCCCTGCTGTGTGCTGACCTCCGGACTCCAGGAAGGACTCATGCCAGGCCCTGAGGACCTCCTGCCGACAGAGGCAGGCCAAGGCCAACTCCTCCCAGGGCCTCTGCGGGAGGCGAGTGGTAGTTCTCAGCGGGAAAGGGGCACGGCCAGTTCCGGGCCGTGAGACCCCAGGAGTAGAGCGAGCCTGACGGGTGAGGCCCTCCTGCTGGCTCTTGTTGCCTCAGTCCGCCTTCCTCATTTCAACACTTCCCTGTAGCCTGATTTCCAGCTCTGAGCAGGACTTAGGACTTCCCTGTTACAGGGGCAACTGTAACAAGGGCCGAGGGCCCAGGTGGGATGGCACGTTTGGTGGTGGGTGGGTGGGGAATGTCCAAGGCTCCCAGAGGACAAGAGGAGGAAAATGGGGACAGCTGGGAGGCCAGCAGAGAGGGGGTGAAGGTGGTAGGCAAGATTAGAGCTGTGAGGGTGCAGGGTGCGAGGCCAGACAAGGGAGACCCTGATGGCAGGGCTCGGTCCCCAGGAAGTCAGTGACCTCGGGCTTATAGAGAAAGGGAGAAAACACCCAGTGGGAGAGTGCAGAGCCCCGATTCTCGGTTCAGCTATGCCACCGGGATCTTTGAGTTCACAGAAAGACAGAAGCTCCTGGAGATTTTGACTTAATTGGTCTGGGGTGTGGCCTGAGCCTGGGGATTTCTTACACACCCTCAGGGGGATTCTAGTGTGCCGCTGAGGAGCACTGGTGCCCACAAGTCACCCTGAGACCCCGAGAAAGTGTGGGTTGTGTCTTGGGTCTGAGGTGGGGCCTCAGATTCTGAAACATCCCAGGTGACGCCCATACTGCTGGTCCAAGGATCACAGCGAGAGTAACAGAGATGTACTGAAGTCTCCAGAAAGATCCACAGGAGACAGGGACGGAGGCTGGGCATTGCACCCCGGCAGGAGCCCTTCACTCGCCGCTGCCATGAGGGCCACAGACAGCAGTCGGCAGTGACTCTGCCTGTGTCTGCTCTTAAGAGCACAGCTTGGGGCTTCTGGAGCCTCTGTGCCCGTGCATCCCTGCCCTTGAACGGACAGACATGCGCGCTGGGTCACACTTCCGGATGTTGGTCCGCCTCCGAGTAGGAGGCTGGGGATGATGAAGAGGTCTGGGTCCTGGAGCGGCTCAGCCTGTTCAACGTGAGCCTGCAGTCTCAGGCCAACCTGCCCACTCTGGGGCGGCTGTGTAAGGTGGGTGCCTGCTTGGACGCGCCGGCCCCTCATTCATTCTCCCTTCAGACCGACACTCTTGGGCGCCCTCTGCTGGGCGGATCCGGGGCCCTAAGAGGACTCAGCTTTCAGGCATCCTGGAGTTGGGGTGCGGTGGAGGGACCCTCTGTGGGGCTCCCAGCTTGGTTGGCCAGAGGGAGGGCAGGGGCTGCAGGAGCCCAGAGGGGACAGTGGGAACAGTAAGACTTCCCAGGCGAGCAGACAAAGGTTGGATGGGAGTTGGGAGGGGGTGAAGGTAGGGGTCAGTTTTCAGAGTGAGCCAACTCCCTAGGCCTCAGGGCAATTTCAGCTTGCTCCAGAGGGCAGCGAGGGGCCCATGGGGGACTGTGGACCCACTGTACCCATGGGAGGGGCTGTTGCATCTTTGTGGGTGACGCGGTTGGGGGGGGCGGCACCTACCTGGACCAAGATACCTGGGTCTCTCTGGGAAGGTCCTGACAGACTGCGAAGTGGCACTGCCTAGATTCGGGGGTGCCTGAATGAGGGGCTTGATGGGGGAAACTCCAGGGGCTGGGGGACCCTGGTACGCTGGAGATGGGACACGAAGCCCTGAAGATGCAGGAAGGGGTGGGCCTAGAGCCATATTCCCAAGGGTGTCTAGGGGCCTTGTGAGTGCAGGAAAAGGAGAGAGTGCCCTTTGGGCCTTGCTGCCTGGGTTTTCTCATCAGTGGTAACTGCCCCGCTTCTGGGGTGGTGCAGAATCGGTGACTTGGAACCGGGCCCGGCTAGAGTCAGGGCTCAGTCAGCTTACCCTCTTAGCCTCACCTCTATCTGTAAAGTGGGCCCCGGGACCCACCTCCTCCCCAGGTTCCTGAGAGGGTCCCAGGCAGCCGGCCACAGGCTTGGTGGTTGGAGTGATGTCAACCACTTGCGAACATTTCCCAAGCCCCCTCCCTCGCTCCCCATCCCTCTTTTGAATCCTCACAAGAACTCCAAAGGATGAGCATTCATGACACTCATTTTAAGGAGTAAGAAACTGAGACGCAGAGAGATTGTCTTTCCCAGGATCACCCAGCTGTGGTTCCAAGGCTTCTGGCTGAGAAGGGGGAGGGGAGCTCACAGGGGGCCTGAGCCCCAGGGTTCCCTGACGGCCCATCTGGCCCTACAGCAGGTGTTCAGTGACAGCCGCTTCTGTGGGGGCCTGGAGGTGCTAGCAGAGTGGGCGCCTGGCCTGAGCCACCTGCGACTCAGCTGCAACCCCATCAAGGACACTGGAGCCCTAAAGCCCCTTGTGAGGCTGAGGGCAGTGGGGCAGGCAGGCGGGCAGGCCGGCTCCTGGGTCCAGGTGGTGCCCAGGTGGTGCCCAGGTCCAAAGGGTGCCCAGATCTCCCTATTGCCCTTCCCAGGAGAAGCTGAAGGGCCTTCAGAACTTGGAGCTGTTCAGCTTCGAGGAGTCACAGCAGCTGCGCTAACGGAGCAGGATTTTGAGTCGTTACCCGAGCTTGGCTACCTGGATGGCTTCGATGCTGGGGACCCTGCTCAACTCTGAGGCTGAGGCCAACATGCTGGGGAACGAAGATTCTGAGGAGGACTAGGGGGAGGATGGTAAGGGGGGCGAGGGGAAGATGGGAGGCTGGTGAGGGGTGTGAGGCCTGGGGACTCCACCCAAGGGGTGACTAATGTCTTGCTGGCCGCAGATAAAGGACAACTCTGATGACTTGGAAGATGGAGGAGATATGGAATGAACAGGGTGGGGTGGGGCTGGGGACCTGGTCCTTGGGTTCTTGCTCACAGGATGTCTATGTTCCCCAGGAGGAAGAGGAGAAAGATGCTGAGTGTGGTCCTGAGAAGAGAAGGTGGAGAGGTTCAAGATGGGGCCTTGTGGGCTACTAGGAGAACAGGATCTTCATCCAGAGAGCTGAAGGGAGCTGTGGGGAGCGGTGGGGGTACTAGGCAGGGGAGGAGCACGATCGGAAGAGTTCCCTGTTTCCAGAGGTGTTCAGACTGGGGGGAAGGGCGGGGGGGTGGTTGCCTCCGGTGCTCCAGAACGGGGTGGGGGGGATGGCGGGCGGGCGGGATTGAAGCTTGGGCTGGAAGGGAGCAAGATGCAGGAAGTAAAGCCGGCCTGAGGGGTGGCTGCCAGCAATGCGTGGGACTTCCATGCCCTGGAGGCTTGACCCTCAGGTTCTGGTGACAGCAGTGTGGGACCAGATTTTGAACTCTGCTCCCAACCTGACTTCCCAGGAAGGAAAGGAAGAAGAGGACCTATATGGGGGAGAGGTGAGAAGGGAGGAAGCCCAGGCTCTCCAGGGCTGGCCTTGACCCACCCTCCTCCTCAGAGCTGGGGCAGGGGGAGGAGGGGAAGTGGGCAGCCGAAGACAGTGAGGAGGATGATGATGAGGCCTGAGCTCCCGCCTGCCAGAGTGCCCGGCCCTGGGGGCCCTGCACCTCCCTTCTACTGCTGGGACTGCCCCACCACCCTGTCACCTCCCTGAGAGTCAGTGCTGGCCTCAGGACCTGGGGGGCTCCAGCTGGGCGGGCGCTCCCGACTCCTGGAGGTTTTTAAATAAAACTGGAAAACTTCCGTCTCATATGGTTTCTGGAAGTGGTGGAACAGGAAAGAGGACCATCTACAGCTGTCCCACTGCTGAGGTTGACAGGGGAGGTGGGACACAGGTGGGCTGTGAGGGGAGGCCTGCCCCCTTCCGAGGTGGGAGCGCCCCAGGACTGCACTGGAGGGGCATGGGACCCAGACACAGCACAGGCTGGCTCATCTGCCTCCTTTATTGTCCCGCCACCCCGCCCATCGCAGGCCCCCCTAAAATTACAAAACTACCCACAGCCCACCCGCAACGCGGCGTGGTTCAGAGCGGCGAGAAAACCGGACACTCCCCCTCTGACAGCAGCGGCGACACCTTGGGTGCCAGCGGGGCCGGGTCTGGGTGGAGCAGAGGAGGGGGCGCCTGAGCCTCAGCCCCGCCCCTCGCCTCAGGGCCCCCGCCCTCCCCACCCGTGCGCTCCCGGGCCTTACCCGCCGGCGCGTCGGGGCGCGGCTGCCCGAGCGCCGGGGCCGCAGGGGCGATGGGGCGGTGGTCCTCCAGGTGTAGGGTCATGGCGGGCCGCGAGGCCGTGGAGAAGGCGCACTGCATGCACGAGTAGCGGCCGCGCGTGTGCTCCCACACGATGCGGCTCGGGGCCGCGTGCCCTGCGGGCAGGCGGGACCCCGTCAGCCCCGGGCCCTGGGCGAGGGCGAGGACCGGGGCGAGGGCAGGTCGTACCTTTCTCCCCGCCTCCCCCTCAGCTCCCAGGCGCCGGGGCTCTGGAACGGCTGATCCATTTGTCCCGGGCGTTTCCCCATGTATTTGGGGGCACCAAACTTGACTTATCCTCTGAACCCTCTCCCATCCTCTGAACCAACGTAGGGGGAAGGACTCGGGAACCGGGTGAGAGTTTTACACGGAAACGCCGGCGCAGATAAAGAGCAGGGGCCGTAATTTTTTAAGGCAAAATCCTGTATTTCGGGGGTGACATTTCTGGCCACCTGGGAAGGGGGTGGGCACCGCTGCCTCCCAGTATCCCCTATGCCCCGCAGGGGAGAAATCCCCTCCACCCTCCCCGGTGATCACCTGCACGCACCTGAGGGCGTATCGGAGCCGCCCTGGGGTCTTCGCGGGCTGCCGCCGGCACCTGCGGTAAATGGGCGGGTCAAGGTCAGAAGTTAGAGGGAGCCCAGCCCACCCTTCAGGCGTCCCTGCCCCCACACTCACCTTGGCTCTTTTTCCAGACTGCGGCGCTGGAGGCGGGCGGCCCGGGAGCGGCGGCCAGAAAGGGGCGCGGGCGTGGTGGGCTTAGGCCAAAAGGCGCGGGGTTCAAGTACGGCAGGAAGGGCCCGGTGGGGGCAGGGGCAGAGGTCGTGAACGGCTCGAGCAGCGGGAACTGTAGCCCAGGCGCCAACGCAGGGTCGGACTCCGGGGGGCGCTCGGGCGCTGGTGGCTCCTTGTCGAGGGCGGGGGGTGGCGGCGGGGCTGGGCTCTGCGCATGCTCGGCGCAAACATGCAGGTGCTTGAAGAGGGAGCGGTGCGTGCGGAAGCGCAGGAGGCAGTTCTCACACCTGGGGGCGGCACAGGGCTGGGCTGGGTCTCCTGCGGGACAAGGGAGGGGCCTATCCGTAGTAACTTGCGGAGCCGCCGCTCGAGGGTGGTAAGGGACCCCGGGCCCAAACAACAGATCCCCCATCTGCGGGGGAGGAGTCTGCCCTAAGCGTCCCCCTATTGTGGTCGCGACCCTTCCGGACCCCTCCAGGTCGGAGCCCTGGGAAGATGAGGAAGGAAGTCTCAATTGTGACTTAGGGGATCGCTTTTCCTCTTGGGAGGTAGAGGGCTGGGCGGAGCCGCGCCAAGAATGCCCCCCCCCGAAACCCCTTCCGAGCCCCGCCCTCGGGGTCCCTGGAACTTGCTCTAGCGACCACTGTCTCTTCTGGGCAGGTTAAGGGCAAGGCTTGCCCTAGTTCGTGCCCACTTCCCCGACCCAACCCCCTGGACTAGGAAGGGAGAAAAGCCCGGACCCCCGGTAGTGGCTGTCAAATCAGTGGTGGGGGGAGCTGCCTGGTCACCGAGCGCCAGCAGACGTGGGGGTGGACGGGGTCTCACTTGAAGTAGCGATTGGGTTTGTAGTGCAGCTTGCCGTGTGCCACCAGTTCCTGCATGTTGGGGAAAGTCTCGGTGCAGCTCAGGGCGGAACAGCGGAAGAGCTTGCCTGGCAGGGCAGGGATGAAGGACAGAGGAGTGGAGAGGGGTGGCCAGTCGGCTCTGCCTGCCTCCCGCCCTAACCTGCCTCCCCACCACCTACCCTGGCCCTACCTTCCAGGGACTGTGTGGGTGGGCAGTGGGTACGCAGATGCTGTGCCAGGTCTCGAACGCTGGGGAAACTGAGGCAGCAGCCAGGGCTGGAGCAGGGTATCTGCTTCCCTGCAGGACGCACAGAAGCGAGGGGAGGGGTGTGTCACCATCCCTTCTCCATCCACGCTGTCCAGGGCCCTACCCCAGAGAGGCATGTATGGGGTTGCAATTACCCTATGATCTCTTACTGGGGCCTTCACCCTCTGCCTCCCCCAACAGAGGGTTGGGGCTGAGTTGGCCTGGCTCACAGCCTGGCATACACCTGCGGCTCAGTAAGTGGTGATTCCCTCTAGATGGGCCCCAAGTCTGGAGATACTCTGTATTCTTCACTTCTATCGTTCCAGGCCTGTGATCCCCCAGAAGGCCCCATCACGGGTCACCTGGTGGTGGGCGTCGTCTGGGAGGCCGCAGGTCCTCACTGGTTCCGGAGGCAGTGCTGGTCAGGCCAAGGCCGGGTCCAGGGCCAGCATGGCCACTGTCTGGGGCTGGGGAGGCACCCTGCTGGGTCCCTCCAAGCCCTCCACGTTCCCACACTGGGGGTGTGGCTGCCTGGTCAGAGCCTGGCTCCTCCCCCATGGAAGAGGAAGTGGCTACAGCAGCCACAACTGGGGACACCTCCTTGTCGGTCTCACTGGAGCTGGGCTCTGCAGTGCCCGGCATGTCCGGGCTGGGACCCGAGGTTTCCTCCTCCTGGTGGAAGGAAGAGGTGGGGAGAACCCCTCTGGGCCCAGGGTCTGCCTGGGCCAGCCAGGGGAACTCCACCCCGCCAAGACCACTGGGCATTCCTGAAGCAGCAAATGCCCCGGAGACGTCACCCAGTCAGCCCCCATCCTAAGGAGTGGCAGGGGGTGAGGGTGGACAGAGCTCCTGCCTCCTGTGTCCCCATCCTCTGGGAGGGAGCTTGGAGGTGTTCCAAATGTAGAAGGGGGTATCTTTTTAAGAATCATCTATATGAAAGAAGCATGCCTTTGACCCTAACTTGGAAAGGTGGGAGGCCCCCTACAAGGCAGGGGCGTGGCCCATAGGGAGTGGGCGGGGCAAAGGCGGGGCTCTGAACCGGGCGCGGATAGTAAGATGCTGGAGAGGCCAAAAGTGGCCGAGTGGGTTGTTCGAGCACGGAGATATATCTACCACCTGGGCTCGAGCTGTGCAGGCGAACTGGGAGTGCTGGGGCCCCGGCCGTATGAAGATCTGGGGCGGTGCCCGAGCCCTGTGGGCGTGGCCCAGTCGAAACCAGGCCCAGAAGTAGGGGGTAGGGTGCTCCCCTAGTGACAGCCAGCGGCGGGCGAGTGCCCGGATGTGGGGGCGGGGTCGGCCGGAGGCTATGTGCGCTACAGGGCCGCTCCCCGCCAGTCCCCGCTGGTTCGCCGCGTCCGCGTCCCCGGCGCCGCGCTCACCATCCTCGGCCTGGTTCGGCTTCTTGTTCCCGCGGCTCCGGCAGCTCCAGCTAAGGCTGCGGTGACTCCTTCGGTGGCCGTAAGCTCGCGCTCACGTCGGCGCCATTTTTCGCCTCCCAGGTCTCGCGAGAACGGAGGAGGGGGCCTGTGCACAGTGCTCCGCGAGGAGGCGGGGCCTGAGATCCGGGATTGTCCTGGATGGCGGAGCGTGCGCCGTGGTGGATTTGCAAGCCGAGGGCAGTCGTGGGGGTGCAAAGAATCTGCAGGCAGAGATCTAGGATTAAAATCTCCCCGGGCCTCTGTGTTCTTCTCTGCAAAATGAGCATCTTCATCCTCTCCAGTCCCGTCACCATACCTCGAAAGGGGATAAACAGCGGTTCTCTTTTTTGAAGAGGTCGTGTTTAGAGAGCCTCGTCTTTGGAGGGAAAGTGGCAGTGGCCGTCAAAATATTCAATGCACTTAGTTCTGACGTTGGAACGGGTCTGCTGAGATAGCCAAGGGCGGGAAGCAAGCCAACTGTCCGTCCTCGGGACACCCGGAACGGGTGTAGCCTAAGGATGGAGAGGTGCGTGTTTTCAGGAGGATGGATGGAGAGCCTTGGGTATACCGGCGTGGAATGAGTCACCTATCCAACCTACGTTTCTTTCTTTTTTTTTTAATACAGCCTCACTAAGTGTCACTACATCTCAGAAAGTCACTCTAGAATTTAACACTACTGTTTTTTGTTGTTTTTTTGTTTTTATTTATTTTTGGCTGTGTTGGGTCTTCGTTGCTGCGCGTCAACCTACGTTTCTTGAGTGCCTACTCTGTGCTAGGCGCTGGGGACCCAGAGATGAACAGGACAGACCAACATCCCCACTCCCAGAGTCCGCTCACGGTTTAAAATGGGGAAAGAGACAATGAATCAACACATGCAGCAAACGATCTTACGTTATATTAAGTGCTACAAAGGAAAAACAAAACAAAACCCCAGAAGGATGTGATGGTGATGGGTCAGGAAAGTTTCTCTGTGAGGTGACTTCTTTTTTTTTTTTTTGCGATACGCGGGCCTCTCACCGTTGTGGCCTCTCCCGTTACGGAGCACAGGCTCCGGACACGCAGGCTCAGCGGCCATGGCTCACGGGCCCAACCACTCCACAGCATGTGGGATCCTCCCGGACCGGGGCACGAACCCGCATCCCCTGCATCGGCAGGCGGACTCCCAACCACTGCGCCACCAGGGAAGCCCTGTGAGGTGACTTCTGAGCTGTCACCTGATGGTCAGGATGGAGTGAGCCAATGGAAGGTCAGGAGGCCACAGCACTCTGGGAAGAATGGATAGCTGGTGCAAGTGGCCTGAGTTGGGGAGGGACAAGCTTGTCTTTTTCAAGAAACAATGAGGTGATCAGCTCACTGCTGGAGCAGAGTGGAGGCAGGGAGTGGAGGTCAGAAAGTGGACATGGTGCAAGAAAGGTCATGCAGGGACCTTGTGAACCATGGAAAGAGAGGCACGTGATCTCTATTCTAACCTTGAATCTTTAGCAGGGGGAGGTACACCATCTGATCGCCGGTTGTCGTTTGGAGGATGGGTCATTGTGGGGACGGTAAAGTGGATCTTTGATCTTAGATCTCTATAATACATTATTTAACCGTTCAGGAAGTATTTCTTGAGTTCTAGGCAAGTTTAGGCTTTACGTACGGTGTATTTCCATCTATATATACATAAGATGTACCTATCTGCTTTTATACGCTAAGAATACCACTGGAAGGAGACGGACATTAACAAATTGGGGGGGACAGGAATTTTCGAATGAGGGGAAGACAGATTTTTCACACTTTTGGGCTGTTTGAATTTTTTTTTTGGCCGCACCACGCAGCTTGTGCATTGCGGCCAAAAAAATTCCTTGTGTCTTAGTTCCCCGACCAGGGATCGAACCTGGGCCCACCACAGTGAAAGCGCGGAGTCCTAACCACTGGACAGCCAGGGAATTCCCATGGGCTGTTTGAATTTTAAAAAACTGTTTTCTTTTGATTATCATTAATACAGTTAAAACTCATTAACTGTATTAAAAACTCCTTAATTAAAAAAAAACATCATTTTGATACAGGGTGGAGTTGTGTGTGTGTGTGTGTGTGTGTGTGTGTGTGTGTGTGTGTGTGTGTGTGTGCAGGGGAGGTTGGTGCAATCTGGGGAAGGGTGGGGCGAGGTCCCAGAAAGGACAGGGAACCAAGAAAGAGAGAGGAGGGGCCCAACTTAAGAAATTTTGTAAAAGAGTCAACAGGATGTTGCTGAGTGGGGGGGACCAAGCTGACTGAGGTTTGCAGTCCGAAGATGCTATAACCTAGATGTGAGATGCTGTCTGTTAGAAGATGTCAAACCCACTCCCTTCTTCACCCCCAGTGCCTCACCCAAACCTCACCCATCAGTCTTGCCCGGAAGGCCCCACTTCCTGCAAACAGGGTGCCTGCTGTGGCAGTGGGGCCACAGGGCTGTACCCCAAAGTGCCAGGAGGGGGGGGCAGCCTGCATGATGAATTCTAGGGCAGAGAAGGGAGACAGAGGCCCTCATTCCCCTTCAGCACCAGGAAATGCCCAGCTGATGAGGTTGTGGCTCACACAGTCCTCCCCGACTCTGTCCCCCAATCTAAGTCTTGCAGAGAGACACTCACAGTGGTGACTGGGCAGTGGAGGGGCAAAAATCAGAGATGCAGAGAACCAGGGACATTCAAGGGACTGGTTAAATGCTTTTGTATAGTGATTGGCTAATAAAAGGCTGTTGAGACCCAGTTGCAAAATTGGGATTTTTTTTTTCCCAGCCACGCTCAGCTTCCCAGGTAGGTGTAGATTCTACAGAAGGCTCTGCTGACCAGTCTTTCTTTGATACCTCATCTCCCATCCCCCAGGTGGGTAGGTGTCCTCTGCCTGGAGTCCTCCCATCACAGCATAGATCACTCTGTGTGGTATTTGCCATCAAGATCTGCTGACCCAGGGCTTCCCTGGTGGCGCAGTGGTTAAGAATCCGCCTGTCAATGCAGGGGACATGGGTTCCCAGCCCTGGTCGGGGAAGGTCCCACATGCCGCGGAGCAACTAAGCCCGTGCGCCACAAATACTGCAGCCCGCGTGCCTAGAGCCCATGCTCTGCAACAAGAGAAGCCACCGCAACGAGAAGCCCGCGCACTGCAACAAATAGTAGCCCCTGCTCACCACAGCTAGAGAGAGCCCGCGCACAGCAACAAAGACCCAACGCAGCCAAAAAATATATGTAAATAAATAAATTAAAAAAAAAAAGGTCTGCTGACTCTTTTCATCCTTCTTGGCTCCTCCAGCAATGTCCACACTCTCTCTGCATCTCCCTCCCCTGCTCCAAGCCCTGTCCCTTCTCTGGCACAGTCCTGACCCCACCCATCTGGCTCCATCTCTCCCAGACTGACTGCTCTTCGTGGGGCTGAGCACAGAGCGGTTGTTCATTTGGAAAGGTCTGAAAGGCTCAGACTCCGGCACTGGTTTGGAGACAGCTGCGGGGACCAAGAGACAGCTGGAGGGGACTGGTAGCTAGGCTGACCCCCTCTTCACCATGACAATAAGTGCAGAAGGCCAGGGCCCTCGAATGTCAGAACTGGTCCTGACGCCAGGTGAGTGAGGGCTAAGTAAACACAGACATGGGGTGGGGGTCAGGGTTCAGGGGTGATTCAGGGTGAATTATGGGGGGCCATGTGGGACCTGCCTCCTTTGTCAGGGTCCAGTAGGGTCCCAGTTTGTTTGGCAGGGGGTGCAGAGTCAAAGCTGACAGGACCCACTGGAACATTTGCTGCAGGAAAGCTAGCATGCAGCTTCTGGAAGCTAGCAGGTGAGACAAATTCAAGCTTTGTGAGGGGCAGAAGCATATCTGAGTTCAAGACTTGGCTCTGTGCAATCTTGGGTGTGTGACTAAACCTCTCTGAGCCTCCATTTTTCCATCTGTAAAATGGGATATTCACTGCTACCACCCCACAGGGTTGTGAGAAGGTGGTCCTTGTTCAGTAAGTTAACTCATGTTTTCACTCGGCAAACATTTATTGCCTCAGTGGTGAGAAAAGGAGGGAAGTCAAGCTTGTCAAGGTCCCCCTGACTGTGCCCGGCACTTTGCCTGCAGGACACAGCTCACTTCCTACTCACAAGGCAGCTGGGAGGTAGGTTCTGCTGTTAGCCCTGTTTGACACAGGAGGAAACAGGTGTGCCTTGGGGGAAGCCAGGGCCCAGGGGTGGCTTAAGTGGTGATCCCTAGACCCAGGACCTGGGCTAGGCTGGGCTGGAGGCCACAGGACTGGACCTTCTGGCCAATGCAGCCAAGGGAAATGAGACCCGCATTGCAGGGCCTGGCTCCTGGCAGGATCCAGGCAGGCAGGTGGGATGGCAGGATCCCAGGCCCCTGTCCTGCTCAGATCTTCTCCACGTAGTTTCCTGGGAAAAGGCCCTCCTGGCCATGCAGCCGGCCTTTCCACCAGCCTGAGGAATCTGTGGGAGAGAAGAGAGCGTGAGGCTGAGCCCAGCCCGCTCCGGAGAAAGCCTTTCATGCTGGCTTTGCGTCTGTCTTTCTGTCATTCGTCTGCACTGGCCTGGCATAAGGCAGAAGCTGAAAAGAGAAGACAGAAGGGCAATTCCCCAGCGGTCCAGTGGTTAGGACTCTGCGGTCTAACTGCCGAGGGCCCCGTTTTGATCCCTGGTCCGGGAACTAACATCCCACGAGCTGAGCGGTGCGGCAAAGAAAAGAAAAAACATGTTTTTTAGGGGACTTCCAAAAAAAAAGAGAAGACAGAAGAAAGGGAGGGAGCAACGCGTGGGTTTTCCTTGCCACTGGCTCACACGCTGACATTTTCTTGACCATTCACTTGTGCTCGTCCCTCATCCATCTCCTCCTATAGGTCCCTCCCCATAATCCCCTTGGAGGAACCAGGAATGACCCCTAAGGGTTCCCCTACCCACCTGCAGAGGGTGCTGTTGAGTCCCAGGCTCCTCTAGGGGCAACCCAGGGGCAAGGTAGGAGGTCTGGAGGCCTGGGCCATCCAGACATGGCCCATTTCCTACTCACAAAGTAGGTTCTGCTATTAGTCCTAGTGCTTGACAGGTGAGAAGAATGAGGCTGGGGTACAGGGTGCGATACAAGTGAGGCCAGGCTCCCAGGGTGGCTTAGGAGGTGACCTCCAGGCCCTGGCTCCTCCCATTTCTGCCCTGGCACACACACCTTCCATGAGGATCTCGATGACCTCGTTCACGTTGAAGCTCAGCTCGTCCACATCTTGGCTCACGTACTGGTACAGTGCCCGGCACCTTGGGCCGTGTGTCCGTGGCTGGGGCTTAGGTCGGCCCACACCGGGCACAGGTCTCTGCCCTATGCTGCGCTTCCTCTGCATGCTGTGGGCACATGGAGGCACTCGTCATAGCCCCAGACACTCCCCCACCTCCTGGGGCTGCCCTCTCACACCACCTACCCAGCCATGCCCTGGTCAGGAACACTGAGGAATTCTGTGTTGTGCTCCGAGGGAGGCCGTGCCCGTTGGCGTCTGCTGGCCCCCAAGGCTGAGGACGGAGGGCCCTGTGGTGGCTTCTGGGAGCCCCGTCTGGATGTGAACTCCAGGGGTAGGGGGCCCCCTCTGGCAGAGGGAGGCACCCCATTGCGATCCAGGCCTGCAATGAGATGGGGGCATTTGTCAGGGTGATGCTAGGAGGATTTGGGGGGACTTGGCTCCAAGTTCCCTGTCTGAGGGAAGAGGCAGCTACTCTTAACCCAGTATGGTAAGGAATGGCCTGGAGAGAGAGACCCTGGGGCTAGGAGGCCCTAGAGGGAGACTCTGAAGGGGTAAGATTTTCCCCTACCCTCTTCTGTAGGAGGGCTTTTGTGGGTGGGTCTTGGAGGATGAATAAGAGCTCAAGTGGAGCAGGAATTTGGGAGACAGGCAGAGCAAACAGCCCAAGCAAAGGCCTGGAGGTAAGAACAAATTTGGTAAGTTGGCAAAATAAGATGTAGCTTGCATGACAGGAGTGTAAGGTGGGAGGAGAGAAGAGGTCAGTGGTTAGCTGGCTTCGGATTCTGAAGGGCTCTGAATACCAAACTAAGCTTTGGCTTTATTCTTTGGGAGATGGGGAGCTATGGAGAGCTCTGGACAGAAAAGAAGAGCATGGTCATCTCTGCTTGTTAAATCCTGTCGACAAGAGGTCTGGCTTAGGCCTTGGAGCCCACAAGAGGCAAGGAAGACACTTAGTGGGGGGTGTCTCTTCACCTCTAGGGGGCCCGGGAGCTGCCCGGGTAGGGGCCTGGGCCGACCTTCTGGGTTTTCCCTGGGCCATTCCCTTCCGTGTAGGCTCTGAAAGGGAAAGGGGAAAAGATGTAGGGATTTGAGTGATGACCAGACAAGGTTCTTGGCCCCGCCCACAAGTCCAATCCACTCTGTGGCTCCGCCCCGGTCCCCGCTCCCGCGGCTCACCGGCTCTCCCACCAGGAGGGAGCCCCTTAGTTACTGGAACACTGGTTCCGCCCAATAATTGGCTCCGCCCCTCCGGGAACCTATCTCTCATTGGCTCCTGGGTCCACCCACTCCAAGGCTCTCCCCATTCATAGCCGGCTCAAGGGTGGACTCCCTGGCCTCGCCCCTTCCATGTTTCTCGCCCACTCATTGGTCACCTCGCGAGCCCTGCCCTCTTCACGGCCGTGTTCTCTCTTTAGGTCTCTCAAGTCCCGCCCCTCCATGGCCTTCACCCACCCTTGGCCCGCGCCACTGGCTCCGCCCCCACAGCCTTGATTGGTCCCTATGGATGGTCCCGCCCCTAGGGGCCCGCCTCTTCCTGAGCGCCTCTCAGTCTCCGTCTCCCGGTTCGGCGTAGACTCACTGGAGCTTTTGGGCAGTCCATCACCCACGCTGACCGAGAGGGTCCGACCGCTAGCCTTGAGCATCGCCACGTCGCCGGAGCCACGGGAGAAAGTGACGCTGCGGGTGCCACCTCCGCCCCAGCCCTCCTTCTTCACCCGGAACTGTAGTCTGTGAGGAGAGGAGGAAGCTGTGGGGGTCCCCACCTCCCCCCAAGAGGGGATCACCTCCCCATTCCATCCTTGCCGGACCCGGGGTGGGAGGGGGCGAGGCACGGGCGCATTTCGGCCGGTCCGCGAGGCGGAGGAGGAAGCACTGTGCCCAGCCCGAGGATGGTGCAGGAGGTGAGGGTCGTACGTGTCGCTGAAGGTGAGGGGCAGGGGCCTCCGCACCGCCTCCTCGAAGCGCTTGCACAGGAGGCTGACGAACTCGGTCTTGAAGACGCTCTCCAGAAAGCTGTCGGCCGCGTCTTCTTGGAGGATGAAGAAGTCGTCCTGCCTCGTGCTGGGGGAGGGGCGGGAGGAAGGGCAGGTGAGAGTGACAGGTGAGGCTGGCAGAAGGACTGACATTTGAGATGCGACAGAGTAGGGTCAGGGGTCAGGTAAGGGGCAAGTGAGGGGTTACACAGGTGGGGGGAAACGGGAGAGGTGGCAAGGAGCTGGAAAAGGTGGTAAGGGCCAGGTGAGGGGACAGGTGCTGTTGGCAAATAAGGATCATGAATGCGAGGGCAGGTGAAGGTGACAGGTAGGACCAAGTGAAGGTTGCAGGTACAGCAGCAGGTAAGACGTTCAGGGTGACAGATGGGGTAACAAGTAAGAGGGCAGCTGAGAATGAAGGGGGCTGGCGGGGGTGCCTGTGGGAGCCCCACCTGAGGGAAACTCCCCGTAAGGCCTGGATCTCCAGCTTCTTCTTCAGGACCTCACGCACCTGGCCCTTCTCAGGTCCCTTCTTCACCTTCTCCCGCCCGATCACATACACACACTTGGGCGTCAGGATCAAGTCCCTCTTGATGGCCTATGAGGATGCAAAACCAGAGAGACTGGTGGCAGGAGCCCCGGGCATCGGCAGCCTGGCCCCAGGGGATCAACCCCAGGCAGAGAGGTAGCGCTGGCAGGTCAGGTGAAGGACAGGTCAGGTGAGGGTCCCTCCATGTGAAGCTACATGAGTGGTTACTTTATATAAGAAACAGGAGGTTAAGTAAGGGTATATTGGCTAGAAAGGGGTTTCTGGGCAGTGAACAGGTGCAGGGTAGGTGAAGGTATGCTTGCTGGACATGGGCGCCCAGGACCGATGAGAGTTTACCTGTGCACAGGTGCATTTGAGCCAAGTGAAGGTGTGTCTAACTGAGAGGTCTGTCTAGACTGGGTGAGAATGTACCACCTAATGGATAGGTATGTCCAGGATAAGGGAAAGTGAAACTGTGGTCAGGGCTTCTGAACAAGGTGAGTGTGTAATTATGGACAGATGTGTCTGGCCAGGTGAAGATGTATCTGATGGACAGGTGTGTCTGGGCTACACGAGGGCGTATTTGATGGACAGCTGTATCTACATTAGTTGAGCCTACACCTGTGGGCAGGTGTGTCTGGGCCAGGGGAAGGTGTACCTCTGTTGGGGGGTGGCCAGGCTGGGGTCAGGGTCCCAGATGTGGCCACCTGCTAGTGCCTCACCTTGAAGCGGCGGTCGTACTTGTTGACCGAGTCAGCAAAGTCCACTCGCTCCCTCTTGCCCAGGAACTGACGCAGCTCCGGCCGCTCCTCCAGCCCCAGGTAGTCCCCAACGAAGTTCCTATTGATGCTGTTCCGTCTCCGCTCCTTCTTGTTCAGCAGGATGTTGGAAGCTGCGGCGACACAGGGTGAGGGGCAGAGATCACAGCCTGGCTCCTCCAGGCCCCTCTGTCCTCAGCCCCAGCCTCCCACCTGCAGCCTCTCACCTTCCTCCCGCATCTCCTCGTACTTCCGGATTGCCACGTGGCGCCGCCAGGCCTTCTGGATGGTGCGGGCAAAGCCATCGAACTTGCGCTCTCGCATCTCCTCCAGAAGGAAGAGCTGGGCAAGAAGGAGGGCCGGTGGGTCCTGGCATCTCCCCGGGGAACACAGTCTCCAGTTTCCCCCGAGCCCACCCCACCCACGTGCTCTTGCTGACAGGCACCCGCACACATGCTCTTATGCTGTGGGCAAAAAATTTTGTCTTTCTCCAAATGACCGGACCCAGGGTCCCAATATGGGGCACAATCTTCTGCATTAAATTATAACTGCAGGTTTGTCTTGCTGGGTTCAAATCCCAGCTCTGCCACTTACTAGCTGTGTGGTCTTACTGGAAACGGTATAACATCATGGTTTCTCATGCTAATTAGGCTATGGCATGTCATCCATGTGAGGTACACTTCAATTTCAGAGATGTTAGAAATGCAAACCAGTGTGCCTCTTGGAAAACCAACAAAGTACTGCAGATGTGAAAATCTGATGGATAGGACTGGGATGTGACCGGCTACCACATGGTTGTGCAGTATACCACCTGCACACCCATCCGTGGCAGCCCTGGAAAGGAAGCTTTCATAGAAAGCAGAGAAAAGTCTTTTGAATTTTTTTTTTCTTTTTTGCGGTATGCGGGCCTCTCACTGTTGTGGCCTCTCCCGTTGCGGAGCACAGGCTCCAGACGCGCAGGCTCAGCAGCCAAGGCTCACGGGCCCAGCCGCTCCGCGGCATGTGGGATCTTCCCGGACCGGGGCACGAACCCGTGTCCCCTGCATCGGCAGGCAGACTCTCAACCACTGCACCACCAGGGAAGCCCAAGGCTTTTGAATTTTAAGAGTCTCCACCCACAGGGGACTTAGAGAATAAACTATATTAGAGCAGGTCATCTGGAATAATAACTGGTGACTATATCAGGGAAAGGAAACTACTGGATATGAAAATATTACAAATCTACAGTAATAAAAACAATGGGGTGCTGGTCAAAGAATAGAACAACCAGTTGGACCAGGATGGATGATGGGGAAATGTCATAATTCAAATGGAAATTTAGTGACAGAAGGTACAGCATTGTCAATCAGTGAAAATGGGAAAAGTATTGAAAATAAAGTCGGGCTTTATTTAGAAAAATAATTGACATTTCACCCAGAGGGGTTTCTCAAATACACAAATATCACATCACTGCTGAAAGCATGGCTGCCACTTTGCTGACCAAGGTGGCTGATGTCTCCCAGAAACCCCAGGCTTCCCTGCCAGGACTAAAAGAATTCTCACTTTAAAAATATATACCTTGAAGGACTTTTAAAGCTGTGGGTGTTTAATAACTGTTCATAAAAAGTGGAGAGTTCTCACCAGGAAAAAAAAAAATCTCAGGTTCACAGGTTGCCGGGAGTTGACTAGCATTTACATCTTCTTTTGATTCTCAGACCAATACTCTGTGGGTCCATGGGTATGTGTGCAAAGCACGTTCAAGTAATGCCTTGTATAGGGTGTCTGGAGGGCACGTAAATGCATTCTGTGGTTTGCCGAGGGAAGGACAGTTACAAGTAAAGGGAGACCAGCCATGCAGAACTGGGGGTGGGCCAGTCAACCACGACAAGTGTCCTCCAACCTTGTGATTTCTGCCCAGTGAAGAGGATGTGTTTTCGGTTTGGGAAATGTATCTTCCTGTCTCCAGAGTTTTAACGGCATCTCCTTTACGCTGGGACAGGCAGGGGTGGGCGTGCCCCAAATCTGAGCTTGGCCCTGGTGTACTGGGTTGAATAGCGTTCTCCCAAAACTCCTATCCACTCGGTGGGAACTTATGATTGTGACCTCATCTGGAAAGAGGGTCTTTGCAGATGTAATCAAGATAACATGAGGTTATACTGGAGTAGGGTGAGCCCTAAATCCAGTCTGACTGGTGTCCTTATAAGAAGAGGGAAATGTGGACCCAGACACACAGAGGAGAAGGCCATGTGATGCCAGAGGCAGAGACTATAAGGATGTAGAGGTGATACGCCTACACACCAAGGAATGCCAAGGATTGCTGGCAATCGCCAGAAGTTAGGGAAAGGCGAAGAAGGATCCTTTCCTGGAAACTTCAGAGGGAGCGTGGCCCTGCTCTTGGTTTTGGATTTCTAGCCTCCAGAAATGTGAGAAATTAAATTTCTGTTGGGTGAAGCCATCCAGATACTTTGTTATAGTAGCCCTGGGAAACGAATACACCTGGGATGATGGGCCGTGAAGGCCGATAGGTGTGTAAAACATTCAAGGCATTTTGAGTCCATGTTTAGAAGAAACAAAACCCAAATCTAACATAAGTGCCTTTTTAGTTGAGAAAGGCTCCAGCTCCATTAAGTAATTCAATTCTTTGATCAGTTTTTGATCTAGCGCAGTTACATTGTTTCCGTTTTACTAAAATTATTCTCATCAGGATCAGGGTTTTTTTCCTGTGCAAAATTTCAGTCTTTTTCCTTATAAAACTTTCCCAGCAAGCTTTTCCCTTTGTGAATGTCATTATTTCCAGCTGGTTCACCTTCTCCACCTCAAAATGTGCAGACTGCAATTTTGGTCAACATTTGATTTTACCTTCTATCGTCTTAGGCAGCGCTAGCTTTATTTTGTCTGTTTTTTTTCAGTGTCAATTTTTATCTTTTCCTTTCAGAGTCAGATACTGCAATCCGCCAGTAACCAGCGAGATGGATTCTCTTTCTCTCTCTTTCCCTCCCATTTTCCTTTTTTTTTTTTCCCCTTCTGCTCCCTCTTTCCTTTCTTTCTTATCTATTACCACTTAAATTCTTCCAGGTGTAGTTTTAGCCTTGGACAATTTTGGTTTGTGCTGAGTTTCTACTGCTAACAATATCTACATTGTATGCTTTTGATTCTAGACTGTTTTTATTTCTTGGAGCAAAGCGCCTCTGTAGGGAAAAGCTCTAGGAGGTAGATGCAGACACACTTGGGGGATGAAGAATCTGGACCTCCCAAGATAGATTATTTTTGTAGCTATGAAATCTCTAGAGGCTCCACCCCACTGTGTTATGTTTTTGCTTTGATGAGAGAATAGTTACTTGTAAGTTACAGTAACATCAAGGGAATCATGCAGACAATCTCCTGGTTGTCTTCATAAAGTCCCTGAGATGCTATAGAGCAGATGCCATGATTATGCAGGTGATGGGCACCCAGCTGGGCCTGGCCCACGTCCCCAGCATACCTTTCCCTGGTGCTACAGCTTGTCCTGGGTTGGGGAACCTAAGATTCCCTTGGGAGTCTGGTGAACCAGTACAGCTCATTGAGATGACCATTTCCCTGTGTGCTTTCCAATCCGTGCACTGAAGCAGGGGGCCAGATGGGCCCTTAGGGGATTCCTAGCCTTGTTTTTTCATTATTCTTGTCATTGTTGCTTTTTAAAAAACTTCCCCCGCCAGCTTTATTGAGATATAACTGACATATAACACCGCGTAAGTTTAAAGTGTACGTGAGTTAATTTGATGCACATATATGTTGCAAAATGATTACCACTTAGGTTAGCTAAACCTTCTGTCCTGTCACATAATTACCATGTCTTTCTTGCGGTGAGAACATTGAAGATCTACTCTCTTAGCAAATTTCAGGTATATAATACAGTACTGTCAACCGTAATCACTGCACTGTACATTAGATCCCCAGAACTTCTTTGTCATTGCTGCTTTGTTTGTTTCCTTTTGCCCCTGGAAGCAGAGGTGGCATAATGTCAGTGGTGCTTCTAGCCTTTTCATAAAAGGCTAAGAGCTGGGAATTCCCTGACGGTCCAGTAGTTAGGACTCCATGCTTCCACTGCAGGGGGCACGGGTTCAATCCCTGGGGGGGAACTAAGATCCTACAAGCTGTATGGAACGGCCAAAAAAAAATATATAGAAAAAGACATATTCTGGATAAGCTGTGAGTTCTTATCTCCTCCAAGGGGATGTCAGCACAGGCGGCCATGCGTTTCTTCACCTGCTTCCTCGCCACCATGGACCGTTCAGCTAATTTAGTTTTTTTTGAGCACCTACTACATGCCAGGCACCATGCCTCGGACTTTCTGTTTTGTCTAATCCTCGCCCTGATCCTGCGGTGTGGCTATGACTCTCCCCACTTTCCAAATGGAGAAACTGAGGCTTGGAGGGGAGAGGAAGCATGCCCACAGTCGCACAGTGGCCTGAAGAGCAGGACCGTGCAGGTGATGCTGGTGTCTGTCTGTCTGTCTCTCACACACACTTACGGACTCAGGGTTCTTGACAAAGACCTTGGTGCTCCCCATCTGGTACTGGTCTGGCTCCATGTTGACCGCCCGCAGCAAGTGCTGGACCCCCTGACGCTCGTCCCCACGCCAGTGCGGCCACGTCTCGGGGGTCAGAATAGCATACCTGGAGGGGGAGAGCAGGGGAGGGTTTGAGCAGCTAGCAGGGCGGCTGGGTGTTGGGGCCAGGGTGTGTGTGGTGGAGGGCGCCTCACCTCTGCAGGAACTTGGCAAACTGGCGGCGGTAGGCGAAGCCTGCCCGGCGCACCCTGATGTTCTCCTTTAGGCCCAGATACTCCACCTGGTGCTTGACCCTGGAGGGAGGGCAGCCTGAGTCCCCTGGGAGTTGGGGGGGCTGTCTGGATTCATGCTGGAGGCAGTTTAGGGGGTGAGTTCTGAGGTCTAGGGAGGGAGGTTCACTGCTGGACACAGGGGCCTGCTTGAGAGTTAGTTTTGTGCATTGGGGGGACCTCGGTTCTGGGGGATCTGTATTCGGGGGTCAGTTTCAGTTTCAGGGGGTGGCACGTGGGGTTTGGGGAATGAGGAGGACTGTGTTAGTCCCTGGGGCATCCTACAGACAGTCTGGGGTCCTCCCTTGGGGTCTTGATCAGTGTTAGGTATAACCCTGGGGCCCTGAGGGGTTTTGCACTGGTCCTAGGGGTCGGCTTGGGTGAGCCCTTTGATGGGTCCCATGACCCTGGGGGGGTTGTGGAGGGAGAGTCAGCTGGTGTGGACTGGCCCAGGCGGGGCGGGGGTGTCACCTGTTCTCCTCCCAATCACGGGGCCTCTTGGTCTCGTTGGGCTTGATGCAGCGGATGTAGTGGGGGGTGCACCTCTTCAGCGTGGATACCAGGTCGTTGGCTTGTTTCTAAGGGAGCGGGGAGAAGGTGGGGGTGGGGAGCACAGATGGGACCCTCTGGCCCCTCTCTCTTCCCACCCTGAATACAAGAGACAGGACACACTGGCTGGGTGTGTGGCACCTGACGGACCACGGGCTCAGGTGTCCCTGGTCCATTCCATATGTGACTCTGTTAGCACATATCACATGGGGTTGATATCGTGCGTCTACCTGGCCCTCAAACCGAAAGCCAGGAGCTCACATGTCTGCCATATTCACCACTTAGCCTGGCACATAATAAGTGCTCAGTGAACTTTTTTTAAAATTAATTAATTTATTTTTGGCTGCGTTGGGTCTTCGCTGCTGCATGCGAGCTTGCTCTAGTTGTGGTGAGCGGGGGCTACTGTTCGTTTGTGGTGCGCGGGCTTCTCCTTGCGGTGGCTTCTCTTGTTTAACGTTTGTTGATGGAGTAACTGAGCACGCGGGAACATGTTGCCCAGAAATTTCTGCTTGTCCTTTGGGGCACAGTACTTTGGAAGCAGAGGATCATGTGTGTGTGTCTGAGAGGCTAGGGTTGTGCATTTTAGTCCCTCAGGGGAGACGAGAAGGGAAATTATTCCAGGTGGGAGGATCGGGGGAGCGGCAGGAGAGACCCCGGTGTGTGATCACAGCTCTGGGCCAGTGACTGCGCCTCTCTGAGCCTTGGCCTGCCATCTGCCAGATGGGACTAAGTCCCACCTCTGTAAAATGTCTTGTGTTTGCTGCCAGCACTGATAAGTGCCCCATATATGGTTATTGAAATATTATTAGGATGGGACACCCATGTTCATAGCAGCATTATTCACAATAGCCAAAAGGTGAAAACAGCCCAAGTGTCCATCAGTGGAGGAATGGGTAAGAAAAAACGGTATATCCGTAAATGGAGTATTATTCAGCCTTAAAAAGGAAGGAAATTCTGACACATACTTGAACCTTGAAGATATGCTCAGTGAAATAAACCAGTCACAAAAGGATAAATGCTGTCTGATTCCATTTATAGCAGGTCCCTAGAAGGGTCAAATCCATAGAGACAGGAACTAGATGGTGGGGGCCAGGGGCTGGGGGAGGGGATGAGGAGTGAATGTTTCATGGGGACGGAGTTTCAGTTTGGGAAGATGAGAAAGTTCTGGAGATGGATGGTGAGGGTGGTGGCACGAATGCAAACATACTTAATGCTGCTGAGATGTATACTTAAAAATGGTTAAAATGGTAAATTTTATGTATATTTTACCACAATGAAGAAAAAAGTGACATGACCAAAATACCAAAAAAACAGAAAACATTAGGATGATGGTTCACTTCTGGATTTAGGGAGTTAGGAGGACATTAAGGAAGCTGGTCCAAGCTCCTTAACCCCAGAGCTGGAAGAAGGCCCTGGTGAACAGGGTGCCAGAGGGAGGGGCAGAGGCCCTGGGATGGGGGAGGGATTGACATTGGAATGAGGGAAATGGACCCATCCCTCCCCATGCCCACCTTGATCTTGGAGCCGGCTGTACTGGGGCGGCCCTTCTTTTCTACATCCAGCTTCTCGGGAAAGAGCATCCGGAGGAAGGCCCTGGGCAGGGATAGAGGGGAGGTCGGAGGTGCAGCTAGAACTTGGATGCCCTCCCAGAGGTGGGCTGTCTAGGTGCCTGGGACCCAGAGGACATGCTGTACAGTACGGTTCTTCCTTAATGCTAGGGGGTGTGATGGTGAGAATCAGAAAGTTGGTTTTGTCCTTCTGGTTCCTTGATTTATTTGTACTGTTACTTTTTCCTCCATGACCATGTATGACTTGGGTAGCAAGTAAAATAGAACAAAGTTAAGCTAAGTGATGCAGCATCTCGGGCAACAGGGGCAGGTCCCCTGGGAGGAACCGTCTTACAGGCACAGGCTTGCACGTGTGTGCAAAGAAATATGGACAAGGATCTTGTCGCTGTAGCTCTGTTTGTGATAACCATAGATGGGCACAACCTAAGTGTCCATCAACAGGGGATCTGTTAAATTCACTCTGGTGAAACCGAGCAGGACCCTGTGGGGCCTTCCCGGAGACAGAATCCCCCGCCATGTCTCCTGCCTCTTGTTTTTAGAAAAGCTTTAGCCTCCCAGGCCTTCTCTGAGCAAATTTAATCAGGAAAGTGAGAACATGCAGAAACAAAGGAAAGCAGCCAAGCAAGACAAAATAATAATAGTTCAGCCATAAAACAAAGTTAAGGACTTTTAGTTCCTCCTCAAGGGCCATAGATAATATCCTGAGCCATATCCTTGAGTTGTTTTGCAGATATTAAAACCCCCATCAGGTAGAAGAAGGTAACTATATGCTGACCACCAGTGCATAGACCCCAGATTGGCTGGAACCAGAAGGTTGATGACGGAGATTCCAGAAACATCACTCTGTTACCTCACCATCAGCCAATCAGAAAATTGTGCACGGACCTGATCACACACCCTGTGACCCTCTCCCTCACACTGTCTTTAAAGACCCTTCCCTGAAAGCTATCAGGGAGTTTGGGTCTTTTGAGTATGAGCTGCCTATTCTCCTTGCTTGGCCCTGCAATAAACGCTGTACTTTCCTTCACCACCACTTAGTGTCAGGGGGTTGGCTTTGCTGCGCATTGAGCGAGGGGCCCAAGTTCAGTTTGGTAACATTGTTACATTCACAGCTTCTTCCTCCTTCTCAGTGAGATCTTCCCTAACCACCATAACCCAGAAGAAGTGGACTGCTTAATAGATGCAGAGTATGTGTTTAGGGTGATGAAATGTTTCTGAACCTAATCGTGGTGACTGTCATACAACATTGTGAATGTACTTAATACTTAATGCCACTGAGCTGTATACTTTAAAACGGGTAGAAAGGTACATTTTATATTTTGTGTATTTTATCACAATTAAAAGAAAGCAAAAAAAAAATGAAAGAATGATGCCCTTCTCACAGTCTACCCCTTACCAACTTAGTTTTTCTCCACACTCGTCCCAGTGGTTCTCACACCTCAGTGGGCACCAGAATCACCAGGGAAGCTTGTTGGAACACAGATAGCTGGGCCTCGCCCCCGGGGGTTCTCATTCACAGGTCTGGGCTGGGGGCCAATAATTTCTAACAATAATTTCTGGTGATGCTGAGGGTGCTGGTCCAGGGACCCCACTTTGTGAACCACAGCTCTAACTCTGTGCTTTACAATACGGCAGCCATGGGTCACACGTGGTTCCTGAAGCCCTTATAACGTGGCCTGTCCAAACTGAGATATGCTGTGAGTGCGGAAACACACACTGGATTTCAAAGAGTATGCAGGATGGAAAAAGAGAATGTAAGTATTTCATCAATAATTTTTTAGTACCGATTGCATATTAAAATGCTACTTCGGGTATACTGAGCTAAAGAAAACATTAAAAAAATTTCACCTGTTTTACTTTCTTAAAAAATTCTTTCACCGTTTAATATTCCACAGACAATTAGTTCTATGGTAAATCTCTTACTACAATTCTGTTTTTTAAAAAGAACAAACCCTAGACGAAATCTGACCAGCAGATGTGTTTTGTTAGGTACACATAGCTTTCTTTTTTCTTTCTTTTTTTTGTAAAATACACAAAACAACATACAATTTACCATTTCAATCATTTAAAAATGTACTATTCACTGGTATTAGGTACGTTTACATTGTTGTGCGACACCTTTTTACTTTTTAAGTGTGCTTACCAGAAAGTTTAAAACTACATGGGTGGTAGGAATGGGGATTGACTGCAATGTGGCATGAAGGATCTTTTGGGGTGATGCACGTGTTCCAAACTGGATTGTGGTGAGGGTTGTACAACTCTGAACATTCACTAAAAACCATTTCTTAAAATGGATGCATTTAATGGTATGTAACTTATACCTGAATCAGGCCAGTTAAAAATAACTACGTGTGTGGCTTCAGTTCTATTGGATGTGGAATAATATTGGACAGCATCGTTCTACATCAGTGGTTCCCAAACTCTAATGTACCCATGACTCCTGAGGTCTTGCTAAAATGCAGATTCTGATTCAGTCCCTCTGAGGTGGAGCCTAAGGCTCTATGTTTGTAATCAGCTCAGAGGATGCTGACGTTATTGGTCTAGTAACCACACTTTCAGCACTATACGAACCACTGTCTTAGAACTTTCACTCATGCTATATTCTATTTGCCTTTTCTTTTTTTTTTTGGTATGTGGGCCTCTCACTGTTGTGGCCTCTCCCATTGTGGAGCACAGGCTCCGGACGCGGAGGCTCAGTGGCCATGGCTCACGGGCCCAGCCGCTCTGCAGCATGTGGGATCTTCCCGGACCGGGGCACGAACCCACGTCCCCTGCATCGAGGCGGACTCTCAACCACTGTGCCACCAGGGAAGCCCTCTATTTGCCTTTTTTTCCCTCTAGTTCAATGTCTGTCTCACCACTTGGCTGTCAGCTTGATGAGAGCAGCTGTGTTCTCTGACCTGTTCAGTCCTCTACCCCCAAAAGTTCAAATGATGCCTGGTACACAGCAGCGCTTGAATAAAATTTTGAGGTATAAGAAGATGGAACCCGGTATGCTGCTGTGATCAGGGAGATGGATCCATACATATTAATACAGAAAAATGCATAGCGAGATGTGTTTTCACTGCGTAAAAAGGGAAGCTGTCCACACCAGCACAGATGCTTGGGTTTGCAGAGGGCAGCGTTGGAAGGGCCATAAGGAACTGCTGCTAGGGCTCCCCCTGTGGACCTCGGGCTACTGTTTAATCAGAACCAGTCATTAGAAACACAGCCACCCCCCCAAAGTTTATGGCATGATGGGAGCTCTGGGGAAGATGGGGTGGTCTCTGGGCCTCCCCCGTCCCCACAAGGAGTTGCCCAGAGGCTCCCGCCTGGGACCACTCACTGCTCACTGGTCTGCATCAGCTCTATGAGGTCGGAGAAGAGGACATCACGGTTCCTCTCGCAGAAGCCGTTGACATCATAGGATACCTGGAGGAAGGCGGCGTGGCGGGAGTGAGGGACTTAGGCAGAGGGTCGGGGGGGCGTCCTGTGGGGGCCTGCTCTGGGGTGAGAGGACTGGGTGGTGTCTACAGTTCAAAATAGGGGGTCGGGGGCAGCATGGACCTGGGGGCCCTGGAGGTCTGATGTTCAAGGTGGGGTTGGAGGGTTAGGGCTACAGTCTAGGTCAGAGGTGAGGGAAGATAGGGGTTACAGTCCAGATTAGGAGGCGGGGGCTGCAGGCTGGATCCGAGGGATGGGGAGGTGACAGTTAGAGCTCAGACTGGGGGGTGAGGGGCTGCAATCTTGGCAGGGGTGGGCCCCGGGGTTCCACGACTGAATTTGGTGTCAAAAGGTCAGATTGAGCATCTGTATTGGGGTTGGTTGGGGGGCAGGGGGCCGGGGGACTGTGTCAGGAGGGTTACAGCACTGGCTGGGGGCTGGTGGTGGTGGGGGCTTTGGCCAGGCTTGTGGGCTGGGTCTGCCATCCCCAAGGGTGGGGGGCCCTGCATAGTTCCTGTCTGGGCTACTTCCTGCTGAGGGAAAACGGGAGCTCCAGCCCAGTTTAGGGATTGGTGGGCTGCAGTATGGCCAGGGGACCCCTGAGGTTCTTCGCTGCCCATGTCAAGGTCAATGGGAGAGTCTTCAGTCTTGTAAGCTGGGGAGGGGGACCATGGCCGGGGTCGGAGGCCCCTGGATTTCTAGAGCCTTGGCTAGGGGTCTGTAGGTAGGGGGCTCCAGCCTATCGTGCAGGTGGTGGCTGGCAACATGGCCCTGGGGACTCCAAGTTGAGATCAGAAGGAGGGGGGCTGTGTCCTGGTTCAGGGGGATAATTGGGCTTACAGCTCAGATTGGGGCTTGGGGGTCTGCTGCTTAATTTGGTGTCGATGGGGGGGGGAGTTTGTGTTCTGTAAGTGGGGGGCGCTGTCCTGTTAGCTGCGAGAGCTGTGGGCTTGATCAGGGGCCAGTGGACTCCACAGCCCTGGCTGAAGGGCCATGGGTTGGGGTGACAGGCCAGTTCTTGGGGGTCAGTGGGAGGGGTGTCTGTGTTTTTGGCCAGTCGGGGGAGGGCTGGAGAAGGGGGTCGGTGGAGCTCTTCAGCCCTGGCTGGGGGTCTGGACCGAATCCCCCTGGGGCCCATGGGGCGGAGGTGGGGCGCACCTTGCCCGCGTAGTGGTGGATGACGAAGCCGGCACTCCAGCTGTTGAAGTGCTCGTGGGTGCCCACGGCCGCCTGCAGCTTCTGCAGCAGCGTCTGGTCGGCGCCGCCGCCCGTGGCGTGCATGGTGGCGCACACGTCGTCCAGGACGCTCATGATGCCCGGTGGGTTCTGCGGGAGCGGGCGTCGGGTCGGGTGGGCGGGGTGGGCGGGGCAGGGATCAGCCTGGCCCGGCCCTGCCCCCATCTCGCTCATTGGGGAGGGAGAGGAGAGGCTTCCGAATACAAGAGCAAAAAGGTGCTGGTGGGGGGCCCAGCTCGCTGGTGCAGGATAGGGTGGGGGACCCCATAAGGGATCCATGCCTGTATCCCTTCCCCAGACTGAGATGGTGGGGGGACCCGTCAGCTTTGACCCCTCTATCCCCAGCAGCCTGCCTGGGGGGATGTTTGTTGAGTGAATAAGTGAAAGGTGAGCAGGTAAGCAGAGTGAATGGGCAAGGTGGCCGACAGGTATCGTCAGTGGGGCTCCATCTGCCCAAGGGGGAGCATGGGTGAGAAGGGCCTACGGGGGCTGGAACCGCCCCGGCTCTCCCAGCTCTCCCAAGTCCAGCTCCGGGGCCCAGTGAGAACCCCCACATCTGCCCTGGCCCTCACCAGCTTGTTTTCGATGAGGTCACAGACGATTTTGTTGTTGAAGTACTGGATGGGGGTCCAGCGGATGCCCTCCTGTACGTACTCCTCCTGGTGGCGGCAAAGGGGGCAGGGATGGGACCAGGTGTCTGGGCAAAGAATTTCTAGAATTTCTAGAATTTGAGCTTCATGAGGATGGGTGAAGGAGGTGTGACAGATGTTCCCCCCCACCCCCCATATAACTCCTCTTCCCATCTCATCACTTAGGACTGTCTCTGATAACAAAGCCCATTCCCCCGTGTGGGGCAGGTCAGAAGGTTCCCCAGGGGTCCAAGAATTGAGCCCCAGTTGCCTGAAGTGTGACCTTCTCATGAATACATGCTATTTAGCTCTTTAAAAATAAATCCCTTTCTGGGGACTTCTTTGGCGGTCCAGTGGTTAAGACTCTGCGCTTCCACTTCAGGGGGCATGGGTTTCATCCCTGGTCGGGAAACTAAAATCCCACATGGAGTGGCCAAAAAAAAAGAATGGTGGTTTAAAAAAAAAAAATCCCTTTCTCACTTCCTCAGTCACGTCCTGGTATTTGCCCTGAAACCTAGTCTCAGGCTCTGCTTCTATGGGACGGGTTGAATGAAAACAGCAGGGATTTTTGTCTGTCCTGTTCATGGAGGTCTCCCTAGCACTGCAGACAGTGCCTGGTACGCAGCAGGTGCTCAATAAATAATTGAGGTGTGAAGGTGTGAACAAAGAAGCTATTCCCTAGCCCTTGTCAAACCTTCAGAGGCAGAAAACCTCTCCTGAAGGAAGGAGCTTGGACAGGTCAGCAGAGACAGGTGCCAGTGTGGGGCTGGGGTGTCCCCGGTTGCTTGGCAACCTTCATGGTCCTGCCCCCACCCCCAGTGTCCCCTGCTCCTGGCCACTTGGATGCCCTTGCCCACCTGTTCAGCCTTCAGGGTGAGTTCGATAAAGATCTGCTGTAGCTTCTCGTTGACGAAGTTGATGCAGAACTGCTCAAAGCCGTTTTTCTGCCAAGAGAGGGAAAGAATGCTTCCCTAAGTGGACTGATACTGGAGGCTCCGGGGCCACTGGGCCACCCTAGAGTGGCCGTGGGCTGGTGGCAGTGTCATACGTACCTGGAAGATCTCAAAGCCGTAGATGTCAAGCACACCGATACTGTACTCCTCCTGGGGCTTCTGCATGGCACGGTTAATGGCCTGTGATGTGGTGGGGACACTAGGTGAGTGGCCTGCCACTCTCTTGAAATGCTCTTAGCCATGTTCACAGGCTGGGTACCCTCCCACCAGTTTCTCTCCTGCCTTCCCCACCTCTGTGCATACCCATACCCCCATCGGTCATTCCTATGAGAAATCCAGGTGTGAGAACATCCGGGTTCCTGCCTTGGGAGCTGGCTCTGCCCCTTAACCACTCTACACCTCTACTTTCTCATCTTTAAAATGGGTAACAGTAGCAACTCTCTTAGAGGTCTATTCTCTAAGAGTTAAATAAACTGATGCTTGGAAAACAGAACCACAGTGGACACGCATTAGGTGCTATGGAATGTTGGCTACTGCAGTCACTATTCTTGACCTTGACGCGTCCCATTCTCATTCACCCCCGTCTAGTCCATCACTTTGTCCTCCTGACAGCGCCCCCCGCCACCTCGTGGCTCTCAAATGCACCCACCCCTGTCCATCCCGACAGCCCCCATCTCAGTCCAGGCCTGGACGTTTCCAATAGACCCCTCCTTCCTGGGCTCCATGCCACAGCCAGGAAGCCCCTAAATCTCCCATCAGATCACCTCCTGCCCTGTTTGATGCCTCCTACGGCTGGGCATTGGTGAGGTCATGCCCACCAACCGGTCATGACAGTCCAGACGCCGCCCCCGCCCCCCTGCGCCCCCCCCCCCCCTGCCGCTGGGCTGGTCCAAGCCCAGGGCCTGGTGCCGTCCCCGAGCTCCTCTCCCACCCCCAGCCCCACTTGCCTCTACGAGGAAGTCGAAGAGACGGGAGTAGAGCCCCTTGGCCAGAGCGTCCCGAGTGTAGGCCGCCTGCTCCACGTTCAAGGTCACGTCAATGGACTCGCTGCGCCCGCCCCAGCGGCTGTCCATCTTGCGGCTGGTCAGCTTCTCCTGCAGCCGCCCGCTGTCAATGCCCAGGAGGTAGGCGGGGAAGGCCAAGACTGCCAGGTGATGGGGCGGGTGGGGGGAAGGGAGCAGCCGGTTGGGCTCTTGGGTTTCGTGTGAGCGCCCCCCATCTCTCCCCATTATGCCCAGTGACACCGATCTTGTCCTCATGGAACCTTACCCCCAGGGGGCCACCCAGGGAGGAAGCAGGTCACACAGGCATACACGCCTCCACCCCGCCCTCCACAGCACCCACACTCACGGTCTGCGCTCTCCACCCGGGCATAATTCCCATCTTCGCAGAAGCTGATGTTTCCCAAGTGCAAGATCCCCGCCACAAGCTGCAGGACCAGCTGCTGGACATTGGCTGGGATCCCGATGACCTGCATGGCGCTCTGGGGGCACAACAGGGGCAGAGCCTGTGCCACAAGTCCCGACCTCCAGCCTGCCCCCTGGCTTAGGTTTTGGGGGCCATGGCACAGACTTGGGGAGTCAGGACACCGGGGCCTCTGTCCTGGCTCTTTCACTCATTGGCTCTGTAACCTTGGGCAAGTTCCTTCCCCTCTCTGGGCCTTGGTTTCCCAATTTGTAACACGGGAAGTTTCCCGGGGCTGTAGGGGCAGCTGGCGCTCACCAGAGTCTCACTGAAGTCGCTCCGGTCATCGGTGCCGTCGACCTTGTAGGTGTCTGCTTGGTTGAGGTAGTAATAGTAGTCGGGGGTCATGAGTCCCAGGTTCTGCCGCTGCTCCTGAGAAGCCCCTTCCAGCAGCTGGAGGACAAACGATCCTCACGCATGTGGTGATGGACAGGCACAGCCCTCGTAATCCCCGAGGCTCGCTGTCATGGGCTTCCAAATGCTGACCCTCCCACCGTCTCCCCCCGGGCTCCAGGTGGGGCTCCCTCTGCCCCAGCCCCACGGCCCCCTTCCGTGCACCTGGTAGTAGATGTGGAAGTTCCTCTCGTTTTCATTCTGCATGACCACTCGGGATTTCTCCAGCAAGAAGTTGGAGATCTTGCCCCCGTCTGGCTCCCCACCGCGGCTGAACTGGATCTCAAAGTACTTGCCCTGAACCCGAGAGAGTCACGTCAGCCCTCCCAGGGTCCCAGGGCTGCAGGTGAGGAAGGATTGGGGATCGGTCTTGTGAGCCTGGCCTCTTTGTAGCTCTTCGCCACGTGACCTCAAGTTGCTTTCTTCTCCTCACCTCCCACTTATTGTTCTTTTCACCAGCTCTTCCCTCCAGCCTTTGCTTAAGCTGTGTCCTGGGCCAGGAATGCCTTTTCCTCCCTCTCTGATGATTCAAGCCCTCACTTGGGGCATTTAGCCCTGTGCCTGGCACAGAGAAGTGTCACAGTTTATTGACAGCTCCCCAGTCCCTTCACCATAACACAGAGGCCTCCATGTCTCTGTGGAATGCTACTGGTTCCAGTGATCCTGGGTGTATCCCATATGTTGTCCCTGAGCCCAGAGCAAGGGACCCACACCATCTTTGGTCTCTGACACCATCTGGGTTCTGGCTGGAGGTTGGAAGGCAGACTTCCAACCTCTGGCTGGAGGTTGGAAGGCAGACAAGCCCCTTATTTCTCCTTTCTGCCACCTACATCCAATTACAATACAAATGACATCATCATACTACACAATTAAACACCTATAATGTATGACAAATACTTATTCTATTGTATAATAAAACTATATAAAATAAAATAAAATGACATATTTTTGAGATTCATTCATGTTTTGGTGTGCATTAGTAGTTTGAAAACACAGACTGTGTGATTCCATTTATACGGAGTTCTAGAACTGCTGAAACTAATCCACGGTGAAAAAAGAAAATATCAGAGTGGTTGCTTCTGGGGTAAAGTAGGAGTAGAGATCAACTAGAAAGAGACAAGAGGGAATTTTCTGGAGAGATGGTGATGTTCTGTATATCAGTAGGGGTGTGGGTTGCACAGGTGTATGCATTTGTCCAAACTCAGTGAATGGTCCCCTTCAGATTTATATATTTTGCTGTTACTTTAAAAGAAATAAAAGAGAACTGCAAAATTATATTGGACTATAATTAATGATCTACATGCTGAAGTGTTTGGGGGGAAAGGTATGATGTCTACAGCTTAGTTTGCAGTGCATCAAAAAAAAAATGGATGATGGCCGCTGGGCCTGTGCGTCTGGAGCCTGTGCTCCACAATGAGAGAGGCCATAGCGGTGAGAGGCCCGCGTACCGCAAAAAAAAAAAAAGGATGAATGGAGATACGATTAAGCAAGTATAGTAAACTATTAGTGTTAGAATCTAGGAGATGGCATACAGGCGTTCAGTGTAGTATTCATTCAACTTTTCCATGTATATGAAAAATTTTACAATAAAATGTTGGGGAAGATACTTCAAATATAATTATATTAGAAAATAAAAATAGAGCTAATAACTATAACTAATAATATTTAGGGAAATTAAAAAACATCATTAGTGTCATAATTCATTAATCCAGTTCCACGTTCAGGCATTTACTGAAATTATTGAGGTCTATGAGATGGATATTAACATCATCCCCATCCCAGCAGAGGAGCCCCACAAGGTTACATTGTTTTTCTTTGTCCAAGCCATACTTCTAAGCCGTGACAGAAATGGATGACAAATCCAAATCCGTTTACCTACTCTGTCCTCCATTAGGCTCAGCATGGACCTGACACAAAGAAGGACTCCAAGAACCATATGATGAAAGAAAGAATGAATGAGGGAATACATGGGACCTGAAATGTGAATAGGAACAGACGTAGCCTGGTTGCAGCCGGGGGAGGAGTGTTCTTGAACACTACACAGACATGTCATGGCCTCCACAGATATGCTGATGGGGGGACTCTTTTTCAGATGAACCATGAACAGGAAATGAGTCTCCCAGTAAGGAGCAGTATTTCCTGTATTCTTGAGAATACAGGTGGGAGAGAGAGAGAGAGAGAGAGGGGGGGGGGGGGAGGTCAGTGAGTCAGTGTGGAGGGAGCATCTGCTCCAAGCAGGCTGCAGAGACTCACAAAGCGACTGGAATTATTGTTGCGCACAGTCTTGGCATTGCCAAAGGCTTCCAGCAGTGGGTTTGATTGCAGGATGATGTCCTTCACATGCTGGGGAAAGAAGCAGGTGGGGTGGGAAGAGGTCAGACTGACGGGGCGGGGGGGGGGGTGTGTGGGAGCTCAGGGTGGGGGGGATGAAATACCGTGCAGAGTGGGGAAGACTCAGCCCTTCTTTCTGTTTCGCCTTACCTGGACCTTCTGGCCTCCGCCCGACACCTTGGAGATGTAGCCCATGATGTATTTAGCTGCCACCGTCTTCCCAGCTCCGCTCTCTCCACTGGGGATGGGCGAGGGAAGGAGTCATGAGTGACCAGGGGTGGGGGAATTGCTCTTTCAACTGTCTGATCAATCATTCATTCATTCACTGAATGAATGACACCTACTGTGTACCAGGCAATAGTCCAGGCACTGGGGATACAATAGTGAACAAGGCAGATCCAAGTGTCTGTCTTCCTGACATTTAGATGGGACAGATGGGCGATAACAGAATGAATACATAAAATATCTCATGGGTCAGATGGTGACAAGAAAAGTAAAGCAGGGCCAGAGGCGGAGAGGGGCAACAAGGCTCTGTTTGGATCAGGAGTTCCTAGTACCCCTCCCTGGGGTGATGATGCTGTTTTAGCGGGACCTGGGCACGAGGGTCTGGGACCCCCACTCCGTACCTGATGATGACACACTGGTTCTCACAGTCAATGAGCATGTTCCGGTACATGTTGTCTGTGAGGGCATAGATGTGTGGGGGATTCTCGTACTGGGCCTGGCGGGGGAGGTCTGGGCTCAGCCTAGGGCTAGGGCCCCGGGGGTCCTGGGGCTGTGCCTCCCACCCGGCCCCGGCCTCACCGCGCCCTGGTAGAGGTCGATCTCACGGTCAGTGAAGTAGGGCATCTGCTTGAAGGGGTTTACGGAGATGAGCACGGAGCCGATGTAGGTCTGGTTGGGGGAGGGTTAAGGGCCATGCAGTGTCCCGGCAGGCTTTGTCCCTCAGATGCACCCTGGGTCTCTTAGGAAAAAACTGATCTGGATCCAGAATGGGGAGAATAGAATATGCTGTGGCTGAGCTACCCCTGGGGCAGAGGGAGCGGTGAGGGCCAGGGCCACCCCCAACCGGGGCCCTGCTGTCACTCTGCTGTCCCCTGTCCTAACACCCAGCGCTCTTACTGCCCATCCCCCCACCCCATTCCTGTGCTCAGTTATGTGTGTCCCTTCCATGCTTCAGTCCCTCTGCCATCCTTCTCTGCTCTCATCCGCACACCATCTCTCCATCCATTGGTCAGTTATCCTCCTGTCCCTCTGTCTTTCGTCTGCCCACCCCGCCCGCGGCCCAGGGTACAAAGATGTAGTCGTCCATGAAGCGCTTGCGGAGGTTGCCCACGATGGCGTCCTCGGTGATCTGGGGCAGCAACACCATGTCGTCCACACCACTCTGCTTCACGTTGTGGCTCTGCCAGTGGAAACGCTCCTTGCTGCCCTGGGGGTGGGGGCCGCGGGATGGCGGTGAGCCCCTGCAGGGGGCGTGGCGGGGGATGGTGCCTCAGCACCCCCTGCTGGCTCACCTCCATCATCAGCTTCTGATGCTGTCCCCTTCCCCACCACCTCCCTTCCTTCTTCTGCATCTCCGGGACACCAGGAGAGGCAGGCAAGGTCTAGTCCCAAAGGAGGAGGCCAGACAGAATGACAGCTCGGATACACCCCTCAACCCTCTCTTTTGGTCCCGCCATGCCTCCACTTAGTATCCCGTTGCCATAGAGGAGACAGTGATGCCTGGCCCAGCAGGGCAGAGTGTGCTTGGGACTCTGGTGGCTGTGGGAGGAGAGGAGGGTATCAGAGAAGGCTTGATGGCGGAGTCCCCACCCTGCTTCTCACGTCCCCAGCCCCGCTCTCCCTGCCTTGGCCCAGGCTGAGTCCCTGACTTCTCCATGGCATTTGACCTGCTGCCACCCCTTCCACCTGGAGATGGATTCCTTCCTCCCATTCCCATCCTCCTCCCTCGGGGTCATCCTAGCCCATCCCTCTGAGATTCTCTCAGCCACCATATGTCTGTGATCTCTGCTGCTGTGCCTGGCTGGGACTCTGGTCCTCAGCTCGCACAGCCTTCCCACCACCCCTGCCGTGGGCTTGTCCATCCTCAGAGAGTCAGCTCCTGCACCTTCCCAGGCTCCCACTTTGCCTTCTCATTTCCTCCCTCAACTTTTCATCAGATGACACCTTCCTTAGGCCCCAACGAGGAGACTCAGACACAGGCGCTCCTCAAAACCCTTCCTCCAGGAAGCCTGCCAGGAATGCTCTCTCCTTTCAGCCCAAATGAACTCATCCAGTGCCTAAAACACTCAAGCACACTGGCTCTCTCAGGTCCCCTCTGCCTCCATTCAATATACCCCTGTCATGGAGGAGTCCAGCACACAGAGTGATGGTGGCTTGGAGCTCTCCTGTCTGGTGAACTCATGCTCAGACAAGATGTCCCTCCTCTGGGAAGCCCCTTACCCGCCCCAGACCTGGAGCTCCTGGAGGGCAGGGATTGGGATTGAGTCCTTGCTAGTCCCAGCAGGGAGGACCTATCGAACAAACAAGGGACAAGGGCAAAGAAAGAAACCCAGCTTCAGAGGAAAAAACCCCCAAGAGCAAAGATGCTGGGAACGAAAGTCAAGTCTTCAAAGATGACCAGGGTTTGCCAGGCAGATTCTGGGGAATGGAGATGGTGCGCTGGGCCCATCTGGGAAGGAATTCAGGCAGGGATCGAGCAGGAGGGTCAGCATGGGCAACTGTAGGGCAGAGGTGGATGAGAAGCCAGTCTCACCTGGGGGCACTGGGGAGCCTCCTGAGCAGGGGAGGTGCTTGCTCAAATTCTGGACATGCTGACAACCCTGGGGGCATTCGTGGAAGAATACCCACAGACACTAAGTGAGCCCAGTCTTTGGTGTGGAGTAGATCTGGGTTCTAATCCTGGCTGTGTGACCTGACAGTGCTCAGAGCTTCAGTGGCCTCATCTGGAAAATGCGAGAAGCAGCCTCACTTCCCAGGGTTAATGTGAGGGATTAACGGTTTTGGCGAAAAAAGTGGGGTAGGAGGATGATCCCCGGGCAGAGGGACACTTGACAGAATTAACATTCACCAAGCATCTACAACCTGCCTGTTGCTGGAGGCAGGTGTCACCAGTATTACTGGCAATCCTCACAGCAGTTCAGTGTGGTGTAGGCTAGGAGGGAGACTGGGACTTGAGAAGTATTTGACCCTTGACCAAGGATGCAGCGAAACTGTTTCCAAGGATGTGGGATTCGAATCTGGGTCCATCTGACAGCAAAGGCCAGGTTCTTGCATCCACGCTCATGAGTGGCTGTGACCCAAGGGGTGTTTGGGGTGGGATGTGAAAGCCGAGAAAGGTTTTTTGTTTTTTGCGGTACACGGGCCTCTCACTGTTGTGGCCTCTCCCGTTGCGGAGCACAGGCTCCGGATGCGCAGGCTCAGCGGCCGTGGCTCATGGGCCCAGCCGCTCTGCGGCATGTGGGATCTTCCGGGACCGGGGCACGAACCCGTGTCCCCTGCATCGGCAGGTGGACTCTCAACCACTGCGCCACCAGGGAAGCCCCGAGAAAGGTTTTGATCAAGAGCAGGGAGAAAGGGTTCACCAGGCAGAGTGAACTGCCTGGGCAAATGTGCAGAGGTGTGACCAAAGCAGGAAGAGAATTCAGAGGAGGGGGGTGGGCAGGACTCAAACCCCTGAGACTGCTTCCAGGCTGAATATTGAGAGTGAGGTTTTCATATGACAAATACCATCTCATTTCTCTGTCTATGGCTTCCCATCATTGCCACCTCCATGCATCCACTCTACAAAGAATTCCTGAGCACCTACTTTGTGCCGGTAACTTAGGACTTTGGGAGGAACTCTTTCAGTTCCTCACCGTGTTGCCTCTAAGCCTTTGCACAGGCTGAGCCCTCTGCCCAGAACACCCTTCCTGCCTGGCTAATGCCAACCCATGCCTTAAGGCTTGGCTCAGGTGACGCCTCCTCCGAGAAGACCTCCCTGACTCCAGGACAGGTCAGGTGCTCCCTTGGAACCCCCCAGCCCCCAGGCATCCCTCACCATAGCCCCATCCATGTTCTGGACGTCATGCACAGTAGCTGGGCTGTACTGCTCCTGGGGGTACTTTAAGAATTGTGGGGGAATTCCCTGGTGGTCCAGCGGTTACGACTCCACGCTCCCACTGCATAGGGCACGGGTTCAATCCCTGGTTGGGGAACTAAGATCCCTCATGCTGCAAGGCGCGGCCAAAGGAAAAAGAATCGTGGGAGCATATTTGGTTGTTCCAGGGATGGGGACATGGCTGGCATTTAAGGGGGCCATAGGTCCCCTTAAATTTGCACATGTACCTAATTACATTATTTTACAAATACATAATCGTCCTGCCCTCAGCTCCCCACCCCAACCCAGCAGAAGTTCATGTAAGTGACAAACCTGTTTATAATCATTGGAACCGAGAACCAAAACCTATTTTATGTATAAACAGAAGACCTATGTATTTTGTGCATGGTTGATACCCACTGCATTTTACAGGAAAGTGGCTATTGCGTAGCAAGGGAGGATTTAGTTTTGTTCAGATTTCACTAAGAAATGTCCAGCGTTCGGAAGCTCATGCTGCTAGTGAGGTTAACGTGTCCTGCTTGTGGCGGGGGGGCTGTCTCACTCGCTGAGACGCACTTGTGTCCAGGTGTGAGCACCTGGCCACTCCAGTGGACGTTCTTGGGCTGAGCACTTTCATCTTTCCATGCAATTTTATTCTGAATAACTTTCTCCTCGCCTTGCAGGGGGCCACATTAAGTGTTTTCGGAAGATGGAAGTCTGTGTGTTTCACTATTCCATTTCAGCATTTCAAGGGCACCTGCCAGGATGCTTGTTATAAGAAGGGGGTGCTGGATGTGATGCTCTGAGAACCCCAGGATGCAGTGGGAAGGGTGGGGTGGTGGGAAGACAAGGTTGTGAGAGCAGGAGGATGGAGGTGTTGGCAAGTGTGCCCAGGGCAGATGCTGAGGTTGGAGGAAGCCAGGACCTGGGGAGGCCTGGAGGTGACAGGGGCTGGTTGGGAGAAGCAGGGAACTGTTGACCGGACCCCCAGCTGCTGAAGAACTTCCACGCTCACTGGAGACTCAGAGGGACCCCATGGAGAGTGTTGTTGACCTCAGGGTCAGAAGTCGGATCTAGAGGTCAGGGAGAGAGGACTGCTTTTGGGGAAGAGGGAAAGAGACTTCGGGGAGAGGAGGGGTCAGGGGAGTGTATTTCCTGTTTTCAAGATGGGGAGGCTCTCCAGTGTGTTGGTGAGAAGAACCCATGTAATTCGAAATTCAGGGGTGAAGTGGTGTCATTCACGGACCTGGTGGGGTTGCTCTTTCCCTGAGTTGGTGTGGGGAGGTTGGGTAGGGGTGTGTAGGGGGAACTGGAAGTGGATTCTCTCTCTGGAGACCTCAAGGGGTGGGGCTTGGGTGGTAACCATGGTAACCGAGAACTATACATAACAATAGTTCACACCCCACTGGCATTTATTCTGCACCAGACTCTGGTTTAAGCTTTTTTCAGTGAATTACCTCACTGCATCCTCTGGGCACATGCCGAGGTCAGTACTCTGATTAAGTCCATTTTGCGGAAGAGAAAACCATGGCCCAGAGAGGTTAGGTGTCCTCCGCAAGGTCACACAGCAGGAAGGGAAGCCGGGTCTATGTCGGGGCTGGGGGGTGGCCGGGGTTGGTGCTTCAGGTCATATGAGGACAAGGAGAAGACAAGATTGGTCCTGTCCACGGTTTCCCCTTTGGGGTCACCCCAGTCCCCATGCTCTTGGGACCCTCAGGCTCACCTGAGACTCAAGACCACTTCCTTTCTCTGAGGTCAGAAGCCCCGAGGCTGGCTGTGTCTGGCTGGCTCTCCTGACCCCGAGGACTTGGTTCCTCTTCCTGTCCCTTCCTCCTTCCCCCACCCAGCTGAGTGGGCCTCTGCCTCTAGTGGTCCCTGTTATCTCTCCCTCTGTGTCCAGCCCCAGGCACCCGGGACCCCCAGATCCATCCTAGCTCTATGGGATCACAAAAACCACGGGGTTGTTTGTGGCAGAGCGAGAGGTTTTCCTCAAGAGGGTACAGTGTGAGGGAGGAGAGTCGACGATTTTGGCAAGGGATGGATTGGGTGTGAGGCCTGGCTTAACAGTCGGCTCCGTTGACCCCAGGGAGGCCACTTCATTTCTCCAAGCCTCAGTTGCTCCATCTGTAAGATGGATTCCATAATAAATCTCCTCTGTGGGTTTGCTAGGGGAAGTAAATGAGCCAGTGCTGAGAAAAGATGCACTGGGGTGCCTCAGGAAATGGCAGCCGGTGGCCCCAAGAGCATGTACTAGAAGTGATCAGTGGCTTGACAGGATAGAGAGCTGGTCGATGTAGACGCGTTGAATGAATAAATGAATGAAGTATCATTGGGATGAGACTGCCCCCTGCCCTGTGTCATGGGTGTCCATCTCTCTGTGACCCCCAAGTCTCCAACCGTCAAGTTGAAGCTGTTTGTTCCTTCCTTGGAGGGTGAGGGTACCACAAAGAGGTTGTGGTCATAGTTGACCGCAAGTCAAGGATGACTCAACTGGCTGGGGTTCTTGTGAAAGATAGTCAGGGGTCAGAGGTGGCTGGGATGGGAGTGGGGACGTAGATTCTAACTTCAGCTCTTCAGAGAGGCTCCCCTCAACCCACGGCAGAGGGTGTGGAGGGGTGGAGCTTCCCTGGTGCCAAAGGAGGGAGGGCCAAGGTGATGGCTCCTGTAGGGCTGGGGCATTGGGGCCCTCTAGTGAACACACTTCCTGAGCCCCTACTGTGCACGGAAGTAGGTGGGGACCAGGCCTAGTCTCTGCCCTTGAGTAGTTCAGAAGCAAGTTGCCCAGAGGAGACAGTGATCCCAGTCAGACGGTGCTAAGGAGAGCTGAGGCAATCAGAGAAGGCTTCCTGTAGGAGGCAGGCTTTGCAACATGAATGTCCCAGACCGTGTCAGTGGTGGCAGCAGGAGCCATGGGCCAGGAAGGCCTTGGGTGTGTGTGGGACACCAGGATCCTAGTTTCTTTGGAATAGAGAATGAGGCAGGGGTGGGCAGCCTGGAGAGTATGGGGGTCAGCCCACACCCCCAGGTGGCCTCTTACCTGGCAGGAGGAGGAGGAGGTTGTAGGTCAAGGTGGCTGTTAAAAGTGTGACCCTGGGGATCACTGAGTTGAAATCCTCTGCTATTTTGGGTTGTACGGCAGCTCGCCTAACCTCTCTGCCTCTGTTTTCTCATCGGGCAAATGGGAATATTGAGGGCCATGGACCTCACGGGGCAGTTGTGCAGATTCAACAAGGCCAAGCTTGTCAAGAAGAAACACTAGCTTCCCTCCATCGCCAGCAGCAGCAGCAGCGGCAGCCTGAAGCTGGCTGATCCCACAGGCACGGGGCACAGGGTCAGGAGGAAGGGCTGGATGAGGGTTTTGCAACTTGCCCTAACTGCTCTGGCCTCCCTGCTCCTGGGTGGTGATGAGCAAAGCCCCAGACTGGAGAAAACAACGAAACAGCCACTTCCTTCCTCGCCGGGGTCCTGTGCACTGTGGCTGCCAGCCAGCAGAGAGGCAGAGGTGAAGCTGCTCTCCAGTCCTGGCCATGCCCTGGCCCCCCGGTGTGCCCCTGGAGCCTTGGTCCTACTCAGTGGGGTTCTGGGGCTACACCCTGTGTCTGTACACCATGCAAACAACATTCTCATCTCTAAAGGCTCTCAGGTCTCCCCCTCCCTTGGGAGGGGTGTCTCAGTTTTCTTTTGGCCTAAACAGAGGCCGTTCTCCAACATGTGGGGACCCTTGTCCTTCTAGAGTCTTTCTTCCTAACTCTCTCTTGACCTCCCAGCCTTTTCCATCCATCCCCATGGCCGCCGCCCCTCGGTCAAGCAGCCGCATCACTGGTCTCCCTGCTTTATATCTGTACTTTCAGAACAACCATGATTACCCTCAGGTCACCACCATTATCAACCGAGGACAACAGATGGCTGCCTTTACCTGCCCCCCCAACCAAAGCCCAACAGAAACTGCTGATAACCTCAATGCCAGCACCACCAGCTCACATCAGACAGAAAAACACTGACGGATTCCACCACCTGTTTCCCCATCATCACTCACCACCATCACCACTTATTATCACCAGCACCAACAACCCATAATAACCAACCACCATTGACAATAACAACCGCGATCGCAAGATACTAGCCATCAACAACCACACATGACCCCTTAAAGCAGCCGTCAACCACACCCCTTTCCAAAACCAGGGATGCACCACCACTCGTCCCAAGACCATCACCCCAAATCAGCAATGAACGAGCAACGGCAAACAAACATCATCGTGACCACCTGACTTCAAATGATGGCCAGCTGCCATCGTTCCACAGATCAACCCTCCAGCTGAAGAGAACCAACCACCAACCACCAACATTCAACACTCGCTCGCACCAAAAGCAACCATTACTATCACCAGCCCACCCACGAGAACCGTGGGCACCACCAACTTGGGACAACTGACAGCAATGACCACCATCACAACCAATGGCACCAACAACCCAACTCCTCTATGGTAACCAAGGATGAGGCACATCCATCCACCACCACCGTGAACCCCCACCATGAATGAGCGTCACCCACAGCGGCAGTTACCGTGCATTGAGCACGTATTATGTGCTCTTTAAAGCACTTTACGAACCTTGTTTCACTGACTCTTTCGACACTCTTCCTGGCACCCATGACACCTCCAGGAAGATGTCAGCACCCCTAGACAGAGGGATTGGCCTCATGGATGGATTCCACTTTTTTTTGTTTTTCTCTCTGTGGTCCTCTTGCATGAGTTTCTCCCTTCCCAGACACGGTTGGCCAAGCAAATCATTGACTAAGCATTTCACACAGCTTCCTCAAGAGGGGCTGCTTTTCTCTCAAGTAACAAATCATTTCCTGTGTTCTTTTGATCAAGGAGTCTACCTGGCTTGGCTCTGTCTGGGAAGAGTTTCCATCCCAAGCCCAGAGCTCTAGCTGGTGGTTTGCTTGTGAATTAATCAAAGGGGTCCTTGGACAGTGATGCCCAATTTATCACTGACTTTCTGAAATAAGATGTTCTCTCTTAGGCTAAGGCAATCCTTGCCTCCACCTTGGTTAGCCGCCTGCCGCAACTGCCAGAAACACTACAGGTGTCACCACCAGCTCTGTGACTGTCCCAGCCACCCACCCTCATTAACAGAATGACAAAAAATGAAAGCTGAAGTGGTTTGCAGAGGCACGGAGTCGTGGAGTGACATAGCCAGCCCAGGCTCCCTCTTGATGTGTGTGACATGATGCTACCACATCTAGACCCAGGACCATGACAGTCTCCCCAACCCTGTCATCACAGTCATCATCAGACCTCAGTCTCCCCAGGTGGCAATGCTTCTGGCTGCAGTGTTTTTCCCTGCCACCCTCCCGGAGAAGGGTACCGGTGGTGGGACGGACATGCTGCATCTCACCAACTCCTGCTTCTGTGATTGCTACAGCCAGACCACCCCGTCGCCCACACCAGCGTGCTGTCACGCCACCATCACTGCAACCCACCGCCCATGTGACCCATCTGACACAGCTTCCCCTCCCAGCTGTAGACGCAGAGGGGCTGAATCCCAAACCCTCTGAACGTTCCAGTGGAGAGATTCCCCCAGACACCTTCCACATCTTGACAAACTTCCAAATATGACATATGTGGGAACTGAGACTCACAGAGGGGAAGTGACTTGCCCAAGGCCACACAGGAAGGTAAGGCACCAAACTCGGCTGGGAACTGGGCTCCCTAAGCCCCAGGAAAGGGATCTGTCCCTGTCCCTGCAGGCACTGTGTGATCCCTTAGGACCACCTTCTGTCCTCCAGTTACTGCTCCGTCCTTTGGTGCCCCATCCCCATTCTGGCATCCTGTCCACCAGCCGATGGGAGTTTGGTCCCCTGTGAGGGATGCTGGCAGCACCTGAGCTGCACAGAGGGCCCCCAAAGGGTCTGCTGTGCCCATTCTCATCATCCCACTTTCTGATGGTGGCCTCTAGGTGCCTCCACCTGGCTGGTGCCGCCACCCCTGCACTTGAGGGCCCACCCTGAAGGACTTACCATGGTGGGCGCTGGTGTCTGGGTCCCCGGGGGATGTCTGAATGGGTCGTGGCAGGGATGCAGGCTCAGGGGGCTCCAGGGGGCGGCTTGGGCATGGCCCTGTTCCTGCTGCTTCAGCGGACTCCCAGACCTAGTTCCTCTTATGACAGCCCCCTTCTCACTTCCTTTGACGGGAGGGGCCGCGACTAGAGGGGAGGGAAGCTGGGCCTGGGGGGCGGGGAGAGAGCCCAGGCAGGGCCGAGGGAGCTGGTTGTTCGGGGCTCTGAGCCTGACGGGAGAGGTTAAGGATGGATGACAGCCGCTGTCAGAACCCAGAAAGCCGCTTCTCCAACTCCTCTGGGACGCGGCTGCAGCAAACTGCGCTGCAGGTCAGCTGGCTGCACGACTGACTGCTCCTTCCTGGGCTTCGAAACCACTTCAGATGTGTGTCTCCTCTGGGCATCCCCGAGCAAACTCCCACCTCCAGAGCCGCTTCGGCTGGTCCTTCCTCCAGAAGGGACCTCGGGAGCCAGGTGTGTTTGTGTCAAGGGGAGGGCAGCGGGAGTGGCGGGTACCAAGAACTGAGAGCACCTGGAAGGTCCCAGACTTCGGATGTCACACCTGGAATTAATGACCCCCGGCTCTGTTACTTCCGGATCTCCCCATTTTGTCATCGTAGAACGGCGGCACCTGGCACACGTGGGATCCAAGGGTCGGCCCATCTCCGGATCTTTGGGAGACCAGCAGGAAACGGCAGTTCCTAGAGGCTGTCATCTGATACACATCGAGGAGGTGGCGGGGGCAGAAGCTGACCCTGGGTGAGCCTGGCAGGGAGGGCTGTGACCAGGGGTATCCCTGGGCTCCCGGCAGCACACCACACCCTGCCTAGAGGCTGGCACGCCTCGGCGCCCCCTAGTGGCCACATCTGGGGAGAAGCCCGTTTCTCCCTGGACCTCCTGCGCAAGTTTGCTCAACCGACTGGCTTGGCTTCCGCAAACCTCAGCAATGCTTCCAGCCACTAGGAGTGAAGAGTCTGGAGGACCCCCACCTCGTTGAGGGCGTCAGGGGAGGCTTCTGGGAGGAGGCGATGTTTGTGCTGAGAGGTGAGTTGGAGTTAACTAGGTGAACAGGGAAGGGGAGGGTACACCTGGCAGAGGAAACAGCTCTAGCAAAGGTCTCAAGATGGGAAGAGGGTAGGGAGATTGAGGGACTTCCGGGAGTCCAGCGTGACTGGAGCCTACAGAGTGACAGGGAGTGTGGTGGCTGGAAAAACAGGTGCCAGGCTGTGTTGCTTAGAGCGCCTCCGTGAGAAGCTGTATTTTTGACCTAAAATCACTGGTTTCTAGTCTGTGTTGGAACAAGTCCCCTTTGGCCTGTTGGGGCCGACCCGCGGGGGGCTGTGGTCGCTTGCAGGATCGGGGGTAGGGGACAGCTGAATGTGACCCAGTCTCACTGACACACCCCCCCCCCCCACGCACGGAAATCTACACAAGACAGAACTTTATTGATGTAGGGCTTCCTGGCGAGGGGTGTGTGGGCCCCAGGGCAGGGCCTGTAGCACCATGATGGGGGTGGCCTGGATGACATGGTCCCCCTGGGGCAGGCAGGGCACAGGATGGGGTGGATCTTCCCAGCTCTGCCTCCCCCTGTAGCTGGTCTGGTTAGGTGGAGGGTGTCAGGGAGGTCGTGCTAATCCCCTCCCCCGTGGCGGACATAGATTCCCCCCCAGCTCAGAGTGGAGGGGTAGGGCAGTGCTGGGGCGGGGGGCAGGGCACCGGCTGACCCCCTCCCCACCCCCACTCTTCACAGTACATATTCCGATCAAAGGCGGGGGTTGTGCTGGGGGTCTCCCTCAGGGTGGGTGGCAAGAGCATTAGGGCGAACAGTTGTTCCCACCTCAAACCCACCCTGGAGGGGGTCTTATTCTGAACTGGGAGACGGGAAAAGGAGGGGCCGTGGGCGTGGCCAGCCCCTCTCCATCCCCCTCAGCCAGGAGCCCCGCAAGAGTTCCCAATAAATAACTTCCGGCTCCGTCTCACCCTTCACTCCCAGCTCCTGCCCCCCTCGGGCTCCTTCAGGCTGGCCAGCTGCAGGCCTGGTCGCCCCACCCCCATCCCCAGCCGGCCCCCAGCCTTGGCTCCGAGGACCGTGCGCCCTCTAGCGGCCTTGACAGGTTTTGCAGCACATTTGGCGGAAGTAGGCTCGGCTGCAGAACTGAAATTTCAGCACCAGGGGGCAGTAGGCGACCTTGTTCACATCCTTGCACTCTGGAGGGGGCGGGAGAAGAGTAGGTGAGGGGAATCAGGTCTCAGCACCCCTTCTGGCAGCGGCGCGACCGCAGGCTGCACAGCGCTTCCTAGCTCCTCTGTGCCTCGGTTTCCTCACCTCTCAAAGGGGGCTTATACCAGTAACTATGTCATTAGGTTGTTTTGAGGATGTTGGGAGGGAAGTGCAGGTCTGGGGCTGGGACACCGTGCTACACCACGAGAAAAGTGTTCCTTTTCCAGTTATCTGTTTGGAGCTGTAATCCTTGCTCGTTTCCCTTTGTAACAGATTGAGGACCTTGAGCTCCAGAGCAGTCACTCCTCTCAGGGTATTTGTGTAGTTTGTGTTCAGGGTAATTGACAGTCTGTTCACGACAATGGACCAGGGTTCCCAGTTAGCAGTTAATGATGTATGACAGGGCCCGGTGCTAATAAAGGGCTTCACGTGCATTATTTTAGTCCCTCTCCCTAACAGGGCACTCCCTCAAGTGAATATATTAAACGCCTCTTGATAGATGAGAATACGAAGGCACAGAGGTGGAATGTGAATCCAGGCAGTTTGGTTCCGGTGCCCTCAGTAAGTAACCTATTGCTCTCTATGAAACATAAATTTACTTAGGTAGGAAAAAATGGGTATATTTAAAGCAGTGGTTCTCAAGGAGATGCGATTTTGCCTCCCAGGGGACATTTGGTGATGTCTGGAGACATTTTTCAGTTTTCACCACGGGGAGGAGGGGTACTATTGGCATGCAGCAGGTAGCGGTCAGGGATGCTGAACCCCCGACAATGCATAGGGCAGCCCCCGTGACAAGGAATCATCTGGCCCCAAACATGAATAGTGCCTGAGGCTGAGAAACTGATTTAAAGAAAAATATCGGGCAGATAATGTTATACATGGAGATGATCAAGGTGAAGGTCATGGAGGTGGCTGGAGGAATGACCTGAGTTTGGGCCCCCAGAAAAATCAGGTGCCTACAACGCCTGGCGCACAGTGGCACCTAATACATGTTGGCAGGCAGGGAATGGTGAAAGATGGTCTGGAGAAGACAGAGAAAGGCATTTCCGTGGTTGCAGAAGCTCTAGGGCCAATGGCCTGGAGCCCCAGCTCTCCTATCTATGGCGTCCTCTGGACAGGACCCTCCTGGTTCCCTCCCCGCCTCACATACCTTCCAGGCCGTCGCCGGGGGGCGCGCTGTCACACTTGGCCTCGCACTGCTGCGTGGCGGGGGGCCGCAGGGCGTCCGCGCACTCGCGTGAGGGCTGCCCTGTGTGGCTGGAGCAGCGCACCGGGCGCTGTTGCTGCCCGAAGCCGCACTGCGCGGAGCACTGTGGGGAGTCGCGGATGAGCCGCAGCCCAGCGCGGCCACCCACCCTGCCACCCGTGCCCTGGTTCCCGCCCTGCAGGGCGCGCCCGCCTACCTCACCCCACTCTCCCGCCACCCAGCGGGCCGGCGGGCAGCGGCGCAGGTTGCAGCGCATGGTCGCCGGCGGCTTGGCCGCGGGCGGGCAGTGCGTGGGGGGCAGTGTGGCGCGGTGATCTGCGCTCTTACAAAGGACGACACGGTGGCGGAGGCCCGGCCCGCAGCTGGGGGTGCACTGCAGTTGGAGGGGGCGTTTCATGCTCAGTGGGCGCCTCCCTCCCCGCTCACACAAGGAGTAGGAAGGATGCTGGTCCGCTGGGAGGTGAGGACGGTACAGCTAACTTTGGACCAGTCACGGCGCGGGGGGCGGGGCTCACTAGGGCTAGCGGGAGTGGGGAGGCGCCTCAGTGTGCACCCGACATGGGCAACCCAGGCCCCTCCCTGCTCTGCACAGGGCGGGAAGGGGCGGCTGACCTCCGACCAGTCGAGGGCGGCCCACTCTGGAGGGCAGGCCGGGCCGTGGCAGGCCTCCAGCACCGGTGGGCGCGGCTGCGGGCAAGCGCTGTCGTCCAGCGCCTTCTCCTCGGCGGCCGACACGCGGCGCTGGCACACGACGGAGCGGCTGCGCACGCCCGCATCACAGCTGCGGCTGCAGCGCGACCAGTTTCCTACGACCCAGCTGTGGGGGGAGGGTTAGTCTGAGACAGGACGCCGGGCAGGCCACCCTGAGCCTGGGGCACGAGCAGATCCTCCTCCTCGTCAACAGGTAGCATCATTGTGGAAGCTGGCACCGGGATGCCTGCTGCTCCCGTGCCCCACACCTCGAACTCAGAACAACTTTCTTCCGCACCCACGTTGGGGGCTGGGAGGCGCATCATCCCCAGGGGAGTTCACCTGGACTTGGCCAGGGAGCACCATTGCTCTGACTTTGACCTCACCTTAGGGAGCACCCACTCCTCCGATCCCAGTAGCACCGTCACTCCAGTGCTTGCCATCCCGACCCTGCCCCCTGGCAGGCACTCACTCGGGTGGGCAGGGCTCTGTGTTGCAGGCGCGCTGCCTCTTGGGTAGCTTGCTGTGGGCGCTGCAGTGGTGCGGAGCCACGGCTGAGCTGTCCAGCTGGTTGCGGCACTCCACAGCCTGCACCTGGCTGCCTGGGGGCGGGCGAGAGGTCTGCTCAGCCCTGCCCGACCCAGAAGGTCAGCCTGGTGACCAGGACCTGCCCCACCCCGTCCCACCCCGGCCTCACCGCCTGCACACTGGGCCGAGCACTTGGTCCAGGGCGCGTAGTGCCAGGAGTACGGAGGCAGTGCATCTCGGGTGATGGGTGCATTGAAGCGGTAGCGGAGGACCGGCAGCTCAGTCCGGGCCAGCACCTGGGGTTGTAGGCGGGGATCAAATGGAAATCAAGTTCGAGGCCCCACAAGGATGCTAATGTCCTCCTGCACCTTGCTCCCAGCCCTGCTGTTACCATGATGATGAGAGATGCGTTAATGGGTCCCAGGGCTTCTAGGCTCTGGGTCTGATCCGGCCCTTGTCGCAGCTGAAAGGTGGTCCCGGCCAGGGGCAGGCGGTGGGGCTGGGGGGTCCCAGGCAGCCCCTCCAGCAGCAGGGACTCCTGGTCCCCCTTCAGGGCTGGGGGACAGCATAGGGGTCAGAACCCCAGCCACGCTGACGCCGCCCCTGCTGACCCCCCGTCCTCATCCTCCCACCTCTGGCTCACCCAGGTGACTGAGGGAGAGGTTCAGGTCCTGGATGAAAATGTGGACGGAGCCTTTGGGGATCCAGACGACTTCCTCGTACCCTGGACAGTGGAGCTCAGATGTCACCCACTTGGCCCTTCCCTGCACCTGCCTGTCTCCCCCATTCCTGGTCCCTGATGATAACAACTAACCATTACCATGCTAAGCACGTACAGAGACATGCCACCTCATCCGCAGCTCTGACCTTGTGAAGGTAGATGTGTCATCACACCCACTTTACAGATGACAAAACTGAGGCTCAGAGAAACAAAACAAATTGCTCAGGTTCCACAGCTAGGAAGTGGCTGGGCTGGGATTTGAACCCACACTTTCTCACCTCTCAAACCATCAAAGTGGTCCGACCCGCCCCCCACCCCCCAACAAGCAGCAGGGCTGGGCTTGGGCAGAGGGAAGGGGGCACCGCGAGGCCCTGACCCACACAGGGTGACTTGGTGGTTTTAGCAGTCAGAGTCAGGTTTGCAGTGAGCTCCATCACTTACGACCTGGATGATCTTGGGACCCTGTGAACCCTCTATCCCTGCCCACCTGCGTCCCCCCTAGTTTATCTGTACCCCAGGACTGTCCCCTGAACTCCACACTTGGCCCTCAGTGTGCGTTTGGTCCCTTAAGCCCACCTCCCCTCTCCCACCTCACAGGGGTCTCTTCCCTTCAGCCCAAGGTTGGGAGGCATTCAAGTTCACCACACCCTGCAGCTATCCCCACCCCTAGTAAGCTCTGTGCTTTAGCACAGAGGGTCCCTCAGCCTCCTTGCGGGGTCAGGCACCTGCCCCCTCAAGACCCGGTTTGAGGCCCTCAGGATGGGGCAGGGGAGAGATTTAGGCCTCCACCCCCTTGGACGCTTTAATTGCCGAGCTTTAGGCGCCAAGAACCCAAGCCGGTCCCTGACCCTGACCTGGGGCATCACGTCCGGGACCTTTTGGGGTCCCTTACACCCCAGTGGGCCCTCGGCTCTGAGGAGTTGCTGATCTTGGCTACTGTGGTGGGGCGAGCCCCGCCCCCAGCCACCAAGTGGGGAGTGTGAAGGGGAAGCTGGGGGGGGGGTCTCTCACCGGCTCCAGGCCAGGCTGGGCTGAAGACCCCCTCGATGGTTTCGCAGGCGCTGCCATCACCCCCACACACTCTGCACTTGTCTTCCCGCAGGTCAGAGCCCAGGACCCGGTCGCAGCCCACGTGCTGGGGAGGGCAGTGGTGTGCGTGGGGGAATTCAGGGAGCCGCCCCCCTCCACCTCCGGCCCCCTCTCCCCTCCCCTCTCGCGGGGAGTCCCCTCCACCTTGCACTCGCCGCTGACACAAATGTCCACTGTGTCTGGGCGGCAGGGCGTCCCGTCCACCACAGCCGCCGCCCTCTCCGTGTAGAAGTTGAAGCCTTCTGCTAGGCACGTGAGCGAGCAGGCCTTCACGCCCCCTGGGGGGCACGGCCCCATCAGACTGAGGGCCAGACCCCAGACCCAACAAGGACGGGCAGGTTGGGCAGAGGGAGCGGGGCCTCCCGGTGTTCAGTCTAGGCGCTGCCGAGCCACATCCCGGGCGCTCTGGCTCCTTGGGTGAGGGGAGGGCTCAGGGCAGACCCCATGATATGGTCTCCACCTGCGGCTGTCCCGTTACTGCCCCAAGGCCTTCTGAGTCCCCTGCTCACCTCCCCGGTACGTTTTCCACGTGTAGAATTTTCCACGGAAAGGGACACTGTCAAATTCAGAGCACTGCATTTCCCTGAAGTCCTGGGAGCCTGGGGGACAGTCCTGGGGCACAAAAACGGAGAAGTAGGGAGGCCAGGTGTTGGGGGGGATGCAGTTAGGGCAGAGGCCTGGGGACGGAGAACTAATGCTCTGAGCAGGGGTGGGTTGGAGGAGTGAGGCTGGAGGCAAGGAGGCCAGGGAGGAGGCCGGGGAGGGGGCGTGGTGTCTGAGATGGGAGGAGGTGACTCATTAGAGTTTGTGAGCAAGCGGAGGATAACACCTGGGTTTCTGGTCTCAGACCATGGGGCCTCGAGAGAGCTAGCTTAGGAAGGAGCAAACCCCACTCTTCGCGAGTGTGGGGGATGTGTGGACGGAAGTGTTGGACAGGAGACTGTGGTCTTTGGGCAGAAGGCAGTGCAAGCAGGGGACGAAAACTTGGCCACTGGATTTTGGGGCAGGGAGCTCGGGTCAGCTTTGGGGCAGGAGCAGGGCTTTTGGGGGGAAATTGGGCAGTAAAGGGAGGAACGCGTGTAGTTGGAGAGGGTTGTCAGGGGCCAAGCAGTTATTTCCAGGTGGGAGACGCATCTACTGCAAAAGTGTGAAGAGTTGGAAGGAGACAGGGCCCAGGGCTGGTGTAGGGAGGTCCGGGAAAGGAGGGGGTGGCCAATGCAGGTTTCCAGAGGAGACGGTGGCCAGCTGGCCCAGGCTCGTTGGAAGCTGATGTATGCCTTTCTTTTCCCGCGTGTAAGAGGAGCCAACGGTACCCGGCTTGGGATCCTGGGGGGACTCACATCGGTGTTGCAGGAACGGTGCCTCCGTCTCTCGCCCAGGCAGTACTTGCCCCCGATCGTCGGCCTGGAAATGGGGGTGGACGGCAAAGAAATGGGGCAGGGGGAGTAGGGGGCGAGGACCGCCCGCCCCGCTCCCCCGGCAGCGGGGCCTGGGGGCTGACCTGGGGCTGTCGCAGTGACGGCTGGAGGAGGACACGCCGCCGCCGCACGTCCGGCTGCAGTCGCCCCACGGGGTCCACGGGCCCCAGGCGCCGTCCACGCCCTCCGGCCGCGACCCGAAGGGGACGCAGACCCGCTTGTAGCACCACTGCGGGTGGGATGATGGGAAGGGGTGAGTCGGGCTTTGCAGACTCTCTGGGGCTTGGCGCTCAACCCTACCCCCACCCCAGCCCCCCAGCCGGAAGTCTGAGCCCTCCTGAGGTGGAGCGAAAGCGGGAGGGGGTGGGGGACGGAGGTGGGGTCTGAAGACCGGGATTCTGTCCGGTAATGTGGGGGCGTGGCTACGGTGAGACACTGTTCAAAGAAGGGGCGTGGCCTAAACTTAGGATCCGGAACGGGTGGTGAAGCTAGTGTTGGGACGAGCGTGCAGCGCACGGCTTGAAAGCGAGTGTGGCCTCAGGCCAGGGGTGGGGCTTACAAGCAGTAGGCGTGGCCAAAGCCGATGGAGGGGTCTGGGGGTGGGGGTGGGGGTGTGGAGGCTCTTGGCCTGCGCTCACCCCCTTGTCGATGGTGTGCGTCTGGCACAGCGTGCCCTCGGCGGCCGGGATGCTGTTGGTGATGCACCGGTTGCTCTTGCTCAGACACCACAACTCGCTGCAGACCTCCTGCGGGCCAAGGCGCCCGCTCAGCCTCGCCCCCCTCCCACCTGCCTTGGGAGGACCGAGGCGACCCGCTCACTGCCGGCGGACAGTGGGGCCCCAGCGTTCCTTTCCTGGGTCTCTTTTTGCAAGCCCTTGTGGGGGCATGGGCTGGGACCTCTCCTCTGCCCGTAAGCAGCACTTATAAAACACCTAGGAGTGCCGCAAACTCCCTTAGGCACCACAATCCCCATTTTACTATGAGAAAACCAAGGCTCAGCCAGGTAAGGTCACTCGCTAGAAGTCACACAGCTCCTAAGGGTTAGTCTGGATCCTAACCTAGAACTTAGATCGCAGCGTCTATGATCTCATCCCTCTACAGTTCAACCCGTGGCGCCTCCCAAATTTCTAGGAGAAACCTTGGGACCTACTGAGAAATGAAGAGGAAGGATTTTTAGAATGGGCAAAGCAGCCCACCCAAGAGCAGTGGTTGAAAAATCAGGCCTGATGATGGCTCAGGTCAAGGGCCCTGTCTCTAATTCTTTTTCCAGCTGGTAGTTCTCACCGTTTCCCCCACCTAAACTGGGGAAGCTCCCAAAGCTGTTAATCTATGGAGGGTTGAGAGGGGATAAGGGCAGGCTGGGTTTATGTGGAAAGTTCCTCTAGTTCTCCCAGTGAAAAATCAGCCCATCTTCCTCCTGAGTCTTACTTGGGCTGGCCCAGACCCTGGCATCAGGTCCTGTCCCTGGCAGGAGGCTGGACCAGTCCCAGGGAGTCACTCAGAGCCTTTAGGTTCAGGTTAATTAATACCCCTGGACAAGCCCCACTGGGTTCAGATGTGGCCAAATTTGATCCTCTAGCCTACATCCCGCTCCATATCCCAGGGTCTTTCCTCTGAGAAGTGAAGATTCTTTTGTCCCCTTTTTACAATCACATGTAATCTTCTCTTAGAACCTGATCCTTCCAAACTTTGAAGATTTGGGATTGGACTGAGCAATGGCGGTAAGAAGGAACTTTCCTGTGTTAGCCTCTGAGAGACACCTGCACACACATGAGAAGTTTGGAAGGTTGTTCTCAAACCTGCTCCCTCAGAAGAGACTTCTCATCTAAAAACTCAGCCTGGTTTGCTAGCTTCACTTGGCTTATGTTCTCCTGGCCATGTGTAAAAATATCACAGGCCCTGATCCCACTTCTGACACCTCTTAAAGAGAACTGCCTAATCCAGTCCTGCTCTTCCTCCTCTCCACAAGGAGGTGCCATGGTATATATGAATGAGTCCTGGGCCACTCATGGAGACTTCAACTCCACCACTGACTTGCAACACATTTCCCCTCTCTGGGCCTCATCTGTTAAGATGGGCCTTGTCTACATATGGCTGAGGGGCATGTAACAGAGTAGATATGAAAGGGCTTGCATAAACACCCTGTTATTGAGTAATAAGACCACAACTATCTCTGGACCAGGCACCAGGCCCAGCTCTTTACACATATTAACTGGTTTACATGTAGTCAATCATTTACCCCTTTGCCAGGAAGGCCAGGAAGATGTTCCTTGGAAAAATAAAAGGAAGAATCAATTCAACATACAGCCAGCAGTGGTCCTTGCTTGATAATCTGGCACTTTCTCCACTTACCCACCCCTTTATAAAATTTAGATTCATAGAGAAACCTAGATTCCAATCCCAGCTCTGTCATGTTCTCAAATGGTGACTTTGGGCAAGGCATCCTCCTTAGGCCTCAGTCCCTTCTTCTGCAACGTGGGGGCAACAGGGTTGTCAGGAGTTTAACTGAGATGATACATATCACATGCTTGGCATACAGTGAGCATTCAATAAATGTCAGCCATCGTTGTCATCGTTAGGACACCTGGACACAGCAGATGCTCAAGAGTACCTTCTGAACTCTTTAGGAATTCATCAGAGGGAGCTGTAGTTAGTTACCAGCCAAGTTGGGTGGGGTGGGGTGCTGAGAGTGGATTAAACATGAATTGATCCAGGGTTTGTCTCCTTGTCTTGCACTGGAATAAAGCGAGGGCATTTTAACAGCTGCCTGCTCCCTGTTTTGAGTTAACATGGCCTTAGGTTGGGCAAGTCATTCCAGCTGATCTTTCTGAGTCTTGAGGGTGTGGAGAATTGGGACTGCGTCTGGGCTACGAAGGCTGAGGCTGTGAGGAGTTAGGGGGTGTGTTCAGGGAATTGGGGGAGGTAGGCAACGGAGGGGCAGACCCCGGATGAGCCGGTGGTCCCTGGTGGCTGAAGAGGGTCACCAGCTTCCTCGGGGGAGCTGGGAGCGGCATCCCCAGCTCACTTCTCTACGGGTGGATGGGGCTTTGGGAGCTGAGTATAATCCTCCAGCGAGAGTGGGGAGTGATCAGGAGGCTCAGAGCTCGTCCAGCTAAGGACTGGGGTCGAGAGATCTCGTGAACCAGTCAGTGGGGGAAGGAGGGAATGCAGACAGGGTATCCCTAGAAGGATCTCTCCAGTTTTTTGCCAAGTGGGGAAGATGGTTCATCCCCAGGGAAACTAGTTCCACCAAATCTGGATGTTTCGTTAAAAATGGCCCAGTTAGGGATCTTGGGACTTCAGTCCTGCTGCAGCAGAAGGTGGACCCCCAGGCTCTCCCCAGCTCAGTCCCCAAAACAGGGGTCTGGAGAACCAGGAGATCCCGTTCTTGTTCCCGAGCATTGTGACTGTGGGTGACACTCGTATAACCCCATGCACCTCTGTCCTCCCGTCCCCCACTGAGGCCCACTTCCCTTCCCAGCTCTTCCCACCCCCACTGCCCGTGTGTGGGGTGCCCACATGGAGTTTCCCACCCCCGGTGGCCCCCCCACCCTGGTGGTGGTGGCCCCCTCCCCTCCCAGGAAGGAAAGCAGGAAGGCTCTCTCTACCCCGTATTTACACTGACGCGATTTGACTCCATGCTGGAAGCGGCATTGTTCGTCTGCATCATAGGCCTGGCCGGGGGCCACCGTTGGGTACACGAAGTCCTGTCTGGGCGGCCGGTTGTTCAGGCAGAGCCCCAGGCCCAAGCTGTGGCGAGAAGAGAGCAGCTGTCACGCTGGAGGGCTGCAGGCCAAGAGCTCAGAGGCCCCAGCCAGGTGCGGGTCCTGGGGAGCAGCCCTGGGAGCACATGACCCTTCTCAGAAGCGGCCCTGATTGCCAGCGGTCCTCCCCTCCCCCAACGTGAGTGTGTGTCCCTGGGTGGGACAGGCAGGTGGGTCCTCACTCCAGAAAGCTGGTGATGTAGTCACGGCTGCAGGAGGACCACACAAACGGGTTGGTCTTCATGGTGATGTGCGCGGCCATGAGTTTGGCCGGGTCCTGGCCACGGGCCCCGCAGCTGTTCCCCACGCCGTCATGGTTCATGCCAAACCTGGGGAGAGGAGCGGCGGCTCTGCCGGGTGTCGAGGGACCTGCCAGGCTCCTCCCGCCCGTCCCCTCCCGTGTCCCCGCCTCACGTGTGTCCGATCTCGTGGGCAATGGTGAATGCTGTGGCCAGGCCGATGTCTTCGTTGATGCTACAACTTCTCTCTCGCTCACACATCCCGCCCACGGGGGCCAGGCCTGGGAAATGGGCGTGCGGGGCTGCAGCTGGGGGCTCGGGGCTGCGTCTTCGACCCTGTCCACTCTGTCAGGTCCCCACCCCCACCAGGGCCAGTGTCACCCAGCCCACTGCCTTCAGACGTGCCTGAAACCCAGGGGACCCGGGTACCTAGTGTGCCGCAGGGTTTGTTCTTGTAGATGCAGATGTCATAGCTGTGAAAGGAGAGGGGGGCCGTGAGGGAGCTGGGCTGACTCCCTAAGCCCCGCTGCTACCATCCTGCCTGTCTCTGGTGGCTGAGTCCTGCCTGGGAAGCGTTCCCTGCCTCGGAACTGAAGCCTCATGCTCTTGCCCCAGCTGGCCTTGGAGATGCCGGGGTGCATGAATGACCGACGGAATGAATGACAGAGTGAGTGAAGGATGCGTCCGTGTCCGAACAGCCCCACACCCGCCTCCCCACATCCTCAGGCTCCCCAGCAGCCCCTCCCCCTCCCTGGCTCCCCAAGGGGAGGGCTGCACAGTCTCGGCCTCTTCCATCTCTCAGCAGAAGTGATCCCTGCTTAGACCTGGACAGTCCCCTGGGCAGCTCGTCCCCCGGCTCAAGTCCTAGTGGAGCCGTCCCCGCCCCTCACCGTGTGATGAGCACCGCTGTGTCATGGTTGGCCACGCCGTTCTCTGGAATGGCATTGCCATGGCCGCTACGGTTCACGATGGATTTCTGCCACTTACAGAAGCTGTCCAGGGACTTCCCAGCATGGTGGGTGATCTCCAGGGTGGGCTGAGGGTGGACAGAGAGAGGCACATGGGTACTAGCCACCCAGGGGAAGGTGGGCAGCGCTGGCGTGCAGGGGAAGGTGGGCCCCCCCTCACCCCGCACCTGGTCCTCCGTGAGCAGGATGAGGCGTGTTACCAGGATATTAACGATGTTTCCCAGACTCGAGTCCTGGAAAAGTTTGGCAACCTGACCTCCAAGAAACAAGAGAGACCGAGTCTTAAGAGGGGCCCAGAGTAGAAAACAAAAAGTGACACGAGGACAATAGCTTGCTTCAATCTAGCACCTACTGTGTGCTGGGGCTCAGGCTACGCCTGCTGCGTAGATCTTCACAGGAGTACGTGTTATCATTCCCATTTTACAGATGAGCAAACTGATGCTCAGCGGGTTAGGATGCGCAGCTGGCAGGCGCTGGAAGTGGGATTCAAGTCCGGCTAAGCCTGCCTGCCAGTGCGTTTCTTTCCAGCTCACTCCTACCCTGCTCAGCTTGTCTGTCTACTTGTCCTCCTTCCTCCCTGCCCACCCGCCGGCTGCCTCTGCCCAGAGATGGCCTAAAGGATGTGCTCATCTGGCCTCATTCCATACTGTCTGAAGGTACCAATTTGAGCATCACCACCGGAAGGTGGAAGTGTGGGGGCAGGAAGCTCTGGAGACAGTGGTCAGAGGGGAGGAGGAAGTGCCCAGGGGTGAGTGGGCACAGATGATGGAGGCCACTCTGTGCAATGACCTTGGAGCCCTGAGCCATCACGGTCCCATGTGGAAACCCCCAGAAACCCTGGCAGGTTTTAGGGAACTTTGGAAGCCCAAGGGAGGAAGGCGGGTCCTGGGCAGAAAGCAGGGGTATCAGATATGAAGTTATGTCAACATAACGGGCCAACTGTCTGCGCTAAACTTCTTGTCTTCCCTTTTTGCTTTAGTGGAACAACAGCATCACTCATCAAGCCCTTACTGTGTGCCAAGTGCTCTAGCTGGCTTCCCTCTCACTATCTCTGACCCTTTTGTGATAGATACTAGCATAGCCCCATTTTACAGAGGCAGAAACTGAGGCTCAGAGAGGTCCACCGTCTTGATCAAGATCTAGGATGGGTGCTGACTCTGAGCGTGGGTCAGCCAGGTCAGCCTGTATGCATTTATAGGTAGGCGCTTGGGCGAGCCCTGCATGAAGACAGATGTGCACCAACGTGTGTACTGCTAACCTGGGCAAGTACCTGCAAGTCGCCCATTTATTTTTTTATACAGCAAATAATTACAGGGCACCTTACTGTGTGCTAGGTGCTGTGTTAAGCTTTAGCAGTTCACTGCATCCACCTTAGCCTTATGAAGTCAGTACTATTATTATACCCATTTTACAGATGGGTAAACCAAGGCAGAGAGGTAAAGTAACTTGCCCAAGGGCACACAGTTCAAAAGCGGCATAGCTGAGATTTCAGGCCAGCCTGGTTTGCTCCCGAGTCCATGCTTCTAGCCACTGTGCTAGGCTGCTTCTCCTCCTTCCTGGCCACCAAAAGCCCTCCTTTCTCACTTACCCTGTCCCCTCTCCATTCTCTTTCACTGGCCTCAGGTCAGGGATGGGGGGGATGGTGACACCCCTTTTCCTAACCTCTGGAGCGAGCTCTATGTTCTTGGCGCTCCACGCCCAGGGAGGGGGAGGCACTTACAATGTTCATGATGGCCAGCACATACTGTTCCACGTCTCGGCGCCCGTGGTAGGCCACCATCATCTTGTCAGCCACCACCAGGGTCTCCACATAGCGCTCTCGGCTGACCGAGCGCTTCAGGCCTGGCTGGCCGCGCTCTGTTTCATTCCCGAGGGGCCAGGCAGGTGGCGGTTTCAGGGTGCGCAGCCACCAAGGCCGCCCCTTCCACGGTTTCTCATCTGGATGGACAATTTCTGGTCATTCTGCTGCTTGCCCTGATGGTCCAACTCCCTGTCTGATGATCCATCTGGCTGTCAAATAGCTCATTCTTTTGCTGCTGGTTCTACAATGATGTGGCTGTCTCTCTGCCAAACTGGTTGGTTGAACAGCCGCCCAGCATCCCATGACAATCAACATGACCGTGCAACTTCCCGACAATTCCACGGCTCGAATGGATGTGTGTAGCAGCCTGCCTCGCTGCCAGAACTGTGTGCTTGTACGGCTCCCTGGCCTTCTGACTGTGCAACTTTTTACTCACCCTGCTGCCAACTGTCTGGCTGTAAAACAAGCCACCTGCCTGACCGTCTTATTGCTTGGCTGTCCCAGCGACTGTCCAATTGTGACACCATCCACTTTTCTGTTTCTACAACCCCCTGTGGTGGTGTGTCTGCCACGGTGTGCTACTCTGGGACTCTCAGATTATGCAACTAATTCAATGTTCCAGTGGCTCTGCCTTTCCACTGGACAGAGATCATTTTTTTTTAGCTGTACGACTGTCCTGGGGAATCTTCTGTTGTCTAGCTAGTTTCCTTACTTTCCCATTCCCTAAATGCCTGATGTTACAACTGTCCTCCTGCAAGTCGGGTTGTGAATCTGATCCTCCGAATGGTGGCTAAGGTCTCCTGGTGTTTTCCTTGTGCAACTGCCCCGATGTTGGTTACCACCATCCCGCTGCTTAGCTGTCTGATCAGACGATAATCCTAGAGATGGATGGCTTTACACCTGAGCGCCTGCCTGGCTGTCCAGCTGCCCGTCTCACTCACTGCTGGGCCATTGGACTACGGCAGCGACGGATGCGCTGTTCCACTGTCTGCTGCCCTGCTGACTGTCTGCACTGCTCCCTGGCGTAGCTGCCTGCCGACCTTCTGGATGGAGGGACACTGCCAGCTACCTCTGCCTCAAGGCAAAGATGTTGTGCACCCCCTTTGCCCAGCCCCAGAGAGAAAGATGTATGTACCTCTCACTCCACAGGCTGTGTCCAGGTGGGGGTGACGCAGGGAGGAACGCTTGTACACCACGTGGGGACCACTCTCCTCTGGGCCCCGCTGCCCCTTGGGCCCTCCTTGCAGGGGCTCGATTAAGTATTCTTCTTCATCTGCCACAATCAGGCCATGCTGGGGGTTGGGAAGTGGGACAGAGGGCTCGGCTCAGGTTCTGGTTCCCAGGACCCCTGGGACCCTATCTCTGTCTCTATGATTTAATTTCTTCCATTTTACTGGGTTTATGTTACTGTTCCTTGTCCAGTTTCTTCGACGTTCAGCTCATTAATCTTTAGCCTGACCTAAGGCTACACATTTTCTTCTACGGACTGCTTTAGCTGCATCTTAAAATAGCTAATCCTTTCGATTAGCTCGAAATGCTTAAAAAACTTCCACTGTGATTCCTTCTCTGACCTATATAAGTGTTTTTCTTAACTCCCAAACTCGTGGGCATTTCCCCCTACCGCCCAGAACCCTCCACTCACCAGGCCCCCACAGGTGCTGATGGCCACGTGGGAGCTGCTGGCCTGGCCCTGCAGGTGGCCGGCGTAGAGGCAGTGGGGCCGGGCGGCCCTCTGCCAGGCCAGGCCCTCTCGAGTCCAGTACTCCACGGAGACATGCCCCGCCAGGAGGCGAGGGCTGCGGGTCAGGTTCAGCAGGAAGTGGGTGCTGGGTGCTGCCACCTTGTAGAAAAGGCGGGACTCTGCTTGGGGCCCTGTTCCCCGACGCTGCCTCCTGGGGGTTGGCGGTGAGAAGGCCAGCAGTGCCCCGTTGTGGTCCACTCGGGTGGGGAAGGCGATCTCATAGCTCTCCAGACTGGACAGGAACTCATCTGTGGGTGAGGGTCAAAGGCTTGGGGACGGGCCCTGGGAAGGACCCCTGTGTCCTGCCTGCTGGGCTGCAGGGTAAACGATGCTGGCTTCAGTGAATCCTGAATCCAGGTCACCTGCTCCAAGACTCTGGTCTCATTGATCCCAGGGCCTACCCCACCATGACCACCGGCCCAGCTGCACTGACCCCTCAATTCCTTGCTCGGTCCCCCACCACTACCCCCGAGTCACCCCTACCTTGAGACCGGAAGGCGTGCGTGACCTCGAACGTGAGGCCCAGCCCCAGGGCGAGGGCCCAGCGGAGGATCTGGCAGGCAGGAGCCATAGAGGCCACGTGTCCACATGTCTCTCCCCAGCCCCGGCTGCCAGCAGCCCCCACAGCGCTGCCTTCCCTGTTCACAGCCTGGGCAGCATCACCGGGATCCTGGGATGGGAGAGCTGGGTCAGCGGGGCCTGGTCCTGCTGCCGGGCAGAGCCAGTGCCAAGGTCCCTCACCAGGCAGACAAAGACACCTGCAGCCAGCCCTTCACTCCCAGCCTCAGGGATGCCCATGGCATTCCCCCCTCCACGCCCCTGGCTTGAAGACTCTGAATGCATTTCCTTACTCAGTAGCCTCTCTGTCCCCCCCGCCCCCCGCTTTCCCACTATCCTCCGTATGCTCTTAGGACAGGCAGGGACCTTGCCTCCGTGAGCACTTACTATGTGCCAGCTACTGGCCAAGCATGTTCATGCCATCTCATTTCATTTCTGCAATAACCCAGAGGATTCGTTCATCGGGTGGCGACTGTGTGTAATATGGATACAGTCCCTCTCCTCCCACTCCCCCCCACCCCGTGGGGCTCAGTCTCACAGGAATGACAGATGACAGACAAGTAAACGAAAAGACGTGTAATTCAGATCAGGACACGTTCTTCAAGAGAAATAACCAGGAGGCTTGGAAGCAGAGGTGGGAAGGATGAGAACTGAAGAGACAGGAGACAGTGCAGTGGTCCAGGCAGAGGAACAGCAGGGGCAAAGGCCCAGGGGCAGGCAGGAGCTTGGTGTGGACCCAGGACCACAAAGGGCCAGGGCAGGAGGGCAGCAAGGGGCTGCTGGCCTGGGACACACTTGAAGGCTGGTCAGCGTGAATTTTCAACCCATATTAAACCCGAGGCCAGTGCTCGGAGCACCCCTTCCCCCGGGGGCCCTGCCTTCAGATTCTGTGTCACGGGTAGCACAACTCACCCCACCAGCGGGGCTGCAAAGCCCTGCATCGTGGTCTCTCTTCCTGTGACCTCTCCTCCACCCTACATTTCCAGCCCGGCCCCTAGTCCTGCTTCCTCTCATTTCTCCTCGAAGCTCCGGGCCTGCCGGGCAGGTCTGTTTCTCCAGCATCTGCCCCAGGCCGGCCTGCCACAGACACCACTCTGGGCCACCACCCTGTGCCAAACCCTCCACCCCCCTCCTGTCTCCGCCCTCCTTCTCCTACTCTGTGCAATTTCCCCCTTAATCACATACTGTCTTGTTTTCTTTGCAGCCTGGCCAAGTCTGAGAGTCGATCCCCAAACAGGGCAGTTCAGCTCCTGAGAGATGGAGCCAGGTTTCCTCCAAGATGCTGACTTAGAAGCTGACATCCCCCCACTCCCCGGCCACTTCTGATTGGACCCCTCCAGCTATGGCGAGCTCACTCCCACTCTATGACTGTGGTGCTCATTTCAGATGGGCTGATGCTTGGTTTTCTTTTTTTTTTTTTTACCTTTTGGGGTCTTCAGTTGGTGGCGCGGTGTCGAACCTGTGTGTGAGTCTCTCTGGGCCTCAGTGCCTCTTCTGGGAGCCTGGACAGGGTGGGAGGGGGCAGTGAGGAGAGCAGAGCTGGGTCTGGAGTTCAGGGGTCACTGAGGACACCCTGCCCTTCTCCCCGGCCCTGGTGATCCTCCTTTTCGCTTTCATCCTCCCTCTGTTCCTAGTTCCCCATCCCCACCTCCCTCCTCCCAACTTCTGTCCCCTCCCATCCCCATCCCCTCCCCTATTCCATCCTTGACTAGCTCTGGGATCAAAGCCCCTTCTGTATGTGTGGGGGGGTCCCTCGAGCCCCCTCCTGCCTTAACACCCCTCCCCATGCCGAGGCGGCAGCATTCTCATTGCAAGTGAGGCTGGAGCCCCCCAGCCCCCCACTCCTGCCCCTTTCCTCCTTCCCATGCTGCCAGGCCTGGTGCAGAAGCTCAGTGGCTCTGTGGCTCTCTGAGTCCTCACCTCGGTCCTCTGAAGCTGGGCCCCTCCCCCCTACAACCTCTCCCATGCCTCTGGTGCTTCTAGCTCAAGTGGGGTGTGGAGAGGGCAGAAGGACCCAGCACAGGTGGTGGGTGAGGTGCAGGATAGGAGGAGTCTGGGGGGGGGGATGTACAGGTACAGGTGTCTGCCAGGGTGAGGCCAGGGGGAGAGAATCTGGAACAGTGGTACAGCCCACCGTGGGGCTGGGAGGTATGACCTACTCTGGGCATTGGGGGGACCACGAACAGATTGGTGGCTCTGGCGGGGGGGAAGAGAAGGCTTGGGGGTGGGTAGAGGATTACTGGGCCTGAGCCTGGGGTGGGGGGGGCCACAGGATGTCAGCTGGGGGTCTCCCCTGGGATGTGTGCCGGTGACTACACATCCACGACTGTGCATGGCTGTAACTGTGTATATGTGACTTTGTGTGTGGTGTGTGCCCACGTGACTGTGTGTGTCTGCCCATGTGACCCTGTGTGTGACCGCAAGAGTGTGTTTGTGTGTGTGTACCCAGGCCTGGCCATCCCCTCCAGCCCCTCCCTCCTACAAGGCAGGAGGGAGATGGCCAACGTGGGGGAGGGTGCCAGCCCGCTGGAGGTGGGGGAGGAAATACCGGCGGAAACAGCCTCTGGAAACAGAGGCTCCATCCCATCCCCGGGATCCTGCAGGGATCTGCCGCTCTACACCCAGATGTCCAGGGCTGGGCTGGGGGACAGGGCCGCGGAGCCTCCCTGCGGAGGCCAAGGCCGAGACTGCCCAGGCAGAGGCCTGGCCAGCCCAGGCTCTGCACATCTGGCCGGGCAGGCAGGAGAGGCGGCAGCCCCTGCCCGGAGAGCAGACAAAGGCCCGGCCTGCAGGAGGAGGGGGCCCGGCACCCGGCGGGTCTGCAACCAGCCGCTAATTAAAGGCCCTGAGCTGATGGCTGGAGACACTCGGAGACAGACGGTTGTGGCCCCGATGACCAACTCAGGGGAAATGGGCGGCGCCACTCCCACACCCAGACACACAAACACACATTGGCAGCGACGTGCACGCACACACACTTGAGGGTGACCACACCTGTGAGGCTGGGGACCAACAACCAGACACCGCAGACCCACAAAGGACCCCCCAACACTCAGTACACGCTCACACCCTGAGACAAACATCCGAGACACACAACTACACGTTCCCCAGACCTATGTGCATACATACACACACAACCCAGAGTTACACACCCAGGCTTACGTGCACAGACACGTACACACTCATTTCCACACTCACAGCAGACCAGGAACAAATTCACTTAGTCCTCCAAACCTTGAGACCCACCAGATGCACGTACACACAGGCATTTACGCACATGAAACTCAGACACACACGGAGACACACCGGCAGATGTTTGGAGAGACACACTCATCCAGACATTTACACCCAGGAGATGCTGACCTACGTGCACACACTGGCTTACACTCACACTTCCGCAGACATAACACCCAAATCACACATCACACACAAATTCAAACATAGCCAGGCACTTACATTTTCACACAGCCACACACACGCAGACACACGGCATTTATACAGACGTGGATGTCCACACACACACACACACACACACACACGGAGCAAACAAACGCAGACAGGCGCTCCCAGGAACTCAGGGGCGCGTTGTGTGTCGCATACGCTTAGGGACATCGCACACCGCCACAACCCCCATGGCCCGACGTTCATCGTCCGGCGGCCCACGGCCATCCCCGGGCGACGACGCGGACACACAAAGTCCCCCTGAGTCCCGCACCCCCGCCCCGCCCCGCCCCGCGCCGTTACCCGCGGCCGGCCGCCCGCCCGGGCCTCCGCCTGCAGTCCCCGCCGCCGTCTCGCCGGCCCACGCGCAGGAAGGGAGGGAGCGAGCGCGGCGGCGTGGCCGGGGGAGGGGGCGCGGGGACGGCACTTCCTGAGCAGCCTGCCAGGGTTATAAAAAACCCCCAAACCGCGCGCCGCCAAGACCCCGCCCGCCGCCGCCGCCGCCGCCGCCGCCGCCGCCGGTGCAGGGCCGCGGGCTGGACCCGAGCCAGGGACCCGGGAGCTCGGGCGGCCCCGCCCGGACAGGCGCCCAGTCGTGGGGGCGGGGGAGGGATGGAGGATGGGGGTGAAATACGGTGGGGGCGGGGATAATGGGCGGCGGCGGGGGGGGCGGGGAGAAAGAGGTGGAAGGGTGGGGGGAGGGGAGAAAGCCTAGGGTAGGGGGCTAGAGAGGGAGGGAGAATTGGGTAAGGGTAAGGGAAATGGAGGAAGAGGAGAAGGGGGTGGTTGGGGGAGGGGGAAGTTGGAAGGGAAAGAGGCGGGGCAAGGAGGAGGAGGCAAAGTGAGGGGGGGCGGTAAGGGGCAGGAATGGGGCCAGAGGGGGATGGGGGAAGAGGGTGGGGGAGGGGAGGGCCCACTCCCTCGCCGGCATCCACAGCGTCCACAACAGCTGTTATTTATTGAAGGCGAGTCCTCGCTCAAACAAGCATTTATTGGGCGCCTCCCGTGTGCCAGGCACAGTGCCCGGGGAGGCTGAATACATCTCAGCTCGCCCCCGCCCTCCCAGCGCTCCCCTCTGGGAGTCTGACCAGGACGGAGCCAGGGCTTGGCCTGGCTGGTCCCATCTCACAGAAGAGGAAACTGAGGCCGGAGAGGGGGCGAGTGAACGCTCCGTGAGAGGGGGTGGCCCTGTGGGTTTTGGTTACCCCTGGAGCAATGCTCATTAGACGTGGAGCTAAGGCATGAGTAGGGGTGACCTGCACAGTCAGGGCCGGGATGGGATTTGAACCCCACGTGGCCGGCTGCCCCCCCAGGCCTCTGGGTGCCTGTCTAGGGGCTGGTGCTCCGGGAGGGGCAGGGCGGTGACCCGCAGACCGCAGGATTCCAGGCATTTTCCAGGCCTGGCCCCCAGGGAGCTAGGCAGAGGCTGGCCTGGCCTTGCCCTTGGCCTTCTCATCTTCCTCATCCCTTGGTGGGGTGGGGGGGTGGGGTGGGGGGCGTAGTAGCCTTTACAGGGCCAAGCGGGAGGGGTTCAGCCAACAGCAAACATTTGTTTTCTTTGCCTTGAACTTGGAATGACATGTCAGGGCTCCTGCATACAGTAGGTACTCCACAAATACCAGAGCCCTTCCGGAGCTCCCACCAGGTTACAGCTCCACCTCCACCCCATCCTCTCCCCAGGCCAGGCCAGAGGGGCAGCCCATTCTCATTTGCTACCCACTTTCCACCCCCCCAGGGAGAAGCAAGTCTAAGAAAGCCCTCTCTGCCTCTGCCAGCCTGTCCCTCTGTTCCCAGCATGGGCCTGTTGGGAGCCCACCCTGAGCTGCCTTCTGTTTACTTCTTTCTCCATCGGAGGGGGTGGCTGCCTTTGCATTCTCAGTTTGCCCTGATGCTAAAACCTCCTCCTTTCAGCCCAGTGTCTGCTCCAGCCGCAGGTCCTTAGTCTGGTGATGGGTGGCCACCAGACAGCACTGAGAATTTCAGGGCTGCTTTGTACAAGGAGCTCCCAGCTTCTGCCACTTACTAGCTGTAAAACCTCCTATAATCGTCTGGGAAACTGGCTCTTTGCATCCATTCCCCCTCCCTGACGTGCCACCACCCCAGATGTCCCTTGGGTGCTCCCTTTCCCCGCTAGGTGTGGTCTGGGTGTAGGACATGTAACTTGGCCCTAAGCCACACCCACATCCCATCTCCTGGCCTCCTGGACTGATTGGAGGATGGGCACATAACCAACCCGCAATGAGCTGTGTCAGGGCTTTTGCAAGGAATCCTGGGAAACAGATTTTTGCATCTTGAGTAGCATTTGAAGCTGAGTCCCCATCTTAGACGACAGGGAGAGACCTCTAATAAGACTGAAGCCAACAGACTTGTGGTTGCCAATGGGGAGGGAAGGATTGGGAGTTTGGGATTAGCAGAGGCAAACTATTATATATAGGATGGATAAACAACAAGGTCCTACTGTATAGCAGAGGGAACTATATTCAGTATCCTGTGATAAAGCATGATGGAAAAGAATATGAAAAAGTATATATATATATAACTGAATCACTTTGCTGTACAGCAGAAATTAACACAACATCGTAAATCAAGTATACTTCAATTAAAAAAAAAAAAAGATGAAGCCACCCAGGTGGAGGAGGGCAATGGCCCCAAGGCCATCATTTCAGCCCTGAGCCAGCTGTTCCTGAAGCCCATAGCTGGGCTTTCATTCATGCAATATTTATTAAACAGTGTTTTGTGCCAGGTGCTGGTGCAGGTACCGGAGACACAGCCAGGAGCAATGACAATCTCCATTCCCCAGAGGTAATTGACCTGCCTCAGGGCCTTTGCACTTGCTGTTTGCTGTGCCTGGAAGGCCAACTGCATCTCATTCTTCAAGTCTAGTCTCAAACATAGCCCCCTCAGTGAGGCCTGCCCAGCCACCCCACCCCCCACACACTTCAAGATTACCCCCCCAACACACATACCTCCTCTCCCATTTCCTGACTTATTTTACTCTCAGCGTGAGTCACCACCTGACCTACTCTGTGGCATACTTGTGTTTGTTGATTCTGTCTTTCTGACGGGAATGTCAGCTTTGAGGATGGAGTCTTCATCTGTGAGGTCCACAGCAGTCTCCTGAGTGCCTAGAACAGGGTTTGGCACAGAGTTGGTGTCAGTATTGAATAAATAGGGAGCTGTCAAAAGGCTCCCTGTGGAGGTGGCATCGACATCCCGGTTTGAATGTTAAAGAAGGAGGAAGTGGGGGGGGGCCCCGTAGTGAGGGCATTCTAGGAGAAGGGCACAGCAAGTGCAAAGGCTGTTATGGCCAATACATTATCTTTGGACTTAAACCAGCTTGGACTGATTTAAAAGATTTTTTTTTTTTTGTAATTTGCAACCTTTAGAACCCAGAGTGATGTAATGAGTTGTGCCTGGAGGGATGCAGTACTCCAGGGCTGCCACAGGAGGGTGCGGCAGAATCTCATTCTTGCCCTTGGACTGTAGGAACCGGGAAAAGAAGAGAGACATAATAATAATAATGACCACGATGCTGACGCACTTGCTTTCAGGCCCGTTTTAACGTCACATCAGTCCTATGAAGTGGGCACCATTATCATAGCCATTTCCCACATGAGAAAACTGAGGCACAGAGAGGCTCAGTAACTTGATCAAGATTGCCCAGCAAGGAGTAGCAGAACCAGAATAGAACAACCAAGATAAAAGTTACAGGTTATCTGACCACCTAGGGGGAAGGCAGGTGAGCTTCGAGGTGGAAGATCTCCCAGAGTGGGAGGGAATCCCTGAGGTGCCCTGGGATCATTGTGTTGCGTGGTGATCCCTTTCTCAGGGCCTGGAGCCCCCATCTGTAGCCCACCTGCCAGATATTTTTCCCAGCCAGGGAGTTGGTATCCTCTTAAATGCTGAGACAAATCGCACCCGCTCAAGGTCAGGTGAAACTGACAGAAAGGCCATCCTTTTCTAGTTGGGGGTCAGGAAAGGCTTTCTGTAGGAAGGTTAGGAGAGGCAAGGAAGAGAGTTTCAGGCTGAGGACACCTCATGGGCAGAGACCTGGAGTGGGAGAGGGAAGGGCGTGTGGTCAGTTTCCTTTCAGAGAAAGACAAATACTCTATGACCTCACTTTTTTTTTTTTTTTTTTTTTTTTTTTTTTGCGGTACGCGGACCTCTCCCTGCTGTGGCCTCTCCCGTTGGGGAGCACAGGCTCCGGAACGCGCAGGCTCAGCGGCCATGGCTCACGGGCCCAGCCGCTCCGCGGCATGTGGGATCTTCCTGGACCGGGGCACGAACCCATGTCCCCTGCATCAGCAGGCGGACTCTCAACCACTGCGCCACCATGGAAGCCCCATCTATGACCTCACTTTAATGTGGATTCGAAGTGGAATGGTGGTTGCCAGGGCCTGGGGGGTAGGGGAAAGGGGGGATGTTGGTCAAAGGGGGCAAACTTCCAGTTAGAAGATGAATGAGTCCTGGGGATGTAATGGACAGCATCGTGATTACAGTACTGTATTGTATACTTGAAAGTTGCTAAGATTGTCAATGTTCTCACCACAAGAAAGAAATGGTAATTATGTGTCATGATGGAGGTGTTAGCTGATGATATATAACTGTATCATGTTATCACAGTTGTACACCTTAAACTTACACAATGTTATATGTCAGTTATATATCTCAACAAAGCAGGGGAACAAAAAGCAACTCAAAACCCCCAAAGTCTGCCTAGCAAAGGTGACATAACCCTCCTGCCTTCCCCCTTGTTTCCAATGAGACCTGGAGGTTCCCTGCTCCCACTGCCTCCCCAACTGCCCCCTCCCCCTCATCACAGCACACACAGATCCCCTGCCCCTCCTCCCCGGTTTGGGGCCAGCTGTTGGAGACATCACCCCTGATCTCAGAGTGATGATCTGAGCGCTGGCCTCAGTTTCCCCTCTGCTGCTGGGACAGACAAGGCTCAGCTGTCCCCCTCTGCCACCCCCAGAACCCGTGGCAGGCAATTTTCTTCAAGCCCAGCACTTTGTGACTTTGACGTAAACTTCAAATGTGGTTGCCTTTCTTGTCCTGCCCTGCCTGGGTCTCGGTGCTGCTCCTGGCTTATCCACATGAGTGGGCGTCATGGGGCCACTTAGAACAGGACCTGGCACCCAGTAAGTACATAATAAACAGGCTCAGGATGATGATGATGATGTTGGTGATGCCTCTGATTGCTCACATCATTTCAGGGATTCTCACCCTTAGCACTACTGACATTTTGGGCTGGAGAGTTCTTGCTGGTGGGGGATAGGGGGATAGCCTATGCATTATAGGGTGTTTGGCAGCATCTCTGGCCTCCACCCAGCAGGTACCAGTAACACCCTCCAATTCTGAGGACCAAAATCATCTCCAGACCCCGGCCAGTGTCCCCTGGGTTGGGAGGCAGAATCGGTTGGGTGAGAACCACTGATCTGAGCCTAGGTTGTTTTCTGTCTATACCAGATCCACTAGGATGAGCCGTGTCCCTCCCAGCCCTGGGTTGTTAATTCTTTCAGTATCCTGACTTTAGACGCATAAAAGCCTTTTTCTTTTTCTTTTTCTTTTTTATGCTGAGACAGCCTCTCTCTAAGAGACAGTGGAAGCTGACATACTGGCTGTTACTTAAACGAAGGAAGATCCTTGGTAACTGGAAAACCCCCATCATCAGACAAGCATCAGTGAACACTTAAAATCCTGCCCCACTGGCTTTCCCAGTGACAGCCATTAGCTGACAGGGACCCGGTGTCTCAGAAAGGCTGGTACATAGTGCGTGACAGTGTGAGTGTCTGAGTGGCTGCGCTGGCCTTCCTGCTCGAGTTGGACAGACACCCCCAGAACCATGTGTTTGACCATCCCCTGGCCTGTGTGTCCGCCATCCAGCCAGACTGGACACCTACAGCCTCTGTCTCGCGGTGAAACCCCCTGGCTTGCCCATCCGTGGGAGTCTGGCCTCTTCCAGGCCTGAGTTAGAGGCCACACATTTTCATCCACTGTTTGGTACATAACCTTGCGTGGTGTGTGTTGCTGTTGAAAGATCCCTTACTTAATATACACTGTTGATTCATTTCCACTGAATTCATGGCCAGCAGCTTCATAACTCCTGTCTGAATCGACCCCATCTGGGACTGTGCACCCCGGGCGCCCTGCGTGGCCGCGAGAGTCCCACCGGCATTGATTCCGCGGTTACCCATACACGTCAGTGAGGCAGCAAATTTGCGGTTGTGGGATCTGCGAATCCTGAGGACAGACTGTGTACTGTTTCAGGTGGTAACGAGTGCTGAGAAGAGACTCCTGGATTGGGGGGATGAAGAGGGAAGATAGGGGTATGTTCGTTTCCTAGGGCTGCCCTAACTAAACGGAAGTTTATTCTCTCACAGCTCGGGAGGCTGGACGTCCAAAGTCAAGGTGTCAGCAGGGCTGTGCTCTTCCTGAAGGGTCCAGGGAAAAATCCTTCCTTGCCCCTCCCTAGCTTCTGCTGGTTGCCTGTGACCCTGCGAGTTCCTTGGTTTGCAGGTGCATCTGCCTCCCTTGTCACATGGCTTTCTTCCCTGTGTACATGTACCCAATTTCCCCCCCACTTTTATGATGGATTTAGGGCCCAGTATGGCCTCATGTTAACTTGATGACATCAAGACGCTGTTTCCAAAGAAGATCACATTCACAGGTTCTGGGTGGATGTGAATTTGGTGGGGGGAACCCTATCCAACCTAGTCCCTGGGGCTGTTTTAGCGTGGAGACATCATGGGTGACCTCCTGGAGGAGGTGACATTTGAACGCGACCCGATGGAAGTGCGGGAGATCTGGGGGGAAGAGGCAGAGGGAAGAGCCGGTACAAAGGCCCTGAGATTGGGCTGTGCTTGACTTGTTCTGGTATCATTCAGAGGCCCACGTGGCTGGAGCAGAGTGAGCGAGGGGGACAGAGGAAGGGGAGTGAGGGCAGGGAGGGGATGGGGGCAGGTGGTGCAGGGCCTTGTGGGCCTTGGGGAGGACTTGGGCTTTTACCCCAAGGGAGATGGGAGCCCTGGAGGGCTGTGGGCAGAGGAGGGACAGGAGACTCCAGAAAAGGACAAAATAGCACAAGAGCAGGCCAGGTCTTGGGTTCCATATCTTACAGAATCCCCGCCATCTTCCAGTGATGGACTCATTTGCTGGCCCCGTTTTCCAGATGAGGTCTGGTGAGTTTGATTCACTGCCCCAGGATCGCGCAGCTGCTAACTGTTCCCTGATCGATCATGTTTGATCCATGGTTCGAATTCTCACCCGTCTGTCTTCCCGGTGTCAGGAATAATAGATGAAGGTGTTCCTTAAAGTCTAACTCCTGTCACGAAATTGGGTCGTTTGTAGACACGTGGATGGACCTAGAGACTGTCATACAGAGCGAAGTAAGTCAGAAAGAGAAAAACAAATACTGTATATTAACGCATATATGTGGAATCTAGAAAAATGGTACACGTGAACGGGTTTACAAGGCAGAAATAGAGACACAGATGTAGAGAACAAACGTATGGACACCAAGGGAGGAAGGGGGGTGATGGGTGAATTGGGAGATGGGGATTGACACGTATACACTAATAGGTATAAAATAGATAACTAATGAGAACCTGCTGTATAGCACAGGGAACTCCACTTCGCTATACAGTAGAAACGAACACAACATTGAAGAAAAACTATACCCCAATTAAAAAAAAAAGTCACTGCTAATCTGATAAACAAACAACAAACAAACAAAATCTAACTCCCGTCATTGGTCTTTCTAACGTGGCCGCGTGGCATTCAGTTGGCTGCCAATGCCTGTGATGCCTCCGTTAGAGCCCTGTGGATGGGTACAGTGGCCCGCGCCACGGCCACATGGTGGTAGCAAGAGCAGGAGACATGGTTCTGGGGGAATCTGAGGTTTTGGGTGCAGGAATGGGGGTTTGATCAGAGAGCCAGGAGCTTGAGCAAGGAGCAAGATGGTGGCAGTGAGGGCTGAGCCCCCTTCCCGTGCTTTGGGGATGTTTCTGATCTCTAACTGAGGGTGGCATGCGGGCTTTTGTCCTCCACATCCCTTCCGTCCAGGTTCAGTCGAAATGACTTACTCCCTCTGTAGCTTGATGGTCCCCCTTACCCCTCTGGGCTGTCACAGTGGGCATTTAATTGGGGCCTTGGATGCCCAGAGCATGTTCCGTGGAACCAGAGCCAAGTGTGGGGATTAGGTAGAGCTAAATGGGGCCGTTCCGTGCGGGTCTTCTCAGAGCCTTTCATGTGCTCAGAGCTTTCCAGAACTTATGTGCCCCCCTTGACATTTTTTCCCCTCCGAAGCATTTTTTAGGGGTCTAGGGGGGTCCTGGAATACATAAAGGAAACAGTGCCTTAAACCAAAGGGGAAACTTGAATGGTGGAATTTCAGGCAGAGACTTCTGGCCGAGCATCAAAGATTTCCTGCTTTTCCCCTTCCTCTTCTTCCCAGAACCTGGGCACTGAGAACAAGGCTGGCGTCCCACGGCCCTCTCTGGGGTGGCCCAGTGGGGTTGCAAACTCTGGGCAACCCAGCCAAATTAGGAGCTCAGGATGAGGCTGGATGGGGTCAGTCCAGGCGAGACTGAGGGGCTGGGCTTGTGGGGCTGACCGGGCTCCTGGGGGCGTGGAGACACAGGATTCCTGAACCCGGATAATGTCTCTTGATGTCTGAGGGTTCTCGAGGTGGGCGTGTCTTCTGGGAAGGCCAGAGAATCCCCTGGGATGAAGCCCAGAGATTAGCTCAGGAGAGAAACATCTGATTCCCCGCGGACCCCTGAGTCCAGGGTCACAGTGGGAGGCCGCAGATTGGCCCCTCTCTTCCTAAAGTAAACACGCACTGCTGGCCAGGCCCCCTCGGTCCAGCTGCCAGGCCTCTGCCCAGCCTCCTTCGGCGGCCCCTCCAGCATGTCAGCCCCTGGCCTTGCACCCTCTACCTCCTTCTGCCCACCCGCTCTGGCCTCTCCCAGCATCTCTGGCTGTGGGGACCCCAGGGACTCGGTCACTCCAGGCCTTGCCCCTGTGTGGCCCTGATGGGCACAGTCTAGAATGGCACAGGGAAGCGGAGGCAGATGCAAAGGTGGCTGCCCCCGGGCTGTTATTATTACTGTTGTTGTTGTTATTGCCAATAAGACAGGAGTGCTGGGACATAGTTGAGAACGCAGAGAGAATGCATCATCGCTGGGACATCTTGACCTTGGGGCCCTTGACGGGGCTCCGAGGGTCCGCCCCCTACCTCTGTCTCTGCCTCCCCTACCTCTGGCTTCTCGAGCTGCACCTGCAGCTGCCGTGGGGAGGAGCTTCTCTAGCTCTACTAAGGATGGTTTCCTGCCTCAGCTTCCTGAACCAAGACTAGCTTAGCTATTCCTACCTGGTCTCGGGTCCCAGGACAAGCCCCCTACCTTGCTACCTTGCGCTGATTCTCCACGGGGGAGCGTGTCTGCGAGTCTGCAAGGCAGGGCTGGTGGATTAGGGGAGACAGAGAGGGGTGGAGACAGTGCCCCCAGTGGAGGACATCCCATGTATAAAAGTGTATGAGGGTGGGTTAGAGGGAAGGCCAGGGACCCAGGCCGGCTGGAGCAGAGGGCTGAGATGTTTAGGTTCAATGAAGTAGGAAGAGGGAGCTATGCAGGCTCTTTTAAAATGTTTAAACTTATGGTAAAATAACATAACATAAAATTTACCACTATTTTTAAGTGTGCAATTCAGTGGTGTTAACGTGCATTCTCAGTGTTGAGCAACCATCACCTCCATCCATCTCTGGAACTTTCTCATCTTCCCAAACTGAAACTCTGTCCCCATGAAACACTCACTCCCCATTCCCTCCCCCAGCCCCTGGCGCCCACCATCCCACTTTCTGTCTTTGCGAATTGGACTCCTCTAGGGATCTCATGTAAGTGGGGCCATACGATATTTGTCCTTTCATGTCTGGGTTCTTCCACTTTACATGTTTTTCAAGGTTCATCCACGATGGAGTATGTGTCAGAATTTCATTCTCTTTGGAGGCTGAATAATATTCCATTATATGCATGGACCACATTTTATTTATTGGGTCATCTGTTGATGGACGCTTGGGTTGTTTCCAACTTGTGGCTACTGTGAATAAAGCTGCTATGAACACTTATGTACAGATACTTGTTTGAGTTCCTGCCTTACATTCCTTTGGGTATATACCTGGGAGTAGAATTGCTGGGTCCTATGGTAACTCTCAGTTTAATTTTTTGAAGAAACACCAAACTGTTTTCCGCTTTACATTCCCACCAGTAACACAAGAGGGTTTCAATTTCTCCACATTCTCACTAATACTTGTTATTTTCTGTTTTGTTTTGTTTTTGTTTTTAATTGCCATCCTAGGGCTTCCCTGGTGGCGCAGTGGTTAAGAATCCACCTGTCAATGCAGGGGACGCGGGTTTATGCCCTGGTCAGGGAAGATCCCACATGCTGCGGAGCAACTAAGCCCGTGCGCCACAACTACTGAGCCTGCGCTCTAGAGCCCGGGAGCCACAACTACTAAGCTCGCGAGCCACAACTACTGAAGCCTGCACACCTAGAGCCCATGCTCCGCAGCAAGAGAAGCCACCGCAACAAGAAGCCCGCGCACCGCAACGAAGAGTAGCTCCTGCTCGCCGCAACTAGAGAAAGCCCGCACAGCAACGAAGACCCAATGCAGCCAAAAATAAAAAATAAAATAAATAAATTTATAAAAAAAAAATTGCCGTCCTAGTAGATGTGAAGTAGTATCCCATTGTGGTTTTGATTTGCATTTCCCTAATGACTAATGCTATTACACATCTTTTCATGTGCTTATTGGCCATTTGTATACCTTCTTTGGAGAAATGTTTGTTCAAGTTCTTTGACCAGTTTTGAAATTTTATTGTTGTTGTCAAGTTGTAAGAGTGCATTATATATTCTGGATATTAATCCCTTATCAGGTATATGATTTGCAAATATTTTCTCACATTCTGTAGGTTGTCTTTTTGCTTTATTAATAGTGTTTTTTAAAAATTTATTTATTTTATTTTTGGCTGCGTTGGGTCTTTGTTGCTGTGCGCGGGCTTTCTCGTTGTGGCAAGCAGGGACTACTCTTCGTTGAGGTGCGAGGGCTTCTCGTTGCGGTGGCTTCTCTTGTTGCGGAGCACAGGCCTCAGTAGTTGTGGCTCGCGGGCTCTAGAGCGCAGGCTCAGTAGTTGTGGCACACGGGCTTAGTTGCTCCGCGGCATGTTGGATCTTCCCGGACCAGGGCTCGAACCCGTGGCCCCTGCATTGGCAGGCGGATTCTTAACCACTGCACCACCAGGGAAGCCCTAATAGTGTTTTTTGATGCAAAAAAGTTCTCAATTTTGATGAAGTTCAATGAATCTATTTTGCCTTTTTTTGCCTGCGCTTTTAATGTCATATACATGAAATTGTTCCCAAATTCAACATCATGAAGATTTCTCAAACTTTTATGATTTCCCCTAATGTTTTCTTCTAAAAGTTTTATAGTTTTAACTCTTTTTTTTTTTTTTTTTTTTTTTTTTTGCGGTACGCGGCGTCTCACTCTTGTGGCCTCTTCCGTTGCAGAGCACAGGCTCTGGACGCGCAGGCTCAGCGGCCATGGCTCACGGGCCCAGCCGCTCCGCGGCATGTGGGATCCTCCCGGACCAGGGCATGAACCCGTGTCCCCTGCATCGAGGCGGACTCTCAACCACTGCGCCACCAGGGAAGCCCCTAACTCTTAATTTTAGGTCTTTAAATCCCACGGAAGTTTCTTGAACAGGGAAAGTTCAGGGAAGTCCTGCCAAACAGTATCTTGAGACTTCAGAGCACAGGTCACGTGGGAACCAGACTGGGGGTTCGGCCAACAACAAGGCACAGTGTGAGTCAGATATGGATCCCAGGTCGTATTAATAGAAATATGTCGTGGAGAACTTGGGAGGTGATGTTACTGCAGATCCAAGTCAAGAGATGCCTGGGTGGGCGGGGGGGAACTGGGTGTGGTTGACATGTTGGCAGCCTGTGAAACCACAAGCAGGATGGCCCAGCTGGGGGGGGGTGAGGAGTTAAGGGAGGAGACAGCAGGAGCCATCAGAGTTGGAGATGGGGGAGGCGGGCTGGAGAGGTTGCGTAAGAGAGAGCTGTGATTCTCAAGCAGGAGAGAGTGCTCCCAGCATCCAAGGGACTCGGCAACAAGAAGCGCAAGGAGAATGAACAGGGCGTCGTTGGGGAGCTAGCCATCTGCCTGATACTCAACCAGCCAAGGGAGCAGGGTCCCATCAGGGAGAGAGTTCGAGGCTGGATGAGAGGATGGGAAGGAGGAAGTGGATCTGCAGAGTACAGACAGCCTTTCCTTTCCTATCCAGCTATTATTTTTACCGCATAGTGTGTCTTTTCTACCGGCTCCTTCCCCGCTCTCATGAAAAAAATAAGGTATAATTTATATATGGTAAAATCCAATTTTAGTATACGATTCTGATTCTTGGCCAATGCATACAGTTATGCACCCACCACGTCAATCAAGATGCGGAATAGGCCCCCATCCCCAGCCTCTGGCAAGCACTGATCTGTTCTCCGTTACTACAGTTTGCCTTTTCCAGAATGTTGTACACGTGGAATCATATAATATGTAGCCTTTTGTGACTGGCTTCTTTCACGAAGCATAATGTTTTCGATGTTCCTGTGTAATATGTATCTTAATTATTTGTATGGTTGAATAATATTCCATTGTGTGTATATATGTATATATATATATGTATGTATTTTTTTTTAATCTATTCATCCACTGATGGGGATTGCGATGTTCCTGCCTTCGGCTATTGTGAATAATGCTGCAACGAACATTCCTGGGCAAATATTTGCTTTAATACCTGTGTTCAATTCTTTTTTGGTATAATTTCCGGGTCACATGGAAACTCTATGTTTAACATTTTGAGGAACCGCCAAACCGTTTTCCAAGCGGCTGAACCATTTTACATTCCCCATGGCAGTGTATGAGGGTTACGATGTCTCCACAGTCTTGCCAACGCTTGTATTTATTCGACTTTTTGATTCTAGCCATCCCACTGGGTGTGAAGTGATATATCACTGTGGTTTTGATTTGCAATTCCTTAATGACTAGCGACATTGAGCATCTATTCATGTTGGCTCTTTGTTTATTTTCTTTGGAGAAATGTCTGTTCAGGTCATTTGCCCATTTTCAAGCTGATGGATGTGCTTAAAACAAATATGCTGGCTCTTCCTTTGGCCACTCCGAACCAGCCCTCACCAAATTCCCACTCCTGTGTCTTCCCCATGGCCCCATCTCCATCCCTGCCTCTCCTCCAGCACCCGGGGGACCAACAGCCCATCTCAACCTATGAAAGCTGCCTCATATTCCCCTTACACTTGCAGGACTAAGAAAGACCCTCAGGGACCCTTCCTCAGCACAGGTCTGCACCAGGGTTGCCTTGCTGGGCCCACTTTAATAGAAAAATGACCTGTAGCTTCTGTGGGAAGACAAATTTTCTCAACGTTATAAAAATTTTCATATGTACAGAAAAACGGAAAGAATTGTACACTGGCCTGCCCACCCTTAGATTTGACAATTAACATCATGCTATATTTGCTTTATCAGATATGCCTCCCTCCCTCCCCCCCTCTCTCCATCCATCAATCCACATTATTTTTAGGATGCGGCCATTAGCACCCGTTACCCCGAAACACTTCAGCATGGAAATCGCTACCTAAGAGTTCAATATCTTATGTTTCTTTGCTATTGGGGAAGTGGGTGAAACAGGCAAGAAACAGACAAGTCTTCTATGTACATCCCCTGACTTTGGAGAGGTGCAGACACCCGTGTAATCCAACCTTGATCAAGATATAGAACATTAACGTCATCCCCAGAAAGTGGAAGGTAGGCAATTTTAAGTTATCTGCCTTGCTAGATATTAAAGTACCTTTCATCACTAGCCCCCCAAACAGGGTCATACAAACTTCCTATTTCCCTCCTACAGATAGATGTTTCGATCCCAACCCTGAATCATATATCTCATTCCAATCCCCTGTTGATAGACATTCAGGTTAGCTCATGCTTTCTAGAAACTTGTCCATGATGGGGGGATGGGACGGGAAGAGGCACAGCGAGAAAGGGATTCTCAGGACGATGGAGAATCTCTGAGGCTAAGGGGGAAGAGTCAGTGGAGAGGAAGAAGGGAAGGCTGAGGAGCAAGGTCCTTGATGGCAAAACTTGTTCCAGCCTCAGGGCCTTTGCACCTGCAGGATCCCTTGCCTGGTGTGCTCTCCCCTGGCTTTTTGAACTGTGAGCTCCACCGTCCTTCAGATCTGAGCTCAAATGCCACCTCCTCAGAGAAGACGACATCCCGGCTACAATCACTTGTCTTTTCTCGCGCTGTTCCCTGTTTATTTCTTTGGTGGCCCTTACCTCAATCTGTCGTTATGATTTTTGTCTCTTCCTTGCCCATCGAGCTCCCCTCTCTCCCCTAGAGTATTAGCTTCAATAGGGCAGAGACGATGGTTGCTTCTTCGTCCCCGTATCCCCAACACTGGGTCTAAACACAATAAGAATTCAACACATGTTCATTCAAGTAATGAATGGCTCCAGGGGTTGGGGCGTGGGGACCAGTGGAGGCATCGAGGCGCTCCGTACAAGGTCTCTAAAAAGTCAGAGGTAGGTTTAGGGGTCTCTGATCTGAGCCCAGCAGGCTGGGGCTCCTCTCGTTTAGACCAGGTTCTCTAGATGGATCTGCAAGCTCAGCTCTGCGCCACGCCCGCTACTTCTGCCCAGATGGATGGTCAGGAAGGGCAGTCGAGGGCTTGACTTGCTTCAAAGCCCCTCTGACCCCGCAGGATCCAGTGAGGCTCAGGGGTGTGTATTGTGCGTGGAGAGGCGGCGGCGACTCGGGGTCCACACCTCCCCTTCTTCCTGGGCAGCATCTTGCAGGCCGAGGCCCGAGGGAACCTGAGCTGGTGGGCAAGGCCCGCGCGCCCTTCCGGCTGCGCCAGGTCCTGCACTCGGGGTGGCTAGGTGCTCTCAGACTGCACCGCAACGCGGACGGATGCCTGCACTCTGCGCAGGCCGTGGGGCGCGATACGTGCAGGGCAGGACGCGGGGCAGGTGCGGGCGTGGCCTGGGAGGGTCCGGGAGCGGCTGAAAGGCAGAAGAGGCTCCGGGAGCGGCTGAAGGGACCATGATAGCTAGGTCGAGCCGGGCGTCTTCGCCAGCCGGTGCGTGGCCAAGTGCATCGCACCCCGAAGCTGTAGGTGACTGGGCGGGGCCAGAGGGCGGGGCCTAGGCTGGAGTGGGGAGGGGCCATTGGGGGTGAGGGGGCCACAGTTTGCCCTTCTTGGAGGCTGGAGGGGTGGGGTGGGGCTGGCTGGGGTGGGGGCCTGGAAGGAGCCCTAGGAGGCGAGGTCTTCAAGGTGGCAGGTCTTCTTGCAAAGCTTCAGTGATGCCTTGGTGCTGACTGTGCACCTGTCCTGGAAGGCTACGTGGTACTTGAGGCCGGGAGGGGGCAGGGCTTGGGCTGAGGGAGGAGCCTGAGGGGACCCCGGGGTCCAAGGAGGATGGGAGGCAAGGACGGGGCGGGCGATAGGGAAGGCTGTGCTCTTCTGCAGTCTGCCCTGTGCCACGGTGGGCGGCTACCTGCCTCAGACCTGGAAGCTGGAGAAGCACGGGGAGCCGGGCTCGGATGAGGGCCTGGGTTGATGGGAGAAGGGACGTGAAGACAGTGGGGTCTCAGCAGCCTGCCCCACGTGCCCTGGGGGCGCCAGAGTAAGGGTGCTATGGGGACACGGCGATTGAGAAGGCACAGAAGATGGGAAGGGGGTTTGTGTGGCGGCGCCCTTGGCCACACCAGCAGCTCTCCTGGGTCTTCCCTCCCCAGGGCGAGGCGCTGGACCTGGCCACCATCAGCCCGGATCCCAGGTGGGTGGCCCGGAGCCGCTCACGCACGGTTGCCCTGGTAAACAGCAGCCTGATGCCCTAGGAGGCTGAGCTCAAGTTCTCCAGGGCGCAGACCGAGGGCTCTTCCCTGCCTGGGGTGTTGGGGCGAGGGGCTCGAGGAGGTGAGCGCTGGGGGCCAGGAGTCTGGGGGCTGAGGGTGGGCCTGAGTGAGGGGGTGTGCTTGTGGGAAAGCCAGCCGCGGAGGCACCTGGCGGTAAGCAGCACGCGTTTACGAATGTGTTAGCCATCGTGTGCGTTTGCGGCTGTGCGCGGGAATGTGTTTAGGGAAAAGAGGCGCAGTGACTAGGAAGCCTGGGAATTCAACTGTCTGGGTTCGAGTCCAGCTTCTAAGGACTGTGGGCCTTGGGTACGTGGCCCAATTTCTCCCTGTCTCCGTGTCCTCTTTCATCGGGGATTATTCACTCTGCAGATACTTGCCGAACACCCACTGTGCGCTGGGCACTGTTCTAGGCACTTCAGGCACAGCAGTGAACAAAACAGACACAAATCCCTGCTCTGGTGGGTCGTGCTGACAATAGAGATGAGGAAACAAAAGTATACAACATGCTAGAGGAGGAAATCAAAGTATGCGATATGCTCGATGGTGTTAAGTGCTGTGTATGTGCATGCGGGGAGGGGGGTGACATTTGTGGGTAAAGAATGGAAGGAGGCGAGGCGAGAGCTGTGCAGTGCTTCAGTGGGGAGAGCCTCTTTGGCAAAGGGAGGAGCACATGCAAAGGCCCTGGGGCAGGAATTTACTTGGGGAGTTCACGTGACTGGAACAGAATGAGCGAGGGAGAGAGAGAGAAGAGGTCAGGGCAGGGAGGGGATGGGCCAGGTCATGCAAGGCTCTATGGGCAAGGATGGGGGTGGCTTGCGCTTTCACCCTGGGAAGGTGTTGGAGCAATTCCCCTGCCTGCTGTGGGAATGAGGATAGCATCGACCCCAAGGAGTTGTTATAAGAATTATATGAATTACTATGTGTAGAGTGATCGTACCCTGTCTGATGCATACGGCACATGCATGAAATATTGGGCTATTATTATATGTGGCGGACATGTGTGTCTCGGGGTGTGTCCATGCTGCAGCTGAGCGGTGGCTCTTAGTGAGTTTGTTGTTGTGAAAGAATCTCTCTAAAGCTATTAAAAAAACCCTGCTGGGTGTTTGAAAGCCCTGCTGGGGTTACTGCTCCCTGGCTGGGACAGGCTCTTTTGTATAACAGCTGTTCTCCAGATGTCAGCTGGGGTTACTCAGGCCTCGGAGCTTTGGCGCCTGCCTCACTCCCACGACCTGCGGGAAGCCCAGCGCCCTCCCCGAGATGTCTGTAAATTCCCAGGGCCTGTGTTCTCATGCTTGCTTCTTGGCCTGAGTTCCTGCCCGCTGAACCCTCGCTCTTACCCACCTTCCCGGGGCCAGCGCTTTGGGGAAACCAGTTCTGTTTCCTCGATTTTCCCCGGGCCACCCATGCGTGAACTTTGCATACTTACCTGCGGGTGCCCCCCACCCCCATGCCCCCCAAGATGCGGTGCTCTCTCTAAGGTCCTGCCATCCCAAAGGCTTTCACGTTGTTTGAGTTTCCGTAAGATGTTGCTTGACAAAAATTCCACCGCCCAGAGGAAAAGTTTGCATACTCGCACCACATAGCAAACTTTGTGACCAGCTTAGAGTGAACTGGGCTGTCATGGGAAGGGGGGGATCTCGCTCGGGGACACCTGAGGCCAGTGGCTGTGAACAGCTGTAGGTGCTTCTGACGTCAGGCTGGCGTGCAGATTTGGAGGCAAGTAGGAGGACCTGTTGGCTGTGGGAACTCAAGGCGGGGGCAGATGGGAGCTGGTACAGAACGGAGAGGAGGCTGGGGGGTGAGCAGTTGTGAGAGACAGCAGCTCATTCTGGGGAAACATCAAGCCACCAGAAACAGTTACAATGAGTCAGATTCCCGGAAAATTAGGCAAGGCTGCTTCAGACAGAATTCGCTGTAGACTGTTTTGGTAGTTCCTGTAATCATCACTAACTGCTTTCTCAGGGTGTGGATAGGTAGGGCTCAGAGGTTAAAGCTATAGCAACAGAACCTTGCCTGGGGCAGGGTGAAAGCATGCCCCCCACCCCGGGCAGGTCGTGACTCAGTGGGACAAGCCCATAACTGGTCTAGTTCCAAGATAAGGGCACAGGGTGTGTTAGAAAGAGGCATTCCATTCAAGCTTGGAATTAAGACCAGGGTCATGCTTAACCCTGACCACAGTTCAGTACCGCTGCGTTATGGACCACATTGTCCCTGAGACTCTTCTCTGTAAGGCTTGCACGGTTTCTGCACAATTGTAATTATAGCATTTGGTATCAACTTGAATAGGAACTTGATTCCTGGAATAGGTCTCCTGGAGGATATTATATAATGTTTCTTAACCTTTTCTGGATCATAGACTCATTTGGGAATTAACTGAATTTAAAGACCACCTCCAATCCATTGCCCTCAACTCCCCGCCTCCAAATATATTTACCCCCAAGATTTTTTTGGACAGTTATATGGTATCATAGCTGTTCATTCCAGGTTAGGAAACTTTGGTTTTAGTTCAGCTCTCTCATTTTACACGAGATGAAACTGAGGCATAAGAGTGTAGCGCCTTGCTCAGGGTTACACAGATAGTCAGTGATGGAGCAGGGTGTCAGTCCAATGTAGTAATTAATTGTAGAGTCAGCCTAGATGCAAACCCTGGCTTCATCCCTCACAAGCAAGATATGTAAATCTCCTCATGCCTAGGTTTCCTCATCTGCAAAATCAAGATAATGATTGCAAGATAAAAGTATTTTTTTTAAGTGGAAACACAAATTGATTCCTTAGCCTGTACTTCTAGCTTAAGTGGAAGTTTGAGCCAGATGAAGAATTCCTGCCACCTAGTGGATGGCAGGATGAATAAATTATAGGATGAATAAATTAGAATTTCTGGCACTGAAACTTACACGTTGACCACACCAATGTCTTTGTGTGGTTATTGTTAAGAGAGTTAGTGGCTGCACGTTAGAGAGCTTGTGTGTCTCCTTTCAAAGAGACTGTGTTTCAACATTGTAGCAGTTAGCCTTTGCTGTGTAACAAACTACGCTAACATGTAATGGCTTAAAAGATGGTCATTTATTAACACTTGATTCTGTGGGTTGGAGATTTGGGCTGAGTTAAGCTGAGTGATACATCTGTTGGTCTTTCTTGGGGTCACTCATGGGACTGCAATTAGCTGGTGGGTGGGCTGGGGCCAAATGCCAGATGATCATAGAGGGCTCCCTGCGTGTGTCTGGTAGTCACAGGCTGTTGGCTAGGGTGCCTTGGTTCTCCTCCATGTGGTCTCTCCAGCAGGTTAGCTTGAACTCATTCCACCGTAGCTGCAGATTTACCAGAAAAAGCAGAGAGCCTGCTAGCATTTTTGCTCCCCATTGTGTCATGTTTGCTAAAGTTTCATGGGCCAAACAAATCACATGGTCAAATACAGATTCAGGAGGAAGAGAAACAGAATCCATATCTTCTTGATGGGGGAGCTACCAAATATTGTGGCAATTTTCCCCCTTCAATACCCCACACGCGTTTGCTGGTGAGTGACTGGGCATTGAGTTGTCAGTTTAAAACTTAAAGGGTTTGATGCTAAGAAGTGTTTTCACTTCTCAAAAGAAGCGAACTTATGGTTAGAGACCATAACCTGCAGGCTAGCCCATCAGTCTAGTTATGAAATTGACCTCTTCCTTATGGGACATTTCTCTTCCTTACCTGTCTGTACTCCCCCCGTCACTTCCCATCTATCCCATCACTTTCACCTGCCTTATGGGCTAAGTAGACTACTGTGGGCTAGCTTGGGAACTATATAGCTTTTCCCTGCATTGTTTTCAGTAGAATGTGCTGTTCAGGAATGGAGGGATGGTCATGGCCACCCTCTTGTCCCCTGCCATGGTGATCTAGGGACTGTTTCTCTCTTCCGTGGCTTAAGAAAGGGCCCACTGGCAAGGTGGGCTCACATCTGTCTTATCCACCACTTGCCATAGAACAGTGCCCGGCACATGGCTGACACTTGATAAATGAATGTCTGCAGGCAGGACCCAAGCCTCATCCGAGAGTTTTCACTTCTGAGGGTGTCCACTCTCGCATCATCCCAGGGGCTATTTCCTGTTGCCTGCCATCCTCCAGCCCTTCTGTAACTGTGTGTGTGACCCCTTAGCAACTGTTGGTCAGCTGTCCACGATGTCCACAGGCTCCCACAGGACAAGCTGTCCACCCCCTTCCATTGGACATCTTCACTTAATGCTAGACTCCACACTTGCACTAATGGCTCAAAACCAAACTATTTAAAAAATATATATATTTATTCATCTGGCTGTGCTGGGTCTTAGTTACAGCATGTGGAATTTTTTTTTTTTTTAGTTGTGGCATGCAGGATCTAGTTCCCTGATCAGGGATGGAATTTGGGCCCCCTGCATTGGGAGAGCGGAGTTTTAACCACTGGACCACCAGGGAATTCCCCATAGCAAACTCTTTTGTGAGCTATGTCAACTAGTTTCACTGTGGGCTGTAAGTATGCAAGTGTTTGACTAAGTTGGTTTGTATGTGTTTTCTCCGCACTAGGGTGCCACCTTTGAGGGGTTCCATTCACAGCAGAAACACGGTCGATTTGTCTATTTATTTTGACTACTTTCCAGCAGAGGGCAGTCAAGGGTCTCATTCTGTCAAAGTCAGTCCATTGTGATGACTTTGAAGTCTACTGTGATGACAAGGTGACTTGTTCTAATTTGCATACAGGTACAATTTGCTAGCCACAGACCTGTACTTACCTGTGTGGTGTCCATGTGCATATAATGCCTGCCTCACCCAAAGTTGTGCACGTCCTAATCCCCAGAACCTTGAGTATGTTCCCTACATATTCATGGCAAAAGAGATTCTGCAGATGTGATGAAGGTTACTGATTTTGAGAAGCGGAGGTGGTCCTGGATTATCCGGTGGGCTCACAATCACATGGACCCTTAAAATCAGAGAACCCTTTCTAGCTGGGTCAGAAGTGAGATGGGAGAAGAGGAGGGGAGATATGAAGGGTGCAAGGGACTTGATCTGCTGCTTCAGGCTTTGAAGATGGGAGGGGGGCACGAGCCAAGGAATGCAGGCGCCTCTAGAAGCTGGGAGTGGCTCTCAGCTGACAGTCAGCAAGGAAATGGAGAACTCAGTCCTACAACCTCAAGGAAGTAAAATCTGCCAATAACCCAAATAAGTAAGGAAACAGATCCTCCCCAGGAACCTCCAGAAAGGAATACAGCCTGTGCACACCTTTTTATCCTGGTGAGCCCTGGGTAGGGTTTCTGACCTCTGGAACTGTAAGATAATAAATCTGTGTTGTTTACGCTGCAAAGTTTGTAGTAGTTTGTTATGACAGTTAGAGGAAATGAATACAGTGTGGAAATGACTCTCTCCCTTTCCCCAACAGAATGGTTTCAAGCCCACCTTTTGAAGGCAGTGTGTCCCTCTGTGAGTGGCTGAGGGTCCACCATGGATGGCCGGGCATCTGGCTGTGGCTGGTGAGTGACCACCATGGACAACTGAGTGTTTGCCTGTGAACACTGTCATTCCCCTGTCCCCTGCTTCCTCCCACCTGTTACCTGGGGTTGTGGAGGCTAGGTGGGATCTGCCTTGCCTCCCCCATCCCTGCTGCTTCTCCATGAAGCTCTGGTGTGTGGATCCCAAGTATGTTTGGGAAACTGAGGCCCAGAAGGGGGGGGACACGACGGGAGGGGGTACGGGTGGCTGCAGTGGTGACACCCGTCCCTTGCCCTTCCACTCCTAGACTCAGGCCCCAGAAAGAGCAGGGCATATATAAGTGGTCCCTGATCTGTGGGAAAACCTCATCAGCCAGGTGGGTTCGTCCTGCTCTTCTGAGGGGCTGAGCTTGATGCTCTCCCATCAGCCCTGTGCTTGGAGGGTCAGGCAGACGCTGTGCTGTAGGACTCAGCGTCCCGGGGAGGAAGGGTGACCCTGCTCTGATTCCACTGCCCCCAGAATGGTAGAAGCTTGCCCAGTGTTGGTGCCTTGGCAACTTGAGGTGAGTTGGGGGGGGCGTAGAGGGCAGGGGGTAGGAGAACTTGTCCCTCACAACTCTCCCTGTCCCTCTTGCTTGCCCTGGGTCTGCTCCTCTCACACCCCCAGCCCATCGGTCCGCATGGATCAGGTGGACACCTCAGAGGTCGGGGAGCTTGGGGATGGAGCCACATGGGTTGGAGAAGAATCCTGACCCCAGGGGGGACTGGGATGGAGGGGAGGAGTCTTCTGTGGAGCTGAAGAAGGTCCCTTCCCAGTACCGTTCCTGTGGAATCCTCAAAAGAATGTGGGTCTCCTTCTCTATGTATGTATAACGGAATCACTTCATTGTACACCTGAAACTAACACAACATTGTATATCAGTTATATTTCAATAAAATTTTTTTAAAAAAGAATGTGGGTCTCATGGGAGCATCAGGGGACCCCAAGCTGAGACCCTGCTGACCTCATCACCTTTACCCTCAGAGATGGATGGATGCCCTCAGCTCCGATAGAGACCCCATTCCTGAGCCAGGTGAACTGGTGGGGAGGGGTGGAGCTTGTGCCAGGCTGGGAGCAGGGTCCCTGGGCATCAGGCCTGAAGGGAGGAGATTGGGGCCAGGCCAGGCCCAGAGTGGTTGACATGTTTTGCCTCTGTGTGTGTGCCATGCCTGTAGATGGACACACAGGTGTGTGGACACACAGGTGCACGCCTGCCTGCGTACACACACATCTGGGTAAATGGCACCTGGCCAAGGACCCCTGGCCATCCATGGTGGACCCTCAGCCATGCACTTATTGAGCATCTACTGTGTGCCAATCACTTTCCAAGCCCACCATGTGGGTAAGCTCATTGATTGCGATGATTATCTCCACTTTCCAGATGGAAAAGGTGAGGCCCCAGGAGGACAAGAAACTTGCTTTAGATCCCAGCTGCTGGGCAGGGGTGGAGTTGGGATTTGATCCCAGGCACCTGGGTCTGCTCTAGACATTGGGGACACAGAGGGGACCCATCTTTGCCCTCCAGGGGATGTCATTGTAATGTCATTGTAATGGCAGAGACAGACACTACACAAGTCAATCAGTCAGTAACAAGATGGGAGGTAGTGATAAGTGCCCTGAAAGCAAGAAACAGAGAGAGTGAATTGAGGAGGGGGTGTGGTCATTCAGCCTTGGGGTCAGAGGAGGCCTTTCTGAGGAGGTGACTTTGAGGAGAGACCTGAGGAGGTGATGGAGGGAAGTGTGTGACATCTGGGGGAAGAGTGTTCTAGGCAGAGGGAACAGCCTGTGCAAAGGCCCTGGGGCAGGACTGTGCCTGGTGTGTTGGAGGAACAGTGAGGAGGCCCGTGTGGCTGGATCATAGAGAGTGAGGTGGAGAGAAGGAGGAGGGGAGGGCAGGGAGGGGATTGGGCAGGTGGTACAGGGCCTCATGGACCTTGGGGAAGACTTGGGCTTTTAATCTTGAGGGAGGTGGGAGGTAGGGGAGGGGGCGGGGCCTGACTCAGGTGCTCACAGGCACCCTCTGGTGGCTGCTGCAGGGAGGACAGACTGTGGGGGCGAGAGCCAGAGCCGAGGGTTGGACCTGACTCAGGTGCTCACAGGTGCCCTCTGGTGGTTCTTTTGGGGAGGACAGACTGGGGAACGAGGGAGGACTAGGGTGGAGGTGACTGTGCCCGTCTAGGTGAGCGATGATGGGACTGGACCAGGTGGAGGCAGCACGGGTGGGAACAAGTGGGTTAATTCTGGCTAGATTTTGAAGCAGAGCTGCCAGGACCGGGTGTGGGGTGTAGAAAGAGGAGCTGAGGGCCACTCCAGAGTTTCTGGTGAGTAAATGTAAGAACAGATTTGTCTTGGACTGAGCTGGATAAGACAACCGGGGTCATATTACCTTTGAGATGTTCGTGAAACCCGCACAGAGGCCAGCGAGGATGCAACCAGAGGTATCGACGTGGGAATTGTGGCACAAGGGTGATTTTTTTTTTTTTAAGTTTCAGCTTGGCTTGAATAATTCCTTGGCCAAATTTCTCTCATTCCTTTAAATGTGCAAATGTTTCAAACCTGTGAAAAGTGTCTAGGTAGCCAATGCATTTAGTTTTTTTTAAGCACTGAAGATAACTTCTGCCAGTAATTGTTAACAGTGAAATAGTCATAACAGTTAAGTGTTTCTTGAGCAGTCCAATTTTAGTTGGTGACAAAACAAAAGGGAAGGACTTCCCTGGTGGCGCAGTGGTTAAGAATCCACCTGCCAAGGCAGGGGACACCGGTTCGAGCCCTGGTCCGGGAAGATTCCACATGCCCTGGAGCAACTAAGCCCGTGTGCCACAACTACTGAAGCCCACGCGCCTAGAGCCCGTGCTCCGCAACAAGGGAAGCCACAGCAATGAGAAGTCCGCGCACCACAATGAAGAGCAGCCCCCGCTTGCCGCAACTAGAAAACGCCCGTGCGCAGCAACGAAGACCCAACGCAGCCAAAAATAAATAAATTTAAAAAATTTATTAAAAAAAAAGGGAAGAGAGTGTATACCAAATATTTAGTGATAGCGGAAAAGATCCTCACCCCAGACACGAAATAGTTTAAATATCAGAATGTGGTTCCTCTCTTATTGTCACTGGTAATGAAAGAAGTTCCTGAAATTGCATATTTATTTTGTAAAGTCTAGGGCTAAAACACAATGAATTTTTAAGTTGCATCCATAGCAGTTGATCCTAAGATAGCATCTTGTCAATCAGAGTAAGGGCTAACACAGAGTATATGCTATTCAGAAATCTTATCTTTTTCTCCAAAAGAGACGTGGCATTGTGTTGTGTTTCCAAGTATTTTAGTTGGGTTTCTTCACACTAAGCAAGTAGGTGATTCTGGGAGTAAGATATTATTTTTATTTAAATGTTTTGTTTGTTTGTATTTGGATGGATGGTTCAGTGTTTATTTAACCAATCAGCTGTTGTTACACATTTACATTTGCTTTTCCCTGACGTTAATCCTTACTCCTTTCCCTGCCCCCCATAGCTTTATTGAGATATAATTGATATATAACATTGGGTACGTTTAAGGTGTACAACGTGTTGACTTGATACACTTACATATTGCAAAATGATGACCACCATGGTGTTAGCTAACCCCGCCGTCCTGTCACATAGTTACCATTTCTTTTTTGTGGTGAGAACATTGAAGATTTACTCTCTGAGCAAATTCCAAGTATATAATACCGTATTGTTAACTATAGTCTCCATGCTGTCCAATAGATCTCCAGAACGTGTTCATCTTCTAACTGGAAGTTTGTACCCTCTGACCAACGGCACACAAATGATATTTAAAACCATGGGGTGGGTGAAATCAACTGTAATTTTCCCGTTTTGTTTTTCTCCTTAGCACTCATCACCGGCTCATGTAAGACATATAATTTCCGTATTTATCTTGTTTATTTCCCGTCTCATCTTCAAGGGCAGAGATTTTTGCCTGGTTTTTTTTTTTTTTTATTGTTTGTGTTCCCAGCTTTCAAGACAGTGCCTGCACCCATTCTGTCCTCCCTGGCTGGGGGGGTGATAGAGGAAGACCCGGGGAAGATAGGTCTTCTCAGACTTTCACAGGCTGTGTAGCCTGGTCCCATGCTGGTATCTTGGGGTCCCTATGGAGCTGGAGCGGGGGTGTTGCTTATGTTGAGGAAGCCCCTTCCTTTGGCCAGGGGTCCCCAGGCAGCAGGTCCTAAATGGCCAAAGTAAACTCAGCCTCTCTGGTGTCTGCACTGCTTCATCTGTCCCTGGGGCAGGGGGCTGAGGGTGGGAGCTGGGAAAGGGTGTGTGGGTCACTCAGGGGCGGGGGCTGTCGATGGAAGAAATGCCCAAAAATGATCCCTGGGAGGGTGAGGCTGGTTTCCCCACGTCTTTGCTCTGGAATCAACTTGATGTAGCACTTGGGGGCTTGGGGCAGTGTGGGGAAGCTGGGGCAAGGTGGTGATTCTCTGTGCATCCAGCACAGAACCCAACAGTCCTGGTGAAGTGGAGTTAGGACCCTGCGTTTCTTTCCTGACCATGCTCCCCCGTCATCAGCTGTGACTGGCTCTAGCCCCAGCTCCCGACCACTACCTCATCCTTTTGGATACAGCGATTGTCTCAGGAGTGGGCATGTAGCCCACTTAGAGCCAATGAGAGGCAGGGAGACTTGGTGGGGATTCTGGGGAGGCATATCTTCCTTCCATTGGGGCAACCGGAAGAGACCCCCAATCTGGCCCTAGGTGGTGTGGTTTGAGGATGGGAGAAACTGCAGCAGCAGTTTTGTGGACCACCGGGCTGGGACTGGGGCTTTAGCTGCTGTGTGGAGCCATCATATAAAGCCTAGGCAGCCTGTGATGGCAGAAGGAAGACTTGGTGATCTCTTGTGAGCACCTGGATCAAACCTCACCTGAAGCTGTCAGGCTCCCAGTTATGTGAGCCCATATTTACTGTGACAAGGAATATAATGATATGTGACATTATGTAACCCTTACTACCTGCCAGATCCTTATTCTAACCCCTTGTCGTGTATTAACCTATTTAATTCTCCTTCTGTGGTAGGTATTATTATTATCCCCTTTGCACAGCTGAGGAAACTGAGACACAGAGAGGTGAAGCAATTTGTCAATGGTCACACTGCTGGGGTGGGCAGACCCAGGATGCCTAGACCCCTCATCCTGTGTAAGATTCTGCCTCCTGCTTCTGTTGTTTACACCCCAAAGAGCCCTACTTCCTCGTGGCGCCAGATGTTGCACAACAGAAGGGAGGAAATTAGAGTCACGCCTCCTTTGCCTAGAGCCTTTCGTGGTTCCCTAAGGCCTTTCATGATGCAGCCCCTGCTGTCATCTCCCACCTTATCTCCCACTACAGTCCCCACCTCGCTCGGCTCCAGCCCCACGGACCTCCTCTCTATTCCTCCAACTCATCAAACTTATTTCTGCCTCAGCGTCTTTGCCACTGTCATCCCCTTTTGCTAAAATGCCCTTCCTCTACTCTTCCTGGTTAACCTTCCATGTTCCCAGGGAAGTGGTCCTTGACCACCCTCGTATTGACCCCAGTCCACTCTGATACGTCAAGAACACACATCCTACAGGGAGTCGGCCTGGGTTCAAATCCAGTTCCATTACTTCCTTGCTGTGTGATCTTGGGCCATGAACTTGACCCCTGTGCCTTAGTCTCCTCATCTGTAAAATGGGGTAATAATAGTGCCTGCTTCACAGGTTTGGGGAAGGATTAAAAGAGGTTATGATGTGTAAAGCGATTAGAACAGTGCTGGACACTTAGTAGTCGCTCAGATAATAATAATAACTTTCTTTGACCGTTTGATTTATTATGCTTATTAAAACAACAAAGTATTGCAAATCATGAGTTACAATATTTTTTTTGTTGGCAAGTGTAAATACTAGCTCATCCATGAACTATAGTGCTGAATTTGAATAATATATATTTTTAAACTTTTTTATACTTATTTAATTTTAGTTTTTCAGCTTTATTGAGGTATAACTGACAAATAAACTTGTAAGATTTAAAGCGTATGAAACCTGGGAATTCCCTGGTGGTCCAGTGGTTAGGACTCCGAACTTCCTTCGTGGGGGGCACGGGTTCGATCCCTGGTGGGAGAACTAAGATCCTACAAGCCATGTGGCACGGCAAACAAACAAAAACAAACAAAGTGTATAAAACCTTCTTTTTATATTGTTCCTTGTTTGTTTGTTTGTTTTGGTTCGCGGGCCTCTCACTGTTGTGGCCTCTCCTGTTGCGGAGCACAGGCTCCGGACGCGCAGGCTCAACGGCCATGGCTCACGGGCGCAGCCGCTCCGCGGCATGTGGGATCCTCCCGGACTGGGGCACGAACCCGCGTCCCCTGCATCGGCAGGTGGACTCTCAACCACTGCGCCAGCAGGGAAGCCCTGTTCGTTGTTTTAACACTAAAGAATGAATCAAGAAAATAAAATGGTACATCAATGGAAAGATTTTGTGGCTTCCCAAATTGCAGTGTTTACAGATATTTCAGTTTTATTAAAATTCATGTAGTTACCGGACAGTTATTTACGTAAAATATTAATTAAATTTTCACTGCCTGCATTTTTACGGCCATTATTATTATTTGGTTCATTACATGATTATTGCTTAAAGTGAATTTATTGTATAGGAAGGAGGAATTTAAAAATATTTTAAATTAAATAGATAAACAACAAGGACCTACTGTATAGCACAGGGAACTCTAGTCAATATTTTGTAATAACCTATATGGGAAAAGAATCTGAAAAAGAATATATATATGTATGTAAGTATAACTGGATTACTTTGCTGTACACCTGAAACAAACACAACTTTGTAAATCAACTATACTTCAATAAAGATAAATAAATAAATAAAACCCCAAATCATCAGGTATGTATATGGCTTATAAAATTATAACAATATTCATAACTTTGAAAAAAAATATTTTAATACACCGGGAAGGCCGCTGGGCTTGCAATAAATGTCTGTTGAAGGAACCCATGAAGGAGGGTGCAGTTCTACAGGGCGACCACCAGGGGACGCTGTTTCCAAATCAAGGCCCGCTCAATCCCACCTCGGAGTGATTCTTCGTCGAAGCAGGCCAGGTTTTGGGCACCGACAGAGGATGCGCAGCGTGCCTCGGGCTCTTCCCCACCTCCAGGTCCCCGTCCCGTCCCTGCAGTCTGTTCATCCGCCTCCCGGGGTTATGTGTGGGATTTTTCCTGCAAGGAGCTCTGCCCACGTCCCTCCTCCTTCCAGGATTCCCTGAATGTATAAATGCTGAGCCTTACCTTTGAGCCTTTGCATTGCTGTTTCCTCTGCCTGGAATGCCTTCCATTCCCGTTTACCGATGTCCACTCAAAAAACCCGTACTGTAAAGATTTAGACCCACTTTCTCCTGGTGTTCTGTGCCTCAGTTTCCTCTGATGGGAAGGCTGTGCAGAGAAGGTATGTTCAGAGTGAGAGATCAGAAGATCTGCAAGGCAGTGGGGAAGCACAGAAGGTGTTTGAGCGGGAGAGAAAAGGCCCTCTTCCTTTCGCCCCTGGCCCTATCTTGAAGAGTCTTGGGGGGCTGGAATGAGACGCTGTAGCTTTGGCCAGCCCAGACTCTCTCCTCCTTGGGTCCCCAGTGGCTAGATCAGTGGGTCCCCCTCCCCGTGTGCCCTCCTGGTGGGGCTGTTTGCTCCCCCGTGACCCCCTGAGCCTGAGGCAGCCCACAGCACCTGCTCCCTGGGTAGACACCAGGTGGGAGGTGGGAGATGCAGCCCTGCAGGGAAAGCCACGAACTACAGGCGGGGGCCAGGGTGTCACCTCTATAGAAGTGCTGGTGACTCCACCACGGAGGAGTTTGAGGCCTCACGCGGCTGACGTGGATCTCGCAGGACTCGCTGGGGGTACAGCCACCCCGAGGTGAGCCTTGCAGGCAGGTAGAGGTCCAGCCAGGCTGGTCAACATCCAGGGGGCGGGGGGCCTCGGGAACCCCACACCCAGTCCACCTCCCCCAGCCCATCTCAGCCCCTTTCCTGACAATGTCCCTTCCCTCTCGCACTGTCTCTGAGTCTCTTCTGCCTCTTACAGTTCTCCCACCCTGGTGCTAGCACTTTCTGTGTCTCTCTCTGTCTTAGATCGCTGTCTCTGGGACTCTGGCTCTGAGGGTCTGCGGCTCTTGGGGTTTCTCTCTGTGTGACCCCGACCTGCGTGTCTCTCTGTTTGCCACCGTCCCTGCTGCCCCATTCGATCCCCACGCGCTGGCCGGTGGGGGAGGGGAAGAACAGGCTTCACCTTCCAAGGGTCCCCTCCCTCTCCCTTCTTAGTTTCTGCCTCCTTTGACAATGTTGCCCTGAGGGGGAGCAAAGGGGAGGGTATTGCCCTAGGGAAGGGACCAGGAGGGCTGCCTGGTGGAGGTGGCATCCAGGGCCAGGCCCCATGCAGTCGGGTGTGGGAGCATCAGCCTTCAGATCCCGATACTGACATTCATTTCGGGGGTCCTCCTGCGGCTGCCTTCTCCCCGAGCCCACTCTTCTCACTTCTTGCCCTTTCTGCCATCACGGGGCTCCCGACCTCCTGCCGTGTGTCTCTGCTCCTTACGTGGGTGTTGCCCCATGTGGGGGACAGGGACCCGGCCCCTGTCCCCCACGTGGAGCAGCTGCTGGTGGCTGATGTCCGGCTAGTTGTCACCCGGTTGGCAGTAATGGGATGAAAAAGCACAGGCTCCACGCACATCCAAAAAGGATGCAAGAGCGCCGGTCCTTAAGGGAGATGGCAGCCCCTGTGGATGTTGGGGAGACTGGGAACTGGATGGGAGGTTGAGGTCTCAGAAGAGGCTGCTTCAGGGACCAGGGAGGGCCTGCTGTTGGGTGGTCTTCTAGGGGTCTGGTGTAGGGGAGGGTCAGGTTTGTTCCTCAGGAGTCCAACTGTGTTCTGGGATCTGGTGGTGAAGCAGTCCCAGCAGCTGTGTAGACCTGTCTGTGTTTGTGCAGGGTCGGTATCTTGTGGGGTCTGACTGGATAATTACTGTGGGGAGCCAGTTATTGTAAGGGTTTGGGGGTCGCTGGGGTCTGGCATGTTGGTGGTGAAGTTCCAGTGGCCATGGAGGATGAGCAGGACTTGTAGATCTGGGATGTCGTTTGCTGGAGTCTGTTGAGTACGGGGTTGTAGTTTGTGGGGTGGTGGCCATCAGCTCTCTCTCTCTCTCTCGCTCTGCCTGCCTCTATTCTTCCCTCTCTGCCCTTCCTGCTTCCTCTGTCCATCTCTTTCTCTCTCTCTCCTCCTCTTTCTTTGTCCCACTAGAGTCCACGCTCATCCACACGTTTATTGAGCAATTACTTTGTGGCTGCCATCTGGCTGCAGCAGGTGCCTGGGAGCTTATGGTGGGTGCTGAGGGTGCCACCTCAGGTGAGCAAGCCTCAGTTTCCTCACCTGTAACATGGGAGTCTGGGGGAGATGCCAGGATGCAGTACACTCATTCATTCAACGAGTATTTATCAAGTACCTACTGTGTGCTAGGCCCCGGGATGGGGAAACACTGGGGAGAAGAAACACAGGCCCCGGCCTCATGGGAGAAAGAGAGATATGAGTCAGTTAATTACACGAGTGAATGTAAAATGACTTCCATAATAAATGTTAAGAGGCAGAAACACCCTGTGCTCAGTAGAGGTGCAGAGTACGGGCACTTGATCTATCTTGGGAGGTCAGGAAGTGCTTCTCGGAGAAGTTGCAATCAAAGGATGAGAAAAAGGAATCTAGGGGAACGGAGGAAGAGCATTCCAGGCAGCAGGACTGCACCTGCAGAGGCCCTGTGGTGAGTCTGAGTGGTCAGAAGGCCAGAGTGGTTGGGGCTTGGAGGGGACCAGCTCCACCTGGACTGTGCTGGGTCCTATGGGTGGGGCAAGGGAGTGTGGTGTTGATCTGTTGAGGATTTTAAGCTGGAAAGTGGCATAATCTGATTTGTGTGGTGAACAAGATCTCTCCAGCAGATAGTGGCTATAAAGTGCTTAGCACAGGCAGGGCTGGGTTCCCAGATAGGGCCCGGATGACGCCAGTGGGGGTTTTGGGGACCCAGAGAAGTCACAAGGTCCAGTCCCTACCCTTTGAGGTCCCCAGGGACAGCTCCAGCCTGTCTCCAGGAACCATTGTGTCTCTGGGCTCTGGGAGTTGCAGGGGCTGGGAAAGTGGGATGTTCCTGCTTTAAGTGTAGCTGTAGAGATAGGGGAGGGATAGCACCCTTGGGGGTGGAGGGCAGGGCTCCCAGAGCCGGAAGCTGCTACTCCCAGTAAGCTCCTGGGCCCGGCTCAGAAGGGAGACTGAGGCCCTGGGGCTCCATAGACACTGAGCCCTGAGCCAGGAGATGCGTCCTGGCCTCAGAGTGTCTTTGGGACCTGCCGCACCTCCAGCTGTATCTCAGGGCTCCAGAGAGTGGGCTCTGGGGTCCAGCTGCCCAGGTTCCAAACTCACCCGTGACCGGCTGTGTGACTCTGGGCAAGACACTGTACCTCTCTGAGCCTCTGTAGCAAAAATGGGACAACCTGCCTTCTAGAGAAATTGTGAGAATTCAACAAGATGGTTCATGCTGGTTCATTCACTCAACAAATAGTTAGTTATATGAATAGTTATTAAGCAATGGGACTTCCCTGGTGGTGCAGTGGTTAAGAATCTGCCTGCCAGTGCAGGGGACATGGGTTTGAACCCTGGTCCGGGAAGATCCCACATGCCGTGGAGCAACTAAGCCCATGTGCCACGACTACTGAAATCCGTGTGCCTAGAGCCCGTGATCCACAACAGGAGAAGCCACTGCAACGAGAAGCCCGCGCACCGCAGCGAAGAGTAGCCCCCGCTCACCACAACTAGAGAAAGCCCACTGTGCAGCAACGAAGACCCAACACAGCCAAAAAAATAAATAAAAAAGCGCCTACTGTGTGCCAGGTGCTGTTGTAGGCACTGGGGACACCGAGGGGTGATGTGCCTGCCCTCAGGGGCTGGTGTTCTAGTGGCAGAGACGGACACTAAGCAAATCAGTCAGTAATTAAAAAGTAAGGGAGTGATAAGTTCACTGAATAAACACAAAACAGGATAAGAAGGAGAGGAAATGAATGGGGTTGTGGGTGACAATTTAGCCTAGGGGTCGGGCAGGTCTTGCTGAGGAAGTGAGACCTGAAGGAGGTGAGGGAGGGGCCATGTGAGTGTCTGGCAGGAACAGCATTCCAGGCAGTGGGAACAGCCTGTGCAAAGGGCCTGAGGCAGGACCATACCTGGTGTGTTAGGGGAACAGTGAGGAGGCCCATGTGTCTGGAGCAGAGTGAGCCAGCGGAGTCATAGCTGTTAGGCTGTGTGTAGGGCCCAGGGGAACTGGATGGGGTCCAGCCACCTGCAGGGCATTTGGGGACTCAGGTGCCTGGAAGAGAGATCTTCCTGGCAGGGGCCTGATTGGGAGCAGAGGCTGGCTGGGTCCTGGTGTTGGTTGGACATGAGTCACCTCTGAGCTTCCTTCTCTAGAGTCTGAGTGATGGCTGGGGCCAGGTGCCCTCAAGCCCTTCCTGGTGACACCACCTCCGGGCTGGGTAGGGGGCCTGCACTTCTGCCAGGCAACTGGACCCCAGCCTGCCAGGAGGATCAGAGCCTCCTCTCGTTTTCAGGGTTGTTCTGGTTTGGGCTGGAGAGAAGGCAAGGTAGAGCCTGAGCGGCTCGTCTGGCCAGGGGTGGAGAGCTTAAGGTCCTGGAGATGAATTTTTTCCATGGGAGTTGCGGGAGGTGAATTTCCATTGAGCTGACACTCATGGGCGGGCGACATGAGCCTGCCATTGGATCAGACCCCGTGAGCCCTGGAGGCCTCCCTGAAGTTCTTGGAGTTGATGAACAACACCCATAACCTTTTGTGACTAGGCATGTACCTGGGTTATTTACCAATCCAGGCACCAACCTTGTACCCATTTGACAGGTGAAAAGACTGAGGCTTGGAGAAGACCAGGCATTTGTCTAAGGTCAAGTAATATGTCCTTGGCACAGCAGGGATTGAACCCCTGGCCTGGCTCCTGACACCCCTCCCCTGCCCACCCCGCCCCCTCCCTGCCCATCAAGCCTGTTCCTGGCTCTGGGAACTCCAGCTGGGCTTGCGGGCTGGGCACAGAGGTACCAATGGCTTCCAGCCACTCTCTGTGCTCCGGGACGGGGGAAGGGAAGGGCCGGCGGCAGACCCAGAGTGCCTTGCATTTTTCCCCTTGAAATCTGAGTTCCTGAACAGGGTTCTCAGTTTTAGAGGTCGGCTTCACTGGGGTTTTATGAAGTAGGGGTTCTCTCAGAGTGAGAGTGCAGGGCCCCGAGGCTCACTTGGGCGCCTTGAACCGGATGAGAGTGTAGCCTCTTGTGCCTCTGAGGCTCTTCCGTGGAATGGGCTGGGCTGCGCTAGACAGCCTCTGTGGGTCCCCTGTTTTCCCTGGGCTTGGGTTGCCTTCTGAGTCAGAGGAGAACCACGTGTAACAGCTCGGGGAGGAAGGCACCTCCTTCACCCCGGGCCCCCTGAGTCTGGGCAGGGAAGGATGGAGAAGTCAGAGAGAGAGACTGAAAGAAGTGGTTTTTGACTGCCCACCACAACTTGCATACCTCCTGTGATGGGTAGCTCATTAACTATCAAGGCAGCCTCTCCTGGGTTAGTGAGCTGGAATTTTTATAAAATTCTTTCAGATGCTGACCCCCAGTTGAACCTCCACCCCCCTCTCTGTGGTCCTTGCTCCGCCTTCTGGGACCACACAAAGCATACCCCTTCTCCAAATATTTCACTCCTCCTGTGTTTATTGAGCACATATTCTGCAGACCTGTGGACATGGGGAGGCAGACCCAGAGTGATCACTGTGGTGGTGATGGTGAAAACCCCTGGGCACAGGGAGCCCAGAAGAGGCCTCTGGCCTAGGTAAGAGGGATCAGTCTGGTGGGCTTCCTGTAGGAGGTAACATCTATGCTAAGTTCTGAAGGATGAATAAGATTTGGCTGGGTAATTGGTGTGGGAAGAGGAAGAACGTTTCAGGCAGAAGGAACAGTATATGGAGGTGAGAGAATATCTTTTCAGTAAATGAAAGAGGTTCTAAGTGGCTGGAATTGTGTGTCTGAGGAAGGATATCGGGGCTGCTGAGGACAGGTGCTTAAAGCAGTGATCTAGATGGGAAGGACGGGACACCTTTACTCCTCAAACAGGTATGAGTCCAACTTTGTTTCATATTGTCTAATTGTTTTGCCAGGAAGCAATTTACGCCTCCACCTTCTAGATATAGAAGTGCCCATCTCACCACATCCTTTTTAGTACTGGGTTTTATCATTTTTTAAATCTTTGCCAATTTCAGCTAGAAAAAACCAGTATCTCACTGTGTAAATGAAAACAAGTGAGTATTTCTCTTATAACGGATGGGGGCAAACAATTTTTCCACATGTCCGTGGCCCATATGAATGCCACCTCTTGTCTGTGACTGTTAAGAAGTCTCACACCCACTGGAGAGTCTGTGTTCATTTTTAGCTCCCCACTCAGCACGGAGCAAAGGGAAAGCTTGTGGGCTCACACATGGGTGGGGAATTTGTGAGGCAGCCTACCCTCTCTTCTTTGGTTCATCTTTTTGTTTTCCTCACCTTTTTTTTTCCTTTCAAAGTTTTAAATTTCTTTCTCCTTTGTTGGTGACTGTAGTTTGTCCTCATCTGGGGTATCTTTGGGCTCAAAGAAGGGGTTTGCTAAACCCCAGGAAGGTGTTCTGTGTGAGACCACCTGGACATGCCAGGTGTCTTGTACACACAACTTACTATTTAATTCTCAAAACATCTGCATCTGATGGGGACCCTTGAACCCATTTTATAGATGAGGAATCTGAGGCTCAGAGACCACCATCAGCGTCCCATGGTCAATATTGGCTAGTCGTCTTAGTTTCACTCAGTCATTTCCTCTTCTGACATTAA